>NC_059485.1:18351402-19638087 GCF_018139145.2 Gymnogyps californianus
GCTATTCCATGGCTGACAGAATGACATGAGAATCTCCTTAATGGCTTGATGGCTGGGACTCCCTACTCCCTGTTTGCTATGAATCCCTCCACAGCTGTGAAACATCAGCAAATAGTGTGTCTAAATCTGTCGTCTCTCTAACAGACGATGGTGCTGCAACCTTGGCACCGTATAGCAGGTTACGGGGAATGCTGGCCTACATGAATCCTTGGTGAAATCCTGTTGTCACAACCATGAAACTGAATAGGATGCTTCAAATGTAATGCGTGGCAAGCGCTTGCACTAAAGAGGAATTCTGAGCAGATTTGAAGGGGAGAAGCTTCTGCCTATAAAGCTTAATAACACATCTGGTCAGCCTGCCTAGAGAGGTTGTGCCAGAGAGGGGAGTGGAGTTCAGGTTCCATGCTGCAAGGGGACACTTTAATTGATGAAATTTGGATAACAGCTACTACTGTATTCATGGATAAATCTTCTCAAGTACAGCCTAAGGGTATGAGGAACGGAGTCTTTTAACAGGTTTCCAGTTGTAAGAAACTGTCGTAAAAAAAATTACAGTGAAATTCTTCATATGCAAAGATTCTCTGAACAGTTGGGTTACGCATTTTGGTACGCAAAGGGAAAACCGTCTGGTTTTGGACTACTCTATTGGAAGAGATTTAGGGTCAAACCTAAACCTGATATAATCAGGGCCCACTGGTTCCTGGGACTGCTCTGTAGACGCTGACTATGCGTTCATGGTTGTTAATGGTAACTAAATCAGAGCTTTGCGGTTGGGTAGAAGATTGGGAGTGAGCTCTGAAGGTCCTTTTTCTGGCTGTCTGTGGACTGTGTGCGACTACCAACAAACAGGATGATCCTTTTCTGCGTAGGCACTTGGTCTCAAGGTCAGACTTGCCCACCTTGATCGATGCTAGGACTCAGACCAGGCATAGAGTCAGGTTAAGCCCAAGCCTCACAAGTCTCCAGAAGGCCATAGTCTAAGCATAACTTGGGAGCTCAAGCTCAGTCTGGCAGTTTGGGCACAGAAAGCTGCTACCCAGCTTAGCGGGAGCTATTTTGATTTCAGCTTTTCCTAAGCCCAGTACGGACGTTTTGAGCCAGAGCAGCAGCCAGGCTAGCAGCCAGCTGTACGTACCAGCACGCAGAACGCGAGGCTTGCTGTGAGTAAACCTGGGTTGAACTCGTTCTTAACCTTGGGAGATAGATACAGGTTTCTTTCTGCTTTGTTTTATTCACCCATAGTATGAGCATTATATTTACTTGTCTTACAGGTGTTTTAAAACATCAGTCTTGGAGAACAGAGATTAGTACCTGGCTTTATAACAAACCTCCTGCTTGACCTTCTAAGTCATTTAATGGAATTCGGTTCAATTTAGCACGTGGTGTGTGGTACAGCCTCCTTTGTGCCAACATACGCAAGGCAGGGAGGGTTCAAGATGTCACATGCATGTGTCCTTCCAGTCCCCTCCTCCCTGTGCTGGGAAAGGATGTCCCATAAAATAACATCTACCAGGTTTTTGCTCCTTCTGGTCACCGGACTTCTTTCTTTCCCAGGTTTTTGTGATGTTAAGGGATAGTCAGCTTTGAAAAGCTAAAGAAAGAGATCAGTGATGTCGTCTCAGGCTGCGGAGGCTTGGGGCTTTTTTGGCTATGCCACTGTTGTGTATTTGCACTGGGGAAGCAGGGCAGCAGCATTAGAAATCTCAGAAAGTGAGCGCTGACATCCATCCGAGCTCACCGAGTGCTCTCCAGTCCTGTATATCTCAAATTAAGGCATTTCTTCAGCACCACCTTGTGCTAAGGGGTGGCCATTGCAATTCCCTCTTCAGAGGGACTTGTGTGCAGGATTTTCATTACCGCTGAAGGTCTCTAGTGTGCTGTTGGGGACATCAGGATGATTTAGTATTGAGGCAGTAAACTCTGTGTGCTCCTTTTAAAAGAAGTCCGTTTACAAACACCATGACCTCTGATTCCTCATCCAGAAGGGAGGCACTCCCACAGTTTCTAGCAAGGAGCAAAGAGACAGCTGGGGGTTCTGGTTAATGGAGCTTTAATATTTGCATGTGATCCAGATTCGGAAAGATTGCTTTTCATCTGATATCTGAAAAATACACTCTCACTCTTGGAAAAAAAATTGAATTGGAAAATCAAGATTTACTCATGCAGGCGAGGTTCCTTTGTTGCTAAAGTTCCTTATATTTGGAAATACCCCAAAGATCTCCTGCTGCTTAAATAATGCAATGACACAATGTCACTGGTTTTTTGTTTGTTTTTTTTAATTTGGTTGGTTTTCCATTGCACTTCTGAAAATCATTCTATATAGTGTGTGGTAAACAAGCGCAACACTTATGGCAATGCATAGTCGATACGCATAGGGGTAGGAGACCACGCAAGAAATATTTTTGGCTTTCTTCCTCAGTCCTCCTAGAGATGAGAGTTACCGTAGCACATCTTGCAACTATTATATTGAGCTTTTTGCAGTATGTTTGTATTTTTATTTAAATAAGTATATGTATGGATTTACTTTCCAAAGTAAGTATGTAAGTGGAATAGAGGTTGTTCTCTTGATGGTAAGCGAAAAGAAAAGAGAGTCAGTCATAGTACAGACAAGCACAGACCTCTGACGTGTCTTTTGAGCCCACCCTGTTCAATCAAGGAGATGCCTTTACCCGTTGCAGGCTGCAGTGGGCGCACACGTTGCGGGGTGCTCCTGGGGATGAGGCTGCTTTGGACATCATTCTCGCTTGTGCAAGATGTTCCTCAGGCAGAAGAGAGCAGCGGCCTGTCCTTTCCTTTGACCAGGGGTGTCTGGTTGGTGGGTGACCCACAAGCTGGCTGCCTCTAGCTTGGGGAGTTGTGGAGCAGCAATGGATGGTAAGAGAGACACGTTGCTGGGAGAGGATGGGGAGACTGTCAGCCACAGGGCCCCAGAGCCATTGCTTTCTGCTTGAACTGAGATGGTCTGACAGCTGTTGGTTTGACCAGTCATTTTCCACCTTCAGCCATCTGTACATAACCACACAGGTAGAACGTTTCTCCTTCCCCCTTCTTTGCATTTCAGGTGCAATTCTCTGCTCTAGCAAAGGTTTGCCACACCAGAATTTGTAACGACTGGGCTAGGATATAATTGGAAGAGAAAACTCATCTGCGCTTGTGCCTCGGTGAATCTGCAAACCCAGGTCTTTCAGATCAGTGGCCAGTGCAGTCGCCGCCCATGTCTCCCTCCCCTGCACGGCACTCTTTCCTCTGCCACTTTAGATATCACCTCCTGACAAGTCAGCTGAAGAACAGTGCATTCATTTGTCTCTAAGGTGGGAGGCTGTAACGAAGAGCTGAGTAACTCGGAGGCCTCAAATTAAGAAGAGTGATTCACAGTACACTGCGTGTATTTCAAAACCAATGTGTCTGAAATTTGAATGGGGAGGGGAAGGGGGGACTTCAGCACTCTGTTTTTTAAGCTGACAAACCTTGCACGAAGGATGGTTGAAAGGGCTCAGGAGGATGGGGGGAGGAAGGGGATAGCAACCGCAGTGAACCGAGCAGGATTTTGAACGAGCCATACCCTTGTGATTTGTGTAAAATGTATAAATAGCGGCCGCAGCCCCAGTCTGCCCACCCTGCTCTTTATCCTGGCCAGTCCTGAAGGCACTCTGCTGCTGGCCGACAGGCTGAGGTGCTCCGGATGAAATCTGGGGGAGGCATGCACACGTTGCAGGGACGTCTCCAGGCCACGCTCACTACTGATCCAAACAGCTGTACAATTTCAAAAGCGAAGCAGGATACCAGGAATAATTTTAATGTTTGGAATGAATGTAAACTGAAGGAGCATGCCAAAGCAGTAAGAGAGTAGGTGAAGGAAGTGACTAAAAGTAAACATAGATTCCTGGACCTTTAATGAGAAACAGTGAAACACTGTGAGAATAGTGAAACAACCATTGTGTACCAGAAAGAAGTGATCCAAATCATGTCCACATCAGAATTTATTCCCCACAACAAACATGGTGCTTTGTTGCTGTACTGCTACTGTGCGTTCTTTGATGAGCCTGCATCCAGTGGTGTCATTTTAGACTACACAAATCACCATCATTCCTTTCTTTATAGGTTGTGTGGTAATAAAAGTAACTCCCAAAAATAATTGAGCATCATTTAGTAGTTTTCTTCTGAGTCATAAAGAAAGAACCGTGTGAATATTTCCTCCCCTACAAGCCTAACGTGGCTGTTAACTTTGAAACCTAATTAAATGCTAAATGTCATGTTATCTACATAATGCTGGTCACCCTTGGCAAGGCAGTGGAGAGAAGATAGAAATGAAGACCCTGAGAAGGGAATTTGGAAGGAATAAAGAAAAAAAGAAAAGGGGCGAGTGCAAGAAAAAGAAAAGAGGGGGAAAAAGGGACAGAAACTGCCGGGAGAACACAGCTGTTTGTTATACCAAGCTCACACTAGATAGCGACTCGTGATTAGCAACACTGGGATTTGTGGAACAGTTACACCATGTTGTGTTGTTGCGCTGTACACACAACTGCCTTGACTCCAGTCTCCTGGAGACTCCGAGCAGTGTGCAATCCCAGTGATGTATCCCAAAGCACAGGGTGGAATCAGGATTGCCTTCTGGCTTCCTTGGAAGAGCAAGGCACGTGGTTTTACAGAATGGAAATGAGAGGTTGGGTTGTCTGCTTTAGATGTCTTGGTCTGAAAAGGCTGCCTTAATTCTGTTAACCTTTAAGAGAGTAGTTAACATCTAATATTCTTTAATGATAACATGTTGACACTGTCTCTGGTTGCACAACCTTAACTTTACACTGAATGTTTTGCATGGAGCTTGTACGCTGGACAGCCTGCTATGTGGCAAAAGCAAAAGGGGACATTCCCGTGGTGTTTCTGCAGGGTGCTGAAGTTTTGGCCTTTGTCTTTCCTATGGAGCAAACTCTCAACTTGTGAGCAGCTGGGACATCGCCTGCAGCACCTCCAGGTCATCAGCAGCAACAAGAAGGCTCAAAACCAGACTCAGCTAATGAGGTAAAGAATACACAGTCATGCACGTCTTTGCTCTAGCCCTGTCTCCTTTGGGGAAGCCAAACCATGGATCCTGTGCCCGCACAGCACTACGGGGTCCTCGCTGCACCATGTCATGTTGCCTTGCTCGCTCTACTCCCTGCTAGTTTGCAGATCTTTGCTCTGCACTCTGTTTATATTAATTATGCCTTTTGCCAGATATATGCCTTTTTACCCTAGCCTGGGAAAGGCAACCAGGATGTTGCCCACAGAAAGTTTGCACTGCACCCATGTGTGTAGTGCTTTCCTGTCGCTACTCCCACAAGCTCATTGCTTTCACATATGCTGCTGTTAACCAAAAACTGCAATCAGTATTCAGTGGCACTTTCCATAAGAGCAGAAAGGTTTAAATGCTCCCCTCTTTCACCCGCTCTTTTGGGGAATCTTTCTTGCAGTAACTGCAGACCAGAGACTCCCAACAGCATTAACAAAGTCAGGGTAACAGAAAAGGCAAACATACAGCACAGTGAGTGGAACAGGGAGAGGCAGAGATCTGAGACAGATATTGAATGCCCTACGGCCATTACACAGCAAGTCTTGTTCTGTGTGGTTCTCTGATCCTGCAGTAATAGACTCCCAGGGAACACTTAAAATAGATTAGCAGATTTGAAGGCCAAAAGTAACTGTGATTGTTTAATCTGATTTCCCGAATAACTCATGTCATGGAATTTCATTCAGAAACTGAAGCAGTGAAGGGGCAGTTCAGCAGCTCTTTTGGGTATGTTTGTGTACCCAGAAACAATATTTATTACATTGAACCTGGTTCAACTAAAATATACCTCTTGGAAAGCCATCCGATCTCAACGTGGATACTCCAAGTGCTGGTGCCCTTCGTATTGGTAAATCCCCCCCTGAGTGTGTGTATATATATATACACACACATTTTGTCTCGCGTTCCTCTTTGTAGCTTCAATCCCACTCTTCGCTCCTCTTACTAAAAAAGGTTTTGTGGAGGGCAGGCTCCGAGTGGCTCCATGTTTGGCCACAGAAGTAGCAGCACACCAGTGAAAGTCAAAAGATCTGTACACCGTGCCTCTTCAGTAAATTGTCCTGGTGTCCCTGGGACATTAAAGATGCTATGTAAATGAAGCCGACAATTGTCACTGAAACATTAAATACTGTCCTTCCTTTTTCTCTAACATTGTTTCTCCTTATCCTGCATGCAGGAAAGCCAACATCTTTGTCTCTCTGCTGATTGATGTGGCTCTGGGGATACTGCTGATGTCCTGGCTGTACAGAAAGAACCGAATTGGTCACCTTGCTGACACTCTCATCCCCGTGGCTGATGTAAGTCTGGCCAAAGCCGTTTCTCTTTCACCTGCTGTCGGTACTGACCAACTCTTGATGCCTGGGGTAGTTGTAAGGAGGCAATGCCTTATGCACAAGGATTTCGGAGAGAGTCCTGTGTGAAGTCATGCAAATTAGGTCTCCTCCACAACAGTGAAATCTTCAAATCAAGCCTGCTGGGGCCGCTCAAAAGGAACACAGCTCTGCTTTGCGTGTGCAGTGAATAGTAATTAGATGTTTACCGGAGGGCTGCTCCAGCTCCTAAAGTAACAATTATGACTTGGACAGAGCTCTGCAGCTGCAGGTTGAGTGGTTATCGAGCCAGAATACTTTTATTCTGGAGTCAACAGGAAGTGTCCTCAAGTTGTTGCTATATGGGGCGTTTGAGGGGGGAAAAAAAAACCCTGTAACCTAGGTTGAATCTGATAAACTACTGAAAAGTCAAACTTGATGAGCAGTGCAGCTGTGCTTATGAAAAGGAATTTCATGGGGACATCCAAAGGCATTAGCTAGTCAGGATACAAACACCTGAAATCCTGTCTAAGAGCTCTGGTGTACAGATGGTAAACTAGGAAAACTTGCTGTGTCCTGTGATTTTCTCAAACATAGCTCCTCTTGCCCACTAAGTTCCCTCAACATCAGCATAAATTCATGAAGAACAAGTATGACTCATACTATCCTGCTTTTCTGGTGGTTCATTTTGGGTGCAGTACTCCAATATATCTGTTTAGTGGCAGTAAGGAACATATAATGTACTTCAGAGGCTGGAGACCAGACCACTAATCTGAAGTTAGCTCCGTTTTAAGAGCTTCTGTGTCTTGGGAATACATGTGCAGCCGATGTTGAGCACTGTCATGCAGCTGCACAGCCTAATCTTTTCTCTGCCCACTTTCCTTTCATTTATGGGAGAGAAGGTGGATCTTTCCATTGGTTTCTTTCTGGCAGCTGGAGAACGTCCTCTCTATGCTCTTTCTCCAGCTTCTTGGTTGGGAGGAATTTTATTCTGATTAGAGAATTCCAGCAGCAATTTATTTTTCCTACTTATGTTGTCTTTCTTGGGAAGAGCTCACATTTCCCTTCATGATGATCTGCTTGGTCCATGTCTAAACTTTTAATTGTCACAAGCCATAGGTCTCTGATCATTCTTGTACATGTTGTGCTTTCAGAAAGTGTGTATGGAGTCTCCAGCATAGTTGTGGATCATAATTATTGCTATTTTTGTTATCTTTCATAGTCAAATTTTTAAGGATTGCATGTTTTAAGGATTGCTGCAGACACTCTTCAGCAGCAGTGGTGGGGTAGAAAGGACCACAATTCTTGCAATACACTTGCTCTTGTATTTGAGCTATATGCTAAAAATATTTTTCAAAGTCTTATTCCTAAGTCTTTTCCCTTACAGACATTTCAGCTGGAGAAGTTTAAGTGCTCTAGAGCTCTCCCTGTGGGATTACTGTAAGTGTCCAGCTCTCAGAAGTCTGATTTCTTAACAAGTCTGCAAGGAAGTGGCTTTTGGCTGCGTTCCTGTTCTCACAGGTGGCTCCAGGAGGGGTTCCATCTGCCCAGCGTCTTTGGCAGATGGACGCTCTCCGTGCTCAAGGTGTATCCAATCCCAGCACCTGTCCTGGATAGGCTTGCCTGTGCGAGTTGCTCGTTCGTTCCCCTTTCAGTAATTTAGCTCATCTGTCACTCAACTTACGCATCATAGCGTCAGTTATTTTCACCATCTCTCCTACATGCGTGGACTTCATTACCTTGCTATCACCAAGAGCTGTTTACTTACTTTCCTGGAAGCGCTAACTCCTCCTTGCGTGGGTGGCCTGGTAGTCAGTTGGTGCCTTTCTTCTCTGCTTCTCCAACCTTATCAGTTCAGGCCACTTACAACTCCTCTGAGTTTCCAGCCTTACTTTCTTCTTTCAAGCATATTAGATTGTGGACATAAAATCATTTGGAGTCCTTTTACTGCCTTCGGTGGGCATTGATTTATATGCATTATGTGCAGGCCTTAAAAAATGCAGATCTGAGTGATCCCAAAATATACCAATGACTTCAGCATGTGGTGTGCAAGCCAGCACCACTTCTTTTCCAGTATGACAGCAAAATCTCCCCTTAGCTATTCAGCAGTAGGTTTCCTCTTTGCTGCTGAGTGTCCATCTGGTACGCATTATTCCCATCACTTGGGCTTTCTCAAGTGCTTATGTGTTGCCAAGTTCAGTAACACAAACTTTCCCATGTGCAGAATGAGTTACTTTTCCTTCCCTAATGCTCCTTGCTGTTCTGCTTTTGATATGTGCCCCAGATCTGATGATGGTATTGACCTTACGTCTCTGTATCTGTTAGTAAATAGAACGTTATATATATTATAAGAAGATTATTATATATTATAAGGTTATATACATGACCTTATTGATTTGATTGATTTTAATATTGACAAACTAGGCTTATATAACGTACAACCTTATTGGTTTGATTGATTGATTTTAATATTGACAAAATCGTAGCTGTGTGGGGACTGGATACAGTGCTCATTTTTTTTCCTAGCAAATGTCTCTCTGGAAGGAAGCAGATGCAGGTAGGTTATTTTAGCTCTCAGCAACTGCCAGGGTCACAAGCTCAGCCTGCTGATGTGAGGATCAAGCCGTGTTCCCTAGCCATCATTCCTCATCCCCTGATATAATGGTTCTCAAATCAGCACTTAGCTAGCAATTGTTAATGATGCACAAGACATCATTGACTGCAGCTCCCACTTTCACAGCTTGATGAGCTGCGCTGTGCTGACTGTAATAACAAGTTGCTTTTGTCAGTAAATGAGGCAGATGTGATTCAGAGACACCTAGGGAGTAACTGGCGAGTAGCTGTATGCAATACGAAGGACTGATTTTTGGAGCAGGCTTTCAAATCCAAGAATGGAAAATGTGAATAATCTTCTCTCTGTAGGTGCCCTCACAACTCCTACCCTCCTCCTTCCTCTCGATCCCACCAGGCTTTCCAATGGTTGTCCTTGGTTTTGCCTTCCACAAGACGGCCTTCTTTCAAAAATACCCAATTCAAAGTGCTACATTTGTCTGTTTTGAAAAGAAGAACTGCTTATAAACCATCATCTTTTTTTTTTTTTTTTTTTTTTTTCCCCCTTCACCTCTTTCATCCTTGCTGATGTCTCTTTTTCTTAAGCTGTAATCTCTTGGAAACAGTTAAATATTTATCATAGATCATGCCTCCAAAAATGTTACTGGGGCTTAGAGATAATTGGATGTAAGTTCCTATTCAGTCATGTTCTTCAAATCCATAAACAAAGCAAGCAGTGAGGACACTTTCTGGAAAATATTCTTAGACGTTGATTTGTAAAATAGTGTAACTTAGAGCCCCAAATGCCTGCAACAGAGGCAGGGCAAGTGTGTCTGGTAGGGAGTGCTTTCTGCTCAGGAAGTTTGCACTGTGCTTCCCGGTGCCCACCCGCAGTGCGCTGCGTGTCCTTCTCCATCCATGTCACATCACCATTAGACCCTCTGCATATGGAGACTAGAAAGAAGAGCATGACAGTAAAGAAAATATTTCCACAGTGATCTCATCTAAACCATGTTAGCTTTAGTCTCCAGTTTGGTAATGTCCCTATACTCCTTTATGAAACACTTCCACTTCACTGTATCTTATTTATTAATACTGGCCACCCACATTCAGTATTCATGACTGCAACAGGAGAATTGGACTCCCAGTCACCTTTTCTGATTCTGCTTGCTATTGATCGGTCCTAAAATATCTGGCTGGAAAACAACCTGCAAGGTTATGCCTTAGGACTATGTGTTGAAATGCCTTGCCCAGCTCAATAACAGCAAGCTAGGGCACCTTCCCAGACCTACGTGTCCCTGTCAGAATTTAGTAGCACCTCTGGGACTGGCAGCCTCCAGAAGTGTTCAGTGCTGAAAAACAGCCTTGCTGAAGGACTGCTTTCAAGCATTTAAATCTTTCATTAAAATCCCCAAATGCTTTTCCTAAGTTACCAGTCCAACACTTTAAATATTAAAACCAGTCTATTTATAAAGTAGCTAACGCTTCTCAGTCAACAGAGGTGAGATCCATGGATTCAAATCAGTTCTGACTTCCAGTAAGACAGAGGGAAAATGAATGAAATAAAAAGGCAGTCCTTTTGGATAAGTTGAAGATGGAGCCCTTAATTTTGCCACTACACTAAAAGTAAATGTTTACAAACTCATTTTGCAAGGATCCTGTTGGTTAATAAATAAAATGGAATCATTCCTTGGAAATAATTTCCCCTTAGGAATTATCCATATGAATGATGGGAAAGTAGGCTACAGTGCATTGGCTTTAGGTAGCTTGTCTTGATTCTTCTACACGTGCACAATTTGCAGTGCAATTCACTTGCATGGACTTGACTATAAGTGGGATTTTCAGAGACAGAAGGCTTTTACTCACAATCCCTGTTCATGCGGGACAGTGTGAGAGGTCACTTCTTCCAGATATGTTCCCCACCTGTTTGCTGGAGGTTACCGCTCTCAGCTAACTCAATTCACCGCCTGGTAAATGGACTTCGCCACTGGTTTCAGCTTAGGCGAGTAGGTCAGGTGCAAACTACCGAGTAGGAGAGCCACCCCATCTTCTGCCCTGTCGACTGCAAGGGGAACCTCCGGCAGAGTAATGGGGCGGAGAGAGAAAATCAGTAAATAACATCAGCCTGGGATTAAATCACCAGAAATAGTGAGTCAAAGCCCTCAGTGATTTGGGGACGAGCTCCATTAGGCTTTTTTCTCAAGGATTCAGAGAGCTTCTTTTTTACTGGGATGCCGTGAGTATCTCTCCATGAAGCCTGCAGAGACACGATAGTGGTAGGCAAGATCAGTGCTATACAGCATGGTTAATCTTGCCTAGCACACCACAGAGGATCAAGAAAGTTTGTTTAGGTATGAAATATATTTGTATAATTGTGTTTTCTACCCTGCTGTAAACACATACAGGTTATTTGTTTGTAAAAGATCACTTTTTTTGCCCATGAGTACACTGCCATCTTCCCCCTTTGAAAATGCTGACAGCCTTCCCCACAGTTAGATTACTTGCTCAGTTCTGACTTTTCAGTTGACTGTCCAAAGAAACCAATTTGTGCACCAGCACTTGCCATCTATTTCAAGAACTCTCATTACACCAAGAAATCATACTGTGCAAGTCTACCAGAGGCGGCCATAAACAAACACTAAGTTCGTGTTCCCAGCACTGAGACCATTTAAGCAGTTCAGCTTCCTCTCTGCTGTTATGTTTGGATTCAGTAGAGTCAATAAAGGTGCATTTCTCATTTAACTAGTTGTCTGTAAAGTAGTTGTTTGGATTTTTTTTTCCGTTGGTTTGAAGGGTGTGGTAAGAATACTTTGGGGGGGGCAGCATGTACAGTGCACTGGACCTGTTCAGTGCGGTAGCAGTCTCTTATCTCAGGTGCCTTGCTTCCATGTGTTTGTAGCACGTAGCTGAAGAGCTCCAGGACCTGCTCCAGTGGCTAATGGGAGCACCAGCTGGACTGAAAATGAACCGAGCTTTGGATCAGGTTTTGGGCCGCTTCTTCCTTTACCACATCCATCTTTGGATTAGTAAGTGCAATTGTTTAACTTTTCAGCCTTCCTTTTCATCTCTTCCCTCCCGAGCGTTTGTTGTTTGCCTAGAGGTGAATAATGAATCAAAATGCACTTCTGCAAGTACAAACTTGTCTGTGAGTCTTCCTGCTGTGGGAACTCAAGCCAAAGTTGGATTCCCACACAAGGAAGTCATGCATATTAAATAAAGTGCTTGTATTGATGCTTTGCAAGAAGTGCAAATCATGACGGAGCTTACTTACTTGGTGCCATTAGCGGTGAGTGTCCAAGGGAAGGCTTTAGGTCTTATGTAGGCTTTCGTAGTCTTTGCCATGTAAGAGGCAGCTGATAGGATAGGGATGAGAAGTGTGCTTTCAGGATGCAAATGCCAACCCTGTCCTATCACCGAGTTCAGCTTAGTGCAATTTTATTATTTCAAGTCCCTCCTTGAAATAACACACCCCTGCTATCCTTGATAAGTGTCTTGATAAAGGAGTACAGTCATGATGGACGTGAACTCCTTAGTTGTTTTACTGATTTACTTTGCTCACCAATCAAGTGTGGTCTTGTTTCTGTGACTTTGCTCCACTTTAACAATGAAAGAGACTGTGTGCCTCCACACTGTTTTATTTTACAAAAGACATATGGGGTGGCTTTTGTGGGAATAGCAAGAAAAGGGGAATGGTTGCGGTAAAGGTTGATGTGCGCAGTTAAAAATGTAATTAGGAACCTGGACACAAATCTAGAAAAGCAAATCGCATGTGGAGCAAGGTGATTGCTCTGTTCAAGCTGAGCATGTCCTCCCCTTCCTCACAGAGCTGCCACACTTGGACAGAAACCTGGGGGGAAAGAGAGTTTTTGTTGGCCCTCCTAAAAAGCAGATGGCATCTAAAGGAGTTTTCCAGTGTTACTTCCATGTTTTCATGGCTATGATTTCTGGAGCAATGTTCTAGGGTGGGGGGAATCAGTCTTTTGAGAGTGTCAATGGAAAGATGTCTCAGTCAAATACTGACACTCTGCAATGCCCACTAGGCTACATTCACCTGATGTCCCCATTCATTGAGATGATCCTCTGGTATGTCGGTCTGTCGGCTTGTCTGGGCCTGACCGTGGCTCTCTGCATCCTCTCCGACATCATTGCGCTTCTGACCTTCCACATCTACTGCTTCTATGTCTATGGAGCCAGGTGAGTTGATCTCTCTTGGCTGTGTCTTGTTATGTTTGGAGAGAAGGGCCGCTGTACACTCAGGCCATGCCTTTAATTTGTGGAGCATTCAAGCCTGGTGTAGTTCTCTTGAATTCACAGTTTAGCCAGCATTTATTATTGCGTTCTTTTATGCATGTAGAAATGATGGCCACAGTAGTACAAGCACTTATCTTTCAGTTCTCCTGCGTTTAAATATTTATTTATTGTGGTAGTGACCTGGAAAAATAAAACTGCATGACAGGCAGAGGACAAGAAAGCAGTTCACCCCATCCCTTTGATTCAACCTTATAGTACTCTTTTCAGTCGCACGCTACCCAGTAGTTTTGAGGGGAACTGGAGGAGAGGAGGAGGAGGAAAGGGGAACCCTTGTACTTCTGGAGAAGCCCCAAAGTCCCTGCCTCTGCGCTGCTTCAGAGGTTCTTGTCTGCATCGTGGAGCACAGATGGCAGGTTTGGGGTTACAGGATGGCTGTGACACCATCCTGGTGTCATTGTCTGGACCTACTGGAGGGCTCCATGGCCTGAGAGCCGGGCAGAGGCTCTGAGGGAGTGTGTGGGAGTGCAGGGGGCTTTGGGGCATGTCAGGGTTACTGTGCAAACGGTGCCCACCAATGTGCTCTGTTCCTGCCCTTCATTAACACGTGCTGCAGGAAGGAGTCACACAGGCCACTGGAGAATAGCTGCTCTTGCCAAGGAGATGAGAGACAAGGTAATAAATAAAGGAACTTTTGGCTTATAAAGTACAGAATGGTCATCATTCCTCCCCAGGCTGTGAGCAGAGGGCTTTACATTGCAAACAACAGAAGAAATAGTAGAACTTTAGTTATGGGTAGTTTAGGGAATGGTTAGAAATATTGAGATATGATTTATGAATTGGGTCTGTTGTGAGCATAGGGTTTACACCCGAAATCAGTAATGTCAGTAATGGGGAATCTCTTCCCAACACCTCTAATTACTGGAATTTCTGGTTTGGTCTGTGAGGAGTGGCCTTGCTGCTCCTAATTGTGCAGAGAGTGGAAATAGGAAAAGCGTTTTCTCAGCTGACTGCTTTTCCCTTGTGAGCTGCAGGGAGCCAGTCTACCCGCCTCGGCTGTTTGTTAGAAGTATAGAGCAGCTATATGTTATCTTGCCGCTGCACCGAACTGCCCCTGCTGTGCCAGGTGCTGCCCGTGGAGAGTCAGGAAGAGATAGCAGTCACCCACATCAACACAGCCACCACAACACCTTGCGTTCCTGCAGCTGGTGGAAGAATTTGCTGGTTCAGGTGCTGGTGAAGCCTGAGATCCCCTTCTGAAACAAACCGCACAGTGAAACGAGAGCGGGCATGTGTGTGCAGGCAGCCAGGGAAGGTGGGGCAGGTGCTACAGCAGGAACACCCGCTTGGTGTCATGTCAGGGTGTGCGGGGGAGTGTGTGGCCTTAGTCAGAGCTATGGGGCAAGTGTGTACCAGCAACCTGGAGGAGTTGTCCTGGGCGCCCTCCTGCCTAGGGATTAGTGCACCGAGCTGTGCCTGCCAGTCTGGGGGCACCCTGCCAACTCCTTGAAGCAGTTGGTGTTCCTCAAACCAGATTCTTCTCTTGGATAAGACTCCTTGCCTCTGCTTTCACAATGCTGCCTTGAAATCTCAGCAGCCTCCACGCCTTAACTAGGCTGGTTAACCAGTCTGGCTTTTGTAGCTCAGGCTTTCTCAGGCTCTGTTCTGCCCCACAGATTGGCTGTGTCTCCTTTCTTTACATCCCTGTATGTTGGACACTGCTGCCCAGGGCTCTTTGTGCCTCTTCTCCATCCCAGGGGCTCTTTCTTCCTCGATGTTATTCCGTAGGAGTGTATTTCCCACCCCTTATCAGCCCAAGCTTCTCTCACCATTGCCATTTTTCTGGGACGGAAGTAGCTCCAAGTGTTGTAGCACCAAGTTATGAAAGCCTAAGGAAAGGATGCGGTAGGGGCCACCGGCCATTTAGTTGCTCTCTTCCCACTCTTAAGGATGTTTGAAGCTGTGGTTTACTAAAGAAGGTGCAGGGGCTCCAGTCCTCTCCCTTGTCTGTCTGTGCTGTGGAGGCAAAATTGAATTGCGTTGACTCAAGTGTGAGGGGTAGACCTTGGCCACTCCTGCCGTGGAAGGGGTGTGAAGCAAGGGGAACAGGGCAGATCTAAACTGGAGAGACAGAGGTGAGCTCCGGGGAATAAGCTTGCTGCTTCTTTTGCTGCAGGGAAGGTGGTGGCATGGCGCTGGCAATTGCTGCTGCTTATAGGGGCCACCCTATCGAGGGCCTTGCCGCAGCCCCGGGGCATGGCATGGCCATTGCTCTCCGGTGGTCCAGAGCTGTCTGCAGTAGCCTGCTTTGCCCATGCCAGGGGCCAGCCCAAATATGGTTGGCTGAGCAATTAGTATTTCATCTGCGTCATTCTCGGGTTGATTTCTTTTGCCGCCCCGAGTTCTGCGGCGTCGGTAAGTGAGTGGGCGCAGGGGTGTAATGATGACAGCTGTTTTGTGTTGAAGCTCGGGAACTCGCAGCTCTGATGCATAGCATCTTCTCTTTGCTCAGGCTCTACTGCCTGAAGATTTACGGCCTGTCATCTCTCTGGCGCTTGTTCCGTGGGAAGAAGTGGAACGTCCTCCGGCAGCGGGTGGATTCCTGCTCCTATGACTTGGACCAGGTAATGCTGCAGCACCAGGGGCTCGCTGCAGGATGCTGCCCATGGGCAATACGATCCTATCCTGCTTCCGCTAATATTGAGACAGAAGCCACGGAAGGCTTTGTAGTGCCCAGAACAAGTGCATGTCCCGGCACTCTGCATCCATGGCTCTTCAACCAAACGCTTGGACTCTGCTGCTCTGCGGCACCCCTTCACTTCTCTGCATGTTCAGGGGGCCTAATTCTGGCCAGTGCTGAGCACCTGCAAGGCACCCTGGTGAACTGCAGTGGGTGCTGCAGATGCTGGCAGCTTCTGGAGCATGGGAGTGGGTATGGGGGAGGGAGGCAATGTAAAAAGTGATGCCCAGCAGTGTTGCCACAGTAACAGACGTGCCAGCGTTTCTATTAAAAGGCCCCGTTTCATTCACGTTGCGCTGGAGCCTGGCCCACACATTCTCACTCAAGCAGCAGAGGCAGTTTTTTGTCAAATGCTGTAAGCTCTTTTTAATTTCTGAAGTGCCATGCAAAAGTTCAGCAGAGCCTGAACTGCTCCACGCTGGCAGTTGCAAACATCACTAAAATAATACAATAATATTTGGTAACTTCCAGGGCCAGTGCCTCTCTCTCCATTGCAACAGATAACCTTGAGCTTCTTACACCACAGTGGAGGAGCTATTTTTCTGTTTCTTTGGTGATTAAAAGCTTCCGTGCCAGGAAGACGGTTTGCATCAGGGCTCAGTCCCTGTGTACTTTGAGGAGAATTGGTTTGGCACTTCAGGCTTCATCCTGCTGCTCTGGAGGCCAGTGGGAATTATGTTGTTGGCCTGTGTGGGAAGAGACATTCAAAGCAGACCTTAAAAGACTTTTGGAGATGTTAAGCAACTGCAGTGGAGTGACAGAGGAAGGGAGAAACAACTGCTGTGAAGAGAATGGATTGGGTTCTGATCTATTTCTGGTTACGTGCGTAAAGCTGGGATGTTGATCCACCTCTGTGACACGACTGTCTGGGTTATTTTCTTTCATAATATACCACGGCCATGATCTCTTTTTGCAGAAATGGCAGTGCCCTGTGTTCCTGTGGCCTCTCTGTTCTGGAAGCGGTGACTGAAAATTGACGAGTCAGATCCCTATTTGTCATAAATCTGCATTTCTCCCAGTTGGAATTAGTTAGACTTACGCCAGCTGGGCTGGCCCAGAATAAAAATAACTTCTTCTGTGGGCAGTGGAGCTAATGACACCTGCTTTCCTATGGATTTTTCTCCTTCATCCTCTGAATATTGCTCCCTCCACCCCAGTAACTCCAGCTTCTTTCTCTCTCCCAGTTTCCCACCAAGCAAGAGGCAGAAGTCCTGTGGCTGGACTGACCAGCCAGCTTCTAGTGCTGGGAATGTTTATCAGCCAGATTTTGTCAGCTTTTCACCAGGTGCCTGCTCTGCTAAAACAAGGAGGAACAAAAATACTTCTCAATTTTCTATGAAATTCCCTACCAAATTCCTACTTCTTTGTACCCTTCCACGTTTTTCTGGTAAAAACTGACCAATGGCTCTAAAACTTATGGGGATAGGGAGCGGACGAATGGCATGATTGTGTAAGTCTTGTTTCCTAAGGAATCTGGCCTGCAATAGGAAATCTAGAGTATTGTCTATAAAGGAAAAAATGCTGTCAGGATCCAGCGTATTTGTCTTTCCAAACATACTCCTATAATAGGGAGCCTTCTGAAAAGGCCCAGTGAGAGAAGTAGTACTGAAAATATTCAAGGTAACAGCATTAGTCACATAGGGAGTAAAAAAACACATTAAGAAGTCTTGCAAACTTTCATTGTCTCACAGTTTCCTATTCTTTTATTTTTATTTTATTTTGCCATTGCTCTGCTAATGACTGTTTGTGTTTCTTTTTGCCCCTAGCTATTTATTGGCACTTTGCTGTTTACAATCCTGCTGTTCCTCCTGCCTACAACTGCACTGTATTATTTGGTGTTTACCCTGGTAAGATTTAACCCTTGAAGCTAGTCACATACTGTCTTCTGAGATATTAAAAAAAGATTTTGTAGTCATTTACTGTCATCCACAAAGAAAATACAAATTTGTCTGGGTGTCCCAGGAAGGGTTCTCACACAGCCCATGTAGGCCAAGCAAGTGGAATTCAGGATATGCGTTTGTGTTTCTCCGAAGGGAATTCCCAGCAAATCTGGTCAGCAGGACAAGCTGTCCCCCTCTCTTTCACTCGAAAGTCATTTTTTTAATCTTTTCATCCCACGTCTGGGGTGACGGCCCCTCTAGTTTGATCCAAAAAACCTTTTTTTTTCCCAGGAAGTTAACTTGCTGTGTTAAATGCTTTCAGCCAGGCTTTGCTCAGAGGGTTGGACTTCTTTATTTTTCTTTTCTTCCCCCAGTATGACCAGTCCTCTCTGAGGCCTGCCTGGAGCAAAATTTTCCACAGACAGTGGCCATCACATGGTTTCAACATCTTTTTTGAGCCCTCTCTTTTCAGATGAGCTTGGCAGCAAAAATAAATGCAGTCCGACAAAAAGAGGTGCTTTAATCAGGGGACAGAAAACACTGAGCAGGAAGCTCATTTCTGACTGCTTTGCTCTTGCTTAGATGCTCTACATGGGGTTTCTTCGGGCAGAAATAAGCTACTTCGGTTCACTGTTGGAGAGAAAAAAATGTACATTCACTGATACGTGGTGATGGAGTTTACTAGAAATGGAAGCCTGAATTCTCCCTTCTAGAGTATGACTGTTGAAAGCAGAATAGTTCTCATGTCCTTGCAGGTCACAGCCTCTACAACTGTAGCAGCTTCATTTCAGTTACACCCTTAAGCTAAGACTGTCAAGGAACCTCGCGCAGGGTCTGGATGCCCAGCACTTCTAGACATCAAACCCACTTTGGGAGGCTTTAGCTTAGCGCACAACAATGTCAGATTGCAGATCAGCTCATGAATTTGCAAGTGTTGCATCTCCTGATTCTCCAAGATTTTCTTATTAAACTGTTTCTTTATAGCTCCGTTTGCTGGTGGTGATTGTGCAAGGCCTGATACACTTGCTAGTTGACCTGATTGACTCTCTGCCTCTTTATTCAATCATCCTTCGGCTCTGCAGATCCTACAGACTCGCAGGTAAGTCCTTCAGCACTGCACGTGCAGAAGTTCAAGGATTTTGCATTGTGCATTTAATTTTGATGCAATGGATAGCTTCTGAATGGAAAGACGCAGGGGGGCAGGAAAGAACTCAAGTCGTGCAGTTGTCCATACTGTTAAGCAATTCCTGCAAGGAGCAGGATGAGGATGTCAATGGAAAGAAATGTGATGCTGAAGCAGAATCAGGAGCACCTTTACAAAGCCTGTGGCAACTAAAAGTGACATCCAAACAAGCAAATGAGTTCATCGTTTGACTCCAGTTCTAGAGTACCAGGTCAGGTAAAACTTCTGAGAGTTAAACAAGCTGTTAACCTTGGGGGTTTGGGCTCTGAAACAAGCCAAATTACAAAAATTACAAAAATACTTGGAAAATCTACTGTTACGAAGGGCTGGATCTGCAGTGGCTGTGAATCAGTGGAACTGCTTCAGTTCTGTGCTGACTTGACTAACTAAAGTCCTGAGCTGAGGTGTTTGGATTAATTTCAGAGCTCTGGGCAGATTTCAGATAATCGTTCTCTTTTTGAGACTAACCTGTCACCGTTTTGAACCTAGTCATTGTTTTTCTGCTTTTGGTAACCATCAGCCATGGTTGGCACCAGAGTAAAGGGTCATTTTGGAATGGGTTTAACTGTCAACAACTATGGTTAATCTAGTTAAAATCAAGCACGTGTAAATTATTATCTCCTATCCATTTAAAGAGCATGCAGCAGGAATTTAAAATATAAGAAAGAGCTTGATCATCACTAAACCAAGGCTAGTCATCAAATGCAAAGGAAGCTTGAGGCAACTGATAACAGCTTTGTTGGAGCGGTGCCAGGCTCGACTTTGGGAAGGTATAGCTGAGCCATGTTACCAACTCTGTTGCTTTTCCACATGTGCCTTCAGCAGGTTCCTATGAATTTCCTGGCAGAAACTGCTTAACCCTTCAGGGCTCTCTTTGGAGAACAGGAGATGCTGCTGAAGAAAACTGACCCAGTAAACAGCAGGTTGTAGGGTAGAAAGGAATCTTGTTGCCACTGAGAGATGCAAGGCCATGTATTCCCATCAGTCTTAGATTACTTCTCCTCAGTTTTGTTCAACCAACTACCTACTGCAGGGTGATAAGCCTCCACCCAGGCAGAGGACTGTCTTCTCAGTTGAGTTTACCTGACTTACTTTCTTTGTTGGCTGTTGGTTTGCTCCTCTTAAACATTTTAAGAAAGAGAACACTGCAATGCCATGCTGCCTGCTAGACGAGGAGGCATCTGAGAATTTCTGCAGCCTGTGTTCCTGCCCCAGTGCAAAAACATGTCATTGCAGTGGTAATAGATGGAGCAGGTGAATCAAATTCAAAGGACTTCAGAGAGTACACATCACTTGATGTCCTCACTGCTTAGGTTTTGCCTCCCTTTTCAGACTCAGAACTTGGATAAGACATCCTCTGGCATATGTTATGGCAGCTGATTTTACAGGCACCATCAAGATGGTTCTACCAACATGAATGGATAGCTTTTCCTGTCAGCAAGGGGTTAGCGCAGTGCTTAAGTTCAACTCAGTTCAGTTGTGGCATCTGGCCTCCAAGTTGTTTGACTCAGTTTGTGAATTGACAAAATACTACATTGATGAAGCCTGAGCTAGGATAGGTGAACAATTCATCCACACAGCAGAAACAAAATCCATATTTTCTTTCCACACATCCGAAGTGAAATACTTCGGACTTTAAAAAGCCTTCTGAGTGCTATCCGCCCAGTGTCAGCTCAAGGGATGCCACCTTGGTTGGGATGGGTACACTG
Organism: Gymnogyps californianus; assembly: GCF_018139145.2. Taxonomy (NCBI): domain Eukaryota; kingdom Metazoa; phylum Chordata; class Aves; order Accipitriformes; family Cathartidae; genus Gymnogyps; species Gymnogyps californianus. The sequence goes on from NC_059485.1 coordinate 18,372,067, forward strand.
TGATGTCAGTTTATAGTGTGAAGTAAGGCGTAGCAGTGAGGTTCAGGGGTCTCAAACTCTGCCCACACACAAGTTACCAACATGCTGTTTGATTGTGAACAGGTCAGTTCATTTTCTCTGTACTTCTCTCTCCCCCTTGCCCAATATTCACATCACAAACTTGGGGGCAAGTTTTGTCATGGTTCTGTAGGACCTGTCATGGTGGTGTCTCCATGATTACTGGAATGCAAACAAGCAGTGAGCTTGCTTTAGTGCGCTGTCATGTGAAACAAAGCAAATGGGTTCATGTCCTGACCTCTCTTGTGCCATCAGTGATGTCTGTGTACAGAAAAAGCAGAACCCTGAGCTCTGGAGTTAGCTGGCAATCACGGAATAGTTTAGGGTTCTTCTCTGCTCGAGTGATCTGCAGTAGACTGAGCCTTCTGCTTTTTCTGTGAAGTGAATTGCTCAGACTTCTGGGCATTGTAGTAATCTATAGGTCATTCTAAAATAAATTTGTAGCCTTTTTGTGCATGTAGTTTCTTTACAAGTTTAAGGCTCTTGAACAATTAAATAATCTAATTAAGAGATTGTTGGCTTGTAGCTGTAGAAGGGAAGTGTGTGGCCATGATCTACAGAAGCAGCATTTTCTGGTCTAATGGACTGTTCTTAGGATAAGGCTCCAGAGTGCTCAACCATGCACCTGAAACGTCAGTGCCCACTTGTTTCTGTCTCTCTCTGACAAATTGCCTGCCTGAAAAGTAGTTCCTGGAATGGCTTAGACACTTCCTCTTAGCCAAAACTCAATGAATCACGTTGAAGACTTTTTGTCATCCAGCACATTTGCTTATTGAGACCCAGGGTACTCAAACATCTTTTTGAAGCCATTGGGGAAGTCCATGTTTCAATATAATCCAGCAAAATGCAGATAAATCCTTCCTGTCCTGTACAGAAAAGACTTTATGATTTGGGGAGAACGTTTAAACCAGAGCTCTCTGCTAGACAAGAGTGTTCTTTCCCAGGAGTAAACTGTATAATTTTAATTCAAACCTTGAGGAAAAAGAGAAAATGTTTTGGGTTTTGAATGTGCAAGAGTCACATAGATACTATAGCGATGGGGCTTACACAGATAAAGAGTTTTATTTCTATTTGTACTCCTGAGTCACTGGTTGGATCTGTGGCAGATCGTTACTCTTGCCTCATCTTCTTACCTGTAGAAAGGAATAATAGGGGCATGCTTGGCTGGTACAGGTTTGCAGAAGATGGATTGGTTTTATTTCTGTGAGGTGATTCAAGATCTTTCAAAGCAAAATGCCTCTCTAGTCCTAGATGTTTTAAATGTTGCATTAAATGTTCATGTGCACTATTTCACCGGTGGAATCCAAAATCTTTCCTATTTATCTTTACAGTATTGGGAATGTAGCAAATCCAAGAGGAAATATGAAAGTGGCAGGTTTGATGGGGTTAGTAGCATGTTAAAAACATACGAATGGGGGGATTAATAGGCAGTGATTGCTTTGAAATGTTTTTAATGTCTCTAGGCCAGCCACTTTCCTCTCTTAGTCTGGAAGAGGCAGAGATTGCACATGTGCTGTATCCACATGAGCACAAATTAAAGGGGAGTTCTCTGCCTGCTGTTAACATGGAGTTCCCATTCTGATGGAAGTTTGGGAAAAGAGAAAGATTTTTCCAATCCTTTTGTCATCATCAGGTCTGGCTGTCTGATTTCTAGGCTTTGTGCTTGCTTTAGGACTGCGTTTTCAAGCTGGAAGTCAGAGGGCTGCTTTTAATGGAGCTAAGAGAAACACATTGTTTGTCATTATGCTTAAAACCACTATAGGGAGAATCTGTGCTTCCTGTTGAAAATGTGTAAGGGTTCACAAATCAAGAAAGGTTGAAGACTCCGTTTCTAGGAAATCGGTGCTCAGCCAACAGAGCTGAGCAGCAAATGGCATGGGCTTTTCTCCAAGCATGGATTTGGTTTCCTTGTTTTGTTTCTTTTCAGCTGGTGTGAAGTTCAGAGTCCTTGAGCAGCGGGATGGAAAACCTCTTCGACTTCTTATGCAGGTAAGCCACTTGTGCACTCCATGAGATTTTCTGCTGCAGGCTTTGCCTCAGACTGACCCCAAGGTCCTTCTCTCTTCCGTACCAGTTGTGAAGCTGGTCCCACTGAAAGGCCCCACTTAAAAAATTTCAGCTGTGAAATGCTGAAACAAGGGAAATACGTTTCACATTGCAATGACTGGCTGCTGCTTTCTCTTCTTTTTAATACCCTGCTTGAGTCCTCCGTTTAGAGAAAATGCAGTGTCCTGTATGGTGTGAAATGAAATGTGAAAGACAGGAGAAACATGGAGCTCTATTACTTCTGGAATTAAGACTTCACGTCATTATCACCTCGCTTCCTGGCTCTATGCAGCTTCATCTTAATTGCTGAACGCTGAGAGAAGCAAAAGAAGGCAGCTAAACCATCCAGAATGAAAGACAGTTAAGGGCTTGTAAAAGGTCTTCTCCTCCAGATGTGCTGAAAAGCCTTAGCTGCTCCATGATGCTGGCAGGAGGAGTGCGTGGGCGAGACAGGAGAGGGAAGGGCCTCCTGTTATTCTCCTGAGTTGCTCTGGCAAGGTGCATAGAAAAAGGTTACCTGTGCTTTTGTAACCTCACATTTCCATGCTCTATTGTCAGAGATACGAAAGGAAATTTTTTTTTTCTGAAAAGAAATGATGTGATGGTAGCAGTGAAGTTCTCATTACACTTTCAGGAGTGATTGTGAAATTTCCATTTCCTGACTTTGCAGGAGTAGTGCTGTATCACAGGGTCGCTTTTCTTGCTCTTTGCATCCTCGGAGGAGAGTCTGCAAGTAGCATATAGAATTTATAAAAAACACTTGGACGCTGGGGGAGTGTGTGGGAAGGAATTAACTGCGGCTTCCCAGTTCTTTTGCTTTTTCCATCGCTGGTCCAGCCCCAGCCCTATTTCAGCAGAGGTCAGATTAGCACGGAACCAGCACACCAGCTAGCAGCAATTCAAAAGGGAATCCCTTAACAGATGTCTTCTGGGGCAAAACTAGCATTTCCTAAGCATGCTGTCTTCCCAGTTCCTGTCTTTCTGTAGGGTAGTGGTGTAAGAACCAAAAATCTGTCATTCTCCGTGGCCAGAAGACTCCATAAAAAGGACACCAGACACTAAAGATGAGGCACAGGAGCTGCTGAGCAGAGAATTTGGCATCAGTGTGTTTGTGAGATGAGGTGGATAGCTTCTCCAGAGGAAAAAGATCACGACTTAGAGAGCAGAGGCAGTGAGTCATATGAATATGATGAATTTTCCTTGGACCACTGCAGAAAGATCCTTTTGCTATCTAGAATATAGCGTAAGTCATCATATCAAGAGGTGGAAGTGCTTTAGTGGAAGTCTCTTTTGGCCTTCTGTTCAAATAATAATGAGCAGAGAGTCAGTGAACGCACTTTTTTGCTCTCTTTGTGCAGGTGGAAATGAAAAATGGGCTTGTGTCAGAAATCCTGCTGAATATACCACTTTGATAGGTCTTTTGAGAGGACAATCTAAAATGCCTATTTTTAAGTGACATGCTAAAATTCTTATTTATGGTACATGGTTCCTTTCTAGAAATTTCACAGTGGCTTTGTCCCCTCCCCATATGGTAGCCCTCTGGAGCCATACTTGATGGAAGTAAGGCTGTATGCATGTAACTATGCCCAAAATAATTTAAGCTATAGGTGACTGATACCTTCACAGCTGTCCTTTGGGGCGCTGGTAATGGATTAGAAATCAATAATGCCGGTTTTGAGCATTCACATTCAGCTTGTGGTTCAGCCGAGTGATTATTTTTTATTTTTTAAGATAGCATCACTGGAATGCGAAGTCCAGACACAGACAGGCGGAGGGTGGGGAATGATATTTCCATTCCAAATGCTACTTAATTTTCTCCAGGAAGTCTTACATAGTTCAGTGTGTTCGTTAGTGTTTAAAATCACTTATTTTGGTGCACAAGAAGATATATTTCTGGCAGTGTGGCTCAACTGAACTGATAGCCCAGTGAGAAGACACGATGAGTTGGATTCATGTGTATACCTTCTGCTAGAAGTGTCATCTTTCACAGCGATTGCTTTGAAAAGGGTTAAGCAAAAGAGGAAGGGAAAAGGGAACAGCTCCATTATGAAACAAAGGATGTATATGTTATCAGGGTATATTATAGCTTTGGACTACAGAAATTGCATAAAAGGAACTCATATTGCCACTTCCCTAATAAACGGTTGCTTTTGTTTTGCTTGTTTGTTTCCATTTATAAGAGAAGAGGCAGACGCATATATTGCGCTGGGCGTAAAACCATCTCTTGTTATTTCTCAGTAGGCAAGTGTTACTGCTCGGTATCACCACTCTGCCTAGGGATGATTTTCAATGAGAAATGTTGTGTCCAAACCTTCCAGCCCACGTAGCTGATAGTCAAAGGAACATACACTGTGTATCTCCCTTGTACAGCAGCAGTTCCTATCCTCTCCCAGCATGTTTTCACTTAAAACGTACTGGTTTGCCTACAGAGGAGGAAATAGGCAGAAATAGTTACTGAGGTTTTACTGTTGTTTGTTTTGGGGGCAGGTTTCTTTGGTCTGTCTTTTTTTTTTTTCCTATTTTTTCTTCTTTTTAGCTAACTGTCTATGACTGCAATGCGATGAGGTTGGTTATAGTCATGCAGAATGTCCCATAAATGCCGTGGTCGATCCTTGGCCTTTAGGCTGGAGAATGTGTTTGAAATACGAGCTGCGTGAGTTTGGGTTAGACATACCTCAGGTGGTATGAGCTCCGCTCTTCCGTTTCTGGTAGAAGTGTTCATTTCGATTGCATTCAGAACTAGCTTCCTGTGAATCTGTTTGGGACCCATTTAATGTCTGCTAATAAGTCAGCGTCCCACAGCCGGACCGCGCTGGGTCTGGCTGTTCTTTGGCTTCCCTCAGCCTGTGCGAGCTGCTGCCCTGGCCTTTTTCCTAAACTTCATAGGGATGCTTCTGTCTGCAGGCATTTTCTCCTTCTGTTTCAGCAATGTTGTACTTTGAAATTAATTTGACAAAGGTCTCCAGGATTAATTCTAATGAACTCTTTGCTTCATCACCCTTTCCCAGAGCTCCATCTTTGTAGGCACTCTGAATTCATCCTCCCCCTCTCTGTGAGCACTAGACAGCTGAAGCAAACTGGTGGTACAGGGAAACTCCCAGAGAACTGGTTGCTTTTCAGTGGACAAAAGAAATATTCAGCTTTTGACAAAGCTTTTGACTGTCTGTGTGGTTTTTGCTGTCTCTCTTTCCTTTTTGTGGCTGGATTTTCTGCTGTGAATTATAGTCTCCTTTCACAGAGCTGCTTGGTTGGTTCCAGCATAGCTGGACCCTTTCACTAGAGGAGGATGTCCTTCCATTGCTCCCCACTGTCCAAGCTTCCTCTAGCTCTCTAAGTCTCCTCACCTTGGCATCTCTCATGGTCTGTTTTCTGAGGCCCACCATTTCTGTGTAATCTGTGTACTCTTTTGGAGACAATCGATTGCTGTGCATCCTTTTCGTGCATCAGATCTTGGCCAGACCGATCAATCCTCTGGACTTCACCTATCTCTCTGCCCTGAAATGCTTCACTGGAATGAGATTTTCCAAGGTCTAATGTGCTTCTGTCGCCCCTTGTCCAGCTGACGCGTCTGTCTGCCTCACCCGTCTTCCAAAAGGTCAATACAGCAACTTTGTGACCGCAATCAGAGGCCACGAGCTTTTGTAGGCAGAGACTCCAGACGTGGTCATTCTTGGGATGGTGATTGAAATCAAATTTAAAAAGATGAACTCAGCCAAGGAGACTTAATTTAAAATGATAATGAGCAGCCCTGCGTGGCACTGTGTGGTATGCATCCTGTTCTGCTAGGACTCGATTCCACTGGGTGGATATCAGGTGATACCAGGTTTAGCTTAAAGCATAACTGTGGGCTGAGGGCTTAGCACATTAAAGCAGTAGGCTTGTAAAAGATATGGCTTAACTGACACATTATAGAGGAGTTCCTGAGTCACAGCACACCCCCAATGGAGTATTGCTGTCTGTGGTGGGAGGCCCCCGTTTCTCCAGCCACTGCAACCTCCTTATGCAACAAGGTGACAGTTCCACACCCCTGTGTAATGAGCATCACTCTCAAATCCTGCTGGTGCTTGCGTCTCCTTCCTTGCTTGAAAATGATTCTAATAATACTCCTTGCCAAGCTTGAGTTGTTGATGTTTCGGGATGTTGTAGAAGGCTAAACAGCTTTGGCTAGCCAGAGGGGGATTCTGATGCTTTGTGAGTAGCAGTATTGATGTTTTAACAGAGGCCAGTGCTATGCAAAAGTTGCACTTGCCCTCCTCAGCTGCCTGTGTTTCTTACTACAACACGTTTTCATTGCTGCTATCCCTCTTTCTTCTCCTCATAGATCAACCCTCTGTCATACGGCAGTGTGGTACAGACATACAGGCTGCCAACCTACAGCTGTTACCCTAAGGATTCCTGGACATCTCTCTGCAAGAAGCTGTTCCTTGGAGAGCTAATCTACCCTTGGAAACAAAAAGGAGAGAAGCAGGACTAAAGACAGCAAAAGAGCTTCAGAGACTTGGTCAGAAAAACATATTGAATCCTAATGCTTTTGGACCAAAGGCATCTCGGAGCCAGCAACTGCTAGATCCCTTTAATTAGATTTTGGTAACATGGGAGGGGCTGAATTTTTAAAGGCAAGTATTTTTAAACATCATTTTTCAACTTTCCTCTTCCCTTACACTGTGTTTGTGTAATATGCTAATGATTATTTTTGAAGGAAAAGGTTAAACCCATCAGTGCCTCATGAAACCAGCATTTAGTGTAATCGAGGAAGTACCTCCCGAATGGTTTGATGAGGTATATATCCTTCCATGTAAGCTCACCGGGCCGTATTAAAACAGCCCTTCGGGTGGTTCAAAGCCGCAATGCTGAGGTGCATTCTGCCAAAGGGTATTTTGGACCTTTTGTGCTTCAGCCTTCGAGGCAGCTGATCAAAACCAAGATGGAGGATCAGCTTGTAGAGTCATACACTGAAAACTGTACAGTGGGGTTATCTGGGTTCATAGGATATTTATTCTTTTCCTTTTGGGTGGGCTTGGATTCACCCCCACTGCAGCAGCAGAGGAGGTGTTAAGCATAGAAGCAGCGGGGCTGGAGGCCCAGAAACACAGCTTGCTGTACATTTGTGCCTATATGGTCTCATCTACTTTTTTTTTTTTTTTTCCAAAAGCAAATAGTGTTTTGGGGAGAGCTGAGCCCTGAGCTGACACCAGAACTGAAGTGCAGAGCGCACAGCCTCAGACCTCAGACTGCTCAGGTTTACGTGGCAGCAAGCCATGGTAGCTGAGAGCTCTGGGCTCTGCCAAGGCTCAGGGCTTCTTCGCTTAGTCGCAGTGTAAGGCAAACGCAGCTTTGAGTCAGCTCCGGCTGGTGGGTCTGCCAGAGGACTGCAGCAGCCTGGCTTGTTACGCAGCTCAACCAGCTCAGGGAAGCATGTGCTGCGCTCCCTTACAGGGTCACTACATCCCCCGGTTTCTCAGGGCCCAGGTGAGAGCCTCGCCATGTGGTGCTTCATCTTTTGCACTTTCTGATAGTCAAGGAGCTTTTAAAGTTATCTCGGATATGAGGCATTTAAAGCCACTTCTTTCCCTGGAGAAATATGTTCCTATAGACACGTTTCTCTTAGGAGAGTTTTCCTGCTTTGGATACTACCTCCACAGTGCAGCCGTGCTCGGCTTTTTGGTGTCCCGGTCTGATTGTGTGCTCATTTTGATGTGAGTCTTCTATTCCCTGTCTTGGGGAGAGCGCCTCTGTGCACAAGAGTGTGATGTCCCACTGGGTACTTTGTTGTTGTGTAGACATTTACATACAATCGTTACCCAAAAGTACGCTTTCCCTAGGTCTGCTAGCTTCTCTTGCCCCAGCTGAAACAACGATGTAGTATCGCTGTACCTTGCTGCCGCTTTGCACACCCAAAGTGACTGCGTTAACTGGCAGGTGAGAGGTATGCTGGATCCTGCCCCCTTTTCCTCTGTCTGTCCAAGAAACCAAGGACAGAGGAGGAAGAGGAGGATGGGTTGTGGCTGCGGTGCTCAGTCCTTCTCTGGAGGGCTGCCTGTGTATTCCACTGGGAGTAGGTGGAGGCAAGGCAAGGAGCCACGGCAAGGTGCCCTGGGCTTTAGTAGCCTTCAGTCAGCACTTCCACTGGCAGGATAAGAGTTTCCTACCCCAGCCCCATATCTCATCCATGTACTTGAAGCTGTCACAGAAGAGAAGGGGTTATGGCCCCGCTGCTTTAAGACATCCCTGGCCAGATATATTTGGTTTGCCTGTAGCTGCTAAAAGCCTCTCGTGATGCAGCCACTGCCTCTTCAGTCACAGCCTGATCAGGAGAAAGCGAAGCTGTGTAGGCAGGTGCTTGGTTCAGACGTTCCTTAGCAGGCAAACACAGGAGCTGCCAAGGTCTTACAGTTTTCTTAAGGACATCATGAAGGGAGGCAGTATTACGTGGGCGCTGCTACCCAAAGAGGATGTCCTATTACCTTGATCCAGGGAAGAAGGGCACGTCATTGAAGAAAGCCAGCGTGGCAAAAGCCCCCCCCCCACCATCTGCCACCGCAGGCTCTGGGTGGGACATCACTGGCTGCAGCAACTGGAGAGATCTTTGTTGTTCTTTAATGATCAGCGCTTAAAACTCATGTACAAATACAGCATCTTCTTCTCTTGGAATGTCGATGCCCAAGTATTTCTCTCCACTCCAGCTGTGAATAACTCCAGGTTGTGATGCATTTAGTGGATGAATGGTCTGAATAATGTTTCTCGCTTCAGCTTAAGTAAGAGTCATGGAGACCCATTCTTACCTGGCACTCAGCAGAGCAGATTTACACTTTACCTCCCTCTCATGTTTCCACTGGAGCTACTAAATGATATTCCCCCTGCTTCCTCCCACGCCTGCATAGTTTGGTTTACTAACTGCTGTGAGAAACTTTATTATTTTTGGTCTTGTGAAAATAATGTTCCTAATATCCTGGCTTTTAAAATCTTTCTGTGAGACCAGACAGCTCACGATGGTCCTAATCGTGGCTGTCCTTTGGGATCAAGTGACCTGAAAGCCCCGGAGACAGCACAGAGCCATGAAAACCAGCAAATGTGACCTTCCTATTGGGAACCTGCCAAACATATTAGATGTTCCAGTGTTGGGTCTGTTTACTAAAGGCTGATACTGACTCCAGGGATGGTGAAATACCAAACTGAGAAAAAACTCCTTCTCAGACCCCAGAGCCCGAATCTTCTGTGACACAGAGGACCTTGAGCAGCCCAGCTGGGAAATGACAGCCCCTTGTGGGTGCAGTTCTCCTGTGTCACACAGAACTGGTGCCTGAGCTGTCTTACTGTTTCTCATACTCGGTGTTCTCCTTGCCCGTGATGGTATCTGAGCCTATGAGTTTCTTCTGCTGGACACTTGCCATGTCTCTCCTCTTCCTTTCCAGCCACTGCTGTGAAATAGTCTTCCCCCACCCTTTTCCGATTCTGCGCAGAGACACTACAACAACTTCGCAGACATCCTGCTCAGGAACATTTGACCTTATGTCATCTCTCTAATTAGAAGTTGGGATCAGCATCATCTTCCACAGTAGCACAGACTGGCCTAGCGCTGGCATTTCCTCAGGGAAGAGACTGCTGGTAAGGTTATGGCTCTAATTTATCCTCAGATCCATATTATCCGTATCAGTCCTTGGATGAGAAGTAGTTAAAGATTTCAGATCTTCTCTGATTCCTACCACACACCCCTTATAGCAGGCAGCAAGCAGTCTTTGCCAGCCATCATTCAAAGACTGTAATCTTGCAGACTTTTTTTAATACTGCATTTCCTTATTATTATTTCTTCCACTTTATGGTTCCCAGTGCTGGCACAACACTCGATATGCCTCTTTACATAGGCATGGGTTTTGTGAAGGAAAACGTGATTCACTGCATGCAAAACTCTATCCTGGATAGAAATTCTGCCTTTGAGAAATACTTTCCTTTCCTAACCAGAATAGCATGTGACGATGCTGAAAGGAAATCTCAGTAATTATACTGCGCTGAAGGCTCTCGTTATGGTTTTGGGAGTTTTCCCTGATCCTGCAGCTGGGCTGTGCCTTGTTCTGCTGGCACATGAGAATATACCATCAGGCCCACAGAAAGAGTGTTGCATGTACGTATAATCCGTATGTTGAGTTACACTCTCAGGAGTGTAAGGCAGGAAAATCTCCTGTTTCGTCATCATGCAGGTTATGAGTTGCTTTCCTTCTGCCCTGTGCTGCCTGATCCTGCTGCCACAACACTATCTTCTTGCTTAACTCAAGCCCTTACCAATTGACTCTTTGTGCTTAGACCTGCTGATTACACCAGCACAGAATCACAACCTGGTGGAGGTTGGAAGGGGCCTCTCAAGATCATCTGGTCCAACCCCCCCTGCTCAAGCAGGGCCACCCAAAGCTGGTTGCCCAGGACCATGTCCAGGTGGCTTTTGAATATCTCCAAGGATGGAGACTCCACCATCTCCCTGGTGCCAGTGCTTGGTCACCTGCACGGTAAAAAAGTGTTCCCTGCTCTTTAGACAGCATTTGATGTGTTTCAATTCATGCCCGTTGCCTCTTGTCCTGTCATCGTGTTCTGCTGAGCTAGGAGACACCATAACTCAAATCTCTTCAGCGAATTTGAAGATTTGCAGTCCCATGTTGTCTCTGTTCCTGAGCAGCCGTATTCAGGGACTATTCAGCAGTCCATTTGCCTTTTGGGGGGTATCTAAGCCCTCTGCGGTTAGAGAGGGTTGCCTGCTCATTGAGTCAGTTACCTGACCTGCTCTTTGTCAGCTTTTCTGGACCTGGTAGCAGAGAGAGTGCTTGCTCTCCAGCCAAACTCGCTGCCTGCATTGAGCATAGAGTGGAAACTCTGGGAGATGTGGAGCAGAAACCCCTAAGCCGGCAGCGTGCAAGTCTGCCTGGATCGGAGAGCCACCTTTGTGTGGTGCTCCGAGGCTCTGCGTGGGTAATCGGTGGCGGCGTGCTGTGAATACAGATGGGATGGGATGGATCTCAGCTGATCCATCCACGTGACGTGAGGCCACAGGGCTTACCAGCTAGTTCAGGAGCTTTTGGGTTGTATTCCACTGTGCAGGATAAACATGTTCAGAGCAATCCAAACCTTATGCAGGCAGCTGATCTGTCTTCCTGGATGAGAAGAGTGTGCCCATCACGTTTGCATCTGGCTGACCATTTTGCATTGGGAGTGGAACAGCTTGCTGCTTGTAAGAGTCTGTCCCCTTCGATTCTCAGCTGGCAGCCTCACCTCCAGTCCTTATCCACATCTGGGCCTGGACCTCAAACCAAGAATGCTCAAACTCCCTGTTTATTGTCTCAGCGAGCTAAATACGAGGAGGGTGCATGCGATGATGAATGCTGCAGGCGACAGAATGTAAACCCTTCATTTGCAGGCGGGTGATGAGGCTCAGGAGCCGGGGGAAGTGCTGGGTGTGCTGCTTGCCCGGGGAAGCACCAGAGCCGGGGCCCCGCTCTGCGCTCACTGGGGGCAGAGAGAGGCTGCGCCCACGTCTCCCGTCCGTAGTGTTATTTAAGCATCTGGCATTGGGGAAATTCGTGAGAACTTCACAACTATTGTAATCAATCCTCCTACTTACAATGTTTCCTGTTTTTTAAATAAAGTATTATAAAAGAGTACCGAAACATTTACAGTTTAATTAAAAGTGTGTGTGTGTGTGATGAGGAAGTTTGATGTGCTGGTTAAAAAGCACTGGTACATTTTCTCTTTGCGTTCACATAAACTACCAAGTGTTAAGCAGGAGCACAGTGCTCGCGTAGTAGCAACACTCTCTTTGTTTTAAAATGTCACTGTTAACACCATTTGAAGGTGACTTCCTTCCCACCGCAGCCCTGATTTAAAATGCAGCAGTCCAGCTTACCAGTCCAGGGAACAGCCCCCGGCTTAGTAAACAGACTTGCTTCATGCTCATCGCAGCACCGTTTCTGCAGACAGAAGTGCCTGGCAGAGCGATGGCGATGCTAGCAGGGCCTGTGTCGGCACGTCCGTGCACAGTTGGGACCAGAGAGGCTCTGCATGTACCGGTTGCAGGTGCTTGCGTTTGAGAGTTTAGGGATGGAGATCTTTGTTCTGCTGACAGGTTTGGATTTTTTTGGTTAATTAAACCTCTCGATCAGAACTTGAATGGATTTTGATTACACTAGAATAAAGATGTTGGGCGAAAAATCGAGCTCGTCCCTCTTGTTTAACTTGCCACTGAGCACCTCCGTGGCTGCCTTGGCAGCGTCTGCCACCGCCACGGGGACTGGGCAGGGCGGCTGCTGGAGGCTCGGCGTGTCCGAGCGGGCTGCTCTTCCCGGTCCTGCGGCCCGGCCAGGCGGTTACTTGATCTCCGCTCTCCACACGCAGGCGGTATTTCGTCACTCGTCCACCTGAGAGTGTTCTGCTAAGGCCAAACCATGACGCCCCTGCAAGGAGGAGCGCTGATCCGGCGGGATCCTGCCTCAGGCCTGGGAGACAGTTGAGGTGATGCTCCTCCAGCTCGGTTTTTTCCTATGATTCAGTGAGAGGCTCCTTTGTTTTCCGTGAGCCTGCCCGTGCGATGTGTTGCTGTTCAGCATGAGGGGCAGGACGGAGCGAGAGAAGCCTCTGCAGCAGCACTCACGCTGTGCAGTCCAAGCAGGAGCACAAGCTGTGCCTGGGAATGATGGGTGCCTTGTGCCCACTCCTCTCCTCACATCAGAGCAGTCACACCCTTGAATTCATCTTCTTTTCCTTTTCTCTTTTCTCTTTTCTCTTTTTTCTTTCTTTTCTCTCTTTTCTCTTTTCTCTTTTTCCTCTTCCTTTTCTTCCTTTTTCCTTCTCCTTTTTCTTCTTCTTCCTCTTCCTCAGCAGTTTGCACCCAGCTGCCTCCTGCCCAGCTAGCAGCACCCAGTCCGCTTGCCTTCCGCAGCATGCCATTGTCCGAGCAGGCCCAGGGCACCACTGGTTGCTGGTGGTTGTCTGAGGCTGTGCAGAACTGGTGTGCGACCACAACCGGAGCGCTGTCACCAGCAGAGCCCCGGAGGGCTGTTCCTCGGCAGCCGGCGGATCGGGAAGGAGCAGCTTCCCTGGGCACTGGGGCTCGCACCCGGGCTCCCTCACGGCTGCCCTGTGCCGTGCTGCGGGAGCCCAGCGGTGAAGCAGTGTTGCTCCAGGCCGGCTGAGTGTCAAGCGCGGCCGGCTGGATGCATGGCCGTGACAATGTCCCCACGCCGCAGCAGGCCTCTGCCAGGATCGCCCCTCTGCGTCTGCCTCACGCCGAGGCTGCTGCCTCCTGCAGCGTGCTGCCGTCAGCTCCTGAAACAACCCCACCGCCTTCTCCGCGCTGCTCCTCTCTCGTGATGATTCCCGTCGGTCTGGGCTCCAGTTTGGTTTCCACCATCCCACCAAGGAGCTGAGAAATCACTTGAATGAGCCATAAACCAGGGCTCTGGGCTTGGCCCTGGAGGAATGGCAAGATCGAGAACCAGAGGCTGACAAAAGAGAAACAAAATCGAGGAGATTCCTGCCCATCCTCCTCCTGCCTGCTCCCCGCTGCTTTGGATCCAATGGACTGGTGGACAGAAATGAGAGGAATGGCTTTTCTCTCCTCCTGGGGAATCCGGGCACACACAGATCCCCCCTCTCCACTTCCCCTGCTCCGCCATCCAGGGCTGTGCCCTGGGGCGAGAGTTTCTCTGCAGGCTTTACCCTCCGAGCTCCCCTGCTCCCTGGGGAATGCTGTCAGCAGCGGCTGGGGGTGGCAGCAGCTCCGGATAGAGTCAGCAGGACATCTGCTATTTCATTTTGCTTTAATGTGCTATTTCATTTTGCTTTTATCTGCTATTTCATTTTGCTTTTGCAGAAGCCGGATGAGCTGGGCTGTTTGGGAGGCAGGGGTAGGGGGCCGGCGGGGGCTGTGTTTGGCCCTGCCATGCAGACAAGCCAAACTGAGCAGCGCTGAGCGTGAGGATACCCTCGCCCCATGGGGATACAAACCCCTCATCAAAACAAGCCCCCCCCAAAGCAGTTTACACTGCGTGGCTCCAAGGCAGCAAATGAGCTTAAGCCCTCAGGCCACAGGAGAGGAGAGGGAGCCGGGCTGGGACCACCGAAGCGGGGGGCAGCCCCTCACCCCAGAGCTCTGCCATCTCCCCTCACCCTATGAGCACGGAGGGAAGGGCTCTGCCATCTGCCTGCCCCAGGCTGGGCAGGCTCAGAGCATCGCCCTCCTGCATGCAGCACAGCACCCAAGGGGCAGACGTGCTGCGCGCAGCTCGCCGGAGCACAGGAGGGTCCCTTGTCCCCAGAGCCACGGAGCGGCGGGGTCTTCCCACCCCCATGGGTGCTCAGATGAGGCATCTTGGTGCCCAGAGCTTGTGTCTCAGCTGGCTGAGGACTGATGTATTCATCACTGCCCGGTCCCTGGTGCTGCATGTTGCCAGTCCGTCCGTGAAAAGTCGCCTTGGCTGCCCGGCCAGCATGGTGGAGCCAGTCGGGCTTTGCCAGCTGCCATTTGCCTGGTCTCGGTCCCCCCCACTTCAGCCCATTTTACAGATTCCCCTTTGCCAGCCCCACTTTTGGGGGAGCTTTGGCAGAGGAGTCAGTGATGGGGGTTATCCCCGCGCCCGTGGCCGTGGCTGTCCTGGCCCGCTGCTGGCCAGCAGAGCAATCCCCGAGGGAGGAAGGTGAATCAGCCGTGCACCAAGAGACAGGTTTGGGCAGCAATTAATATTTTATAAAAGCAAGAAGTCTCGCTGTGCAACTTGAGGAGTGCAGGCCAGGGAGCCTGCCCTGCACCTGGATGCCCCCCATCAATGAGTGCCCCCCCACCTGCATGCCCACCCACCTGGGTGCCCCCCAATCCTGGGTGCCCCCCCAATCCTGGGTGCCCACCCCACACCCGGATGCCCCCCCTACGCCAGCCGGCCCCACGCCGGGCCCCGCCACGACCCCCCCCCTCCAGACTCGCTGTCCCATCATGCTCTGCTCCGGCGCGCCCCGCGCTGCCGCGGCCGCCCCCCGCAAGGCACGCCGGGACCTGTAGTCTGGAGCCACACGGCCCGTCCCTCCGCCGGCCCCGCCCCGCGGCCCCGCCCCTCGAGAGCCCGGAGGGGCGCGCCGGGGCGGGGCCGGCTTTGACGGACGCGTCGCTGAGCCTACGGGAGCGGCGGTACCCGGGCTGGGGGGCGGGCCCTGCCGCCGCCTCTCCCTCGGCCCGAGCGGGCGCTGCGCGGCGGCGCCAGGCGGAGGCTGCGGCCGTGGTGGCGGCTGCGCGGCCCGGCCCGGCCCCGGGCGCCCCGGCCCTGAGGTGGGTGAGTGGGTCCGGCGCGGCCCGGCGCTGGGGCCCGGCGGGGCAGGTTCGGGCCGCGGGGCCTGGCGGGGCGGCGGCGGCGCATTGTGCGGGCGCGGGGGCTTTGTCAGCGGCGGGGGGCGCTGAGGAGCCGGCGGGGCTGGGCTGCTTTCCTCCTCCTCCTCCGCCTCCTCCTCCTCCTCGTCTCCTCCCTCCCGCCGCAGGTCCCCAGCGCGTCCCTCGGCGGAAGATGCGAGGCGAGGCGGAGGGCCGGCTGTGAGCTGCAGCGGGGGGAGAGGCCCGGCGGTGTCCCCGGAGCGGGGCCGGAGCCCCCCCTCAGGCCGGCGGGCGGCGGAGGATGCGGATCGGGCCCCCTCGCTGATGAGAGGGAGGATGGGAACCCAGGGCAGCCCGGTGAAGAGCTACGATTACCTCCTCAAGTTCCTGCTGGTGGGGGACAGCGACGTGGGGAAGGGAGAGATCCTGGAGAGCCTGCAGGACGGGGCCTCCGAGTCCCCCTACGCCTACAGCAACGGTAAGGGGGGCTGGGGGGGGGGCAGGATCCGTCCCGCGGCCTCGCAGGGGGGGCCCGAGGCGGGCCCGAGCTGCAGCACTGACATCTCTGTAACGGGCAGCAGCAGGGACCCGTGCGAGGGGTCACTGCCCGTGGGGAGGTCAGCCTTGGGGAGGGAGGGGTGGGTTTGCTTTTTGCTTTGGTTTTTGGTTTTGTTTTTTTGTTTTTTTTTTTTTTACGAACTGGAAGCGTAGCACGGTTTATCAGGGGTCGCGTGGCTGGTAGCGGAAAGGCCGCGGCTGTTCCTTAAAATCGTCAAGATCTGCAGGAGAATTTGGCCAGAGAAACGGCAGAGGGGTCGGTGTCTGATGTAATCCCGGGATGCGCGAATCCCGCAGCGCAGCTGGACCCTTCCCAAGCGGAGCTCTGCCTCGGCACCCCGCTTAAAGAGCCGAGCTGATTCCCCGTGGCCGCCGCAGGGGTTAACGCCAGGACGGAGCTGTACCCAGAGGAAGCAGGGTCTATAACAAAAGAACAGGAGCCTTATTTCCAGGCCAGAGCTGCTCTTACTTGGTAGCTGGCTACCGTGAGCGCAGCTCGGTCCGCCTCCTGCAAACATTAAGGTTTCTAATGGAACCCATGACAGACCATTAACTACAGTGTCACAAGACCGTAATTAAGAGCCAAGGAGTGGCGCTGTGCTATTTCCTGCGTCCCCTCGCCGCAGTTAAAGCATAACACGGCCTGGCAGGGTGCAGGTCCTGGGGTGGTTTTCAATCTGTCATCCTTCCCCCAGCCTCTGTGCAAAATAACGTCCCCAAGGGCTCGACAGAAGCCATCCACTTCAGACTCTGCATCATCGCTGCAGCCGACCCCAGGGCTGGAGCAGGTGGTGCTTAGTTTTGCCTGTAAGCAGGAGTCCGAGGGAATCGGGTGCTTCTCGATGCTCTGCGTTGAAGCTGGCTGAATTTAGAGCATAAAGGAGTGGCGTGGCTCGGCTCCTGACTGCGTGCTCGGTCCTCAGAGCTACTACCAGCTTCGTAGGAGCTGATGCAAGCGCGCACCTGCTCCTCAGAGATTTACGGGGAGGTGGTGACTCAGAAGTCAGGCTGCTTGTGAAATGAGAGCAGCAAATTCTGGAACTAGAAGGTTGTGGTATCATTCATCTCCTTGGGTGTCTGGCTGAGCTGGTGCGGTTTGCCTTTTAGGAGATGCTTGGCACTTTTAAGCTTCCCTGAAGAGAGTTTGTGTCTCTGAAGAACCTGCCTCATCTGGGAGCTGTAGTGCTGCTCCTCGGGGTTGGCGTTTACGAAGCAGAAAGGGATGAAGAGCGTAACAGGGTGGTTGTTTTAAGCGAAGTGTTGAAGCTGGAATTGTCTTCTGATAGAAATGGTTTTGACCGTTGTTTCGAAGCAGGCAATGCAGGAGTAGTAAGTACAATTGCAAAGTGAGTGTGCGGTGGGTTCTTTGATATATACATAAAACCCAAAGAACAGTGACTTTGGCTATCGCTGTAAGATTTTTGTCTCTGTCGTCGCTATTTTATAACAACAAAATACCACCATCTTTTTTCTGGAAAAAGAAATCTCAGTGAACTAATATTTTCAGAACCTTCCCTTGTCTTCTATGGGCAATTGAACCCATTCCTAATTAGAGAATTAGGTCACATACTGGTTTTTTTCACAGTAATATATGCTCTGATAGTCTCTGCTTCTGTTGCTTCTGTGAAGCTGTGTGCCTTTTGGATAATCAGATGGAGTAGCTTTGAAATCTGAGTGAGTTTGATACTGCTGGTACTCCTGACAGCCTTGGCAATCCAGCTCCCTCCGTCTCTGGCACAGTTGGGATGTGCGTACTGACAGGACATGCTTCTCCACCAGCGTGCTTTCACTCTGCCCTGACGGAGACCACCCCTTGACGTGAAGGCACTTAAATTTTGTGAACAGCTAGCGCCTGGCCTCCTTTTTGACACATGCATGATGCTGTCCCAAAACTGCAACGGTGGAATGTTATATAGAGGCTCTTTTTGTAAGTCTTTTACTTGCAAGTGCATCGTCCTCCTCCTCGTCCCCTCCCAGACCCCACATCCCAATTTGAAACAAGTATTGTATCATCTACGACTTGTTTGATCTGTCCAGAGAACACAACTTGCTGTTATCGGTGTGAAATGGAGTATGCTTTAGGTTGATCTTGTGATTGGGACATCACATGTCAAGCTCAGATCCCTAACCTCCGGTGGGGAGGGGTAAAGCTGTTGTGCCCTCTCTGTCTCATTAGGGTCTGCTGCTTTTACTGTGTTGGCCAATTACAACTGTTTTGACACGGTTTTTTTGACATGCAGTGTGAAATGAATTGTCCTTTCAGCTCTGGGAAGGCATACCTTTAAAAGTGATGCTCTGTAAATGAAGCTCTGTATTTTTGCTGCTGCTCTTCTGCCGTACACCTGGCCTCTAGAAGAGGGTTTGAGGGATTCCTCTCTTCTCCGTGGGCATGAGGGTGTTGGAACAGCGGGCAACCAAGAGATGAGAAAGCCCTTTTTCCATCAGCATCGCTTTTGCGAGCTGTAAGCAGCAGGCAGCCTCTGCTTGCTTGCGTCCAGTATCTGAAAGCCTTGGACGCAGTATGAGCTGTGTCTTTCTTAAAGCATTGTAGCTGCTTCTGTCCATCCTCGTTCAGGATCCCTGAGCAGAAGCATCGCTTCTCAACACAGCCTTATAGCTTGGCACCTCATACTGAATCAGGCACGTCTTAAATTAGACACCGCAGTTCCTATTGTGTATAGCAAGACCTTAGCAATGTCCTTTATTTAAATTGCTATTAGAAATGCATCTGGTCCAAGTAGAGGTGGTGGTTGCTCCCCAGATGTCATTGACCTTTGCAGTAAGAGGTGTGGGTGATGCCCCTGACCATTGCTGCACCCAAGCTGCGAGGGCACTGGATACAGAACTTCTGGTGACATAAAAATGGCATTTTGAGGAGGAATTTGAGGTCCAGTTGTCACCTGTGTGTTTCTTACTAGGTTCATGCTGAAGTTACCGAGTGTATATGTCTCCAGGAGCGTCAGGCCAAGCGTGCCGCTCCCTGCGAAGAGCGGGGAGTTTGTTTATGTCCTGTGGCTGGATATTGTCACCGCCCAGCCCAGGAGGGTTTGTAACTGAGTTGGGCTTACATTTTGCTTTTTCTTGGCCATCTACAAAATACCCTGAATTAAGCCTTCTTACTAGGATTTGGCAAAAATGTGGGCTTTTGGGAGAACACTAATGTTCTTCTGGGCTTCCATTGTTGTCCTCCTTCCCAGCTTTCACCCCCCGACTCCCCAAATCTGCAGTGGTGGAGGCAGGGTGCCATTCTTGGAGCCCCACCGCTGCTCTTGACAGCTGGAGGACCTCACCCGGGAACCGAAAACCCTGCCTTTCCCCTGAATGCCCTCGCCTCTCAGCACTTGCTCCTTCTCCCAAGGTACAGGGGAGGGCTGCTCTGGCCCCCGTGCTGTGAGCTGCGGTGTTACAGCTGACTCAGAGCAAAACTGCGTGCATTACACACGGATACGAGTCAACTACACAGATCATTTTTCACTTTGGTGCTTAAATTGCCCGCTTGGGGTCTGTCCTTACCGTTCCGCAAGTGCCGAAGCAGGACAGAAATGTCTCTGGTTGCGAGGTGGTTTTGGACAACGAGATGTGGTGGAGCTGCATGTGAAAGTAGGGGCGGTGTGTGTGCCCTGCAAAAGGAAGACAAGGCTATTCCTCACCTGAAGGACCCATGGCTTTGTCACTACTGTGTCATACATCCCCTCTTGAATATCTATTTACTCATGTGCTTGTGCTGAAGTGATCTTGCCTAGCTGGTTTGTTGGCTTGCTTGAGAAGCCAGCCCTGCTCGGGCTGCATCAAGACCGGGTGAGTCGGGGAGGGCTCCTGCACGGGAGCGCTCGGCAGGCACGAGTGCCATTGCTGCCGTATGAGACGGTGCCCCGCGTGCACCAGAAATAGGGCCGGGGCTGGTCTCACCACGCAGACGTGAATGTGATGTGCTCCGTCTTCACATGATGGAGGGCTTTTTCTGCGGCAGCCTTCCCCCTCACCTGCTGCTGTTCCCATAGGAAAGGAGAAACGTGTGTTAGGGAAAGACTAGAGCGTGTTTCTGAGCAGATGGCTTTGATTGGAAGGGGGATGGATTTTTATTTTTATTTTTTTCCCTGTCCTCAGCTTGTATTAAGAAAGTGATGAGGCTGAAGCCTTATGTCTGCAGTCTGATCTCCTTTCAAAGAGCATGCAAAAGCTAAAATGAAAGCATTGCCCTGCCACAGGGTTGGTGCTGTGACCAGCCCTAATGCAGGGAGCCCCGATGCCTTGTTTCAACTCCTTCCCTTAGCTGGGGCTTAGTGCCTTTATTCGAGCAGCATCCTTCGGTGCTCTGTTACCTCACTGCTATCCAAAGACCCAAGGAAATGTTAGGAAAAAGGCAATTAAGTGCTCAATTGTAATAGCTACCGACAGGGTTTATGGTTCAGATAAAAACTGGATCTTTCCCAAGAGCTCTTCCCCGTAGCAGAAGTGCAAGGAATTCAGCTTTTGGGCAGGGGCGGTGGGCCCACCGCGGAGCAAGGTCTGGGGCAGTGTAGCTTTGTGCCCTTTCCGTGGCCGGGAGGGCAGGGAGAGGCAGCGTTAACGAAGAGCGGCTGAAGACACTGCTCAGCCCTTGGAGGTGGTCAGGACCCTCCCAGCCAGTGCTGTTTGCCTGGGGACCTCATGACTGCTGTTTAATTACCAGGTTGTTTATTTGAGTGACCCACATCTTTGGATGTCTTTTCCCTCTGGTTGTTTTTGTGCAGCTGTCTAAATGTGGAGGTCCCTAAGCTGTCCCTTTCAAGTCTTTCTTTACAGCAATTACTCTCTCAGTATGTCCTGTGACCCCTCAGTCACCAGCGTGCGTCCAGAAACATCCCCTGTAAAACTGCTCTGCTTTGCTTCATGGCAGTCTTCAAGTTAGTCACTTGCCAACCAGGAGATCATCTGTACCACAACCAGCGTACACAGGGATGGAGGAGAGGGGACGCCTTGTCTCGTCTTCCTCGCTGCCACGGAGGGCGTGCGAGGGGATGCTTTTCGATGCTTCTGCTCCTTGCCTGCTGAGTTTCCAAGACTGACCAGGGAGATGGTCTCTTGCTTCTCATCCTCTGCGTTTGCTGCCGTGTTTGGCTGGAGGTCCTGCTGCACTGCTGCAGAGTTTCCCATCACTGGTTCGCTTTTCCCAAGCCTTAACAAAGCGTGCGGCTGAGCTGTTCTGCTTTAAGCTTCTGCAGCTTCTGTAGGGACAGGACCTCTCTCAATACCTGACAGCATCTAACTTTCCCTTCTTCAGCATACAAGAAACAGTTGCTGGGTGTACCTGCGTGCAGTGAAACCTCAGGCGGGGACAGCACTGATGTGGTGGCACCTTCTGGGCATAGACACGAGAGCTACAGATGTTGAGCAGCTTGAGATTGCAGCTGAGTGCTCATCCCGGCGTTGCTGCAGTGTCAGGGCTGTCTTTGGCATCAGCGGGGAGGGAAACATTGATCCTGGTGCTGCTTTGCTGCTGCCTCCTCCTCGCCTGGCCACGTGCCACCGGGTGCGTCCCCGCTGTCTGCCGGAGCAGCGTTGTCCCTGTCAGTGGTAGACATGAGCCATCCGGCTGGGCTGGCCCGCTGTTTCAGATGCTGCATGCCAGTGGAAACTGCTGTTTGTTTTCTGGCGTGACTGTCTTAATTGGAATAATGTTTTATTTTGAGGTTTTAGCGCTCTGATGCGAGGGGGATTGAGGCAAAATATTCGAAGTGCAGCCTTGCCATCATGTCCCTGTAGTGGCCTCAGAATTGATCTGCAGGGAATGCTTCAGCTGGACCGCACTGGTCGTGCCGCTAGAAATCTCTTTCGATGGCTTGCGGAGTGGAGAGTGGTTGTTGCAGCAATTCCCCGTGTCTGCCAGCACTTGCATCAGTGTCCTTCAGGGATATTCGCTTCCCTGTCATCAGGGACACAAAACTGATCTCGTCAGAGCAGGCTTTGCCTCAGAAACAACTCCAGCATCTCTTATTTCTCCATTGTTTACTAATTATCCTTTGTGTGAAAAATATTTCCAAATGTACAGTGTTGAACCTCCATCTCTGCTTGATGTGGAATTAACTAGCTGTGGCTTAAACTTAAACCCCAAAACAAAGCAAACAAACAAAAAGAACCACTCCATCAAACCAAAAAACAAACCCCAAACTGAGTGCCTAGCAGGTTTTGATGTCTTCAGTTCTCTCTCAAGTCAGGTTTAAGGATGCACAGCACCGTAGGTTGTTGTGCATGCATAATTTTTCAGGAGGGTTATGTTTTTGTCATTTTTTTAATAAAGCTGGGGACTTATTCTGCAAAGTTCTCAATTGCACTGGGCAGTTCTCGCCACCTCTAATCCCCTGTATAAAAGCTTTGCTTTTACATGGCTGTTAATGTGTTTCTGAGCCCTAAGTGCACAAAGGTGATGTGGACTGAGCAGTATAAATCTGAAATGGGTGGAATGTTCTTCTAATAACTGGGATTAAAAGTTTCTCTGTATTTTTTTTGTTTTTGAAAAGCAAGTAGGTTTTGCTCTATCCAGATCCCGCGATGGCATTGTCCACTTCTCTTGGTGTGTGGGGTTTTTTGTTTGGTTGTTTTGGTATATAAGCCGCATAGGAAAGCCCATGGAAAATGTCTCCTCCTCCTCCGCCCCATCCTTCAGCTTTTGTTTCCAGCTGTTCACTGGCATGTTTTCCTCCGGCGGCCTCCCTCTCTCAAAGAGCAGAGCATCTTTCCTTTGCACTTGAGAATAGCTATGCTATGAGCTTAGGTTTTGGAGCTGAGGTTTTATAACCTTGCTTTTTAAAATCTTGTTTTCTATCCCTTTACCCCTCACCTTTCTCGGGCAGCCCAGGCTCAGCACAAAATGAGCAGTGATACAGAAGCATTATGTCATACCGGTTTCTATTTGATTGCAGGCAGAGGAGGAGGAGGAAGGAAGCTCCGATGTGAAAATCTTTGGCCTCATTTTGCTAAATGCTTTGCTGTGAGTTGGGACTCACCTGAAAGGGAAATTTCCCTGGGGCGTAGATGATCCGGCTCAGGGCTAGGGCCCCCCATTGAAGAGGTCTGTTTGTTTCTGCAAAAGTTGTAGTAATAGTAGGGTTGCAACATCAGCTCAGAGATTGTTCCTATAGGGCTTCTGTTTTCTGAGAGCATTTTTACGTAGCCATAGTTTTTTCGATTTTCTTCCTCTTTTCTACCTCCTCTTTGGCTCATTTCCATCACCCTGTTGGGAAACTAGACGATATTATATCATTTTAAAACTTTGACACCTGTTCTCCTATAAATATCATCCTTGGAGTGATTAATGTCCTGTATGTGCTGTGCAGTGCTGCAGCCATTTCAATATCAGGCATTGAATTTGGACAAAAATCCTCAGGCGATTCAAACAAAATATATGCTGTTTAAACCGTCAGTGGTTAAGGAGGAGACAAGCAAAAGGGGACACTGAAAGGCTGTACTTAACTGGCAGTTTAATAGAAGGTGCTGTGCATCTCTGGAATAATCTCCTGTTACAGAAAATGCAGATTTTTTTTTTTTTTTTAATTTCTTTTTAGAGATGCCATTTTAACTCATTTTCCAGCCCAGCTTCTGAGTTCCCTGGCCCACTTGGGGGTTTTATTGTACCACTTTCCTGTCTTTGCAAATGATTGCTCTCTACACACACCGCCCGGTCATGTACACAGAAATTACCCTGTCTTCTGTTTCCTTCTGTACCAGTTTTAACAGCAGCAGGCTGTAGTCCCTTTTGCCCATGGTTCTGGAGGCCGAGTGGACAGGAGACCGAACTAGATGGAAAAAAAACTCGACCAAACAAAGAAACAAACAAAAAAAAAACCCCACTGGAAAAACAACAAAAAACCCCCACTATTTTGTCTGTCCTGTTTACTTAATCTTAAATCATCTCTTGTCCCAGAGCTGTTATTTTTCTGATGTTGTCAAACTGCTTCAGTAACTTGATGGTAAAATCTGTACAGGAGACAGCGTACAGGTCTGTGCTACGGCACGAGGAGAGGAAACTCTGCGGGGCTGATCTTACCTAACCTGAGAGCCTTATCTGTGCTGCTCGCCGTGCTAGCAAACGCGTGTTCGCTCTGAAATGCCTCCTTAGGTTGAGACATGCTTGTGTTCTTGTAGGTGTCACCTGTATTACCAGGTTAAAATTCTATACTTTTTTTCTATTTAAATAATGCAAAATGCTGGCTTTCTTCTGGTAGCAGCAAAAGTCGTGCTTCAGAGTTGCTGGCAGGGTGGCTGGGGCGAGATCTTTGTCCTGCAACAGCGGTAGGTCAAGAGGAGGAGAGGACCTGGGAGGCTCCAATTTGGGCTGAGAGTGGAGGGTTTGAAAACATGATTTCGGGCTGTTGAGAGCTGCTGTGGAGCCGCTGCGAGGCGGCACGCTTCGTACGGGTGTGTAGAGGGGTGCTTGCTCTGCTAGCAGGGCCGGCCGATCTTTTAAGGGCAGGGAGGGACTGTTGAGCGCACGCAGCAATGTATTGTAGGTCAGGTCCCTGGAGATCTGTTGTTATCGCCGGAAACAGCACACCGAAATGTGAAACCAATGTTAGCAGCTGTCCTGATGCTTCCAGCGTGGAGCGGTCCCTTTCCAGCGTGGAGCGGTCCCTTTCCGGAGTGGAGCTCGTGGTTGGTGCAGCGAGACCAAATTCAAGAGCCGGTGAAATTCATGGTGAGTGGTCTCTCCGTAGCTGCTCCAGGAGCTCTGTAAGTACCCGTGCTCGGCAGGCACGTGGTGCTTAACCTGTCTACGCCCGGCTGAAATGCTGTAGCCTTCTTTCTGGGTGTTTGGGTGTACTATGTCAGTCTGGAGACGGCTGCGTCATTGCTGGCCGCCTCTGTTGCGGTGTTGCAACGTGACCCTTTAAATGGCAAAGTCTGGAGATGCCAACTGGCGTTGAGCAGCGGGGTGTGGGTGGCAGGAGGGGCTGTGGATGGGTGTCCCGCTGATCGGAGACTGCCGCCGTGTGCGTCCGGATCCACGTGCAGGATCCCCGAGCGGGTGTGCAGCCGTACGCGTGAGCCCGGCATCTCGTGCACGGTGGCGTGCGCGTCAGGCTGGTGGTGATGCCACGAAGGTCTGGTGCTGTAGAGCAGCATTTCCCATGTATTAACGTGCACAGTGTTGAGGTGTAAATGTGGAAGGTGAACCTCTTCAATATCCTGATATTGGAAGGTATTTTGGACAAATACTTGGATTTTTTTGAGTGTTGTGGGTGGTTTTTTTTTGGTCTCCAAGCGTATCTTGGTGTTTGTATGGTAATCCAGCAACAATGAAGATTGTTACGGTGCCCTCTGATTTTCCTCATAGACTGTCTTTGTTTCTGCATGCAGCTGTATAGTTTTTATGGAGATCTGAACTGCAAAGCATGAAGAAACTCTTTTGTTTGTTGTCGCTTCTGTGCATAAAATCATTCTTGATTCTCTTGTAAAGCACAAATCCACTTAACATCCCCAGTTCTGGACTGACTTTTGACTGTTTCTGTGGCTTCCCGGGTGTCCGCTGAAATTGTTTGAGCTTTAGGAACAGATTTGCTTCTGGCTTCAAATGCCGTTTTCAGATGTAGTTGTCATCCTTAAATGAGCCCGGAACAGAGCTCCTCTGTGTGAGGACCACGTAGCTGCCGACAAGCTGCTGGGCTGTGGAGCAGGCAGCAGACAAGTGAAGTCTTCTGCAAATCTGGGCTTCCTAGAGGTCTCCGAGTAAGTGTTTTGCTTTTGGCTGGTTACAAATCCAAACAAGCAATTATTTGTCCGAGATCCCCACCTATGATCCCTTAGCTGTAGATGAAGATGCTGGGAACAAACTCTGACACGAGCAGCCTTTTTGTGAAAGGCTTCCAGTCTAAATTGAAAGCACTCTCAGTTGAAATGAGGCAGATATAAGTGGAAGACAGAGTACGTTTTTCGGGAGAAAATCCACAAATTCGGGTAATGTCAAATAATGGAAAGGTGTTTGTTCTTTCTCTCTTTCCGCGTGTGTCTTTGTACGAGGTGCTTGGCAGCTTGTTGGATGTATCACGCAGAGCTGCCAAGCGCCGCAGCAGCTCCCTTGAGTTGGCAGGAGCTCGTGTGATGCACTGAGCTTCGTTCGGGGACGTGGGCTCCTGGCCGTGCGCGTGGGGCTGAACTCCTCGGCTCAAAACAGCTCAAACTCATCTGCTGCACAGTTAAATAACCAGAAGCTCCTCGTTACCTCCCATTGAGTTGTGCAGCAAGAGTGGATTTTGTATTCGCTCTGTGAGCAGGTGATGACGAAGGCTTGAGCAGATGGCTTCTATCTATCCCCTGTCCCCCAGCCAGCACCACGTGGGAGCGGCACTGGTCTCCTGCGTGCCTGGTAAGAACCGAGACCTCTTGATCCTGTTCCCAAGGTGGCTGCTCAGCTACGACGCAGGACAGGAGCGCAGTGGTAAAAGCACGTGCTTTCTGACCCTCAGCTCCAGCTCTGCAGGCAGGAGCTGGGGGTGTTTTGCAGCGATGCTTTTATCACCCTGCTTAAAACAAAGAAGTAATACTGCCGAGGTAAATGCTAACACCAAGACACACAGACGTGGGATGAATCCACCTTTGTTTTAAAGCACATGTTTTCTTGACCCCTGTTGTTGATGGAGATAATTTGTTGTTTGTCTATCTAAAGAGTAGGTAATTGAATGCGTGACTCAAACTGATGAGCTCATGTGTTGTTTGGAAGGGATGTTTTCTGTGGCTTACAGCTCTGAGCTGACTAGCTAAATTGGTGCTGTTAATGTGCTGTTGTACACACTTTTTAAGGTTGGATGACTTCATCAGTTGTTATTTGAATAGCTTGAATTCACTTTTTTCATCAGCTAGTGTTTATGTGCTCATACCACATTTTTTCTGAATGATTTAATATCACTTGCAGATGACGGAGAAAATAACTACTCCCCTAAGTTAATAGTAGGACCTGCAGTGGAAGGTAATGCACTGGTGGTGTCTTCTACGTACAGATGCTACTGCCTGTTTCTTAAGTTACTCGAATCAGAGGATCTCAATACCTGCGTCTTTGGTTACTTGGGTGCTGGCCCCAGCAGCTGCCTTCACCACCAAATCATTCTAGGCAGGACTAATACGTTCAGTTGTTGCACACTGCAGTGCAAAACCTGTTTGCTTTGAACGTGCGTTCAACAGCTGGCAACTCCTGGCTGGCTGTCATTTCCGTACCCATCTGCCTCTTTTGACTAGAAATGAAACGACAAGTCTTTCTGTATTGACTTTTGCCCACAAGCGAACAATTCTGATATGAGTCTTCAGCCCTGGCTGCCGTTTTACTCATAGGCTGGTGAAGGCACGAAAAAAACCTCCCAAACCCCAAAATAAGGCATTTTGAACTACGTTCATAATACGTCCTGACTTCGTATTCTGCTGCTTGGAGCAACTTGGCTGCTGGACTCAGTAGCTATAGGTTGCCATTTAATGACCGTCTCAACATAAACCGTTCCTAAATGAAAAGGTGCAGGATGTGGGATGCAATGAGAGGGAGCATGTGAACATGGTGATGGGAGGGGTAATAACTGTTGTCTTCTCGTGGAATACAGTTCTGCCAGAAAATTAATCCCAGGAGGTCAGCGTCCACTTTGGTTTGAGCAAAGAGTCTGTGGAGAAGCCGGTGAGTTTGTACGGCGCTGGCTGTGTTGCAGGAACGTGCTATGAAACTGTTCTGGAGTAGCTCTGTCCCTCTTGGCCTGACCTTGTGTATAGCTCCCAGTACACCCCCAAAGCCGGGCACTGGAGAGGGCTGCTGCCGGGAACGCTGCTTGTGGATAAACATCCTGTGAGTGGGGGGTTATTTCACCCTGAAATAATTTGACGGGGAGGGTCTTGGTTCAGGCAGCGTTGCAAGCTGCTGTGCCAGTGTCCTTGCTGTCCAAATTCCTGCTGTCAGCCCCACAAGCGAGTGGGGTTTGGTTATGGGGGTGTTGGTGGTCTGTGGGGTTTTGCCTTGGTTTTGGGGGGGGGGCGGGTTGCATGCCGAGGCCTGGAAGTGGGAATGATGCTCTTATTCTGGAGCTGGTCTGCTGTCGTGTCCCAACGCAGACCTGGAGCTACTACACCCACTTTTTGGCCTCAATTTTGTGACCTCCCAGCACTTCTCTTCCCTCGTCTGTTCTCTTTGGCTTGTTGGTGAGGACAGGACTTGCCTGGTTGTTGCTGCTTCTGCCTCTTCTCCGCACTCGGCAGGGATGGGGGCATTCCCACTCATTTGTTTTTGGGGAAACTGTGGCACACCAGCCCCTCAGGCTCTCAGCTATCAGATGTGGGGTGGTGCTGCTGCCCCATAGGAAACAATTACTGCTTTTCATCATTAACTTGCCCATATGAAAACGTTGGCCAGGGTCAGTTGCTGGTGCGGTTGCCATTGCTGGCCGCTCTCCCCACATGCACGGCACGCCGCAGTCGCTCCGGCTTTCCGAAGGAGCTGGGCAGCCTCGTGCAGTGCCTGCACACACAGGGGCAAAGCTTTCCATTTTAAAAGCCAGCCATATCAGTCATGGCTTAGAAAGATCTAGTTAACATCTGTGACACCCAGGGACTTGGTAGAATAAACAGTCGTCTTTGGACACTGCTCAGTTATTGCTGGCACTTGGGATAAATTAATTTCTGCACTAATGGCTTAAGGCTGAACTTAGCAGAGCACAGAAAGGCTCCGGTTATGAAGCCTGTTGTACAGGCAGAGGTGCAGTCACTGTACTGGGTTTTGCACAGATTAATTGGTTGTTTTTTCCTCTTTTAAGCCAGCTGGAATTTTCACAAGCCCTTTGGAGGGAGAGGGAGGGACCTTTCAGCAGCTTGCGTCTTGTACATAAGTAAGACGACTGCTAGCTTAGGTGATAAAAAACTTGCCTGTGCATCCCCAAAGG
Organism: Gymnogyps californianus; assembly: GCF_018139145.2. NCBI lineage: Eukaryota > Metazoa > Chordata > Aves > Accipitriformes > Cathartidae > Gymnogyps > Gymnogyps californianus. The sequence continues at coordinate 18,400,948 of NC_059485.1, forward strand.
TGCGCTGAGGGACCGTGGCAGGCTGGGGAGCCCGAGCGATACCCAGCCAGGCTCTACCAGCCCTGCAAGAGGGTCTCAGAGGAGGGGACACCCTGCCCGGACCTCTCCTGGGGCTGTCCCGGGAAGCCTGGCCCAGCTGCCCATGAGTCTGGCCGGTAAGGGACTGCCAGGGAGGGGACAGGGCTCTTGTGTGTAGTTTATGTTCTCCTGAAAATTCACAGTTGGCTATGGTGTTCTTGCTGGCATCCACAGCATTGTCTGAACTGGTGATAAAGGTTTTAAACTCAATTTCCCCGTCTCTGCTTAGCCACAGCTCTTGGAGTCCTTGCTGCTGAGAAGCTTCAGTGGAGATTCATTCTTAATGTTTTCCTTTTGCAAAAGGGAACAAAAAAATTATTTACAATCCATTTACCCACTCTAAAGTGTTTCTTGGTGTTTATCTACTTTTGTCGCAGTGAAAACAATCATTTAAGACCAGCTGCACACTGGATGATTATGGCTTCTGATCCTTCCTTGTGTATTAAGTAAGGATTGCCACAACGCTTGGGTTACAAATTCATCACAATTTGTCTGTGAAGTCCGCCACGCTGATTGGGAGGTATTCTCAGTGCTGCCCCAGGAGAAACAGAGTGTGCTTGATACTCTTGATGGTGCTTGTCTGTTTTATAATCACAGCATGCCTTTAAATCTTTCAGTTATTTATTTGCCAGCCGCTCGCAGAGACCTACATCACTTTCTCCTGAGGATCTTCTTGAATGCCATGCAGCATGACCAGCCCTTCGTAGCTGGTTACTTGAGTTCACTGCGACATCTCACCAAGTTAAATATTTGATGTGTATTCTCTGGGCTTTTTTATTCCAGCCCTGTGCTCTCCCCTCTTCCCAGCAGTCGCTGGTCAGTGTAGCATTAAACCTGCAAACCTTTAAGAAGACTTTTTAAGAAGTCCTAGACCTTTTTCTGGACTCGGCAGAGCTGATGACCTGTAGGGAAATAGAAGAGGCTTGGGGGTGCTTTGGGGGAAAATCCAGCATTTTCAGTTAGACAGCTGCGGCGTGGTGGCTTTGGCTGTACTAACGACAGTCACAAATGAAAGTCCGTCAGCAGGCTTGCTGGGTGAGGCGCTGCGGTGGCACGATGAGTGTTTCTGGTGGCTTGTGAGCCAGTGTTAAAATATCCCAGTAGAGTAGAGCATTTCTCTAGAGGTGCCGACAGATCAGGCACATCTCGCTCATCAGTCCTCCTCTGAGGACTCAAATGCCATCATTATTAGAACTGGCTTAATTATGTCTATAGATGAAATAACAATCTTCTAAAATGCAGCATCAGTCAGGTAACAAAAGTCTACTCAATTTATCTTACTGAAAAGTATTTTCTTACTCATATAATGCATTGAGTGAAGGATTGTCCTTGGCTCATCATCATCGTACACTTCAAGTTTTGCCTATTGACCTTATATATCACTTTGCAAATGGGTTGGTTGACTTCTTTTGAATTGTAAATAAATGAAACCCAGTTTAATTTAATTAAAAAAAAAAAAAAAAAAGAAAAAAGCTGAGGTGGCATTATACAGCGCATGTCTGTAAGCTGGGGGAACTGATTATATTTTTAATGAAGTTCAAATAACGTGCAATGGTTTTTTGTTGTGGGTGGACTAACAGAAAGTGAGGTGGTGGATTCCGAGCTCCCACAAGCAGAAAACAATTCATTTAAGAAATGAGGTGGCAAAAGCATCTTTGGCCAATCTGATTCATGCAAACTGTAAATGACTTCAAGTGATAAGTAGAGTGTCTCTCGGAAGGAAAGCAAGCTTGTCTTAAAACTATATCAATGTTTCGCTTGAGTGCATTGATTCCCCCCCCCCCCCTTTGGGAAGAGATTTTTGAGCATCACCTGGAATGTCTTCTGCCCCAGATTTGTGAATAAATTATGTTGTTCTTAAAGACACTGCAGATGCAAACCGGAGATGTTGCTGCCAGCCTGCTGCAGCCCAGCCTTCGAGGAAGGTCGCAGGAAAACCTGCTGATGGCTTGCTTTAATGTGGGGCGAGTCCCTTCATCCCTCTGTCACGGGACGAGTCCCGGTTGTGCCTTTTTGATATTTGTATAGGTGCAGTGAAGCTGTTAGTTGGGGCTTGGATCATTAGGGCATCTCTGGAGGAGGACACTTGATTTGGACCAGTAACCTGAAATGCAGTGTTGGCTCTAGCATCACACTGAGAGCTGGAATCGTTCTCACCCCAGCACTAAGCGAGGATCGCCTTGGAAAGCTAAAGGAGGAGAAAGGCACGTGCTGCTCTTACTGCTGTAAGGTTTTGCTCAAATCTGCCTCTTTAAGGGGAGGCGACCCTTCTGGTCCCCCGCTCAGGCGTTAGGGCAGATTCATCTTGAGAGTCTGCAACTGCAAAATTGTCTTCTCTAAAACAAAGACCTACACAAAGCCAAGAAGCTCCTGTGCTTAGAGTAGTAAATATTTATAGAGCCTTGTTCACTTGCGCTATTTAAAGCCATTTTCCTGAGATATTAATCTGTTTAAAGGGAGAGCCCAAGAGTAGCATGAAATACGTATCTCCCTTGTCTTTCTGCCTTTTCCAATGTGACTTCCAGTTCCATGTATCTGCTTGCCTGGTGCCTCCTCCGTTGTGTTTTCGGTGTGCTGCTGCTCATGCAGATGCAGTTCGGGGGCTTGGCAGAGCAGAGGGATGCCTTTCTCCGAGTCGTGAATTCCCAAGCGGAAGGGGGACTAACAGCCTGATACAAAGTAGTATCAAGTGCTGGAAGAAAATTATCATTTCTGTTGGAGGGGTTTTAGTTTTCCTGTTCACATCAGGTGTAATCTTTTGGGTGAAAGTTTTCACTCGGCTAAGGTTGGGTGTGGGGTTTTTCAGGTCGTATTGATGCAAAGTGTGCTGTGCTCTGCATGAGTAATTTGGAAGAGGTCAGAGTTTCCTATAACACATCCTGTGTATTCCCATGAGAAAATGGCTTGCTTCCTTAGGTTTTCCTTATACCAATTGGCAAAAGAAATAAAGGTTTGGAATTCCCTGGAGTCTTGCCCGGGAGCGTGAAACCCGGCTGTGTGGAGGGGAATTGGGTGTCTGACATCGGGCTTGGTGACAGCAGATCACTTTGCAGAGCGCCCTGTGCCAGGTCTGCTCGCCGCTCGATAAGCGGGGTTGAGATGGCGTCAGCATAAGTAGGAGTCTAAAGCAGGACTGGAAAAATAGCAGAGGAGTCGGCCTGCATGCTAAATCAGAGAGAACAGCCCAGACTTGTTTTGCAAGTCTCATTCATTTTGTTGCATCATGCTAGATATTGGTCAAGAAAGAGATCGGTTGATATAAAATAAGCTTTGAACAAGACTGTTTTCTTTTCACCCAGTGCTGCGTGCCCCGAGGGCCAGGCAGGGTTGCGGAGGCAGCTGCTGGCGGCGAGTCGGCTGGTTTGCTGGTGCTGCGTGTGCCGCAGGAGCATCGCGTGGGGTTTGTAGCAGCGCATCCCTTCCGGGGGATCAAAGCACGTTCTGGCGGAGATAAATGTCAGTCTCGAAATGAGCTGTACTTGGCTGCGAGCAGAGGTGATGCTCAGGTGGGGGAAACCCTGTCAACTACAGAAATTAAATTTTCAAAACTTCCCTTGACTTATTGGCATCTGAGCTGCCTGAAACGAAAAGGCAGAGGAGCAGGCCTGGTGTGGCACGGCCACGGCAGGCTCTGTCAGCGGCTGTCACGCTGCCAGCAGCTTCTGTGCAATGGTGGCATCTAGTGGCTACTGCGGCTGGCGGGGCTGTGGCCCTCTGTGCCCAGGTCCCTGGGACAAGGAGGAAGCCAAGGCTGAGCTTGAGCTGTAGGCTGGGCCTAGGAAAGCGAGCTGGGCTGCTCGACTTCCTTGTCAGCTGTAAATGGGGGGAGTACGTATTGGGCTACAGCTCGGGAAACTGCTGTGCGTTACCGGGACTAAAATAGTAAGGTACCAGCTGCGAGGTGGCCAGTACTGGTGTTAGCCGCTGTGGTGAGGCCCGTGATTTTAAGGGCATCTGTGATGGATGGAAGTTTTCTGGCACCGGTGAGCCATGGCCTTCCTGCACAGCTACGGGAGAGCTGCGCTTGTGAGCTGCGTCCTGCGCAGAGTGCTAACCAGCTGAAAAAAAAACAGAGGGAAGGAGGAGGAGGGGAAAAAAAAAAAAAAAAAGATGTTGCATGCAAGCTTTAAAGGGAGTCCCTTTGAGCTGTCCCGATGCACTGAGTGTTTATGGAAGAGAGAAGCTGAAATTTTCTCCAAAATGTTGCAGTTGTGCAGTTTCCGTCCTTACCAGTGAGCTTGTAGGTAGAGTTTGCTCAAAAACCTTTTGTGAATTTAGTCCCTAGTCCCAACTGGGGTGTATGCAAGTTCAAAAGTGCATCACTTTCCTCCAACCTGTGTTACCAGATACGGCTTAAATGCTAACCGTAGCCTAGAATAAAAAGTCAGAACAGCTTTGCTTCTAACTCGAGTGTATGTGAATTCCTCAGGCCAGTTTCATGGCAGTGCCGCAGGGGTATAATCCTCAGAAAGGCCTTTACCCTTCACCTCCAGCACTCTGATGCCAAGGAGAGAAGTTCTGCACAAAGACACGGACTGCCCTGAGGCCAGGCAGTGAAACCAGTTGACTGGCAGCTGTCTGGAAACGTGAAGAGATAGATTTGGTACTTTCTTTTCTCTGTGCTTTTGAATTCGGCGTTTGACGTCAAGTGTGGTGGGCAGCAGGTGCCTGGAGAGTCTGCCAGAACTGCTCCATCCTGGTGAGCTCTACTAATTTCCCACACAAGCGACGGGCTGCCGTCCCTGCCTGTCCCCTGGGAAGGGATATCTGCAGGGGCAGGTACAACCATGCACCTCATGCTTCCTCCCTCCATCTCGCATACCTTCTCTTCTGAGCATAGACATCACTGTGAAGGACATGAAGAACTTCTACTTTGCCTATTTATTTTTCCTGAGCATCTTTGAAGCGAGGAGCAGTTGCAGCAGGAGCTCAGGAAGTTTTCCAGTGCTGTTTTCTGCTGGTTACTCGCTTTGGTCATGGCCATATTGTTCTGCCCAAAGACCGGCGTTGCTCTGGTTTAAAGTATGTGGTGTAGTTTCAGATGGGCACGGAGAGAAAGGGTATTTAAAGCATTGCTCTGGTGACTGAGTCATGTATATTTGCGACAGGGAACCCATGTTCCCCATGTTGGGGATGTAGGCTGGGCAGTTTGTGAGCGTGGAGCCTAACAAAGGCATTTCTGGGTTTGTGTGTTTGGTGTTTCTATTAACGAGTTTTCTTTTCTTTCCAGTCAAGCTGAACCTCTCTCCCTTTCAAAAGCTGATAGTCAAGCAATTAGTTTCACTTCGACAGTGGCAGTTTTGGAAGCACGTGGCCTTTGTGCTGTGAAAACTGTCTCTATTCCCCCTCCTTGGTGGTTTTGTGCAACTGCTCCATCCGTGTGCCTGGGCTGCCGGCACGGAGGATGCTGAGGACTTACTGCTTGCAGGGAGCTCTTGTGCCTAAAGAGAAATGGGGCAGTTCTGCTTGGAGCAGAGTCTCTGGGGATTTTGCATCTGAAACAGGGCAGTGCGCTGAATTAGCCCCTTCCCTAAGGACCCGTCAGCCTGTGCCGGGGGATGATCCTGGTTCAGGAACCTGGGGGGGAGACATCTGGATGCTCCCTCCTGGCTGCAGAGCAGGCTTGCTCCCACTACTGCTCGCCATCCCTGGGGACGAGGGAGATTTATATCCGCCTGAAAATAAATACAGATCATTCACTTGTCTCTGGAGGAAGATAAAATGTAAACTGTCTATTTTCTGTGATAAAGCACTGGAAATAGTTGGAATTTAAGATAATTATCTTTATTGCTTTTTATAGCACCCTGTGAAGGCTGAAATCTAATTTGTTTTTCGCTAACAGGGAGCTCCTGCTGATGACTCAGAAAAATCCATTTGCTTTATTGACAAACTTGTCTGTTTGGTTATTGGGGCAGTATTCTCCTTGCAGGAGAAGGGAAATACAGGTCGTAACACAATGGTGCGTTTTTAATATAGATTCAAAGTCTGATATCTGTTGGCAAGAGGAAAAAATAAAGTTGATCTAATTGGAGTGAAGCGACTCTGCTTTATTAAAGACGATGGTAAATTAGTTTATGCTTTAGTGGGTGTGCAGTAATGGTGCACGGTGCTTTGTTTAAGCAACTTCAATACACTTGAAGGTTATTAACTGGAGCTTGTGGAGAAGCTGCTTTTCCTGGGCACCTGATGCCCCTTGGCTGTTCCCGAGCCCAGGCTTTGGGGAAGGAGGTGGGAGGTGCAGTCATGCCTCTTCCCTCTTGTGCCTGGGGCCATGGGGAGCGGTGCGTTCGGCTCGGTTTGGACGCGTTGCTTGCAAGTGGAGTTGCCCCCTTTTTAAACTTCTTGTCTGTCTGAATGTGAGACAGGCTCCCACGTTTTCACGAACCCTTTGTGTGTCTGAAGATGTTGGGCACCCCTTGTGCGAACGAGTCGCTTGTCAGCGCAGCCTGGTGGTGTGGTTTGGAGGGTCTGCTGCTGCCCTGGTACTACAGCTCTATGAAAAGTAGTTGTCCGTGCTGCCTTCTCAGCTCTTGATAAAGGGGGAGTGCTTTCTGCCTTATCTGACCCTGTATGATACACACCCGAGAGCTGCTCAGAAGAAGAAACAGCATGCTCTGGACAGGCTTTCAGTATCGCCTGCCTCCCAAAATGTCCTTTGATTGTTCCAGGCGGTGATGTTTGTTGAGAGATGGTGGCTCTGCAGGCTGACTTAGCAGAGATGCTTCTAAATTGTTCATCTCTCTGGCTCACCCCCCAAAAATCTGTAATTTAACACTGTCACTTAGGATAATGCTACAGACCACTGAATCTCCTACAGCTTGAGTCCTAACAGGTTTTATCCAACAATGGAGAAGTAAGAAGCAATCTACGGGTTAACGATGTTTTTAGGGAGAAGGAATAGAGCTCCACAAGTAGGTAGTCTTTGCCTTGAAGCAGAGGTCTATTTCTATCAAGTCTCTGTAGCCCTCCACAAACGCACAATAGAGCAAGGGAGAGAAAACATCACTTTCTGTAAACATGAAATGAAAGATCTGGGTGGGCAGAGCAGATTTCTTGTCTGTCTCTGAAGACCTGCTCAGTGTTTGCTCAGCTTTTTATTGGTTTTCTTTCAGGAATTGACTACAAGACCACTACTATCTTGTTGGACGGCAGAAGGGTCAAGCTGGAACTCTGGTGAGTGTTTCTGAGCCACTTTGGCTGCGAGCGCAGGACCGGTGAGCAGGGGCCGTGGTGCTGCTAGTGGGATGCTGTACCGAGCTGTGGAGAGCACAGAGCATCCCCAGGCGTGCGGTGAGGCTTGCTAGCTGTTCTTACCAGCAAGTTACTCTAGCAAACCAGACCTCTTTCCACGGATCAAGTGCACAAACAGCATGCTGTTCTTTGCTGGAATAGTCTGATTTCAGTCTTTCTCTGTCATTCCTGACCATGTTCCCATACAGCTCTCAATCACTGAGGGAACAGTACTATTTTGGAAGCAATACTGGATTTTCCTGAAATCCTAGGATGAGAAATATAGACAAGAGAGTAGGAAAGGAGGAGAAAAAAATGTATGAAGCCCTTAGTCCCTACAGAAGCTGGATGTTTCTCAATGACTTGAGTAGAAATTAAAACAAGAGGAGTGAATAGACCTCATAGTTAGTGTCAGAGTATGGTAAACCCATGGAGAGCAGGACTTACTGGAGTGACCTGACACTGGGATGGAGACGGGAGAACGCTGCATGGGAGGGGTGACCCCTGCCTTATCTGGCAGCACCGGAGGAGATCTGGAGTCTTTCAGGCTGAGCTTTGTCTGAGGTTTAACCTGCTGAGAAGCTGACACAGCAATCCTGTAGATGAAAGAGGAAGGATAGGTAGCCTGCCCCTATTCTGGGTTTCACCTGGATCTAGTAGGGAATGACACATGCCCTAAAACTTCAAGTTAAATAGCCCTTTACCAACGCTTGTATCAAGTACAGGAATATTAGTAATCTGTGTGAATTGTTAAATAGGAATGAATGCCATATTCTCGGCCTCAGTGACTGACTCTAGCAGCGTGTAGTTTCATGGTTTAATTATACCCCTGCTCTCTGAAGCTGAATGTCCTCATTTTTCTTACAAAAGAATAGAAGCAGCTAATTTACCTCTTTTAGCTTGAATGTTTATATGTGCCACTTACATTCTTTTGTCTCTCTTGTAAGATGTCTATTTTAACATTTCAGCCCAAGTGTGTAGTTAGTTACTGCTTTCCTCTTGAAAGCCTCCTCTTTTTATACTGTAATTCTTGAGCTGGAGAACCAGCACAGGACCTGAAAAGCTGGAGCATTGGTTTGTGATGCCTTAGTGTCATCTTTTACCATTACTTTCTTCATGCAACCCAATATTTGATTGCTGGGGGAGAAGGAGATGTAAGCACAGACTGTTAGATTGATGTCCAGGACCAATAATATGATCCTTGAAAGCTTTAGATCTGAAAGAACTGTCCTGAACTTGAGGTCAGTGCCTTTTTCATATAGCTGGTGCAAATCTGGGGCTGAGGGATTCATTAGGCTTCTCAGTGATCATTCATGTGTCTTTTTATCCTGGCCGAGTGAATAGGTATGACAAGCATCATAACGTGTCTCTGATTACCCTGATGCATTGCAGTATATACTGGTTAAATCAGCGTGCTGGGCTCTGGCTTACTGTCCCAGATGTTCCCGCAGGCACCGAGAGGTGCTGGTAATGTAGTCAAACTTATTTATACCACATCAAGAGTTGCAGTCAGGACAAATGATAGTGCCTGAATAGCCCCTTATTGTCACCGTGGGCTAGAAACGCTGCTCCCTAGTCCTGTTCCTGAGCTCTCTGTAGGGTATGATCGACCAGGTCTGTCAGAGACCTGGGTATAAAGATACTTCCTTTCATTTTTGGTTAAAACATGTTTGGAAAAACAAGTGAAACTAGACAGTGGGAGACAATTTCTCCTATCTGGAGTGGCTATGTGCATTTTAGGATAGGTCAGCTGTTCTCCATGACTAGGAGAGGTCTACAGTCTCACTCTGACTTTGAACTTCCATGGACTGTAGGAAACTAGAGAGAAAATCCTTTGCCCAAGGGAGTAAAATGACTTACATCCTCGTACATCATAAGGTAGTGCTGAAGCTGCGGGGTTTTGGTCTGTACCTTCTCCGTGGGAAGCACGATGACAGCGAGGACCTCTGGAGTGTGTCTGACTGTAACCAAAGGTGGTGATGCACCCACCGATTCTTCCCAAAAAACACCGTGCAGAGCAGTTTGGGTACCACGCGTGTTCTAAAGAGCTGACCAGATCAACACTGATTTTTTTTTTTTTTTTTTGGGTCCAATAGATGCGCAGTATGGGATTCAATTCTCCCAATTTCATAGCTGTAACTTTTCTTTGTTGCAGGGACACATCAGGGCAAGGAAGATTTTGCACCATTTTCAGATCCTACTCTAGAGGAGCCCAGGTAAGTGCTGCTCTCAGTGCTTTGATGGGGCACACTTGCTTTTCCTTTAGGCTGTAAAAACCTTTCATGCCATAGTAAAGAGCTCTGAAGAGGAACACGTCAAGCATCGGAAGGACGGGATCTATGTAAATGCCAAGAGGCACTGCATGTCGTCTTGCTGCCTGGTATTCTGTTTTTATGAAATGGTGGGAGAGAGGGGAGGGAATGACAGACTTCCCTAGACTCCTACAGAAAAGGTCTGTTACAGACTATATTCGGTATTAGTTTCTAGAGAAGGGCTGAGAAGATGGGGTTATAGAGGACAGGGCAATTCTAGCTCTAGGTCTGCCTTAGCTTTAATGTGGGAGCTCGGACTTCCTGAGGTTTGTCAGATTTGTTTAAATATGACACTGGCTTTCCCAATGGAGTTCTTCCAGTCTGTGTTGCCTTCAAGTCAGTTCCAAAAATAGGGTGGCTCCTAGTTGCATGTTTGATGCAGACTTCAAACTAGAGCAGCTCAATTGGATCATAAAGTACGTTCCTTAAAACGTGAGACAGAGCGTTACATTTTGAGTTTCTCCTTTGAGCCTGCTCCAGAATAGCATCTAGATGCTGAACAGCAGAAAAATCTTGTGGTCCTCTGAAAAATTGCTGTTGGTTAATAGTGCTTTCTTACAGTTTTATTGTCATCCTTTTAGTAACATGACAGGGTCCCTCCAGGATAAAGTCTCCCTAGGTTGAATGAACTACTGTATTTTCCCTTTTGTTTCCAAATTGGAAAACTTTGGAGAAAATTCCTCCTCTCTTAGACACTAAGAGTCGGAAGCTATATATCAGCCTCCTGACTGTGCCAGCATCCTGGCAGATTCCCAGCCTTTGGGAAACTTTGCCACTTTTATTCAAGCTCTTGCCATTATTGCTCTTGGCTTTTTGCTCCTTGTAGCTGTAGACTGTTGCTTTGCTAACTGGCAAAATCCATCGTGCCCTCTTTCTCGAAGACTTCTTGCAAATTCACTTGTGCTGTAGACATGAGAGCACTTCGCCTGGGATGTGCTGTTGATACCTCCTCCGGTGTCTCGTTTATTCTTGTTTATGCACATCTCTGGTGGTGTGGATGCTTTGAGGCAGCTCCTTTGAAGCGGAGGCCAATTTCCTGGTGCTTGCAGAAGTGCCAGGCAAGGAGTGTTGGAGCGTGCCTTCTGCAGTGGGAGAGTACGGGATCTCCCGTTCGCATGCTCAGTCCCGTGTGTGAGTTTATCTTTAAGCTTCCCTCTGCCCATACTACGTTTCAGAAAAATCTACAGCTCCAATCCTAATATAACCTGTGGACTTGAGACCGTGTAATTTGCCTTACCAATTATACATGAACAGAATCAGTCACTGTGGTTTTCTCATGACCACATAACTTGGCTTTGGTCAGTCTTTTTCTGAGAGCTTGCTGTGTCAGATGCCGAAATCAAACTGGGAATAGAAAGCGGCAGGCTTCCAAACTAATGTGTCCAGAAATATCATTTGAGAGCTTTTACCCCTGTCTGCAGCATGACCTGCTTTTCCAAACTGCTGTACAGAAGACTTTCTCCCCTTCGTGTAGACTGTGAGCTCCTCGGAGCGAGCGCTGTGTCTTCACAAGGCTGCACCCAGCAGAGCCTGCACCCACATGCCAGAACTCGTAGCCGCTGCTGCCATCCAGCGAACTGGGGCAGACAGGAAAGGTGAAAAAAGTAGCGATGAGAATACTTGAACTGGATGGCGAGACAGGTACACATCTGTCTAGAAACTGCAGTGGAGCTGTAAGGCACTTGCACAGTGCGTCCTTCGGGTTCCTGCAGCCTCTTCTCCCAGACGCTACGTTTGACACTGGGTGCCATAAGGTGTCGTGTATCTGGCTGACCCTAAGTTTGAGATTGAAGATTGCTTTCATCTTCCTTTCTCAAAATGAAGTTCTTGGCCGCCTTTGCTTTGGAGGCAACGTCTTGCCCTTCTGCTGTATTGATCAATATTGCTTTAGGAACTCTCACTTGAACATCTGCAAGGCTTGCTTTATCCATCTTATCTGCTTACCCCTCCCAAGGAGTCTGTCTGAGAGACGTTCACAATAAACCTCATCAGCCAGGCAGAGGGACCTTTAATGTGAGTGCTTTCTTGCTGAATGCTGGAGTATGGAGCTTACTTGTGCAGCAAGGTGTAGCTTACGCCTTTTCCTCAAGGCCTGCATTCTGCTTGTGCAAGAAATGCCTTTTCCAAAGTACTGTTGTGATGCCTTAATCCTGATCTGCCAAAATAGTCAACCCTTACCCTTAAAAACAACAAAACAGCCCTAAACAGCAAGCCTGCCCAGTAGGAGGAGGGGTAGTTCCCGAGTGAAATATCTCCACTGCCCTCTGAAAGTGTCCGTGAGATGAGCACGGTGAAAAGCGGGTGCCTCCTGAAGACTAATGACTGGAGTCCTTGTACAGTCTTCTCCGGGTGGCTTGGCGTAAAACTTGGGTTGCTTTCAGCATCAAGTGATTGGCTCCCATGTGGTGATACAGCAATATTCCTGTATTAGCAGGAACACAGATATTGTCTCTCTTAAATAACTCACTACGTCTTTCAGTGGAAGAGGGAAGTATCTTAATGTAAACTCTTAATGGTTAACCAAAGCAAGAGGACTGTTTTCAATAACAAATGCCTGTGTGACTGCAAGAATGGACTTCAACACCTCCAGTTATTTTCAGTATGCAGACGCTAACTTCTTCTGGCATAGCATTAGCATAAAGACAACTTAACCCAGTGTGGTCTCGGGGGAAAAGAGATAAAATGCTCTCGAGTTCTCTTAGTTCTTCAAGATGTATTTAATGCTGCGTGCTGTACTGACTTCTTTGCTTCAGCTGTCTGCTTTTCCCTCTGCTGTCTTGGTATCATCAGACTTCAGGACTTCTGCTGTAGGAAGCCTGATGCAAATCCAGTTGGAGGCAAGAGAGACAGCTTTTTTAACCTAACAAGCCAAAAGCTCAGGAAGAATAAATACAGCAGAGAAGAGAGATGCCAGGGTAGGAAAAGCTCTGTTTAAAGTGCAGGGTGATATTTATACAAGAATGGCTTGGTATAAACTGGCCACGAGCACCTTCACGCTGAAAATTAGCAGAAGGTTCTTCACTGAGTACAGGACTGAGACTCTGAACTGAGCTTCCCGTAAGGAGCACAAGGGGAGCTTGAAGAATGAGTTTCCAAAGAGGACTTTGACAGGTTAGCTGTGAGAGCAGGAGGCTGGCCTCAGCAACCTGGCAGCATTTACAGGGGTGACTGCCAACAGGGTGAGTCTATCATCTGAATAGCCAATGCTTAAGAGAATACTTGGTATGAAAAGTGCCTTCAAGTAAGGGAAGCACACCTGACTTTTCACCCCCCCACACACACCTTATTGTTTCTCAAGTGTGTAGTGATAAGAATTGAATCTTCTGAAGTAAACCCTGGAGAGGTTGCAAAGTGGAAAAACAGTCCCCTAATAGGGAGCAGACCTTCTTGGGAGTTCTCCTTTCCCCCACAGCACAGCCTCATGCATTGCTCGGTCTGGACTCCAGGCTAGTCTCTCCCCAGTGAAAGGACTCTTCTTGAGCACCTCGATGCCTTCCCCAATTTAGAGTCCACACCACTTGCCTGGGTACATAGCCATGGGGCTTTCATGTTCAGCAGGAACTTCTTCCTCTTGAAAACATCTAAAGTAAAATAGCTTCGCTGCCCTTGATGAGCTGGCTTCAAATGAGGACCAGTCCCTTCTTTCAGCCAAGGCGGACCAGCTGCGTTTGCCTCGGGATTTGCTTTGAGGGTCACAGATCTGTCTTGCTTTCCCTCCCTGCCCTGCCTAGCTGATCTGATCTCATTAGGGATGCAATGAGCTCTTTGGCTCGAGGTGGAGGCTTGTGGTATACTGGTGTGCCTGGGACCCCCCTCCTTTTCTCTTCTTGCTTCCCTGGCGTTTGAGTTTCCCTTCTCCTATCAAAGCTTTCATCATCCCTTCCCTCTTAGGGTCTGTTGGGCCAGCAGGTCCTGACCCCATCGCTTCGGGGTCTCGCTTTGGGGCAAAAGAGGAGCAATTGTGTCTGGGATAGCAGAGCACTGGCCTCTGGACACTGGTGGGGCAGGGAGAGCGTGCAGGCCACGTCATGGTGACTGCAGGGCCAGGGGAGGGTAGAGGTGGAAACCCAGTAGTGTTGCGACCTGCAGAACAAACTCGGGGAGTCTGGAGCTTGTTGTGTTGCTTGTTGTTTTTATGTTAATTGTCACAGCGTAGGGTATGGTGAAAGGTATTTAGTGATGCTTAAAGGTGCTTCAGAAATCTTTCATTTTGCTCTTGGACTTCTGCTCTTTGGCTTTTTCTGCTTGGCTTTAAGGTCTCCATCATACCGACAGCAAAGCTGGCACACTGATCTCAACTGTTGCATGCAGCTGTGGCTCTTCTGGCTGCTGTGAGCAAATGCAAGCTATTCCAAGAGTCATCACGGAGGGGAGAGAGAGAGTTGTGGTGGTGCTTTCTGATCTAGCAAGGAAGAAGCAGTGCTAGTATCATTCCTGATGTCCTCATGTGCCAGTGATTTAAACTGTTTCTGAAAATGCGGCTTGCCAACTCTTCCCAGACGGTGTGATACAGAAGGTCCTTCATGAATAGTTTCAGACCATCTACAGGAATCATTGAAAAATGCTCCCATCTTCCAGCAAAGCTGCAGACCTAACAGAATAATGAATATTGTTGAGTTCTGCTTAGGCAGGTGATTTGAGTAGCTGCTGTTTATCCTGTTCAGGGCTTCTTAGTATGCAGGAAGGTGGTGGCTTTTTTGGCAGCTCAGCAGACTCTGAGGTGTAGGCTTTGCTCTACCTTATGGCTTTCTTGGTTGCTGCAAATACCTTACCTGCCTCAGGTCATTTTGATGGGGTTGTCCAGCTGCTGGAGGAGTCCAACCTGCTGCCAAAATGTTTATCAAAAGCTCAGTGATAAATAAACCCCCGCAACGTGTTACGCTGTTGGGAAATGGTTTGGCAGCAGGATGTCATCGCCCATGAGCCAAGGTCCAAGGTGCCAGCTGGAAAGCCATGACCAAACGTAGCTCTGAAAGAGCAGGCAGGAGAGACAAAGTGTTCTGGTTGCCATCAGCACTGGATCTTTATGGTTTACTTCGTCCTGTGGGCCAGAGAAATCCAGTCTGGGGGGTCTTCCAGGCTTCTTCAGCAACAGCTTTTTTCCATTGGTGGAGAATATCAGCGAGTGACACTTTCCTGGCCACCCTGTCATCTGCCTGCACTGAGCTGAGGTCTTTGGCAGTCGTGCGAGCCCTTGCTTCCTCCCAGCAGTGTTCTTGCGTGCTTGTGCGAGCGGCTGGAGATCCAGCTCCTAAAGCATCTGAGAAGCCTTTTTGGAGAAGTTTGCTTTGCACTGATGCGTGAGCACGCTGTTTCTCTCTCACCTTTAAAAGCTTATTGCTTATAAGCCTGGTCTAAACCTGCAGCAAGCAGACAGCGATGGTACTTTCCCCCTCCCCTTGGTTATGTGGACAGATCTTTGTGTAAGCTCCTGCTGAAAATAAGTCTGTGTTTTGGCAGAGTAAGTGTCCACATGTGCTGCTGGATACAGTAACGGATGATCTCTCCGTGTTCCTTGTTCACTACACGATGTACTCATGTGGAAATTTCTGTCGCTGGTATGCTTAGGGTCGTGCCAATCCCAGTAGCGTGGAACAAAAACAGGGTGGAAATGAACTTTGAAAATCAATTGTGAAAAGACCCGAGACAGGTCTGGGGATGAGTCCAGTCATCTTCCACTTCACACACAAGCCTGTAGGCAGGTTGAGGAGAAAAGGAAGAAAGGCTGTTGGAGGGTTGGTGAGGGGTCCAGAATACCCTTGATCTGAGAACCTGAGTGTGCAGCTTTTCACTTCATGCTGTGGGAACCTGGGGTACGTAATGCTTACAAAGGTGCTTTGTGAAACTAAAAATTGAGAGGTATGGAGATATTATGGTGTTGACGGCCATCTAGGCACTTAGAGAACAATTTAGGCTGCAAATGGGAAACTGTTCATTTGTCTAGTTGAGTAAATTAAAATTCTCTGCACATTATTCCAAAGGAGACTTTTTTAAACTGAAAAAACGCGACAGATCTTACTTGGAACTGTCTGCAGAGATGGAGCCAGCTCCCTGTCTGTATGCGTGTCTGTGTACTGTTCTCTCTAGGGGAGAAAATGGTAATGACAGAGTGTATTTGGGATGTGTGCTCTAGAAACGTGGTGTCTGGAGCATGCCAGTGCTACTTGGAAGAAGTACGAGGTTATCTGGCAGCACCATGAGCTGGCCAGAGGTTTTTAAGACTGCTTCTGCCATCTTCTGCTGAGTTACAGTAAAGCTGGTCTTAATACCCGTGCTGGGGAGGATGAGGACAGAAGCAAGGCATTAGACAACTTGGTGTTGGTGTCTTCTGACCTTTGGGAAGCTTTCGTTGACAATCTTAACTCTAAATGTGTGTGCGTGGAGCTGTGTTATGACTTGGAGGGTAAGCTGGCAGACAGCGTGGTGTCTCTTGCATTTAGACATCGTGGTCTTGACCTTCCACCCTGCTCCTGAGAACTTGGGGCTGCGTTTTCGCTGATGTTTTATCCTTATTCCTATTTAAAGAAGATCCAGGCTGTAGCTGCCAGCAAGCTTAAAAACTCTGTCCTCCTAGAGCATATTTCTGGCAGAAGCAGTCTTCACAAACTAGGTCTTGGGTCTGTTTCTCTTGGCTAAAGGAACTTGTCAATCCAGAAATAAAATAAGTAGACTTCATTTAACTTGCTGGCAGTTTGTCTTGGAAGGGGGTCATCAAACTTTTTGCTTTGTTATTTCCTGACTCTCATTCATTCACACGTACAGCCTTGGAAGCTAGAAGTCAAAACAAATATAACAAAAATGAGAAGAGAGCTCAGAGTCTCTTCCCCCCCGCCCCAAATGCACTTAAAATGTGATGTATCCTGGTAGTAGGTATTTCGTGATTGGATTCTTGAAAAGCAGTATCTTTGGGTTTGTGGAATTTTTTAATTAAGAAGAAAATAATGATTTTCCATGTTTTCTCCTATCTAAACCTAGGAGAAACTGAGTCTCTTCTCCTCCAAAACAAAAACAACCTCCAATTCTTTTTGAGTATGAAGTTTCTTGACTGTTCTAGAAATGACACTGCAAAAATTATGGGCTATAGGCATGAGCTCCAGACTTTCCTTGGAGGGAACTGAAGATGCATCTGTTCCCCCCCACCCTACAAATACTTCGGCAATGATGAAAACTCATCGTCAGGTCCCTCAGAACAACCTCAAACCCAGACTTTGAAGGGCTCGCTCTTTATGTTAGGCTATCAAACATGAAAGCCAACCCACCACGCAAGACTTGCCTTTTGTACCCTCTCCCCTTCTTTTTTTTGTACATTTGAGCCTTTCTGCAAATGGTAGAAACACAGATGCACAGACGTTGGAGGGCCAGCAAGGACAGAAAAAGCAAGCTTCGCCTGGAGAGCGACTGCCGGGGTGGAAGAGCTGTGCAATGAGGTTGGGGATAAAGCTCAAGAATCAGAATTGTTCTAACCAAGACTTGTAAAAATGATGAAATTGGGCAGGCTTTGTGAGACCTGCTTATTCTGAAAGAGCTGTGAGAGAAAGGCAAACAACGTCGAGGCACACCCAGCTTACTCAGAGAAAGGCTGCTTTTCCAAGTGGGGGGAATGCTTCAAGTGCCAGTTCAAGACATGACTTTATGATGAGGATTCAAGTGCCTTTGTGGCTCACGTGCCCTGGCGTTTATCATTCCCATGTGCTCCAGATCTCATGCTGATGATTATTTTTTCATAAACTTGAGGTATATCACATACATGGCGTCGGTACAGGCTTCCCCCAGTTCATCACAGGCTTTGGCAGCAGCAAATATTGTAAAGCTGTGGTTCAGGAGGGCTGGGTAGTTTGCATTTCCCATCTGTGTAGTGGATCTTCCATTTCAGCGAATAAAGGAGCAACTCCGCTGGTACGTGAGGGTGCTTGATGGTCTCTGACTGGTACCAGGACAGATGCTAGGCGGTTTGTCAGCTCACTCCTTCACTGTGCTGTATCTAGGCATCTCCTAGGGAGGACTAGGCTGCCAGCTGAGACTTTCCTTTGCCAACTTAAGATCTTTTTTGCTAGTGCTGGGGACTTGGCCGTAGGGATGGCTGTTCCTGGAGGATACCCCTGATTCAGAGAAGACTGGTTCTGCTGAGCTTGCTGCTAAATGATCTGTTATCCTGGAGTCTAGCTCAGGCTGGTTTGTTTTGCCCTTAGCTTAGTCTTATTGCTGCTGGGTTACCTTTCATCCGGCGCTGCGTTCCCAGCTGGGCTGCCTCCTCTCGCAGTGCGAGATCATCTGTTCCTCCGTAGTTCCCATTTCAGGGCATCTTCAACTGTGATTCTGCGAAGTAATCTTGAAGTGCCTGTTGTCACTTGAAATGTCCTTGATTGCAAAGAAGAGAGTGACAAGAAGTCAGAAGAATAACGGGAGAGTTGCAGAAAGGCTGCTGCTTAAGACAATTCTCTAAATGCTGTATGTGCCCAGCCGGTACTGAGAGGCAGCTCCTGATGCGTTGACTTGTGTGCCTGCAGGGCTGTGCATAGCCTATTTTCCTTGTGTCTGTCCTCAGAAATACTTTGATTCAAGAAAAGCTCACTTGGTAGGAGTTGCTGCGGACCTGAGTGGTGGCCAGCAGTCTGGTCATGGTCCTGAGTCCTGCTAGCCGGGCTCAGGGTGAGGGTGGAGACTTTCCGAGGTGCTGCTCCATCTCGTCACGGCTGCAGGCACAAACTTCCCTGCCAGGAGTTGTGCCTGTCCTGGTTGCCAGCATCATTGTGCTGCACCTCGAGAGGTGACTGGGAAGTGAGTCGTGGATGTGGGTGGTGTTCAGGGAAGATGGATGTGGGCCTGAGGATGCTGTAGGGACCTCTTTCCAGAAGAAAGGGTCGGGGGGGAAGGTCCTACAGCAAGACCTTTGATCTGACCCTCTGGGGTTTGCCAGCATCGCTGTCCTATGTTCGTTCTCTGCCAGCGCGGCAGCGACAATTAGAAACACCGCCTGCCTTCAGCAAAGCCCGGCGTGGATCCTGGTCGTGAGATCTCAGCCCTGCAGAGATGCTGTGTTGCTTATTGGCATCGCTCAACTTTTTCCTTGCCAGAAAAGCGACGACAGAATGAGACAGGTTCTGGAGAGGGCAAACATGCTGAAGATGGGTGTGCTTTATTAACTTTGTCATGTTCTGCTACCATCCTGTCACTGAATGCAGCTGTTCTGCATAAGGGGAAAAGACAAAAAAACCTGTTTCTGCCCCAGTGAGTTTGTATGAGATTTGTGACAGGAGGAGGGTGTGGTTTGCTCCTCCAGATACACAGTCACCGAGGCAGTTCCTCCTCCTTTGTAGCGACTGCTGCTTTGGAAATGATTTGGGGGGATGTTCAAGCCAAAACAGGAGTAAAACCTTCCGTAATAGTCTGGGACTGAGTTAGTACAGACCTGTTGTCTCAATTTTTGCCCTAGCAAGCAAGCAAATAGTAAAGCTGGAGCAATGTTCTGTCCCTTAGGCTTTTGGTTTCTGCAGATGGAGGTGGTCTTTCAGGTGTGTCTCCCTTTCATTTTGCCTACTATGAAACTTCCTGATTGCTCCTGATTTTCTTCCACCAGGGAATTCTCTTGGTGTACGACATCACTAATCGCTGGTCCTTCGATGGGATAGACCGATGGATAAAGGAAATAGATGAGGTAAGTTGAACAGAAGAACACATGCAGTGATCTATAGCAAAAGATTTGGGGAGGTATCACTTGAGGTGCCACCTCTGATACGGGGACAAGAATGGCTCTACTATGGAGAGGAAACGATGGCAGTCCGCTAATAAGCAAAGCAAGGGGATAAGTGTCTTCCCACCACCTCTGTATAAATCTGGAGTAGTAGGAAAGGGCTTGGGAATGGTCAAGAAAGATAGGAAGGTTCCCTCTAAAACGGACTGTGGAGGGGATAATTAGTCTTCGTCATCACGTAGTAGTACTGCTTGGCAGTCCTTCTCGGTCACAGGGCAGTTTCTACTTCTTTGCCCTTCAGTGCTATTGCAGCGAAGCAGAATACTGGGCGTAGGCTGCCCTTAACAGAGGACAAGCCATGATTTCTCCACTTCTTTCCTTTTTTAAGCATGCCCCAGGCGTCCCTCGGATCCTGGTGGGAAACAGGCTTCACCTTGCCTTCAAGCGGCAGGTGCCGACGGAGCAGGCCCGGGCTTACGCGGAGAAGAACTGCATGACGTTTTTTGAGGTCAGCCCCCTGTGCAACTTCAACGTCATAGAGTCCTTCACGGAGTTGTCCCGTATCGTCCTCATGCGGCACGGCATGGAGAAGATCTGGAGACCCAACAGAGGTCAGTGGTGAGGAAGGTGCTCCGTGTGGGGAAGGCATGAGAGCTGGCTGGCCTGAAACGGAGGGATAGGACTGACTGCTTAGGTGGGAGGTGTGTTTATTAGTAACTGTGGGATCTGAAAGCACCTGACATGGAGAAATGCCTCGGGTCAGACGAGCTGGAGCTGAGCCACAACAAGCTGCCTGTGCTAGCGCAGGAACCCGGCAGGCAGCGGTGAGGGATGGGCAGCTCCGGAGGGCAGTTCAGCATGTCTAGGATCTGAATTGCTCTGGGGCATCCTACACCTCTCTGCTTATTCTGGATGAGGCTGAGGGCAATTAAGCTCACAACTTGAAAGTAGTTCAATCAAATGGCTGTGTGGGATGAATCCAAGCGTAGGCACCTCTGTCCTTACCCTTGCCTGAGCCTGTGTCTCCTGTTTCGGAGGGACGTGGAAGCAGAGTGAGCCCAAGGAGCGGAAAGGGACTAAATCACATCGCTGCTGTCGGCGTGCAGCAGTGGGCTGGGGTGTTCCATACGTCCAGGCGCATGTGCTGCAGTGTGGCAAACCACGAGCAGACTCCGCGTTACGTCTCAGCCTGTTGCATTTGAAGCAAAATAGTCTTTAGGTCCCACGTTCCTGGCTGAAGGTAGCAGTGTGCCCCACTGGCAGTCTGAGCAGCAGGAGATTTGCACTCCTGGGGTGACCTGCCTTCATATGGATCCTCAGCTCCTGCTCACGAGGGAGGGAAAATCCTGTTTGCCAGCCCCAGTCACCAAATTGTCTGCCTGGGTTCCTGCTCCCGACCTGGCTGCCATGCCACTGTCCCACTAGCAGAGGGTTGGCGAGCAGGAACTGGGCTGCATTCGCAGACCTCTCCTGAACCTCTTCCAGAGGCAGGACTTGTAACTGCTGGCTGCCTGCTTGGGAATAGGCGCTGCCTGCTTGGGAATAGGCGCTGCCTGCTTGGGAATAGGCGCTGCCTGCTTGGGAATAGGCGCTGCCTGCTTGGGAATAGGCGCTGCCTGCTTGGGAATAGATAGCAGCGTGGCTTTCGTGGCAGGCTGGAGGTGAAAGCGTGCCCTCGTGTGGCTGCTTGCTGGGAAATCCCCTCCAAGTAGACTTCCCGAAGCAGGCTCACATGATGTACGCTGAGCGAAGAGGAGGCTGGGAAGCCTGAAAGGGCAGAGTCTTCTTCTGGCTTGGTGGGCTCTCTGTTGCTGCAGGTGCTCTGCAGAGAGCCGGCTCCGTGCCTGCTGCTCCCCGAGCAGGTCCCAAGTGAGACTGTCCTGCTTCGGGGCTTGCTGACCCTGTTGCCTCCTTCCCTGGGCATGTCCTTCAGGTTGCCAAACGATGGCCTGGGAAGCCAAGTGTCTGGCAGGAATGTGAGCAAGTCACTGCCTGCCCCGGGCACTGTGCAGAGAGGAGGGGTGGCAGTGTCTAAGCCCTGTGCTAACACCAAAGCTGGTGTCTCGCAAAGCTCTAACCTCCAACGGCAGCGCTTACCTGGGGTTTCCCAAGCATTTTGTCCTAACTGCTCCCTGTTCAAGGCTCCTATGCAATCACCATTAGCGTCTCTCCCCAAAGGAGCAGGAACTGCGCAGCATAAGGCATAGTTGTGGGGAGAAGGCAGCCCTTGAAATCTCTTGGCCCGTGACTGTCTGGTCTTTTGTCCCACCAGTGTTCAGCTTACAGGACCTGTGCTGCCGAGCCATTGTTTCCTGCACCCCAGTCCACCTCATCGACAAGCTGCCGTTGCCCGTCACCATCAAGAGTCACCTGAAATCCTTCTCGATGGCCAACGGGATGAACGCAGTGATGATGCACGGCCGGTCGTATTCCTTGGCCAGCAGCGGGGGTGGGAGCAGCAGCAAAGGTAACAGCTTGAAGAGATCCAAATCAATTCGTCCGCCCCAGAGCCCCCCACAGAACTGCTCACGCAACAACTGCAAGATCTCTTAGCAGGATGGACGCGCCGTGAGCTTCTAACGTATCCACACCCACCCACCGATGTACAGCTGTTTGCACACTTAACCCTTTTCGACTGGATCCTTTCGGATGGGCCGCGGTTGCTTTTCCGATGGCACGCACAAGCGTTAGGAATGTGCTCACGTTTTGGCTTCGCATAGGAAGCGTGGTGCCGGCTGGATCTCGCAGCGCTGGCGGGGAGAGGACTCTGCCAAGTGACCCTCCAAGAATGCTTTGGGCTTTGCCTCTCGGCCTGGGGTGGAAAATTCAGCAGCTGCCGGGTTGGGGAGGGGGGAAGGGGGGGGGAAAAAAAAAAGCTCATCCAGTCTCAATGGAGAAGTGGATTTAATGGAAGATTGAGAGGCTTAAGGGAGTAGGCAAGGAGAGTCTGTGCTGCAACTTTAACTCTTGGACTCCTGAACAGATTGCTGGTGCAATAGTGATCGTTGGATGTAGAACAAAAAGAAACGGGGACAGGGGACTAATGACAGTTTTCACCGGGATGTTATTTTCACCCGGATGTTAACCTGCTGTTGCCAAAAAAAAAAAACAACAACAAAAAAAAAGGCAGGAGTTGGCCAATTAGAAAGGGGAAGGAAGCAGTCTGCTTGCCTTCTCCATTTATTTATGTAAATATTATACATATATATATATATATCACTTGTTTTTTAAGGTTTTTTTTTAAGAAGCAGTCAGGGAAAATTTTATGCAGCCATGTAAATACAAGCACTGGATTAACTTTCCCAGTGTCGGCAAAGGGGCAGAAGTGGAGGATTTTCTGATGAAAATGTACAAATGCTTTAAGAGACTTTCAATCGCCACCTGGGCTTGTGCTGGGTTTTTTTAAATACTACATATGCAGAAGGAAAGAACGATTTGTGTGTAATGTACCCCAAGCTGCTTTATTCCGATCATTCCCTAAAACTTGTGAGTGCTGAAGGCAGGATGGGACGTAAGTGGATCGAGGGGCAGAGCGGAGGGGCCGGGGTCTCGGGGATTTGTTTTCGGCAGGCAGGACGAAGAGGCAGCTCTGAGGTCAGACTGATGCCTTGCTCGCTTTGCACCTTCTGATGCGCGGCTGAGGGGGGACTGAGGAGCAGAGGGGAGAAGCATCGCGCCTAAAGCAGAGGAAAAACGCTGAATTTTGTCCTTTATTGCTGCAAAACCTCGGCCGTCGCTTCCAGAGCCCTCCATCCCTGACACCGCCCCGTGCGACAGCCCCCGAATCCTGGCTGCTGCTTCTTGCTTTGCTTTTCCAAAGACGTTCTGCCTGAGCTAGCGTTGCTGCGGCTCCTCCTGGATGAAAGTGGGGAAAGGACAGAAGCAGCTTTTCCCACTGGAGCGTGAAGGAGCCAGGGACTGGGAAGGTAAAAGAGGTTTCTGTGGGGAAACAGCGGACCCCAAGTCCCATCGTGGCAAATGCGCTTGGCTCTCGTGGCAGCGCCAAGGAATTGGGAAAGCAAACTGCTTTGCTCTGTAGGCCCGCCCCTGGATTTGAGAGGGGCATGCGTGCTCAGCGGCAAGAGCTTGAGATGTGCACGTGCTGTGGGAGAAGATCTTCTGTCAAGCAAGGGCATGTGCTTCCCTGGCTTCGTCCCGTGGCTGATCCGTGCTGGAAATTCACCTGGAAACTTAGAAATAACGCCTAGCCCTTATTGCAAAAGCTAAGCGGGGCTTGGCAGTGGGACTAAGCTATGTCGACAGATTCTTGTAGGCGGCCAGGACGTGTAGGTTGTGAGTAGCGTGGTCAAAAGTGAACTGCTTTTCCTTGTGCTGGGCCGGTCTCCTCCTCAGCGAGCAGACCAGCCGGTACAGTGCTGCCATCTTCCTCCTGGTGTTAGCAACTCCTCAAGGCCTGGGCTTGCTCTTCTCCCCTCCCGAGAGCAGCTTGTTGCATTGCATGGGCAGAATGAAGCCGCAGCGGCTCCTGCGCGGCTGACGGACCCGCTTTGTTCAGGCAGCGCGCGGGGGCGCATCCCTCCACGGGGAACATCTCCTTCCCCTTGCTTCTGAGCCGACCTGGGAGGTGAAGGAGCCTTCCCCTTCCCCGCTCTGCAGAACAAAATACAATACAAGGGTAGGTCTCTTGGCTCGCCTCTAGCGTGCTTTATTGCCCAGCTCAAATGAGCGAGGAGAGAATTAAACCCCAGGCAGATGGAGGGGGGAGAAGAATCCTTTGTAGTGGTGGTTTGGCTCAAGAGCAAAGCCGGAGCCGAGCTCGGCGCGGTGGCGCGAAGGCCGGGGGATTTCGAGAACCTGTCTGGGATGGCTGGCACCTGTTTCCCATCACTTAACACACAGCAGAAGACAATCGCTGGCTCAGCAGCCCGGGGATATACGGCCAACAGGTGATCGGCACCGCAAAAGGCGACTTCTCCTGGAAAACAGCATCCCGGCACCGCGGGGCCCCTTCGCCGGGCTGCTCCCGGGCACCGGTGCGTGGGGTGAAGAGGGACGAAGGTTTCCTTCCTGAAATCACAAAGCTGCTGCATGTCTAGAAAAACTTGATGTACCTCTGCTTGGTTTGGCTTTGCCACGTGTGACGCCTCCCCACGCCTTTTTCCCTGCGATTGATTGACTTTTATTTTTTAATTTCCCACCCTGTAAGGTCTCAATGGATCCCGTCTGTAGTGAGGATGAAAGATTTACCTGGAGCGATTGCTCAGCAAAAAAACTTTTTTTTTTTTTTTTTTTAACTTAAAAGGAAAAGATTCTTGCATCTGATGTCAACACTAGTCTGTAGCTGCTCTCCAACACTTGTACCATTCCTGAGTTGTTTTTTTGGACTATCCTTTTATTTTTTTATTCCTTTGTACAGTCAATGTTGTTCAACTGATTATACATGGTTTTGTTTTGTATAAATTAAAGTCTTTTTTTGTTTGTTTTGAACTACCCATTGAAAGGTGGAGAAGTTGTATCAATTTTCGTGTGGGCTGGGAAGAGGTTGAAGGGAAAAGGTGGTAGTTTTGCCCAAAACTGGGGATTTGGGGCTGCTTGTGGTACAGGTGTGTATTGCCACTTCCAGATCATCCACAAAATAATTCATATTACATTTTCTGGGGAATCTTAAAGTCATGATTCCTGGCTCGGGTGGTTTTTTGCCCTTCTCTATACATGCAGAAGCGAAATCTGTTCTTAGTAAAGGCTTGATTCTCACAGAATTGCTGATTTTTGGGTAGTGGAGCTCTAAGAAAACGCAGACTTGTCTGCTACACCTTTAGTAGCGTAGGTGGCTGTAGGAAGCCAGGCTCCCCAGCAGCTTGCGTGGGGTTGTGCGCAGTCCCTGGTACACGGGGACGAGTTTTGCAAGCACAGTCGAAGCCTTAAATCGCCTCTTTGGGTCCGGGTGATCCCGGGGGAGCGAGGACCGAGTGCTGCGGCAGCCTTCATCCATCCTACCCAGACTGGAACAAGCTGAAAGTCAGCCTGGGATAAATGTGACTTTGAAATGGAGAAGATGCCGCAGGGAGCTCGGAGCACCCGTGTCACATCGGGCTGTGGCTGGGGCTGGCGTTCAGAGGCATCGGCTGGGGCCGGGAGCCCCAAAGAAGGGGGGTTTGCTCCTGGGGTGGAGGGAAACTTCTCCTCGCCTGATCCTTTTCTCTCTCGCTCCCAGCCCACCTCCCCGTGACCTCCCTTTTCCCCTGCCTGCTCGCTTCCCTAGGATCAGATTTTCCACTTCGTACCAGACTGGCCACGCTTGTTTTAACAGCTTAAGTAGTAATTGCCGGGGCTGGGAGGGGGCAGGGGGGAAATGAGATAGTGTCTGCAGCCTGGAAAACCCTGGAGCTAAGGTGAAAGCCTGGTCAGGGAAGAGTCACGGAGACTTTTTTTTTCCCCCCCTCTCCCCTTTTCAGGGGGGTTCTGGAAGTGTCTGTTCCCTCTTGCCGGCAGAGCCGAAACAAAGGCTGTGTGTGGTTTCAGGTGGGGTACGGACAGCCGGAGCCCATTATGCTGGAGCAGCAGGGGCTGCCTTTGCTGCAGCTGTCTCTGCTGGGGAAGAGCAGGGCAAGAAAACAGCCTGAACGTCGGGGGAAAGGCTAGAAGAGCTTTAGGGGTCCCTGTTCCTTGGGGAAAGAGGAGGGAGCTGGTTGCTCTGGGCTGGTGCAGGTCTTTCCTAGTTGAGTGTGTTTCTCCGAACCCACCGTCCCGATTCGAGGGTGTCTTGGGTTGGTGCCGCTGTCCCCTGCGGGGTTGTACCGTGCAGGCTGTGAAGAAATGGTGACCTTCATCTGACTGAACCCGAGATGCTTGAAAATGAGGGTGCACCTACCCATGGGTGCGTTGGTGGGGTGGGAGCCCTCCCTGGGTGCGGGGTGTTATCGGAGCGGGGGGATGTGGCGCTGTGCCCTTCCCTCCGAGCTGCTTCCTGCGCTCCCTTGTCTTGAAGGGAGAAGATGAGCCGTAAAACTCCCATCTGTGTCTTGGATCTTTGAAAGCGATCCCGAAAAATCCCCATTTTGGGGTGTGGCGGGTGCCTGGATGCGTGGAGGCGAACAGTCTGGGAGAGACTGAAGCTATGGCTGCTTTAAGCCTTTAGATGGTGAAAGTCTATTGTGGGCTTGGTCCAGGGTGGGGAGAGTTGCTTTTTCTTTCATCTTCTGCTGAAGAAGCACTAGAAGAGGCTGGGTGGGGGTCCCCAGGCGTGGGCGAGGGTCTCGAGTCACTGGGAGCTGCATTTCCAACCACGCGGCATCTGGCCGGCCGGCCTCGTGCCGCCGAGGCAAAGGTTCCCTGCAGGCGCTTGTCCCGGCCTCGCCGCTTTTGATCTCGGTGACACGGGGATGAGGCATCTCAGGCTCCGATGTGAAACATGGGTCACCCCTCAGGGGCTGCTCCCCCGGCTCTGGAGAGGGGCCGCCGGGGCAGGAGCCGACCCAAACCCCAGCACCGACATCTTCTTCGTGTTGCTGTGACCACATGGACCCCAGCGTGGGGATGGGTGAAAGCTGGGCTCCGGGTTTTCTCTTCCCCGCTTCCCTTCCCTCCTGCACCAGCACCCTCGGAAGGACCCTGGGGCACCCCAGGCTGCATCCTCGGGGAGCGAGGCGCCATGGTAGCCTGCCACGCTGCATCCCGGCCGGAGCGAGGTGGGGTTAGGGGTTGAGGATCTCCACGCATCACTCTGCTGCAGGCAGCCGGTGTTTGGGGTCGGCTGGGTGGGTCCGGGGGCTCCGGGCTGCCGGGGCAGGCAGGGTACGGCCCCCGGCAGCTCCCGGACCAGGCCGTCCTGATGCCAATTCCCTGTTTGCAAAATATCAGCCCCCCACGAGTGTCCCGGGGCAGCGTAACCTCCCCTCCGTGTCCGGGTCGGCCGGACCCTTGGGTGGCTGCTTGGCCATCAAACCGGGGACCCTGGGCACAGCCATGGACACGCTCCAGCCCTCCATGCGTGGTCATGGCAAGCTGATGTCAGGCCTGACCGTGCTTTGGGATTTCAGGCCCCCGGGGAGCCCCAGCAGCGCCGCGGGCGGCACGGAGCTGCCGGCAGCGCAGCCGTTTGCCGGCCCCGGCGGCCGCTCGGGCAGGGAAGCGGCGGCAGTTGCAGGTCGCGGCGCTGTGTCAGCGGCACCAGCTGGAGGTCAGCGTGCCGGGGCACTGCGGCTGCGTCCCGCTCGCACCAGCATGGTGGGTGTTGAGGTCCCCCCCCCCCAAAACGCCTGGTCCGGTGCAACAGGGCTTCCCCCAGGAGCCACAGACTGGGGGAGCACCAAACCATCCTGTGCAAAAACACCTCTGGGGTGTGGGTGGGTTGGTTTCTCCCCTAAAAATGTCAAGAAAAGGCTCCCCCCCCTTTTTTTTTGCCCCCCTCCACCCCTTGCACCCCCAGTTTGCAGCCCTGCAGAGGGGAGGCTGGAGGTGCTGAGCTGCCCCCCCCCAGAGCAAAGCCCCCTCGGGTGGGTTTGCTGCTTCCCAGGAGCTGCAGACCCTTCCTCGGCGCTGAGGCGGGATGGGTCACGGCTTTCGCCGGTGCCGGAAGAGTTAATGCTCCCAAAATGCCATGAAATGTTCCTGCTGCAGGTCAGTCTCCACCGGGGATTAGGGAAATCTGGCCGGGGAGCCAGGGCCGGCTCCTGCCAGCTTAGGGCCGGCTGCGGGACGTGCTCGGGGAGGCAGCGGCAGGATTGAAGCCCAGGCACAGCATGCCGGAGCAGTCCCGCCGGGGTCTGGCACAGCCAGGCGCTGCCTTCCAGCTCAGAAGAAGACAGCCTGGCCGTAAATCAGTGGGGAGGGAGGGCTGGGAGCCACTGCCGGGCTGGGTGAGCCCCTCCAGGGAGGCTGGGTGGGCACCCACCCTGCCAGACGAGCCGGGGTCCTGTGCCGGGCAGCGCCGTGCGGCACTCGCGGGATGTTGGCTGGCTGGCGAGCGGGGATGAGCAGGGTGGACACATAGCCGGTGCCGGCACCCCGCTCCTGGGCGCAGGGCTGCCTTTGCCCGTGGTGCCGGTGGGTGCCAAGAGGCGAGGTGCGGGGTGAGGGGCTCCCAGGCCAGCCCAGTCCCTGGCAGCCCCGCAGCGTGGGCTCTGCGTGTCTCCCTGCCGGCAGCCCTGTCCGAGCGGACCAGAGGCTCTGGCTGTTTTCTCATCCTGCAGGAATTCAGCTCCGTGGGCCGGGCGGGTTTTTTTTTGTGTGTGTGTGTGTGTGTGTGTGTGTCCCCTCCTTTCACTCTCCCTCTTTGGAGACTTTCTGCATTCTGCCTTTGATCTCCCCCCGTGTTTGCCCAGCCGATCGCTGGGCTCGCCGGGGTTAGAGGCTGAGGTCAGCGCCTTTCCCATTCCAAACACCCAGAAACATCAGTGGGAAGGGAGGAGATTCAGATTACAACCTTCCCGTCCTCCCCTTTCCACCCCACTCGCCCCGCTCGCTGTGCTGCCGGGGAGCCGGGGATGGACTGAGCCCCTCTCGCCGAGGGACGCCGCTGCCACCGTGTCCCCGGCGCCCCGAGAGCCGAGCAGCGGCAATGGATGGAGGTGGCGGGCAGCATCGCCGGTGGTCCGGCAGGCGCTGGGCGTGCTGAAGGGCAGAGGTTTGGTCCTCTCCTCCTCCTCTTTGTCCCCCCGCCCGCCCGCCTTCTCCCTCGTCCCCTCCATCCTGAATGTGATTTATCCCGAGCCCTCGCCAGCGAGCCAGGCCAGCGGCGCGGGGTGGCCAGATGCCTCCTCGCGGGAATTTTGGCCACCCGGGCCGAGGCCGGCGAGCGGGTTGGCGGCAGCGTGCCCCCATGGGCGTCCCGCTCCTCCTGCCTTTGCTGGCGGTGGCGGCGGCGGCGGCGGCCGGGCTGAGCCTGCAGCCGGGCAGGATGCGGCACCTGGGGGTCTGCCCCAACCAGCTGAACCCCAACCTGTGGGTGGACGCGCAGAGCACCTGCGAGCGGGAGTGCCAGGCCGACCAGGTAAGCGAGGGGGCTGCGGGGGCTAGGGGGGGTGTGTGGGGATGGGGACAGCAGGGGGGGCATCCCCAGGTCCCCGAGGGAGATGCTTTGGGGTGCAGGTCCTGTGCCCGGTGGTGCAGCCGGTTCAGTTGTTTCGGTGCAACGGGCTCAGCCCGGCTGCAACTTCGCCTCCCGAGCCCCTGCTGTCGGCTGGCGTGAGGGGTGCCCCGGGGCTGCTCCCCGGGCCCCCAGCAGGCAAAGAAACTGCTTGTTGCCCCCCCCCCCCCCCACGTTCTCCCCTCGGGCCGTGCCCCGTGGCCAGGACACCCCCTCCGTGCACCCAGAGGATGCTCCCACCCAGCCGACGGGCTGGAACGAGGGGAATGGGTGTGCTGGGACAGGGACCCCCATCAGGCAGTGGACAGCCTCCCCTGCCCCCCCCCCACTTTTTCCTGAGGGCAGGAGCCCACCCACGGACTGGGCTGCCCATCCCAGAGAGCCCTGGCTCCAGGCTCCACAGCAGTGAGCAGGGGCACCAGCACCTCCGCCTCAGTTAGAGCTGCCTGGACCCAGGGGGAGACTCCTTTGCAATTCATCTGTGTAATGAGTTTTGCCTCCCCTCAGCCAGCAAAAGCTGAGAGGGGTGAGACACTGTCTGCCAGGGGGATAAGGGGACATCATCACTGCAGTGCACCCCTAAGTGTCCTGGGGGGGGTTTGGAGGGGTCTGAGGGTGGGCTGGGGCCAGTGCAGCCATGCTGGGGAGATCTGGCTCTTACCTGGAGCCCAGCGATGCTGAGGGTGCACAGGGCTGCACAGGGGACACCTGCCCACCCAAAAGCCCCACAGGGGGTGGAAGCAGCACCCACAGCTGTGGCTCGGTGGTGACCTCCACGTCCCCCCCCCCCAAAATCTCCTCTCCCCCCCCCCCCGGCCAGGACTGCGAAGGCTTCGAGAAATGCTGCACCAACGTGTGCGGGCTGCGGAGCTGCGTGGCTGCCCGCTTCGCCGACGGCAGCCTGCCGGCGCTGGCGCTGTCACCGGCAGCCTCGTGCGAGAGCTTCGTGTGCGCGCAGCAGGGCTCCGACTGCGACATCTGGGACGGGCAGCCCGTCTGCAAGTGCAAGGACCGCTGCGAGAAGGAGCCCAACTTCACCTGCGCCTCCGACGGCCTCACCTACTACAACAAGTGCTACATGGACGCCGAGGCGTGCCTGCGCGGCACCCGCCTCACCACCGTCCCCTGCAAGCACATCTTCACCTGGCCCGACACCAGCCCCGTGCCGCAGGAGACGACGGCGCGCCCCACGCCGGGAGCCGGCCCCGAGGTGCCGGTGCCCCCCGCCCTCTACAGCAACCCCTTCCACCAGTCGGTGCGCGCCGGCGGCACCGTCAGCTTCCGCTGCGACGTCAGCGGGCGCCCGCGGCCGGACATCACCTGGGAGAAGCAAAGCGAGCGGGAGGAGAACTTCATCATGCGGCCGGACCAGATGTACGGCAACGTGGTGGTCACCAACATCGGCCAGCTGGTCATCTACAACGCCCGCCACGAGGACGCCGGCATCTACACCTGCACGGCCAGGAACGCCGCCGGGCTGCTCCGTGCCGACTTCCCGCTGTCGGTGGTCAGGCGAGAGCCGGGGGGGACCCCGCGGGCCGGCAGCCCCCAGCCCTTCCCCAGCGCCGAGTGCCTGAAGGAGCCGGACCGGCGGCGGTGCGAGGCCGTGGAGGTGCGCTGGCACTTTGATGCCAAGCAGGGCTCCTGCCTCACCTTCCGCTACGGGGGCTGCGGGGCCAACAGGAACCATTTTGAGACCTACGAGGAGTGCCGGGCTGCCTGCCTGGGCAGCGCCCGCCCCACCTGCCTGCTGCCCATGGTGCAGGGTCCCTGCCAGAACTGGGAGCCCCGCTGGGCGTACAACCACCTGCTGAAGCAGTGCCACTCCTTCGTCTACGGCGGCTGCGAGGGCAACACCAACAACTTCGAGAGCAAGGAGACCTGCGAGGACGTCTGCCCCTTCCCCAAGAGCCTGCAGTGCAAGGCTTGCCGCCTGAAGAGCAAGATGGTGCTGAGCCTCTGCCGCAGCGACTTCGCCATCGTGGGCCGGCTGATGGAGATCGTGGAGGACCAGGACTCCGGCATCGCCCGCTTCGCCCTCGAGGACGTCCTCAAGGATGAGAAGATGGGCCTCAAGTTCTTCAACATCAAGTACCTGGAGGTGACCTTGACCGACATGGACTGGAGCTGCCCCTGCCCCAACATGACGGCGGAGGACGGGCCGCTCATCATCATGGGCGAGGTGCACGACGGCATGGCCACGCTGGACCCCAGCAGCTACGTCCGGGCGGCCAACGACAAGCGGGTGAAGAAGATCTACGAGCTGATGGAGAAGAAAACCTGCGACCTCCTGAACCGCTTCCAGGACTAGGGGAGGGACGGGACGTGCCGATGGGGGGGGCCACAGGCCTACCATGGAGCCTGGGGGAGCCCCCGCACCAGTGCTTGTATCTAGGGGTTACCACCATCGTGTAGTTCCCCCCCAACCCCATGCTGAGCCCCAGCCCAGCTCCCACCTCCTCGGTAATTTATCTGCCGCATGGCCCCCCTGCCCATGTACCCCCCCAGACCGGCCAGCAGCAATAAAGGGCTGGGTTGGGTTGCAGAGGGGTGGGAGGTCTGCCAGGACCACGCTTCCCCCCAACCCCCCCCCACCAAAACCTTTCCACCGCACCGAAGCCGCCGGGCCCAGTGTAGCACCCCTGGGTGCTCCTGGTGCAGGATCTGACCCCCCATTGGCACTGCAGGGGGGGGGGGGGGATTAGGGATGCTCCCCCCCAGTGTCAGTGCTGAAAGCATCAGGGAGCTGCTGGGGGTCGGGGGGGAAAAGCCCAGGACTTTATTGGGGGGAGCAGCAGCACAGTCTCGGCACAGGGGGGGGAAGGGGGATGGGTCCCCTGCCATCAGCACAGCGTCCTCTGGGGAAACTGGCACCGAGCGAGACGTCTCCCCCACGCCCAGGGGTGCTGTGCCCCCCCCCCCCATGCCTATGCCCCCCATTGCAGCTGCGGTGGCTTCTCTGGGCCAGCCGGCACCGGCGCGGGGACAGTGGGACCCCCGCGAGGAGGCATCAATGAGGGGGGGGCGGCCGTGCCGGGAGGTGCCGGGAGGTGCCGGGAGGTGCCATCGGGGCAGGTTACTGCTTGCGGAAGATGAGACTCTTGTTGTTGGCTGGCATGTCCACCTGGAAGCACAGAGCTGGGGGTCAGGGGGGTCCCCACCAGCGCGGGGGCCATCCCCCCCCCCGCCCCAGACCCCAGCACCTACCATCCTCTCCAGGCACAGCCCGTTGGCCTCGGCCAGCTGCCGCAGCAGTGCCGTGTCCCGAAGGCCCCAGGCGGGATTGCTGCCGGGGAGGGAGGCGTGGGTCAGACAGACGGACATCTCACCCCTGCGCTCTCCAAAGCATCCCCATCTCCCGGGGGTGTCCCCAGGTGGGGGGGGGGGTGTCCCCCCAGCCGCTGCTTTAGGTCTTGTGTTGAAGGACCATGCCGGGAGGGAGCTCCCTGCGGCTGCAGGCAGCACAGGCAGGACAGGCAGCATGGGCAGGATGGGTCACCAGGAGCCCTGGGCCCCCCAGCCCCCCCCTCCTACCTCTGCCTCAGGCTGCGGTCAAAGTCCACGTTGCTCTGGGGGCTGATCCGGCCATCCACGGCGTAGGGCTGCCGGGACACGAAGCTGGAGCTGCAGGCACGAGCCATCGTGTGTGTCCCCCCCGAGCCTCCCCCAGCCCATGGGCTGCTGGCCCCACCACGCACAGAAGCCAAGCGAGAAGGGACATGGCCCTTGAGAGGGACCACAGGTCCTGTCACCCACCGCGGGCCCCCCGGCCCCTGCCCTGGATGGGGCGAGGGAGGACAAGATCCCTCCTGGCCTGGGAGCGAACAGCCAAAGCCGCCCCATCCAGGGCTCAGCATGTGCCCCGAAAGGCTGAGACCCCCAAACCCGAGCCCCCCCACCCGCCTTTCCCAGCCCTCCCCAACAAGCCATGCCTGGAGCTGCCCTCCCATCTGCCCCCCCCCACCCCCAGCATCCCCAGGGACACCCTGCGCCCGGCAGGATGCTCCTGCACCAAGACGGGTGCTCATCCGAGCAGCACCCACCCCATAGGTGAAGAGCACACCTCCGGGCTTCAGCAGCACCCCAGCACCCTTGAACAGGCCCTGGGGAAAGAGAAATGTGGGGACCGGGTCAGGGGGCTGGGGACACCCCCCAGGAGCCCCCTCCTTGGCTCTGGGACCCCCAGACCAGGGGACAGGGACCTGGCGAGGGCCGGTGCGGCTCCAGCCCTGCCCCGCTCACCTCGGTGCACCGCAGCTCCGCGATGTGCATCATGTTGACGCTGACGAGGAGGTCGAGGGTGGCGGGTTGGGTGCCCCCCCACGTCTCCCAGCCCTGCGAGACGTCCAACAGGATGGGGGGCAGCACGTTGGGCACCTGCATGGCCTCCACGTAGGCAGCGATGCTACGGCAACCAAACCCCACGTCAACCCCAGCCGGGGCATCGCCTGCCCCCCCCCCCCCCAACCCCGGGCATCCCCCCCACCAGCACCCGCTGCAGGCAGACCCGAAACCTGCCCGCGCTGGCTGCCAGCAGCATCTCCCAGGTGGAATCTCTGAGGTCTACTAATAAAATTATGCTTGCAACACAGCCTGGAGGGGCTCTGCACAGGGCGAGGGGGCTGGTATCGCCGAGCTCTTTGCTTTGCGACAGGCAGCTGGAGAACCGGCAGCAGCCAGATAACCGGCGGCACATGGACGGAGAGACCCCAGCGCCTAAAAAACCCTCCCGATTCACCGTTGCCTCTCAGCGGGGCAGCCGGAGCACGCTGCCCTCCCAGCTGCCTGCGTGCGTGCTGCCCGCACCCACATGCTCAGGCTGCCCGCACGCTGCCTGCACCCACACGCTCAGGCTGCCTGCACGCTGCCTGCACCCACAACGCCCACCTTGTCTGCAGCACTGCCAGCACCCACATGCCCAGGCTGCCTGCATGCTGCTTGCACCCACACGCCCGCCTTGTCTGCAACACTGCCAGCACCCATGTGCTCAGGCTGCCTGCACGGCATCCTGCACCCACGTGCCCGGGCTGCCCGCAGCGCTGCCTGCACCCCTGCGCCCGGGCTGCCTGCACACTGCCGGTACTGCTGCACCAGTACCATGTGATTTTGGTGTGCTTGGCACCTTCACCAGCCAGGTCTCGGTTCCCGAGGCAGCGGAGCAGGGAACCGCAGCCTCCCGGCCCCAGCCTGGGAATTATTTTTAACCACTGCGACGCATGCTGGGTGCCACTGCCGGCGAGGTGATGGTGGGATGGATGCCGGCTGCAACCCCCCCCGTACAGGCACCGATTTTGGCACCTCCCCACCGAGTTTATTTTATTTTCGTGGGGGAATTCCTCCCCGTGCTGCAGAGCCGGGGTTTATTTTTGTTTCCCGAATGGAAACTGAGCCCTCCGAGCCCAGCGCTGCAATGCCTGGAATGGGCATTCGGCCGCGGCTGGACCCACGCACACCGACGCGGAGTAAATAAACACGGCCCGACGCGGCTCGCTGGGGTGGCACGATGCCGGGAGCAGGGTGCGAGCTACCCGCCACGCGGGTGGGAGCCACTGCCAGCATCCTGGTGAGCCGGGCACTGGGCCCGGCATCACCGTGGAGCATCGCGGCCATGCGTAGGTAATGGGAGGGCGACTGCCGCTCAGCAACGCACGGTCGGGTGCTTTGCAGGCAGGAATCGCTCCGTAGCGGGGTGGGCTGGTGGAGAGTTGAATATTGGGGCTTTTCTGGGAAAAATAAAAGTACTGAGCTGGGGAGCCTGGGCTGTTTGGGAGCTGGATATTGGGGCTTTTTTGGAAAAAATATAGCAAGCGTTGACTTGGGGAGCCGGGGCTGTCTAGGAGTTGAATATTGTGTTGTTCCTGGAAAAAATAAAGCATCAAGCAGGGGAGCCTGGGCTGCCTGAGAGTTCGATAATTGGGGTTTTTTCCTGGAAAAAAATAAACATCAAGCTGGGGAGCCCGGGTCATCTGAGAGTTCGTTACTGGGTCTTTCCTGGAATAAAACACAGCACCGAGCTGGGGAGCCCGGGCACTCCAGCCGTGGGTCCGTCGGGAGGGAAGGGGGGCTGCAGGCTGTGCCCCCCAGGGACCCCCCCACCCCGTGCTCCCCGCTCACCTGCGCAGCGCCTGGGGGTCGATGTCGGAGGGCTGCCAGCGGGTCTGCGGCAGCGCCCGGGCGAAGTGCGCGGCGTGTAGCCCCGAGCCCGCCCCTACCTCCAGCACCCTCAGGACGCCGGGTCCCGCGTGGGCGTCGGACCCCGCGTACTCCCGCAACACCTCCAGGATCGGGCCCTTGTTGCGCTCCGCGGCCGGCGGCGCTTGCATGGCTGGAGCGGGCGGTGGCCGTAGTGAAGGGACTACAACTCCCAGCCGCCCCCACGGGGACCCGCCCCCACGCGCCGCGGGTGGAGCCTCCCACGGGTGTTAAAAAAAAGAAAAGGGGGGAAAAAAAAAAGAAAAAAGGGAAGCAAACGGTTTTGCGCCGCCCGGGAATCGAACCCGGGTCGCAAGAATGGGAATCTTGCATGATACCACTACACCAGCGGCGCCGCTGAGAGCCTTGCCGCCCCGCCGGCACTCAGCCTGCCCACGCGTGACCGCGGGGCGGAGCGGAGCCCCAGGGGTGGCGTTGGGCGGTGGGTGTCGCTGCTCTCCTGCCACGCATGGGCCTTTCACCAGCCTATTCCCCCCACCCCTAACAAGGTCAGGCTAAGGCTCTGTGTGGACACCCCAGGAAAATGGGGGTGGCGTGGGAGGCCCCGGCTGTGGGGAGCCGGAGGGGGGCAGCGGGGTTACCCCGCGGCGTGAATCCTGGGCACACAGGGCTCACAGGGAAACCCCCGCCGGCCCCCACCCCTTCTGCAACAACTCCCGCTACTGATGGATGCCTGGAAGGATCCAGCCGGAGCCCGAGGATCCGGGCTTCAGGGCTTCCGAGTGGGGAAAGGCTCGGGGCTGTGCTGGTGCACCCACGGGCGCCCTATAAACCCCGGGCAGGTCTCAGGTGGGGAAACTGAGGCACAACCCCCCCTGGGTGACAGGGCAGGTGACAAGCCGGTGGTGGGGTCCGCTGGGTGACTGTCATATTTAAGCGCAGTAACGAGGACTGCATCCTATAGAGTTGGGGGAGTCGCGTGGGGGCCAACAGCTGCTGGGTGCCCCCCTGCAAGGCACCCATAGGTGCCTGGCACCCTGCAGGATCAGGCCCTGCTTTGCAGGATGCTCTTTTGCACAGCTGGGCACCCTCCCACCCCACCTCCCACCCCGGCACGGCTGTGCCACCGCGGCCTCGCAGCCGGTGCGGTGGAAAGGCCAAGGTCACCTTTGTGGGGTGGCTTTGCTGCCCCCGGAGCAAGGCTGGAGCATCCTTGAAGACCCCGGTGGGTTTGTCACTCAGCCCGTCCCCAAAACCCTGGGTGCCACCCAGCCACGGGCGATGCTGTGGAGTGGCTGGGGACCGGCTCGGGGTCACATCCCGGGGCTGCGCCTCCCGCCACGTGGGGTGACCTCGGCCTGCCTTCCCCGCTCCAAAGGTCACCGCGGTGGCCGGGACGTGGCCGCCCACCCTGGCTTGCTGTGCTGTGGGGTGGCCTGCGGCTCCCAGGCGGTCACAGGGTGCACGGCTCGGGGCTCACCGGGCTCGTCCCAGCACTGTTCCCATGGTGGTGGCACCTCAGCCCCTGCCTTGACACCTCCTGGCTGTCCCCTGCCTGGGTCCTCTGTGTCCCAGGAGTGACTCCTATGTGTCCCCCGTGCGTCCCATGGCTCCAGTGTCCCCTGAATGTCCCCCTGCATGTCCCCTCTGTGTTCCCTGTGACTCCTGTGTCCCCTGCGTGCCTGTGCCATCTTGTGTCCCACGTGTCTCCTGTGCCCTCTCTCCTACTTGACCCGTGTGTCCCCACGTCCCTTGTGTGCACCCTATGTGTCCCGTGCGTGTCCCGTGTCTCCCACATGTCCCACGTGTACCCTCTATGTGTCCTGCATGTGTCCCCCCGTGTATCCCTGTGTCCCACTTTGCCCCCCCGTGTCCCTGCATGTGTGTCCCCTGTGTGCCCCCCATCCCACGTGTGCCCTCTATGTGTCCCGTGTGTCCCATGTGCCCCCCCCATGTCCCATGTGTCCCCCCCTATGTGCCCCGTGCACGTCCCCTGTGTGTCCCCACACCCCACGTGTGCCCCCGGTCCCTTATATGCCCCGTGTGTCCCCCCTGTGTCCCCACCCCCCCACCCCCCGCGTCTGCCCCCTATGTGTCCCGCGCGCGTCCCCTGTGTCCCCCACGCACCCCAACGCCTCCCACCCTCCCCGCGTCCGTCCCCAGCGCCTCCCACCCGCGCCTCCCGCGCCCCACGCGTGCCTCCCGCCTCCCCCTCCCACGCCTCTGCAGTTGCCCCGCTCCCCGCGTCCCCCGCCCCGGCACCACCGACCGCCCCCCCCCCCCCCCCGCCCCGCCCCCCCCCCCAAACCCCCGCTCTCCGCCGCCCCCCCCGCCCGTCCCGCGCGGCCCCTTTAAGGGCGGGGGCGTGTCGCGGCGGCCGGCCCGGCCCGGCCCGTTAAAGGCCCGCCGAGGGGCACGCGCCGCACTCGGGCGGGGGCGGCGGGGCCGGTGCGGGGCCCGGGGCCGGTACCGCAGGATGTACACGCTGACGCGCGGCCCCAGCAAGCTGGCCACGCAGCGCCGCACAGGTACCGGGGACCCCCGGGGACGGGAGGGGCGAGGTGGGGGGGGGTGTGGGCACCGTCCCGCTCCGTTCCTCCCGCTCCCCCCCCCCCCCATCCCGGGCCGCTCTGACGCCCCGCCGCCGCCCGCAGGTCCGACGCAGCAGGCGGTGGAGAGCAGCAAGCTGGGCGAGCTGCGGAGCCGGCTCCAGCCCGGCGCCTGGCCCCCTGCCAGGTGAGCCCCGCGGCGGCGGCGGCAGCGGCGGCGGCCGTGACCTTGGGGAAAGGTTACCGGGGCGGCCGGGCCGCGCCGCCGGGGGAGGGGCCGCGGGCGGCGGGGAGGGGGGGGGGTGGTGGTGGTGGCCGGTGACTGTCGTTCGGTGCCCGCATGCTGGGACATGCGGAGGGTTGCAGCCCTGCCGATCCCTGCCCGCTTCCCGCGGAGACTGGACACTCGTGGCGTGGGCCTGCCCGCGGGGGACGGGGGACGGACACGGGACCGGAGTTGGTGTCCCCCCGCACCCCTCGGGGGCGGTTCGGGTAGAGGCTGCTTCCGAAAAGCACGGGGGAATGGGATTTGTGACCGGAGGAGCGGGCAAAGTGCAGGCAGCAGTGGGCTGCCTGCCCCAAGGAGACAGGCACGGGGGGGCATCCCGCTGCCCGGAGTGCTGCCTGCCCCAGGCAGGAGGGCTATCCTGCTGCCTGCAGGCGCTGCCTGTCTGCCGGTGCCGGGGGAGAGCCGGGGGCCAGGCCGGGCTGGGGTTGTGCAACGCACCCGCAAGCCCCGGGGCAGGCACCGATTGCACAAACCCGCTGGCTGGCCCAGCGCCGGGCCGGTGGCCACACTGCACCGGGGACTGGTGTGTAACCGCCTGGTCCCCGGGGCTGGCAGGTCCCAGCTGCAGCCCCGGATCCACAGAGGCTGTGGTGGCCCACGGCAGGGTTTGGAGGTTGTCCCTTGTCTCTAAGGTGGGGAGGGGGGAATAGCTTTTGGGTGAAACTCCTAGAATAAATAATTGGAGCTGTTGGGCAGGTGTTGGAGGGGATTTAAGGAGCTGGAGGGGTGATGGCTGCTTCTCTCAAGGCGATGCTTTCTTGGCTGGAGAGCTGGGGGCAAACCCCAGCCTGGCAGAGCAGGCAGCTCCGCTCTGTCAGGCAGGGCTGTGGGGCCCGTACAGCTCTGCCCATTTCCTCCAGCTTCAAGAAATGGATGAGAAAAACCTCCCTTCCAGCTTCCCTCCTTCCTGGGATCTTTCACTAATTAACTGCTGTGCCTGCTACCACGCTTACCCTCCTTCAGGCAGGTTGGTTGGGCATGCTCCTGGCTGCTGCCCTGCCTGCAGCAGGCAGGGATGCCTGCCCGGTGCCCCCCAGCCATGTGTGGTTTGGGGTGCATTACCCTGCCCCAGGCTCTGCCTGTTTTTGGTCTTGCCTGCCCTGCAAACCATAACCCGTCTGCGCTCCCAGGGCCCCTTAGACTTTGTCCTGTGAAAAACGTGGCCGTTGCAGACATGTCCCGCCCCAAAGCTGGGCAGAAAAGCCAAAATACTGAAGTTTTGCATTGAACGTGCCCACAAGTCTCATCTCAAACCTTTCCTTTTGATCTGCCTGGTTTTGCTGTTTCCAGGCTGGGGCTGGTTTAAGTGCCCTGCTCCCGGGAGGGGATCCCAGCTCTGAGGAAGCGTGACCTGCTCCCAGTTCGCAGAGGGTTTTGTCCCAGTCATGGGGTACCTTGGGGATGTGCTGGGAGCTAGGGCTGCTCCAGCAAACCTGGGTGCTTGGTCTGTGGAGGATGGCACCGCGGCGCATCCCCCTGCCCAGTGCCTAACTGGATTTTACTTCCATTTTCCTGATATTTCAGCAATTTCAGTGGCAGATTTTTTTCTGTTAGGGACTGCGCTTGGTGCTGTGGCTGGAGGATGGGTGGGAGATGGGCAGCCCGTGCTTTTCCCTGGGGAGCTCCCCTCGCTTGCACCCCTCTCTGTGCACGAGCCCCCTCTCCCTGGGGGCTGTGTCCCTTTCGGTCCCCTCCCTTGGGGACAGGGCTGAGCGGGGCAGGCTGGCTGCAACTGTGCCCCTTGCCTCGCCAGAGCTGTGGGCGAGTGTGCGTGCTGTGGAGCAACCCAGGGCAGCTGGACAGCCCCTGTCCTTGCTCCAAACTGTGGTGGGAAGAGCTGCCAGCCCCCCTCACCCCCGCCTTGCTTCCCTCGACAGCCCGGCCCAGAAACTCGTCTTCAACAGAGTGAACGGCAAGAGGCCGCAGGTGCTGCCGCAGCAGGTCTCAGCCCCCGAGGAGTGCTACACGCTGGCCCACGAGGAGAACGTCCGCTTCGTCTATGAAGGTGAGGGCAGAGGGTCCCTGGGGGCAGGCACCCGCTCGCTGTCGCATCCCAGGGGGGCTGGAGCGTGTGGGGTCTCTCCCAAGGCAGCCACATCGTGCTGGGGACCTTGGTGGCAGGGATGGGGTCCCCAGCCTGGGTACCTGCCCTCCCTTGCACCAGCTCCTGGACCTCTCCCGCAGCCCCCCGCCCCAGGCTGGAAATCGCCCATCCCAAAACCATCCACTCCCTGTTCCCTTCCCCAGCCTGGCAGCAGGTACAGCAGCAGCTGGACGGCAGCCGGAGCGGGGAGAGCGCCTGCGGCCCCGTGCAGTACGTAGAGAAAACCCCCAACCCCAGACTGAAAAGTAAGTGGGAAGCCGTTGTGGCACTCAGGGGTGCATCGGGTTCAGGGGTGCAATGAGCTGGTGTGGGCTCAGCCAGGCACCTGAGCAGGGCCGCGATGGGAGGCGGATGAGGATCTCTGTGCTGGATGTGCCAGAGGGGCTGGGTTGGGTCTGTCCTGCTGGTGCTGAGGCTGCTCGGGGGGTGCTGGGGGGCAGCTGGCCCCCAGCACTGTGGTGGGGATGTCCCACTGTGCCCGGTTGGAGGAGCCCAAGCAAGCAGGACGCCTGGTTGATGACTCTTCTGGAAATCATGCCTTCTCCAGCCACCAAGGTGGGTTCAACATCGCGCCGGGTCCTGCCATGGGGACCTGCCTCTCCCGGGGCCAAGCAGGACCAAGCTGGAGCGCAGCGGGGACGGGGACAACATGCTTCTCTGATGGCAGCTGGAGTAAGGGCTGTGAACGCAGCCTGGGGGCTCCTGCAGCAGCCGAGAAGTCCCCGAGAAGAGGTCCCTGTAAACCCAGCCTGGCCTTTTGGGGACAGGGCACAGGGGTGGGGGAAGCTTTGGGATGTCATTTTTTCCAGTGGCAAATGGTATGGCTCAGGGGGAGCACCCGGAGCTCTGCTCACTCTCCAGCTGCTCTGCTATGCTCTCCTCTCTCCCTCCTCTCTCTTTCAGACTTTGTTCCCATTGACCTGGAGGAGTGGTGGGCACAGCAATTTCTGGCCAAAATCGAAAACTGCTCATAAAAGGGAAGAAAGGTTTAGGTTTGGTCTTTTTTTTTAAGAGAAACAAAGCTGAGAGCATCTGGTCAGAACCCAGACTCGGTGGCATTTTAGAACCACGTTTTTAAAAGACTACCGAAATGAAGTGACCCACGCTGCCAGCCCAGTGACGCCAGCGGGACCGGACCACAGCCATGCCTGGCCGCACGCCCCCTCCCCTCCCTGTGCCCAGCGTGGAGGAGCAGCGTGCGGCCCCAGCCAGGATTCCTTAAGTGCCAGTTCTCGGACCGCTGCAGCTCCTGCAGCCCCCAGCTCCCAGGGACACTGCGGTGCCATGCTGGGGACGAGGGAGCGGATCTCCCCCCCTGCGGCTGTAGCCACGGGGCGGACAGTGAGGTGCTGTAGCAGGACCGCCAGACAATAAACCGCTGAAACTGCCAGTGGAGAGAGTTGCAGGATGGGGAGGATGTGTTTGCTGGAGGTTGTGAAGCGGATGGGATGCAGCATCATGCCCTGGGCTGGTGTGGAGCCAGGCATCCCTGTGCAGGGGGCACGCTTGAGGCAGAGTCCTGGCTGAGTGAGTACCGTGCTGCTCTGGAGGCAAAGGGCTTGGAGCATCTCCCTGTCTTCCTTGGAGCTGCATCCTTGTCCCAGTGCTGCCTCATCTCCCTGGGCTCAGCCAGGGGCTGGTGCTGCCTTGGGTGTATGTTGGGGAGAGGGGGGAACATCCAGGCATCTGCAGGTGACATGGGCAGGGGGCTGTGAGCACCCTGGCTGTGGGTCAGAGCCAGGCTGCAGTATGTAGGTGGGTAAAGCTGCAGGAATGAGGGGGCCAGGGCCAGCCCCCCCACTGCCATGGAGGTCATTGCTCTGACAAAAGCCATTCTGAGCCCCAAGCTCAAGGTCTTCCCCTTGCCCATGGCTGTTGGGGTGCAGTATGGGGCTAAGAGAGGGTGCTTGTGGCTGCTAGTGGTGGAAGGGATGGGGACCCCCCACTTCTGCTCCCAGAGGCACCTGGTGCACAAAAATCCCTCAGCCCATGGGCTTTTCCAGGCTGGAGTGAGCCCTTCCAGGTCAGGTTTTGGAGGACACCCCCTTTCCCCCATGTCCCCCCTTTAAGGCAGAGAGCAGGAGGCCAGCACAGCCTGAGCAGCCCAAGCCCACTGGGGCTGGAGCTGCTATCTGACTCCAAAGGAGGCCAGGAAACACCCACTGGAAAAAAGATCTTTATTATTCCTATGATGGGAATAACAACCACACTGCAGCCAGAGGGGAGCAGCAGCTGCCTGGCACCCGTGATGCGTCTCCCACTGCACGTGGCCACCGCAGCCTGGGAGGCCAGAGCATTGCCAACAGCAGCCATGACATTGCCAGCACAAAACCCGGCTGACCTCGAGCAGCAGCGTCAGTCCAGTGAGCAATCCTGGTCCTGCCTCCTGCCCCCGGGCTGGTGCGACTCGGCACTGCGGCTGGAACCGAAATAGAGAGAGCAGCACCATGCAGAGCCGGCAGCTCCTGCCTTGGCGAGAGGGGAGGGTTGT
Organism: Gymnogyps californianus; assembly: GCF_018139145.2. Taxonomy (NCBI): domain Eukaryota; kingdom Metazoa; phylum Chordata; class Aves; order Accipitriformes; family Cathartidae; genus Gymnogyps; species Gymnogyps californianus. The sequence goes on from NC_059485.1 coordinate 18,443,893, forward strand.
TAGAGCACTGTGTGACTGAGGAATGCTGCTTCCTTAAGCCTTCCTTTGTTTAGGCCAGGATGACCCCAGCGGTGGTGGGCTGGTGCCAGGCAATGCCATCCTTGCCGTTGCCACCTCTACCACCGGCTCTGCCATGGCGTTCATGGGCACCGTGGGGTTACGCTGCCTCTGTGCCACCCGCCCCAGGACTGAGCCTTGCAGGGGGGTCACCTGCTGGGTGACCAGTGGGACATGTGCCAGGGGGGATTTTGGTTGTCCTGCCTGTTGCCACTGTGCTCAGGGTGCTGCCAGACCGTGGCAATTTGGTATCTCGCCCTCCTGCAACCACCACTTTCCCGCTGCTCCCCATCCCAGGCAAAGCCCCGGAGGCTCTGCTACATGCTGCCATATCTCCCCTTCCAAAAAAAACCCAGTTACTGGGAGTCCTAGCACCTTCCTGGTGGCTCCAGGCACCCTCCCACCAGAAAGCATCCCCCCCTTGTCTTGCACAGGCGCTGCCCCCAGGAAGGTTGCTGGTGCTGGGGTTTTCCCACTGCATGGTGCCCCCGGCAGCGGCTGGCTCTGCCGCCTGCAGGGATGCTCCCAGGGAGCAATCCCTCCATGCCAGCAGCTCTGAAGAGCTCCGAGGTGTTCCAGGGATGCCATTCACCTGCTGGCTACTTACTAATGAAAACACACATCGTTAAGATCCAGGGAAATTCTTAGTAACATGATGCACCATCATTCTGAACAACAACATTAGGCAAAGGGAAAAAAACGGAACAGGAAAGAATGAGTCAGTCACAGGAACAAAACAAAAACCCCACCCAAAAAAACAACCCAACCCCTGACAATGCAATCACTAGAAGGGAATCAGCACCCCTCGCCATAAATATTAATTCATTTAGTTATGTGCAATTGTGTGTATTACTATAGTGCAAATAGCTCTGCATTGATCGCGGAGCAGCCGGCCCGAAGGGGACTGCCCCCAGGTGACACAGGGACTAGTTAAGGACAGACAACAATCAACATGGATTTAAAACAAACAAACAAAAAAAAGCAACCCAACCACTGGGAAACGCCAAAAAGAAATCCCAGTTGCTGCCTCTGACTCGGTGCAGGCCAGGCTGGGCAGCGCTGGTGCCTAATGCACCGTGCCCAGCAGCATCCCCCACGGCCGGGCAAGGGCAGGACAGTGCCTTTGCTCCCTGCCTGCTGCCGGAGCAGCCCGGCGTGGTGCGGAGGGGATGGGGATGAGGAGGGGGACGCGGGATGGGCGTGCTCTGGTCGGAGCTGTGTGGAGCGTAAAGGGAGAGCAGAGCAGGACATGGGCACAGCGAGAGCATCGCTGGCCTTCAAAACCGGTCCTGCGGCTGCATAGCACACTGCAGGGCAGTGCTGCTGGTTAAACGTTTTCATAGACGCAATAGTGAGCCCAGCAGTGTCCCCAGGCACCTTGCGACACCTCACACCCATCCCACCGAGCCCAGCAGTGTCCCCAGGCACCCTGCGACACCTCACACCCACCCCACCAAGCCCAGCAGTATCCCCGGGCACCCTGCGACACCTCTCACCCACCCCACCGAGCCCAGCAGTGTCCCCAGGCACCCTTCGACACCTCTCACCCATCCCACCATCCCACCGAGCCCAGCAGTGTCCCCGGGCACCCTGCGACACCTCTCACCCACCCCACCGAGCCCAGCAGTGTCCCCAGGCACCCTGCAGCACCTCTCACCCACCCCACCGAGCCCAGCAGTGTCCCCAGGCACCCTGCGACACCTCTCACCCATCCCACCGAGCCCAGCAGTGTCCCCAGGCACCCCACTGCACCTCTCACCCATCCAACAGGCACCCTGCAACACCTCTCACCCGTCGCTGCCTTCAGCCGGAGCGCTGGCTCTGCAGCCGTACCCATCCCATGCTGTACCGAGGGGCCGAGCTCTGGGCATTTCTCCATTAACACATCCTCCCTCCCACCCAGCGCCAGCACCCGGCACGGCACAGCCAGCTCCCCCTGCACAGCTCCGGCCGGCGCCAGCTCCTCGGGACAGGCTGGCCTCCAGCCATGGGCAAGCAGGCAGGAGGGGACAGCGTTTTCTAAGAGGTTAAAGGAGACGGAGCCTCCTCCGTGCCACAGAGGGGACGGACGGGAGGCTTGCCTTGTCCCCTCCAGCTAGACACAAAGTGCTTCTAAGGGCAACCACAGTGCATCCTAATTAACCCAGCGGACGGTTTGGACCTAAGCTATTTGACAGTCTCCTGTTAAACCACGAGCAAACCACCTAACGATACACGTTGACATGCGGGCGAAGACCATGAAGCAGCGTCCTGAGGGGTGCGAGCGGTTGGGCAGGGAAGAGGGGCGCAGGCGGAGCGCGGTGCCGTTTGGGGACAGCATCCCGCTCCTCCTCTGCCAGCCCAATCCCCAACACCCATCTCCACCCATCCAGGCTTCCCCCTGCTTTTTGGGCGCCTCTTTTTTTTTTTTTTTTTTTTTTGCTGTATAGATGGGAACGAAGGCTGGAGAGTGGAAGTGTCACATGCGCACGCACACACACACACACAGACCCTGTGCCAGCACTGCGGCGGCACACGATGCACACGCACCACTTGTGTTTCCGATGGCAGAAGGTACGACGCCATCCTCTCCCCCCTCCCCGGTGAAAAGTTTCTTACATTTATACATTATTTAAGACACGCCGATATATAAATTACTGTCTCTATGTATACTATGTATAGGCAGCAGGGCCAGTCCATGACGAAGGGCACCAGTGGGGGCTTCTGCTCATTTCCCTCTGTCCTCTGTGTAGTGCTGGAAGCGAGTGAAGCTCATGAAGACTTGCTCCAGGGATATCTGGCTCACCGAATAGTCTTCCAAGCGATACTTCTCTTTGGCTTTCTCCAAGGCCCCGAAGACCTGCAAGGGAGGGCACGGCACGGCCCGGCAGTTACCGCGGGGTACGGCGGCTGCGGGAGAACCGCGCAGGCTGCGACCGAGAAAGCAGAGGAAGCTTTTTCCTCCGGGGAGTCCCGGGGGAAGCGAAACCTTCCCTGGCAGGAGGGCGGTGGGAAGCCAGGAGGTGGATTATTTAGCAGAGTACCTGACCCCACTTAAAAATATATGGTGTGCATATATATATTTTACATATATATATATGAGATGCACACATACATATATGTACAGTATGGTTTTTTATATATAGCCCTGGGCTGGGATCCCAGGGATTCTGCTCAATACATTATATATATAAAAAATATATATAATACATTAAAACTATATAGTATACTACATATACGTAACTATCTGTATATAGTATACAGATAATTTTTATAGTTATATACTATATATAGTTTTTATATCTGTATACTATGTACTGTATATATACTATATACAGTATACACTATACTATATACTCTATATAGAGTATATAGTATATAGTATATACTATATACTCTATATAGAGTATATAGAGCATACAGAGTATACAGGACACAGATATATAAAAAACTATATACAGAGTATATAGTATACAGATATATACAAAAACCTACATATATACTTATATACTGTATATATCTGTATACTATATATATGTATCTATATACTATCTATATATAAATATATATATAAATATATAGATAGTATATAACTATCTGTATATACTATATATATAACTATCTATGTATACTGTATACAGATAGTTTTATATATTGTTTTTTATATACACCCCCGGGCTGGGATCCAACAGGGTCCACGGCTCGGTAAAGCCAACGCCGTAGCGCCGGGTGGGGCACCGCCGGCGCCCGCGCGGGGCAGCACCAGAAGCCAGGGTGCAAGGCACTTCGCTGGGGCGAGGGGCAGCAGCAGGGAGCAGAGAGGTGCTGGTGGGTCGATGCCGTGTCCACCAGCGCCATGTTCCCAGCCGGGAGACGCGGGGTGGGAAGGATGCAACTACCAAAGACATCCCTTCCAGCACCCTCCGGAGCCTTCAGGAAATATTTTGAGATGTACAAACAAAGGCAAAAGCAGCTCTTGCTCCCCAGGGAGACCCTGCTTTCTCTCTGGAGGGCTGCGGTCAAGGGCAGGCAGTTTGGGGGGGTGGGATGGAGCGGTCCCGGCTCAGCACACACGGTACATCCCGGGTGCTCGCACACTGACCATACATGCAGGTGACCTGTTTGGGCCAGGAGGTGAGAAAGGGTCAGGGAGAAAACCACTTTGTAATTAGCTTGTTTTTTATAAATCACCTAGATTTTGGACAGAGAATGGCTCTGGAAGAGAAGGAAGATGAGCTGAGCATGAAAGCAAAGCATCAAGAGCATGCGAAGGGCAAGGAATAGGGCTGCCCCTCCAGCACCCTCCTCCAAATGGGTGGGACGTGCTCCAGCACCCCCTTACCTGTGCCCAGCTGAGGTTCTTGTTGGTCAAGTGATAATGTACCATGCCCTGGTGCTCGTGTTTCAGGACACTGCCTGGGAGAGACGAGCAAGGAGAGGCTCTGAGTTAGGAAACTCGCTGAAGCTCACGAGCAGCATCCTGCCCTCCCCTGGAGGGCAACCGCTCCGGCAGCTCACGGTACCTGGGAAAGTCTTCTCCACGAAGGCCTTGAAGGCCTGCAGCTCGCCCTCCTCCTCACTCCGCGTTTTGGCCAGCAAGGTGTAGCCACTGCCGAACTTGCTTTTCAGGTGCTGGGGGCTGCCCAGGCATTTGAACTGCCCGTTCACCATGATGGCCAGCCGCGTGCACAGGGCCTCGCACTCCTCCATGCTGCGGGACAGAAGAGGACTTGTTCAGCAGGGCAGGAGCACCCAGACAGAACAGCAGAAGCTTCTGGGAAGGGGCTGGAGGTGGATTCTCTCCTCTCCGGGCTTTCGGAGGAGGGAGATTTGGGTAAAGCCAGCTGCTGCTGGCTGCGGGAGAGCCCACCCACCAGGCTCTGGAAGTGGGTCCCATCCCTTGGACCCCACCACCCTCCTGGCCGCTTCCCGATCTCTCAGGCCAAGCCCTGCCCAGACAAGTGTCACCTGTGGGAGGTGAAGATGATGGATTTCCCACACTCCCGCGTCCGTGTCACCGCGTCCCAGAGCAAACGTCGGGCCACGGGGTCCATGCCGGTGGAGGGCTCATCCAGGAAGATCACGGGGGGACCACCGATGAGGGCAATGCCAGCGCTCAGCTTCCGCTTGTTACCACCACTGCGGAAGGAGATGGGAATGGGGACAGAGACCCGATATGAGCACAGGGAGAGCCCCACAAGACGAGGGGCAGAAGGCATGGGGTGTCTCCACGTCTCCTCTCACCTGTAGGTCCTCACGAGCTTGTCAGCGTGGGGCTCCAGGAGCAGCCCTCTCAGCATGTTCTCCACGCAGCTGCCGATGTAACGCTCGGGGATGCCCCGCAGCCGGGCGTACATGCTCAGGGTCTCGCGGCCCGTCATGTGGTCCAGGAGGGCATCGAACTGCGGGCAGTAGCCGATCCGCTGCTGGACCTTGGGGCAAGAGGAACCCAACGGGGATTAGCTCACAGGCAGGTCTCTGCAAGGAGGTGTCCAAGCCAGAAGGTGCCTTGGCACCCACGGGGCTTTGCTGCACCTCTGCAAAGTTTTTGCTCAAAGCGATGGGGACTGAGCTGCAGCTCCGAAACTGCAGGTGAAATCAGAGGGAAATTCCTCCGTTGCTGGAGCAGCTGGTCTGGCGGGGATGGACACACGCAGCGCGCCTCGGGACGGCAACTGCATGGTCTCACGCTGCGTTTCCCAAGCTGGTTCCTCATTGTGAGGGGCCATTTCAGGTGGCCCAGGCTCTCAGGAGAAGGAAAGCACTGGAGGGTCTGTACCTTCCCCATATCCTCGTCTCCTCTGGGGACGAGAGCCCAACAGAAGGCAAAGTCCCAGGGGAGGAAGCAAGCGGGGCCATGCTTTCAGGGCAGACCGTCCCCATGTTCTCCTTGCCTGATGTCATCTGGGGTTGACACTGGTAGATGTATCCAGGGATTGAACTGAAAGCCTGACCCCGGCTCATCTCTTGCTTTTCCAAAAGCAGGGGGCAATTCCCAGCAAGACGACCTCTAACAGGGGTCTGGAAAGGTTTGACGCGCTTGTTTTAGAGAGATCGTCATCCGACGGTGATCACTAACTGACATTTTTCACATTTCCAACTATGGAGCTAAACCCTTTGACGAAGGGTTTGCCACCCTCGCAAGGTTTGGCTTCCATTTGTTTCACATCTGTCATCCCAGTGGAGAGGGGACTGCTTCCACGTGGCCGGATAACAGAGAGCTGGGCCAGACAAGGACGCAACGTCCCTGGGATATTACCTGAACCCCTGGCAACTGCAACCGTGTCCTCCTCAGAAGCACTGGCAAGGTGGCCCGGCCCAGCCAGACACAGGACTGTTCGTAACGCCACCCTCCACCCCCGCAGCCCTCGGTACCTTCTTGATGTTGGCCAGAATGCTGTGGCCATCCACAAAGGCGTCCCCCGACGTGATGCTCTCGTCACCAGTCAGCATCTTGAAGGTGGTGGTTTTGCCCGCTCCGTTGAAGCCAAGAAGGCCAAAGCATTCCCCTTTGCTGACCGCCAAGGAGATCCTGTCCACCGCCAGCAGGGACTCCCGGCTGTCGTAGACCTGGTGGAGATCAACACGCAAGCCATGCCAGTCACTGCCCGATGGCACAGCAAGGCAAGCGGTGGCTTTACCAGCCCTGTGAGGACCACACAGCTCAGCTGGCAGCAGGATGCTCAGGAAGCGCCACGCTCTCCTCACCTTGGTGAGCTCTTTGATGACCAGAGGGCTGCTGAGAGATGACAGCAGTTCTGGTGGCGACTCCAAAACTTTCTTCCTCTCATCTGCCACGTCCCGGTCCTCTGGCAGCACAGACACCCTGTTCAGCAGTGCTACCTAAACACAGGGGAGGAAAAACACTCTTTGCAACCTGGCTGCTGTGGGACAAACGGGTTCCTCCAGTGCCCCCAACCCGGGCAGGATCCACCCCTTCGATCAGCCACCTCTGGGGACGCCTCACTCCCTTCGCCAACCCATACACTCAACAGGATCGGCCCCTCCAAGCAACCTGCTCCAGGGATGCTCCCTGGGAAAATGATTTAGGTGAAGAGGGCCTGTGTCCAGCTCACAGGGACTCCTGGGCTTGGTTTGAATGGGGCACCTTACTTCTCCCTCCCACACGCTTCAGCTCACCCATTTCCGCCGCCTGCAGATGCCACAGAGCAAAGTTCTCAGTCTCCAGAGAAGGTTTGTCTCAATGAGGAAAAGGAGGAAGAGGAAGGAGAAACCCTGGATGGTCAAGGAGGTCAGGTATCGTCCAATCCCAGGCGTCTCCCAGGAAAAGTAGTTCATCTGATAACTGATATCTGAGCAGGGATGGAACAAAATCAAGACTTGGATCAATCCACACTCTGGGGAGGGGCAGATAAGCTCCAGCGAAAGCTGTGAGCCCAAAGCTTTGCCAGGCTTGTCTCCATCCCAGCCCACGCTGGCTCCTCGCCCACAGCTCTTTCCAACGCTCATCACCATCCCAGCCCCCACTGGGCTCCCTGCCCACAGCTCTTTCCGATGCTTCCCACAAGAGGATTCAGGTCGGGAGGGAATCTGGCAGAAGATGCCCAGTGGAGGCACACAGAGGAGATCAAGTCACTCTTGGGACTGGGATTTCTTTACTTGTCTATGAAACTTTCCCCAGCTCACATTTTCCTCCAAATCATTAGTAAGCAAAAGATTCTTTAATTGGATCACCTATGAGTGTCAAATGCTGTTCAGTTTTTGCTTTAAAATGGTACCTGAGCTACTGCCCAGGTTGGTTTAGAGGCCCATGACACTGCCCAGCTCCACCACCCACCCCACAGAGACCCCCCAGTGCAGCTACAGTGGGATGGCCAGGATGGGCAGGTGAGGACCAACACAGAGACTCACTGAACGCCTTGCAGATGAAGATGGCTTCAACGGAGGAGGTACAAAACTGAATGAACTCGTAGTTCTGGTAGAAGTCACTGATGCATTGGCCCAAGCAGTAATTGGGTAAGACAAGAAAGACTTTATCCAGGGTTTTGGAGAGGTCCACCAAGCCCAGCTCTGAAATCAGAAGAATCAACAGATTGGAGTTACCTGGTTTCAGAGAAAGACCCTGATACTTCCAAGTTCAGAAGGAAAACCAACAAATTTTGTCATGTTTAATGGGTGAGAACGGACTGTCACAGGGGTTTTTTTGCGAGTGTAGGGACAGCCCTGGGGTGAAAGAGTCCCCTTGGGGGCTGGATCTTCTTGGTGACAGCAGGGTGCAGTGCTGGGCAGGCACGGAGGGCAGCGACCCACCTGGGATGCTCATGATGGTGACCGCGAGGAAGGTGGCCGTGCCTGAGAGGATGTTGAAGATGGTAAGACGGGTGTAGGCCGTGGCTGCCACCGAAAAGAAGAAGCTGAGGAGGTACATGAGGGGGATGATGGCCCAGCCATAAAGGAGGAAGATCAGCATCACATCAACGAGGTGGCTGTCTTGGGTGAAGGCTTGCACGTCAAAGGCTTGGAATATCACCTGGGGCACAGCAATGCGAGGAGAATGCACGTTTGTCTTGACCGCAAGCGATGTCTCCTCGTCTCAACGGCCCAGGCAGCAAGGTAACGGCAGCATCGCACTGACGGGGATAACCCCTCACAGATGGTTCCTACCAGCAGCCCACGCCTGTCCCCAAGGGAAGCCCTCTTTCTGCAGACTGGGATGCAGAAGGGCAGATCTGGGGAATTCTTCTCCATGCTCCCATGTATTTGAGATTTTCTAGTGCCCTCACCCAAGTGTTCAGGTGCCAGAGGCTGCAGTCAACTGACCCAGCTGGTTGGCCACGGCCCAGCTCCCAGCAGGACCAAGGGACAGCTTTCTTGCTGGTCCTTTCTATTAACTGAGACAATGCCAGTGGCCTCATCCTTTTCCCTGCACCCACACGCATCCCAGCTCTCCCAGAGGAGCAGCACCCAGAGCTCCCACCCAAAGGGAGGACAGGAGGATATCAGGGTGGCAGGGGTGACTCACCAGCATCAGAGCACAAGGGATGAGGAAGTTGATGATGTCCCAGAGCAGGGCCGAAAGCCAGAAGTTGACCACGTAGACGCCGCTGACAAACTGGACGTGCTTGGCTTTGATGGCCCGCTCGCTGACCAGCAGCAGAGCGAAGGTGCTGGCGAGCGAGGCCATGCCGTACAGCAAGTTGATGGCGATGGCGAACCCGGTCTGGCCTCTGCGGGGAGAACAGCAGGGCAGGTTAGGAGAGGGACAGCTCAACAAACCAACGCTGAGGCTACACGGGGACAGCACACCCACACCACGCTCCTTGCTCACCCAGCAAGCCAGCATGCAGAAGAAACACCCCGCAATAAAAGCGCGCCTTAGTAAGATCAGCATCTCCCACGCACGGCCCACCTAGCACGCCACAAACCTCCACCCTGCCTTTGCGAGGTCCCACGCATGTCCCCTCTGGTACAGGTGAGGTTCAGAGACCCTGGCTGCAGGATTTCATGAAGGGTACGGCCATACAGCCCCCTCTGCTCTGAGCACCCGGGGAAAACCAACCCCAACCAGCATCTAGAGGGGAATACCCAACCACTGAGCTATGTGCATGGGGTGACGTGGCTGCCAGGCTCAGGCAGGTAAGTCATCTACACAGCTTTGCTCTCCTGACCTCCTGTGTACAATCACAGCTACGTTTGGGTCTGAGAAGCTCCAGCCTGGCTCCTCCGCTGACGCCAGTAGAACCAAGCCAATCTGCACCCATGGAAGTCACGAGCCCTAGCAGGAAAGCAAGCGCCGTGCCATCAGACGTACTCCATGAGCTGGTCTTTGGCCTTCTCGGTGATGTTGCGGGGCTGAGGGTAGTTGGTGACTGTGATGGAGGCATTGGGGCCCGCCAGTACCCTGAAGACAGCGTTGTCGGCCAGCATAAGGGCCGTGGCGGGGGAGTGATATGCCTGGTTGTTGAAGAGTGCGGTGACCACCGTGCGGTTCCCGGCTCCTTCAAAGGAGGCAGCTGTGATGTAGTGCTCGTTGAAGGCTCCTCCTTCCTCGGAGGCTCTTGAGATGAGGTACTCCTCCAGGCCACCTGCCAAACACCACGGCTGTTATGAGCAGGCTCCATCACATGAGAGCTAACTGGGGCCAAGTGGAAAAGACCCCAAGCAGCCCCAGCGCTGGTGGCCCACCCTAGCCCCGATGATGGCCACAAATGCAGGGTTATGGAGAACACAGCTCTGCTCGGGCGAGGAGGGGTCCTGCCAGCTGTGGGACTCTCCCGTGCAGGAGAGGATACAAGGGGATAGGTCAGACATGCCGCAGCTGGGACCTGAGCCACCCACATCAAGGGCCCTGGCAAGAGAAGCCCGTGGCTCCTGCACACCCCGCCGGGCATCGCCTGCTCCACGGGTGCTCCGTGAACCCTCACCCAGCACCTCCAGCGGTGACTGACGCTGGGCGTCCAGCAGCTCCACGTACTGCTCTGCCAACCTCTGCGACAGACCCGAGGCGGCCGAGACGCAGAAAGGCACGACGGTCTGGCCGTAGGGCTCCAGCGTCAGCCTCAGCAGGGAGGAGTCCCTGGGTCCCGGGAAGGTCTTGGCCACGATGAGGGCAAAGGCAGTGAAGATCAGAGGCACGAGGAACTGCGCTGCCACCATCTTCCAGTTGCGCCAGCTGTACATGGCTCGCTTCATGAACATGGCGTAGAACTGCTGGCAGCACAGGTAGAACTGGGAGGGGAGAAGTCAGGTCAACGCGAGCCCTGCCAGCTGCGGACAGCCCCGCCGGCCACATCACCCCACGCAGCTGATGGGGGGAACGACCCCAAAACCACCTCCCCATCCTGCACGTAGCCCGTGAGCCCGCAGCAGAGCCTGCTCTCCAGCCAAGCCTGTAAAGGGATTAGCCGGGCAGCTGCTTGACTCCAGCACAGCAGGTCAGCCCATCAAACTCCACGGCTTCCCAACGGGATGCAGTCGCTTTGGGATCTCAGGTGTTAAAAGCAGCTTCAGCCACGACCTTTACCTTCCTCCACCTCTCAGCATCTGAGGTTCACAAATAGGATTACTGCGACGTAGCTGCCTGCCAAAGGGCTGAGACGCCTGGGAGCTCCCAGCCCGGCCCCTGCAAGCACCTTCTTTTTACACCCATAAACATCTTTCTCCCCATCTGCCTTGAGAAGCATGGGGAAATTTCTCACAGGCACATAGGCAGCGGGCCATGAAGGGCTGCCAGGGATCTGAACCACAAGCCTAGCGAGGGAAGGAAGATGTTTTTTCTCATCTCCCTGCTGGAAATCCCAAGTGATGTAGCAACAGCAGGTGAAAACCACTTTAGATCACCTGGGACACCTTCAAGAGCATCTCTGTAGACCTCAAGGTTAACATGAAGAGGATGGCAGTGACCAAACCCAACAACCCTAAAAATAATTTGCCCTAAAGATGCGGATTCCAATCTGATCTTCCAATTTGATCTTCCAAACCACACACAACGAGACCAGCCGTGGGGGAGGCTCCACCTGGTAACCCTGCTCCAAAAACCCCCTTCACATGCCCTCTCCCCGTTCCTGCTGCACCGACACCCCCAGCACTCACCCCGGTGTTGAGCTTGATGCTGGAGCAGTCCTCCGTAATGAGTGCCCCGCTGTCGTCCGTCATATCTGTCATGCCGCTCAGGCTGCTGGAGTCATCCATGGCCCAGTCGTTGGAGCGTCTCTCGTGCTGGTACTGGAGAGCAGGCAGCTGGATGGCCTGGATATCCATGCTGGAATCCACAAGCTTCCCAACCCTGCGCCAGGAGGGAAAGTGGGTGGTGAAATACAGACCCAGACAGGATCAAGCTGTTCTGAGCTGGGGAAGTCAAACCCAAGAGACAAAACACGTGCCCCGGAGAGCTATGTAGGACACCGCCGTCGCCAAAGCACATGGGGACTGGTCATCACCAGGTGACACCCCACCAGGGCCAGCCTCCCTCCTGCCTACCTCAGGAAGACTTCCTCCATGGTGGTGACCGAGGCACCGTAGCTGGCGATGCCCAGCTCCTCCCGCTTCTGCTCCAGCTCCGTGAACAGGGCCTCAAACCTGAAGGGAGAAGCGAGGCGTTAAGACGCTGATGCTCATGAGAGGGGGCACTCAGAGGTTAAGACCCTCCGGGCATTGGTCCTGCAGCTGGTTTGAGTCCTGCAGCCAGCTCCGGGGCTGCCCGCAGCACTAGGCACCCCACTCTCCCCCAGAGCAGCTTTTGGGCTCCATCTTCTGCTCTTTCTTGCCACAGGCAGCCTCAGCTATCCATATATTTGATTTTGGAGCCAAACCAGCCTGCCTCGTTTGTGCCACCTTCCACACCGCAACCGTCACCAGCTATCAGCAACCAGTGCTGTCCCATGCAGTTGCTGCACGGGCAGTGACACGGTGGGCATGGGGGCACGAGAGCGATGCGCCAGTGGACACAGGGGAGGCCGGCGGTGAAAGGAGGAACCGAATCCGATTTTCCAAGAGCAGCGCTGACACAGAGAGCAGCTCCCCTTTCCAGCAAGCCCGTGATGACAGTGTGTGCCCCAGTGCGTGCGACGAGGGGACCCACCTGGGGAGGGCAAGCAGGGGACGATGCCATTACCTGTGCGTGCTCTCCTTAGGCAGGATGAAGGACAGCTCTGCCCCGGCATTGCTCTCCATGGTGGCGTTGGGCACGTACTGACAGATGAGGCGGGAGATCTCCCCCAGGTTACAGTAGGGCTCCTTCACCATCACCATGTGATATCCTGCCCCTGGGCAGAGCCACAAGAGAAGGGAGAGGAGGGTTAAATCGCAGCCCAGCCTTGCCCTGGGGTGCTGGAGCAGAGAGGGATGCTAAGGCACCGCAGAGCATTGATGGCTTTGCCTGGGCTATGGACACGACGCAGGAGCAAGTGTGGGGATGGGCCTCAGAAGAGGCAGAACAGCACGACGGGGAGCAAGCAGCCATCAGACAAGGAGCAATGGCTCCCCTTCCCTGCCCTATATCCCTCTCCTGCTCCTCCCTGGCAAGGAGAAGCCATCGAGCACGGCCTGCCTCCTCCTCCCTTACCGTATTTACGCTTGAGGAAGAGTGAGGAGCCGCAGCACTGCAGCTCGCCCTTGGCCATGATAGCTATGCGGTCTCCCAGCAGGTCAGCCTCATCCATGAAGTGGGTGGTCAGCAGGATGGTGCGGTTGCTCCTCTGCTGCTGCAGGAGGTCCCACGTGGCCCTGCGAGAGGCTGGGTCCATCCCTGACGTCGGCTCATCCAGCATCACCACCTGCACACAGGAGATGGGTGCTGGTCAAAAAGGGCTGAGAGAGGCACAGCAGCGCAGGAGTGGGCAACCCCAGGGCCCAGAAGGAGCCTTGACCTCGCAAAATGCATGCGATGATCTTGCTTGGGGGAGCAGCTACCAGGCAGCAGAGCTGCAACCGCAGCCGCAGGGTGCTGTCCTCAGAGTTGTCCCCCTTTGTGGGGGTGCTCCTGCCCCCTCCTCGCTGTCCCTGCATCTCCCACTGGCTCACCACGGGTGAGGAACAACCTCAGAGCTGCTAGAAGGACCTACGTTGGCCCCAGGGAGAAAAGTTTGAGGTGGGCCCCACCGAAGATGCTTGCCTTGGAGTCCCCAATGAGGGCAATGCCAATGGAGAGCTTGCGCTTCATGCCGCCGGAGAGCGCCTTGGTCAGAGAGCGGCGCTTGTCCTCCAGGTTGAGGATCCTCAGGATGTGGTTGATCTCCTCGGGGCACTTGGAGGGTGGGTACCCCTTCAGCTGCCAGGCAGGGGGAAGGGAGGGTTAAGCCTGCCTGCGGGGGTAAGTGAATCTGGCAAAGACCCTTCCCTCCACATCAGCCACCGGCTGCTAAACCCCACCACGCTCCCTCCTCCACACCCAGGCAGGACAGTGGGGAAGCACAGAGCTGGACTCCTGCCCAACCCTGAAGGAGCTGGCACAGCCGGCGTGGGGATTTCTGCGGAGCCGTGCTGCCCGTGACCCTCCACTCCTCCATCAGCCAAGCAGGGAGCTCCTGCCTGAAGACGAGGTGGAAAGAGGAGGCAAGGGCTGTTGTGCTTATCATAGAATCACAGAACGATTTGGGTTGGAAGGGACCTTTGAAGGTCATGTAGTCCAGCCGCCCTGCCATGAGCAGGGCCATCTTCAACTGGATCGGGTTGCTCAGAGCCCCGTCCAACCTGACCTTGAACGTTTCCAGGGATGGGGCATCTCCCACCTCTCTGGGCAACCTGTGCCAGTGTTTCACCACCCTCAGCATAAAAAATGTCTTCCTTATATCTAGTCTGAATCTGCCCTCTTTTAGTTTAAAACCATTGCCCCTTGTCCTATCGCTACAGGCCCTACTAAAAGTCTTACAAGCCCCCTTTAAATATTGAGAAGCTGCAAGAAGGTCTCCCCGGAGCCTTCTCTTCTCCAGGCTGAGCAACCCCAACTCTCTCACAGCCTTTCCTCACAGGAGAGGTGCTCCACCCTCTGATCATTTTTGTGGCCCTCCTCTGGACCCGCTTGATGGATCTCACCACGCTCTCCCAGCCTCAGGAAGCCACAGGGTGGCTGCAGGGTGCCTCCCCCAAGGCTGGCTCCCGAGGGCCCAGCAGCGCTCCCCCCAAGCGCCGTGCTCACCCCTGCGTAAAAGCGGAGGTGCTCTTCCACCGTCATGTTGTCGAAGAGGACGTCGTGCTGGGGACACAGGCCCAGGCTGCGGCGGATCAGGACCATGTCCTGGGAGATCTCGTAGCCGTTGATGTACGCCTGCCCGCCCGTCGGAGAGTGCAGACCTGGGAGGAGCGAGACGCGGCGGCCTCGGCTCAGGGCTGAGGATAACCCTGGGCGGCAAAGAGCCGGCGGAAAGGCGGGGGTCCTGCCGAGCATCCCCCCACACACGCAGCTTTCTGCCAAAAGTCAGAGCAAGCCAGTCTCTTGCTCAAGCTGGCGCACGGCAGCTTTCTCCTCCCGCCCGCAGAGTGGGCTGCATGGCCTCCATAGATGGGAGGTGGACCTGGCAGTGCTGCCAGAGCGGGCAGGCAAGGAGCGAAGCGGGCAGGCAAGCCTGGCTCTCAGCCTGGCAGTGCTCCAGGCGAGGCCAGGGCAGACCTCCAGGGAAGGTCCCGTGAGCACCCTGGGCTGGCAGGAGCAGCCCAGAGTGACAGAGAACAGGGAAGAAAGGACCATCAAAGGTCACCATGCCCACCATGCCAAAACAGGCTGCCCGGAGCTCAGCAGCTCAAGAACAATGAAGACCAGTTCTTGGCCCGTACCCTCTCTGCGTTATCATGACAAAGCCTACAGAGACCCATCCTACAGCAGGTCCCGTCCCTTCTCAGGGCTCTCCAACACAAAGACTGGCTGTCATTTCCCCCGCCGGCTGATGCCACCCTCATGGAGGGCTGACCAGGGACCCCCACCCTACCCTCCATCTCCCCAGGCAGCGACGTGCCTCTCACTACCCCGGCATCCCTGGCCAACAGCTCAGTGAACCGAAGGTGCTCCAGGGAAGAGCAAAAACCCCTCCCCAACCTCAGAGATGCGGTTCAGCTCCTCTTTGCAAGTCAAGCCATCAGCCCTTCCCTGCCACGTGCCAGCCCCACAGCAGGATGCGGCTCCTACCCGTGAGCATGGACAGAGTGGTGGTCTTCCCAGCACCGTTGTGTCCCAACAGGACGGTGATCTGCCCTTCATACATGTTCACCGTTAAATCCTTGACTGCCTCTTTCGTCTTGTTTCCCACTTTGAAGACCTGTGGAGATCACGTTAACGAGTTGATGCTGCACTCGAAGCAAATGCTCTCAGATCTGCCCCCATCCGCTCCACCCGGCAGTCAAAGCCCATGGTGCTCACGTGCTGTTGGCATTAGACAACAGGTCTAATTCAGGTTAAATTCAGATGTCAACAGGTTAAATACAGATGTCACCAAACCTGTAAGTAGCTAACACTTCAGCCCACAACAAAATGCAGCCAGCCCTGGGGAAGAGCCTTACCTGCCTTACAGCAGCCAAGCAACACAGCCCAAGGCAAAGAGGGCAGCGAAACGCTAAGGAAGCTGCCTGCAGGCAGCAGTTTTTACAAAAACAACATGAGGATGTGTTTGTGCTGTGCTGGGCAGTCGGTACCTTGGAAAGGTGCTTTATTTTGATTCCCGACACGAGGTCGGCAGGTTCCTCCTCAATGTACTGGCTCTTCAGAGCTTTCTCGGGGTCCTCCTCCTCCTCCTTCTCTTTGCCCACGACGGTCCTGGGGCGCCCGCACCAGTACGAGGGCTGATGGAAGAAGGTAGAGAGAGAGAAACTCAGGCGCAGGCAGAGACCATCTCTTCTCTCCAGCTTTGCCCACCCTCCTCCTCCCACGCAGATGCCTCCCAGGGATCTCCAAGACCACTCTCCTTGGCCTGGGAATCGCCAACCAGCACATCTTCAGCAGGCAGGTCAGACAGAGGATGAAACTGCTCCTCCTGCCCTGCTGCCTTCCCCTCGTTCTCCCTTACAGCAGGATTGCCTGTGATTACACAGGCACCTTTTCCCCATCTTCATTCCCATGGAAAAGGTCAGTACTTTGATGAGAAGCAAAATCGCTCAGGCAGAAGCACCCTGCCCAGAAGAGCCCACGCAATGGATCATCACCCGCTCCGAAAACCTTGACATACACTAAATACAAAAAGCCTGGGGTCCAGCTGCTGCAATTACAGCCTTCTTTTGACCTGGCTCTTCAGGAATGAAAATAAGTGTTCGGGACCTCGAATCTCTGTGGAAATAACAATTCAACAGCTCCTGGATGCAAAATCAGCATCCTGCTCCGGCTTTTGGCAGACAGCTGGATCTCCACTACCCTGGCCTAGCTGCAAGAGGGAGTGGGATGCTGGAGCAAAACCATGCTGGGATAAGGAATTTAGAGGGGAGGAGGGAAAACCTCCCGATCAAATAACAAGAGACACATCCACGGGATCAAAATTGATTGTGTCGCTGTGGCTTAACAAATTCTCAGCAGCCAGCTGAGCGCAGTAACCACCGCAGCTCCAGCCGCTGAAGATGATGCCAAGCATTTGAGTTGGCAGAGCGAGGGCGGCTCAGCTGACGGGGTGACAGACCTCAGCCATCCCCTGGCACCAGCGCGCGGGGGCTGGCAGCAGGACGCAGATCGCCCAGGTCCACCCGGCCGGCAGCGCTCGGGGAGTTTCAAATGACTGGATCTGGTTGCTTGCACCTGGGGCTTCTCTCCAATGCCTTCGCTCGGGCATGGAGACACTTAACAACACCCTGCACACCAAGAAGTGTCGCGACAAAGATGTAAAGCCAAGAAGATCTTCATATTCAGTAAAAAAAATACAGCTGCATCAGCCTTTACTGAGGACATGCCACAGACCCCTTGATTTTGGAGGCCAGACGGTGTCACCCTCGTATGTTAGTCTAGCCCACCGCATAGCACAGAGGCGGGGACCATCCCCGAGCGATGCCCATCAAGCCCACTGGAAAGGGTGCATAAGCAGCGCTCACCGTCAAGAAGAAGTACCACGGCTGAGGCACGCCGTACTCCCCTGGAAAGACGGCCTCCACGTACCAGGCCACCACGCCGTAGAGCGCCGAGTCCAGGAGCAGCATCCCCAGCACTTGAGCTAAGGTAAAGTTGTCGTCCACGCTGACGGGCTTCATGAGGTCCCTCCACTGAATGCCAGTCCCTGCAACGCACACGGGGCACTGCCTACCTCTGCATCCCCAGAAGGACACAGTGTTCTCCAAGACTGTCAGATAGCGTCCCCTGTCCTAATTCACCGCTCGGTAACGAGGAGCACACACACGCCTCTACTGTCCCTTCTACAGATGGAAGGAAAAGACGCAGCAGAAAGCGCACTGACATCTCGAGGCTCCCCACCCCATCACGCTTCTTCCATCACGTTCTCAGGAACTGCCCGGGGAAGAAGCAAACTCTTCTCCAGCCATTGCCCCTCCGTCACCGCAGCCGTCTTTTTAGTGCCACCACTTTGCAGAAGCGTGGCCGCTGCTGGAACCAACAGCAAATTCTTATTAATGTAGAAATTAAAAGATATATATTGCGAAAGAGGAAATGCAATGGATTCCCATCTGTTAGAACAAACTTCGTTTGGTAATTAAAGCGATGATGGCATTTTGCACAGCCCAGACTGCCAGCGGCATGGGTTTGGAGGGGCAGAGTCCTCGTGCTGATAAGACCTGCGGGAGCAATCAGCAATTAGCCCTGTGCTCTTGTTAGGAGCAGGAAAGTGCTTCTCCCTGACTTCTTTCCACCCCTCACACCACATGCAAGCCAGTCCCAACCCACCACCAAAAAAAGGCTGGCTCCTCTCCCGAGGGACGGGAGGCACTCGCTCACCTTTTCCTTCGAACATGCCTATAAGCTGTGCCCCCATGGCCATGGCCACGTTGGAGATGAGGCAGGACGCCAGCTTCTGGCTGTGGGACATCAGGTCGTAGCGGGGCGAGATGAAGAAGTAAGGGATGTAGGAGAAAAAGTAGAGGAAGCCGCCAGCGGCAGCCGCGACGTTTGCTGCCAGCACAGAGAAAAGCGGGAGGGAAAACGTCAATAACGTGGTGATGCCACCAAATATTTCTCACCAGCTTTCCATCCAGGGAGATTCAAGCCTTTTGCACAAAGCGTGGTTACACGGGGGCAGGACGAGGACGTGCCCATGTCCCACGGCAAGGCAGGAGCAGCGCTGGACCCCGACCCCGCGGCCCCCGACCAGAGCGTCCTGGGGCCAAGACAGCCAGACGAGGCCCTAATGCATAAGCCTGTCTGGTTGGGAAGCGACAGTACACGCATCCCTTGCCATGCACTGGCGGGGAAAATGCAGCCAAAAAGGGAAGAAAGGCCCCCCTCTCCACATGTCAAAGCCAGTTATCCGACACAGAACCTTGTGCGATCTCACGTAACTCTGGAGTTGGCCCTGCTTTGAGCAAGACAGACCACTGACCTCCAGAGCTGCCTCCCAACCAAAATTAAGCAAAGATTTTACAGCACGAGGCCCATAACACCCCCCCAGCCCCGCGGGTCAGCAACGCAAGGAGGCAACCGGGAAGGGACTCACCTCTCGAGAAGAAGGTGCTCACCATGAAGTTGAAGGAGATAGAGGAGATGGAGAAGATGGCGAGGAAGGTGAACACCAGTGTGGGGTCGCTGTTGGTGAGCACCGCTCCCTGTTCGCTCACCTACCGAGAAAATCTGGTTACGCCCAGGGCTGCTGAAGCTGGCCATGGCTGCAGGCAGGTGTGGGCAGCCGAGACCTGATGTTCTTCATGGGTTAAAGACAACCTGAGAGACAGGTGAGAACATCCAGGCCCTCCTAGACCACTCCAGAGGGAGGAAATACAGGTTGCCCTCGTGTGACGCGGGGTCTAAGAGGCAGGGGACACCTTGCTCAGCGTCCGGGCAGCCACCTCCTGCTTCTCATGGTGTGGGTACAAGCAGAGAGGAGAGCTCGAGTCCCTCCAAGGGCGCGCAGGGCTGTGGGAGCAGGGTGGTCCTGCTCTGCATGGAGTGCCTGGGCCTCCCCGGTGCCCGCGGGGCTCCCACCTTCCAGCCCTGTCCTGGGGAGGTCACCGCTGCCGTGAAAGGCAGCGCTGCCCACCCAGCTCTGGAAAAGGCCAACTCCAGCCTCCATTACGCACGTGGAGGAGTCCTGAGACACCAGGACAGTCCAAGCCAACGGCAGAGGAGCCTTGTCATCCCCGTGCCTTGCCAGCACAGAGCTTCTGGCCTGCAGAACGGTGGCCTGGGGAAAGACACTCACCTTGACACAGAAGAGCACGGTGACGAAAAAGACGGACACCAGGAGGAAGAGGAAGAACATAAGGAACCAGGCGCTCCAGTGCAACCAGTTGCTGAGGCCCATCATGTGCATGTACTCCTGCAGAGAGGTCACGTCGTCACCCAGGGCTGCACCCGCACTTCCCAGGCACGGCCAGGGCGAGGTGGAGGCCCTGGTTGGTGGGTGGTGGTGGTGGTGGCTTTGCCCTGCAGCACTAGTGAGGGAGGTGGCAGCCCCAGGTGCCACCGAAGTGGTCCTGCGCAGCCTTCAGCATCGCATGGTGTCCCCCACCTCCCTGGACAGAGGCTGCCACCGCTGCAGGAGAACATCTCCCCAAAGAGCTGAGCTGAACCCAAAACCGCAGCAGCTGATGCCGGCAGGGCCACCACGGTCACCTGGCAGCGCGACAGCGGGCAGGACAACCCCACACCCCGGGGAAGCCAAGCCCTGCACACTCAGCCCTGCTGTCGCAACCACCACATCAGCCAAGCTCCAACCGCCCCCACACCACAACTCAGACACTCGGGTTTCTACATTCGAAAGACAAAAATCTTGCTTCCCACACGCTGAGCTCCTGAATCTGCACAACTCTTGAATCCACAAGCGTTGCCCTCTCTCCAAGCCACCTTCCAGCCCAAGAGAAACACCAGCCCTTCGGTCCAGCAGCCTTGGCCGCACGGCAAGGAAAGGAGAGCCGAGCCGCGTCCCGGCAGCAGGATTAGCAACATTCCTCCCTGGGGCTTGCTAATCCGCTGCCATCCCCACCTCCTGCTCGCTGGCTCCAAACCCAACTGGGATTTTGTTCCTAATTTAAAAGCAGCATCCGTTGGGAAACACCGCAGAGGAAGGGGAGCACCCAGATGTCCCACCGCTCACGTTACCTTCAGCTTCTTCTCCTTCTCGTGCACGACGGCGCGGACGATGTTGAGCGAGGTGTAGGTGAAGCTGAGCATGAGCAGCAGGGGCAGCTGGTTCTGGATGGCGAGGAGGAAGAGGTCGTTGACGTACGCCGGGTAGGGGAAGCGCTGCACCACCACCGTGATGTTCTCCAGCAGGCTGGTGGAGCTGGCGTTGGCGTGGTACTGCATGATGGCTCTGTCCACCGCATGCTGCACCGCCAGGAAACCTTCTCGGATATAGCCTGCACGGCAAAAACGACACGGGGGGGATAGAGACGGGTCCGGGATTTGGAGGGAGGCGTTGGCAGAAGGAGAGAAACAGCCTTTGCGGGAGGGATTGCTTGGGAAGAAGAACGGGAAACAAAAAAAAGAGCTTGTAGGAAAAGCAAAATAAACATCACTATCGACACACTCCTGCAGACACAGAGGGGCTCGGGAAGGATTTAAATCACAGTAATTTAAATCTCTCATAATCATCATTTAAAAGCAGCTGGCAGGAAAACTCAACTTAAATTGCAGTCACCTTTCTGCAGGCACGGCTTTATTTTTGTAAGGGGGGAGATTCTCCATCGTCACTAACCACCACCAGTGCTGCTGAGCTCGTATTTGGTCCCTTTTTTTTTTGTAAACCAAGAGAATACGGGATACTACGCAGGTTTTGGCGAGGAAAAATATATCCTGTTACTCACAAATTTGGCTTAAATTTCTGTGCATTAGAAAACAGTGAAAGATTTTTAATTTTCAACTAGTTTATTTTTATGCGGGATTCCTGCCACATGTTCCTTGAATGGAAACTCAAATTCTGCTTATAAAGCCCCAAACGAGCATGCTGAAAGTTAGCTGTTTAAAATGACCTAGACAGAGAAGGAAAAAGTAAGAATATGAGATCAGGAACAATGTTTTATATGAACTAATTTACTAAACAAACAGTGTAGCGAGGGAATTGAGCTGAGCTCCTGGTCACCCCGTCCCGCAGAACATTTGAACCAGCAGATATCGGCCTCTCGGGCTCAGCCTTATTTACACTCTGTGAGCAAAATCCGTTCGCCTGCTTTCTCGGCCTCTCAATCTTTTCCTTGACATCCCTATTGAACGATGGAAGGAGAAACCTAACCGAGGGAAACAGCCCCTTCGCAGCCGCAGAGGAAGCTCCCAAAAAAGCAAGTCCCAAGCCAGAGCCAGCTCCGGCAACGTCCCCGCTGCCTCCTGCTCGGTCAGTGGTTTGGCTTTCCTTAAAAACCTTCGCTCAAACCACAGAATTGCTCTATTTACTTTTAAAGTATTTAAGCAGCACGATAAACACGGAGCAGTTTGGACCCCGAAATAAATTTTCCATTAAAAACATAAAAGGAAAAAAAAAAATAAGTTTAAATTTAAAAAGATTCACGTAAGTAAAATTTATGGTTATCCAACCCCACTCTGCAGAGGTGCCCAAGAAGTCACAGGATAAAATTTAAATAAATATTATAAATAATAAATATAATAAATAAATATTAAAAATATTTAAACAAAATTAAATTAATTCATTTTAAGAATTAATTTAATTAAATGAATTTTTAAAAATTAAACTATTTATTTAAAAACTCAGAGCCTCAGTGAATCTCTGTAACGAGTTAAGTTGCCGCACAGAAAATTACACCCATCTCTTTGGCCACGAAATAGCCGGCGGCAGAGGAGAGGCGGCCCTCACCCGGCGTCCCCCCATCGGCAAACTTGGCCTCCCGGGGCCCGGGCAGCTGGAAGAGCGGGAAGAGGTAGCTGGTGTGCCAGTCCCGGTCCAGGTTGGGGTTCAGACCCGTCTGCTCGCTCCGCGGCGCGTTCCTCGGGCTGTACTTGAAGCGCAGCTCATAGTCGACCTGGAAGGAGCGCACAAAGGGCGTCGCGGGTGGGACAGAAAGGAGCGAAGTCTGGATCGCAGAGGGCGGGAGGATGCTGTCCCCCCGCATCCTCGTGTCCTGTCCCCCTCCGTGTCCCCGCGTGTCCCCCCCCCCCGCGTCCTCGTCCCCCCTCGGCTCCGCTCACCTGGAGGGGCAGCGGGGCCGTGCTCTGCTGGAAGCGGTGCTTGAACACGACGGCGGCCAGCACGCTGCCCGAGCGGTTGTCCGACTTGATGTACTCCTCGAAGTCCCGCTCCGAGGCAAAGCCCTGAGCTGCGGAGGGGGAAAAAAAACAGGGATGCAGGCACGGAGCACGGCAACTCAACGCGGGCTGATGCTCAACCACCACCGAAAACATCATTTTGGTCCAGGACACGTGGGACGCGCTCCAGCCAGAGCTGGGAAACACTGCTGCCGTCGGACACAGGGGATTTATATGGGATGCTGCTGTACCCATCACGGGGCATGCAGACGATTCCTTCTCCTCGAGAGCAGGAGTCAGCTCTCCTTTCAGAGAAAATCCTAACGTTATCTTCAGTTTGGAAGAGTTTGGAATTGCACTACAATTTTCTGCGCAACAAGATTTCCAAAAATACTTTTTCTCGGGGAAGTGACAGCCACTTTCTTTAACTATTTTAGGGCAATATATTTCTAGATGGAAACTGCAACAAAACGCGACCAAAAATCAAAACAAAATCCTCTAGTTTTAGTGAAACAAAAATAAAACAATCGCCTTGAAATTCTGAAAAAAACCGATGCATCCCAGGAATAGAGCATCAGGATTTAGCAGAGTAAAAATTCATACCAATTTCTGGGGTGGAAACCGCAGCCCCCGGCCCCTGCTCACCTCTGATGCTGATGGGTAAAGCTCTCTCCACCGCCTCGGCAATGCTCCTGACGGCGCTGCTGTTGGAGGGGACGTAAGCCAGCTCCCAGGGGTTGCCGGGATGCCGGCGGTAGAAGAAGCCCGGCAGGTCATCCACGGACTCGGGGGGGTAGACGGTGGCGTTGGGGTGGCTGATGGAGTGCACCCGGTGCCGCAGCGCTATCAGGATGGCGGCGAAGAGCAGCGGCAGGCAGATTTCGATGACTGTCACCAAGATCTGCCGTTTCTGCAGGAAAGAAAAAGATATAAAAAAATAAGATGTAAACACTGAAGGTGGATCAAACACAGCAACGAGGTTCAGGGCATGCAAATGCCACGTAGCAGAAGCGTTCTTGCATTTCACAAGATTTCACAACCCAGGTTTTTCCAGAGCCCAGGAAGAATGCTGCGCTGGTTCCCGCATCCTTCAGGACTTTCCAGCCAAGGTGTTCCCTACCCTAAGCACCGCTCCGTCTCAAACCACCCTCCTTTAGAGCCTTCCCCGCCACGCTGCCGGGTTTGAATGAGCCGAGCTGGTCGTGTGCCCTTTCCCTGTGCAAGGGGGCTCTGCCCAGGAGCCGGCAGCGCTCGGTGCTCGCCTAACCCGCTCCGGCAGGCAACCGCAGCGATACACCTCCTGCAAGGAGCGCCCGTGCCGCGGGGATCGGCCGCTGCCGGGAGAACGAAGAGAACGGCTTTCGCCAAAGCAGAGCAACCTTGCCCAACACTTGCAGGGCTAGGAGCTAAAAATACCGTAACTAAATGAAAGGCTGGGACGAGCAAGCAGGGGGGAGGTAAAGCAGAGTGCAGCAAAGCCATTGCAGCCAGTAAAGTTTTTGCTGCTGGAGCTTAGAGCAGGACACGGGTTCTGCATCCCAGCCCGGGATGGGACCTGGCAGAGCTTCTGGCTACAGGCATCGGTGCCTCTGCACAGCATCGAGAACATACATACCCACGAGCTCAGCCTCCACCCCAAGGCCTGCCTGCATGTCCTGGTTTCAGCTAGGACAGAGTTAATTTTCTTCTTAGTAGCTGGTAGAGTGCAGTGTTTTGGATTTAGTAGGAGAATAATGTTGATAACACGCTGATGTTTTCAGTTGTTGCTAAGTAGTGTTTAGACCAAGTCAAGGATTTTTCAGCTTCTCATGCCCAGCCAGCAAGAAGGCTGGAGGGGCACAAGAAGCTGGGAGGGGACACAGCCAGGACAGCTGACCCAAACTGGCCAAAGGGATATTCCAGACCATATGATGTCATGCACCCAGTATATAAACTGGGGGAGCTGGCTGGGAGGGGGAATCGCGGCTCAGGAACTAACTGGGCATCGGTCGGCAAGTGCTGAGCAATTGCATTGTGCACCACTTGCTTTGTATAGTTTAATTCTTTTAGTATTACTATTGTCATATTATTGTTATCATTATTATTGTTTTCATTCCTTTCTGTCCTATTAAACTGTCTTTATCTCAACTCAGGAGGTTTTTTTTTTTTTTCCCTGATTCTCTCCCCCTTCCCAGGGGTGGGGGGGGCAGTGAGTGAGCGGCTGCGTGGTGCTGAGCTGCCGGCTGGGGTTAAACCACGACACTGCACTAAACACGGTGGCTCATTTATTTTTTTTAATTGACATTCAAGCAACCGGACAATGAACTCGAGTCTGGTGAACGCGCTCGGGCAGCCAAGCCGGAGCATGACCCTCCAGTGGCTTCCCCGAGGGCTACCTCTCCTGCAAACTTCCCACTAGCTACTAACACCCGCCACCAACCCAGGTTAATTAGCAGCCAACGCAGATTAATTAGCATTTAAAACTCTGCTCATCCCAGGGGAACTGGGATCATCTCTGACCGGAGGGGCAGGGGGAGCAGCAGTCTCGACCAGCGCCACGCACACCCACGTCCCTGCAGCGCAACTCCCCTGATCTGTTTTACTGCAGGTGCCGGGACACGCTGCTGACCGATTTCTGCTCGTAAAAATCACTGCAAAGGTCGCACTTGCTTCCAAGGAGAGGAGCAGCGAGCATCGGGCAGCTTCCACTGGAAGCTGCATCACCCCGCTGGGGCGGGCATGGGAGAGGGAGGCAGGGCCCGGAGCTCGGCCGGGCACACCACGGCCCACTGCGGGCAGGAGGGTACGGCTCAGCCCCGTGCCCGGTGCAGCGGCAGCAGCCAGGCAGGTCTGGGTAAGAGAGGTGAAATCTGGACCCAGCCGCCTTATTTCCTCCTGCAAACCGAGCTGCCTTCACCGGAGCCCAGCCCAGCCCGCCGAACCTCCATCACTGCAGTGACAGCTCATGCGACGTCCCCGGCAGCAGGGAGCAGCTCTGGGCGCAGGGATTCATGGCTGCTCACTTGAAGCACGTGCCCAGAGCAGAAGCAGCGGCATTAACCTCTTCTGAGGGCTCTGGCTAAGACAGGCTTTATGAGACGTGGGGGGTTTTCCACCCTCCCCTCCACCGGGCTGGAAAGAGGAGAGCAACACCAGGCAAGAGGAGCACCAAGAGGTTTATTCTCACAACTTTGCTGTCTCAGCAATTGTTTTTTATCCGATGGCACAGCCCCTCCCTGACATCTCTGCACACTCAGTGTTGTTAAACCACCTCCTGCCCGGCCCCAAGGCCGCCGGCACAGCGGTGCCACGGCCCGGATCACTGCTCGGTGCAGCGATGGGCTGCGGTGCCGTAACCAACACGCCTGTAGATGCCAGGCATCCGTGCAGGGCGAGCACGCTGCAGGCAGGGCACGGCACGGCCCTGCGGCTGTCAGGGCAGCTCTCCTGCCTGCTCTCCTGCCTGCACTGACCACATGCTGGAGGCAGCACCCCGGCTGCCAGAAAAGCTCCGTCAGCTCTGCAAACACCAAGCATTGAGCTGTGCTGACTGTGGAGTTATACCTCCCGTCCCTCTGCAGAGTGGAAAAAGGTTTTATTTTTTAAATGGGGGGGGGCAAAGCAGCAAGCGGGGCACGCTAAGGTGGGCACAGTCCCCAGGGGGGCAGGAACCAGCCCAGACCTCCGGGAAGGGGACAAGAACCAGCCAGACCTCCCGGGAAGGGGGACAAGAACCAGCCCAGACCTCCCGGGAAGGGGGACAGTCCGCCCTGCAGCAGCTGGGGTGAATTGGCTCTCGGCCGGCTTGTCAGGAGGGGGCATGCAGGCATCCAGCCACGCAGCCGCTCCCCCCATCACCCTGGCACTCAGCACCCACTGCCAAAGCCAAAAACCCCTCTTTGGGCTTCCCCTGGGAGGAGGTGCCCGCTCCGACCACAGCCAGGGACGAGCCACTGCTGCAGCCAGCCCTGGCATCGCAGCCAGGAGGCAGCAGCTCCGAGCTGGCAGGGAAAAAAGGAGCCTTTCCAAAAGCCACGCTCATAAAAGCGAACGTTGCAGATGTCTGATGGTTTTATAATGCAGCTCTGGCGGACCAGCTGCCTCCCGCTGATTTACAATCGTATTAACCCTCTCTCAGTCTTCTGGGCTGTCTCCAGAACGGTTGCCTGGCTCCCCGAACTTGCAGGCTAATACACATTTACCAGCGCAGACTTTCGCTGCCGCAGAAGTCATTTAAGCTGCCGTATTCCAGAGGTGACAGGGACACTCATCCATAATCACCACCTCCGCCTGGCCAGGGCTGCCCCAGCTCTGAGCAAGCCACGTGTCCCAGCATCCATCTTCACACAGGGGTGATGATGGCTTGGGAGCTCTGCATCTTCATCAGGAGCATGATTTTTGGTGGAGACAACACCCCAGGCTGTATTCCGGCACAGTAGATCTGAGTCAGCTTGTGGCCTTGGAAAATGCGATGAGGGGTGCCCCCCCCACCCCCCGAGCACACCCAGAAAATGCTGCTATTCCCTGCAGAGGGGACGGGGCATTGCCCTGCACGTGTCTGGGGCGTACAAGGGGGATTCACAGGACTGACCATCACGCACACCCACGGAGCACGCTCCTGACTGCAAATCAGACCTGCTGCCGGTCCCTTCGGTCACATCGGAGCCGCGCTGCCTGCTCCCTGCCCTGCCGAAAGGCCGGGCGCAGGCAGCCCAGCCAGCCCTTCCCTCTTCCTTTTGTTTATTTTTTACATCAAAGTCGTGCTGATCTGCAGAAGGGTAACCGAAAGCGTAAAGCCAGGCTGCAGCGATCTCTGCTCCCTCCTCTTCCGCTGCTCTCTGCCAGGGCTGGCTCCGGGTCCCAGCGGAGCCGCAGCATCCGCGCAGGAGCGCCCGCACGCTGCTTAAAGGCGCTGCAGCCTCGTCCAGCAGCAGGCAAGACGCTGCCAGTCAGCAGGGCAAGGAGGCCCCGAGGTCCCGAAATCCCTCATCATTAGCCAGCCGCCACACAGAGAGTTGGGCTGGGAGTGGATACCAGGACGATGGTGGTTTAATATTTTTAAGACCCCCAGAAGCTGCTTCTGAGGGCTGTAGAAAATAATGGAGGAAAAAAAAAACCCTGGGCCTTGAGCCACGGGAGGCTGCGTGGGTTATCCTGCCCCACAAGAAGGGGGAGCTGAACTCACGGCCGGACTGCAGAAGGAGGGGAATGGCACAGCGTGCACTCGAGGGGACAGGGACAACCGAGCACGCAGCCCTGCCCGTAACTCCCCGGCACAAAAGCAGGATGACGCCACATGCACAAATAAATCAGTTTTCCTCCAGGAGATGCCCTGGGCCCGTAGTGAAGGTTTGCTGGAGAATCAAGACCCCAGGCAAGCTCTGATGTACCCACATGTAGTGGTGACAGAGACAGCTCCCCCGAGAGCGCAGCGCCAGCCTACCTGCAGGATGTAGTTCTTCCAGAGCAGCAGCCCAAACTGCCTGAGAACAACCATCCTCCCATCAGAAGGGGACCGCCGCCGCCGCCGCCGCCGCTCCGCAGGACCCTGGAAGAGAGGAGAGAGCCGTGAACGTCGGGCGCTCGCGGACCCGGGCGGCAGGAGGGCAGCATCCCGCATCCCACCCGTCGGCAACCCAAGGGCAGCTCTCTGTTTCCAGCCTGATGTTGCAACAGCTGGCTCGGCCCCAAACTGGGGAAAATAACTGTTGTGCTCCCTCTCCAAGGGTCACCACTGACCCGTGACAGCCAGAGCTCGTGGTTTCTGGCATGACCCGTTCCCGGTCATCAGCATGACCCGAGCTGCAAGAGAGGGAAGCCGCTGCATCAGGGGTCCTTCGCCAGCAGCAGGCAGGGAACAGCTTTCCTTAAGCAGTGGGAGCACAGGGTTACAGAACCGCAAACACCAGCCTGAGGAAGGCCACCAAACTCCTCACAGCCCATTATTTTGGGACTGGTGAAGATTTCAAGTTGTGCCTCCGCCTCCTGCAACGTGAAGGATTGGTTTTGCAACGTTAACAGTGCTTTCCCAGCAGAAACTCTCCTTGGAGAGGCAAGGATGAGAAAAGGGGAGGGAAGTGGAAGGGAAGGTCGGCGCTTGAGGACAATGCACCCGCGTCCTCCCCCTCTCGGGAAGCATCTGCCATCCCTCCAAGTTGCTTTTGTCTCTATTTGCAGCGGCGTTTCCTGACAAAGCATTGCTGTCCCACCAGGAGATGGGCTGTGATTGCATGCTCCCAGCGAGTCACCCAGCAGCGCGGCACAGAGAAGGGGCAGCCCTGGCACAAGCAGAGCTGCCTGCCCACGCTGCCGGACGCCGGGCAGCCCCCAGCCGAGCAGCCCCTCAGCCTCTGAGCACGGCAAACCCCCTCTTCTCGCAGTGACGGGGCCAACCTGGGTCACAGCAGCACCCATCAGCCCCACCGCACCCTCCGCGAGTGGGCAGC
This sequence comes from Gymnogyps californianus, assembly GCF_018139145.2. Lineage (NCBI taxonomy): Eukaryota > Metazoa > Chordata > Aves > Accipitriformes > Cathartidae > Gymnogyps > Gymnogyps californianus. Next base: position 18,473,080 of record NC_059485.1, read on the forward strand.
TGCCGGGTTCATCTCCGAGAGCCTGTGCTCCAAAGCCTGGCAGCATCGAAAGCCGCTGCAGAGACAAGGATGGACACGTTACCTACCAGCAACGCCCCAGGAGATGCCCAACAGCACATTTTCCAGCCCCGGTCAGGACGGTGTGGTTCCTTGGATCCAGCTGGCACCCACCAACCTCAGCAGGGAGTTTAGGGTGCCACAGCGAGAGGAGAGGGGAGGCTGGCGACCCAGCCTGCCCGACCTTCGCTCCCAGACTGGTGACTGGTAAATGCACATCGTGAGCAGAGCACCGACAGCTGAGAGCAACCAAGCTGCAGCGAGAGCAAGCTAAAATCCACGTAGGTCTGCGGACAAAGCAACAAGCATCCATCTACCTAGCCTGCCCTACGCCACCAGCTCCTTGAGCCCTCCAGAAGCATTCTCCTGGCTTGGCACGCACCTTCCCATCCCCAACCCAAAACCCAGGCACGTTTTCAGAGCAAAAAAAACCACCTTCTTCTTGCCACTCCATGTGCGGAAGTCAGATTCCCGCAACAGCACGGGACATCTGTGCTCGAGGATCCTTCTCTGCGCAGAAAAAAAAGCAGAAGAGGTCCACTCCTGCAGCCCAGAAAAGCCCGTCAGACACCCCCCTGGGCAGCAAGCGGGGAAGGAACAGCAAAGGAGACTTTGCAAGGCGGCTGCTGCTAGATTTCAGCTCATCACAAAGCGCCGTGTCTCCAGCTGGCCTCCGGTCCACACGTGCCCTGGCAGAAATGCCACCGGTCTGCCACAGGACCCCTATAGTAGGTCCCCCAGCCCCACGCACCCACATACCGCACCCGGCGGGATCCGGCACACCTCCAAACGAGCCCCCCTAGGAGCAGACACCTTCCTCACGTGCTTACTTGAAAGGGATCCAGAGCAAATCAAAGGAATCAAACTTTTTGCTCGTTTTAAGGAAGACAAACGCGACGGGTCAGGCTGGAGAAGGCTGCTGCCCTCGCAGAGATCCTACCTCCTGCTCCCGGGTCTCTCCTGGCTGCTCGCCCCGCTGCACCCTCAAACGCAAGCTAGCCCCCCCGACCGCTCACGCAGATCTTACGGCTGCCATCGGGGCCGGTACGTTGCTGAGAAAATGTCAAGCAGCTCTTGGGTAACACAAACACTACACAAAGTCGGAAAACTTCAATATTGCCAATAAATTTTTTCCAAGCTTTTAAGCGTTCCAAGAAAACCTGTACTGGACCTTTCACTCGCTGGAAGACGAGAAGGAAAAAGCTCAGTTACAACAGGGCTAGTCTTCCCAGCTTTGAAAGCAAAAATGGTCTTCCCAGGCTCTGGGCATCCACAGAAATGATTTTTTTTCAACCCAAAAGGGAAAACCTTTTTTGGAAGGTGCTGCCTGGATCAGCCCCGAGATGCCCGTGACCACAGGCAGTTCAGGCAGGGTCCCCATCCACCCCTCTGCCCGCGGCCGGGACCACCTTTGGCAGGAAAGGAGGACTGCGCACAGCCGGTTCAAGATGACCTCAGAGGCACCGCTCGTACCTCGCAGGAGGACACCAAGTGCGATGCACTTGCCTGCTCGCATGGCAGCACGTCGGGTTGTCCCCTCCGGAGATGCCCTCCTGCCCGACCTTAGCGCTGCGAGATAAGAGTGACTTTCCCAGCAAGAGGCACAGACAAAGATCTGGAGGAAGAGAGAGACGATCACCACCGGCGTCTGGGAGAACCACCCAGTTCCTTTCCCCCTTGCTGGAAATACCCTGCTCTCCGTGCCCGACCGCGGCGGGAGGAAGAGTCTCCTAAATACGTGAGCGTGGATTCGCCCCAGCCATCCCCGGGGAGGTCAGCGAAGAAGGAGACCCTCCTGCCTGCCTGCCCACAACCCGCAGCCCAGACGGGTGGAAGCCAGACAGGTCCTCACCGCCTGGCTGGCACCACCAGCCCCTGCCACGCTGCCGAGCGCAGCGCAGAGCCGTGTGCCGGACAATGTGGCGGCCGCGCCAGCTACCAGCCTGGACCGGACCTCTCCTGCCGGTCAATTTAGATGAGGACAGGCTGAGGATCGGCAGGGATCAAGGCCACAGCATCCCACCTCCTGACCCACTTCCACACCGCCTTGTCGCCGGGAGCCAGCCGTCCCCGGCCACCGTCTCAGCGGAAAGGGCAGGGCGAGCCGAGCAAAGGCCACGTGCTCCCGGGAGCTGGCAGTTATTTTAGAGCACTCGCCGCATTTCTGCTCTTCTGATGTCCCGTTCCCATAGAAACGAGGCCTGGAAATGGCAGACGTTGCCTTTTTCTTTTTTTTTTTTTTTTTTTTTTTAATAAAATCGGCGTTTCTCCCCACCGACTGGCAGAGGCACCATGTCATCCCTAGCAGATGAGCTGCAGACCCCGCCGGGCACCTCAATCTCCGTGGCCGTGCCGAGGACGGCGCGGTGCCCGGAGTGGTGGCATCCGATACCTGGCGAGGGCTGCTGGTACCCGGGTGCTTTGCACGCTGCCGCCAGAGCAGGAAACACCTCTCTGCTCGCCGCAGCGCCCGTGCTGGAAATCAAAAGCGTGAGCACCCGTGGCAGGGGGAAGGACTTTCTTTGGCTAGCGTTTTCAGGAAGAGCGAGTGGTTTCCGATGCCTGCGTGTCCAGAAAGTCCCGTCTCCTATAGCCCAGTCCTGCAAAAAGCAACCAGGGCCGGCGGCCACCAGACCAGCCACGGGTGTTCGGCGGCACGCAGCTCTCACTGCTGGTTTTTCCTTCCCCCTCTCACCATTCACGGAGATGCAAGAGTCACAACACAGCCAGACCATAAAAACCCCACCTACTGCAGCGTGAGAGGTTGTGCAAACAGTAATAAAACTTTCTAGGAGGCTGCAAGCCCGGCAGGCTGCAAGGGGCTGCCGACCCAGCGCGGGCACCGAGCACGCAGCACCCAGCAGCCTCGCAGCCCTCTGCAAGACCAGCACTCCACCGGGTCCCCTACGGATCTGTTTTTTTCCCCAGACGGGAACTTCAGGCCTCAAAATATAGAAGTAAACACAAACAGCGCCGGGGCTGGGTCCCATTTGCAGAACCGGGGGGTCGGTTTTGGGCCCGGCCGCTGCCCCAGAGCGAGGCAAGGAGGGGGCCGGTGGGCCCGGTAGGCTCCTGGGTGAGTGAATCACATCCACAACAAGCCCCCGTGCTCGGGCAGCAGCAGGAGAGGAGGGAAGAAGCCGCTGCATCAGAGCTGGTCGTACCTTTTGCTTTAAAAACACCATCGCTGGTTTGTCCGGAGAGTTCGCAGTTGCACGTAAAGAGCCAAACTCTCTGCAAATTCAGCGGCCTCACGGATTTGGCAAAGGAACAAGGTCTGGAGCCCAACGGGGGAGTTTGTCGTGAGCCCTGGTGTAAACCACCCCCTGCCTCTCAGCCGCCCAGCCGGGGCCGGGCAGGACACGCCACCCGGGCACGCTGTGAGCCCGCAGCGAACAACACCCGGGGGAGCTCCCTTCCCTCGGGGGCTACCGGCGCTTGGGCCATGTTTGCCGCGGGCTAAGAGCGGACGCAGAAATAACCTGTGAAGCAGTGGTTTCACACGCCTGAACCCTGGAGACCCGAGCTGCGGCTTATTTATACTTTCAGGAAGTCGTCTGCATCCGCGGTAGCTGCTTGGCGAGACACCCCGGGGTGCAGCCGGGTGCCAGCGGGTGCTCGCTCGGTCGCTGGCAGCCCACAAGAGCCACACGGTGTCCCAGCCCCACAGCGCAACGGGGAGGGGGTGACCCAGGGCACCCCCCCCCCCCCGCCGCACCAGCCACGGCTGAAGATGACGGCCAGGTCACCGACAACACGCAGCCCTTCTCCCGGGGTGCGTGCGATGCAGGCCCGGCCGTGCATGTCTGGCAGGGGCGCGGCGCTGCCTGCGAGGGAGCCGGGCACATGGCCGCCTCCTCCATCCCGCCTGCGGCCCAGCATCCCCGGGTCCCGCCGCTCCCCGGCGGGGGACGCGATCCGCGCCGGCCGCACCCGGTGGACGGCGAGGTCCGAGCACCCGGGGCTGCTCGGGCAAGGCTGAGCTCGCCCCAGGACCTCGCGGGCCCCGGTCCCATGCAGGGTGGGGGGGCACCCACGGGGCCCGGGGCCGGACCGCGGCGCTGGCCCCGGCTGCCTTCGGCGGCTGCAGCGGGCGGAGCCGGGCGAAGGAGCCCGGAGGCTGCCGCAGCCCCGGGCGGGGCCGCCCCGCCGACCGGCGACGGAAAGGCCGCTGCCCCCGCGCACCCACCCCACCCCACCCCACCCCACCCCACCCCACCCCACCGGGCCGGCACCCCCGGCCCCCCCCGGTCCTCACCCACCCACCGGCACTCACCCACCGGGCCGGGCGACTCCGGCTCCGGCTGCGGCTGCGGCTCCGTCCCGCGGCCCCGCCCGCCCCGCCAGCCGGGACCCGCCCCGCCCCGCGCACGCGCCGCACCGGCGGGCGGGGCCAGGGCGCGCGGCGAGCGGGGGTGCGTCATCGTGTGTGTATGTGTGTGTGTGAGGGTGAGTGTGAGTGTGAGTGTGAGAGCGAGAGAGCGCACCTGCGTGTGTCGCCGTGTGTCTGTGCGTGCACACGTGTGTGTGTCACCGCGCGTGTGTGTGTGACCCTCTGTGTGTGCCTGCCTGTGTCAGCCTGTGTGCGTGCGCACGTGTGCACGTGTGTATCACGCTCTGTGTGTGTCACCGTGCGCGTGTGCACACCTGTGTGCGCGCCACCCTGCGTGTATTACTGTGCACGTGTTACCGTGTGCATGTGTGTGCATGCCTGTCAGCCTGTGTGTGTGCACGTGTGCACGTGTATCACGCTCTGTGTGTGTCACCGTGCGCACACCTGTGTGCGCGCCACCCTGCGTGTATTACTGTACACGTGTTATCGTGTGCATGTGTGTGCATGCCTGTCAGCCTCTGTGTGTGCGCACGTGTGCACGTGTGTATCACGCTCTGTGTGTGTCACCGTGCGCGTGTGCACACCTGTGTGCGCGCCACCCTGCGTGTATTACTGTGCACGTGTTACCGTGTGCATGTGTGTGCATGCCTGTCAGCCTGTGTGTGTGCACGTGTGCACATGTGTATCACGCTCTGTGTGTGTCACCATGCGCACACCTGTGTGCGCGCCACCCTGCGTGTATTACTGTACACGTGTTATCGTGTGCATGTGTGTGCATGCCTGTCAGCCTCTGTGTGTGCGCACGTGTGCACGTGTGTATCACGCTCTGTGTGTGTCACTGTGTGCGTGTGCACACGTGTGTGCGCGCCACCCTGCATGTATTACTGTACACGTGTTACCGTGTGCATGTGTGCGCATGCCTGTCAGCCTCTGTGTGTGCACACATGTGCGTATATTACTCTGTGTGTGCATTACGGTGTGTGCACATGTGTGTGTATGTATCACTTTGTGTGTGCATTACTCTGTGTGTGCATTACTGTGCGTGTGTGTGTTACTGTGTGTGTATGCATACACCTGGGCATTGCATGTATGTACATAAGTGTGTGTGTCCGTGCACTGGTGCATGCGTGTGCACAGGGCATTGCGCACCTGTGTGTGCACCAGGCATTGCATGTATGCACAGGGGTGTGTGTGCACGTGCACCCAGGGCACTGCGTGAGTGCGTATCTGGGCATGTGTACAGGGCATTGCACAGCTGCGTGCGCGTGTGCTAGGCATTGCATATGTGCACAGACGTGGGGGAGTGTGTGTGTGCGCACACACATGTTCACCTGTGCACAGCCACGCACATGAGCGTGCATCCCAGTGCAGAGCTGCACGTGCGTGCCCAGGAGTGCCAAGAGGAACACCACTGTCTGTGGGGGAACACCCGAGTGTGTGTAAGCGGCTGCTGGTGTGCAAGGGGCCCGTGTGTGTGTGTGCAGGGGACTGCGCGTGTGCAAGGGGCTGTGCGTGTACATGACACGGGCTCACATGCTCTCTCGGGGGCTGTGGGTGTGAGCGGCCGTGCGTGGCTGTGCTGCAGGGGCCGTTTGGGCTGAACCCTCCCTGGTTCCCGGTGCACGGTCTGTGCCGGCGTGTCCGTCTGTCCGTCCGTCCCAATCCCGGACGGCAGCACTCCGCACCGTGCCCTGCCCCAGTTTTTGGGAGCACACGCCAGCTCCGGCCCTACCCGGCTGGGCAGCGTGCGTGGGAACGCAGCGCTCCGGAGCCACTCCGGCTGCCGAGTGGCACCTGCCAGATAAGGATGAAAGTGCCGGCAGAGGAAGGGGTTCGCGGAGGCCGGCAGCCCTGCCTGGCCCCTGCCAGCCCTGCCCGCTCCCGCTGCCGGCTGCCAAGTTGGCAGGCGAAGGGGCTGGAGGAGCAAGCCTGGCTGTTAATGCTGGGAACACCAAAGGGGGGAAAGTTTGCTGTGGGCATGTTACGGGAGAGGGAGGAGGAAGAGGAGGGTGGGGAGAGGGGATGGGGACAAGGATAGCCACGGCTCGGCACAGCTCTGCTGCGTGAACCAGGGGCGTGGGGTTCCCCTTGGGCGACTGCCCGGTGCTACAAAGTGCCTGGGGGTATTTGGGGTGCCACGGTGACCCTCACCCCCTCCAGGCCATGGCAGGCAGGGGAGCAGGGCAGCCTCGAGCCGCTGCCTTTCTCCATGCGATAAAGAGAAGCAATTTGGGGGGGGGGGGGTCTATCCATTTAGATGAATGCTGCAGTGGCTGCTTCGAGGGTGACTGCTTTGGAGATGGTGTTCTCCTGCGATCTTTTAATCTTGGGATTTCGTAGTCATCCGCTGTGCCCCGGCTGGCCCCTGGGAGAGGAGAAAATAAGAAACAGAACCGGGGCAAGGGTGAAGCCGTCTCAGCAAAGGAGAGAGGGAAGCAGCAATATCAGCTTTCAAAATAGCCATGTACGAACAGAGAGTGACACCCCGTGATCGCACTGCAGGGACCCATCGAGCTGGACGGGGAGACCCTGCTCACCGCCTTGGTGGCTTTGCTCCTGTTGCTGGCAGAAGCCGAGGTTTGGCTTCCCGGGGCACCCGGTGCGAGTCACGACCGTGGGTCTGGCCCCGTAACAGTCGCCCGCTGGGTTTCTCCCTGCCGGCCGTGCTCTACTTGGAGGGTGCTGCTGCTGCGCTGGACGGGGTGGCTGCAGTAGCAGCATCCCCACTGGCTGGCCTGTGCTCAGGTCCCATCTCCCACTGGGCTGCACTGGGAGATGCACAGACCCGGTGCCCGTCTGCAGAGCCCCAGCTGGGAGCCGTGTCCCCGCACTCCCCCGGCTCGTTCAACAACCAGCGGAGCTGAAGCCTGTCTGCTAGGGAAAACTGAGCAGCCACCAGACCACAGCAAAGCTTTTCTGCTCGCACTCATCTGCTTAGCGGCATCCAGCAAAGCTCATTACAGGGCTCAGAGGCAGGAAGGAGCCAGCCCAGCTCAGCGAGTTGCCATCCCTCAGCAGAGCCGCACGTGCGCTTCGAAACGTGAATAACGCAGGCTGGCTGGGTGTGGGGATGGCGCGTGCGTTCCCACTGAGCATGGTCCGGCTGAGGGCTCATCATCTCTCTTGTTTGCCTTCCCCCATCGCTTGTCACCATGTTGGACAGCATCCTGCTGCAACCCCAACGGGCACGGCGTGATGAAGGTCTCACCCTGGGTCTGCGCCCCAGCGCTCACCACAGCGTGGGGACCCTGGCCCCGTCTCAGATGATGCCTGCAGCCAGCTGCATAGTCATAGGTAACTATGGTCCTGGGGAGGATCTGGGACAGTCGGTGCCCACGGTGACACGCCGGAGCCGCATGTCAGCCCGGGCTGAGCCATCCGTCCACACCCCTGCTCAAGCCCGGGTTTGATCCTCCCCAATTACAGCTGCCTCAGTTCTCGCCATGACCTTCCCTGTTGCCTCATGCAGTTCCTCTCTGTGCGTGCCTTTGAAGGAAGCTGAGCGATTAGATCAAAACAAAAGTCTTGCCAAAGAAAGTATTTACAGGCTCCTTGTGGCTCCTAGAACAGAAGATGGGAGCGGTTGCAACGAGGCGCAGTGGCATTGCAGTGACTCAGCTCGCACCCGGGACAGGGAGCGTGCAGGAGACGTGGCGGCGGACTGAGCAGGGACACAGGAGAAACCCATGGGACGCTGCCAGAAAAGGGCAGCGGGGTATCAGGCAGCTAGGGAGTGCTTGCTTGGGGGATGTCCCTCTCTGAGATCTCCCATCACTCTCTCATCAGCATCTGAAAGGAGGAATCAGCCCCTGCGCTAGCAGACCAAGCCTGCCAGCCCCGCTCCTGCTGCCTGTGGGTGGCTTGTGTGTCCCCGAGATCACTGGCTCAAGCTGTACCTCCGCCACCTTCCCTTGTTGGCTGTTGTCACCCCCCCCATCTCCCTAGGGGTTATTCCCAGGGGGCAGCCGCTGGGGCCACCCCATCACCACCAGCGGGGACACCCATCACGCTGTTTCAGACCGTCTGCCTGGTTCAGAAACCCCAGCCCTGCCCAACCCCTACCTGGTTTCAGGGTTAAACCTGTTTTAAAGGTGCTGGCTGGCATCAGGAAACCATCTTATCTGCCCATTGAGGCAATGCCTCTCTTTCCCCATCCAAACAACATCCAAAATGCAGGACAGGTTGGCAGAGGCGCCATGGGGGGGACGTGCCGGCGAGTCCCCAGCGCAGCCATGCCAGCTCAGACACATGGCCTGGACCTGGCACAGGGTGTGCTGGCTCCTCATCTCACCTCCTGCAGCCAGCAGCAAAATGCGGGTGTTGGGAAGAGGAACATTGCTAAACAATTCCTCCTTCGGCTCTTCCGCTTTCCCCACGGCCCTCCTGCCCCAGGGCAGTATCTGGGCAAGGACCTTGACTGGGGTTCACTACCGCTGTCTTTGTGCCACCACCTCTGTGTTGCTCCTTGCCCTCCCTTCCAGTCTCCTGCTGCCCCGCTGCTCCCTGCAAGGGCAGGAGGGAGCGTGAGCAGGGCAGACGCCTCGTAATGCCGGGCAGCACCTCCCTCCAGGGCAGCCGGTGGCTCGGGGACACGCAGCGAGGGCTTCCCTCGATACCACATCCCGTGAGCCGCCGGGCCAGGCACAAACGCACCGACTTCTGCTGAGAACGTTTCCCATTTTGTCCTAGTTTCTTCCCACTCGTAACTTTGCTGCAGTGCTGGATGGTGCAATCCTGGGACTGGCATTTTTTACCCTCGAGCGCCACCACCCAGGAGGGAAACGCCGGGATGATGGTTCCCATGAAAGTGGGGGAGCGGATCCAGCACCTTCTGCTCCCCCAGACCCGCCAGAAGCAGAGCCCTGCTCCTGCCATCTCCCAGCGCCAGCAGCACGCACGGCCACGCAACCTCCCGCGCCGCCCCCGGCCGTTATCAGCAGCACAACATCAAGGGTTTGCTGCTGTAGAAGGGGAGTGTGTCTGTGCACGCACAAATGCTCAAATCCTTGCTGGCCACAGGCAGAGGGATCTGCTCCGCACAGCCAGGCGGGCTGGGAACAACCATTTTTCTTGGGAACACCGGCTGCATAAAAGCAGAAGGGATGGGGGGTTCCCATCTGATCTTATTCCAGGGAAAGGTGTGTCCTTGTCGCTTCCCAAGCAATTTCCCGAGCGTTGCTGCGGCTCATCCTCCCTGGCACCTGCAGCGCCGGTGCGGTGGTGAAGAGGTTCGACTTAGCCTGCCTGCGAGACCACCGCGGGGGCTTGGGGAGGAGAGGCTGTTCCCCCACGTCCCGGGGGGAATGAAGCGACCTTGCTGCCTTGCCCGGGTGCGGGTGCTTCTTCAGGCAAGGGCCAGATCTCTCGGGCTCCTTTCCCCCGGGGGTGGATTCCCTCTTCCCTTGCCCGCCAAGGCATGCCAGCTTGCAGCACTCCAACCTTGGCTGCCAGGCTGGAGTCTCCTAGTGTGTCCCTCCGCTCTGGAAGTGCTGGGGAGATGTGCAGGGAAGACGGACTCCCCTTGCAGTGCTCAGACACAGGAAGATTTCTGTGGGCTGGGAAGGTTGGCACGGGAGGAAGCTTTCCAGGACCCCCTGCTGCTCTTCCCAATCCCTGCCCTCCTCGAACTGTGATTTCCCTGGCAGAGCTCTGCAGGGAGCTGGCACAGTCTCTGGCCACACCAGCCTCCTGCAAAGTGTCCCCGCGGTGTCCCTGCTCTGTCCCTGTGTCCCCGCTGGGGGTTACAGAGCTCAGTGCCCTTGATAGACCCCGGTGCACTGCCAGCACCGGGGAGACATGGCTGGAAACATCTGCTACCGCCGCTCCTCCGTGCCTGGGTGAGTGTCCCGCTCCGGTTGGAGAGGTGGCAGACGGAGCTGGGGAGGCAGCAGAGCCCAGGACACGCATGGCAGGCTCTGCCTGCACTGCCCAGCTGCTGCCCGAGGGCAGGCCGGTTGTCCCTTCAGCCCAGAGAGGCAGCCGGTGTCCCCACGGCCGCTTCCCACGGGTGTGCAGGCAGCCCTCCTGTGCCAACAGCTGGCACCTCTTTGCTGGGTTGGAACCGGCAGTTTGGAGCCGAAAGGCTCCCGAGGCTTCTCCCGGGACCGTAGCACCACTGCGCAAGCGGCACCGCTGCACTTCAGGATCAAAGAGGTGTGTACACGCAAAGGAATAGCCTCATTTCATTAAGAGCAATTGAAGAACTGGCAGCTTTGGGCGCTCTGTCAAGCTCATAGATCTCTGCCAGCACGTAAATCCGATAAGTCACGCGCTCGGGCTGCTGGCAGCCGTCCTGGGAAGCGAGGGGTGAGATAAGGGAGACACAACTGAGCCGACACCAAGGAGATCCCTGAAGGGAGGAGATAGGGATCTTTCTGTTGCCACCCCAGCTGCCTGCACGTTCCCCGACGGGCACAGCAGCAGGGACCATCCTCAGCACACAAAGACCAGAGGGAGATGGGTCTTGTCCTAAAAGTTTAGACATTTCCCTCTTCCAGGACCAAGGGAGAGTTAAAAATTCACCTAAACCACTGCTTTAGAGGAAGCTGGATCCAGGGCAGGCAGTGCTGCTGGCTCAGTGAGGGTGGGCAGGTTGCTGGCTATGTGGGTTGGATTTCAGCTTAGAAAAAGACTAGAGAAACTTTTGGGATAGAGGGAGCATCTCCAGGAAAGATGAGCTCTGGCTAAAGGAAAACAGAGCCAGGGTGCTAGCCCTTAAAATGAAAACCATCATAGGAGGGGTTTTAAATCGAGGATAGTGGGTGAGATGAGTGGGCAGTGGGGCGGGGAATCATCCAGGGGTAAATTCATAACTCTGTCCCTTCAATAAAGGAACGAGAAAAGTCAGAAGAAAGGGACATTAAAAAAGCAGGCTGCCGGGACAAGATCAAATGCTCTGCGATGGTTGCGGTCGTGGCGTGGAGAGGAGAGCAGCCTGTTTTAGATGAGGATAAGGCATCGGGAAATGCCAGGGTGCAGTGATGGGGACAGCCCAGGGACGAGAGTCAAGAAGAAGCTGGTGGAGGGCTGGTGTGTGAGCAGGGCGAGGGGAGGCATTGGCTCAAGCGAGTAAATGGGCTACGTGCATCAGGAATCCGCATGAATCCGCAGGGAGTGGACCACGCAACATGGAGGACGAACAGAGGAGGGCATTAGGGCTTGCCTAGAAACCACCCAGAGAGGATGGGGACAATACCCCCAAAATGCTAAGGGAGGCTACGAGGCTGTGAGAGCAAGAAACCACTGCCTGGGGAGACCTGAAGCGGGGAAGTGTCACAGCAAAGCCATCCTAAATGGCTGCATCTGGAGTCCCCAGTTAGAGAACCACAAGAGGAGGCATCCCCTGAGGCATAAACTGGTGTAGTCAAGGGTGAAAAACCTCTGCAGGCTTACCTATCCTTGCCAGAAGGAACTCCATAAAATAAAGAAACTGGTTGGAAGAAGTGAAAATAAAATACAGAGGAAAATACTTGCAAACAACAGGGAGATACCGTCTAGCCGGTGCGGATGTGTGGCTCCTAGCTAAAGAGATTCTCATGCAATACCATGGTGAACCTGCAGGAGGATGGTTTACCAGCAAAGCAAGCTAGCCAAAATACAAATAAATAGTAAAATTAAAATTCGTAAAATGAAAGAAAATAAAAATTGTTCAAAACCTGGCATTTTCTTTTTCAAAGCAAGAAAACAGCAAGAAGCAAAAACCACAGCAAGTTAAAAACCACATTCACACAGATGAAAATATATTTTGAGCGTAATTTGCTTACCATGTAAAAATGAACACCAGCGTATTTTTGCAAACCCATCGGAAGCGGGAATTCTGCTGGAAACCCGCTGTGGCTGCCGGGGGACTGGGCTGGTGGATGCTCGGGGCAGAGCCCGCACTCGCAGCGGGACGCAGGCAGCAGGTCCCCGACCTCCCCAGCACCGGAGAGGGAGGTGGCAAACGCCAGGCTAATTTTTAGGAAGGGCTCCACAGGGATCCAGGGAACACTGGGATCTTAAACCTGGCTTTGGTAGCAGGCAAATTTGCTGAAAGATGGAAGAAAAAATGGCAGTAGACCATGTATGAATAAACATGCAATGCCGAGACAACGTCCAGCATGGGTTGGAAGAGGGAAGTCTTGCTAGAATTACATGGAAGATGTAAATAATGGTGAATCAGATGATATATAAACGACGATTTTTCTAAAACTTGGACAAAATATCTCTCCCAAAGCTCTTCAGGATGTTAACATGGATTAACAGTGAGGTTTTGCTTCCAAACTAACTGCTTAAAGGTTAGGAGACAAGGGTAGGAATAAATGGACAGGATCTGTGCCAGACCTGTGCTAGTCAATACCCGCATAAAAAAGAGCAGATCTTGCTGACGCTATAGTGTTTCGATGGTCAAATCTAAAGCTGACTGTGAAGAGCTGGAAAGGGATCACATGATGTCAAGCGGCTGAGCAGACATCAAATGCAATTCAATATAATTAAATTCAAGGCAACGTAAAAGTAACCCCATGTGTAGACAGCGATGGGCTTTAAATGAGCTCTGTCATTCAGGAAAGAGATGCTGGAGTCCTCACGGGTGCTTTGCCTGCACGCTCTGCGTTGGTAACTGAGGGAAAAGGGCATTAGGAAGAAATTGCTGGGATTGCTGCGATGGGCGAGCACGGCTAGGGCAGCTCGCAGAGGACAGGGCAGTGAGGCAGAGAAGCAGCCGAGCAGGGAGACAGAGCAGCTCCCACGGGGGAGAGACGTGGTGGACGCTGCAGCCTGGCAGGGCCACGGGGAAGGGACCTGGTCCCTGAGAGGGGAAAAAAGGAAAGAATATTTTCATTTCCTAGAGCAGAGCTTCAAGGAACACCTTGTTCAAGGAACACAGGGCTGGATCTGGTTTAAAAACGACAGGAAGAACTTTTCAAACTGTGCATTACCACGTCGTGGGAGGCTGCCTCTGCTGCAGAGATCAAGCGTGCAAATGGATTCAAAAGGGAGCAGGAGAGCACGCAGAGGGTTGGTTTTGCTGGGGCTGCAGCAAGTCCAAGGTGCTCCCAGCCACTCCTGGCTGAAGAGGACAAGGGCAGGATCCCTGTTGCTCGCTCTGACTCAGCCTTTGAACGGTCCCAGGTCTCCCCACTCTGGTCCTACCCCACTGCGGCTGCGCTGGGCGCACCAGCCCAGTGGCACTTCCCCAGTGTCCAGAGCCTGGTACCTTGCTCCAGGACCAACCCCAGGCGCTCCCCAATTCCTCACCCACCTCCTGCGTGCCCTGACAGCCCTTTGGGACACCAGCAGCACCTGAGCAGCTCCGGGCCAGGCGCTCCCGTGCTCCCTTGTGGGGCTTGAGAGCCTGAAGGTTCAAAGCAGCAAAGCTTGACCTCGGGATCTGCTCTGTCCTGCTCTCCGGAGGCTCTCCAGGAGTTGGTCCTCCTCTGCAGCCCAAAATCCAGGCTGGTTTTCAATGCCCGAGGCAGGAAAGAAGGAGCAAATTCCCGCTGAGCTGAGAGCAGGTGGAAGGTGCAATGCCCACGGACACAATCCCCTACAGCGTAACTGCAGGCACCCGGCTCGCCCTGCCGCGCTGCTGATGCAAATTACCAGTTATGAAGTGGAGAAAATTGCTATTTCCCCTTTCATCCATTTATTATGGCTTTCTTTTTTATTGCTAATTATTATTTTCAATATGCCACTGAAGTAGGGTGGGAGTTTCTCTTCTGTGATGCTAGCTTGGTGGGTCTTGGAAATAAATCTTAAAGAATTGTCTTTTTCCACAGTTTTCTGTCTGCTTTTTCCCATCACTGTTTTTTCTCAGAGTTTTTCTTGTATTTATGGGGTTTGACTTTTTAAAGCACCATGTATTTTTGTTTACTGAATGGATTATTCTCTGCCCAAATTGAATGTAATCAGGTCGTGATCATTGTTCCCTAGGCAACCACCAACGAAATTACAGAGCTATGATCATGAATTAACACTGTTTTAAAAAGTTTAAAAAAAATAAAATGGTAAGTGCTAGGCTTAATAAATCATTGCTGAAACAAGGCATTCACAGCGGTGCCACCAGTCACCGTGGAGGGCTTTCGTACAATGATCGCTGAGCTTGATTCAAGAACCAGGGGAAGACAAAATACCACACACCAGCCTGTAAGGGTAAATTCAAACCAATTTAATGAAGAAGGACCGCTTCTTTTCCATCAAAATTCTGAGGGGATGCTTTGGTTAACAAAGGAATTGCCGTCTGTACCTGTATGGGGTGCGGGAATAACTGGAACTGAAAAGAAGGTTGTGCAGTGGGGGGTGAGAGTGAAGGTAAGCCAATTCAGCGCACCCCTGCTGCCGCCTACAATGCCAGGGAAAAATGAAAAAGAGTGATTGTAGAGTGCCGTGTCCTGATGAAAGTGGTAGGGAGGAATGCGAGAACCCGGCCAACCTGCCCGGTGTCCACATGCTTTAAAGAAAAATCCCAGCAACAGGCTGCAGAAACCAATCTGAACACGTGTCAAGCCTCCCAGTGTCATTTGGCAGAGTTTTTGCTTTGCTGGGACTTAGTGAATGTTAGGAACACGTGCCGGTGTTTGGAGGGATTGGGAAGGGGCGACCAGCCCGCGGCAGGACGAGGTCTGTGCAGAGTATCTTGCCTGGAGACGCCTCTTCCAAGCCCCAGAGCTCTGTGGTGGGCTCAGTCATAGGGCTGATACCCTGTGCATTGTTTTATGCTGCCTTCCACTGCTGCTGTACCTTCCACCATCTGCACACCGAGCTCATTCCTCCTTCCCCGCTAAGCTTTTGTGAGAGCAACTGCTGCCACTCGGCTCTACGTGGTACGAGCTGTCACCTTCCCGTTCCCCTTCGCTCCTGTTCGCACCCCACGGCCACGGTGTTTGGATGGCTCGCTGGGACGGGCTTTGAAAAGCGACGTCATTACACGTGAGATGTTCTCTGGGACAAGCAGCTCCGGGTCCCCACTGCGCACGCCTCACCCACCCCCTTCTCCCCCGAGCCATGGGGCCTTGTGTGCCGGGCACCTTCCCCCAGCAAACCTCGGTCTCATCTCTCCAGAAGGGAAAGGTATAAGCACACCTACGCTTCATTTATGGTGATATATTGGTGCCTGAGGTTTGTAGGCCTACAATGTACAGAAGGGATGGCATATACACACATACACACTGAATGTACAGAGCTACTCCTCCCAGCCCTATGTCACTGATTAGCACTCATTAACTGCTGAGAACCTGTTCTGCAGTCCGGAGGTCATTTTTAAGCAGCTTGCTGATGTCCCTTCTTGAGTAACAAACGAGCAGCCGGACCCCGGAGGGAAGCACTGGGGACACCGCCTGCTCCTGCCTGAGGGAGGCCCGAGGAGACCCCCGAGGCGGCCGCCGGCCTCCACCGGGGCGGCTCCTTCCCTCCGCTCTGGCCCAGGCTCGCCCACGGCGGCCGCTCTGCCTGTCCCCGGCCGGCCCACGGACACCCGTGGCCGAGGAACCGCCGTGACCGCCGGTGCCCCCCCTCCCCTCAATGCCCCCTCCCCTGCCGGGGCCGCGGCGCTCCTGGGGGGGGCTCGTGCGCATGCGCGGCCTCCGCCGCGCATGTGGAGACTGTGGCCGGCGCATGCGCGAACGGTGGCCGGTGCCGGCGCATGCGTGGTGTGCGCGGGCGGGGGGGGGGGCGCCGCCGGCGGGGCGATGTCGGGCCGCGGGCGGCGGGGCCGCGGGCGGCGGGGGCCGGCGGGAGCGGCGCCGGAGCAGCCGGGGCCCGAGGCGGCCTGCGCCTCCCCGAGGTGGCGGTGAGGGCGGGGGCGGG
The DNA here is from genome assembly GCF_018139145.2 of Gymnogyps californianus. NCBI lineage: Eukaryota > Metazoa > Chordata > Aves > Accipitriformes > Cathartidae > Gymnogyps > Gymnogyps californianus. The sequence continues at coordinate 18,489,254 of NC_059485.1, forward strand.
AGGGAGCGGGGCGGCCCGGCCCGGTGGGGCGCGGCGCGGCGGGTGGGCGGACGCACGCTGACGGCTGTGCCCGCTGTGCCCGCAGAGTGAGCCGGTTCTGCCCGCAGTGCGGGCGCGGCGTGGAGCCCGCCTTCCGCTTCTGCCCGGCCTGCGGCGGGAGGCTGCCCCCGCCGCTGCAGCAGGAGGAGGAGACGGAGCAGACGGCACCGGCCCCGCCGCGGCAGCAGGCCCGGAGCCCCGCGGCCTCCCCGCGGGCTTCCCCAGCCCGACCCTCGGCCCCGGCGAGGCCCAGCTCCCGCTCGCCCCGCAAGGGCCCGGCGGTGCCGCTCCCGGCGGACGCGGTCCTGACGGACCAGGGCAGCAGGCAGTGGAGGCTGGTCCGGCTCCTGGAGCAGCGCGGCTGCGGGCTGATGTACGAAGGTGCTGTGGGGTCCGGGGCGGGCGGGGGTCCCGGGAGCGGGCCCGGCCTTCTCGGGAGGCAGGGGGCGGAGAGGGGTGGGCAGCGGGCAGGGGCCGGGGTCAGGGCGGGCAGGCAGGAGCGGGCCCTGCTGTGGGCACTGCCTGTCCCTGGCTGTTAGGCTGGACACTTCGCAGGGGCCCGCAGCCGCTGTCGGTGTTCGGGGACGGCTGTCGGGAGGTCCCTAAACCGCCAGAACCCTCCGTGAGCGGACGGCACGGTGGGGAGGTGATGACAGTCTGGGGGTGTCCTCCGGGATGGCAGTGACCGGCTGGCCCGAGGGGTCTGGCATTCCCACGCTGGGCATCCGCCTGTTAGTGACCCTGCCAACGCGGATGTTAGCACTGGCGTAAGATGGAGCGGAGGCTGGGCTGCTCCGTTACTTGATGAAATGCAAATCGTTCGGGGCCATACTTCCTCTTTCTAGTTTTTAGGTTCAAAACCTAAATGCTGCCAGCACCGGAAAGGAGTTCCTGTGTTGTAGGTGGTGTCAGTATCGACTAAATGTTAATTCTGGATTCTCAGCCTGTTTGGGGGGCCAAAAGAAAGCAGCTAAATCATCTGGGCTGCTTCTCAGCTCTATAGTGACTGCTAATCTTTTCTCTCTAGTCTAGTTGTAAACTTCCAAAGGAAAGCTTTTGATCTTATTCTCTGTTGTTAACTTGGAAACTGTTCAGGAGGAATTTTCTCTGTTAGTAAGCTTTGCCTGATACTTGGCTTTAGTTTCTTTTTAATTACTTATGCTGTTGCATAACAAAGTTTGGGCATCCACCTATGTCGTTAAAAAGATGTGATGTTAGAAAAAGAGAAAATCAATGTCGTTGTTATTAGAGTGGAGGGTGCTTTTATAGAAACACCTTTTGGGTGACGAGCAGCAGATAACCTGCGTATAGCACTCGGTCTAACAGCAGGAGCAGAGGAACTACCCCAAGGCCAAGTAATGGGTGCAAATCTTTTTGGAGAAGGAAGGCCACATATAACTCTAACATCCATGCGGAGCAGAAGGGACTTTGGCATCTCTTGCAGACTTGACAAACTACGAAGTGAGCTGGAGGGAACGCTCAGCAAATGAATTTGGGGGTGCCTTTGAGATTCTACTAATGATTTGTTCTTTACATACCACCTTCAAAGCACCCCACTACTGTAGCCATGCCTAGATGCTTCTGTGACTTAAGCAGAACTGCACTCGAAGCATGTCAGGGGTGCTGTGCTTCTGGAGCAAGGTAAGAATTATTTTGTAGTAATCTGGGAAGACACTGTCACAGAGGATGCTTTTGCAAAGACCAAGTGAAAGAAGCAGAGGATAAGTAAAAGCCGGCTGCACAGGCTGCATTTAATGATGCCGCTGACACTGCAAGTACCTCTTTTCCGTGCTCCTGTAACCACATCTGTTCCATCCTTCCACAGCGCAGTCAGCATCTGGAACCTGTCCTCAAAAGCAAAGATACTCCCTCAAACTTGTGAGTTTTGATCTGTTTGGGTAAGGAATAGTGCATAGTGTACTGTGTCCAGGGCCCGACCCATTTGGCCGGTATGGCTAAGAGTGTCCGAATTCAGGGGAAGTGGTCATGGAGGCTCCTCCTAGCTTAGGAGATGGATATAACTTCCTGAGAGTGCCATGCTTGGATTTCAGTAGAGGTTGGCTCTTCCACTAAAGGTGTAAAAAAAAATAGATATGAGGATTCAAAAAATGAAAAGCCTTCATCACAGAAGGTTGCCTCTTTGATCTACCAGGCTCAGTAATCTCCGAAACTGAATTTGGTGGTGTAAGGTAGAGATCTTGGTTCATTCATGTCAGACCTACTTCTTTTCTGTATGGCAAGTGTGCACATACCCTGCTGAAGTCTGGGAAAACTGGAGAGGTTAGAATTTGGTGGCTGTGCTGAGGTAGCGTGATGAACCAGCACTGAAAGACTCTGCCAGGCCAGAGCACATTTTTAAAACAAACAGTAATTATAATTGGAGTTCCAAGCCAGCTTTCTAGGCACTTGCCAATAACTTGGGTTCTCCAGAAACGTGCTATTTCCAGTAATAGCTGTTCTGCAATGGAAATTCAGTTGATTGATTTTCAGTAACTCACAAACCAGAGCAGACAGACTGTTTTCTTGTCTGCTCTGGCTCTTGGGGGTTGCTTGTCTGTAGGAAGACCAGTGCTGACTAATGGCTCGGGGGGACCTGGTGGTGCCCACTCTTGCAGGCACTTTAAAATCACGCTCTCTTTTGTCAGAAGAGACATTTAAAAGGATGGAGAAAGAATACAGTGTTAATGAGAAAAGACAGCTAAGTGCCACAAAACTAGAACCAGTAAGTGGGAAACTCTAATCGCTTCTGTACGCAACACTCCCAGCTCCTCTGTTTTGCACCTTTGGCATCTTTTGGTGTTTTGCTTGGCAGTCTTCTGACGGTGCAGCCCAGCCCTTGCGGTTGCAGAGGACTGTAGAGTATGATATGGCAGACGAGAGCATTTTGGCTCCTGGGTTTGATGGCTAAGATTGCCTCACCAGGCAAGGTGCAGAATAAAATATCCTCTGGAACATGGTTGGTTGTGTTGTCTGGAGCCTGCTGATCCTCCAGCTACCTTGGCCAGCTGTGGGTAGGGCCTTTGGTATCAAACCTGCCAGGATATAAAACTGCTGCCTCCTCCCATGCATAATAGCATCTGTCCTAAGTTAGCCTGCAGTATGCTGAGTATGTATATACATGTGCGTAGGCAAACACGTACATATTGACTGTAAACTATATGCATTTCAGGTCACTTGATAACAGCAGTAGCAAAAGACACTTACTGGTTTAAAAAGATGCTCTTAAGATTTCAGCACATTACCCAGACACCTGAATGTCACAAATACAGACTTTCTTGTCTCACTTTCTGACAGCTAGAATAAAATGTTACAGTTCTTTGTTGGGACTTGCCTGTTTGCAGAAATAACCTCACCTGTGCTGTGGATAAGAAGGTCACTTCTGGCTCCATTTAAAATAACAGCTTTGGGACTAGAGCTCGCTCTGGGTTGCCAGATGATCTGCATTGTCTAGATGCTTTTAACCCACAGACAGTTCTAAGTGGTAGTGCTTGAAACGTCCAACGTGAGACAGCCACTCCCTTGTTCTGTGCTGATGCTCAGAGTTTATGTGGTTGTTAGGCACAGCGTTAAATAGCGAACCAAAAGACCTGAGCTCCGTTCTCAGCTCTGTTGCTGATGTCGTATTTGATTTTTTTGGGGGGATTGCTGCTTTCTTTAAAATGAGTAGTGAAGGTCTTGTAGCAATCTTGCCCAAGTTTCCCTTTCTAGCAGGGTGTGTGTGGCTGAAGTAACGCTCCTTCCTGTTCCCTTTAGGATGTCAAAGATGGCAAGATCTACAATGAACAGAACTTTTTCCAGCGAGCTGCGAAGGCAGGCACAGGTTGGTGCTTCTTGGAAGGGCAAGGACTAGGCTGCTTGTTAGGAAAACAGGCATCCCTCTCTCATCAGTTACGTGAGTCTCTCAGAAGGCCAGGCTAGAATAAACTAATTCACTGCTTGGTTGGTGCCAGAGTGCTGCGAAGTTCAGCCAAGAGCCTGCTCTCCCAGGAGTCTCTGGGTACCTTAGGACACTGCAGTATTGGCGTTTTGAAGCTTTCTTGCTCTGCCCATGCTTTGTCTCGATCTCACTGGTAGCGGTTCAGCCCTGCAGCCTGAGCTGCCTTGGCTCCCTCTCTCTTCTGTGCCCCTTCCATGGGCGTTTTTGTCAGCTGCTGTCTGCTATTTACTCCATTGACCCAAAAACCTGAGCAAGAGCAAAGCTGACCGGAGAATGTGGGTAGGTGTTTGAGTAGCAGTGATGGAGGAATTAATGTCAAACCTGCGCTTCTGGGAGGACCATAAAAATCTGCTTCTCCATCCCTCTCTCTCTCTCCCTGCTTCTTGTTTTAGCTAGCCCTATAGGAACCGCATGCCTTAGCCTTGCCCTGGTATTCCCAGCATCCTTTCTGTCTTATTCTTTGTCCTGGTTTCAGCTGGGAAAGAGTTAATTTTCTTCTTAGTAGCTGGTAGAGTGCAGTGGTTTGGATTTAGTAGGAGAATAATGTTGATAACACGCTGATGTTTTCAGTTGTAGCTAAGTAGTGTTCAGACCAAGTCAAGGATTTTTCAGCTTCCCATGCCCAGCCAGCAAGAAGGCTGGAGGGGCACAAGAAGCTGGGAGGGGACACAGCCAGGACAGCTGACCCCAACTGGCCAAAGGGATATTCCAGACCATATGACGTCATGCCCAGTATATAAACTGGGGGGAGTTGGCCGGGAGGGGCGGATCGCTGCTCGGGAACTGACTGGGCATCGGTCGGCGAGCGCTGAGCAACTGCATTGTGCATCACTTGCTTTGTATATTCTAATTCTATTACTATTATTGTCATTTTATTATTATTATCATTATTATTATTTTCCTTCCTTTCTGTCCTATTAAACTGTCTTTATCTCAACCCATGAGGTTTTTTTTTTTTTTTCCTTTTGATTCTCTCCCCCATCCCCCTGGGTGGGGGGAGCGAGCGAGCGGCTGCGTGGTGCTGAGCTGCCGGCTGGGGTTAAACCACAGCATTGTTGCTTTGCAGTGCTATGTGCATTGACATGCCGATACTCCAGCACATTAGGCTGGCATTTCTGGGGCAGAATCGGTATGAGAGAGGCTTCCAGCTGTGAGCTGCCCAGGGCAGAGCAGGCCTTTGGAGAAAGGGCATCCCTGACTGAGCTCCTTCGTTCTGGAGCTCCTTAGCAGCGTCTGCCGCACTCTGTCCTCTTCTCTCCCCTTCTAGTGGAGAAGTGGAAGAAGTGGCACTCTGTGCCGTTCCTGGGAATCCCCAATTGCGTTGGCTTTGGACTGCATGCAGATAGCTACAGGTGAGGTGACTCCACGAAGGGCACAGCTGAGCTCTTTTGTCCACAACTGCGTCTTCTTGAGCTTTCCCTCTTTTCTCCTTGCTGCCTGCTATTTCTTTTCTCATTGTCCCCTGGGCTTCTAACCTTATGCACTGCTCCTATCTCATTTATGGTTTGCCTCTCTCATTATCCTGTTTCGTTCAGTCCTTGTGTTGCTTGTGAAGTCATTGTTTTTGCTGCTTCTGCCCCTCAGGCCAGGGGATGCCTTATTCTTACCTTTTAAGCTTAACACAAAGGGGAGGCTTGGGCTGTGTATCTGCAACACATGATCAGCATGTCTCTCCTTTTCAAGAAGTTTTCTGTTACTAAAACTTGAGGAAATGTTGGCCCAGGTCAACTTGGAGTTGAAGGGGGGTCTAATCCAGGTGGATCGCTTGATGAGTGTCTCTTGCGGGGTTTCCAAATCTGGTAGGTACTGCTATGTGCTAAGCCCTTGTCTCTTGCAGGTTTTTGGTGTTCTCTGACTTAGGAAGAACTCTTCAGTCTGTCCTGAATGATGGCTTACACCTACTGAGGGAGAAGGCAGCTTTTCAGATCATAGTCCGGCTGGTATGTAGAGAACCAATACTTTCTAAGAGACTTTTTCAGAAAAGACCTATAACTTCCAGATCTTTCAAAGGTGTTTTAAAGCTGATCCAGGGGGTTGGCTGGGGTCTCTTAAGTAGCATCTCTCGAGCCTGTTGTAAACTTGAGTAGCATCTTTTGAGCAACATGTCACGTTGAGGGAATTTGGGGTAAGGAGAATGAGAGAAACCTGACACTTGAAAATTAGAGGCTGTGAGACACGGTGCTTTTTGTGCTCCTCCACACAGCTGCAGGGAGCTGGGGAGGGTCGAGCTCAGTGACAGCCAGGGTGCTGAAGGAGTCTGCGTGGTTCTCATATGCTTGCCTCTTCTGTTTACTCCTAGCTAGACTGCCTGGAGTACATTCATGAAAACGAATATGTGCATGGGAACATCACAGCTGAGAACATCTATTTGAACCCAGCAGACCTCACACAGGTAGGGAGCGGGAGGAGCGCTGCAAGGAAATGGCAGCGAAGGTGGGCTTGTGAAATGGGATAGAGCAACACCCAGGTTCCTGCTGCAGGGCAGGGGAGCAGTGCAGTCTGTGCAGTGCTCAAGCAGGTGCTGTGGTGCACGATTGCAGGCTACACTGTAAGCAGAATTCACACCACACACACGCTCAGATGCGTCCTTCGTGATGTCTTCTAGGTGACCCTAGCAGGCTATTGCTATGCGTTCCGTTACTGCCCAGGAGGAAAGCACGTGGCTCAGCGCGAAGGCAGCAGGTCCCCTCATGAAGGCACGATAGAGTTTATCAGTCTGGACAGCCACAAGGGAGCGGGTGAGTCTTGGTTTCTGACAGAAGCCAGCTAGAGCTGTTGCTGTGGCAGTGCTCTCTGGAGCTCGGGCTCCCTGCTGGCATTTCTGTTCCTGCTGCTTTCCAGGCATTCACGTGCACCTGGAACAACATTCCTTTTTGGGCTGTTTCCTCTTGCCTCTCTCTCGGCTGCTGTGGTGAGGCTTGCCAGGTCACTCAGTGACTGCAGCAAGAGGTGCAGGGATGTTCCTCCTCCATCTGGAGCCTTGGCTACTGCAGGCGTGCGAGGAACAGAAAACAGAGCCGCTTCGTGCTGGCTTCGCAGGGATCTGTTTCAAGCCATACTGGATCCCTGCCCAAAACAGATTTGCAGCAGGCTCTGCTCTGACCTTGAAGCAGTGAGAGCTGGAAAGGCATTTAAATTAGCCAGTTCCTCTCCTGGTTGGGATGTGACTGTTCTCTCCCAGCCTTCAGACTGGGCAGATCTTCCTCCAGAGGCTTGGAGGTGATTCTTCAGCTGTGTGAGTTATCAATACTTCTGGGAGCCTGCTATCCTAGAGCACATCTTAATGAAGCTCTTGCATTTCTTTACGTCTGCTCTTCAGACTTGTGCCCCCTTCATGAGGCTGCCTGTTTTACAGAAGGGGCACCTCAAATAATAGAGACTTCCAAGGTTGTGCAGTGAGTGCTGGAGTCCTTACTCGCCTTTGGAGGAGAGGCGCTAGCCTGGGCCTCTTCTGGGATGGCTCTCAAACTCTGTTTTTTCACACATGAATATCTCTTCCTTCCCATCAGGACCATCTCGCCGGAGTGACTTGGAATCTCTGGGCTACTGTCTTCTGAAATGGCTCTGTGGCTTCTTGCCTTGGTCTGATGAGCTGGACAAAGTAGAAACTGTGGTGGAAAAGAAGGAAAAGTAGGAGAAATCATCTACTCTCTTGGGAAATGCTCAGCAGAAAGCAGTGAGGGAGGTTTTGTGACTGAAGAGAAATCATTCAGTCATAGTACACTATTGGGATGTGGGTAAATCCCACAGTAAAGGCTGAGCCTGGCCGCAGGGTGTTTGATGAACCCTGACTTCTGCTGCGTTCAGAATGTGGCCATCTGAATTCAGCCTTTTTTACCCCTATTGCCAAAGACAGGCTGTTCGGGTGCCTGCTCCGTTGCTTCTCATCTGACAGCACTCTGCACTGATTATTCCAGGTACAAAGGGGATGTGATATGCCTTCTCCGACTGTGCTTCAGGCAGAGATCCATTCCAGGTACGGGCTTGCTGTCTGTGTCTGTGGGACTTGGGGAAGGAGGATTGACTGTACCTGAAGCTAGAACCTTCTCTGTTCTGGGGTGCTAGTCCAGGATGGCTTCCACTGGTGACAGTGACCAAGCATTGTGTGGACTGATTGCCAGGCTCCTCCTGTGAACAAATCCCTTGTTTTCTTTACAGCAAAACAAGGAGGGCTGCTACCCGTTATCTGTATTCATGAGCCTTGCTGAAGAGGCAAGTGTTCTGGTGGCTTTAAAAATGCAAAATTTGGGGCTAGAGGTCTTTTCCCCATCCTGTCTTTGAGCTTCATATTAGTCTTTGGTTTTGTTTTCCCTCTCCGCAGCTGGCCAAGGTAGGTGGGTGAACTGTCTACAGGGAGAGCAGTCTGAGAAGGCTTTGGCAGCTTTGTAAAGAGTTGCTGTGCTGCTCCATGCAGTGATGTTCCTTGCTTTGCAGATGCCCTACAGAGCTACCTGCAGCAAGTAATGGCACTAGAGTATGAGGAGAAGCCTGACTACAAGGGCCTGCGGCAGCTCTTCAAGAAGCCACTGGAAAAGATGAAAGCTTCAGCTTATGACTCTGTGGATATCAAAATGGTGCCCTAAGTAAGTGCCAGTAGTTTAGATTGCAGCAGCACAAAGCACTTGTCCCTGTCCTGCTGTGAGCACAGGAGCAGCGCGCTGCTGCTGCCCTGCTCCATGTGCCCTGGGGTGCTGCGGGCAGCAGTCAGGAGGTGAGGACAGAGCAGGCTGGTCTGTGAAATCTCTGAGTGAGACCTAGGTGCTCCTCCTGATGTGTGGAGGGAGCACTGGCCCTTCAGCATTCCCTAGTAAGAGACCAGTCCAGTGCTACACAAAGCCGGGCTTAGCCTATGTTACAGCATGTGTTTCCTCAACTTTTTATGGAAATACTTGTCCTTGGAGGAATACAAGGGTTAATAAAGCAAAGGCTGAACGGTCTGCAGGGGTGTGGAGGTGTTAGCAAAATGCAGACTGATGCAATCTGGTCCTTTTTTTTTTTTTTTTTAAAAAGAACCGAGGCTCTGGGCTGTATCTTTTGCTGTTCCTGTTCAGAAAGCAGCTTGTAGTTCTGGTTTTATTGCCTTGGGCCTGTGGCAGTAAGCTGTGGCTTTCTAGGCCCAGGTGCTCTGTTTATCCATGAGGCACCTCCAAGACTGAGGCTTGATACAGAGACAGATCTGGTTTTAGGCCAGGGCTGCATCAGCCAAGGCCACTGGAACATGGAGCTAGCTCCTCATCACCTAATTTACTCTTCCTGGGAAGGAACTGAACTAATTAATGTTCCCATTTTATACCTTTTCTTTCAGATCAAGAGAACTTGCACAGGAAAAGAGTTCAAAGCTTTCTGCAGTGTGAGGCCTTTCCTGCAGATATTTAACTTTTACCTACCTGTTTTAGAACTGAGAGAGGTTTTTATAAGTGTTTTCTTCCAATTTTAATGTGACCTAACGCTGAATTTTGAGCTGCTGCTGTAACAAGTTAATGTGAAGACACTCCTGCATGGCAAGTCATTGTAAGCAGTAGCTGCAGAACTGCAATGTAGCCACCGGGAGAAGGGTGAAGCCTGGCACAGAAAAACTACATCAGGGACTTTTCTTTTTTTAACTAACTACAGTGGCAGTACATAGTTTTGTAATAAACTTTGTGGACAAGCACCCGAGGCTGCTCTCTGTTGGTTATTTGGCATGTTCAAGGCCTTTCTGTAGGCTTTCTCTCTGGGGCTGCTGTAGAGTTGTTGTGGTGGTTTGAGCCCCATGCTATTTGTTGTGCAGGGTGTTTTCCCAGCTGCTCATGATATTAATGTAAATAGCCTACAGGCAGGCTTAGCTGCAACTTAATCATAAGAACTTGGCTCAGAGCTAAATTCTGACTTCATCCCCAAACATCCCATCAGTTCTCCAAGCCCCAGGTCAGTGAAATAGGTGAGTAGGATACCAGTCATTGAAGTAAGACAGGGAGCCATCTATATTAAAAAAAGTTTTATAAAAAAAAAAGTCACTACACTGTGTGTATCTGAACTGTTGCCATCTGCCACAGTAACTTCTAAACAAAGGAAGAGTCGTGGAGTCCAGTTCCAGTGTTAAATTCAGTGACATCTCCTGGAAGTCTTGTACCTTGGTATTTCAATGCTCACTCCCTGTTTGTAAAGAGAAGGCTGTTTTCCTAATGTTCACAGGCTGAAGGAGCTTTAACCCAGGCTTGCTAGGCTGAGGTCAGTGTAGGTGGTTTCTTCAAATTGTTACTGAAGCAGCACAGATTGCATTTTTGATAAGAAAAGCATATGCTGCCTTTGCAGATCAGGAGCCAGTAGCAAGGCTTAAAGTAGGGCTTTCAGTAAGACAAACTCTCTGCCCTTACTGCAGTGCTGCCTGTTTCTAGTGTTCAAGTGATGCGTGCTTTCCTTGAGGTCACATGAATGGAAATAGCAAGGAAGACTGTGCGAGACAGGAAAGGAAACTGGCTGGAGGTGGCAGTTCAACCACCCTGTTCCAGCAGAGACTAATAGTTGGCAGAGCTCACATTGCTGTCGCACTGGGCAGTGAAGCATTAAGGCACAGGAGGAGGATTTTTTCAGGTGAGGAAAACACAGCAACTAGAGCCAGAGACAAATGGGGTTTAAAACCATCTGAGAGGTAGGTAAAAAAGCTCAGACCTGTAGTGAGCCTTCATTTACCTCTTGATTGTATCCATAAAAACCTTGTATCAGTGCAGCAAATGGTATATACATAAAAGAGGGAAACACCAGCTGAGTGAGACAGTACCTGGCCAGAAGGAAAAGGCAGCACAACCTCAAAAAGGTCTTTCAAGGGGAAGAATTCAAGCATAGTGTTACATCCAGTAACTCGAGAACCAAAGTCGATTGCTTTCTTTTATAGTGCCAGGCCTCACAGCGAAGCAAGGGACATGACAAGTTCTTTTCTATCACCAAGGAGTAACTGGTGAGGTATGACAAAAATGAGCTATAAGGTTTCATATGTGGAGAAGAATCTTACTTTGCAGAGGATCAGACAACAGGGAATACTTTAAAAAGGCAGCTATCAAGGAAGGAAATGGCCCAGAAGCGAGCTACAGAATTACAAGATAGGCATAGGCAAAGTTGAGGGGAAAGGCTCTTTTTGGAGGTATTGACAATTATTCACTATCATCCCTGTATGACTACAACAGAAATACTGTTTCCAGGAATCCTAGAAAAGGAAAGAGCATGAAGAAATCAGAGGCTTAAGAAGCCCAAGTTCATCCTTTCTTCGCTGTGTTCTGCCACATTTTTTCGCTTGACTTGCCTTCTGTCACACTTGCCGTCACTAGGCCTAGCACAGACTGACTGTAAACGTGATTCCAGGTAATGAGGCAGGCATGGCTCCTTGTTCATGGCACTGCTAAGAGACAGTGCTGAGGTAGGTTTGAGAGGTACTCCAAGGCTGCCTTCTACAGAAGATGTAGGACTGGCACTGTTGACGGAAGAGTAGCCTGAGCTCCCTTCCGAGTTAGGATTTCTTGGGGTGAGATATGCTGAAAGGCTGCGAGTGTCATCCAGCAGCTTAGCCTCCCTCAGTGGTGCCGCGTGCCCAGCCCACTCTACAGCTAGGTTGTCTTCATCACTGGAGTCCTGACAGCAGTGCTCCGCAGGATCCATATAGACCACCGTCACGTCCAAGATCCCACTGGGACCTGTCACTGCAGGATGATGAAAGAAAAAAAAAGTTAGTTTTGATTTGGGCAACACCAAGCAGGCATTCAGCACAGAATCAAGCAGGAAAAAAAAAAAAATCAGGCAAGAGTGTAAACCTTTTGTCTACTTACACATGGAGGGGAGGGTAGAACAGTAAGTTCACCCTCATTTTAAAACAGTAACTTTTCCCCCCCTCAGACTGTTTGGATAGGTACCAAGAGCTATTCAGAAAATGAACAGCCAGTCCCAGAGTCAGCAAAACAGATAATATAGTGTTTCTAACACAGCAGGCCATTCATCACGTTTGGTCCGCTATCAGCGGTATCTGAAAACAGTCTCACTTTGAAATGCTAAGCAGCTACAAAACCCTTCATCATGTTCTGAAGCAGTATAGAGAAAGAGAACAGATATATACCTCTAAAACAGTTTAACAATTATAACCACTGGGGAAGGGGGAGAGTTTTTCCAACTGGTCTTCAGCTGAAAGTTCAGGCTTCTGTTGCCTGAGAAACAGTTTTAAGCAAAGATGAAAAGACAGTTTTAACTCTTTTGTCTGCTTTTTATACGGAGAATAAAACTCTTACCATCTCCATCTCTCTCGCCTTCACTTTCCTGATCACCTTCATAACCAGAGCAGGAATCTAAACTCCAGTCTAGGAAGTTATCTAGAAGACTTTCTTCCTGGGTGGATAGCTCTGCTGTGGGTGTAGTCACAAAGCTGCCTCTGTCGTCCTGAATGCTGTCTTCCCTCCTCCTGTAGCAAGAAAATCCAGAAGTCACACTTTAAAAGCCAAGTCTTCTTTTCCGGCTCTTTAAATAGGTATGTCAAGGTAATTACAGAAAAATTGATCATATTTAAGAATGAAACCTCTGGATACCAGAGAAGAGGAAAGGCTCATGCTAATCTTCAGAGACATTTACAGTGATGAGTTATACTAGCCTTTTAGTTCTCTTCCCAGAGGGAGAGCTAAGGAAAGTCTGAATTTCCACGACGTTCGTGTGCAAGGGACTGGGCTCCGGGTCCTCCTGTTTCACACCCAACAACGAACAGAGCTGGCTGTAACTCATCATCTAAAAAAAAAAAAATAAAAAAAATAAAAATCAAAGAGCCAGTAAGAATTAGACCATCAGATTCCCAGAAGGAATAAATAGCCAGAAGGAGGCTATTTATCTTTATTCTCTAGGAGAAATCTATCCCAGTGAGTTCTTCCCACATGCACTCAAACAGAGCAGTTATAGTCCCTGCAGATCAAGTTTAAAACTACCACTTTATTTAGATCTTCTTTCCTCCAAAAGCCGAAAGTTAGAATCCACTTCCCATTATTTGAAGTTTACTACGTCCTGACATACAGTAGGTTTGCTCTGGGTGTCAGACCTGGGCAAATGAAGACAAAGAGCTCACCCACCTTTTCTTTGCCTATTTCTTCATAACGCTCATCTTCAAATCGTTGTTTCACTGCAGTTAAGGACACCTGCCTATAATCCTTTGGGACATCATCATGGAAACTGGAAAGAAAGATTAAAGCCCCAATCTTAGAATGGATTACATGAAACAATGTTAACAAAACCTGCCAGTTTAAGTACTTTCCCTCTGTCCATGTCAGCTCTGTGCTAAGGAAGTTGGTGCTTCAGCAGAGCTGCTAAGCAGCTAGCCAGGACACTTGGTTTCTAAGCATATGAGCATCTAATTCCTTTTCTGTTCCTTGAGATAAACAAGATATTTGCCTTGTACTCTTTAAAAAATGAGCTACTTTTGCTCCTGAACTCCTTCTGAAGCTCACCAATAAGCCAGTTGCAGTCTTCTGAAAATAGTGCTGTTGGGCAAGCTGAAGCCTGTTAAGCCTTGAGGAGCATCCCATTTTCTGTAACCCAGGGCCACGACTAGTTGGGAGACACCAAATAGCTGTCCCTGAACTGGCCCCTAGGCCTTAGTGCCTTGTGGTCAGGGGAAGCAAGGCAGTTCCCAAAGCCACCTCCTTCATTGGAAAGGGCTGACTGTATAGACGCAGCACGTCTGCAAGAACTGGAATCCAAGTACTCGTGTGCCCTCCCAAAAGAGTTCCAAAACTATTACCACTTTTGGTGGAGGCTTAGCACACAGGGCAACAGGTCTTCAAGAGAGAAACCGGTGCACTCAGACAGCTGGCTGGTCCAGGGGTGTGCTGGAGAAGAGAATACATATTACCATTTCACAAAGCTTGCTAGTTCTGTAATCAGACAGATTTTTTTTTTAAATAGGATAAAGATCATGATCTTTACAAGCTTATGCCTGTACATAGTTCGTTCAAGCTCACAGTTAGCTTCAAGGATAGGTTTACCTGCCAAATGGAAGTTATACCTAAGTATAGAAATCTTCAGTCTCATTTAAACACAAAGCTTGCATAGTCTGATGCTAATACTCTTGTTCATCATCGCTATTAAGAGGTAAAATAGACTGAACTGAGCTCTTCATTCTGAAGTCTTATACCTGACCCCCTCTTCTCCCCGCCCAGCCAAGTGATTGGGACATCTTGCCTAAAGACAAAGTAACACCAAAAAAACCCCAAAGGCTCCCTAAAAAGACAAGGCAGACTGACATACCATGCTGCAGCTCCACTTCAGGTAAGGTTCCTTACCTTGCCTGTGTAGTATCTTGGCCAGCAGCAGTGCTGCAGCAGCCAGCCGAGCTGGGGAATACACACAAAGGCTTGTGTTTAAGAGTGACAGTTCACAAATGAAGCTGTAAAGGTGAAGAGTTCTTCTCTCCAGCGAGACTATGTTTGACAATACTTCTTTGTAGTCCACAATGGTAGGTATCTAGTGCAGAAAGAACAGAGGTTGGAAATACAGGATGAACACCAAATATTTAGAACAGTCGTTTCCAGGAGATGCTGTTTTCATTACATTAGGGGGGTTTTTTTGTTTGGTTTTTTAACTACTACACTGACATTGAAACATTCTCCAGTGAAAGAATAAGTGGCCTCTTAAAACTTAAGTTTTAATCTCTACAGAAGGGCAGAGGGTTTTGTATCTGCATGCTCTGAAATATGCATGGTCTCCACAGCTGACTGAGAACACTCGCATAAAACCCAAACATCTTAGATAAGGAGAAGTGCCAGTTACAGCAGCCTGACTTCAACAGCAGCCCGACTTCAACAGCAGCCCAAGGGGTGAAATACTCCCGTCCACTTTCCAAACTCACCCTTATCTTTCCTTCTAGGGCAGAAATGATCTCGCCCATCATTCTGACCAAGTCTTCGTATTTGTATGTGTTGTCTGTTAGCCAGACAGCTTCCCGTATTGTCAAGATCTCTTTGCTGATGAAACTGCAATATTAAATAATATTATCAGTTAGCCCCAGAAGAAAGGGAATTTGTGCACCTGTGCACTAATGTTTTTGAGGCAGATAAATGCACCCAAGATGACCAATGAGTTAAACAACTTCATAAGGTACTTGTTAAACAACTTTATAAGGTACTTTCCCAGGTACAGACCAGGAAAGAAAGAACAGCAGCTCTTCATGTATTTCACCTTTAAGCTGGAACCACCTACCAGAACATTCCTAATTCCTCATTTATGAAGCCTCTCCTAGGTTAAGATGCAAGATATTAAGGAAACTAACACAGAAGAATAATTTTCCACCATACCATGCAGTTCATCTGAGTATAACAGACTAAACTATGTAACAACACCGCTGCAGTTGTTCCTTACAGGGTTGCTCATGCTAATATGGCGTGAAAGACTTCAGTTGCTGATGGAATGCATTTAGACCAATCCACCCCTATGGAGTTTTTTCAGATTTAAAAACATGTTCAAGGAATTACATTTTGTGTCTCGTTTGCAGAGGTTGTGTTTGTATGTGAACACAGTTCAAGTAACAGTCACTGTAGAGGGAAGCCAAAGATTCTTTCCAGTATTATTATTAGCAAGGGGGGGATGAAAAAAGCTTGAGCTGCAGAAATGAATTTGAATGATCACAATAACCACCTCTGTTCACCAGTCAGAACCCCTACCGTGTGCAAATGACCATGCAGGCTATTCCCAAAAGTTGGAGTCGAGCCCGAGGTACAGGTCTCAGCTTCAAATAACGATCCACGCATCCCACTGTCATGTGAAGGCATAGGCTAGAAAAGTCTTTCATGGTAGCCACTTCTACCAGCCAATCAATCAGGATGTACCTAGACAGGAAAGAGACATAATCTGGACAGTTAGAAGCCATTCAAACCCGTGCTGAACACCCTCCCCACGCCTAGTT
Source organism: Gymnogyps californianus (assembly GCF_018139145.2). Lineage (NCBI taxonomy): Eukaryota > Metazoa > Chordata > Aves > Accipitriformes > Cathartidae > Gymnogyps > Gymnogyps californianus. The sequence continues at coordinate 18,505,132 of NC_059485.1, forward strand.
ACCGAGTCCCTTCTCCACTCAAAAGTTCCAAGCCAAGAAATTTCACCAAAAGAATTTTCAGAAAAATGACACATTGCACTGAGATAAGGATTTGCAACCAGAGGCCTGTTATTCTCGGAAGGGTCAACGGTCTTCTGAAGTTGTCTGTGAAATGGAATTAGAAACTGTCCTGTAATAGGCACTTCCACAAGGAAAGGGTAGGGCATATCAATTAGGAGGCTAAAGGCCACCTAAGATAGAGAGTAACTATAGCTCCAACAAGTCAAACAGTGCCTCCAGTTCTCGAAGAACTTGTTAGTCTTGGCAAATGCAAGAACTTACAGTCCAGAAAAAACCTCACACACCTCATTTCAGTTCTTCATCAGGGCTTGAAATAAGGGCTCTGATACTTCCTCTAGGAAATGTCATGTGTTTCTCCAATTGTACATAACACATCACAGAAGAGTAAAGCAAAAAATTCCATCTGCCAACAGACCTCATTCTAGATCTGTTTCCCTCTACAGATGTAGAGGGAACTAGGCAATGGTTTCTGCTGTGTGGCCTGACTCCTGGATCTGCGTTTTTACCTCATTGTTTCATTCATTCCTTTCTGCACAGTGAAGATACTTTGCTTGCTGATAGGAAGGGAAGCTTGAAAGATTTGAGACACCATTTCACCGGAAGATTTTGCTTCTAATCCTAGTTGGTTTCCATTCCCACAAGCTTTGGCTAAAGCTATCTGTAGTAGAGAGAACACAAAAGAAAGTATTTTTTTTATCAAACGCAAACTAAGGCAGCACCAGATGGTCCTGTAATTTTCCTGCTGAAAACAGAGCGCGAACACGACAAACTGCTTGAATCAGTAGTTCTTAGTTTGGCTTAAATGTTGAACACGCACACACACACATATTATTTGGGGGCAGGCTTTTAAGTCCATCAAAAGATGCATCTTTACTCAGATTGTACCAGATGTGCAGTATTTTCCAAAAGAGGGGGACCTGCAGAGTAAATCCACACATACATATATAGATATTATTCAGCAATTTTGACCCTGCTTCTACAGGGAGGAGTCTAAATCTACAACGGCAGCATAGAAGAGACTGAATAAAGACTATTTACCTGGGAAAAGTCAGTCTTACCTGTGCTTCCCAGCAGCCCTTTGCTGCATAGTCTCGTAGCTTCCTGAGACTTTGGAGGTATCTGCCAGGATCTGACATCTACACAGAGGAATGTAAACAGATTTCAAAAACCATTACCTTTACACAATGAACAGAAGGACTGTAGTACTAATATCCAGAGAAAAAACACTGCCTGCGGGTACATCTATTATTTCATCAACCAGTCTGTTTCTCATCATGATGACAACATTGTTTTTAAGAAACTTTCTTCAGTTCTTGTCCAAGGTCTCACAGGAAATGAGACAGGTCACTCGGGATTCCAACATGAGAGCTTTGGCAGATTTATTAATGACAATGCAGGCGGTCTCCCTCCTCCCGTTCCCAAGTGAGCTATATGATCACTAGCCAGCAGCGCCTATGCCTTTAGCAGAATTAGTATAAAGGAACTTCTGCTTGCACCTCGGCTACAACTGCTTGTAGACTCACTCTCTTTAAACACCAGGACAGACACCAAAGCTCATTTGAGGAAGTTCTTAGTGCTCTCCTTGGTTATGAAGAAGGTAAGCTCTGAGGAACAGCAATTTCCTTCTGTGTACGTTCATTGCATATAACAGAGATCCAGAAGTTACAGTGAAAAAGTTGTTTTGAAACAAAAAAATACTACTTACAGCAGCCTTTCTGTTACTTTCCCAAAGGAGGTAGGAGCTGTTTAAACAACCCTGCTTTGAAGATTCTTCAAACATTTCAAGGGATTCTTTTCTTTTTTCTTCATCCTAAGAGCAAAAGGCATGACGGTATTTTTGCTGTCCAGCCAACTGGATGCCAGATCTCAATACTTCAGAAGCTACAGAACAGCTCTGTACTGAAAGCTACAGAGCAGAATCAACCAGTTGCAAGTCTCCTTCAGACTATGAGGGGCGCTCCCACATCCACTCAGTGCTGCCATTTGAAGATCCAGGCTCAGGAAGCAGTTTCTGGTTTTACTCAGCTAGACAAAAGCTTTTTGGCTTGCTTGCCACTGAAGGATTTTTTTTTTTTGGTATGCATTACGACTGGTAGTCTTCCTTTGAGACCTGAACACATTGCAAGCCCATGACCAAGCCAAAATTAATTTCACTGTTTGTAAAATTCAATAAACTAAGTTGATAATGTTCCTTTAAACAACCAGTAAATTAAACTCATGAGAACAGAAATTCCTAGGCTACTTGGGGAATATAAAAGCATTTGGATGATTTTTTTTTTTTTTAAATCAAGATAAACAGCATTAGCATCACCAAAAAAAGTACCCAAACACATCAGATCAGAAACACTGCTCACCTCAAAGAGACTCAAGACCTTAGCCAAGCAGTGGAGAATGGATCCTTTTTGAGCCTGAAGAAAGCATTAAGATAAGGCATTGTTAAAGATAAACAAAGAACAATAGCAATTTTGGTAGTAATTCCAGACTACAATTTTGTTTGCCTTTCAATCATTCCTCCCCCTTGCTTTTCTCAATGTTTTGTTATCTTTGAGACAGTACTGAATCTCTCAGAAGAAACAGTACAGGCCTCCGGCGCTCATGATATACCAGGTGTAGTTTGGCAATAAATTCATTAAAATGATTGATCCACAGTCATTTAAGCAACAAGAGCACAGGAGCTCCTTGGGGAAACAAAAATATTTTTTCCAAAATAACTAGATGCAGCTACTAGCCTATGTTAAAGTCAAGGGCAGAAAGAAATCTTACTTTCTGCAACAGACACTCTGCTTTGAGACTCTCGTAGACCACAGCTTTGCAACAGCTTCCACTCAAGGACCAGGGAGGACGGATAAAAAGCCAGATAAATGGGGCTGCGCACACATTCAAACGCTCCGCCAGGCTGAAGAAATGAGATGCCTTTAATCCATTCACTTCTGCACGACCCTCATCGGAGATGGACACTGAACAAAAAAGAAAGCCAGAAATCATTTAGTTTATTCACAACGCGTGCTTGGCATTTAGTCAGGCCAAGATAGACAATAGGATATAATCAGGAAAAGATTGAACAGTGTCTTCCCTTTAGAGCCTTAAAAATCATGGCAAAAGAAGAAAAACCTTACTACAATCACTCTCTAGGAACATATAACCCCAAGTTTTGGGGGGGGGGGGGGGGGAGCAGCATTCTGCAAATACCAACACTCAAAGCAATATTAATTCCTGTCAGTGTACAAACAAATTGGTATGCAAGTCACCTGCCTTGCCAGTACCCTCTGCAAGGAGGCTCCTCCTGTCAATTGTCAGTCCCTTTTGTTACATTTATCACACAAGGTAAGTAGCCAAGTTTGATCAGAAGTTTACAAAGGATAACTTCTAAACATGAATTCATAAGCTATGCATTGACTACTTTTCTAAAAGAGCCGTGCACTATACTGTCATTTAACACCTAGCAGTTTAGTGGCCAGTGCTTAACCTGCACTGAAAGGTAAAACTGAAGAGGCATCATAGTAAATGAGACCTAACCACCCACTGAAGACAGCAAACTGGCTCTGCACTTCCCTGCTCTAGAACCGGGGTACAAAAGCATCAGCGTTTGAGATACAGGAGAAGTAGCTTTGTAAGCAGCCAGTAAAAGCGCCAACTTTATGATGAGACAATTAGTCTGATCTGTATCTATAAATAAGCCTTTAGCTCGTCTACATTTCCTTCTGTCGTGCCATCTTCCCCAAAGACCCAAGACAAGCTTCCACACTTACAGCCTTCATTGTACAGGTACGCTATCCCCAGCTTCACAGCAGCTTCAAAGTTACCCCTTTCAGCAGCCCTGAGTGGGAAACAGAGGAGATACTTGAGGCTGAAATCAGTAGGTGCTTCCAGGCCCACATCCTCAAACAAGTTACTTCAGTGCAGGCCAGGCTGTGAATTTGGCGGTCAGCAACCATAAGCATATGTGCTTTCATTACACAAGTTAAACACAAGTTATGCTGAGGCTTTTCTTGCTGCAACCGTTATCATCCAGGATAATTTGACAGTTCATAGGAACTGTTTCCCCTTCCCATGCAACATCCCCAACGCCAGAATGCAGTAAGTTTTGGTACTCGTACCCTCAAGGACATGCATCAAGCCCTTGTGCTCCTCCCTTCCAAACTGATGTGCACATAGTAGTCTTCAGAAAGAACATAATACATGCATCGAAGCAGCGATAGTCAGAAGCAAAATAATTACCATGACGTTTAAACTGACGGATCCCCTTCAAATCAGATGGATAAAAAGACGTTCTCCATCCTTTTTAAGCAGATTTAGCATTACCCTTTCAAACTTCACTCGCTTTAATACTGAAATTTACCTATTTTTCAATACACTGGTTGGCACAAGAAGTGACCAAGCCAACTCAGACTTAGAAATATGGTTATGCTCTTGAGCCTCTGATCTCACTTGCACATTCATATGGAAGCACCAGGAACAGATTTTAGTTACTGTGCTGTATTCCTGTCGTGGTTTAACCCCAGTCAGCAACTCAGCACCACGCAGCCGCTTCCTCTTCCCCTCCCAGTGGGGTGAGGAGGAGGAAAGGAAAAAAAAAAGTAAAACTCATGGGTTGAGATAAGAACAGTTTAATAACTAAAGTAAAATATAATACTAACAATAGTAATAATGAAATATAATAATAATAATAGTAATGAAAAGGAATATAACAAAAAAGGGGGGGGGGGGGGAACCAGTGATGCAAAATGCAATTGCTCACTACCCGCTGACCGATGCCCGAGCAGCGATCCGCCCCTCCCAGCCGACTCCCCCCCGTTTATATACTGGGCATGACGTTCCATGGTATGGAATACCCCTTTGGCTAGTTGGGGTCAGCTGCCCTGGCTCTGCTCCCTCCCAGCTCCTTGCACACCTGCTTGCTGGCAGAGCATGGGAAACTGAAAAGTCCTTGGCTTAAGATAAGCGCTACTTAGCAACAACTAAAACATCGGAGTGTTATCAACATCATTCTCGCACTAAATCCAAAACACAGCACTGTACCAGCTACTAAGAAGAGAGTTGACTCTGTCCCAGCCGAAACCAGGACAATTCCAATATGGAATATTAATGCCCTTGAAGAGAAGTAACTTTGGTATAGGCAATGGGCCCTGCTCCAGTTAAATAGACAGCAGTTACAAGCTGCAGCTTAGACAGGAAATCAACAATTCTTCATCACCCTAAGCAAAGCTTTTTGCAAAAAGGGAAAGTCAGATCCCCCACTTACAGTGGGGACTGATTAGAATTGTCTATCTACCTTCAAACATCCTCTTCTACAATGTCAGACAAATTTGATTCTTAAAGCTCACCTTTCAAACATCTTCAGATTGTTTGGAGAAGGCCATATTTCTTGGAAATTTGCACATGCCCAAACACTAGCATGATTATCCACAAGGTATTTAAGATGTGAGTGCACCTGCAAGAGGGGAACGTAAAATAATAATTACTAAAATAAAGGGATCAACAGAAAAATAGTTCTTTGCAGTCTAATTTTAGATAGCTAACTAATTAATCACAAGTTAATCATAACTCGTTACCTGCCTAATCGCCATTAAGGCAAGAGATGCCAAACCAAACTAATTTGTGCAGCCATGGTGATCTAGCAGGGCAATTCCCACAGAAAATTTACACAGAGCACTCAAATACTGCTGCTAATTTTCTTAAGCTTGAGTACTGAGAAATAAAACTGCTACTGGGATAGCAAAAATCTAATTACTGCATGTATTCTTTGGTTTTCTTCAGGTTTACTCTGACACGAGAAGCCAGCCTTTTCCATGTGCAGTCCTGGCTCCTAAAGGCAGAGATAAGCCATGGTGCGTGACAGAGAGGAAGCAGTAGCAGACTCACAGCTCTGACCGAGAGGATGTCCTCAGCAGGAAGGCCTTTCAGAACATGAAACAGAACGTCCTCGGGCAGACTTAACAACGTCAGGACTCGAGGCCGTTTTCTTATCCTTCGCTTTGAAGGGAAAGAAAAACACCTGGAACATCTACAGTGAATCACTGGAAAACAAAAACACAGGACACCTCAATTAGTGATGGAACAGTACAAGGAAAAAAGGCATTACAGAGTATATACATACATAAACACGTGTTTGAGTACCTATTTACTGCAGCATAGGAGACTTCTTCGAACATATTAATCATAGAGAAATTTAGCACGTGTCACATAACGCCACAAGGCTAAGCCACAAAGTAGTGAATCGTTCAATTTAGTCAATTAAGCCAAGAGGCTCAGAAGGGATGGCTCATGCTCAAGTTCTCTTCATCGAGGAGAATCCCTCCATGCCCTAACTCCATCATTTGACTGTGTTTCGTTAAACAGTCACTACTACAACTTCACTTACCTCCCCCACGCCCCAACTTTTCCTTCTCAATTGATAGCAGTCCTTGGAACGTGACCAGAGAGGTTAGGAAGTTAAGATCCACCAAACCAGCTCAAGCCAAAAGCCCATCTTTCTAAGCAGCCAGTTGCTGCCACGGGTGCTCATGGAAAATCCCCAAGAACCAGGAAGCCCTTTTTTGAAGTTTCAGCACCTTGTAGCATTCACAGACTAAGGCATCGCCTACGTCTTCTGTTCCTCAATAAGACAGTTTACCCCCACTGCATTCGCCAAGAGAGGAAAACAATCTAACAGATAAGGCAAAACCAAGAAGAGGACGAGTACTGCTCGCTGGTGGAGACTCATACTCCATGGTAGAAAGCCCAATACCTTTTCCATCTCTTGGGGATAGCGCAGTGTTTGGGCTGCCACCAAGAGCCTGGCCCCCGCCTGCACTCCGGAGCCCCAACACCCACAGAAGTCTGACTAACAAACGGCAGAAATTCAAATCAGTGAAAGGTGCTAGGAGGAAAAAAAGCACATTCCCCACCTCCAGCCCGCAAGCAGCAGCGAAGGTTCACCCTCACAGAGCTGCGCTCGGGTAGGTGGACCCGAATCGATCCCGGTTCATGCTGTACCTTTCAGAGCCCTGCCATGCAGCAGTGGAGGTGCCAACACTGCTCATTTCCATGTCAGCCTCTTATAGCTCTCCAGAGCAGTCCATACAAGCAACAGAGGCCCACTTCTGAGCGAGAAAAAGGCTGAACATTTTCTTTGCAGACACGAGGGCTCAAAAAATAAATTCTGAAGTGAAAGCTTGAGTCCCACAAATTAAAGGACCATGTAAGGGCCTTTGTCTTTATTACAGAAGATTTCTTGGTTGTATTTTTCAAATCTGGTTTAAGTCTTATACGAAGAGATTATACTTGGGAAATTTATTTACTGACTTTTTTCTAAAAAAGTTTAATAAAAGACACAGACTCCACTAGAGAGCCCAATACTGTGCAACATGCAAGTGCTAGCATTGCTTACCCTATTTTCACTAGTTCATTATTAGTCTGAATATTTTTTGATGTAAATGAAAACAGTAGAGTAATAGTAGTAGTATAATACATATACCAAACCACCCCATATTATCTGTGAAGTAAACCAAGTCAGAGCTATGTAGTCCCACTAGATTATAGGGTCAAAGGCAGAAGCTGAGAGAATGATGCAACTCTCAAGCTCTCTTTTTACAATGAAAGTAGAAGGTGGCTGAAAAGTCAAGGTGAAGATAGAGAATTTTAACGAGGCAAATATTCTTCTCCATTAATATTTTTTCCCTTTTGGCCTGCTCTTCTACTTTAGGTGTTTAACATCTCCTGGTTATAACCTAACATACGGAAAGCCTCGTGATCTCATACTAACCTCCAGTCCTTCACACAGAACTTCAGTGAAGACCGGAGAAGCAACACACTTCTCTTTGAAAAGATAAGAGCAACAGCTCTTACCAGCTGTAGATGCAGTGAATGGAAAAGACGTACAGACTGGCCAGTGACACCCTCATCTCTCTGTGAGCATGGCAGCCCACAGAACCGGGAAGTGTCCAGACTTACAGACTGCATAGCCAATGCAGAGTTTACAGACAAAGTTCAAAGCAAAGTTGCTGCATCAGACTCAATTACTTAATACAGGTTTTTCAGTTTGCAAAGGGAAGGTTATCCGGGTTTTCAGCAGGATCCTTAAGAGGAGCCTGCAGATTCCTAAGGGGTCCATGAGCCATGGCTACCACCACACTAATACATCTTTTTCTGTTCATATATGCTATTAACATCCTTAGTGCTTCAGGTTTAATGAAATGAACCACCAGCCTGATGCAAAATAGCATCCAATGTCTCCTCAGTAGCATGTACCTTACCTGCTACCTGTCTTTGATTAAAAAGCTATTCCCATGAAAATAAAAACTTTTTGACATGCGCAGGGCAGAATATTGCTATCCTTCTCATCCTCTGCTGAAGAAAAAACTTCAGCAGTATTATTGCCAGGAAAGAGAGAGGGAATTCTACACTGGTGTGCTGATTAAATCTGTACGAACGTCTGAGCGACTGGGGAGCATGGGGTACTTGGGCAACTCAGGGCAGACAAAAATTCAATTTCAAACAACAGGAAGTCGCACAGGGAAATCTTCAATTTGTTGCTTCACAAAATCAGAGTGGATTAGGTTGGAAGAGACCTCTGGAGATCATCCAGTCCACCTGCCCTGCCTAGCAGGCTGCGCAGGACCACGTCCAGTCGGGTTTGAAAGTCTCCAAGGATGGAGACTCCACAACCGCTCTGGGCAACCTGTGCCAGTTTAGTCACCCTTGGAAGAAAAACCGCTTTTTCTTATGTTTGAATGGGGTTTCCCGCATATCAGTTTGTGCCCAGCAAATTCAAAGATGTTATTCCGCATGCAATCTACACTGCTTAACGCCTGGCTTCGAAGTTAGAAGCGCAGGAGCTCAGACACATCCACCGGCTATAGCTACGGATCCTCCAGCGAACGAGAGGGAAAAGCGCGGCCTCAGGTACGGCACCGGCGCCCGGCGGGGCGGCAGGCAGCGCTCCGCGGGCAGAGCCGTTGCCGAAGCGGGAGGCCGCAGCCCTGCCTGACCGTGGTTCCCCCCCCCCCGCTCCGGCAGAGCCCCCGAGCCCCCCGCCCGGGCCGCGGCCCGCACCGCCCCCAGCCGCGCCACCGCCGCCGCCGCCGTTTGAATTTCGGCGCGCGGCCGCGAGCGCCCCGCCGAGCCGCCGCCACCGGCCTCCGCAGCCGTTGCTGTCCCGGCGGCGCCCGGGCAGGGCCCACTCCCCCGGGCCGCGGCCCTCCCGCCCCCGCCGCCCTCAGAGAGCCCCCTCAGGAGGGGCCCGGCGCGGGGCGGGGGGGAGAGGCCGCCGCGGAGCCGCCGGCGCCCCTCAGAGCCGAGTGAGAGGGAGGAAGAGGGACGAAGCGGCACCCCCGGAGCCCGCGGCCAGGCCCGCACTCACCGCCCGCCTTCATCGCGGCACGTCCCCGGGGACCGAGCGGACACCACCGGCCGCCGCGCCCAGACCGGCTCCGAGTGAGGGGCGCCGCGAAGGGGCGGGACCGAACTGGCCGGCGGGGAGGCGGGGCTTCCCGCGGGAGGACACACCCCCACCCTCAGCCTCGCCCCCTCGCCGCTCAGCGAGGGTCAGGGAAGGCGCAGGCGGCGAGCTCCGCCCAGGCCGCGCCTCCCGAGGCGTCTCCCTGGGGCGGCAGGAACTCCTCCCGCCCTCGATAGGCCCAGCTCTCCCGAGCGACGCCTACCAGCCGCGCGCACTTTTTTTTTAAACACAGCAGACTTTCTGATTGGTCGAAAGGCCGACGAGAGGCGGTGCCCGCCCCGCCCCGCGGGCTGTGATTGGACGTCGAGGATGCGAATTCGAATTGGGGCAGTTGGCGGTTCGAGCATCTCGCGGACGCGGCGGCTGCGGCGCATGCGTACGGGGCAAGGACAACCCCCTCCCCCCTCCCGTGTGGGGGTGTTGCCATGGCAGCAGGCGCCGGTTGCGCCGCCATTCCCCTCAGGGCCGGGGCTATGTTCCCGCCGGCTGTGTCAGCAAGGGTCCCAGCACGGAGGTGGGAGCCCACAGCGTGCGGCCAGGGCACAGCGGTGGCCCGGACTCCTCCCGTGGGCCGTGATTCCCTTCTCTGCCCTAGGCCCCAGCCGGAGCAGCCTTCCCTGACTCTGTGGTGCTGCTCACCCACAGCCACCTGCTCTGGCACCAACGCTTGCCCGGCCAAGGGAGCTACACCAGACAACTGCTGAGGGAACGCTTGTGTCTTCTTTCCACCTAATTTATTTCCACCTTGAGTCTCCGGGGCCTAAGGGTGCCAGTGCTAGAGCAAGAGCAGCAAGGAGGACGTGCCCGCTGGAGGAAGGAGCAGGGCTGCCCGGAGTCCATTTCTGATGTGCTGAACTGCGGTATCGCTCTGTACCTCCACAGCACAGAGCCCTGCTCCTGCCCGTCATGGCCTTGTGTGAGGGTGGGGGGAAGTTAGGAAGACAATTAGGAGTCAAAGTTCAAACCTGAGTCAAGGATTCAGAGGCAGGCCCTGATCCTCAGAAGGCAAAGAGCAGAGAGCGATAAAGAGGTGTATTGAAAAGCCTGGCAGACAAACAAAGCAACATAGGGAAAATGAGTTATTGCTTTAGCTCACCTGAAGACTTTTGTGAGTCTTTTAGAAAAGAGCAGCGAGAAGAGAAGCTGTCATTTTGTGGGACATAAAATGACTCTGTCACAATTTGTGGCGGCTGGAAACTTTCCCAACGTTGCATACCCTGAATAAACATCGTCAATCCCAGCGCAGTTGAGGTTTCTTCCTGGTAGCGTGTGTATGAGTTTTATTTAAGGACAACCCTAGATTTCACAAGCACTTTTCATCGGTAAAACATGAACTTCTGGATACTTCTCTGCGCATCCACCCTTGCAAGGGGTTGGGATAGCTTTGAAATCTCACCAGTGATCTCATTTTATGGTTGGGGAGGCTGAGCTCGGGCGGCTAGATGGCTTCTCTGACCTCACACCACAACGCTGGCCGTGCTGGGACGGGCAGCCCCTCACGTTGACCCACAGTCCTGTGCAGTGACCGCGGGGGACGAGCTGCTGCGGACAGGCTTTCTCCCATGCAAATCCACCTCCGCCTCCATCCGTAAAACTGCGTAATGTTCCCGGGGAGCACAGCAGCTGCTGATGTGGAAAAGCGGTACCAGGAGCACAGGGAATATTTAGCTTCTTTTAATTGAGAAGCGTTTTGAGTTAAAAAGTTAATCATGCTGTCGGCTTTTGTTCTTTATTTCTTCTCCCCCTCACAGCTGTTTCTGTCAACTAAAAATAAGTTGAACCAGCAAACAAAACATGAATAATCAGCTCCCCACAGAGAGCTAAAATACCAGCAGGAGATGCTCCTTGAGTCATAGGTGATCTGCAGTGCAGAGTCCCCTCAGGTAGATCCCGTTCTTTCCAGACACTGCAGCAGCAGAGGAAGGCAGGGCATGGGGAAGGTTGTATCTGAGGGAGAGGTTATAACCAAAACCTGGGTGGGCGCAGGGAGGTGGGAGTTGAGATTTTCAGAACCAGTAAACTTTGGCCTGTTTTGTCCTCTCCGGAATCAGATGGCAGAACATCCAGATGGTTTTATCACTGACAGACGAAGCAGATCAGAGGCTGACCGGTGTGCGGTGGGATTCATGTCGCCTAAACACGGTCATCTGGCAAGGTCTTCAAAAGCCCGTGGTGTCTGCAGCCCCTGCCCAGAGCCAGCAGATGGGATGGGAGTGGGACCTGCACCCTCTCCAACGGGCAGCCGGACGCCAGGTCCTAAACACTTCTGCACCTCCTCGGAAAGGCATTTCACAGTTAAGAGTCGGTCCGTACAGAGGAAAAGGCTGACTAGTGCGTGTTTTAATCACTGTTGCCAGCTCCTGAGCTGGATTTCCCTTATTTATCATGTCTCTTTCTCCACTGAAGAGCAGGCAGAGGGTTGTGTTTCTCCTAAATCAGAATGCCTCTTTGCTCCCTTCGCATCTGTTGGCTGTCGAAGTGAGGGTAAATACAATGAAGGTCTTTTGTTCGCCTCTATTGCTGTGATTTAAACAAAACTCAACAAAGGTGTAACGCTTACTCGCCATACGGCCAAACCTGTGATTCTTCTGGGGGCAAGAGATGTTGCTACACTAGCTCAAGCTTCAGTCAAGGTGTTGATCCCTCTTATGAAGAGATACAAGGGCCTGAGACCATGGCATCTAAGCATTACTTCCACAGTCAACAGCAACATTCCCCTGGCAAAACTGAAAATTTGCTGAAAGTACCTTTTAATCAGGCACATATCAGCTTGCAATTTTTCAAGTCCATTTGTGAGAGAAAGAGGATTAATTGTTACACAGATTATCGCTCACTGGTGTCCCGTTTCTCAGCAGCTTCAGCCTTTCAAGCTTTTTGAGATGGGCATTTGGGAAAGTCTTTTTAGAGCTAGTCTATTTTTCCACCCTAATTTGTATATGGATTGTGATCAGATTCAAATGTGCAGATTTTAAGGAAAGAGCAAAGACGAAGCATTTCAATCAAATAGGACTTAACAGAAAGTGATATAAACAAATATGAACGTAGCATCCCATCTAATGTCTTCAGCTAGTAAACGCGTTTACAAACAGCTTAATTTAGACATTCAGAATGTGTTCAGTCTGGTGAACAAGTTGCAGACAAGCACCTAAACACTAAAGGTTGCATTGCATGCCGTTGCAAAGGTAATTTCATTTAGATATACAGTAAAATGACATATGTCTACATTGCACGGTGGAGCTGCGTGGTTTGTAGAGGTTCTTTCCCCCCAGACTAGCACTGTCCGAGACAGATCCAGAATTGAAAACAAAATGACTGTGATATTATAGGGCTACATGGAAGTTAATTAGCCAAGCTAAAACCCAAGAGTCATTAGCTCAGCTGCAGCAACATCCCAGCTGTACTGCCTTCAGGATCTAGTGTTTCTGCAGGGTCTGATGCGATGCCATTTCGAATACGAGCATGCCTGAGGCTGGGAAAAAAGCATGCAACTTGGAGTCATTTTGCTACAATTTTTACATAGTCTGTGACTACTCAATCAATAAACGTGATACTTGTATATGATAACATCTGAAGAATGTGTTCGGTCAGTTGTAAAATGGTATCTTGTCCACAGTTCAAAGGTCGCTGACTGGATGAAATGCTGAAATGCTCTGTGAATTTTCCTGGCAAATCATTCTCTGCTGTCATAAGGCTAAATTACTGAGAGGGTAGGAGAGCCAATTTTCTCTTGAAAGAGCCAATCCTCAATTGAAAGAGCGGTACCAGTCTTTGTAACTTCTCCTGTCCCACTTTTAAAAGGGTGATGTAACTCAGCTCTTTATTACACTCTTAGCACAATATAATAACTACTGGGCTGGAGAAGGAAGTTGCTCTCCAAGGGAGGAAAGAGCTTCTCCAAATCTGCAAATCTCGCTGCAAATTGGGTGGAAGTGTTTATCTGAGGTCCTTAGATGACGAGGCAACTATGGCTAAAGTTTTATGTCAGGGCATCTCAGCATATTCTCTAATGGCCACATCCCCATCCTGTAGGTATTTCTGCATAACGTTACTGAGTATAATTTGCAATCCCTGCGTTTTAAGTTCATGCTAACATTTATTAACAATGCTGTTTGGAGGCAGTGCTGCGAATCAGCAGTGAAGGGCAAGGGCAGAGCAGGACATCTGTAATATCTTCATCCTTTCTCCAAACTGTATTTCTCTTTCCTAAGGAACACGCTTGGGAAACAGCCCAAGAGTGAAAACCTTCCCTTGCCAATCAGGACATGAAACTACCACGAGGTGGCATCAAACCCATACGATGGGGCATCAAACCTTCAGCTGGTGGGGTTTGTTTTTTCCAATTCTGGGGACATCTCAGTGCAGAAGTCCTAACCCAAAAAGGAGTGCACTGATATTTTAGAAGCAGAAGCTCTACAGTTTACAAATCTTCTTCATGCTTAGTACTGCTGTGTGTAATTTCACTGCCTTCCACGAGTAGTACTACTCCACGGTAGTAAATGAACGTGAATCAGGCTATCTGCATGAAGTAGGTTAACACAGTGCTTTCCAAAATCCAGGTCTGTCCCCAGCAAGGCAGAGGAAGAGTGAACACGGCTTTTAGCAACAAATGACTTGGCAAAAGTGCCCTGCTGGGAGTTTCATTTTCCTGAAAAGGGAGCTATGGTTTCTACTGGTGCTATCTGCCAGCTGCCTCTGAAGTCTCAGTGCCCAGGGTGAAACAAGCATCTGATGTACTGAATCAGGTAACAGATGTGTGCCCGTGTGTCGGCTCATGTGAGGTCCTCGTTCTGAGAGGACAGGTTGTAAAGCCCACGGCACCGTGCAGGAAGCGGTGGATGACCTAGGTGGGCTCCTGCAAGTGCTGCAGAAGCCAGGGTCCACGCTCTGCACAGCGCAGAGACTCTCGGCAGCGATGAGCAGTGTGGGGGGGACTTGGGGTGGGAAAGGCGCAGTGATGCTGCAGGAAACCCACGGAAAAGGGAGCACGAGGAGTGATGCTCATATCTCATGAGACCTGACAGCTTTGTGTCCCGTGGTGGTGTGTGTGAAACGAGCGCGCTGGCTCAGCCAAGGTCCGGTAACAACCCACCGCCCGTGATGGTCAGACCCAGCGCAGGCAGCCCCAGGAAAGGCCGCGGAGCAGTGACTGATCTCCAGAGGTTCCAGGGACAGGCTCACTGTCAGCCTGTGCCGTTCCCAACCCCTGAGTGGTTGCAGGGCTTCGCTTTGGGGGGCTCTCAGCGGGGCATCTTTTACTCCCACACCGTTCAAGTGGGAACATATCACCTGCCTGGCAGAAAACAGGGAACTTGGCCAACCTCTTCCAAACAATAGCTGATTCCCTTTAAACTCTTGCATTTTAAACACTTGAAGAGTATCGCTTCTTAAAAAAACACACTTGTGTGGGAAGGAGGTACCTGGAGTGGAGCCAGTGAGCCGTAATTGGGAGAAACGATTGCACAACGCAGGCAGACAGAGCAGTGCTTTATCTGCCAGACAAGCACTGGCTGCCGTCATAGCACAGAGCCAAAGGCTCTTACCGTGACCAGACTTTCTCCTCTGGAGGCTCTTGCTGATATGAGACAATGAATTTATATCTTTTTATTTTAAAAAACCTCATGTTTTCAAGATACTTTACGCAGATCCTCAGCACCCTAGAGGCTGAGCCCCTGAGGAAGGGGCTGTTGCACTGGGCCCGTGATAGCTGAAGCCACCGGCATTACTGGGTAAGGTGAGCAGCGAGCTGGCTCTTGTCTGTGTGGGCACTTCTTTCCCTACATGCCACTGAACAGATCTGGGCTTTATGACTCCAAGGGCAAATCTTCAGAGTTAAAAGCTCCTGGGTACCTCTATAGCTTCTTTTACACTTTATCCTCCTCAACACAAAGTGATTGCTAGCTGGGTCTTCCTTACCTTGCAAGGCTAAAAACACAGATTCCCTTCTGTGCATGAATCCATCCCTGGAGGATTTCTCTCTCCCTCCCTTCCTTGGGAGGCCCTCATTGTTGTCCCTCCACCACAGGAGTTAGAGGTACCCCATCTTTCTATTCCCCCCTCATCCTCCAAAGGACTTGGGAAAGCTGCCTTCTTTCCCTGGTATGCATCGGGGAAGCACAACCCTGGTTCCTGCTGGGATGGCACGGGAATGTGGGACGAGGGGGGACGCCTGGATCGCTGAGCTCAGCTCCCCTGTGTACACAGCACCTGTACATGCAGGCTTGCTTCAGGAGAGACCCCAGAGCTTCTTCACTGCACATCCTGTGGCACTATGGGCAATGAAAAGCTCTTCAGTTCTCTACTACATGTTTTATAAGTACAGGTAGAAAAAGGAAAAGAAGAAAGGAAAAAACATGTACCTGACCTGTTGCCAGCCCGGTGCTTGCAGGCCAGACTGCAGCTCAGTGCTTCCCAGCAGCTCTAGGTCCCTGGGAAGCCCTGGCCCACCTTCCATGTGAAGTCTTGGAATAAAATAATGAATAGTTTCATTATAGCTGAAGCACAATTTGCCACGACTAGCCACGCATATTTATACCTATCATGTACTTTGCTGCTCCACACAAGTGAATGAAGAAACGGCACGGGTCCAGCTGGGCTCCAGGTTGCTGTGTATAGAGCTCGTCGAGCTTGGCTATACCTGCTGCTGATCTATGTATAGCCAAGCACTAATTCATCGCAGAAGGTGGTGATCACCTTGAGTTTCAGAACATGTGAAGGAGTACTGCCTAGTTCTGTGTGGTTCCTCGCGGATTACACAGTCTCAGCCACTTTATACGGGGTGTAGGGTTGCTTTTATTTCCTGTAAAGAACAGAGTGTTTGGCAAAAGAGGAGAGTGAGAATGACAACTGTGTACACATTTCACATATTTCTCCTATTATTTCTCCTCCGGAGAAGAACAGAGCTGTTATTAATAATCACCTCGCCAAGTTTCTGAATTGATATTTTGAAATGAGCTGGGTGTATAATTTAGGAACCACAGGCAAGGGAGAAAATGTGCTTTCAATTGAATTTAGAACGGGTGGAGAGTTGATGATGCAGAGAGATAAATGATGGCGATTCTGGAGGGCTAGAGCTGCAGTGAAGAAAGCCATAAAACAGACGTTTTCCAGACTTTGCGAAGCCAGAGGCATCGCAAGGGCTTGAGGAGCGAAAGGAGGTACAAGAGGGGGAGACACAGGCAGAGTCCCTGCGGGTGAAGTCCTTCGTCTGGAACTGAAAAGGCATTCAGCCGGGGCTGAGCATCATGAGATTGTGTCTCTCCGCACAAGCCAGACAATGGGTGCTGGAGCCCAGGAGGTCTCGGATGGCTATGGGGACTATAGCAGGGCAAGGAGAGAAGCAGTCCCTAGCAAGACAGAGGCTGGAGCGGAGCTTAGACACTGATGCAGGCATGCACATTGTCTGACATTTGCTCTCCTCTCCGAGGAGCGCTGACCTGTGCCCGGGCAGTGTTATCCCTTACCCTACCAGATACATAGGGAAGATATAGACACTTGGCAAATGTGTTGTCGCTTAGGTAGCATCAGCGCGTGCAAGGCACTCTATGGAAGGAGTAAGCCTTTGAGAAACGTGCATTCGGCATGTGAAGGATACAAGGTAAACTGTAGGATAGTAGAAGTACTTGGCAACTTTGTCAGTGTTCCCTCTCTTGTAATCTATGATCTCCTACAGAAACTAAGCTGCTGTTTGAAAACAGAGGAAAAGAATGAACTGTTTAGCCATTATAACTGCAGACTCTCCAGACTGTGACTCAGTGCCATGATGTCTGCGTGAGCCTCCCTCCAGTCAACCTGAAACAAGGACTCTGAAAGAGAAATTGTGCGGGATTACTGGTTGCTCTCTATAACTCCAGCAAAACTAAATCTTCTTCCTGCAACAGACAAAATCCTTGTAAAACCTTGCCCATGGCTAACGTTACAATGGAGGTTTCTCTTCTTGCCTGCATTCCAGTGCAGGCCTGCTCAGTCAACAGGACTAGCATTTGTCTTATTACAGCAAACCCACCTCTGCCAGCCTTAGTGCCAATATTCTTGGTGTGCTTCCTGGCACTGCCCGCTGGCTATCAACAGGCATCGCTCGTCAGAGGACAGGCAACAAATGGGTGACAGAAACGCCCTTTCCAGGTGTACACTACGAACACTGGCCAGCTGCGGTCACAGAAAAGCTTCCTTATCATAGAGCAACCATTTAACAAACACCAAAGCCCACACATTTAGAAACGTGGCATTCACAGCTCAGCAGCCCCCCAGTCCTGGGCACCCCATGAGCCCTCAGTGACCCCCTGCGGCCCCCCAAGCCTAAGCTGACCCGTGCCTGTAACGCATAGCCACCCTGGAGCCACCCTGTGGTGACTCCCCGCCTGGCCTGCACCCATGGCTTTGCATCACACACGGATCATTTCCCAGCACGCGGTTCTCCAAAGCCGGCCCCTTGCAGGGTCTGGGAGGCTGCTGGCAGGGCCCTCAGCACAGCCGCTTCCCTTCCTCGGGGCTCGGCTGCCTGTGTCCAAGGCCAGCTCTGGTATGGTTATACATATCCCAGACCTGGGATCAGAGTGCTGTGCAGGACAGAGCAGTGAGAAGCCTTGTGAGAGTCTCCAGAGCCGCCTTTAAGCTCAGGCTCCTGCCCTTGGGGCCACTGCATGAGCTACGTTGCAACTATGGCCATGCTTGAACGTGTCCCTCTATGGTTCGGACCCTGGCTTGCTGACTTGACTTCTTGGCTTGACCTTGGACCAAGTCCTACTACATTAAGAGACGCTGTGCCCTTCCTTCCCAAATAGGCAACGTTTTCTCTGCAGTAGCGTATGTCAAAATATAGTTTGGATGGTGATTAAAAGGCTGGAACACAATCTGTGTCTTGACTTGGATTAAACACAGCCCAGCCAGTTTGAGCCTTGTAAACACGGCAGCTTCCAAGGAGCTAACAGTGGTGCATCTGCACCTCTTGTGAAATACAAGCCTCAAAGCCCTGCAAACACAAGGCATAAAAACGTCAGTCACTTCTCAGGCTCAGCTTCAGCAAAGAACAAATTTATGCAGAGCCGCAATGGAAATTCATTTCCCTGAGTTTTGTGCTGCTAGGATTTCATGGTGTCTCCCGTTACACTTCAGAGGCAATTTTAAAAGGTAGATCTTTAGAGACTGGATTTTTAATACAAAAAAGAAGTGGAATATGAAATGTTGAAGAATATCTTTTGAGCTCTCTGCAGACAGAAAGAAACTGCTTTCCCTCATGTCTCTTGTCTCCTGCAAATAGATAATGACATGCATTAAATACAGGTCCAGATCTCCAAATATGTTTTGCCAGCTAACTGCCATCGATTTTCTTTACGGATCTATGACTTGTTTCTCCGTACTGTGCTTGCATTGCCCCTCTTCACAGCAAACTTTGCAGAAATGTAGGAAAGAGTCTGACTGCTGCATCTAATTGCAAGGAGAATGAATCATTAGCGCATTTCTAAACAGTTTAACTAGAACAGAAAACAGAAGCAAGCTGTAAGGCCACCATCTTATTAATTAGAAGGGCAACAGTAAGAATTAGGCTGGCAAAAATCTCCCATATGAATTGTTTTGCAATGGAAAGTTAGCAATTGCGAAGAAAAATCAAATTGGGCCATTTATGACAAAATTATTTTTGATTGCTCATTGTTTGTTTTTTTTTTTTCCAATTTGGGACAAATAATTTGGTTTGTTCTTTTTTTATGTAATAATTTGGAGGCACACCTGGAGACAGGGACAGAAATTGCAGCTCCTCTTGGAGTCCACGAGGCAGGAGGGAGTCTGTGTCACTGTAGGACACAGTCACTTTCTTTGCTTTTAGTTAAATGCAACATAAAAAGTGATTCCATTTCTCCAGACATCCCAATTGCCTTTGTTTCAGTCTGCTTCCCAGAAATTGCCTCTCTGAGTAAGTACGAGCAAAATGTCTGCCTCCTGCAGCGAGAGGCATCAGCCGCAGGCTCAGCCAGCTCTGTACAGGTGCAGCCGTGTCTGAAATCTAGTTGAGAAAAAAAGAATCGGTTCCTTATTCAGCTGATATTTCTTAGTCTTCTGCAACGGATCAGTGTGGGGGCTTCCAACATGGTATAGTCAAAACACAAGCAATTCTGCCCTCCTGGGCAGGCTGATTAACATTTCTCCAGCCTTCGGTAGGGATGGTGAACTCCATGAGGTGAGGAGTTGGGTGCAGGGTGAATGATTTGTGTGTCTACCACCATCCTCTTCTGGCTTCTGCACCTCCCCAGTGCCAAGAGGTGCAACAGTAGCCCTATATTCTTACGCCTTTTAGGCTTTTTAGCATTTAAACAGCTGACCTGTGTGCTGTAATGCCATCTCTTACATTCCATCTGTTTGGTGCCTGTATGATCACAGAGGAAGCTCTGGATTTGTCCTGCCTGAATCAACGCAGCAGAGCAAACCATGACCAGAAGCACAGAGCATGCAGAAGTTCCTGCCTGGCACAGTCGTCAGCCTCTCTGTCTGAAACATGAGTAATCCCTGTGGAGATGCTGGTTACGTTAGTGACTTGTATACTTCGCATGAGCTTCGGCTTCCAGCGACGCTCCCTGGAAAGCCGGGCTTCTTCACTCCCTGGAGCAGCGCAATGGGAAGGCCTGGCAGAGCTCCGAGGGGGAAAGACTTCTTAACAATTCTTTCCACAACAACTATGATCTTTAGGAGCAGATGAACACTGATCTACAAAGGAAAATGCAGCTAGCGGATCTGGTTGATGCTGTTCAGTCATCCAAGCCAGCTTTGGGTTTTCCAGCCCGTTCTTGGTCACAGGAGTAGCTCATGGTTCTGCCAGTGCAGTACCTGAGCAACTCAGCTCTGCGTCTTGGTATACAGCTGATGGCTGACATCACTCACAAACCTGACAAAATCCGATGAGGGTACTAAAGATGCTCGAGCTAAATGGAAGGAGCAATTAAATCTCCTTTCAGCAACAACTGAAGCGGTGGAGGCCACCACAGAAGGCACAGACAACCGGATGGAGCTCTGGGCAGAAGCCCCGAAGCTCCCTGGTCATTTGAAGACTAACCTTGCAAAAGTGCCTTTTCCCTGCACAGCCACACAAAGCTGGTGCTGGGAAAGGGGCAGCGCTGTGCAGCTGGGATCACAGTGAGGGAGAAGATGGGCACTGACTGCGCAGGGATTGCACGGGCTTGAGCCCCACAGACTTCTTTTGGATAAAGTACTTCCACTACAAGTAGATGTGGATTGCCTTGTTTGTACAAGGCTCGGGAACCCAGGCTTTATGTGTGTTTTCTGTAAATATGTCCCATCACACTGAAGAACATACCTGACTGATCCTCACTTTCTCCAACTAGCAGAGCCAGCTATGCCAAGTCCCATCTATTAAGATGCCACACAGGCGAGGCAAGTGCCGTGGTTTAACCCCAGCCGGCAGCTCAGCACCACGCAGCCGCTCGCTCGCTCCCCCCACCCAGAGGGATGGGGGAGAGAATCAGAAAAAAACCCCCCAAACCCCCAAAAAACCAACTCGTGTGTTGAGATAAAGACAGTTTAATAGGACAGAAAGGAAGGAAAAATAATGATAATAATAATAATAATAAAAAAATGAAAATAACAATACTAAAAGAATTAGAATATACAAAACAAGTGATGCACAATGCAGTTGCTCACCACTCGCCGACCAATGCCCACTTTGTTCCTGAGCAGTGGTCCGCCCCTCCCGGCCAACTCCCCCCAGTTTATATACTGGGCATGACGTCATATGGTCTGGAATATCCCTTTGGCCAGTTTGGGTCAGCTGTCCTGGCTGTGTCCCCTCCCAGCTTCTTGTGCCCCTCCAGCCTTCTTGCTGGCTGGGCATGGGAAGCTGAAAAATCCTTGACTTGGTCTAAACACTACTTAGCAACAACTGAAAACAGCAGTGTGTTATCAACATTATTCTCCTACTAAATCCAAAACACAGCACTATACCAGCTACTAGGAGGAAAATTAACTCTATCCCAGCTGAAACCAGGACATCAAGATACCGGTTTTCACCTCCCAAATCCCCACTGAGTAGGAAAGTAAAATTTTCACCTTGTTCTGTGATGACCATGATGAAGATGAAGAACTAATACTCACGCAGCCTAACTTCAGACCTTAATTAAATTTCCTAACCTAGGCCTTGGTGGCCACTGTTCCTGGTGGAGCCGGCACAGAAGGGCAGGCATCTCTGGCGCGTGAATCAGACACTGTGCGGGTGGTATCACCCCGCAGAGCTCTCCAAGAGAGGGATCCCAGTCGTTAGGCTCCAAATGCATAAAGTGGGGTGAATTCAGGCACAAGTGACATTCCTGATGTTGGAAGTGAAATCTGCAGCATACAGGCTAATATCTCAGCTGCTGAACTAGCTTTCCTCTCACTCTGGTGTAAGTTAAATTAAAAGACTCTTCATGCAAAATTACACCCGTGTTTAATTACTGTTGTTGGCATTACAATATCACTAAGTAGTCCTAGCTGCAGTTGAGGACGCTGCTGTTTCAGGCTCTGCACACACACTGCAGACTGGTTCCTGCCAGAAGTGTGTGCTCACTCGGCACTGCATGGCAATGTGATAAAGCTTTGGTCAAAATCAGGAAAATCGGGTCCTATCCAGGAAAGCCAGGGAGTCATATACACCAGGTTTGGAGATGACGTTTTCCAGTTTCTGCTGTAAATCAAGATTTTTTTTAACATCCTGTGAAATAAAACATTTGCAAGGGAGTCCTGGCTTGAGAAAAGGAAGTCGCTGATATGCTTGCAATTACATTTCTGGCTTTATGAACTACAAAATTAGAAGTGATTTCTGTAAGTGGGCTGAGGGTGTAACAGAAGAAACTTGGACAAGCAGAGCCAAAGAGACAAGCATGGGAATGCATTCAAAGAGCTGCCTTAGGCTCAGCCTGCGTAACATGTTACTGACAGCTGGCCAGGAAAACACCAAGCATGCTGCAAGGTCCAGGCCCTGTCCAAGGAATCTGCAACCCAACACCGGCAAACTCGAAGCCAGGACATCACCGGGGAGGAAGAGGAGTGTGTTTGCAACAGGAAGGAAGAGAAGAGCAATAAACACAGTTGCGGAAGCAAAAAGGTTGATGGAGGACTTTGGAAGGTAGGGAGTGACTGGCCAACGGGACAGAGTGGAGAAGGGGCAGCCTGAAGGACAGCAAAAGAAAGAGGAGACAGGAACAGACAGTGGGAAGGAGAGAGAAAATAAGTTCGAACTCAATTTTTAATATTCCTCATTGTGGATAAAAAAATGGGTTTAAATAAGTGCTTGCTGTAAAAGTCCTGTTGTTGTCCTGCTGCTATGACACTGCGTGCTCCTCAGAGCATGTGTCCTCTGTGTCGAGTCCTACAAGCTCATCACCCCACTCTGTGTTTGTGGCACACAACAGCCCCTCCTGACCCATGCCTGGGAGAGCAGGTAAAGGCAGAGAGCTCTGCACTGCTTCCAGCCAGCAGTGCCGGAGCAGCACCTCTCTGGGGTCCTGAGCACTTCCAAGGGATGACCCAAACTTATTCCCAGACCTGGGACCCTGATGGCACCAGGAGGGTGAAGAGTCAGGCCAAAACCTCTGAATGTGCCTTCTGTGGCATTGCCCCAACGCTACCAGCAGCTCCATGGTTAAACAGTATCACCCTCTTCTGATAGCTGTCTTCAATAATTATAAAATTTCATTTTCTTTGTGGTGATGCTGTAACTTAGTGAGCTGGAAACATTCCCAGAGAGGAAAGAAAACTGTACTCTGAACATTTATTTTAATTGTTTTATGAGGCACCCATAGAAAATGACACTAAGTTATCTCTAAAGAGGCAACGTTAAAGCATGGGAGCTTCTCCTCCCCAAGAGGCACCTCACACTGAATCTCTGACAGATCTGCTTTGCCTCTAATGTGCTGCTTCATGCTGCTGTATGCTCTTTGCAGCTGATTGATAGGTTTATTTTCTGCCCTTCATCTAAGATGACTGTTAGTCAGCTTGGCTTGGACTTCCCCAAACAGAGATAAGAGCAAAGTTGCTGGGAATCCAAGCGATCTCAGAGAAATGTACCAAAAAGCCTGACTCTCCTGTCACTTGTAGCGATGTAACCTTGGGGAGCTGCTGTCCTGACCACAGGCTGACAAGGAGCAACTGCTAAAAGAGATCCCAAAGCCTGCCAAATGTACGGAGCGACACAGTGCCTCTCTCCGGGTGGCATTGCACTGTGCCCGGGGAGTCGGCTGCCAGCCCGACACTTTAAATTGGGGTTAGGCTGCTGAGTTCTTGAGTTGTGCCAAAGGTCTCCAAGGGATAAAACTTTCCTGATGGGGTTTCAAGATATCAAGCTGAAACCATTTCCAAGAAGGAAACTGAAGTGGGAAAAAAGAGCCAGTGGAAGAATAAAAAGTTAATGTTAAGACAGAAAGGTTTAAAATGCTCTAGAGTGAGCACTTCACTTACAGGACCATCATGAGCCTGCGGCAGTAGGCCTCTTAAGCTGTCATTGCAAATGAAATACAACTTTTCAGGGCAGTCTTAGGTCCGCGCTACGTGGAGAAACCAGAGAATAAATTCCTGGGAAGTTGGGTTTGCCAGTGGATGAGGTGGGTGAAGCAGCTGTGGCCTCCTTCAGTGCTTTGGGCTGTGCTGGGGAGCCACGAGCAGCTCCATCCCAGGCTGCGAGAGGACCAAACAATCAGCAATGCCACATGAGCCTTCACTTGTGCATGACACAGCAACTTTGCTTCAGTGAAGCCAGACCTCATGTGAAGTGCTTCAAAGACTTGTTTTGATACACACAGGGAGCAGTAACTTTATTAACCAGCTTTACTTCACTGAACAGTCTCTCCATAATCACAACCGGTACAAATTGTGTTCAAAAGAGCATGTTAAAGTCATTAGCTGAAGATTGGGTGAGGAAGTTATCCATTCCCTAGTGAATAACCAGCAATTTCCTATCCATCAAGGCCCAGCACTGTACTCTATTAGACTTTATGAAACATGCAGGGTGTGTGTATGCAGAGAACACGGTAATTGCTTTAATTGCAATTCTTTTGATTAGTAATTTTTATTCACTGTCAGGAAGGTTGCCTGCTCGTGCGTTTGTGGAGAACGGTTTTCATCCCTTCCTTCTCAGGAACATGTTTTGCATGAGCAATGGCTCCTCTGATCCCTACCACTCTTCCCTGCAGAAGAGCACGAGGTGTTTGCGTGTGTTTGCATGACGAGATCTATCATATTTTGGTACTTTCTAAGCTCCCTGTAATATTCTGCATCTTCGTAGCCACAGCACAGCTTAATTTTCAGAAGCCAGCAGGCAGACTGTTTTTCTCGTGCCTCATCTGTTCTCAGACAGACTCATTAATGTTGTTGCTGTATTGCACTTCAGCGCTTTCTTTAATCAGATCATATCAGTCCCAGAGGATACCTGTTCCAATTGCTAGAGCAAACTATTACATTTCCAGAGCTCACATCTGATAGGAAGGATCATTCGATGCCATTGAATTAGGGCAGAGGTAGGGAGAGTGCCATGTAGCGTGTTGGAAGAGTGCAGGACCTGTGTGGAAGGAGAGTGACAAAGCCATGGATGGTGCTGGGGTGAAGGGAACAGATTTACTTTCCAGAGTTTGTTGCCAGATGCTCAGTAAACAATTTTACTTGAGTGCTCTGGAATTTAGGTTGTAGCGCAAGAAGAGCCTAACCAGAGAGGCTGGGCCGAGGTGGCAGTCCCAGTCATGAGATGGCATGTGGAAGGCAGGGAGCCCAGCAGCTCGCTAGCGGATCCCAGGAATGACTCGAGCAGAGGGAGCTTCTCTTTTCTGAAATCCCATTTTGATCTCCTCACCTCAAGTCCTCCTTGTCGGTGGGTGTTCCCCAGGAGGTCACACCTCATGCGAGCAAAACATCAGCATGGGACATCGGAACTAAGCACACTGGGGGACAGTGGCAAACCTGGACAACCACATCGGAAAGAGAAGAGTGGGGGTGGGTGAGGGGGATGGGGTCTGACTCGCTGCCCTGCCAGCTCTCTGCCCAAGACACGTGGGTAAGGAGGGACACCATGCAGGGACATGCTTGCATATGTCACATACACGTATAGAAAGACCTATCTCAGTCCTTTGGTCATGCAGCTGAGGCATGGGGCCACCAGCATCCTTTGGGTGACCGCCTACGCGTGCACCACCACATGGTTAATGGTTGGCAATTTGTCCTCACTGAAAGTCACCCGGCAACATTTTGCTGATGTAAAGATGGAAGGCACCGTCTCATAATCAAGTGCTGCAAGGGTACAGAAAGAGCAGGATATTTCGAATAAAACCTGTGGCGTGCCCCAAAGTGGCGGTCTGAGAGCCCAGGTACCACGCTGGGCCATGGCTGGTTTGCACAGATACTGGTGGATTCATATCATCTGCAAACACTTGGAGTAACACAAAGCCTTGCCTGTATATCTGTTAGCTGCATCATGGGGCTAGCAAAACCCACGACTTTGGAAAGACTTTATCACCAGACAAATAGAGGCAAGCTCTTTGTATACATCTTACCTCCAGAGAAGCGTATCTTAGGGGCAGAGACACCACACATGACTAAACGATGAGTAGCCATGTAACAAAGTACATATTGGATTCATATCTAAAAATGTTTGTACTGTAAGATGGGAGAAAAGCTATACAAACAGGGCAGCGGTTCTCTCCCAAGCAGGGAGAATGCAGTGGCTGTGAAACTCCACACCGTGCAGCCAAACTATGGGCTGGTGTAAGAGGACAAGAAGATGAACGTGCTCCCAGTCCCGGGACTGCCAGGGGCTGTCAGAGATGTCTTTACCCGTGAGGGCTGGTTTCATGCACAGCTCAAGCCAGAGAGCGTAAAGTTGAGGAAAACTTGTTCATGAAAAAAGAAAAAGCATTTAATGCAGGTACTAGAGAGACGAAAAATTATTTTATTGGAGAAACAAAGGAAGGCATTGCCAGGGATGGACACTGCAGATGGCTGGGGACAGAGCATGTGGGATTGCCAAGGCAGAAGGCGTCTATGACACACTCCATTTACAAAACGCATACAAAATATGAAAAAAGGATGGGAACCCCTGCTGCAGCCAAATAACGCTATTGGAACAACCTGCGTAGGCAGAGTGTTCCCACGTTGACTGAAATCAAGCCAGGTCAATGGGATTAACAGCCTCCTCTTGGGAATGTACCAAGGGAACTCCGCATGACTGCAAGCAGGCTGAACCTCCTCCGTCTTCAGTTTCATCAGCAGAAAGACGGCCTTGCTGGCAGCACGGCATCCTCCAGCGGAGGCACAGTCGTCCCAAGTCAGACTGAAAGCGGAGAGCACTGCTAGCGGAGCTCTCTGCACTGCCTTGGTCCCCTCAGGGAGTCTCTCATCTAATCTTAGGCCAAAATTTGTGCTCTGTTTCAGTTTGAGATCTGGCAGAGGCACCACGCCCTCCTCCCCGATTCAGGCAAGTGTGTAGCCCCCCGGTAAAAGCATTCAGCTGAGCCATCCAGCTGGAAACCCCAGATCCAGCACCAACAACTGGACATCTGTGACCTGGGCACTGGCAGGACCTTGGGCACTCCCAGGAGAACTCGATATATTCTGTGTTTTAGGTGGGATTGCTGTATGCGTGCCACGCTGCCTGACAAGCCTGAGGTTACTACCACCACAGCACAAAGCAGTTTTCGTTAAGAAACATCTGGCACGAGATCGCAGCTTGTGCCGCTGCTGTTGGGGTTGTGCTCTCATCCCTGGTAGGCGGTCGGTGGCAGCACTCTCCAGCCCAGCTTTTCAGGGACATTAAAGTGATGGCACAATAAACATTCTCAAGGCTGCATTAAATATCAACTCGACATCTTTTTCTCAAGCAAGAGTAAAAAACAGGAAAAAAATAGTGACGCTGAGGGTGTCAAGATGAAGATAGATACAATACTGCGGCTCCTGTGATGGGTGGTGGGCTTAGCTTTTCCTCAGCAAAGGTTCAGGTGCCATTTGAGAGGGTAACACAGAGTCATTCACAACTCATCCACCTCTCTTTCCTTCTGCGCTTTGATCGGCAGAGGCTTAGGTAAACAGATGGGCACTTTAGTCGGTCACTCATCCCAGCATCAATACTCGCTCCGCTTAGCCGGGCACTGTTCAGCACATCAGATGTACAGCCTGGAGAGAGAGGCTGATGGATCTATTTACACTCCATTCCAGATTTAAAGCTTTTTGTCTCTGCAACCTGAAGAACTGGAGATTAAGTGTTTTAATTTGGAGATAAGCTTAGAGTTTAAGAGAGGAAGGCAGCCTCCAGAACAAGAAGTACGGGGCTGCGTTGCTGCAAGCCGCCCCTGAAATGAAGCATGCATGCAGCCCCGTTCCTCCCCTCTCCCAGAGGAAGCTGTTTCTGACTCCATCAGACAAACTTCAGGTAAAGGCAGGACCCACGGATCCAATGTCTCCTGATACTGAACTTCTCTGAAGTCTGGGACATCCAGTGAGACACGCTGAAGAAAGAAATACTCACGGCTGACCTGTCCTTATTCCATCTGAGGAGCACAATAGGGAAGAGTGATAAAGGAGCAATGGAAAGCTTTTAGAGAGCTATTTTTAGCCTTTCCCAGCCAATTGAAAAGCTTTACAAATTGCAAGTGAGGGTTGTGCCACAAAAGCTTGCTCTGTGTCACTCCTGTCTCGTAGGAGAGCACAGGTTGGGAGAGGCAGAAGACGATGCATTTCAAAGGCCAGTACAGATGCCGTGCCAGCTACCAAGCAGAGACAGCTTCCATTTACGATGAATCATCACGCTACCTTATCACAGCACCCAAAGGCTGTGTTTTAAATCATCATCTTCTGACACAAGGCACTGCAGGCCCTGCCCTAGAACTCAGAGTTTCAGCAGGGGATCTCAGGATGAAAGGCAAAGGCTTTGGATAAGTCACACATGGGATCTAGAGCAAAAATGGGAACCAGTTCCAGATGTCCAGTTCTGAAGGCAAAGCATTTGTCTTAAAGCCATCTTTTGCCTCCAGCAGGAAAGTTTCTTACATTTACTTCCTTATGATCATGGAGGAATTGTACCCTTCACAAGCTGCTAGGGAACAGCAGCCTAGTTTCTTAGAGAGCAAAACTTCCATGTCAGCTCCTCAGATCTCTCTCTCTTAGCCAAAGGCTGTTTTTCATCTGGTTTTTGCTTGAACATTGCACAATGCTTAAGCAAGAGGGTGGGAAGATCCCTGTTCTCAGAGAGAAACCAAGTGAAATGTCAAGGGGAACATCCCTGCAAGTCTAGCATTGAATGTAAATATGCATGAAACCCCAAGGCTGAGTCCTTTCATCTGAGAAGATGTTAATAAAATTTTACCCTTCAGCTCACAAGCCTGCAAACCAATGAATAATAGCCACATCCTGGTAAACTCCAAAACGTTTCATAATAGAAACAGAGGAACCTTCTGGGCACTGCATACTTTCATTAAAACATGAAGGAAAAAACCAGTGTTTTTTACGAAGACTAGGAACATCCTCCTTCCGAGGTGTGTCTGTACTGCTCGTGGTCTGCGCTCCGAGGAGTGGCGGCCTGAGAGAGCTGCTTCCTCTTGAACCCAGGCGAGGCAGGCTCAATTGCAAAGAGCAATTTCTTCAGTTACAGCACAAAAGTCCGAGGGCACTGGCTGCCTCCTAGAGCGATGGTGTTATCCTGTATGAGGGAACATGTGCCTACTGGGAGTTAGGTCTGGTCACAGCTGAGATTTATGCCTGCGGTTACCGGCAGAAGGCAGGAGACTTCCTCTACTTGCAGAAGAACAGAAGAAAATTAGAGAGCAGCGTAACAGGGTCTGAGCTGTGGACTGCGATCCTCTCCCCTCCATCAGCAAGTTTCTGGTTACAGCTTTGCCCGCTCTGTAGGCACTGGTCTCACTCCCGAAGATGGATGTGCTCCATCTGAGCCATGTAACTGGAGGAGAGAGTAAACAAACTCGACGTCAGAGCCAGGGGATGTTCCTTCTTCATCAGCTATCTGAAATGCGTAAGGTGGCCTACAGCTGCCAGGGAGCCTCCTGGGCTCCGACACAGCTCCCATAAATCAAGAAGTTTTGCAGCAGGTTTCAAGGTCCTCACCCGGGCTCCAAGTACAGTGGTGGCTCTGGACTTGCGTTCTCGTGCTGGAGCAAATTTTCGGCAGTCACCTGGTGGTGGCCTTCTTGGCAGCATCTCCGCAGACAGGGATGTGAGGATCACCTCTTGGGAGCCTTGTGTGACCGACCCCAGGCAACCTTCATCAGACTCTTACGTTAGCTCCCTGCAGGAGCCCAGAGTTATGTTTCACATCCAGTGGGACAAACAGCCCTGTCCCGTTGTCTTCTCTTCCAGCGTCATGGAAGGTACCTGCTCTCTGCTCCCTGAAAACATGCCGGTGCTCAAGCACCCCGGTGATGACACGGTGCCTGGGTGGATGAAACAAGGTTGCAAGTGTTAATCAAACACTGCCAGGAGAGAAGATCAGCTAGATCCAATGGTCCTTCAATGGGCTTCAGGGTCCTGCAGCAGGCCTGGCAAGCCTTTCGCTTGCCATGCACGAGCAAGCCTGAGCCATCTGGTTTTGACAAACACTAGCCGATATTTTTATTCAGCAGATCCACCTCTGGTGTATTACAGCACATAACACCAGTGCCCCAGGAGAGGAGTAAAGGGAGCTGCCCTCCCGGTTTTACAGCTCCTTGCTTTCCCAGGCTTCAAACCGGAGCAGATCCTTTCTCTTTCCTGAGTGTGTGTCCCCGAAAGCAGGTCTGGGCCGTGCTCGGAGCACAGCTGCCAGCAGGGCCCGCTGCAGGTGGGTATTTCGTTCCAGCGCTCCCACTTTTAAATAACACCTCCGTGTTTTTCTTGATCTTTTAATAAGAAGTGAACGGTTTTGTGAGTCTTTTGCTTCTTTGCTGATGCTTACAAGAGCCTCTCAGCTAACGAGTGTTTGACAATGACCCTGACTGGCTCAACAGCCACTCCGATAAGTGGTGCCACTGACGGCTGCGTGAATTCCTCCTGTGCCAAAGGCACGAAGGAAGCAAATGGAATAACAGCCACTGCATAGGTATTTAGTTACTTTTACCAAATCCTGACAGCTAAGGTTCTTAGATACTATTTGACAGGGCAGGAATGATTCTGCCCCCAGCCCAGCCCATCACTGGACCTGGCTCCAAAGGGGCTCGTGGAGCCGACGACTCCACGGGTGTGAGCATGGCCCAGGGAGAAGTGGTGAAGAGGTGGAGTGAGACTTGCAGGATGCATCTCCTAATCCCCACATCTCTCGGTGCGTGGAGTGACCATGGGCAAATCACATCTTCTCCAGGCCCCACTCTGCTCGCTTGCAGGACGGGCTTCACGGCTCCGTCGGGATGCTGGGAAGACAGTGTGCTAATGACGGGAGCTGCTGGGGGCTGCGTGTGTGTGGGTGACCAGGGGATAACAGGCGTTGGTGCTTTCCTGCTCCTGAGAAACCATGTGGCCTCATTTGCTGTGAGCCAAATCTTACTTCACTCGTGCTTGTTGTCATATATTGCAGCACATCTAGAAGACCCTAAGCTCTTTGGCACCGGCACAACATCTGTGTCGTCTGAAATAAAATTACACCTTAGGTGCTATTTTAATAAAGAATAAGACCGATTATTTCTATGGATTTACAGTGAATAACTGAAAACTCTTAAACGCTTGAAGCTGCAGGCCAGCACACCTACTGATTTCAAATTTTTCATGGCAGCATTCACACCAGCCTTTTGTTTTTACTAAATTATCCTGGGTTCCTTCACGGGGTTTCGTTATTAACACATTCTCCCTCCTGCAGAAATTAAACATTAGCATTTCTCCATCCCAGCGAACTTCAGAGAAACAAAGACATAAAATACATATGCCTCCACATATATTAAGCTAGTGTTGAAGAAAAATGAAATGCAAGAGTGCTAGGAGAGGACAGGGGTTCATGAGTAGTCCCCGGAGCCAGAAATCCTGTTAAATCCTGTTTATCCAGCACATACACTTAAGCATCGCATCTGACCCGGAGCTTGACTGTGCTGAAAACAAGGCTTGCTCTTGAGTATGCAGAGGAAAGCAGCCTGCTCTACAGCGATGAGGGCTGGAGAACTGCTTAGAAATATAAATGGTCTGTACGTAAGAGGCATGCTCAAGCAGCTTGATGTGAGATTGGAGAAAAAAAGCTCTTTCCCATGCTTTCCGTTGTCTCAGGTGAGGCATCTGATTGATAGCACTTCAGACTGGGGCCATTGCACTGCTTCTTGGAAGTTTGGGGCTTTCCTTTCAAAAGAGGAGGGAAACTGTCTCTTTTAGGCATGGGAAACGACTCTTAGGGAACCGCACAGTTGTGGCAAGCAAAGCTTCCCCCTTTGACTCACGCCTTGCACGTCTCCGTGCCGGCCCCAGCCCTTTCGTAGGGGACTCTCTGCATGGCAAGCACGCCTGGGTCAGCGGGAACTGTCGGGGCAAAGGGGCTCGGACAGGGCTCAGGTCAGGGCGTTGCGCTGGCCGTGGGATGCTCTGGCTGCACGTCACCTGGGACGAGGCTGTACACCCTCACTGGACCTGCGCTGTACCGGGGAGGCTGTGGTTCAGCAGCTGGCTTCTCTGAGGCCCCTCTCTTCTTAGCTGATGCCCTACGGGGAAATAAGTGAGTAGAGGTAATAAATGAGAGAGAAACAAGAAGTAAATAAGTGAGTAAAGGTAATTCCCTGAAACTATCCGGGGGCCTGGAAGGGAGAAAAGTTAACAAACATCCCTGAGACTCAGTCCACTTCCTTTCTGCAGGCAGCAGTTCCCTGCGTAGGCAGCTCTGCCTGCACCTGGCCGCAGGCGCGCTTGGGGCGAGGGCGGTGGTGGGTGCACAGGCAGGACCGCAGGTCACGGCGTGGTCAGAAAGCACGAGGCAGCCCTGGCCAGCCTGCATCAGGAGAAAGTGGAAAACTACCGAACAATCTGAAGAGCTTTCTATAGCCCCAAGGAGGCCGACTAGGCAGTCTTTAAAGCTGTTACTATAGCAGCCCTGATGGTAATTTACCAGTACATCTCCTTTTCTCTTCTTCACACCCCTTTCACAACAAAAAAATGAGATTAGTCTCATCTTCGCCAATTACCTCGCCATGTTCCCTCCACAGCCTTCGGCTAACAGCTTTCCAGAAAAGCCCCACACCATCGCTGCGCAGCCGAGGGCCCCATATTGTTCTCCCTCGGTGCAGGGAGGAAAACAGCCTGTGCCAGGAGCATCCTATGGGGACGAGGACGGTGTCGCAGGAGAAGACACGTGGCACTTGCACAACGGGCTCCCATGGCGCGGTGCCTCTGCTGCGCTAGCCACAGTTTTGGCAGGAGCTTTTTGCATGAGCAGGAGAGAAGTTTTGCTGGAGGTGTGGGCAGGAAACACTCGTCTGCTTCAAACCCCCCAAACATATGGGGGTTAGGAGTAAAGCCATAGACCAGTGCCAGATTTCCACTCTCTGGTATTGCTAGTGATAATCAGTTTTAACTTAACTGATTATACGTTCTTCCCTGGAGAGAAAAATAAGGTTTGGGGTCTGGTCCCACCTGGGAGGCACGGGGAAAGCAGAGGATGGGGTTTGGGGTCTGGTCCCACTTGGGGAGGCTCAGAGAATATTTAGTGCCTGTTAGAAAGCGGGTGCTGAGCGCCCCATTCCCATGCCCTGTTGCTGCCCGTGCTGCAGGACACCCCATGCCAGTGTCCGGCCTGCCTGGTGCCACGTGGGGCAGGGCAGGGCGACGGGCAGCCAGGCGCAGGCATGCCCAGGGCTGGAGGGGCAGGGAGGGGGTCAAGGTCCCGCGGGACCCCCAGCAAGGGCAGCGATGCTGCAGTCCCCTTGCCCACCCACACATGCCAGGACCTCTTCGTTGGGGCACACCGTTGCAACTTTTGCAACTGGATTTTTTTCTATACTGATGGAGCTACGAGCTAAGATCAAAAGCCCTGGGTAAATCTCCACGCAGGACAGTCTGTGCAGGAGATCTGGTGCAGGCCAGCCCGCCCCAGGCTAGTCCCACCACTGCACCATCCTCCTTCCTCACCTACACTCCCAGTGTGGACCTGGAGACCACCCAGAGCCAGCCCTTTACTTTGTGCTTCTCTCCAGTCCCTTCCTATGTCACAGAGGGCTCCGGAGCCTGCCAGAGATCTCCCCAGCAGAGCTGGTATTCAACATGCTCTTTCTTCCTCAATACTTTTCCTTAATCCTGCACCAGAGGGAAGATGGGAGTCCTCCCTTCTCTGTCGGTGGTGCCTAAAGAAGAAAGACTGCTCCCACTGTGCTTCCTGCACAAATCAACCTAATTACCCGTTCCAGTGGCAGCTAATGAGCTTAAAGCTTTCATGGCCAGCGCCTCCTTCCCTCCCTGCGGGAGAGGCAGCTTCAGCCGGGACTATCCTTAGCTAAACAGCTTTGACAGTGGCAGAGGAACAGGAGGAAAATTCTTTGGGGAACAGAAGAGCATCGTTGGTGTTGCTGAGGCTGCTGAACACAGTTAGTCACGGGCAGGGCTCTCAGTGCGCTCGAACCCCCTGCCGCATGAGCGAGGCCGGATGCCGATGAAAGGGGATTCGGGGGCTCGCTGCTGCAGGTACCTCCTTGCTCCCAACCCTGTGTCCTGCAGCACCGCATGCACATGTGGACGCCTTCCCAGGCTCAATATCGCAAGCACTTTCCTCATGCTGTGTGACATGGTTGGCAGCATGTTTGTATTGCTGGTAGGTGAAATCCCCGTGATGGAGGAAGACACCAGCAGATGCTGTTCATGATGACATCTCTAGGTGCGTGGGGGTCTGGCTGCTTGCCCATGCTGGCTGTCCCCAGACTAGCTCTTCTGGGGAAGGATGGCCCATTCCCATCAGCAAACTGCTCCTGGCGCTTGTCCTCCCCATGCCCTGTGCCCGCCCTGAGTCACCCCAGCATGAGCCAGGAACTGGGCTGAGGTCCCCGTCGTCTGCAGCGTCACTGCTGATGAGTGGTGCAGTCCGCTGCAAGGCTCCTGGGTCCCACCCGCGATTGTGCTCCCCTTTCAGTACAGCATCTCACCTGCTGAGCAAGAATAAATTAACTTACTAGCCCCAGAAGCAAAAGTATCCACCTCACAGGCCTTCAGTGAGCAACCGCTCTTCAGACGCCAGCCGGGACTGCCCGGCGTATGCTGCGCTTGCTGCAAAGTTTGACATCTTTGCTTTATTGCACCAGCCCTGAAGCCATTTCAGTGCTGCGGCACTAATCCATCAGCCGGAGCTCACCCGGCGCGAGCATGACGTTTGCACTGGTGTGAGCAGGTTTCTGGGTTGCTAGGAGTGACTCACGCGTGTGCACGGACCGTGTCTGTGGAGAGGCACTAATACAATTTTCTCAAACTATGATTGGTTTCCCAATTTCTAAAAAGCCGTCTGGCAGGCTGGGCCCCCTTCCAAGGTTTCCTGGAAATATGAAGATGTTCAGAAGGTGCTGCTGTCAGAGGCGTTGAGTCAAGATCGAGCCCATCGCTCAGTCCAGCCTTGGCTGGTGCTGCCAGGCCAGGACTGCGACTTCCTAAAATGAAGTCAAAACCATAGCGCCAGATTGGTTGCACACCCGGGGCTGAGGAGCTCATGGCTGAATTCCAGCTTGGCTGGTTTGTCCTACACATCCCAGCTTATTTTCAGTCCAGCACCAAGTTTATCCTTTGCTTCTGGTCCTGAGCTGTTGTGTAATATTAATTATCGCACGCTGCCATACTCCTCCCACGTTCACAGATGTATTTGGGACTAAGCGAGGTGATTTCTGCACACAGAAGAATAAGAAGTGCTTGGGCACCTTTGATATAAAAGGCGCCGTGTCACTGAAGGACGAGGGCAGGAGATGGGGTTATGCTCATAGAAGGTGAGTTAGGAAAGAAGAAGGATGCAAAGACTTTAAGTGATAGCTTCATGCCATGTCTGTCCCCGGCTACTCGGCAGATTATTCATTGCCTTTATTAACTCCGTGTTAAATTACCCTTCTTTTTCTCTAATTTTTCAGGAGGTTTATTGTTTCATTTTGTCTGGTTTATCTTTAAAAGGACTTCTTGTAAAAGTACAACTTTCAGGAGATGCTAGCACGACACCCCGCAGAAAGACAGCATCCATTTATTCCCAGCATGGGCACTGGGCAGTGCTAGAGGAAAAGGTCCCTGCTACACTTAAACACAGAGCCTGGGCAGCGCGGCCGCACTCGGCGGCTGCAGACAGCTCTCTGCCTTCACCGCTGAGCTCCCAGGCAGGGCACAGGCAGCACTAACTGCCAGTTCAGCTGTGAACACTTGCCATCAGGAAATGGCCCAAGATCACCAAATCGGCTCCAGGCCGGCCGGCCAGTGGCCACCCACCAGGAGATCCCGAAGCTGTTCCCCGTCTGACCCACTGTCCCCGCGGGAGACTTCTCGTGATGGCCCTGTCCCCTGCACGACTCCCTCCGGCCGCCCAGCCTCCTCTGCCCATCGTTTTAGCCATTTGCATTAGGTCTTGATGCACGTTTGCAAAGCACCGGGTGGGCTATCGGGGATGCTCTGCAGGGCAGGGTGGTGCTCGGGGGGTGCTCTCCCAGCGAGGCCACCCTGAAGCAGTGTCAGCCACCCGGCAGGGGCTGTGATCAGTGGACGTGGATGTATTTGCTCAGTGCGTGCTCTTTTGTTTGGTGCTGTTGCAGCTTCATGGCTGCGTCAGGCTGACCAGAGCAGAGGATGCAGCAAGGGAGGATGCCCAGTGCGCTGTTCACACTGCTCACACTGCTTGCACTGCTCACACTGTGGCAGCATCACGTGGCCAGTCGGGTACCTGATGCAGGTGAAAGCATGTTTTTCTCCTGAGCTCGATTTCACTCATTAAAAATCAACATATTAACACAAGAATCAGAAACATGAAGTGCTACCCCAGCTAGACCCTCTCCTTACAGACACGCTGGCCTCAATGCACTCTGCCTTCGCCAGCCCAGGCAGTGGAAATGGATCTTTTAACAAGTTCTCAAGTCAAAAAATTTCCATTTATTCTGTGGCGAGGTGGTGGCTCCGAAGCTGAGGGACCCTGACATGTCCTCACAGCCTCTTCTGGTCAGCCGGGGAGGAGGTGCAAATTGCAGCTGGGGCAATGAACCAAGGAAGAGAAAGGGTCCCTCATGCGGGTGAGAGCTCAGGCCTTTGGGGTTTTAGAGGAGAACAGATGCCGGTTTACACTTCTGCATGGATTTAGAATCATAGAATCATAGACTGGTTTGGGTTGGAAGGGACCTTTAAAGGCCATCGAGTCCAACCCCCCTGCCATGAGCAGGGCCATCTTCAACTAGATCAGGTTGCTCAGAGCCCCGTCCAACCTGACCTTGAACGTTTCCAGGGATGGGGCATCTCCCACCTCTCTGGGCAACCTGTGCCAGTGTTTCACCACCCTCAGCATAAAACTTTCTT
Source organism: Gymnogyps californianus (assembly GCF_018139145.2). NCBI lineage: Eukaryota > Metazoa > Chordata > Aves > Accipitriformes > Cathartidae > Gymnogyps > Gymnogyps californianus. Next base: position 18,542,054 of record NC_059485.1, read on the forward strand.
CCTTATATCTAGTCTGAGTCTGCCCTCTTTTAGTTTAAAACCATTGCCCCTTGTCCTATTGCTACAGGCCCTACTAAAAAGTTTGTCCCCATCTTTCTTGTAAGCCCCCTTGAAGTATTGAAAGGCTGCAATCAGGTCTCCCTGGAGCCTTCTCTTCTCCAGGCTGAACAACCCCAACTCCCTCAGCCTGTCTTCACAGGAGAGGTGTTCCAGCCCTCTGATCATTTTTGTGGCCTCCTCTGGACCTGCTCCAACAGGTCTGTGTCTTCCCTGTGCTGAGGACTCCAGAGCTGAACGCAGTGCTGCAGGTGGGGTCTCACCAGAGCGGAGTAGAGGGGCAGAATTCTCTCAACCTGCTGGCCACCTTTACTTCAGCCTTGAGTCTCTGACACTTTCACTGATCCCTAATTCCTCTCCTTGTCGCACCATGGATATCCAGCCACGTGCTGGTTTTCTGCATGCCAAAAGCCTTGAAGGCATCTGACTCCGCAACCCCCCCTTCATACCTGCACAGGATCCACCTCTGCCTGCGCTACCCGTACCAACACCGTGCCTGGGTGCCCCAGCGTGAAGCAGGGAAGTCTCCAGCACTCTCCTCTGGCAGCTACGTGCCCTCTGCACCCCAGCTGCAGGTCCAGCGAAGCCTCCACGACTTCTGCGAGAGGCAGCTGGATCCAGAGGAACCAGCATCGCCCGGCACCCTTGGAGCAAGGTTGTGGTCCTGCCCGCCTGATGCATGTGGGTGGTGTGGGCAGCCACCTCTGCCAGAGCAAAGATCTGCCCAGCGTCTCCTCGGCGAGGGGGGAGAGGCTGTGAGCTGAAGCGAGCTGCAAGGACGGGCGCCGAAGCCTGGCGGCCGGGCGGCTGGAGCTGCGAGGGCATCTGCAAAAGTCGGTGAAGGAGCATCGGCGCTGCAGGGGAGCGCTGGCCTGGGCGCTGGGCAGCGGAGCACCGGCTTTATTGATGAGCTGGGTTATGCTGGTGACTCACAGTCACTGTCTGTACCTGGCAGTGACTCAGCTCTCGCTTTTCTGGTGTGACACAAGCTGTAATAAAATCCCGGCTTGTTTGTCGAGAGGGTTTTTTTACCCTGCTTCCCACCCCCACTGCAGAGTTAAGGCCATCATTTACCAGTACGGCCGCAGCCGTCACAACAACAAGGCTACATACACCAGTGAAAGCTTATTGGGAGTTTCCTGTCTGCTGGCCAAGGATCTGGAGGCTAAAAGGCCAAAGATTAGAGTGAGACGTGGTTAAAATGCCATTAAATGAGAACAAGTCCAGACCCCGCTGAGCCTGGGATCGTGCCTCTGTGTGCGCAGCGGGGAAGGAAAGCCCCATTCCTCCCTCTGCAGCTCAAATCTGCAGCCGGGTCTGGCTGAAGAATAAGCAAGGCGCGCCTGGCTGGAGACAAACCGCTGGATTATCCCTGAGGTTTTGCAGTGGAGAGCGTGCTGCCGCCTTCGCTGAGCACCGCCAGCCACCCAAAAGAGCTCGTGTGGTCTCTTCCAGCTGTTTTCCGGGAGCTGCTGACTCTAAAAGTTGAAATTTCTGCCTTGGGCTTTGGCTTGCTCCTTCCCTGTCCCCAGAGCTTTCTCCCCTGAGCCACTCTTCAGCCTGTCAAGGACGCGCTCCTCTGGGCTGATGGGCATGCTGGGCTTTCCTGCTCTCCCTCCCGGACAGCGCTCTGACCTCATCGGGGAGGAAATCCCTTTTCTCCCACCACTTTCTCCTTCACAGCTCTCCTCTTCCTCACGTCACAGTAAGTTTCCACCTTTCCTACACACGCCTCAGTTTCTCTGACCATGGATGCTACGTTCTCCGGATGGGATGCTCACCGGCGTCTCAGCCAGGCCCAAGGTCCATGCTGGAGCCAAAGATGTGGCCTTGGAGATATCCGCTTGGGATGCAAAACAAACCGGTGATTTTTACTCTGTGCCCACGAAATGCTGTTGTGCTGCTCTTCTGCGGTGCCTGTGGCTGAAAGCGAGTCATACAGGATGCAAAGAGTTAATATCCCAGAGAAACTCCTCTGGAGAGTTTCTACCCCAACAGAGCAACTCCGAGAAAATCCCACCAGCGAGTACTGAGGCAGAATGGGATTTTTGGCACTGCACAGCCTCTTTCTGCTAAGATTCCCGCAGGGGATGGTGTAAATCATTGTACTTAAAAAATAAATGCTACTGCTGTATCTCCTAGGAGCTGCAGGAGCGGGCCCGAAGCACGCTGCACAGCGCATGGTGCAGCCACGGAACAGGATGATGGTCCCATCCCAAGGGCTTCCCATCAAAATCGACCACCAGGTACAGCCTCTGGGCAGAGGGAGTAAGAAACAGCAAGGACAGGGTCCTGGTCAGCACGTGCAGCTTGACAGCAGCCGTCTCCGTCTGTGTGTCTTGTCGGTGATGCAAGAAAGGCAAGCATTGAGAAAAGATCTGAAGAACGACGGGACGGGTTTGTGGCTACGTACAGGGACGTTCTTCAGAGAAAGGGGAATAAAAAGTTCTGTAATTGTTTCCATTAGAGTACGTGTCCCTTACTAGAAGACCTTGAATGAGTCTCTGTATCCAGAAGCAGTCTGGATACAGAAATAAGCGTTCCCGTCACCACGTGCAGTGACAAAAGCCCTGAAGTCCCCGAGCCAAGGGACACGGTGCAGCAGCCCCAGCTCCCCCACCCGACCCAGCTCTTCTGCCCGCTGCCCACGCCGGCAGTGCTCGCACCCTTGGGAGTGCCTCTCGGTGGGGCCCTCTGTTTAACACTGGCCATCTCTCCCCCAAAAGGTCAGTCCAAGGCTTTTTTGGATGTGATGTTTTGAAAATAGCCCTCAGATTGATGACATCTCTTTGCCCTATTTTTATCTCCTGTTTATAGGGCCAAGGCTGTTCATTGCTTCATCCTCCTCTGTCCCTCTTCTACATACTTCCACTTCCAATGCTTTATTACTCCGTTTATAATTAATTTAGCCTATCCTTTTTGCTCAAAGGGTGGCTGGAGAGTCCAGTCTCTTCTTAACCTTTTCAGTGCTGCTTCCTCTGTAGTTAGGACCCTGTCCCTTAATATTAGGGTTAATGCATCCTTAGGGGACGAGCAGACAACTGTCTGTAACCACGTTAGCACATCTTACAGTCCTATCCCTCAGCCAAGCGAGGAGCTGGAAATGCAGAGAGCAATAGGTTAGCTTTAACCCTGTTGCTGTTTTGTTCCCTGCCAAGCTGCCTGACATGACTCTCTCTCGGTCGGCTCCCACGGCGGAGGGCAGCGTGTGTACAAGCAGCAACTGGACCTTCCTTGAGGTGTACCAGCTTCTTAATGCAGGTTAACTCGATTGCTTGCAATCACCTTTCGGTAGCTTTGGCGAGCTGAATTTGGTGAAGTGCCTCTCCTCATCAGCTTGCACTCGCAGACTCTTCACAAGGTCCCTCTTTAGTTCAGACTGCAAAATTTCCTTTGGTACTGCTGTGGAGTTGCTCTGCGCATGCACAATGGACATGTTTTCCAGGTATCTACCATGGGTTTTCCAGATATCTACCAGCCCCGCTGGAGCTACTCTTCCAACATACTCTGGAGGTCCACAAACCCCAGACAAGTGCCCCAACATACCTGATTCCAACAAATTCCCAACTGGAAAAAGAGCAGGTGCCTGGACAACTCTGGCTGTACAACCACCCCGTGTGCAGGGATGAATTTGGCATGCAGGTACACGTTTCAGTGGTAGTAGGCTACGTCTCACACCAAAATGGATCTGTTGTTACTCTAGATCAAATCTGGAAGAAAAGCAATCATTCCAGGCTGGCCTTCAAATATGAGGTTCTTCTCTGGAAAAGCATACGGGCTTCATGTTTGCATATGTTCTTTTCTTATACTTCCCTAGTGAGTCACTCTCTTTCCAGATTTGTTGCTGGTGTCTCCTGCTGTGGATGCCAGCCACTTCGGATGGCAAATGTAAGTTGTTGCCTGCACGTGGGTTCAGTCTTCAGTTTAGGGACCCCTTTAAATCCTTTCTGTGCAGTAAACACGAAAATTCCCTTTCCCTGCAGTGGCACTGTGATGTTTGGACTAAACTGATTGGATTTAAGTCTGTGCGATGACCCAGCACTAAGAGGTTTTCACTGGTCGGTTCTAAAAAGCCTTTAGCAAAAGGCGTTCAGCTTCTATATATTCTGCCACTGAAGGCACGTTCCTGCTGCTGTAAAGGTCCTCAAAAAAGGGAGCCAACAGAAAGCTATAGATAACAGAAGTGTTGCGAAGAAGATTGCTGTGCTCTGTTGTCTCCTAATGAATGAGCAGAAGGGAGATCAGTGAAGCTGGAAGGCGTGAAATCTAAACCTGATGAAAACAGTCTCACGACATCCAGCTACGCTCACTCCGTTCCCTGCCGTGTGTTACCACAGGAGGTAATATTCAGCAGAAGCCCCCCCAAAATAAGGCGGACCTTTACATGGGAGTGGTGCAATGGTGCTGCAGGACTTCCACAGCCAACAGCAAGTTTTAAAACTTTCTCATTTCTTCCTGAGTGCAAAACACCTCAGAAGCCCTCGGGTTATCACAAGAAGAGGGGGAGGCTGTCGGCTGGGGAGACACAGGAGAGTAAGCGGCACAGGGGTAAACCTCCCGAGTCTGCCTCCAGAGCTGAGCTTTACTCAGTGGCTGAAACTTTTAAATGCATCTTGAAGTACCAGAAATCCTTGGCAGACATCCTCAGGGGATGTATTTTAGCTCCCGTGCTTGGTGCCAGCGTCTCATGGCTGGTTTAACTCGAGAACTTCTCTGTGCTGGCTTGGGAAGCACTTGCTGGGAGAGCCAGGAACGCGCTCCATGGCTAAACACGGACGTGCAAACACAGACCAAGCTGGCCGGTCTGGATGGCCGTGACACTGCCTACACACCGCACCTAACGAGCTCGAGCAGGCTCTGCGCACTAATGGAGAGGAAAGCTGGCACTTGGGGCCACGTCGCTGCGCGGAGCCCAAGGCAGAAAGCAGAGACGTGCATCGTGCGCTGGGGAGCTGCCGAAGTGGGACCTGCCACCGCTTTCGTGACCCTCGGGTCACATCCCCTGATATTGCCGTAAGCATTGCACATCTCCCGGGGAGAGGAGCCCCACAGGACCGTGCCGACTGGCTCAGCGCCATCCAGCCAAGCGATATGCCTCCCACTCCTGCTCACCCCTGCCAGGTTTCCCGTCACCCCAGGAGACATCAGGGGGACAGCATAAGCCCTGCAGCTGCTCTACACTGACCGTACTGCAAGCACAGTGGGGTTTGATCACGACGGTGAGGCTCATGACTCCTCCTCATGATCCAGCTCGACCCCGATATGGTCTGGTCAAAAAATGAAGTGTTTATTTTTAATGGCTTTAATAAATTTTAGCCCACAAGAAAGGCAGCCATGAGCGGATTCAAATAGATCCTTCCTAAAACATGCCATCCATCATCAGGACTCCTGTCCTGTCCTGGAATTGTCTTCATATTGTACAAGGCTGGACATCCATTTTAGGAAGTGGTAGTGGGCCATTGCTCTCAGCTCCTGCATTAAGGACTCCCACAGCTCAGAAAACTTGGAATACCAAACTCAAGAAACCAATTTTCATGCTTAATTTCTAACTCCAGAAGTGCCTATGTTCAGAAAAGCCAGAACAAGTTTTGTGAAGGCAATATAGCAAGGGGTCATGCTGCTCTGTAGCATTTGGTTATTTTTACTACAGATCGATCAAGTGACTTGAAAACCCACCCGCACGAGCAGTGACCAAACTGACAACGTTCTCCCCGCACGTCCCCTTGCGTTTGGTGACAAGCACATCACAGACCTGGTTTTGTGCATCCCACCTGCAGGAGAAGGAGAAGCCAGGCACCAGAGTGGCTCTGTGGGTTGGTTTTCTCCTGGTCTCTGTTCCCACTGTGGCCTCCTCACGACATAAATATCCGACTATCAAAACCCAAAAGACAGACAAATGCAGTGATGATGATTTAGAAATGCCAGTTGGGTCCTCGTAGGTTTATGCCATGAGTGCTTCATTCCTCTGTTCTCCTCTACGGTCGCTACATCCCAGTGGGACCCCATCTGCCGTGATACACCGTAGCTTGTGTCCGGGAGAGGATGGACACATGGACGGCAGGGCTGTGATGTGCTACTGCTGTGCAATTTCCAATTATTTGTGTCTGTTCACCTACTATGCCCCCCAAATTTTTGATCAAACTGAAAATCTCAATGTAAAGATTTGGTAAGCTGGAGTGGTTTTTTTAATGCTGAAAAGTCAACACTTTGAGCACAGAAGAACAGACTTTGCAAGAAATCTTGCCCCCTTTATCCCAGCAGGATCTGAGCCTTGCTCCTATGTGGAGCAGGCTGTGAACTAACCCAGTTCGGGCTTGATTCAGGGAATCGCGTAAGAATGTGTAAAACTCTCAACGGCTTCGGATCCATTCTTAGCTCTGGCAAAACATTTCAGCATATGGTCTTGAACACATGCTTAAAATAAATCCCACGAAAGTGCTTTACCAAGCTGGGGCACTACCATGAGCCACTGCCTACAACCTGCAAGTTACGCAAGTTCAGGCTTTATCGGGCACTTTTTAAAGTCCAGCAAACAAAAGCTAATCAAAAGTTAAACCAGGTGGCAAAAAATGACCCACGTGGCGTGAGCTGGAGCCATGGTACTATTAACTGAGATGAGTTTTGCTGGGCTCTGGCGTGGGTCATGCTTTTCTTCCTCAGAAGCGCCTGCAGGGTGCCCTGTGAAGAGTAGCTGTAGCAGCTCTGTGTAATGAAAAACCAGAGCAAACATCTCAATCAGTGAGTGCCCCGTGCGAAACCTAATCGCTGAGCCGGCCCCGCAGCATTTCTGCTAGGCAGCTCTTCAAGAAAACATCCTCAGGACAGAGGACTCTGAGTAAAACAATGATTTTGCTGTGAACAGAACAAGGAAATGATAAAGTCCTGAAAATGTCGCTGCAGAGAGATCCAGTGCAAAAAGCTGTAGTGGTTTTGCTTCTCAGGGTGCCGGGTGTAAGAAGCGGTGAGGATGGCGTGGCTCCGCAGGGCTGGCGGACGGACCACGGAGCATCGCTAGTGTGCGGCTGGGGCAGCATCCACCGCGGGATGCGTTTAAAAGCCTCCGTGACATCTCAACAGAAAAGGACAAACTCACTTACGGGTGTCATATTATTTTTGAGTTTCTAAGTGGAACACTGCAAAACGGAGACTTAAAAGAAATTAAGTACAATGTGAGAAGTACTGTTAAAGGAGTAGTTTAAAGAAGTCCTGTTAAAGCAGTATTTTAAAAGAAGTGTTGCTGCCTTGCTCTTATTCAGTTAGAGGAAATGTGCTCAGTGAGAAATGCAGGTGAGAGCTCTACAGCCCTAGCAGCGTGAGCAAACGCCACTTCAGTTTGAACAAAACCTCACTGCTCATCTCTCTTTTTTCCAGTTATCACTAGTTTTCCCGACTGTGTGGTTATTATCTCCTCTCAGAAGCCTGAAAACAACCTGTATGTTCCACCAGTCGCTGTGCTGCCTCCTGCTAGGCCGGCTTTCGCCGTCCTTTCTCCTGCCGCTCTCCTGGAGGACCACGCTTGTTCCTTTACAGTCCTACCGAGTGGCATCTTTTCCAGAGGGATGCCCGCAGCAGCAAGACATAGAAAAACCTATTACTTGCTAACAGGTGCTACAAAGTTTCCAAAAACACCCTCATTGCCTCCGTAACCCACCATTTTAACTGTTTCTGAGTGAGCTACCATTAAATAGCTGTGGGTTTGCTTGGATTTTCAACATACTTCAGAGCATGCTTGATACTGTGCTATGACTTAGTGGAGATAGGTCGAATTTTTGACCTAATGTACTAGTTCTTTTAAATATGAAAGTGAGATTTTACTCCGTACTTGTAGCTCGGAGCGCAGGAACAGCTCTCCGTAAGCGCGATGGGACGGAGAGGCACTGCGGCCACTCGCGCCTCTAATGGAAACCAATTTTAGTCCAGCAGAAAGCCATAACGATGTAATGGTCTCTGGCATTTTACCTTAATAATGTCATGATATTTATAGTCTTTTTAATACATTTCATGACATAATGCTGTTTTGTACCTGGTTTTCACAAGATCAATGAGAGAGAATGATAACCTTTTATAATTTTCTTCCACCTCCACAAGCTGCATATGCATGGATTCAGGAAAAACGCGTTCTGCATCTCGCCGGGTGGGAAGCACAGACCGAGCGCGGCGCAGGGCAGTCGTCGTGATCACAAGGAGGAGAGGGCAGCGGGGAACGCGCAGGTTTCTTGTCCTGCTGCATCTCAGCCATCCCATATGGTGGACGTCCGGCAAGGAGCCAAGCTGTCCCCGGCGAGGCCCTGCTGCGGCGCGGGACGCCAACCGCTCCTGCCCATCTGCTCCCGCTGCGCCGGTGCCTCCCCGCCGGTGGGACGGAGGGTGGGATGGCGCGGCGGGGGCTGGCGTCCCCTCCGTCTGCAGTGAAGGAAGGAGAGGTTGGCTCCTGCCTCCTACAACCCGGCGGGCTCTGGCTGGGCGACGCTGTGGGGTGCTGCTGCTGGGTGTGTGGGGCACGGCAGGCCCTCTGCCCGTCCTCCCTGTCTGATGCCATCCCTGGCTCAGGCGCGGACCGGCTTCCAGTACGCCCCAGGCAGTTCAGCACAGGTCCAAATACATTCATATCCACCACCTGCATGGACAGGCACATTGTGTCTGGGCTGAACTCAGCCTCTCTGATCCTCTACAGGCACCGGCTGCTCAACTCACAGAAGAGCTGAGCTCAAGCCTCAGCTCTGGCCAATACCGCGTGGAAAATGTGACCAAATCACTGCGTTTCTGTGCCTCAGTTCCCTTCTGCCAGGGGAAGAAAACATCCCCGTTTCCTTCGCAGCACAAGCATCTTCAGGCAGGGCTTGCAAAAAGGGTGCCTGACCATGGATGAGTCTCTGGGCACCGCTCCAATAACCTTGCTGCCAGCAAAGACATTTATAATGGATTTTTTTCAGCCTTGTGGTAAAACCTGCATTGCTTTTAACCCCTGTTTGGGGCACCTGCCGTCCAGTGTCACCAGAGGTTTGCTCCTGGGAGCTGACAGAACATGCCACATGTTGTCACGATGCTTTGCAAGAAGGATAAGCCGTTCATTTAAGATGTGCTCTGATGTCATGGTGACAAACAAGATTAATAAACTCCGGGCTGATACAGGAGATACCTTCGAGCTGGCTGTGCAGCTGGCCTTTTCCAGGTCTCCAGAGCAGTCTCTGAACTCAGCTTGCATACGGCGATGCAGGGAGAAAGCTGCCTTCCTCCAGCACTGCTCCAGGGAGGGATTAGCACTGGTTGAGAAACTTCAACGGTAACATATGGGAGCCTGGGGATAGTTTTGAGTCACAGCATTTTGAACCAGGGGAGTGGGGTGATGCAGGCACATCTGCTGGGACAGGGCGATACCCAAAGCGCGCGTAAGAAATGATGCGGTGGTGGGTCTTGCTGGGGACTCGCAGCTGGTTCCAGCCTTCCCATAGCAGCAGCTTCATCCGATGGATGGAAAAGGGAAAGAGCAAGTTCTCAGAGTGCCATCAAATGATCCAAAGGGGGAAAAAGAGATGGAAAAGGTTTTTCCAATCAAAGCACAGTAGTTTCACTGCTACAAGGCAGAGGCACACAGCAAATCCCGGCATTGTGCCGGAGACTGCAGCCGGTCTGACGATCACGGGGCTGCTGCCACTCCAGGTCTGACCTAACACATAGAAAAGCAGTCTGTGATGAAGATGAGATCTGGGTGGGATCTCAGGAGGTCATCTAGCCCTGCAGAGATCTCCAACGCCCCAAGCCCTGTCGCCTCTCCAGGGGCCCTGCCCGGGTGTCTCACGCCCTTGGCAGGGGCTGCCCTGGGGGCAGTGGGAGATGTCAGGGAGAAACAGAATCCGAGATGCTCGTGGTTCACCAAAACCCAGGAGAATAAACAACAAAACCAGGCTTGAAGCGTGCTCAGCAGCAGGTCTGGAAACGCTGCTAAGTGCACTAGCTATTAGGTGGGTAGAGAAGACGGGCAGCTGCCCGCCGTCCCCTGCCAGCTGGGCTGGGACCAAGAGGGCTGCGAGCAACCCCTTCCCTGCTGGCACTGATGCAGCGCCCGCTCCGGGCAGCCGTGGGCACGGCGTGCGAGTCCACTGCCTGGTGCCCTGCAGATGGTGTCTGCCAGCAAAGGGACACTGAAGCAGACAGATGAAGCGGGACCAGGTCCCATGTGCTTTCTCAGATGGCCTTCCCCAGCCCAGGTACGCCGGAGCAAACAGCAGCTTCTCCCCCAGCCTTGCCCTGAAAGCAGGTTGTGACGAGCAGAAGGTGGCACGCAGGAGCGGACACTGCGCTAAGGAACTGGCTTCATCTGAAGGTAATGTTCCCTCGGGTTAGTCTTTGCATTTGGTGGGAGTCCTACCTCCCTCCCTACCCACCTCCAGCCAGGAGCGCCTGGCTGGGCCTCGTGGTGGGAGGACACGGGCTGAGATGTTGGTTTTCACAATCTCTGGACAGCAAAAGGACAGGAAAGGCTCATATCTTCAGGTCAGGGCAAACTTTCACGGAGCTTTGGCCTTTCGACGCCACCAGAGTCTTTGTTGCAATGAGCCCCCCATTTCTCTGCAATGCATTTTATGCTACAAGATCTCCAACGTCCTTCCGAACCTTATTGTCCTTAATCCATGTAAAAACCCCGGGGGAAGACGGTGTAAACCCAAATCAGGGCTCAAGCAAGCAGTGGCGAGAGGAGCTGAACCAGCCCTTGAAGGTGAGTGGCAGCCTCACCCCTCGCTCCACCCGGCAGTCCCCCCTCGCACCCCCCAGAACCCCCCCTCCCCTCCTGCAGCGGTGACGGGGACCTCGCCAGGGCCACGGGGACCGTCCTCGGGGCTGCTGGAGCACCGCTGAGTGCGGCAGCTCTGTTGGCCGGGGCGGGGGGACACCCCAAATTTAAGATACGTCCGTAGTTGAGTCATGGCACTGAGACTCGCTCAGGGTTCCCAGGAGAAGCTGGCTGGGACATCCCTGCAGCATGGCAACAGGGCTGGCGTGCAACGATATTTCTGTGAAATAGTAAGTCCTCCAAGCAAACAGACTTCAGCAGAAACTGCATTTATTTGGAAAAAAACCTTCTTGTAAGAGCAAAATATTCTGTAATTGTCCATTTAGGGCTTCCTAAACCAACGTTAGAGCAACGCCCCTGGGGAGGGGGTGCTGGGTTAGATGGTCTATTGGTAATTTTCATGTTTCCAAAAGTCTGCTCCCAATGTCGACTCGGTGCCTGGCATTCAGCCCCTTGTCCTTGTCCTGGGAAGACAGAGCTTTCCACGTACAGCTAGGGAAAAAAGCTGTTAAAATTTCCATTCGCGTTCCCGCAAAAAAAAATAACTGTAAGAGGAGTAAATAAATGAGTTTGTTAGCCATGAATTCAGCCCAGCTGTCTAGGAGTTACTCATTATTTTGCTGGCAGCTTTGGGCTGGAGCTAAGTAGCCGTGCTTGGCCATTCCCAGCACCTCCCTGTGCACGTGGACTTGTTTTTGAAGTGCAGGGAACAGTGCCGAGCGCCGTTTCGCTGCGGTGGTTTGAACGTCTCGGGCTGTGCAGGCTTCTCTGCTCCTTGCTGGCGTAACGAGACCCTCGCTAGCGCGTCAGGCCAGGCTGTGAGCCGTGCAGGACCACGGCTCGCCTGGACCTCTGCTTCTGGCTGGGAGAGCAGCTTCGCTTCTCGTACCCGGGAATTTCCAGGCCCAGCTGACACCTGGAGAAGCAGCAAAACTAAATGTATTTTTAAATCTGTATGGGCTTGTTTAGGAAGCAGGGATATGTGTCTTTTTTTAGGGTGCCCAGCTGCAGCACAGACACGCAGTCATGCACGGGCAGGGGTCGCCTCTTCCTCCGGCCACAGCCGATCCCTGGCACCTCCGCTTGCTGGGAGAGCCGGCAGCACCGCTGGGAGCAGGGGACACAGCACATCCCCGGCCGATGGCATGTGTCCGGATCTCTGGTGCACACCCCAGCTCAAAATCTTGTCTCCTTGTCCGGGAGCCGGCTGGTCAGGTCCTTCACTGCCGTACCAGCCATGCCGGTGGGAGAGCAGAGCGGGCAGAGCTGCAGGTCCCACTCCCAGTGGGGAAGGCGTTATCTCTGCACCCACCCCAATACCCAAACGTCACATGAAGGCAGGGGATGTCCCCCATGGCAGGGAAACCTGCAGGCACCCGGCCTCTGCGTTAGACTCAGCTCTGCCGCCAGCCACCTCGCCGGCAAGGCGACGTTGTTGTGGCTTCGTTCCTCCATGAGACATGCTGGGGTCCTGCGGCAGCTGGGAAAAATGGTCCCTCTCCGACTGTCCCTCTGTCACCGCGCCTCTGAAGGGCTCAAGAATTCAGTCTCCGCAAAAGGGAGTGGGAAATAGGAGTCCCCACCGTTGCGGTGAGGACTGGAGACTGGGTATCCTGGGGACACTTGAGCTCAGAGCCCGGTCTAGCCCGGGGAGCTCCACCTCTACCTTGTGCAGCTAAACCCAGGCAGCAGGAGCGGACCCACATGTCAGCTAAGATAAGAAACTAATGTCAGATTTATTTTAAGGATGCATATTTTTATTTTTGAGTTTCCCCTTTGTAACTGTTCCCAATCTGGTAGCAACGATTTTTAACCCTTCGATGCAACAAAACCTGCACTTTTCCTTTTAAGCCTATTTAGCGTTGAGAGGGAGTTTGGGTGGATCTGGCAGAAACAGGGCACATCACTGTCACAAAAGCCGAATACATTAATGGGGATGAACTGTTGTTATGGAGAAAGCCTTGGGGAGGCTGTCACTGGAGGCAAGTTTAGGGTTCTTAGGGTAGGGGAATATTTGCATTACACTGGGAGAGCAGCCTCTGACAGGGGGTGTTGGTGCAATGCAAGGGGCAGGTTATATTGATGCATGACTTTGGGAAGCAGGCATCTTGGCACAGCCTTTGAAACATCTTTCCTCCCCGACTAACGCCTGCCAGGGGAGCGGAGGTCTCTGGCAGGGTGCAAGTCTCCAGCAAGCAGTGCTGCATGGGGGCGGCACGGCTGGGCCAGGCTGCGGCTCCCCGCGAGCACAGTGGAAGCAAAGCAGACGAAGACTGGTGTTCGAGTGAGCTTTACAGGTTTATTAATTTTTTTTCTGTTTGCCTAGAAAAGGTGAAGAGTGTCTCTTAGCCCCAGATTGCGATAAGACAGCCGCGGCGCTGCCTTCCCAGGGCACTTCCCCACTCCTGGAGACAGACAGATCCGGCTGGCCACGCTGCAGCTGCGTGCTGAAAGCTCCTGCGCCGACACCTCAGCTGCTGGGTTTGGGCAACAAGGCATCCCAGTGAGCCACCTTCCTCCGCCAACGGCGCTCGGGTGGGAGACCCGGCCTTTCACTCTGCCATAAGCACCCAGGACCGAGGCACCCGGAGCAGAGGGTGACTGTCGGGCACTGCACCCCACGCAACAGCGTCATGGTGTGCAGTGGGATGCCTGGGTGGGATGTATGGGTGGGATGTCAGGTGGGATGCCCTCTGGAGCCTCTCCAGCTTTCACAGGGAAGGGACCGGCTATGGCCAGGAAGCTCCCATGCGTCTGCAATGCCACCAGCGGGGACTTGAGGATGAGGGTGAGACGGTTGTGGTGTCTGCCAGCAAACAGAGAGCCATCGGCTCCATCCTGCGCGCTGCCTGAGGAAGAGCAACACGGGATGGTGCCAGCAGGGTGGCAAATTTCAGATCCCCGGGTGCTCTGTGAGTGAGGACTGACCATGTGTGTCCTTTTATCTTCTTCCTTCCAGTTTCTTTGCTGAACAAGGCGTGACTTTCCCAGCCATCTATTCCTGCAGCCAAAAAAATCACTCAGTGCTCTTTAAGGAGATGAATTTCTCTAGGACTTGCCCTTCAACCAGAGCATGCAGCGGCCACAGTCCCTCAGGGGAACTCGCCAGAGTCTGTCCATGAAAATAAACCATTGCAGATAGCAGGAGGGATTTTGTGTGTGTGCATCTTACCACAGAAATCAAATCCAGTAAAGTTTTTAACAGAAACAAAAGAAAGTATCAGTCTGCAGAGGACTTTTCAGCCCAGGACTGGGCAGGGTTGGCACTCCAGCTCATCCAGGCGCCCTCTGGGATGGGCTTCACCTCACAGGGTAAGCGCTGCCCTGCTGAGAGCCGCCCCAAACAAGCTCTTTGGGAGAGAAGGAGAGAGGCAGTTCGGCACTGGGGAACCATATTTCAACATCAAAAAGGGCCTGATGCCAGCGATTTCGGGCTGGCTGGCAAGGCTTTCCTCTGGTGCACCCGGACAACCTGTCCCTGCATCCTATTCAGACGGGGCTTGCTTCGCAGTGCAGGGGGAGAAAGGCTGAGCACTTTTAAAATGAGCTAAATTTGGGCAGAATTAGGAGCGGGGCTGATGGCCTAGCCGGCGCTTCAGGCAGTGGTGATGAGCAAGGTGAAAGCAGACGAATTTGCAGGCAACTGCAAACCTGTTTGCTGAAATACTATAGCAAGAAGAAGGAAATAAAAAATAAGATGTAATAATAACAATAAAACTGAGCTGGCACCTCAAACTCTCCATACGCGAGCGCTTTGCTGAGCATCCCCCACGACACATGCTGCTGAGCCCTCGCGGTTGGAAATCACTGGTTTGCTTACCCCAAGATAGGCTGAAACTGTGAACTTCAGATACACAAACACCCCGAAGCAACGATCAGGCTTCCGAAGAACAGCCCGGGCTTGATACCTGCTAAACTCATCCCCCGCTGCAGAGCTGGGCTGGCCTCTGTAACACCACCCCGTCTCCTAATTGCTCATGGAAGCAAAGCTTCGGTCAGAGCTGGGGCTGAAAGTGTCTCCAAACCTCCCAAACTCCGTGGGTATTTGAACCTGACTTTGCAGGACCGGGACTCCAAGTCCCGGTATCCCAGTATCCCAGCATCCTGGGCTTGGTGGCTCTGGGCCACGCACGCTGCGGCAAGCAGCAGCTCCTGGGGCTTTCTCCCGGCTGCAGAGCACAATTTAATTACGGGGGCAGAACCGGCAGGGGCAGAGCTGCTGGGAGGAAGGGTGGCCTGTGGCACGGCACGCTCAGGAGGGTGCCAGGCCCGCAGCTCCCGCACGCTCGGTGTGGGCTCAGTTTTGCTCCTGCATGCCCCTGCTTGCGGCTTTTGGCCTTATTCACTCTCTTCTGCTGTGCATGGAAAGCCTCCAGCTGCCGAGCGGCCGGGAGCGTGGCTGCTCTCTGTAGCTCTTGGCACGGCTGCCTGTCGTGCAGGAGCCCAGAGGAAGGCTGGTTTCGGGAAGCCCCTCTGGGTGCGGGGCCGGCTTCGGGCAGGCGAGCAGCCTGGCTCTGCCGCAGCCTCCCGTGGCCAAGCACGGAGCAGAGGTGCTGCTCCGAGAGCCTCCGGAGAGGGACCCCCATGCCCACGTCTCACGCTTATTTTTTAGGGTAAAGAGCTCAAAGCTAAATTCAAAGAATGGGAGCAGGCACTTTGTTTCCAAAAAAGTGGTAAAAATGTATTTGCTCCTTTTTAACGCAACTCCAGCTCCTTCTCCAGCAACAGAATTACTTTCAGACTCCCACAGCTGATCGCTGCGAGCTCACAGCACGGGCCCCTTCTCCCTGGGCAGCCCAGGCAAATGGGACCTGTCCCCCTGGGACGCCATGAGGCCGGCTGACCCGCACAGTGAGGGAAAGAGCCCGGTTTCCTCCTCCGCTTGCCGCGCCGCACTGTGAACAGCAAACACTCAACAGCCGCCGCCCGCGGGGGCCGCCCAGCCTGAGCCCCTCCGCTCCCTGCGTCCCCCCCGGCCGGTGCCGAGGTCCGCCGCCCCCCCCGCTGCGCTCAGCTCCAGACCTCCCCGTGTCACCCCTGCTGTCCCCAGGGGCTCGCGTGCCAAGTCAGCCACGCTCACGCGCCCGTGTTTGCTGCCTCCTGCCAGCCCTCCCCTGCCCGCGCCCCCACGCCGAGCCTGCCCCGCATCTCTCCACACTGAACGAGTTTCTTTCGAAACTCCTTTTGTCCTGAGCCACGAGGGTCCTCGCAACAGGGAAAAAACACAAGAGGACAGAAGTGACACTGGTTTCTTCCGACGCCGAGCAGGGGTTGCTGGGCTGTCTCAGCATCCCCTGGTACAGAGCAGTTGTGGGCTCGCTGTGGCTGCCGGCTGCAGGGCGGTGCATAGCGGGGACGGGCAGTGGGTCCGTGCACGGTGACGCGCTCCTTGGGCCACTCTCCGGGCTCTTTCCGTGCCGGTCCCGGGCAGGCAGGTGGGACAGAGCCTCCCCCGTGACGGGAGCGGGGATGGCCGGGCGCTGGCGGCGGCGTGGCTCGGTGGGGTGGAGAATGACGACAAGCTGACCTCGGGCAGGGGCCGGACCTCCTCGGGTGCGACAAAGCCGGTGCTGTCACCCCTCTACCGTGGGGCGCTGGGCAGAGGGGGGTGTGTAAGCAGGGGGCTCCAGGTGGAGCTGAGCCTCTGTCCCCAGCCCGGGTCATAGGGCTCCCTGCTCTAAGGCGATGGGCTCCTGGCGCTGCCTCTTCCGCTGCCTCTCCCGCTTGGCCCGCCAGCACACGTAGGCGGCCACCAGCAGGCCCACCCCGAAGATCAAGGTGGCCACCGAGACCACCTTAGCGATGTCCATTTGCGGGCCATTGATGGTGAAGGTGATGCACGTCGCAGCTACGCCGATGACCACGGAGACGATACCGAAGGGGAAGATGCAGCGGTACCAGGATTTCTCAGTCCCGCCCGTGGCCAGGGCCAGCTTGTTGAGCGTAGCGGTGGAGTCAGTGGCTGTGGCCAGCGGCAGCCCGGGTTTTCCTCCCTGCAGGCAAGTGAGTGAGTTGGACTTGCAGCCCATCATGTTGGCAAGAAAACCCAGAAATGACCAGCGCAAAGTGCGGGAGGGTTGGACGCAGGTCGCCGTCCCGCCACGAGCCGCTGCCGTGCCGGTGATGGAGGGAAGAGGCTGGATCCTACATGGTCAGCGTTGTCCGGCAGCTCGGAGTGCCTCGGCGTAGACGGGCCAGGATCTCGGCTGCCGCTGCTATCACTCCCAGCTTTGGCTCCCGGCTCTTTTGCTGCCAGACGGAGCAAGGATCGGAGCGAGGATTGGCGGTGACAGCAGTGATCTCATGCGGGTGGGAGGACTGGCTCGGCCTCGCTGCCTGTTAACTGTTTCAGGCTCTGAGCAGGCAGCTGCCTGCAGCCCAGCTGGGATCGCTCTTGGGACGTGTTTTTGCAGTTTGCATCTGTTTTCGCCAGCCCGGTCCCCGGCCAGGCAGCGCTAGGGCAGGGCAGCTGGCCCAGCTGCCCACCGCCCCCAGCTCCCCCCAGCCCACCCAGGACCACACTGCTGCAAATACCACTTCAGGCAGCCCCACGGGCAGCGAAACCCTGAAGGAACGGGCAGCAGGACTTCCAGCCACCCCACAGAGCCCCTTCACCTCCTCCTTGCGCAGCACCAATGCCATCACCTCCTTCCGAGTTGCTCTTTCTCCCTGTGTCACCCTCTGCCAGCTTTGTCCCCTGGCACAGGGCTTGGGGGACCCTCACTGGGAGCCCATGGACTGGCAATGCTGGTTGGACTGGAGAAGGCTCGAGGCTGAGACTCACCGGGGTGGTGGGACACTGCTGAGGGTGGCACTGGGGGGGACGTAGGGTGACCAGTCAGGGGACCTGGAAGGAAAGGGGCTGGAGCCAAGGTGAAGGAGGATTTGGGATTTGAGATGATCACTGCCTAGGCAAGGCAGCAGCAGGGTAAGAGCCGGGAGGGCAGGACAACGAAAGGCAGCTCAGCGTGGGAGGGGACCAGCAGAGCCGCAGGAAGGACAGCTCGCTCAGGAAGGAGAGCCAGTGTGCGCTGGCAAGGCTTTGGGAACCGGCACCGTGCCCGCCAGGGCCCCTCAGGTACAGCGCGCTCTGCTTCCTTTCCCTGCAGTGCCCAAATCTTGAATATCAAGATTAATTATTTTTAAACAGCAATATTAAGCACAGGTAGGTAATGTTGGCTCTGCAGCCTGCTCCAGTGCAGAATCACACACTTGCAACAGCAGCCACAGCGTGTGGCCCAGTGTGGCCGGCACAGCGGCTGCCCAGGGCTCCTGGGCAGGGAGGAGTAGAAGGAAGGGATGGAGATACAAACAGCCTGGAGAGGGTTGAGCACAAATGCCTCCTGCCCAGCTCTGACCACCAGCAGAGACTTATTTTTGTGGGCAAAACCTTTTTGTGCCGCCTTTCCCATGAGTGGATCAGGGAGACACTGAGACCGGAGCTGGCACAAACGGTTCCCATTTCCACTCGCTTCTCCCGCACTGTTTTTTTTTAATTGGTTTTCCTGAAGGAGAGAGGAAAGGAATGAGCTATCGCAGCAAACGTAAGAGACCTGGAGCCTTTCCCAGGTCAGAGTTTCCCCCGAGCTGATGGGGCCCAGCTGTCTTTCTGCATCAACTGAGAGGAAGCCAAAAATACGGGAGAAAATCCACATTGTAGCAGAAGCGGAGCTGTGCAGCGAGAGGGCGGCTCTGCGGGAAGGTGAGAAGAGGGAGAAGCAGAGGAGCTGATGGGACTGACTCAGGAAAGGGGAGGTTTGGGCATTAGTCCGGACACGGGACACGTTATCCTCCCTTGTTTTGTGGGCACTGCTATTGCCTACACCATTCCCAGGGAAATCATCCCACTCCAGGGAAGGGGGAGAATAAAGCTGGTCTGAATCAGCCTTCACTCCTCTCCAGGCTCGGTCTGGAACACTGCGTGAGACCTATTAGCATGAAAAGGGAGGTGGCTGGGTCTAGAAGAGCCCTGAGCTCTCTCCTTGCCTCTAGTTTCTTAAATAACATCCATAAATGACAAAAGTGAAGGTTGATCAGGTATCAGATGAATTCCCAAGTTTCAGGGAGGCTTTGTGCTCCTGCAGCATCGCCCGAGGCAGCCAGCTGCAGGCCACGGGGGACCTGAGCACAGAGGCTCCGGCTATGCAAGTAAATAGCACTGGGAAAATAACTACAGATCAGTCAGATGTGCAGCACACGGCGCTCTGCAAACTGAGAAGTTTTGTTTATTCTCCTGATTGCTCGTTAGAGGGGAAGAGCAGCAGCACAACCCCACCGGTCAATGCCCTTTGAGCAGCGAGGGCCAAACCCTGCCTGCTTAAGGCTGATACTTCCCCTTACAAGCTCAGTCTTCCGTTTCGTGAAGCTTTGTCAAACTTGAAACTGTTCAGGCTTAAATCTGTGCTGAGCATTTACCCTAAGCTGAACCCTTGAAGAAAATTTCAGCTAAAATACTTCAGCTGCTGCTGAGAGCAGGGTCTGGAAGAAAATACCCTGGTGACAAGCCTGGCGATGAGCCACTTTCCAAACTGCTTCTCAAGAAACCGGTGACGTGATTACACCCTTAAATACAGCTCTAGCCCCCCGAGAGGATGCTGCTGCCAGCTCAGCCTGCCCTAGCTGGTCCTACCCGCGACAGCATCCCCACAGCTCCAGCCTCCGCTCATCGGGTTGGGAAGGACTCTTGGCTTCCATCGAAACACGACAGCGTCAGTGGACTGACAGTTGTACAAGTTTTTTAAGTGGTGCTGAAGAGCAGTGACTGGCCTTGAAAAAGCAGGAGGTGACGAGAACAAGCTCCAACTGGTTAGAAAAACACAACGTTTTAATACATCTCAAGTTCTGATCCGTGATGAATTTTAATATTTGACTCAGCAACACTGACGCGATCCCGCTGTAGCAATCCTGTGTGTCTCCTGCATTGGTGCAAACCCTTGACCCACTACTGTGTTAACAGCTGCTTATATATGTTTCACGGCTGTATAATTTTATGTACACATACATATGCATGTATACATGCATATATCAAACTCCTCCATATATACACCGAGACATAGCTCACCAGTGTTTCCAAAGAAGCAGCAGGCAGCGCTGCCTGCATGTCCGACCGAGGACCCGCTACAACTCCAGACATGGTTTAAAAGAAATTTGTTCTTTAAGTACTGAAACAGCAGACAGCAGAGGTGCACATCACTGAGCCATGCTGCCTTTGCCCCTGGTTTGAAGGGAAAAGCAAAAAGCCTTAGCAGGACCAGGACAGCCCTGCACGGGGCTCGGGCTGGGACGGGGTCACCTCCAGGATCTCACACTCACATGTAGAAAGCAGCTGGATGAACTTGCCCTTCTCCATTCAGAGAGGCCAAATTCAGGCAAATCTTTCTCTGATTTTGCAGTGGGTTTCTACAAAACTCACAAATGTGCTAAGGGAGAGAGGAAGAGGCTTCAGGTCGGGCTGCATGGTGAGAGTCCATTTTTGGGGGGCACTGAATCTCCCCCCCTCGGTGGGGCTGACGGGCTCCTCCGCCTGGGCGCTGAGCTCCTTCCCTCCACGCTCCTTATTCTGCGACTAACATAAGGGTGTAATTTTCATAGCAGAAATAGAGACTCGCGTGCGTCCTCCTCCCTCTTCCCACAGGAGGAGAGAAAAGCGCAGCTGGGACTGGATGAGTCACGTTGGAGGAGCTGAGATGGATGACACCCCCCTATACGTGCCCCCCCAAGGACTGTGCTGACCCGTCCGGTGATGGATGGGGCAGCGGGAGCTCTCCCTGCAGCAGGGATGCTGCCCAGAGCCGGGCTGCAGTGCCCTCGGATGGGGGAGAGGCTCTGGAGCCTGGCTCTCAGGACTGCAGCAAAGAGCTGCCGGAAGGAAAGAAAAACCTGCAAACAGAAACTTCTGTTTAAGAAGAACCAAAAAAGAGCAGAGAGGGTTAACGGCTTTGGTGGGCAATGGAAAGCTTGTGTTTTGAGCAAGAAATCCAGATTCCTAGGAGGGAAACAGAGTTGAAGCGAGAAAGGATGAGGGAGCCAGGATCCCTCTAAAACAGATGAATTACTCCATTTTTGAAGTAAGAAAGCCCAGAATCAACTACGATGCTGACCACCACCAGGAAAGCCCAGGAGGAGCAAGGTGTGGGAGACAATCCACGCCCCTGGCACTCAGTGCCCAGCGCTGGGGCAGGAGGAAGGAGTTTTATGCTGGGGGTTCATAATTACATGGGTAACCAGAGACACTAACACCGACTTTTCAAAGTAGGTATTAGAGAGCCAAAATAATTTGGAGACCACACGGAAATGCTAAAATAAAGAACGCAGGGCCAGGATGCAGAGACACCCACACCCCGCTTGCTCTGCTTACGGCTTCACTACACATAGCCCATCACCTCCGCACAGGCCAGCTGCTCAGTACGGGTCCTGCCGCACTCAGGACGGCCTACACCTCCATCCTGCAGCTAATACGACTGTGTAGAAGAAAGGGTTTGTAGATAAAGGAATTATACCTTATTTTTTCCAGAAACTAGAAGGTAATGGGCCTGGAAACAAGAACAGAAAACAATGTATCTTAGGGGAAATAACACCTTTGGGCAAAGATAATCAAAGATAATCATATATACTTGCACTAGTCAAAGAAATAATACTCACACATGCCCACCTTGTTTCTCATTTTCAGGACACACAGCTCAATATCCTAGGGTCTGAGTTGTAGAAACCCAGCAAATGGCAGCCCTGAAGTCCACGAGAAGTGTGCTCTGAACAAGCCACCCTCACTCATTTAAAAACTAAATACCAACAGACCACACACATTGACTTATCACACAGAGAAACTGTAAAAAAAAAAAAAACAAAACCAAACTCATAGTAGTTTGCAAGAATTAAGACATCCCCACAAGGTTTTTTCCCTGTGGCTCTGTGAGGAAATGAATAATTCTGCCTTTATTCGGCTCGCACGGTACAGTTCATGCAAGAGCCACACATTACATTAAGACTAGGGCAAGAAATACTGAAGAACTATTTATTGCACAGCTATCCCCCATAATAAACAAACTTTGACTGCAATGAAGAGTGGCAGTGAAATGAGAGCAGATGAATATGGCATCAACAACCATGTAGCCCATTGCCACAGATGGTCCAAATCGCAGCTGCAACCTGGGACTGCGGCTTTTTCTGAGCTCTCGACTGCAACTTCAACAGTTTTAACATAGCCATTAAATACAGCCATTGAATATACCCATTCCACGGACTGACAAAAGCTACCTAAATATGGAGGCGCAGCTCTTAAGCGCTAAAAGGTGGCAAACTTGGAGGGAAGGAGGAATTGCACGGGAGAGGAAACGGTGACATCTGGATTTACTGGAGGCAGCGGCTGTGCCGGGGGACGCAGCCGCCTCCCAGCACCGGCGGTGCAAGGCGCATGCTCCGAGCCACGCCACGTGGCAGCGCCTGCAGTCGCTCAGCGCTTGCCATCACACCGTGGCTGCACCCGGCCGTGGAAACAACCTTGGCAAAGACAGCGTTAAGTTCTGAGCGGCTCCATTAATTTTAAGATAAAGAGCAGGGAAGAAACTCCTCACGCAGCAGGAAAGCTTCATTAAGGAAGCACAGTTGGCCTCTCAGACCATTTTAAGTCGCTGTGTGCCATGTAAAACTGGAAAATAGACAGCAAAATAAATCAGGAGGCACAATCTTGGATTCTAGTCACCTAAGAAGTATTTTCCAGGTCTATGATTCAGCAAAGGGAGAAAAAAATTAGAAAAAAATAAATATAAATAAAGCAGGGGAAATAAAGCAGCAACAGCCATCAGGAAGTGGGGGTCTGAAAATAGCAGCAAAGTGTCACCTTGATCCACTCCAACAAAGACTTCTGCAACAGTGACAAGTTGCTAGGTGACATCACCCTGCTATTTTGGGTCCGTGTCATTACGCTGTGTGATGAGCCCCACTGGAGCATCTCCCAGCGCCGACTGCTCAGCACAGGCAGGGAAACCAGCGCCAGCCTGCCAAAGGAACTTCCGAAACAGGGACGGCTTTTGAAATTAGAGATTCATGTGTCTTACAAGAAGGATGCTTTCCTGTGGATTCAAATATAGATAGGAGCAGATGGAAAAGAATTATTATATCATCCGCCCGGCGGTAGCTATGTTCCTTCCCAGCGTCGTGCAATGTTGGTGCAGGCTGAGCACGTACAGACCTCCCTTCGCACCTTCTGCTGCTCCTCTCCCGTCACCCATCAGCTGACTACCCCACGTTAGACCACAGCAGATACTCAACACAAACAATATTGAGAACCAGGTATGATGCAGAAACAGGAAAAAACTGCTAACTAGGAGAAAAGCTGATCCGCAGCAACTTTGGTGATGCCCTCTGCCCCCAAAGAAGATGCTCCAGATGCTCACGCGTGGCCAGCCTTGAGCAGGCACGGCCCAGAGAGCTGGACAAGGCACCAGCAGAGCTTAGTCTGACTCACAGGGCATGCACGCTAGTTTTAAGGCTCACAGAATAAGAAATACACCTAGTACACTAGAATAAGCTATTTTACCGTAACTAGTGTTTAAAAAAAAAAAAAAAAAAACAACCCACAAAATAATGCCATTTGCATTGTCATAAGCAAAACTCTGAATTACTCTTTGTAAATGGAGACCGTGGCACTCGCGCTGCTAGGAGGAAGGGAGCCGTAGTCACGAATGATTCAAATCATTAGTGGTTTGTTCATTCAACCAACTCCATTAAATCTGGTGGGTTTGCTTTTGCAAGGACAACACGATCACTGCCGAGAGCTTTGTCACCCTCAAGGAGAAGACTCCAGAACAGCGCAGTGATGGGTCCTGACAAACACCACTTAATACTAGACAAAACCAGGTACCTAAGATTGATAACAGTTGCAAGGATTTTGCCAAACACCCCAAATTTCCTAATGATACTAAAAGCGAGCCTTCCAGGCTCACAGAAACACACAGTTATGTTTAAATTCATCTACCCAAATTTGTTAAAATATGAAAAATACTATGCCTGATTCATCCCTGCAGCCAGTAATTTGAATTCTGTCCCATTACGTAGCCAGCACACAATCGTAATTAAAGCACTGTAGATTATTTATGGTTTCATTACCTTTTTAAAGGTAGTTTTTTGTGTTTGGGGTGTTTTGGTTTTTTTAATTATCATCCTTGTGATCTCGCCTTCTGTTTATGTGTCTGGTTGGTACCAAATACTCAATTCCTCCTGAAGGCAGGGAGAACGGCAGATGCCCATCGCTTTGCATGACAGCACTGAGCCGCCCGACAATTTCAAAAACAAGATTTACTGCTAACACATCCTATAAGTGACTTCATCTCCAAAGAGAAAAGTGGTTTATATTCACCAAAGGGTGAGATATATATCACCACAAGGGTGAGATCCTCAGATAATGCACTTTTCCAAATCCCAAAGCTACAAGGCTATACCAGCTGCATCAACAGATGTGGTGCAATAGTGTTAATAGAGGAAAAAGGGTGATGCGGTGCGACAGAGGTGCAGTGCAACATAATTTACAACGCCACTTAATTTGTGGTGGATAAAGCAACCCTACTTTGAAGTCTTACTGACATGAGCGTGTGCATTAAGTCTCCCTTGTTTTCTTCTTCTTAAACTGGAGATGAAGTGAGACTAATAAATCGTTTCCCACTATAATTTGCAAGGGCTGAAAAAAAACCTAACCGGCAGGTGTTAGCACAACTCAGAGTTTGTGTTCTCAGAAACCAGGAGGGAAGATTTCAGACAGGCTTTTCTCCAGGGTCAGTCTCCTCCACTGACTCAGAGCTCGCTTCTGTTTGCTTTTTCCTATCCGAACTCCAGATCACTGATTATCTTTCTTGTTCTGTCTAAAAATAAGTCAAACATCTCCGTTTGGGAGCCTAAATAGCCCACTGCTGTAATCTCTCGCCTTCTGAAATTACAGTTCAAAACCCGCTTTTAATTTTTTTTTTCCCCTCCCATTACCAGCTCTTTATCCCCTGGCATACGTGGCACACTGCTTCCTGCCCTCTTCTTTCTAACTGGGCTCAGATTAATTAACAAGAAATAGATTTTTCTTGGTTACAATGCTAAAGCCCTTCTTTCTTCACAAATTAAAAACAAGATG
The DNA here is from genome assembly GCF_018139145.2 of Gymnogyps californianus. Taxonomy (NCBI): domain Eukaryota; kingdom Metazoa; phylum Chordata; class Aves; order Accipitriformes; family Cathartidae; genus Gymnogyps; species Gymnogyps californianus. The sequence goes on from NC_059485.1 coordinate 18,567,016, forward strand.
ATAGATCTTCTCTTCCGGATGGTGGTTTTGATGTTACAAAAATAGTAGTTGATCTGCATGGTGGAGAACAGGAATTTTAATACCTATTTAATGAATTGGTTTCATGTCGGACTGAGTCATGATTAGGGTTTTTGGTTTGTGAGGTTGTTTTTAATGGAAGTGAAGGAGGACTAGGAAGCTTCCAGTGAAACCAGATGTCAACTGCACCAGTCCCAGTGTATATGCTTAAAAAAGAAAAAAACAAGAGGCTTTGCTCCAGAGAGCATAGATGTGGCAAAACCAAGCTAATGAGCAAGTGAAATAATAGCAATCTCCATTTTACAGATAAAAAGTGAAGAGCCCCTGGTGTCAGAGCCATCATCTGCCAGCCTCCCAGTGACCCCACCTGGTGACAGGACTCGGGACTGGAAATGTGCAGCTGTGAACTGGCTGCCTGCTTGCAAAAAATCCGTGTTGGCCCCTTCTCCTGGCTTTCACAAGGCTCTTAAAGCATTTCCAACTCATTGCTTACAGTACACTGAGAATTAGACACCCTGGGACAGTCTGGAGGAGCACCACGCATCCTGCGTTACCCACGTTCAGCATCCTCAGTGTGGTTTGCACTCACATGTAACCCAGTAACATCACTTTCAGATTTATCAGAAGCAGACAAAACTTCTCAGCAAAGCTTCAGCTGGAAATCCCAAGCTCACGCCGAATTCTGTAACTCAGGGAGAGACTGATTTGAGTTAAAAAAAAAACAAAACCAAAAACCAACAAACCAAAGGATGTGTGTGGAAGACATATAGCTCCTCCCAATACTTCTACTACAAATACAAGCTCTCTGTCTCAGCATTTTACAGCACCATTGCCCTTTCTAGAAACCCTTGACTGGCACGACAGTGCACACTGCCCAAATTGCTGATTCAGGTGTTAATGCTTCAGACTTGACTACACAAAGTGTTTTAATTAAGTAACCAGCTCTCTGGAGCTCACAGAAAGCTCATTTGGAGAGTAACACCGACAGCAAATTTGTCATCTACAGAGAGAGCTGGGAGTTTTCCCCCCAGTTCAACACTTACCATCTTAAACTGCTCGTTGATGAAATTCCCTTAGCCCAGATGAATACAGTTCATCTGGTTTTGCCTCTCCAAACTATAACCTGTGCTCCTGGCCCGGGCAGCTGGGGAATTCTTCCCGCCCTCGCCCCAGGGGTGGGACCCTGCAGCTCGTGCTGTATATGCAATTATTTCAGCAGGTCACAGGTTGTCATGCTCCATCACTGGTCACATGCTGCTAGATCCCTCAAAAAGGTTGGAAGAGGCAGGACATTCCTCCACACCACTCTTGGTGAGATCTGCCTTCTTACCAAGACTCAAGTTATTTCTGTTTTAGATGAAGAGTATCCCTAAAGCCACACTGTTTAGTCTCTAAATGCTGTATCTCCCAAGGAGGGAGCTGTAGCAAGCACTTGGTAATGTATCTGATAACATCTGCAGGATAAACCCTTGAACGTTTCAACACGATGAACATCCAGAATTAACCAAAGATGACTAGTGCACGTGAAATCCTACAAGAGGGTCTACTGATTGCAGCGTGCACTAACAGCAGCACTGCCTCTGTTTTTCCACTGGTCAAGTGTATTGGCAAAAACAGAAACAGTAAGTGGAGAAGTTGCAGAGGGGAAAAAAAGGATGAAGCCAGTGGAAAAGACAAACATAGCAGTTGGAAATGCTTAAAGTCACAGATTCTGGAAAGAAAAGAAAAAACCTGTCTCCTCCCAGGGATCAGCTTCACATCCTTCAGTAACGAAAAAACAAAAGCCTTTTAAGACTCTACTGTAGGGGACAAAGAAGGAATAAGAGTGCTAATCCTCCCTGACCCTCACCGTGCTTTGTCTCAGCTCATGTCTACACAACACTGGTATCATCTATCACTTTCCAAAAATACTGCTCATTTCCTGTATTTTTGTAATACTATCCCCTGGCATCACAAATGCTACCTTTTGTCTTTCTTTTCTCCTCATCTCAATTTGATGTACCAGCATAATTTCTTTCTCTAACAATGGCACATTTTATAACAAAAAAGACTCCCCAACCACTGAGTTAAGTTGCTATTGAATCTTTATCTCCGCTACAGCACAAGACTCATTTGAAAAAGTGAGTCATTCAAATGATTTAAAATCTTACACATTTATGAAAATTATAAAATGCCTCTCGCATGGTGTAGGAAGAGTAATAAAACCACACTGCACCCAGAGGCAGAAAACAACCCAGCTACCCGCCAGTCATCACGCTGGGAGCTGTGCTCCCCTTCTGCACCCCTCCTACAGTGTCAGCTTGCCTTTCGAGCTTGTAACAACCCCTGCAAACCCATTTTTGCAGGCTTAGTCTCTTTTTCACAGTCCTTTCACACTTATGCAGTCCTTGCTGTGGCAGTGAAGTTAATGCCAATTTACACTGGACTGCTCTGCGCAAAGAAGCAGATGCTCCATGACTCATGCAGTGCTTACAGACACAAGTTATGGATAACAGCACGAGAATTAACAATACCAAATGTCATCTCTAAAATTCAAACATGCAGATGTTAATGCCCATGGCATATGACCACGTTACTTTAGGAGGCAGTGTTTGCTCCTATAACCAGCTCTTTAATTGTTACCTTGCAATCCTCCAGTGCTGTTGACCACAGCATGGTTTCCCCAGTAGACCATGCAGATGTAAATCACACAGGACTCCTCTGCACGTGCAGTGGGGAAGAAGGTAACAAACCCCTGCCCTGATTGCAGACTCCATGGGAAATCAAATACCATCTACAAAGAACTGAATGCAATGCAATAAAAAAAAAATAAAGTGAAAGTAAAGGATGCTGATTTTCATCTATCATTTAGATCATTTTCAGTGAATTCTGAGTGTCATAAAGGGCCAAACATTCAGAAGAGACAGAAAACTAACTCTGGCCTTGAAAAAAAACAGAAGGAAAAAATGACCACTGCCAGCAGTGCTAAGAGCTAAATCCCCCCAAGCAAACAGTCCTAGTCCAGCTAAGTGATATGGTGCAAGTCAAACTGTAATGAGCAGTGGTACACCATGGCCCTTCCCTAAATGGACTTCAAACTGCTCACAAGCAGAGGTATTCCACATGACTCTAAAGCTTTGCTTTAATTATCACATAGAAACGCCAGGGGATTTGGGGATTACAAGCAAAAACCTGAGATGCGGGAGAAACCAAAGCTGGAATTTTCCCATGGTGACAAGGTCAGAATTGGCACAGAATCTGTGTTTTCCATAGCCAGGCGGGACATTGCATTAGTCCCTCTGGAAGACTGCTCCTCCAGCAGCTACTGGCACAGGTTCAGCAGTAACGCAAAGGGCCGAGTGCCATCTACCGGGCTGCTTTACCAGCTCCCTCTGGCCGCAGCTGGATTCCCTGACATCTCTCAAGTGCAGACAGCCCAACCCTTCTTAGACTGCTGCCTCAGGCACAACCACCAGATAAGATGACATAGCAAAAATATTTCGGTTATAGGCTAGGTGTAAGTCCTTACAAAAGAGCCTGGCAAGTTGTGAAGCTGTCTGAAGGGGCCCTCAACTGAGCAGCGATGTGACTGACAGGCTGATGAGAAGGGACTGCTCCAGCTGCACCACGGCCCAGGCACCAGCCCAGCTCAGAGCAGGTACCCACAAACCGGAGTAGTTCCACAAGAGGCACTACTGCATGTGGCCCGGGCCGCTGTGGATGAAGACATCGAAAACACTGTTAGTCAGTGAATATTAAACAGTGACTACTATAGTGCTGGTTATATGCCAGTTGGTGAACAGAGTAATAGGGAAGCAGCAGCTCAGGTTCTCTGGATTTTCAGATGCTGGAAGGCTGTGCCCCGCCATACTGTGGCTATCTGACCAGTATGAATCATAGAATGGTTTGGGTTGGAAGGGACCTTAAAGATCATCTGGTTCCAACCCCCCTGCCATGGGCAGGGACACCTTCCACTAGACCAGGCTGCTCAAAGCCCCATCCAGCCTGGCCTTGAACACTTCCAGGGAGGGGGCATCCACAGCCTCTCTGGGCAGCCTGTTCCTGTGCCTCACCACCCTCACAGTGAAGAACTTCTTCCTTACATCTAATCTAAATCTCCCCTCTTGCAGTTTAAGGCCATTACCCCTTGTCCTGTCACTACATGCCCTTGTAGAAAGTCCCTCTCCGGCTTTCCTGTAGGCTCCCTTTAGGTACTGGAAGGCTGCTATAAGGTCTCTCCAGAGCCTTCTCTTCTCCAGGCTGAAGAACCCCAACTCTCTCAGCCTGTCTTCATAGGAGAGGTGCTCCAGCCCTCTGATCATCTTTGTGGCCTCCTCTGGACTTGCTCCAACAGGTCCATGTCCTTCTTATGTTGGGGGCCCCAGAGCTGAACGCAGGTCCATGTTTTATTGCCTGCTACACTGCATATAGGAGCCCAGTGTCCTGACTGAGGCAGTCAAGAATCTAGAGCTAGCCAGAGAGACAGACCTTGGAAGAAAAGCCAAAACCAGTGTCTATGAAGCCCTGAAGGGGCTTCACAAAATCTCAGAGCTAGCAGGTCATAAAAGTGATATAAAAAGGAAAAAAAAAAAAAAAAACAAACCACAAACCCCTGAAATTTAGTTGGAAAAACAGGCAGAGTAAAAAAGTTAATAGAAAAGATTTATTGCTTAAAACTGTCTCTGGTTATGTGAATGGCTAGTAGGAGGTTCCCACCGGATCAGTCTGCCAGCTCGTCTCTCACCAGCACAGGGAATCGCTTGCCTCCTTCACAGAGCTGTGTGTAAATCGCTCGATACAGCTGAGCTGCAGAGGCCTCCGGGTAGAGCCTGGACTCCAGGACAGGCAGGAGTTCTGCCATCATGACCTGGGCAGGAGCAAAGGAGACACGTCAGAGCCAGCGTGCACTTTTAGGATTCCATGAAGTGAAGTGGCTGCATAACAAGTGAAATCTAACCAGAGCAGTATGACTAATAACATGCTAATCGATAGACAGATGCTTTCTTTTGTCATATTTAACAAAGGCAGAGTTGTTCATCCTCTGCTCATGAAGTACACCAGCAGCCGCCCAGCATTCCTAAAGCAGCGAGATAAACAGTGGTGCTTTTCCTCTGCTGCAGAGATGGCCCAGCGCTGGGATGAGACAAGCATCCTGTGAGAAGCTGAAGCTGATGTTGATTCAGGAGCTCTGCAACCACACAGTGAAGCCCTGACTCACCCAACGGTAAGTTCAACCCTTCACTCACGACTGTTCCTGCACCTCCCAGTTGGGCCACGTTAATCCAAGACAGACGGGCAAGTGGCCAGCTCCAGCCCAAACAGAACAGAGCTGCATGCCTCCCCAGCAGCACAGGCTACAGGGGACGCTAAAGGTGTCCAACATTCCCCAGCCTGGCCTCTGGTTTATTAAGCCTAGCTCGTGATCTCAGTCCATGCTCTCAAACAACTCACTGGCCTGTCGCAGCACAATTAACAGCACAAAGCTCTGGGATTATGACTGTAACTGACAACTCAAGCACAGGTGAACTTCCAATCAAAGGACAAAAGTTAGCCTTTAGTGCCCCACTCTTGAGTTAATGCTCAGAAAGACATTTTGCCTGGGATTTTTTTTTTCCAGCTGGCATCAGCTAACGAAGTCTGAGCAGTCTGCACATTAAAAACCCACACAGTCTACTTTACACAATGTCTTCCCCAGAGAAGAGTGGACAATGAACTGCACGTGTCAGTCACCTCCCTCAAAGCATTTTTCAGTGGTGGAAACAAAGGAAGACCCAAACAGCACAGAGTACCTGCAGGGGGTTCCCTTTCCTGTTCTCCATAAATCTCTGCACAGGGACAGGGAAACAGGACATAGTTGCCAATCTCTGGGAAGAGTTAAGAGCTGCAGACGTGAAAGCTACCTAAGGGGAAAGTTGGCACATGAAAGAGTGCTACACTGCTCCACTTCCTAAGAGAAAGCCCCTTCTCTTCCATCTGCCTGGTCCGCTCCTGACGCATAAGAATAGAGGAAACAGGCCTTCACCATCAAAGACAGGCTAAGAGCTACCAGGACTTTCTACGATTCTTGGCATTCCTCCACGGAGAGGAAATGGACAGGCTTGACCCAGAAATACGTACATCCTTTCCCCGGGTATTTATCTTGTACTAAGTCCATTCACTTCACCTGTCCCAAGAATTTCACCTATCTTGCACCCTCTGCACAGAGCTGCTTCAGATACTCAGAGCTCACCCAGCACAAAGCACCTGTTTAGATACACGTGCAGAGGAAATTGAGTCACTTGATGAAGCATCAGGCAGCAGGCTTCGGTCACTACTTCATTTTGGGCAGATGAAAGTCAAAAACCTCACAACCCCTAATTCAGGATTATAGCACTGAAGTCCCATTTGAAGACAGGCAGCAATCTATCTTCAGCCACAGGGACAAGTGCTGCCAGTTATGAATAACTCTTCCCTGGCTTACAAAAAATGGCTTTTCCAAAGCCTCTATCATTCAGGTCAACAGCAAAGGTTAGGTCAAAGGAGTAGATGCGATTTCAGAGATCTTCTCTCCTTTGCTGCTGTTGGTTGAGAAGAACAAATGATCCCTGTGCAGCAAGCACTCTGCTCAGGCTGGTGGAGACTGACCTCCTATCATGTTCTTACAGGCAGTCTCAGAACAGTAAAGTCAAGAATAGCAGCACTGTGGTTTGAGATTTAAAAGGAAAGGAGCAGACAGCAGAGGAGCTCACTAGCTGGAGGTCACGCAGGAGGGAATAACAGAGTGGGTGCCCTAATGGGACTGTAAAGGGCTGCCAAAAGGGGTTTCCAGGCATTACCAACAACATCCTCCACTGCCAAACTCTTTCAGAGTAGCTTAAAAAAAAAAAATCTTATCAGGAGAGGGTCAGTCATTTAAAGGTCTCTGCTCTGGCCTTAAGAAAAAAGTAAGTCCATTCATCTACAAAGTAAGGCACTGATGGGACTCAGACACGAGGCATAAACATAGAAACACCACCGGGAGAGCTTGCTGTGCTGGTGTTCCCCCATCAAGACCCTGTACGCCAGCTGTTGCCCCACAATTGCCCTTTTCTTTCCCTACTCCAGGAGCACTAACACTTTTAAAAGACTGACCTTTTGTAAGGCAATTTCTTGGTGCAGCATCGACACTTGCAGCTTCAAGGCAAACAAGTCCCTCAGCTCCTGGCAACTGGAGTAACAAAGGAGAGGCAGAGCCAGCACGCCTGCACTGTCACGCGTCTGTCCCCTGGGAGGAACACAGGCTGGAGAGCAGCTTCCTATGGCCCCAGCGCAGTCTGGGCGCAGCCTCGTCTGGGACTCCACAGCTGCCAGGGTGGAAGAATTGGCAGGAGGCACAAATATACAAGTTAAATCTGTACTTGCAGAATTTGTGATCTACTTACTGTTCCTAGAAATGGATGACTAATGACATTGTATTAGTCAGGGTAAGCTCCTCGCACATGACACAATCAGGACATCTTAAGCCATGGCATGCAGTCTTCCCCGTCTCTCAACAGCTCCCTCACCAGCCCTCCTGAATTGCAGCACTTAAAAATCCCAAGCCTCTCCTGAACACAGATGGGTGGCAAACAGATACCACGGCTTTATTTGCCACCAGAGAATTTTACATGCTACCTTACCACTAAGGATAACCAGGAGAAAAATTATGTTGGTCCACAGTGTTCTGCGCACAGATGGCAAACTACTGTTCAAGCACAGCTGGCCACATTCGTACGTGACTACAAAAACAGGTACTAGCTCACCTGCTCGCAGGAGCTGCAGCTTATGCAGGCACTGGGAAACTGTGGTTTGCAAACCCTCCAAGGTTAGAAGGCTTTCATACTCTCTTTGCAGAGTGGGATGGTCTAGAAGAGAAGCAGAGGAAAACCAGCAGGCATGAGCATACTGAAACCTTCGCCCCCAAATACCAGTTTCTAGAATGGCCTGGGGTTTACCAGCCCTCACTTTAGGCAGAGAATGCTCCTGTCCAGCACATTCCAAGAACACAAGACACATGGGACTGCAGCCCACTGAAATCATCCTTATTCCACCTTCTGCCCCCTCCACCCTCCTTTTTTTCTCTCCTTACCTGCAGGCTCGGCTTCCACATACTGGCTCAGAAGGGAAGGGACATCTTGGAGGACCTTTAATTCCTCCTCTACCTCTGCAGGACTGAAGGCCGGCACCGGTGAACAAAACTCAAGCAGCAGCAGCTTAAGGAAGGTTTCGCACCACCAGCTCTGTGCATCTCCCCGAGCCCTGGGCCAGGCTAGCTGGAATCAGGGGCAGAGGCAGAGGGCAAGCAGCCTGTGAAGTGGCATGGCAGGGGGAAGGTGAGGAAAGTACAGCCGCGAATGGCATGTTTCCCTTGTGGCCTTGTTTGTCTGGATCAAAAGTTTTATGACTGCTCAAGAGCTGCGCTATGAAAAAAACATTTCCTAGAGACCCAGCTTGAACTCCTGTTATTGGAGGCATAACTCTCTCCAGATGGGAGCACGCCGCAGAGTGATTGCACCCGGTGCCTGCTGTACCACACCACGTGCTCGTGGAAGGGGGCGGTGAGCTGAGAAAGGATACAGTTGTCTGGATCCTCTCTATAAAACGGTTCCTTGCAGCTGCTGCATCTGCACTTGTTTGGCAGAGACGACATCTCTCCCATGCCCTGAAAATTCAAAAAGGGCAGGAGGTGGAGGAGTTATGCTCCGTCATACCAGACGGTGCTCACACTGAGCTGCGACACACCAATATGACATATCAGCGCTCCAAATACAAGCATCTTCCTCACCCCTCTCTTTTACAGGTTATTTACTAGCCATTTGCCCCTCATTTTTGACAGCTGGTATTAGATCAACAAGGACACCCTGCAGAAAGCATAGACGCTGCAAAACACCTACGTTATTTCTCTCAACTTGTTTTGAGAGGAAGGATTTTCAGCCGTCAGAAGAGACACAACACACTTCTATAAGCAGAATGCAAACTTGCAGCACATCACTAATTCTGTTGTATCACCCTACCTATGTTTTTATTCCATAGGAAACAAAAAATCTTCCCTTCCTTTCTTGAGGGGTAATTTGCATTTCTGTATACTTACTCTGTTAGTAAATGTGTACAAAAAGAAGAGCAGACAGGACAAATTCTCACCCTAGCTTTTACCATAGTGATTCCTTCATATGCCAAACTTCCTCAAGACTCTCCTTTAATCTTTTTGTTTGTTTGTTTTGTTTTTTTGGGCCAAGTGGTATGTTTGGCAAGCAGCATGACAGCAGTGCGTCAGTATCAGGGACACAAAGCATAGAGGTTTAAGGACAGTGTCATGAGTAAGCTGGCCAGGACCTCGTATCAGAGTCCAGTTTTTTAAAAGAAAGCGTTACACAAATAACAGCGCTACCAGAGAGGTGCGTTTCACTTAGAGTTCAACATCCCCACCGATGCACAGTCCCCATAATATCCTTTAAGTAAAGGACTGCTTTAAAGAGCCAGTGCATCTCAGCCAGTCTCCCAAAACCTGCCGCAATAAGTGAGAGCCATCAGAAGGAAGCTTAAAATAGTTATGCAGTGCATGACTGTCTAACCCAAGTGTGCATGTGTATTCTCTCCATCCAAACGGATCTTTTAAATCACGATAGAAACGGCAGTTTTCAGAAACACATTATGCAAAGAAACAGCAAGGTTAATAGAACAGAAAAGAAGTTATCAGGCAAGATGCATTCCCTCTATAATGGATCTTGAGAGCAAAGGTTATTTTCAAACTGTCACTGAGTTGAAAGTAATAGCGAAGAGTGTAAAATTACACCAGAGCGATTAGGATGCCAAAAGGCTCAATTTACAAGTGAAAATTAAGGGAATCAAGTCTTTACAACTCACTGAAGGGCAACTAACAAATTGGTGTCTGATAAATGACAGTTCCTAAGAGAAAGAATTCTTGAGGGTAGCACAAGGAGCTATAGCTAGATTTAAGATAGGGTTTAACCTTAATATCTGGACAAACCACATAATGAGAAGTCTGCTAAATTGTGGCAAGACTTCTCAAAGGAAATGGCGGGAAACCCTTCCAGAGGGCTGGAGAATGGACTAGAGCACCGAGTTCACCAGAAACCAAACCACCTGCACCATTGGTGCAGTAACATTGTACTTGGCTCTATTTAAGAGTTCATCAGCAGGAATTGGCTGCAGACACACACAGCCATGGTGCTTCCAGGCTAGAGAGGCACCCCAGCAGAGCAGTTCAGGTCAGCAACCGGTTAGGAAACTCTTTCATTGCACAGGGTATACAGGCACTCACCCCACAGGGTTTCCTGCCTTCAAGAAGTATATAGTATCAGCAGAGACTTCTGCAGCACTGTTAAACCCATGATTAAAGCATTCCAGTACCTTTACAACTCAGGGATTAACAGGGATTAGCACTCTGAAAACAAAAGTAACACTAGTGGCTAGACATGAAAACACATATCCTCAGAAACAGCCTTGCAGAGACACGCTGTATCAGACCACTCCTCCTGCTCCGAGTTCAGGCCCCACACACTGCGGGGTCAGTGCCTCCCTGTGACCCACAAACCAGCCAGGTCTCCCCCATCTGAGCCCTCCTCATAGCCCTTAAGCAGAGGGTAGTTCTGGACTGGACTGATAAAGCTGGGCTTACCTGGAGTTCCTGGAATAGGCTTTCCTGTAGGGAAGGGGTAGCTTCAGCTGGCATCTGCAAAACAAGAGAAGCATCAATCCTGACTGCCGGAGAGCAGTGTAGCCTTGTCTTCAAACAGAGAAAATGACATTTTGTCTAAATTTGAAATTAGTTTAGTTGTAATGGAAGATGTCAGCAACCCTGGAGATTGAATTCACCACTGCCTTCAGCCTGTCCTCAAGGAAGGAGGATCAGTCTGCTCATTCATTTTCACAACCGTTAGTGAGCTGACTTGGGAGAGCTCCTGCATCCTACCACCAGCCATCAGAGGTTCATCCAAGGTGAGAAGCTGGGAGCAAAGCCCTGACAAGGCAGAGTACAGACATGGAAACAACATCTTCAAGGAAGCGGATCAATAGGGACGTGAGCATAAGCAGATCTCCCTGACTCTGTTGCCATACCCGAGCATGACAAGGCAGCTTTGCTTAGCACCATATCACACTCAAAGAAATGGGAAAGGGACATTTCAGCTTCCACTGGGAATATGCATCTTAACCCCAAAGCAGAATAATCCCTAACTCGTTACTGCAAAAACATGTGGGTTGGCAGTTATAGCTAGAGTCACATGCAGACTACGAACACAAGACCACAGTTGCGATTTTAAGTAAATAAACATTTGAATCTAGATTCCTGGTCCCCCAGCAACTGTCACTCAGTGTCCTGTGTCCGTTCCAACATCACATAACATGCAATTTCCTCCCTGCGCAAACACAACAGTTGGGTTGTGGCAGCTGAGAACTATTTCTCAAAATTTTCCAGGGACAGGCCCATATCAGATCTGAACTTCACAGTTTCTTTAAAGCAAAGAGTACACAGAAAAGAATATAGAAATTATTTAAACAGGACAGACTGGTCCGAATGCAAAGCCAATCTTCTAAGTATTATTTTGCCACTTTTCCACAGAGAATCTCAGTAACATCCACTTCATAATTCTTCCTACACCAAACCCTTGAAACAACTGCATTCCAGTCAATACTGATTTGTGTAGTTGCATGGGCAGTATCTTACAGGTTAAAGGGGATAGTATTAAACCCAGATGCCATCTCTCCAAACAGCATTGGGCATATGCTTTTGAGAGAGAGAGAAAGAGAATTCATGCATTACGTATTATCATTGTGTTAAAAAAAAAAATTAAAAAAGAAATCAGTAAGCTATAATAGAAAGTGCACTCAGAGGAAGACTAAGGCTGAAGAAAGCTCTACAGAGACAGCTTTCCAAAACAGTCACAGGGGGCTATGAAATATCAAAAGTCTTAATTAAAAGACTTTCAAAGTCTCAGCCATCCAAGAGTAAGCCCTTAAAATGAAAACACTTACTCAATCACAATAAAGGCTTTTAAACTGTAAAGGATCCTTCCTCTTGAGAAGGATCTGAGGAGCGGTGAAAGCAAGCTGGGTCCTACAGAGCAGTAGGAGAGATCAGGCTTTGCCGACGTGCCAGGCAATGTCAAGCAGAAGAAGGCAGAGGTGCCCGTCTCAGCACTTACCCCTTTTCCTGCAGGGTGGCTGTCCGAGGTGAGGTGCTCCTTCCCAATGCACCTTCAGTTGTAGGGTCCTCCTTTTTGCTGGACTCTCCCAGGAAACCACAACTTCTCTTCCCTGCATCAAATAACTGCTTGCCAGCAGCTACAGAGTTCTTTCCCCCAGCTGAATCCCCTATGGAAAAGCTTTGCTGCTCATTCAGGGCAGATTTGGACAAGCCATGTGCCTTCTGGGGTTCAGCTGGAGCACAGACCTCTCTGTCACTGGCACTGACTGCTGTCCTACGACTCCTTCCTTGTTTGCAAGCCACTCCTTTTGAGGAGCTCTTCCCAGCTGTCCTGGGACCTTGAGAAACACATCTGGCTGGGGCTTTCCTTTGCAGTTTTTTCACATCTGGGTCAGTCCTATAAGGGGCTCTTAGCTGGTACGGAGAGGGCTTCTTCAAAGAGGCAGGCTTTTTGCTTACAGCTCTCACCTTTGTGCTCTCAGGAACATCCTCAACAGCTACAGACACTCGCTGCTCTTCAGCACTCTTGGGAGCAGGTCCCTCACCTGCAGATTTCTCTCCTATAGCTCCCTGGACCTCTAATGGCGTTTTCAAGATGCTTTTCCTGACTTTCAGTGCCTTCTCTAAGGCCCTGTTCAGCAGTTCCAGCTCCTCCAGCTCCTTAGGCGAAGGCCTGTTCTCTGCAAGAGAAGAAGAAGTATCAGAAGGTCCAAACCTGGATCTTCTCCATTTGTCTCTACACTAACTTGCTCTTCCAGGTACCACAGAAGGAAACCAAACCCCCTGAATAGTGCAGCAGGTATTTTGGCCACACTCCCACAGCAACTACACAGAGGACGCAGGCAGGCTTGAAGACCCCGGATGGATGCGAGTCACAGGAGGAGACAGTTCTCTTAAGTCAACCTTCCCTTCGTCAACAAGGGACAATCACCACATCTCGGTCAGGCCCACAGACACTTCATTGCTGGCCTTGGGCACTGTGGCACAACTCCAAGCTAACACCAAGGAGGAAAGTGGGAGGAAAAAGGTAGAGGGGGGCTTCAAGTCGATGCAGAGCACTGGAAGGACTTCTAACGCCGAAGCTGCCTCAACCCCAGTCAGGCCCAGGGCCTGTGTGACAAGAGGAGACACCAGGCCGAGAGGGAAGTGCTCACCATGTCCACTGCTGGAGCCAGCCTCTGGCTGCGACTGCTCGTCTTCCTCACTGCCCCTGAGAGGGAAGAAACACAGCGCCGAGGGCCAGCATTGCCGTGCACCGACGGGTTCAGCTTCCCCCACGGCCCGTGGGGCCTCCGACGCGGCCGCGGGGACACAAGCGCCCGCCCTGCCGACACCAGGGACCCCGGAGGGGCCGACCGGGCCCCACCGCTTCCCTCCCGGCCCAGGCTCGGGGCAGAGCCGCCCGGGGGAGCCCGCGGGGCGGGGGTCGGGCCCGACCCGGCGCGGGGCCGCACTCACCAACGCCACAGGAGGGCCCGGCTCCGCGCCGTCCGCTGCTCCAGCTCCCGCCGCCGCTCCGCGCCTTCGTCCAGCGCCGCCGCCAGCGCCGCCGCCAACCTGCAAGGCCCAGCGTCGTCAGCGGCCCGCCGGGGCCCGCCAGCCGGCCTGGCCTGGCCCGCCCCCCTCCGCCGCCGACCCGCTCTCACCGCCGGCCGCAGCCCGCAGGCAGCATGGGCCGCGTCCCTCCGGTCCCGGCCGGTCCGGCTCGGTCCTGCCCGCTGCAGCGGGCCGCTCTGCGCGCCGCCGCCGCCACGAAGCCTGCTAAACCCAGCGCCGGCACTCGCGCGCCTTATCGCCCTGCCAGGACCTGCGGGGCGGGGCGTGTCCCTGCGCACTGCCCGGAGGGCTCTGAGGAGAAGGGCGGGAGCGGCTCCGCGGTCGGGGAGCGCGGCACCGGCGAGCCGGCGCTCCGCCCGCAGTCCCGGGTTTGGAGGGTTTCTGTGCCTGCCCAGGGGCGGGCGGCCGGGTGCCGGAGATCCCCGGGCCCCGCTTGAACCGCGGAAGCCGTTTTTTTCCTCAGATGGGTTCAGCGCTTCCCTCTCCTCCTCGGCAGCGCCTCTCTGAGGGGAGCCGTCCGGGCGGGCTAAAAAAGCGCTCGCAGAGCAGACCCGTCCCAGCAGCTTCTTGTATCCGCTCTCTCCTGAGGGCCAGAGCATAAATGAGATTTTATTTCTCTCAGCCTTCACTGTGGCTGGCCACTGAGGTGCAGCCACCTGAGAACACGCAGCGTGCAGCTCACCCATCGCTGTGGGAGCTGGAGCCCCTCAGGACCTGCTGCACAAGGCCCACAGAGGCTGGAGATTAAAGTTCCACCGTCACAGGGGCTGTGCTTCGGCCTGCTCCGTGTCCTGCCCGCAGACGGGGTCCTCGCGGGGATCCCCAGGCGTGCTGGGCCAGCGCAGGGAGAGCGGAAAGGCCAACAGTCCAGCACCCCAGCAGAGACACCACACTCTGCAAACTGCTTCTGCTGCCTTTGGTTTGCATCAGCAAAGAGGCAAACTTGTGTTTTTTTGATGGAGAGAGGAATCTGCCTTGTTCTGCACCTGTGGAAGCTGCCTAGTTGATAACGCGATCTCTGTTGATAGCTGAATGCTGCTGGGATCCTGTCAGGAATACACCTATTGCTGCGGAGGGGCGTGCTGTGGAGTGCAGCTCTCCAAAATTGCCCATAGCTGGCACTCGGTGGTACCTGTTCCAGGCAGCCGAGTAGCAGGAATCCAGTCCTCCCCCTTGCACAGCAGAATAAAAAATAAAAAAAAATTTAGAAAGTAGGAAAGAAGTGGTTCTTTGCCTTTGAGAGCTGAATCTTCAGGTTGAGATGTTTGTGATTTCTCTGCGGCCATGTGACCACAGACTCTTATAAAGAGAAAAAGACGAGAATTCCAGGTGACTCATGGAGACGGGACTTTAAAACCCCTTATAAAACATTACAAACATATCAATAAAATCATGGAATCGATCACACAGCGCATTGTGGGCTTCCACAGTCACCATCACAACATCGTTCCAGGTGTAATTTGCACATTTGCCATGTGTAAAGAATGATTTTTCTTTCTACGGACTTTGCAACAGAATCTGAAAATTAGGCTGGCCCCTTCCTGCTGCGTATCTTGCAAGTAAGTGTGAGTTCACTGTCAAAACACTGTTAACAATTCTGCTTTTGAGGCACAAGCCAAGACAGAGTCCAGCCTGCTCTTCCGTGCCTAAGTGGGCTCAGCAGGGCTAACAGGAATATCAAACACTCAGAAAATACTTTAATCAGCAAAGTCAACAGCTGTAATGCTGTGAGCACCCCGGGGAGCGCAGCAGTGGGACAAGAAAGGCTCGCTTTCAGACAGCTGCTTCTCTTAGCTGACTGCCTTTTCCTTCTGCAAGGTTCCCACTGGATTTGCTTGTTGGACAAATAGGGGCTTGAGTCAGAATATCCAGATTTGCTATAATTCATGTTTTGGAGCAAAAAACAAGTGGTCCCTAAGATGGTTTTGGCTGAATAGATGGCTTCCTCTCGACTCCAAGTGCGTGAAGCTTCTTGCGTTTCCCTTCTTTTGGCAGAATTATCGCCGTGGTTTTCTCCTGATAAGCTTTAAAAGTCCATCTCAGCTGGGGCGTCCGAGAGGGGGGCAGCCTGATGCTGCATGGTGACGCTCTGCACAGGGTGGTTTGCTGCTGGATGGGAATGGCCACGGAGATGCAGTTTTACTTGAACTCAGCAGAGGGCCGAGCGCTGCTGTAGCCGCCAGCATCTCCCGGTGCTCTGGAAGCACACAGCCTGGGCGATGAGGGAGTTACAGATCTCGTTGGGCACCTGGATGCTGTTGACATTTAAGCAATTAAAAACAACCAAAAAGGGGATCAGACTGCTGTAATCCAGGAAAGTCACCTGAGGCCTGAAGCCCGCTGGAGCAGTGCTTACTGACGCTGCTAGCTTTTGCATCGAGTCTTTGTGGTTTAGAAATGCTAAAAAAGGAAGACCCCCAAACCCCAAGAAACCGTTTGTATTTGAGATGAACCAGGCATGCGACCCCTCCTGAACCTCTGGCTTTGTGCAGACAGTAAGATTCCTACTAATGGACAAGAAAGCTTTAATGCAGGCCCTTTGTCATTAATCTGCACCTTGCTGGGAAGGAGAAGGACAGATGACGATTTGCATGTTGCCTCTGAGTCAAGATCAAAGTTAGGCAAGTGCTGCTGCCACCACAAAGTTAGGAGGAGCAGCACTTGCCGGGAGGTGGAGAGGGCAAGGCTGTAACTGCCCCTTCCAACTGCAGCAAGCGCTGCACCGGTTAAGCTGTGGAGTGAAACCATGGCGCGAGAGTTGGGGTGAGGTGATAATTAGCAGGTGGATAGCAGAAACTTCCTGACAGAGATAAAACCACTCTGCTGCTGATGCTTGGGACTCAAAGCATGGCTACATTTGACATAACAGCCTAGCTGCTGTAAGAGCTCCATCCCTGCAGTGGACAGCCCCTCTCCCACTCCCGTCCACACCTCCGCTATGGGCTCCTGCTGGCTCGCCTTCTGGTGAGTCTTGCAACAGGGCAGCTGCTGGGTAAATCAGTTCATACCTTCTCTTGTGGGTGGGTAGCTTTCCAGTGGATTATCTGGCAAACCCAGTTGAGGAAAAACTCCAAGGTGTTGGTATCTGATTCTTTTCACTGACAGCAGCTCGTGCTAGAAGGGGTAAATGCAGCAGAGAGCCATATTCTGTTCATGTAGCAATGAGCCCTGACCCAGTACAGACCTGGTCTGGCACAGTTGGCACAGGACACATTTATGCCAGGGATTGGATTTTAAGCTAACAAAGTCTGAACTATGGTTCTACTTCATGACATTGCTTGCTGGGAAAATGCTGGGTACCACAACATGGCACACATGCTAAGTAACATTTAGACTGATACAAATTACTACTTAAAGATTTATTTACAAAATATATGTAGGTTAAAATACCTGGGCAATATACAAGTGGCAGCTGCTGGTAGTCACAGCTCTGCCACGGGTTATTTTCGGTACCTGCAGTGATGAGGCATTTTGCACAGATGAGGTGGAGGGGAAGTTACAGTGTCAGCACTCACAGCTGTGTCATGGTCTAACCCCAGCCGTGCTCATCCCAGGGGGATGGGGGAGAGAATCAGAAAAAAAGTAAAGCTTGTGGGTTGAGATAAAGACAGTTTAACAGGACAGAAAGGAAGAAAATAATAATAATGATAATAATAATAAAATGACAATAATAATAATAGAATTAGAATATACAAAACAAGTGATGCACAATGCAATTGCTCACCACTCGCCGACCAATGCCCAGTTAGTTCCTGAGCGGCGATCAGCCCCTCCCAGCCAACTCCCCCAGTTTTTATACTGGGCATGATGTCATATGGTATGGAATATCCCTTTGGCCAGTTGGGGTCAGCTGTCCTGGCTGTGTCCCTCCCAGCTTCTTGTGCCCCTCCAGCCTTCTTGCTGGCTGGGCATGAGAAGCTGAAAAATCCTTGACTTGGTATAAACACTACTTAGCAACAACTGAAAACATCAGTGTGTTATCAACATTATTGTCCTACTAAATCCAAAACACTGCACTCTACCAGCTTCTAGGAGGAAAATTAACTCTATCCCAGCCAAAACCAGGACAAGGTGCCAGGTGATATTCTGCAATCCATATTTCTTTTTTACTGAAAGCCCAACTGTCAAATACCTGTAGGCTAATAAAAATAGCTGTCCAGGCACTTGGATCTCCTGCTGGGTGCCTAAAGCTCTTTGAAAACCCTGCCCATAGTCCACCATGGTAGGATTCCCTAGGGTAAAATTCAAGTAGGCATCACACTTCGATGAACACCAAGAAGAAAAAAAATGAAGCAGGAGATAAACTTCATCACTAGTAAATCTACCCACACTTTCTTTATTATATTACACAAGCTATGCTCCTCCTGTGTGCTGCCCATGGAGATCAGTGCTATCTGCTGAGTTGATGTAGGAAAATCCTCCCTGTATATACCGGGGTAATGTCCTATACAAACTCTTCAGTTTCTGGGGAGATACCTTAAAGACCAAGGAACTGATTCATACTCTTCTGTGGGTCCCAAACCATTCCTGTTTGAGCCAAGGAAGAGGAAAACCTCCCAATATTTCCAATGTAAGTCTGAGGATGTTGCTATGCTGCTGGAAAAATGCATAAATATCCAAAGATCCTTCTTCAGCTCTTGTCATTTCTTTGGAGCAAAGACTCCAGGAAATGAATCTGCGGGAAATACACGTTATAAATAGATTCCCAGACCCTGTATCTTGCTGCAGCCAAAATCCCTGCAGAATTCACATGGCTATCAGCAAGATGGGGTGGGAAGGGGATATGTCATGTCCTGGAGAGAGGATGTCTTGTGGCACATTGCAGCTGGAAGTGAAGGGTGTCAGTGTGCAGTGGGCGCATTGATCTTGCTGGGGCGCCCAGTGGATGCTGTGTCCAGCCAGCCAGTGGGCAGATTCCCAAGCTGCGGGTCACAGGCTGCATGAGTTTATAAAATCAGGACAAGCATCAGCTTTGTAAAACTGGCTAGGTGAAAAGTGCTGACAGCAGGGACACTCTTACAGGGAAGTACTCTACTCTATCCTTACCCTCTTCCTGAAGTGGGGGTTACATTTTATCAGCCCTCATTAAAACAAAGGAGGGAGGACAAAAGTCTTATATGTGTGAAACCATGAAACAGATGGGGCTACAGTATGTATCCAAGTTGGAAAAGAGTACAGCTGAAGTGGGAAGATCCAGAAAGAAAAGGGAAGGTCTTTCCAAACGTGGTCTCCTAAGACATGAGTGTCCGTACACCAGCTTGGAGTTTGGGTTAGGGGCAAACTCAACGTGGGGAATCCAGGGCTCTGGCAGCTGGATTGCTCTGCTTTGCATTACCGCAGGCTCCAGCAGCACTTGCACTGAACGCGGCCGTGAAGCAGGCTGCAGCTCCCTCACCAGCACCACACTCACACGAGCTGGTGGGATGAGCCTCGCTCCAGAGGCTCTGACTTCAGCGCTGGAGCACAGAGCAGGCAGTGGGCAGGGAGGGGAGGATCTGCTGTCCCGTGAGACTTCCCGCCAATGGCAGAGGGCGAAGCTCTGGCCCACGGAGTGGGTGATCTCTGCCCAGGCTGTTGAAACCTGGTACGGCTCTCAAGAGATCCTGTTAGGTCATGTGGGTGGAAGGAAGTGAGGTACTGTGGTTTGGGGGGAAAACAGTGTTTCAGCAAGGAGAGCTGTGCTGTGGAGTGAGACCCGAGGACAGGGAAAGCTACGAATCTGGAGATTTGGCCAGGGTGTTTGGAAAACATCTGCAGCAATTCATCACATGGCCCCTGTGAACACCATGTGCAGGAGCATTCTGCCTCTGACTGCTGTGTTACTCTGCCAGTGGGTTTTTTGATGTGCACTAGTAACAACAGGGTCTTTCCTCCCATGTCCTGGTAGAAAATGATGCATTTAACACATGCAGGTCCCATAAAACCGGGCCAGTAGTTTGTATGCCACATGGGAAACAGTGGATTAATCCCCCGCCTGGGGAGTGAATGTGTTAAAGATCATCACATTAGCACATCTTCAAAATCCTGAACCCAAGCTGAGGTCTTGGTTCACACCAAATGAAAGCAACGTCCCTCGGAGCTGTCAGACAAGGAAAAAGTCTTGTCCAGTTGTTTGTAGAGAGTCCCCGTAATGCTAAGGTATTTATGGGGCTGTTTTGCCCTCGAGGCTTCTCACTAGCTGATTTACAGTCTGGGAAAATGCAGCCAAATGGAAACCTGAGGGGTCCTTCCTTTTTTTTCCCCGACCTTCTCACAGCATGGGCTCTTGTGAAAAGGAGGAGGTGGGGTTCCTGTGGGACAAAGAGCACCCACCCACAGACCAGGGATTCTCCTGCTGAGGGCTCATGCATTGGGGCTCAGGATAGTGTTGGGCAGACTTCTGAAACACCTGCAGTAATTCATCGGAGTTCTCACAAATGCCATGCTCATCCACACCTCCCCAAACATCATTGCCTCTGGGCTGCTTCACTTCTGATGGCAGGAGAGAGACCCTTCTGTACGAGCATGGCCGCTTGCAAAGGAGAGACTCACTGCAGCTGTGGTCTGGGAGAGCCCCAGCAGACCAGACTCCCTCAAAGTGAACCGCTTCTTCACCCAGTGTGTGTTTCTGTGCTGGAAAGCCTTAAACAATCCTGCTAGAGAGCGTTGCTGTGAGATTTGCATGACCACTTGGTGCTCTGAGTGTTTGCACACTAGCAGTTAATTTCCTGGGAAGTGCAGCTCCCAGGGATGGGGGTTGAACTCTGGGCCCATCGCCACTGGAGGCTGTGGTTGCCAAAGGTTGCATGGGTTAAAAGGGAAAAAAAGAAGCTATTAGCAAAATTCATGGGAAAAAACACCAATAGGAATTAAATGCAAAGATCTGAGCTCTGTGGAAGGAGGTCTCTTGTCCACAGTTTGCCAGGGAAATAACACTGTATATTGTTGGCATACTGTGTCCTGTGTTTCTGCTGTTTGCTGCAGGTAGAAACAGGGTACTGGGCTTGGTGTAATGCACATGGCTTGTGACCCTGAACTCCCTGTCCATCACGGAGTACACAGTGAGCAGCCTCTGGCCTGTGGTGGTGTTCATACGTTCATGAAGCTTGAATGGGAACACAAAGGTGGGTGGTGGGTACATCGGCCACGCTGGTGACTGTGTTTGGATGTGACCCCGAGCCTCTGACACCAGCGAGTTCAGGCTCTGGCTGACGCCAAGTTTGTGTCTGAGCCCCATGGAAGATGGAGAGGAGCAAGGGCCAAAGACAAATCTTTTTCTATTTCTCTCAGAGTTGCTGGTAAAGTGTACAACAAATTTATTTTCTCATCCACCGTTGTAATACTCATGGATAAAGACTAAAATGCTGCTGACTCTTTGCTTATTAGAGGAAGTTCAAACATGAGGCATATGTACCTTGGAGAGGCAAGGCTTCCCACTCAAACACATTTACGTTTATTCCCAAATGTCTTCCTTCCAGTTGAAGAAAGGAACACCAAACCTTTGATTTTGATGGCCTGTCTTTTCCCATCTCAAGATATTTTTGGCCAGGACAGTGAGGGTTGTTTTGCCATACTTGTTTGGGAAGTGTCTGTGCAGTGGGATGGAGGAGAGCACAGGCGGGCTCAGCCCGGCCACCCCACTGCCCTCTGCCTCCGCCAGCTCTGTGGACATCGGGCTGTAGAGCACGTAAGGGAAGAGCTTACCACGGGCCCATGCCCCCTCTCTGCCCAGAGCCAGCAACTGGTCAAACTGGGCGCTGCTGCAGCAGCTCTTTGTGGCTGTTGCCCAGGCACCGGGCTGACTGCTGAAGGAGGCACTGCCTGCTGTGTGGTGAGCAGGGCCTGTGGTAACTGGCTGTGCTCTTCGTTGGGGTGGTAAATGCTCCTGTAGTACAGAAGATTAAAACTGGTGAAAGTCCAAAGGTTTGGAAAATGATATGATGCCAGGTACAAAAGAGAAGAGACCTGGCAGTAACTGTACAAGTAAATCTGCTTCAGTGCTTACTGAAATGGAACATATACTGAGAAAGAAAAATCTCCAGACACTCCTATATCCATGTAAACAGAGGTCCACACAGTCAGAGTCCACTGGACTGCTCTGGTAGCAAGAAAGGACAATAAGCCATGGCTTTATGAATTGCTTTTCCTGATTGCTCTTTTATTATTTTCCCTATTTAGTTAATAATTAGGAGTTAGAGGAGAAGGGAAATGCCAGTTCTGAGTCTGTGGTGTGGTGACTGATGCTAGAAGAGGTTGCAGTAATATATTTAGATTTTAATAGAGCATTTGACACTATGCCTCAAAGTCTTCTGCGCAGAACTGATTAAGACAGGCAATATGTGAAAGCTAATGATGGAAAAGACTGCATCAGGTGGAGGAAGGTATCTAAGTTTCTATAAACATCACTGCCAGATGAAGATCTGATTAATCAATTCACGCTAACAACAGATTAACATCACCTTCATCTTCGCTGCCGGTCTCAGACAAGACCTTTCAGCTCCAGGCCATCACATCATCTATTGCATAGGCAAGAACATTTGATGAGCTCCATCCCGTTCCCTGTGGGCAGCAATCATGCTCAGAATCGAGCTTGTTGTTTTCCTTCGTTCAGTTTCATCGTCCTCTTCTAGAATTCAAAAATTACTGCAAGTCTCCATGCTCTGGAAATCTCCTTTTCATTACTCCTGAACTTGATTTAAGACATAAGACAGAGTTTTTCAAGGCACTTTCAGTTAGAAAGACTTCCAAATTCAGCTGTCCATTTTTAATCTCTCTGAGTGCCTTCAGCTGAAACCAAGTAAGAAACTTTCATATCAAGCGATTTTGAAATGCTCCAGATGTGCAGACACATGCATATCATCTCTGGAAGGACTTCCGATTTCTACTCATATCTCACACTCAGTTTCTCGCTCACACATCTGCTAGGAGCACATCCTTGCATTCACTGGTGCTATCTGCGCTAGAATAACCTTCCACTTCTCATCCTTGTTGGCAAGGTCGGTGTTATCAGACAGCTCCAGCTCTCAGATTTATTCACAAAAGTTCCCATCTGCTGTTTTTGATGTCAAAGGAATGTAAATTCCTTTCTTGTATCATCATTTTAATGCCTCATCTCTGGAAAAAATATTAGTGGTGGGCACCTGGAACATCTTGGAAGGGTTGTTGTTTCCATACCATGTCATCTGCCCAAAGCAGTAATTCTCCATCTCCTGAACAGCTTCACACTCCTTTAGTATCTCCACCGAGTGTACCAAGAGACAGAAACTCCAGTCATCAGTAGAGGTAGTTATTAGTTCTTAGTAGGGAGTCATATCAGTCTGCAGATGAAAAAGTTGCTTCAGTTCTCCTTTGTACTTGGAAGCAAGTACTGATTAAGAGCCATCAGAGGTGCTGTCTTGCAATCAGCACCTCTAGCTTTTACAAGTAAGTTTTTTTAAGATGGGCCAGCCATAGAGACCCTCTTTCACAGCCTTCTAATTTCCCCAGGCAATTTGACCATGCCCAACACTCTGGAAGACCATAGCAACTTTGAACAGTTTTTGTTTTGATCGTATTAAATCAGATACATCATTCCAGTAGGCATCACCGGATCTGTATCGCACCTGGCTGTGAAAACACAAAGTGAATTCCCTGTGAATTTGGTATTTATCTTTATTAGGGCTGAACCCAGCCTTGACCTGAATGAGGAAGGGTCTGGTCCAGCTCCCGTGAGGGGAACGCAGGCATCAGTGCAGAGCTGCTAATGGGGTGGCTGAGAAGGTCTCCAAGCCCCTGCTGTCCCCAGTAGATCAGCCTGTACTTTACCACCTCTGTTTTCAGTTTTTATCTCTAGGTTGAGCTGACAAAGTAGTGCTGGCCTTATAATAGGGAGTCATGGCCTCCATTAAAATTCAAAAGCCCCGGGTAAGGGGCTAATTCTGACTGTGGTGATGTGGTTTGTCTGGGAAGATGTTTCCTGACAATTAAATCACCTGGGAAAAGACTGTGCTCTCCTGCAAGCTGGGGCAGAGTGTGGAAGGACTGGATGAGAGGTATTAGAAGCTGGAAACCCCCTTTTTATTTTCTCTATGTCAGATGAAGTCAGCTTTAGCAAGAGCTGAAGGCAAGAGGGAACCGGCCCAAAGCCGTGGCTCTTTTCCTGAGGCAGGACAGATGCGTGGAGTGTTGCATTTGGGTGCCTGTTATTTTCTCCAGAAGCTGCCCTCTCCCTGCTAGCCATGTGAAGTGTCGGTGGTGTGTTCAGAAACTCTTTGCACAGCCTGTGTTTGGGGTCTGTTTGCTCATATGGGTCTGTTTGCGCCTTCTAGTCCTCACATGGCTGAAGAGTTATGTTAGTCTGAAGGGTTAAGCAGGAGGGCTCAAGGTGAAGTGGGAGTCCAGAAAGTGAGGATTAAGCATCTGAGTGTGTGTGTGGGGGGTCATAAGTGAACCTGGGGGGCAAGTAGCTTGAACATAACCTGAGAGTCTGTGGCCTGGCAAGAAATTCAGAGTTTCAGGACCAAAGAACTGCCTGGACTTTGTTGTATGCAAGACTTGCAGGGGATTCAGCAGCTCTCATTCCTCTCATTCCTCCTTCCTCTGAGGCAGGAATCTCCCAAGCCATTAGCAGGACTGCCCCCTTTCTTGGAGCAGACTCCCCACCTTGCTGCTGTTGACATCAGACCCCTCCATCCCCACCAACCGTGTGCCAGACCTCGCCGGGAGCGGGGCCAAGGCTGGGCTGCGTCTGCCACAGCATGAGAACCTGGAATGCCCACTGCCCACGGAGGGACGCTCCCGTAGCCCTGCGAGCCCTCCTGGGGCACACCCATAGCCCTGGTGCCAGGCTCAGTTGGGCAATGGGTTGCAGGCTGCTGGGAAATGAAGAAAAGCACTTCTCCCGCTTGGGAAGGAGGGACACTGTGCTGAGTTTATGCTGTATCTGTGCTGCAGATCATGAGATAGCTTAACACTCTTGAGCTGTCAGACCTGGCATTCTTCATCAACCTGAACTTGATTTTTTAGAAATTATTGTTAATCACACTCTCCAACCAGGAAACACAGGTCTCTGATCAGTGCTTCACAAAGCAAGTACCATCCATTGCTGCATCTTGTGTCAGCTCATTAGGAGTTGCCTTCATTACAAACCGTGTTCGTCAGCTATGGCTGAAATCCTGGACCTGGAAGCCTGCATAGTAAGAGAACGAGTAAGACAAGGTTTTTGTAGCTAGGTTTCAAACCATAGACAGCCAGTTTATACGAAGGAGGCCTTGTAATGAAGGTGCAATCACTGATGAGCAGAAGATAAGGCCCAGCAGCTGTCCCAGAAGTGAAGTAGGTGTATCAAACGGGATGATTTTTTTGTCATTGTCTCATCTGCAACGCCAGGCAGGGATTGATGGTACCTGTGTTTGAAGCATGATAAATGGGAGCGCATGTGCACCAAGTTTCTTGGAGCTGTACTGCCAGGGCAGGATTTGGCCTCGCGGGTGCAAAGTGTCAGTGTTGAAGTTAGTGTTGTCAGCCTTGTTCACACCCTGTCCGGTGATTTAAAGCATAGCTGGTGTCTTGACCCTGAAAAAGCAACACACTCTGGAAGACTGTTGTCCATGAGGCTGCCCTGCCAGCACGGAATCATTACTCTTCATGAGCTTACAGAGAACTGGAAAGTGAGAGACTTTCAGCATTAATTATAGCTCATTTTTCTGGTAGCCCACTGTTCCACAGCTGATTTAGAGCTGCCTGAAGGGAGGTTAAGAGCCCCTTTGTCCGACTGTGTGGAGAAGCGATCTAAAATAGGAATAGTGCGATGGGGGAGAAGGATGCTCGTGACACCGTGACAAGCCTTTGCAGCAGTCTTTGCTCCCTGCTAAGGCAGAGTGGCCAATGGCAACATTTCATGCAACAAAGTCATCACTGCTCGAAATCAATTAAGCCAAAAAGCCCATCAGCATTCCTGGTTTCCTTCTACTTGTCCTGAGACCTCTGCACCTCTTGGCTTTCAGGAGATCCAGGTTTTGGACCTCCAGGCTGGGCAGCCATGCCCTGCTGCTGTTCCCCTCATGGCCTCCTCCTCACAGCAACCCTATGGCTGCAGAAAAGCCTGGGGAAGGCTGTTAACAGAGTCAGTACAGAGAGGAACAGCACCTGCAGTTTACTCCCCTCTAAGTGGGCAGCAGCATGCCCTAAGAAGTGAAATGCAACAGTGTAAATTATTTCAGACCTCCTTCTCTTTACACGGCGTGACTATTAACTGCACAAGTGCCATGTGGGTCAGGACCTGCGCTCCGTGCTGCGTTTGCAGGCTCGGGCTCAGCCTCTCACAGAGCAGCTGCTCAGCCCGAGCCCTCGTGAGGAGCCGCTTCTACCCCACAAGCCCTCTCTTGGCTCTGATGCTTTGCATCAAGGGCGCTCTGGATTGAGAAGGGAAAGCGTTTTTCCTTCCTTATTCAGAGCATGCCTCGAGTGTTTTGGCTTGGGAGCCCAGCTCATACCACAGTTCCTCTGCCAGACATGGGCCTACCATGAGTTTTTTTCTGTTTAATCATACAAAGAAAAATGTATTTGCCTTTCTCAGCAGACATTTTCACTGCAGTATCTCCTTCTCAGTCCTATAGTATATTTTTCCCCCTACTGAATTATATGGTTTACTTTGTGTGCTTGTGTTTTGCCGAATGTGAAGCGTGAGGATGATGCTGTTTTGGAGACAGACTGATGAGGCCCTGCTATTCCTAGCCCAAAGGTTAATGCTAATGCAGGGTTTCACAGGACGTTTATCTCTGAGTGCTTCTGGGCAGCTTGGCTGGTAAATCACAGAAGTCTTAACCTGCAAATCACCAGGCAAGGCCTGATGTTAGGGGCATTGCTAATGAAAGGCAGTCACATAAACCTCCCAGGCTGGCAGCAGAGGCTGCTTATACAAATCATCACTGTTTGAGCGTTCTTAGAATTTTTTAGCTTGAATTAAATGTTCCATGGCCCCGCAGCATGGCAGGTGGATGTGCACAAAATACCAACGGGAAGAACATGGCAAATTCAGGCAGTTCCCTGCCTGAATTTAACGGAGGTGTATATAGTACATTCTGGACTTAACACCCATTCGTTTTGTCCAGGAAGGCACTGTGTTGACACCCGCCTGCAGTTCCCACCCCACCCTGCAGTGCCCGGGCAGCTGGCCACCGCGCTGAGATAGCCCCATCTGCAGCAGCTGATCCCCTGCAGGGGACAGAGGGCAACGACTGGACAGAGCCAATTTTTGGGCTGGCTGATGAGGCTGCATAAAGAGGGCCTGACCCTGCTGCCATTTGCATCACCGTAGATTGGTCTGGAGTCACAGCAGCAACTGAGAGCAAGCTGCAGCTTGCCATCATCCAGCAATGCGGCACTGCGTCACCGAGCTGCAGGGAAGTGGTGGTGACAGTGGTCTGTCACCGAGGCAGGTGGCAGAGCCGCTCCACGTGGCACTGGCACATGAGGGATGTGCAGCCTCTCAGCACACAGAGGTGCACAAAAGCACTCGCCCCAAACCTGCCAGAGCTGTCTGCTCCTTGTCCTCCCCTGTGCCTCGGTGCATGCAGGTGCCCACCTGCAACGTGGCAGGTTGCAGGTGGGTTGTGTCTGTGGGTGACTGCAGGCAGCTGGGAAGCATTACCAGCTCCAGCTGCATCACCAGTGGAAAGCAGGGCAAGTGGGGATGGAGGAGGAGAAATGATCAGCAGGGACTGAGGGAACACAGGGAAGAGTAACAGCCCTTAAAGAGGAGTTTGTAGTGATGGAAAAGCACTGTGGGGCTTTGATCCCTGGCTTCTCTTAGGGTAGCAGGATTCCCCAAGCCATCAAAACTGCGGGGCTGGCACGCTGCTTTGATGCATGTGAGACCTCACGTCTGAGCTTGTGAAGCAGCGCGTGTCCTGCCTGCAGCCCACAGCATCCTGCTTCTGTGTGTTTACCAGCATAGTGGTTTTGCATGATTTAAAAGGAACATCTAGCTTAGGACAGTGTTTCACTTTTTCCAGCCATCCTGCTCTAGCAGATGTCTCCTGACTTTAAGGTTACAGGTGTAACCTCTTAAGAACTAAAAAATGCAACAGGAAGATTTTCACCAGGCAGCCCGCGCCGTGCGTGGGGAGCAGGCAGCGCGGGTGGAGTGCTATTTACCCTGCCTGTGCTCACGCCTGCCTGCTGGGCGGCAGAGGGCTCGGGACGGCGCAGAAGGCAGATGACTGCGGTGCAAGCTGCCGGTGCTTGAAGTAATTCACTTCGCACTTGCACGCAGGCCGGCAGGCTCAGCTTGCGTCGCTGCTTTGTGCGCGTTTGCAGCGCTGTAAGGGGCAATTTCAAACTGGTTTTGTTAAACTGAGAAAGTGAATTGCAACGGAGCAACGACTCGGCTGAGCCACGGTAAGCGCCGCTGCGCGCCCCCGCCGGGCAGGAGCCCTCCGGCCAGGCTCGGGGGGCTTCGCCGGGAGCACGCACCGGCTCACCCGCCGCTCTTCGTGCCGCCCCCGCACCCACCGCAGGCGGGCCGGAGCCCTCCCCCGGGGCGGTGGGGCTGGGCGCCCGGAGCCCGCCGCGCTCCCGGGCCGGGCGGGTCCGTCCCGTCCCGTCTCCCCCCGGGCCCTGCCCGGCGGCCGAGCATCCCGGGGCGGGGCGGGCTGGGCTGTCCAGCGGGCGGGGGTGGTTCCCGGTGCCGCCCCTCCGCCCGCTTCCTCCGCCGCCTCCCCCAGACCACGGCCGGAGCCCGCTGCCCTCCGCCGCCGGCGGTAGCGGGGCCGCGCCGGGGCTCCCCGGCTGCATCCCCGGCGTGCAGGCCGGCTGCGCCGCGGGAAGGGCCCGAGGGACGGCGGAGAAAGTGAGCGGGCTGTGGTGGGGAGCTCTCCCCCCTTCTCCCCCCTTCTCCCCCCTTCTCCCCCCTTCTCCCCCCTTCTCCCCCCTTCTCCCCCTTCTCCCCCCTTCTCCCCCCTTCTCCCCCCTTCTCCCCCCTTCTCCCCCCGGTTCCCTCCACCTCGCCGTGGCTGTTGGGAGCGCGGGGCTGTGCTGCAGGAGCCCGGGAGTTGCAAAACATCTCCTGGCTTTGCAGCACGCTTGCTTTTTTTTTTTTCCCTTCCCTCTTTCCCCTTACACTTGGAGTAGCTAATTGGATAGGAAAACACTAACTGCAGGGGTGGGATTACTTCATGCTTTTGCAATGCTGTTTTGCTGTTCGATTTCAGTCCTTTCGCGTGAAAAGAGCCTGCCGGGCGGTGCTGCCCCGGCCGCCCTGGGAGCGCGGTGAGGGGCGGGCGCAGGCGCTGCTGTGCCGCCAGCGCCTTTTTTTCTTACCGGGTCTTCACTTTTAAGGGAGATTTCCTTGACTCTGTGGCTGCGTTGGTTTCGGAGATTTGCTCTTTTGAACGGTGCGTTCAGCGGGTCCTGCAGTAATCCCGGCGCATTGCTGTGTGCCCTGAGGCTTCCTCATCTGGCAGGTTAATTCCATCGCTAGGGCTTTTTTTCTTGTGTTTTGAGGAGATTTCCGTAGAAAATGTGAGATCCAGTGAGGCGACGATGCTAGCAGCGGGCTGTTTACTTCCCAGCCTCCTGGCTGCTGTCCTGGCTCCTGCAGCCATGGGTTGTCATGGTGTGGAGCAGTTCTGAGCTCTGCCTCGTCCCTCCGGAGATTATTGTCCTCTTCTGTTGCTGAAAGTTGGATTTCCTCAGGTTTGCCTGAGAATGGGGCGACAGGGAAAGTTCTCATATAGGTGGCATTGAAATTCAGCCAGCCAAACCAGCAGAAATGGCTCTCCTAGGAGTACACTATGTCTAGATGTGCTCCTTGAAAAGCTTATTCTTTAATATGAGTAAGAAGTTAAGTGTCTTTTTAAAGAAGAAAGACTGAAGAGGCAAGTCCTGGACGTTGATTCCTTTAGGCCAGGAGCCAGCAGGATGCTTAAACATGGGGATGAGCAACCTGGGGCTGGTCCTTGGGTTGGCTGCATGCGTGTTTGCTGTGCTGAAAAGTGTGCAAGCAAAGGACCAGTTTGCATGTGTCTCATGCTCAGCTTTCTTGTGAGTTCCTCTTCAAAAGAGGATGCAAAGTGTGGTGCTTGGGAGCAGCTCGCTTATCCTTGCTATCTTTCCCCTACAGGTACTTTTTCTTGCTCTCAACTGACAATTACAGCAGTAAAATAGGGAGGGAGCTATTTGTCTTCCTTCTTTATTGTAAATATTTTACCTGTCAAACAGTAACCCTAGAAATAATTAAAATCAAGGAAAGTTGCTTTTGTACATCTTAAACCAGGGCTTCCCCTGATGGTATCATCCTCCGGGGTGCGGCTGTTTTGCTTTACTTGCCTGAATTAATTGTGGTAGTGAGAACTCCCATGTGGTCCCTGGAAGTCATCCTGCATTTTGAAGAGTTTAGAACTTGCTGAGTAGCTGCTTTTCTTCCCTAAAAGGTAGTGCTGTTAGGCGGGAAACTTCCTATCCCAGCCTGTCCCTGGGGACCTGAAAGTTGTCCTTTGCAGCTTTCACCCCACCAAAGGTGGTCTTGGTTGATATATATATATTTTTTTTTAAAGTTACTTGTCTCATCTAAAGTTATGAGAACTTGATATTTCTCATAATAGTTGTATGAATTGGCTTATGTCCTTCCTTCTCCCCTTCTGCTAAGCAAAAATCCACATCTATTTTGATGCTAACAACCCCCATGAAAATGCTTCCCAGAGCCAGGGCACCTACAGTCCGTTTGTGTTTGCACACTGCAGCCGTGTCAGTCTCGGATGGTCTTCTCCAGTGCAGGGAGAGGGGGCTGGAGGTGTAGGGAAGGCAAATGCTTTTGGTGAGGTTGCTCCACGCTGCAGAAGAGCCAGAGCCTCTGCAAGGAAAGTGATGTGATCTTGGTGTGTCTTCCTGGAGAACAGCTGCTTTCGGGATGAGGCATCTCCTGCCCTGTGCAGTGCAAGGAGCTATCATAACTTTCTCAAAGTGACATCTGCTGTGATGTTAGTGGGGAGCAACTTGCACTTTTGATGTTCATCTGGGTGAGAACTCGGTGACAATGTATTTTGTGTTCCTACAGTATAATTGAAACAGTGGTCAGAAAGGGGTGAGATGTTATCCTCGGTGTGGCAGTCATTACGGCAATGGGTCTTTTAATTATCAGCCCTTTACCTCCAGCGAGTTATAACTTGAGAGCAAACACGCTTCTTGTTAGCTTTAAGGATTTAATTTTTTTAAGAGGCAAACGATTGTCATTTGCGCAGAGCTCAGCCACAGTAATTCTCGTTTACTGCCCTCCACTTCGCAGCATCTTTAGTGTTGGGAATTGCAGGGGAGCAGTGCAGGGCTGGGGCAGAGGACCGTGTGTCTTGTGCCAGCAGCAGCATGGCTGGGGAAACCTGGGCAGCCCTTGGAAGTATAACTGCAGGGGATGTCGCTTGTGGTGGGGAGCTGAGCCAAAGCGTAACCGAGAGCCCTGTCTGTCCTGGCTCCCGGTGGTGGGAGCTGGTGAGGGCACAGGGACACCCTTGGTGCACTGCTGGCAGTGCCTGGCTGCTCTCCGGCTGCCGCAGCGCTGGGGGCATGGCCGCAGCTGCTGCTTGTGGGAGCTTGTGTCTCTCCCAGAAGGAGAAATGTGTGTTGGCTGCTTCACCAGCTCTGGGCTGAGCTTGATGTCTGTAGCAGCAAGGGCCAGGGCTGTGCTCAGCTTGGGGTGGAGTTTCTCCTCCTTACAGCCTGCATCCTCTCCAGGCTGTTCTTGCCCTTCCCTTCTGACTTGCTTCAAGTCTTTCACTGCTTCAATGTTGAGATGTTAAATGACATATTTGTGGTCAGCTGTGGCAGGGGATTGATGCTGTATCCTGCTGAGGCTGTGTAAAATGCCCCAGCCTGTTTGCTGGGGCTGCAGGCCCTAAAGCAGGAAGGGATGAGTGACAGCCCCTGCAGCTCCTGGCCAGTCCCATGACCCTGCTGCTGCTTTCCTGCATCCCCATGCCTGTCTGCTCAGCAAATGCTGCTGGAGCCTCCCCCTATTTTGTGCAGTTGTCTCAAAACCACACAGTTATCTGTGTCTCATTGGGTCAGAATGAGAGCATGAGGGCGAAACTGTGCCCTCCCACTGAGAGCCAGGGCACTGTGTAGTTTTTTGGGATGCAAAAAGGTATGAAGAAAGGCCATGTAGCTGGAGGATGGGCACAGAGCTCGGGGACAGCAGTGCCATTTCGGTGGCACTGAATTGTCTCAGGCAGAGTTACAGGGTGGGCTGGATGCTGTTGCTTGGGTGGAACCAGTTACTGTGGTCTTTGCTCCCCTTTGGCTGCTGGGCAGGGTGGGAGAGGGACCTCTATGGCTGGGGCCATCTGACTTCCTTGCTGCTCCCCTCCCTCCCTGAAGGAAGGGTTGGCAGTGCATCTGGCTGCTCTGATGCCGTTCAAGCCATGCTTTGCTCAGCCACGTGTTGTCACTGAGGGCAGGGGACAGGATGTGGCCGGCTGGGATCACCCCATGGGTGACCTTGCGCCAGGATGGTACCTGTAGGAAAGGCAGTGCAAGAGCACATGCCCCACCTCTCTGGGGAGTGAGGGTCCTCTCTGCCAAGACCCCCTGCACAGGCAGGGGGGATTGTACCACCAATGGTCTTGCGCTTGGGTCCCCTTGCGAGCAATGGCTGATGTTTGGTGGTATTGGACACGTGTGCAGCCCGATCGGGCTGCAGTGGTAATGCTGAGAGTCGCGCGCTGGTGCTCGCAGCCTCAGGTCTGGCACAGCTTGCTCTAGGTGGAGTGTTTGCACTAGAGAGCCTAGGCTTTCAAAAGCTTTAATAGGAAGTTACTTTTTGTGATAAATTGATGGCTTCATTTTTTTGACCTTTGAAAGCTTTTCATGCGTTAGCTACGTGTAGGAAATACAGTTTTCCATGCTGAGAAATGGTGAGTTCTAGCTCTGAAGCAGAATGACTGACATGATCTTTTTTTGGATGCCTGGTAGAGCTCATTTAGTGTGAAACAAGGCTTGGGTCCTGGGCTGAGATCCTCTGTTTCAGAGAGTCTGTGTCTGCATGACAGTGGAGTTGAAAAGGGGAACCAGGAGAATTTAGCAGAATTGTTTTCTTTTGATGGCTGTAAAGCTCGTGGAGAGACACCAAGGCACAAGGGCTTCCATACTTACAGAAGGATTTTGGTGACTGAAAAGTAGCTTGAGGGGAGAAATGAAATGCTACAATGATGGAGGCTGAGGACTGCTTGGTCCTGAGCCCCTTGGTCCCTGGGGCTCCTCTGATGCCGTTCCCACTGGCAGTGGCGATTGGCCATTGGGGTCTGGTACTGCTGTGCTGAACAGTGTGCTGGCAGATGCAGCGTTGCTCTGTGTGCATTGATGTAGCTGTCACTGAGCTGTCATCTCTTCCCTTACTGTTCCTTTAGCTTCCCGGGGGTGTAGTGTCTGTGCTGTCCCTGTTCT
This sequence comes from Gymnogyps californianus, assembly GCF_018139145.2. Taxonomy (NCBI): domain Eukaryota; kingdom Metazoa; phylum Chordata; class Aves; order Accipitriformes; family Cathartidae; genus Gymnogyps; species Gymnogyps californianus. The sequence goes on from NC_059485.1 coordinate 18,600,125, forward strand.
GAGTGCTTTGGGGTTAGCACCTGTAAGCCCTCTCTCAAATGAGAGGCAGCCACCTGTGTGTCCTCCTAAGGACTTGTCCTTGTTCCCCACCCCGCAGCTGCCGTGGGTTACAGAGCACCTGGATGAACACCCCATGTGTGCCTGCAGGTCACTGTGGTGCCAGTACCCAGCCTGGTTTTGGGGATGTGTGAGGTAATGTATGCAATATAAAACCTAGTTTTCACTCTGTTTTTATTTACAGGAGGTATCTGGGGACAACATCACCTCAAGGTGCTTTAGTGATCATGTTGTGCAGCAGACTCAGTTGTGGCAGAGGATGATTCTGCCTCTTGGAGCATCCAAAGTGACGCCGGGAGAGCTGCCCACACATGTGAGCCTGCAAGTGGTAAGAGTCTGGCAGGGCAGCTGCCTGTCTTGCATTCAGTGTTTTGTAGAGTGCTAAGAATGTACACATATGGACAAGAGACCCCAGAAGTCCCTCAGATGTTAGTTCTACTTCTTTCACTTGGAAGCTCCCCTCTGCTGTATATTGGTGTGTCATTAAAATGGGAAGAGTGCAGTTGCCCTCTGGCTGTGCTTGAGCTTCTTAGATTGGACCTCTTCTTTTCTCTGCTATTTTGCTGCAAAAACATCCCTTTCTAACAGTAGAGTACAGAGGGGAAACTGGACTAATATCTTCCTTAAATGCATTTTTCGGTCATAAGCTGAGTACATCAGTACTGCTGATTAACCTGTGTATCAGACTTGGTTGGGGACTGTAAGGCGCATGCACACAAAAAATCCCCAGAACTTCACAGCAGATGCAGGCATTCAGTCCGCCCTACTGATGCAACCCTGCAATGCTGTGTGTGTTTGCAGGTGGCCAGGGATCTGCCTGATGACTGAGCTCCAGACATGCCTGTAGCCTGTGGGGACCACAGTCATCCCCTTCTTTTGTGCAGGTTTTTCCTCACCTGTGAGATGGGGAGAACTGTTTTTCCCAGGGCCCCCAAGAGCAGAGCTGTAAGACCTTGTTAATTAGTGATTAGCAAGTGCTGGGAGGCTTTTGGCTGCAGGGCAGAGGGAAAGGTGTAGGGGGAGTGGGGGTGTGTGTGTGTTATGTGGCAGCAGTATCTTGAGGTCTTTTTGTCCCTACTGTTGCAAGTGCAGCAGAAAACCTCGGCTTGGCCTTGAAGCAGGAGCTGTGTTGTGACTGTGCCATGGGTGGTGGTACGCATACCCGTGAGCAGATGACTCGGTGATGCCGGGTGGGTTAAATCAGGCACTGACTGCAGGTGATGCTGAGTGAGGAGTGTTTAAACCCTCCCTGTGCCACAGCCTGCTTCCCAATCTGCCTGCTGCTGCCCACTGGGATCCCAGCCCCCTCCCTCCTGAGCAGCAGGATCCATGTCCCAGCCCTTAGGGTGTCATTCAGGGGGTCTTCTCTCTGCTTTGTCCCTGAAACCTGACAGATGCTACCTTCTCCTTCTCAGGTGTGAGACGCCCTTGCTGGGGCAGCTCGTTCCCCAGGCTCTGAAGCCGCTATGTGCAGAGCGAACACAGGTATAGCCCTGTTTGGGACTCCCGGTGGTGTCTGCGCGTTACGCTGAGGTGAGATTACCGTGTTAAGTACACTAATCATTCCAAAGGGCAAAGGGGAACACATAATCTGGGGAGGTGGCTCTTCATGGAAGTAATTAGGAAGGATCCTTGCCAGTGTGCTGGTCCCTCATGTGGGAGGTCAGGACTGACTCGAGGGCAGCTGGTAGCTCTATTTAGTGGCTGATGTCTATTAAGAGCGGAGGTGTGAGAGCGCTTTAGGGAGCTGCTGGTTGGCGCAACAGGGTGTTTCTTGGGGTTAATAACTATGGTGTGAAATGTGACAGGATAGCAAGATCTCTAACTGCTGTGAGGCTTTACAGTGAGTCTGGATGTCCAAAGTTCTCTTCATCCAAAAAGAAGAGATGAGATGTGGGTTTGTGATTAAGGAGGAGGAAACCTGCTGTGCAGGTCTGGCAGAGATCTGCCTTGGCTGGGGCGTACCCACTTGTCCTGGCTCCTGCTTTGAAGAGGCACAGGGGAAGGCTGCTCTGTACACCGGCACCTCGGGCTATTGTTTCTGGCTGGGCCGGGTGGTGTTTCTCCATGCTCGCTTATAGCATCGGATGCAGATTGCTTCCCAGGGAACAGCGCTCTGGATATGCGGACATTGGCTTGGGTTTCCTCCTATGCAAAATGGGTTTATAGGAATGTACTGAGCTCCTTTATAAAACAGCTTGAGATCTAATGAAAGACATCACTGTATAAGAAAAAATATTGTTAGTGAGTTACTCACATCGTTAACAAGGTCAGATCATTGCCTTGTAACAAAATTAGTTTGTTTTGCTCTAATCAGTTTTAGTAGCTAGAGTGCTCAATAATTACTCATGTCCTTATGAAAGAGATGGGACAGCATGAGTATAGCTGCTGGCAGACTTCTCCGTCTCTGAAATGAATTGTGCAGATTATTTTGGGAAGGCATCTTTCCAGATGCACAGTGCCCCTGGAGTGATGCTGGCAGAACCCAGCTTCAGCCAGGAACGATCATGGTCCATAGCATGGCTCCTCTGTAAAGAGCTGTCTGTAGGGGTGTTCAGAGAAGCATTAGCAGCAGGAACATCTTTGGACTCTGCTGTCTTCATTTTTACGATCCCATTTGACATGCAGCATGCTAGGTGTCTCTCCAAACTCTTCCTTTCTTTAGTCTGTGTAAATTGTCAAGATCCCAGAGGCTGTCAAATACATCTGCTCTCTCAAACAGAAAATGTCTTCCTAGGTATTTGCACCTCTAGTATCTTTTCTTTGGTGGGTTTTTTTTTTTTTCTGCTGTCAGTGGTGTGTTCCTGAAAAGGCAACCTGTGGTGGCCAGGATGGATGGACAGGGTGCTGAGAGCCACTGCTGTGGTGGTGACTTGGCTCAGGAGAAATGATTGTCAGCAGGCCATGCTTTTCCTTACAGGTGTGATGGTTGTGCACGTGCCTTCTGCATATCCAGCTGCTGCACAGCAAGAGAAGAGCTGTGATGATGGGCAGCAGCAGGCACCTTCTCCCGTGCCTCCCTCAGGGGAACACAGGGTGAGCTGTGAGACCGCAGGACCTACCGTGCCCTCAGTCTCTCTCAATAGACCCGTACCTGTAAACTGGGTCAGAGTGTAGCTTCTGATCAAAAGTCATGCTGAATTTGACCATCCCACACGTGCTGGAGGTGAGTGGTTCTTCTCCAGCGTCTGCCTGGCAGCTCCCTGGGAGCGTGGTGGAGGGATAGCAGAGCTGCAGCACTGCGGAGCTGGTGTGGGGAACAGCTCCTGCTGGCACCGTGGCCTCCATTTTGTTGTGCTCTCCCTTCTCCTTGATGGGTCCTTGCAGGAACCTGGGTCAGGCTCTTTGAGTGCACACAGCTCAGCAGCTTATACTGAAGCTGTCCTTTTCTGTGAGAGACGTTCTGCAAAAGGACGAGTTCTTGCTGGAGCCCCCAGCTTTCCCTCCCCTTAATCCACTTGCTGACTTCAGCTAAAATATTGTTGATTCTTGCTATACTTTCCATTTCCTTCCTAGTATTTCCTTCTGGCTCAGTTCAGATGTATTTTTTTCCCCTGAAATTGAGGGAACTGATGTTGGGTAGTGTCCGTCTCTCTTGGAGGGGTGCCAGGTGTATTCGAACTGAGGCAGTTTGCGGGCTGCAATCTCAGCACCTTAGGATTTGCCTGTCTAACTGGCCATAAACAGCAAAATATCATTTGTCCAGAGTACACAGGGGGCTTGCTGGGTCTACTGCTCCATCGGTGCTCCCCCACCACCTGTGTGGGGTGTTGGAGGTGATGATCTAATGGACTCTTCCCTAAATAAGAACCAGTGGAAATACTTGAATACAAGTTTGCGTAGCCGATGCCATGTCAGTAGGCTGCAAATCCAGCTTCGGAGCTTTGATTGCTGCATGGACCCGCTCCTCTGCTGCTGCTTGTCTGTGTTGTGAAAGCTCCTGACAGACTGAGGCTGTGATTGCTGAGCTGCCGTCTGTGGTAGCCCTCCTGCTCCTTCCCATACCTTCGCTCTGATTCTCTTCCTGTGGTGAATCAATTCAAGAAGCTGAACAGACAAAAAGCTGCGTACTGGTGTTGTAAGGTGGCATTTTTGGTGGTCTAGTCCCTGGGCTTAGAAGCACTGGTGTGGGTGCAGAAAAGGGGCAGCTGCAGGACTTGATGTTTCTCCTTGATGAACTTTGAGATTCCTGTTGGCCCATTTTTGTAGCCTGTCAAGATTCTTCTGAATGGCAGCACAACCCTCTGGGACAGCTCAGTGACGTGATATTCCTCCTGGGTCACCTGCCCTTGTTCCCACCCTTTGTGTGCTTCCGTTTAATGTCTGAGTTCAGTCAGGAGCTCCTTGCTCATCTGTGTAGGCCCCCTGCCACTACTGCTTGGTTTCCAGAAAGTGGAGATGGATTGTTCTTGAGCTTGGAGGATATGATCCATGACAATCAACTGGGTATCCTGGACTGCTGTTCTCCCCAGGACTGTGTCCCATGGAATTCCTCCAAGCAGGTCCCTGAACAGGTCAGTGTCTGCTCTCCTGGAGTCCAGGGCTGCGGTCTGCTGGCTTGTTGTCCTGTTCATCCTGCTTGAGATCCTGAACTTGACCATCTCGTGGCTTCTGCAGCCAAGGCTGCCATGACCTTCGCATCCCTGACCAATTCTTCCTCGTTTGTAAGTGCTAGGCCCAGCAGAGTGTCTCCTCTCGTTGGCCCCTCACTCTCCTGTGTCAGGAAGCTGTCATCGGTGCTCTCCAGAAACCGCCTGGCTTGCTTGAGCCCTGCTGTGGTGTTCCTCCAGCACGTACTGGGGTTGCTCAAGTCCTCTGTGAGGACCGGGATCTACAAACATGAGGCTTCTTCCAGTTGTCTGAAGGTCTCAACTACTTTGTCCTGATCAGGTGGTCTGTTGCAGACACCCACCACAATGTCACCTGTGTTGATCTGTCCTTCAGCTCTGAGCCTTAAGCTCTCGACTGGCTCATTGGCTGTCCTAAGGCACAGCCCCATGCGCTCCAAGCAACTCCTCCTCCTCGCTGTCCCACAGAGCCCATGTCCATCCATGGCAGCACTTGGTCATCCCAGCTGTCCCACCATGTCCTGTGGTCCTGGTGAGGCCACGGCCTCAGCAGTGCCCTGGACCTGCCTCCAGGCAGGAAGTCGCGTCCCCCTGCAGCATCCTGGACTGTGGGGGCTCGAGCCGCGCTCTGGCTGCACCATGGGCCTCTCCTTTAATCGGTTTTGAATTTCCCACGTTTTAATTCCATTGAATGCCCTTAATTCCTGTGTCATGGAACAAGGAGAGCTCTGTACAGAAAAGCTCTGTTAGAGATGTGTATTTTGGCAATTCTAAAAATATACCTCGCTTGCCGAGGCTTGTGCAGGGTAACCATAGCAACGTGGCTCCAGGAGCAGGGTTAAAAACAATTGCACCAATTAAGGGGAAAATAGAGGTGTTGAAGCTTATAAAACCTAAAAATTAAAAAAAAAAAAAGCAACAAACACTGTGTGTGATGCTGTGGTCTGCATGCCATCTTGTATTGGGTTGATTGAAACTGTCCCCCTTCCACTCTTAAGGAGCGTCCCAAGTGCATGTTGATAACCTCGCTGTTCCTGCAGAGCATCCGCTCTCGGCGTGCTCAGCCCTGCCTGTCAGTCCGCGCGATGCAGCCGCCCCGTGCACCCATGCATATGGCTTCCAAACCAACAGCAGCAAAGCAATCTTAACCAATGGGTAGATGTGGGAATGCGTCTTCTTGAGAGTGAAATGTGCCGGCTCAAAGAGAGCAGCCTGGCTGAAACTTGGGAGGTGTTTTGAGGATAAAAGCATAGTCTGAAGAACAATTTTGGCCTGCACTGCTGACTTGTGCGAGGGGGCAGATATATGTTAAAATTTGTATGCTGAGCCAAAGTCCCTCAAAATCAATGGTGATGCTTTCATTGATGGATTAGCTCTGGGCTAGGAAAGCAGGCCTGGTAAAAGCTACCAGATGAACCTGAAAGCGAAGGGCTGATTTTGTTCAAAATATGTTTGCTTTAATTGTCCTTGTTGAGCCCTGGCCAGGGTCAGAGGAAGCCTCATGAACGTGCTACCAGCCTGCTTGCTGGGGATGGTACTGGGGAGTGTCTCTCTGCCTAGAAACTTCTACTGGAGCAGACTGGGCAATCTGATCCTTCAAAAAGCTTGAAATAAAATTATTTCAAGTACCTTTTTGCTATGCCTCACAGAAAAATACAATGGAAGGATTCAGAGTATCTCTTTCCAAAATATTCCAGGGTTTTTGCAGGTGTTGCAGGTGTTTTTCCTCCCGGCTGGCTGTGCTTTGCCACCCTGGTGTGCTGATGCCATCCCACGTTTGTTGGGTGCTGCGGACAAGGGGGCTTGGGTGCAAATGTGCCTCTGCCTGATGCTCTGGGAAGTTTCTGATCCTGGAGCAGAGATTGGTGATGCTGCTGCTGCCCGTCCCTGAGCTTGAGCCTGGGCTGGTGATGGTTCCTGCCCTGCCTGTTCTCGCCAGGACTGCTCAGCTCTGGTCTTGATCAGTCCCACTTACCCTGAAGAGCCCCTGAAAGCTTCTTGCTGTGTGTGGAAGCACTGGAGAGGATGACCCCAGGAGGATACCGGTCGCTTACTGGTTTTGCTTGTCCCAAAGTGTGCAGGCATTGCTGTGGAGCCAGTATCGGTGGAGGAGAGGTTGAGGTTAAAACCACACTGGGCTTGGAGTGGTGGATGCAAACCAGAGGTCTGCAGAGAGGAAGGAAGCGGGGGCTGTGCAGCTGTGCTCGGAGGATGCTGCGCCCGCTGGAAAGCAGCAGTGGGGTCTCCCGAGACAATTTAGGTGAAGGAAGGCGCGATGAAGTCACCAGTTTACTTGGCTCGGTGCTGGCAGGAGGTGTCGTTAGCAGTGCTGGCAGGGATGGGACGAGAAGTTTAGATTAAAGGTAGTAAGAAGGCAAATGGGCATGTCTGTCTTGTGTGTACAGGGCACTGTCCCTGGGCTGGCAGCCTGCTGCATGGCAGCCGAGCTGTCCTGCATGTGAGGCTGTCAGTGTTTAACACAGCTGTCACCAGAGAGGGATCTCCGTGTCTCCGAGAACTGGTCCTTACCCTCCATGGGGTGGGAGTGAAATGCCGGCTGTGCCCTGTGAATGCAGGCTGAGGTGGCAGTTTGGGCATGATTTCGGGTGGGTGCAGCAGGGCTGGTGTTAGTCCCTGGGGAAGGCAGGCGTGGGTGCCCCTGCGGCTCCTGGGGACGCTTGCTTTGCTGGACCGGGGGGCTCCAGGGGGTGGCATTGGCCCAGGGCAGTGGAATTGCAGCCCCCTGTGACCCTGCGGCAAAGCCTTCCACTTGCAGAGGAGCCCTGGACAGGACAGAGATTGGAGTCTTTAAACTGGTTTAGGCAAATTTAAAAAATTTTAGGGTGGATGTCTTTAACTTGCTTTGAATTATGGTTTGCATCAATTTGGGTTAATTGAGCTGGAGGCCTCCCTGCAGCGTGTTCTTTTTGCATGGGTTAAAACAAAAGTGTGCATGAAACTGCTTTGGAAGCTGGGCCAGGATGGGGAAGAGGCAGAGCTGAAGGCAGGACATGGGGGAAGGCTCGAGCACGCCTGGTGGCAAAGCTGGCGGCGCAGAAAGGCGCCGGGAGCCTTCCCAGGCTCTGACTCGGGTCCTTGGCTCCCAGCTGGGGCCGGTTTGGTGGGTGAGGACTTGGCGGTGAAGCTCGTGTGGTGGGGATTTAACAGGGACCAGGCAGTGGTGTGCTCTGGTAGCATCGAGCTGCTGAAAGGGTGACTGGCTGGTCTGGAAGGACATGTGTGTAAATAGCCGAGGAGTCACGCTGTGACTGGACCTGGCCATCCTCAGAGCTGCGGGAGCTCCAGCGGATGCAGGTTTGGCTCGAAGCCTCATCAGGTGGGAGGGAGGAGGGCAGCAAGATTTCACCCCGCTCCGCAGGCTGCTTGGGAAGGGCTGTCCCAAGGCTGGTCCTTTCCATGTTGCCTCCTCTCTAGCTGTCACATCTTGCATGTGGTGCAACTCCGGCGCTGTTCAGCACTGGTTTTCCTGCATTACTTTGCAGGCAAACTGGGGCGCAACGTCCATCTGTTCCATCAACTCTCTACCACCCTTTCTCTGGCGGCTCTGGCATTTGTTTGGTGTCCGTGTGCCTCTCCGTTCCCCTTAGCAGGAATGCTGTGGAAGTGAAATCGTATGCTTTCTTCTTTCTGTTGTCACCGTTTCCTCGGTGGCCGTGGTCTCCTCTGAAATGCTTCTGCTCTTCCAGCTGAGATTGCGAGAGGGGCTGCAGGGGGACGATGTGTGTGGAGGGAGAGGGGAAGAGGCAGCATAAAAAGCTACTGTTCCCTCCCTGTGAGGTGTAATGTCAAGAGGATTTCTTAGAAAGTGTGCTTGCCCCAGTCCTGCAAAATTAAAATTAGTTCTAATTAAGTAGAGGTTAACCTCCACTGTGCATGCTGCAAATTAATGGAATGTGTGATTAACTTATCTTGCAGCACTAGAGGTTCTTGAAAATTACTTGGAAAGAAATGTAGCCCCATATGTAGTTTGAATTTTTAATTTATGTTAATATTTCAGGTTTGAATTAATTAATTTAAAATGACAGACCTTTGATCTTTTATTTTTTTTAACCACTCCTGCTTCTGCAGCTTAAGTATATCTTTCCAACTCTTCTCCCTTTGTAGTGAAATGAACTGGACAAAAATACATAATATGATAAAAACATGCTAAATACACCCTGAACCACAACCGTGGTAAAGCTTGTCTTGTCTCCGTGGTGTGCGTGTGCGCTGTGGGGCCATCTCTGCTGCTGCTGGTGCCCCCTCCGAGGGGAGGGCTGCAGCAGGATCCAGAGGTTTGGGGAAAGACATTATGTTATAACATCTTGGTGTGAGTTCTGAGGGTAAAACCCATCTTGTGGCTTTTTGCTTGCTTTTGGAGGTGGTAATTTGGGTTTGCAGTCGTGTGTTTTGAACACAGCTTCATTTTTTCTGGACAGTCATCTTTTGCTGTGTAACTTTCCCTCTTATGATACCCAGGTGAGCAGAAAGCAGGTCATGCTCCTCTTCGGCTTACCAAGCCAGAGAGGACTGAAACTCCTTGGGGAAAATCCAGTGTGACCTTTGCAGGAAAACACGTGTTTCCACTCGCAGCAAACCCCTGCTACTTGTGTGCCAAAGTCAGGGGAGTGAGGGTCTGGTTTAGGACTGACTTGGGGTGCAGCATCCTAACTCGCCCTTCTGCTGGGGATAGTGTTGGACTAGCCCTTTGAGCCATTCTAGCAATGTTTTAAAATTAAAATAGCAGACATCATCTCAGAAGTTTCCCAGTCCCTGCCAGAGTGTTGACCTTGTGAGGCTGGCTTCAGCTGAAGGCAAATCTTCTCAGAATGGCTGTTTTCTCCCCCAGCTTCCTTTCCCTGTGTGCTCCCAAGCCGTGGGGACCCACAGGTGTCTCTGGATCCAGATCCGAGCCTGCCCTCCTGCGTCCATGTCGATGGCCCTGCTCCCGGCAGCCCCCTGCTCTGCCTCTGGTGGGAAGCTTTGGTCACACTGTTCCCAGCTCCTTATCTCACAGTGCAGGGACTGGCTGGGGCTTCACCGTGGTCGCCATCCAGCAAACCCGTGTTTCTGGAGGAGAAGGAGCGAGGTCTGGCTTTTCTGTTCCCTGCTCGAGCTCTTCTATGCACCTGCTCTGGTTTGCAGCTCCTCAGGGCTGGACCTTGGAATGCTGGCTGTGGCATATCCAGCTCAGGGAGGACATTGCTTGTCCCAAAACTCAGCTTATCAGAGTCCCTGTGCTCAAACTTTTGACCTCAAAGATGAGTCCTGTGCTATTTTGCTTGCTGCTGCTGTTTGCTTTGGCTTGAGGTTGCTCTGTTTTCTGCACGTATCTGGCAGTTGGGTTGCCCAGGGTGGTGGGTTTCTATCTGGGAAGAACAAGTTTATTTTGGGGGGAAGAGCAGGCCTTAAGGGTGAGCTCGTTATTTTCTCAAACCAAGTGAGTGGGATTTAGAGGAGGAAGCAAAAGGGTGGGCAGCAGTTCCTAGCAGTGGTTTTGCTCTTTGTGTAGTCAGTTAATGTCTCTGAATTGGCAGTCATGGCTGCTGCCTGTGTGGCAGGGGAGAGCACAGGGGAGATCTTGCAGGAGCGGGGAAGAGATGCTGAAAGGGGCTGCCATGGCATTCTCTTCAGCAGAGTGCCCTGGCTGGATTGGGCGTGTTATCCAATCCTGGTGTTGGTGTGATGCTGTGGGGCAGTTTTGGGGGCCCCAGCGTCTCCAGGAGAACAGAGAGGCAGTCTGAAACTCTGTAATGGTGATGCTTTGGAGCAATGGCCATCTCTCAGTGTGGGCTACCCCGTGGGCTGGTGGCACGCGGTTCCTGGCCATGGCTCAGCCGGTGCTGGCCTCGCCTGCCTGTTTTGGGGCTGAGGTGGGCAGCTGTCAGTGCGGGAGGGTGAGGTAGCTGGGCCTGGAGCAGGGACTCTGCTGTGCTGAGCCCTCTCCAGCAAGCCGGAGGGGCTTTCATTCAGCCTTGCAGGGTGGGGGAAGCTACCTGACCTTTAGTGCAGATTTGTTTCTGCATTACTTGCCCTTTTAACACATGATTGAAAACAGGCTGTAGGGGAGAGGGAGCCAGAGCTCTGTAATTGAGCTACTGGGATCAGTCAGGAGCATTTCTTGGAGAAACCGAGCGGAAAAAGAGTATGTAGAGGGAGTAGATTTTGTTGGTGGTGATGGATTGCCTGCCTGTGTGGAGATACAGACCCGGCTCTGAGGTGCTGCCGTACAAACTTAACATGAGGGTCATAACCTGTTGTGTTACCATTCAGTGCAAAGAGCTCGGGAACGCCTTGTGGTCTGGCATTTGGGGAGGCTTTGGAGGAGGCTCTGGAGGTGCTTGCTGCAAACCTCACCTCCCGAAATTGCCTTCCCCGTGCTGCCACTCCAGAGGACTGAGCCTTCTGCTGGGCTGCGGGGACAGTGGTCATTGACGTGGACAAACTGGTGCATGTGATCTGAACATCCATCCCTGGGGATGGCCACCAAACAGGCACAGGAGCCTGCTGTGGCACTGGCAGACTGAATCCCCATGTGCCTGCTGTGCTGTTTCAGTGTGGCAACAGTGCCTCACTGGTGTTTTAGCTGAAGTCTTATGAAATCTTTATATCTTAAGTGTACATGACCTATTCATCTATCTTTAGGCATTGGGCAAATACGGAGGCATATTGGATAAAACACTACAAATATTTGCAGTTCCCTGAGAAAAGAGCTCTGTGAAACTTGAGGTTTTGCGTTACATGTGGTCCTTTCTTGCTCTGCTTTTCAGGTTCAGATCTTGAAGTGCTTGGCAGGGAGACAAGGCCAGCCTTTCACAGCCCAGGAATTGAAGAGCTTTGTCACCTCTGCCAGTCCTGTGCCCCACGCTTGTGCCTGTCTTGCAGTCTGCATGATGCTGGTGTCCACCCGTGATGCAGGTGGATGCTGGCAGGCAGATGCATGCGATGGGCTCTAAACTCCTTGTCCAGGGGCTGACACTGCAGCCACGTGTGGAGTCTAGTAAAATCCCGGCAGCCTGGCCAAGTGCTTTGGGACCTGGTGCGGGGATTTCTGTCCTTCTGGACCATCCTTTGGGACAGGACACCTGGTAGGAGTGTATACAGAAATTGCATATAGAAATACTGAGCAGTTAAGCATGCTCTCCATGTAAAGAGGTGGCGTGACGAGGTGGAGGAGTATGCCTTTCTCAGTGGTGGGGATGGTGTAAGGTATTTGGAAGCCAAGTTTTCTTCTCGGTCATGGAGAGCATTAGAGAAAGCCCCGTGCCTGACAGCAGTCTGTTGGCTGGAGGGGAGTGTGAGGTGCTGGTACATAGCGGGTGCAAGGGTGCTGCTTCCACCCCCCGTGGAGCACCACAAGTTGAAAGCCAAGGATGTTGGGTTTCAGCCACTGTTCATTGCCTGACATTGCTGCTGCTGTGAATTCAGTAGTCTTTCCATTCCACTCCTTTGAAACTTGGAAGAAATTTTTCTGTGCATCTACACCAAGCAGATGGGGTGAGATGGGAAATTTCCAACAGCTGAGACAAGCTGTGAGGGTTGCTGAGGGATGGCAGCATGGGGTGCAGTCGTGTGCTGCATCATTTATAAAACCCAGACACTTAAAAGCAGGGAAGTGTACAGTTTAAGGACATCGTAAATCTTACCTCCATTGCAAACATGAAGTGTATCCTTCCTACCCAGTGCAGGGAAGATTACAGCTTTAAAGGATCATAAACTCTCCTTTTTATTGGGATGTTAAAATTCAAGCACAACTAGAAGTCGTCCTGCAGAAGTGACAATTGCAACATGTCTAATCCTGGGAAAAGGGCTTAAGTGTGAGTAACTTGGCTTGGCATAATCAAAGGGATTACCTGGGGCCAAATCCAGTGACAGCAAAGTTGGGGGGGGGGGCGGGCGGTGGCAGCGCATCTTGCCATAGACTTAGGTGGGTTTTGTGAGTAGAGGAGGAGTAGGTGCCATGTGTTTACATAGACAAGCTCAGGATGTGCTAAACCAGTAGTCTGTGATCAGCTGAGTGTATCTGGGGATGTTCCCACTTTCCCTTCGCTTCTCCTGTTTCAGCTGCCTGTTTGACCTCTCAGCAGAGCCCTGAGCTGTTACTTGTTCCCAGTTTGCCGTAAGCGATGCGAGATGGATTTGCCGTAACCTCTGAGTCAGAGCCCAGGCGTAACAAGGTTTTCCAGCTAAGCTATGCTTACGGAAATGTTCCCAAGAAGTGTTTTCTGGGAGGGCTTGGAAATTCACTTGTAAACAGAGATATTGGAAATATACAATTATATTATTCCTCTGTTTCCCTTGAAATGATGACAATGTTTCCAAGTGACAAAGCACTGCAGTCCTCCAAAGCTGGTGACCGGGTGTCATCCCTGCAGGGTGGTCCTGGTGGCCACCTTCAGAGTGATGGCTGTGGCCCTGCCTCATGAGGCTTTGCTGAGGTTATGGGTCTGGCACCATCTGGGGGTTCCCTGGGCAGAGTTATGTCAGCATCTGCCAGTGGATTTGAGAAGAAAACAGATCCTCTGTGTGCATCTCCAAGGATCCTGTTCATCCTGTTTGGCTGGAGCCATCCCTACCCATCAGGCTCATGCTGGGGCTCCTCTGTGCTGCTTCCATGGCCTCTGGGGTCGTGTGGTGAACGTGTGATTTCAGCTCTGTTTAGGAAAACTTCAAATGTCAGCACTAAAGTCAGCATTTATGAATTTCCTAAAATAGGGTTCAGGTAGAAGTTCATACTTGCGCTTCCTCAGTACGTTTTCAGACATGTTGCTCACCAGGCAACTAGGACCTTTGGTCCTTATAGCAAATACCTATACTATATTTATATCCTCACCCTCACACACTTCTCCCTCCTCCTCACTGGAGGGTGCTGATCATTGCACTGAAATCGATACAAGACTGCTGTTTCGGCAGTTGTTCTTGTCTGGGTTTAAAAAGCAATATATGCTTTGAGTGGGACCTTTGTAAAACTGCAAGGTCTCACTAGCTCTCAACAATCATCTTCGAAAAACTTTTTGTGTTTTTTTTTTTTTTTTTTTTTAATTTTTGCTTTGGATTTCTTCCGAGCTGAGTGCTTTGGGGTTTTGCAAATGTTGAGAAGCAAAGACATGGCTTACCCTGGGATCACAGAGTGTTTAAGCAAAGCCTTCTGGTGAAGCTGCTGCTGCAGTGATACTCCAGCACAATCTGTGGCAGAAGTGATTGTTTTCGTTTGCTGCACCGATCTCCTGTTAGGGTGGGTAACGGCTGTTTGCCCGAACTGCGGTTGTGCTGTCGGTCACAGCAGCAGAAATGTGAGCTGGGAGCTTTGCACCAAAGGACGCTGTGCTCTTTGCACAGAAGAATTGAGAGCCTCCGAGCCTGACCCGGCCAGGAGCTGGACGTGTGGGAGGTACACACATGTGCATCACTCCCTTGAGCTCCACCAGCTGGTTCTCCTGTGGAGTCTGGTGTGTGCCGAGGGGTCCGGGTGCTGGCTGGGTGGTGGGATGTGCCTGGAGAGATGCTCACACCTGCTGGTGGTGCAGTGCTTTTGGGAGAGCAGCGCCCTCGGTCCCATGTGCTTGGTGTCCCTGGGGGGTTCAGCTCTACTGTTTCTTACTGATGGTGCTCAGGCACTGGAAGAAGGGTCTTTTAGGTATTGGAAAGGGGGTTGCATGATAGAATGCAAAGGGTAGGCTGCATGGTCACCTTTGGACTGCTAAGGATGGAGAAGTCAGTGGTGGGGCCACCTAAGGACTGGTTTGGGGGCTCCATCAGCAACCTGAAAACAGGAATGAACAGTGACCTGATCTAGGCTTACAAAATCATGAAGGTGGTGAGTCAGATGAAGGTGCAACTGTTGCTCACCTCATCTCTCAGTACTAAAACTAGAAGGTAGCAGTGAAACTAGTGGGTAGTTAATTGAAAGAAGATGAAGGAAGGCACCGCTTCACTGGGCAGGTAGCGAATGCCTGGAGCTTGGTGCTGCAGTAGGTTGTGGAGGCAGATGGCTCGTTTGAAAGGCTCTGGGCAGATTCTTGGCCAGCAGGTCTATAGATGGATCCAGAAAGGACTCGTCCAGGATATACCCACTGACATACCTCATCCCATAGTTGTGGATGCTGGGAGAGTCCAAGGGAATGGACCATGGGGTGCCCAGGCTCTTGTGCTCTCCCTAAAGAGCCTCTTTGGAGAAGGTCGGGGCAGAATAGCAGAAAAGCCAGGTGTTTCTGATGGTCTGCATGGGGTGCTGAAGTCTGCTAGGGGACACCCCAAAGGTCAGGACAAATGTGCCCGGGGCAAGAACTTGCACAGTCTTCCTTGAACTCTGCCCAACTGTAAGATGTGTCTGTGGGTGCTGCCAGGCTAAGCTTTCTCTACTTGGACTAGGTTTTGCCTCCTGTAAGGACTCTTGGTTGTAGGCTGTAGACTGGATGTCTCTGCTTATTAAATGAATGTACTGCGCTGCAGCAGGTTTCACTCAAGGTGGGCAAAGGTGCTTTGGGAACCCAAACCCTCCAGAGAGTGCAACTTCTCTTCCCAAAGCTAAGGGGACCTGTGCAAGGGGCCGCTGGTGGTCCCCACCATGTAGGTCTTTACCCCATGCCAGGACCAGGGTTGGTGGAGCATCAAAGTGCAGCCAGAGGGAGGAAGTCAGGGGAACAGGAGGAGATCTTCTGGCCCAGGAGGAACGATGCTGTTTACACCGGTTTTGTTGCAAGCCAATGACTTGTTGCCAGCTTTAATGGTAGAGCAAAGCGTATTTACTCAGCTTGTTTGGACGGATAACAACTGCTGGATAAGAAACTGTCAGATGGGATTCAATTAGAGGCTTCAGCTCTTGAGTGAAAGATCATATTTGACATCTGATGCTCTGTGAAACTGAGTAAGGACAATGCTACCATTTATATGGTTCTTTTCTGGTTCCTTCCCTTCTTCCCCGTCATCATCTTTGCTCTAATATTAGAGCTTTGACCCTCTGTGTGTTGCTCCCAAAGCAAGTGCTGACACCAACCCTTTCATGTGGTTCCTGTGAAGAGATCTTTGTGTTTGCGAGGGGTGTGTGTGTGGGGGTGGGACAGCAGTGCTGGCAAAGCATTACATCCCTCTTCCCTTCTCTCCCCAGGGACGAGGCAGCGATTGCAGAAGGCTGACTTTCTGCCAGGGAGAGCTCAGCGCAGCTACTAGTAAGTGCCCTGCAAGTGGTCGTAGATGGGGTTTGAGTGGCAGCTGGAGCCCGGGCCGCCGTGCAGCAGGGTCAGAGGAGTGGTGCCTGGGGGCTGGCTGCTGTTTCGGCTCTGGGTTTGCTGCTTTGGGTGGCATTGTGGCCTTTTGCTCCTCTCCACTTGATTCCTTGGTATGTTGAATGGTGACATGACTTCACCCGCTTCTGCTGGGAGCTGTCTTGTCACAAGAGCAGATGAAGTCATCTTCCCATGTGATGATGGCCCTCAGCAGCATATGCGTGGCGTGAGGAGGTGGGAGAGAATGCAGAAGAGCAGAGGGGGGTGATGGCTGTTACAAAAAAAAAGCCCCTGCTGTCCTGGAGATCCTGCAAGACTCCCGTGTTAGGGGAGAGTCACTGTGAGTCCATGTCACCATGACATCTCCTTGCCTACGACTCAGCCAACGCTGCCCAAGTTGCCAGTGAATGAGTCAGCAGGCAGTGACTCAGTAAGGTCACTGGACTCTATTTACCCTCCAGGCAGAGAGATTCCCGGCTGCATTTATGATACAACTTGCTTAAAAGCCTCTTCACTAAGTGGTGACGTTTACACCCTTGCCCAGGGCCTCTGGGCTTGGGTACTGGCAGGTGGCTGCTGTCGGGGAGCCCGTGTTCAAGCGGGGTCCCAGGGACTGTAGCTTTTGGAAAGAAAAGCATGTGTGAACCCGTTCTCTGTCCTGGAGCAACGCTCCATCTTAAACTACAAGCATCCATGCAGAAACATGATGCTGTGGAGGAAAGGTTTGCAGTGGGCTTGCCTCTGCCCCGCCTTGGTACCACACTAACTGCATTAAAGAGCATTTCGCTTGAATGCACTCAGTCCTGTACACAAATGCTCTCGTCATGAGTAAAGGAAAAGCTTTTCAGTGAGGTAAAATAATTAATTTGCTCTTCTTACCTCGGGACTTAATTTTGAGGCTGGCTTGAGGCTCACAGAACACACACTTATCTTATCTTGGCTTCTTTATCTCCTTTTCCTCCCTTTAATGATGATGCAAAAACGATTTTCAACTTCTTTTGACTGTTGGCTTTCTAGGGATGCTTCAGTGGAGCTGCGAAATCCAGTACGAACTTCTTAGATATGTGGGTTGTTCTGTAACACGTACGGACCTGTGGTGTTGTCCTTTGTACATACCTTAGAAATAGCTTTTAAATTTGAAGGGTCTTTGGTCTGCAAGCTGAAACCTACTCTTCTAGCAGGGGTGTGCTATTGGGTTTGGCAGAACTGGGGAGGTCAAAGCCAGCCCTGCCCTCTCCATGCCTGGCTTTCTGGGCTCTTCTTCCATCCCCCCTGAGCGTCAGTGAGGTCTCTGCTCCTGGAGGTGTCTGCTCTGCTGCTGGCACATCGTCGGGTAGCGTGTCCTCCCTGCTGAGCTAGAGATCGGCCTCGGTGCCAAGCACGAGCACTTGTGCAGCTTGGCTCTGCAGCATGTTGATGTGGACTTGAAAGAGAAGAGGAGCAGGTGAGTGTGCTTCAGAAAAGGTCCTGCGCTGGTAGAAATCAGCTGTTGGTGGCAGACAAACAATGGCTGGAAGTACTGGGGCTCAAAACCAGCAAAGCTGTCCTGCTTTTCAGTGGTCCAGCCCCTCCACAGTATGGCTGGAGCTGGTGAGCCTTAATGGATAGGGCACCTGGGAGAGGCAGCGTGACCCTGCTTGGCCGGGGCAGCCTCTGTGCCCCGCTTCCCCCAGGACAGGAGACCTGACCTGCCCTCAGTGTGTGCAGAGAGGGGCCAGGGATGAGCTGGGCCTGCTGGGCAGGCTGCTTGTGGGTCAGCAAGTATAAAAGTGCTTGTACCACTTTTGCCTCCTTCCCTGAATTTGAAGAGTGCTGTCCCTGTACAGAAATGTAGATAGCTGGCCAGGTAATAATTAACTAGGACAGGTATTCTAGTAATTACCCCTCCTGGGTGCTATTACACTGCCTGCACATAGCTTAATGTGTGGGGCAGGAGGGGTGAGGGCTGCATTTTGCCCTCCTCTGTGTTTTTCAGGGAATGCTGCATGTGTCCTGGCAGTGAAGGGTGGGGGTGCACTGCCTTTGGGTACGGTGGTTCACGAGGCAGCCGCTCTGCTCTCCTTCCCGGTCCACAGAGAGCAGCCAGTGCTTTCGGAGGGGATATCTGCCACAGGGTGATGGACATCCCGTGAGAGCGCTGGCAGTTCTCACTCTCTTGGCTCATCCTGGGGAGCTGGGCAAGGAGCAGGGGGACGGGAGGGCAGCTAAGGGGGGACACAGCCTCATTGCATGGCGCGGTTGTGAAGCTTTCCTGCTCCAGACGTGTGCGTGCACCCCAAAGTGGAGCAGTGCCTGCCTGTGCCTGGGGGGTTTTGGAGGTTGGACCTTTCTAGGGAGAAGGTGCAGGCTGCAGCGCTGGAGGCTGTGGGAGGATGTCGGGCTGGCGGCACGCAACCTGCCTTGGCAGCACTGCCAGCACCCAGCCCTGCCCCGGGGCGCTCTCCCTGCCTGCCCACGGCTTCTGGCAGCTGCTGGGAGCCATGGCGGTGCTGATAGCTTTGGCAAGTTTACGCTGTTGATTTTGCCTCTAATGCCAACATCAGGAAGCACACTGAAATAAATTGACTGGAGGAAAGCCAAAGCCTTTCCATGGCTCCTGCCGGAGTCACTCCCACTGGAGTGCTTAAGGCATGAAGTGTGCCTCGATCGGCTCTGGGCTGCAAGTTGGACCGAGACGGGCACTGACAAGCATCCCCTGGGTTCCTAGGGGATATACCTTGAGTAAATCAATCCATACACCTGTAAAATTGTAATTGCTCAACTTAACAATGCATTGCAGCTTATTCTGGTACAACTGAGAAGTGTTGTAAAAGTTTACAGCTGTAATAAATGGGTCCTCCTGTAAGAACAGTGTTGTTCTTTCCCACTGCTGCTGGTCAGTTTTTAACTGGGATGTTAAAAATCATGGGTTTTCTTTAGCAAAGGTTACAGTCTGCTTTAAAGCTCCTGGTTAACAACATCTCTGCTCCTGCCAGCTCTTAGCCTGGCCCTGGCTGCCAGCGTGTCCCATCCAGGCTGGCAGTGCTCCCAGCAGCACAGGCATGGCCAGGTCACGTCCCCGTGTTGGTCCCCCCGTGCCACGGCTGCTGTTTGGTTTGGCCCCGGCTCTGCACCCGGCATTGCTTCTCAGGCTCTGGGATTTCTGTAGCGAGTGTGTGCACTGTGCCGGGGACGAGCAAAGGTGAAAGCTGGCTGTCTGGGTGCCTCCGGGCACGCAGAGCTTGTGGCTTGCCTGGATTTCACCCTCTGCTCAGCCCTGGATGGGTCCTGGAGCTCGCCCTGCTGCGGGGGAGGATGCTGGATGCTCGTTAGTCAAACAGCCTGCTGTCTCTCTTGCCCACAAATTTTATTGGTGTGGCTTGGTTTTCTGGCTCATAGGTGAATGAACAAGTGGCAAAGCTATTTTCTCCTTTTTTCTTGGTACGTGTAGAGTTGCTTCATGGATTTGATTGTGGGTTTTTTGTGCGGTGTGAAATGGTGACAGGTCACCAATGCTGATGTGCAGCCTCTGAGAGCCACTGAAAGAGGGAGTGGTTGGATGGCTGAGGAAAATGAGCTATCCTGCATTAGACCCAGCTGTTAGGGTAGAAAAATGCTGAAAGAGACTGGGGGGAGGTTGCACGCTGCTGAGTCCTCCCTCTGTGATAGAGCGCGTTGTCTGAAGCGGCAAGGACGGTGATGGAGAGCCCGGCTGCAACCCCAGGGCAGGGTGAGCTGCGGAGGATGGTGCTAGCCTGGGCTGGGGGAGGCAGTGGCTCGCTCCCCATGGAGCCCTCAAAGTCACTGCCTGACGCATGCATGCACGTGATGTGTTTAATTATGATTTTTTCATAATCCGGTACTCATAAATTGTTACATCTGCGGTTGTAGAGTCCTGCTGGGCTTTTGGGGGGCTGAGTTGTGTTTGGAGAGGGGAGACTCCCCTTCCTCTAGCTGTGCTGAGCCGCAGGAGCATCGTGCAGTGCCTTGTTTGCTCTGAAGACTGCATCCAGTCTCGGATCACTGTCATTGCTCTGGGGGGGGGGGGGGGGGGAAGATCCAAGCAAACACATTGTGCGTAACTTGGTAGCCAGGAAGTGAGTGGTTTGGGAGTTAATGGCATTTTTATCAGCAGGCTTTGCTGTGTGTGTTCACAGGCTGGCTTATTGCACAGGGCTGTGTTGATTTACTTGTTCAGTACTGGTTATTGCACTTCGTTACTCTCTGGGGGTAATTGGGCACTGGGGAGGGTGTTTGCAATGACGAGCCCTTTTCCTTTTCTTTATTTCTTTTTTTTTTTTTTCCTTGGAGCTGCTGTAATGGAGCTGGGGCTCCGTCAAACCCATTATCTTTTAATGCATTCATCCCCACACAAGGTGGAGGGCAGGGGCCTGTCCTGCGCGCTGGTGTGCAGCGGAGCACACAGATGGAGGAGCTCTCAGTTGCCGAAGGAGGCTGGCAGCCGTGGCTCTGCTTGTGTCTCCTCCTGTCCCTCCAAGCTGCCCCTTGCCTTTGGGATGGGTAACTCCTGTCTCCCAGGAGCCCAGCTGCTCCTTGCGCGTGCCATTCCCTAGGGGCGAGGTGTCCTTAGCAGCCTGATGAAATGTCCCATGGTGCTTTCCTAGGGAAGTGGGTTACAGCACTGAAATGGGGAAAACAAATGTCTCTCTTTTTTTTTTTTTTTTTTTTTGCAGTCCATTTCTTGGAGCTGGCAGATTAAAGAAACAGTGTTAATAAGGGTGTAGGGGAAGAGCTTTGCTCTGGGTAGTGAGGCTGGTCCCTGCAGGGTTTTGCTTAGATAAGCAACTTTATAAAATCAGGGAGGATAGCTGAAGCTTTGGGCTATTAATGCTGGATTTACTCCTAGTGCAGGTCAAAGAAAAGATAATTGTGTTAGTGTCTCATTACCCTGCAGTTTTGTACAGCAGCTCCATAGTAAAGGAAGAGCCTGAACAAACAACTGGCAAAGCAGTAGGATGCTTAGATTGCGGCAGCTGTCTGCTGAGGAAGTTTGTGCTTGCTTTTAATCAGCGATGTTGGCTGTGTGGGGCCGTTTGGGGCTCAAGCTTGGCCTTGTCGGCCAGCTAACGCTGCCTGCCACTGGGCTTCTCAGGAAGCAAGATTTGGAAGCAAAAAAAGTTGAGATACACATATGCATATCTCAATCTTACTTTTTAAATACGTATTTTATGTGTTAAAAAGGCCACTGCCCTGGCTTTCCTCGTGCTTTTTTAAGGGGAGTGATGTGGCTTAGACCGAGGTTTCCTGTGCTTTGAGCAATGGCCGCCTTCTCTGACCCGCAGCAGAGGGGAAAGGATGTGCCCAGCACAGGTGGGAGCCCAGGGCAGGTAACCCTCGCTGTTGGCACCATCGGCAGCTGTGGGGTGGAGGAAGAGAGGGCAGCCCTCTTTGCCTGCCGGTCCCTGGGACACCAACCGCTTCTTCAGGACTGCTCTGGTCTCAAGGGAAGTTCCCATAGGTTTGGGAAGAGGTCCCACAACTTGTTCCTACAAGAGAAATCTCTCTGATGCAGCAGAAATAAAAACAAAGAGCTATTCTTCAGTGTTTACTTTTATTTTTAGAAGACAATAAGTGAGCGGATCGAGCTGCAGGCGGAAATGGTGTCTCTGAAGTTCAGGCTCCCCCTCCGCCCTCGTCAGGAAGCACATGCTGCACGTGCGCCCGGCTGGGATGTTTGTAGACAAAGAGTTTCTTGATGCTTTTTTTTTTTTCTCCCCCCTACAGTTCCCTTGCCCATAGGCAAAGAGGATTTGCTTGCTGACATGCTGGAGTCTTGCACCGAGCTGGGCTCTGTGTGGTGGGGGAGCACAGCTGCACCAAGCTGCTTCTGTTAGCAGCCATTTGCCTTGGGTTGGGGGAGCGCTTCCAGATTTTCTGTTTTCTTGGATTGGGGAATTAAATCATCGCTGACGTGGTGCTGGTGGTGATGAGAATGGGGGGCTGAGGTGGCTCGTGGGTCCCTCCATCGGGCCGTCCTTCCTCTGTGCGACTGACTCGGACGGAGCTTGCGCTTCCCAGCTCTGCCGCAGCCTGGCTCGGTGGCCTGCGGGTCCCCCGGTGCAGAATGCGTACGTAGCCCTGTTTCTTTTGCTCCTTTGCCGTGTGCCCCTTGGGGTGCTGGGGTGTCCCTGGTGAGCTGCAGGGCTCTGCCGCAGCATGTCGTGGCGATGGGCATTCGTGCGTGGCTCACTTGTGCCTGCTCTGGCCAGAAATCACTGCCTGCCACTGAGATGCCCCTTTTCACCAAAAAGAGACCAAACTGAAAACCAAGATGTGTTCTTCTCCTGGTCATGCTGGCGAATGGGGATGTGGTTGGACCTGGGTTTGTGCTTGTTGGGCAGATAACCCAGCCGGCTCTGCCAGGACCACGTGCTCTGTCCGTGAGCTGTGCTCTGCCCTGGGACATGTGGCTTCCCGGGTGCCTTGTTCGGGGCTGTGTGAGTTATGGTGCTTGCTTTCCTTGGCGTTTGTAGTTTTCTCCATGTCTGTGGTGTCTTTTCTGTTTCTGTGGCAAAGGAACCCGATTTGAAATAAACCCCAGGCCGCAGGCAGGTCTGCGGTGCCAGATGCCGTAACAATGGGCAGATGCCCCTTGCAGCAGCCGTGACCGAGTGCAGGGGCTGTGTCTTGCCGTGGTGCTGGAGACAGGGCTGTTGCCAGGGCCGTGGCTACGAAATGGACAGAGAGAATTTGTGTTTGTGCACAAAACAGCATACAAAGGCTCTTTCATGCAGTCCGTGACTGTTGTAGTGTGGCACGGTCCCTGCTCTTCCATGGTCTGGGTCCCCCTGCAGACCTCCAGCTGAGATCTGCAGCCTCTGGAGCCAGTGGTCGAAAGCAGAGGGCTGTCTGCCTTTGTGAGGGGGAGGTGGGCATGACTGCTGGCTGGGAACGGAATGGAAGAGCTGCTGCTATTTTGGGGAGGCAGTGATGCAGCTCAGCCTCCCTGCATCTGCCCGGGGTGCACAGTTCCCCATCCTAACAGGCTGCTGGGTGCCTGGGATGGCCCACTCCTTCCCTGCCCTGCATGGGGAGCGACTGTATCTTGCTTATAATGAGTTTCCTCCCATCCCATTGAGTTGGCAGGGAAGGGAGTAGCTTGTTCCTGAGCGTTTGTCAATCCTAATAGAGTGAGCGTTTGGCATGGACTTTGCGGCAATCCCAGATCCTGCTGAGCAACAGCATGGAGGGGAGACTGGAGAAGAGCAGGGCTGTGTCCTCCCCGCTGTGGCAGGGCTGGAGGGTGGCAGGCAGCCTTTGCTTGCTGCAGACCCCGGCTGTCGGCTCCTGCCTCTGAGCTCCCCCAAATGCCTTTGCCTCTGAGGGACGTGGGGTTAATTCCTCTTCTGGGACTCCAGCTCGGGATCCCCTGTGCTGGCACAGCAGGTCCTGCTGGGTCTGGTGTTGCCTGCTCCACTCTTGGGGAGTGTAACCCATAGCGGACCAGCAGCTTTCTCAAACCAAAGCACCCTTTTATCTTACCCTGGGGGAGCAAAGCCCAGCCTCTAAGGGAAAAAGTGCTTTAAAGCGTGCGTGTGCATTGCTGTCTGGCTGATGTCTTGCCTTTCTGCTGTGGGTATTAAGGGGGATGTTGTGTCATACGGTCCCATGAGTAGTTGTCTGTGTCCCTCCCTACGGACAAGTGCATCTCTGCTCCCTCTCTGAGCTGGAGGAGACTTTATAACTGACAGCAGTCCTCATCTGCCAGCTCCCCACCTTGAGCCAGCCTGTGGCTATGGTAAAATTTCATGGCATTGCTCTTAATCCATGTGAGGAGCTCACCTCAAAGTATTTTGCTTTCATCCTTGTTTTTCCCAGCTGCCTGCTATTGGAAAGGGTGAGGGGATTTGGCAGCTTGGGCAGCCCCTTCAAGGGCTGCAGGGCTGCGCAGTGCATGGGACATCAGTGCTGTCCTTGCCCAGGGACAGGGGGCTGCTCCCCTGGCTCTGTTAGCACAGGGGACAGGGTTTCCCCTCGTGCCTGACTTGACACGAAGCTTTGCCTTCTGACATGGCATCCATGTGCTTGCACCAGCAAAGGGGCGGCTGAGGGGGGAGCGAGGAGGGCTTGGCCAGCGTACTGCTGGGGATGGAAAGTCCTGCCCTGTGCCAGCTCCTGCCAGCTGGTCCGGGGCAGGCTGGCTGCAGAGGTTGGCATGGCTGTTTCTTCCTCCTCCGGTTTGTGAGTTGGCCTGCAAATGCCTGAGCAGTGAATGCATAACTCTCGCTTCCTTCTCATTAAGGTGCTGATTTCATGGCAAATTCAATAGTTAAGGGCACAAAACTCTTTCAGTGACTATGCATTAAAAGCAAGAGCAGACAAACAAAACAACCCAAGCTCCCAGGAATTCCTGAATGGTCTGTATGTGTTCTTGGCAAAAGGGGATTTTCTTTCCTTTTCTTTGAAGGAACCTCCTGAAGCTGTTTATTTCCGTGCTCTCCTTGGCTGTGACCGTTTTATGCAAAGAAGTCAAAATCATTAATGTAAAAAAAAAAAAAATCAGTGGTTGCCAGGCCAATGATCCTGACTCTGCAAATATTGCACAAGATTTGGCTAAAAATGTAATGACTTGAAACTGTACGAGCTAAACTCTCTTTTGAGAAAAGTGAATGTTTCTGTAAGAGGTCCTGTATGGGCTGCTGGGTGGGTTTGCATTTCTGGCCATCGGTGCTAATGTCTAGGTGTGTAAAATAAATCCCCTTCTGGGAAGCAAGACCATGGGACTAAACCTGCAACAAGCATCCTCTTGGTCCTTTGTGTGTCTGGAGTGTTTTACCTTGTCTGATTGAATGATTCCCCAGGTCCTGTGGCAGCGTTGGGGAAGTGGAAAGAGCAACCCAGGTTTTGTAGCACTGGAGCTTTGCTGCTGTTTGGCTCCTTCCTGCAGTGGCAGTGCACTGGCAGCAGAAGGGAGCCTTTTCCAAGGTCAGTTTGTGCTCAAGCACCCTCTCTGCGGAGGGGAAAAGCCAGTTGGCTCTCAGGAGTCAGAAGCATGAGGGCTCATAGCTCCCTGGATGCACCCTTCCTGCTCCAGCTCGTGGAAGAGGAGGAGAGTTCTCTCTTGGCCCTCGGGACTGCGGCTGCGCACCAGGCTGCACCTGGATGAGTTCCTGAGAGCAAAGCCACAGCCAGAGGTGCTGAAACACGCTCTTGGCAAAATGAGAAGCAGCATCCTGCCATGAGCTCCTTCTGGGCCTGGCCATAAAGGGCAAAAGAGCATTTTCTTTCTGTTCAGTGAGAACTTCAGTTGCATTGTCCTGGTGGTGGAGGAGATGTGTTGCTGTGGTAAAACCTGGCTTTGCATGGACTGGGGAGGAGGGCTGGGAACCTCTCCGTCCAGCCCCTGGGCGTTACAGTTCCCTCTCCGCAGCCATACATGGCTTTTGAAGTGTTCAGCACCCGCAGAAGCCTGATACGTAGATGTGGCGTCAGCTCCTCACACCGTAGCAGTGAGCCCTGTATGACTGTGTTACCATGTGCGTGGCAGTAAGAAGGGGTTTGCCCTCAGATGGACTCTTCTCAGGGTGCCAGTGACAGGACAGAGGTAGTGAGCACAAACTGAAATACAGGGAATTGCACTTAAACACCAAAAATGCTGTTTTACTGGACTAGGCTGCCCAGAGATGTGGAGTCTCTAGCCCTGGAGATATTCAAAACTTGAGTAGACACCGTCCTGGGCAGCCTGCTGTAGCCTGCTTGAGCAGGGGGTTGGACTGGGTGATCTCCAGAGGTCCCTGCCACCCTCAGCCATACTATGATCTTCATTCCTGAAACACCAGATGAAGCTGGTTCCTTTGGCTGCCACTGTTTAAGGAACATCTCCAGCTGCAATGGCTCTTCCTCACCTTGTGCTCCTCATTCCTTGCCTGAGGTAGGAAGGAGATGAACTGGGGCTGTAACGGCTCAGCAGCCCAGGTCCTGTGTGTCTGCTGTAGCTGGTGCATGGGGCAGAGGTGGCGACGTGATGGGAAACCTTACTCTTTGTGGTGAGCTGGTGGCTGGATGAAGTGCTGTCTGGAGGAGCCTGGCAAGGGAAGGGACTATCACGGGGTGCCCAGTTCCCTTTGGTGGTGTCCTCTGTCTACAACAACCCTCCCTCCCCGGCTGTAAGAGCAGCACAGATGGAAGAGCAGAGCAGCTGGGAGAGAAGTGATGAACAGTCTTCTCTGGTTCTGGTCAGGATGCCCTTAATGGCCCTGGGAGTTACATGTGTAGTCTCATCCCATTTGCTGCACTCTTTTTGCCTAAATTTTCCCTTTTAGATTCTCTTTGCAATCTGTTTGACTTGACTATGCAGAACTTTTCTTCCAGACTTTCTTCTTTGTCAAAAACTTGCTGCTTCTCCTGTACCTCGCGAGCCCAAGGATGCCCCAGCTTTGCTTTAGCTTTCCAGGCAAACCAGAGGAGAGCATCCCTTGGCTGAGAGGTGTTAGTTTAGAAAGTGAGGGGGGAAAACAGTTTTGTAATTAAATGCCTAACCCTGTCCTGCATTCTGGATGTTAATCATAGTGCTGATGTGTTGTGAGGATGACCAGGAGGGGCATGTGTGACATTTTCTTTTGTAGGTCATTTTAAGGTAAAGCAAAGAGCTGCTCTGCAGGCTTGACTTTCCAATACCTAATTTGTCCAAGTGATTCTTAACGTTGGGTAATGAGCTGGAAGATTTGTCCAGTGCTTAAGGGCAAACCCCATTAGCTGTGTCATAAATAAAATTTCCCTGGCATCTTTCTCCATGTCAAACACAGTGATTACAGCCTTAACTACTTGGCTGAGGTTGCAGTCTCCAATTTACAAGCATAAAAATATTTCTAGCTAAAACTGGGGTTTCCAGGCTTCCACCTGACAATTTTCCTGGATTTTGCAAGATTTTCTGAGGGTAAATAATTTTTGGCCAGATGCTTTCTGCCACTTTAGCAGCCACAGCTGGAACAGGAGCAAGGGAAAGGAGTTCCCTTGGTCGTGTGCGTTAATACAAATTCAGAGGTGCAGTCCTGGCTTGGTGAAAGCAGGTTTCCTGATTAGCAGGTGTGACTGAGGATGTGGTTCAAATATTTCTTTTGCATCAGTGTCCAGCTCTAATGAAGCAAAATAATGATTTGCAAATAACGTTCTTTGTTGTGTGTTTTCCCCCAACAAATTTGCCTTGAATATAAATGTTGAAGCAGACAGCAGTTACACAGTGGAGACTGAATCCAGGCAGATATTTGTCTGAATTTCAGTGATGCTGAAGACTGGCAGCCACCTTTTTCTGTCTGTCACAGGGTAAATCTGCAACAGGCAGCTTAGTGATATGCACATTAGGGTTTGGAGACTAAAAGCAGAGGCGCTCTGAGCTGAAACAGATGAAAATGGAGCAATGTTGTGATACGGCAGAAAAAGCACTGAGATGCCTCTTTGTAGTGGGGGAGTTTTTCCTCTATTATCCCTAATGGAGGAAGACTTCATGCTACACCTTTCTCTCCTGACAGCTTTTTGCACTTCCCTGTCCTCCCTGGTTTTTGCTATCAATATGGCTGTGGACAGGAGCAGCGAGCACCCTCCCGGGCCCGGTGGGCACTGGGCTCATAGCCTGCGTCGTGTCACGAGATGGGTGAGGGCTGTGCCGCGGGAGGGGGCCGTGGGTCCCCCGAGGCTCGTGTGTGCTGTGGGTCCCCATGCCTTAGCTGTTCACCTTGGATAACAAAGGCTTCACCCAATGACAGTGTCTGCTGATGGTCTTACCCCATTTATTCCTTTTTCTTCCCGTTTCCATGTTCTTCTCTGTAGTGGCAGGCTAGCCACTGGTATGTGTGGTGGTGGTGTTTTTCTCCCGTAGGGTGACCGATCCACACCGGTTCCCTGCTCCTGGTGGAGGGTTTCTTTTCCTCCAGTAGTTCATATTTCTGCGTTGGCTTCTGAATGGGGCATCTCATCTCTCTTACCATACCGGGTCGCAGGCTAATGAGAATACATCCCTGTAATAATAAATGAACGTCAGCGTGGCAGTGAGTAAATGCATTGGGTGTTCTTGCCAAGCCATGCATATTTACTGAGGTCAGGAGGAAGCACTAATATATTTTGGCTGCTAGTGCCAAATAGAGGGGAGGGAGGATATATGAAAGTAAAAGCCCATAGTTCTTGCTCACACATCTACTTTTTACTGCCAAATAAGAAAGTAATGTAATCCATTAGCTAATGTAATCCATTATCAATCCAGTGACTAATAATCATCTAGAAAGAGGACAGCACATCCCGGTTTAATGTCAGAGGTACCAAGCAAACGAAGGAAGGTTTGCATCCTCACAGAGAGTGTGCTCTTACACCAGCGTGCCCAGGCTCATGGCTGCTGAGATCCCTTAAGCTGAGCTCATTGCTCAGGCCTGAGGGATGGGATGAGCCAAAGCCACTGGGTGGGACTGTGCTGGACCAGACGTCTCTGCGGTTCTTGGCCCCGTTTGGGTGGGAAGTGCAGCCGTGCTGGGCACGTGGTTGTCCTCCTCTGCAGGGCTCAGGGTGTCGCTCACCTCTTGGTTACACGCTGACGATGCCCTGGGCTCTGTGTGTCTCACTAACGGGCAGGGTCTCCATCTCTCTCTCCCTTCCAGCGGCGCAGGGTGGCTAGCGATGGTGGAGCACGGAGGTCTGCATTGCGGCACACGATCTCTCGGCTGCCGGGAGCTCGGGAGGAGCTGCTGTGGACCCTGAGGCAAGGGGCGGGATGGACCTTGTCAAAGGGTGAGTCGGGGCTGTGCCACACTCCCTGTCTTTCACTCGCTAATGGTTGGTAGGGGAAGAGATGGGCTGGTGTTGGGGGAAGCGGAGCCGATGCCTGGCCATCCAACATAAGCATTCGGCGTGCATGATACCTTTGTTCCATTTTCATGTTGCAAAGCAAACCTCTGCCTGCAGGGAGAGGCTGTCTCTCACCACATGGATGAGCAGTAAATGCCACGACTGAGGGCTTGCAGCCTTTCCCCACCTTTCACCATTTTCATACAGCCTGACAAATACCTACCAGTACCACAGCCAGGCGCAGCACTCGTGTGTAGTGGTGGGAGCTGTGTGGAGTGCTGGGCAAGTGTTTTATTTTTTAATTGGAGTAATGCAACATGAACTAGCTCTGACTAAGGAAGGTGTGAATGACAGGGTTTGGACCAGTAGCAAAAACCTGGTACGTACTGTCAAACCTGATGGTTTCACTGCAGCAGTGGTTAAATATGTATATTTAATCTCAGTCCATTATGTCAGCTTTCCAGAGGGAGTGCTGTGTAAAGAAAAAATTCTTCCTGATTCCCTTTATATCTGGTCTTGTTTTTCCCATTAAGTTGCAGGGAGGATTTGCAACTTTTCAGAGAGGTTCCCCTGGGAAGTGTGTCCTGGGCTGGGCTGTCCTGGCTGCGCAGAAGCCATTAGTGGCCACTGTTACATGCTTCCTACCTCTAAGATCCGTGCTTAGATCACTTGAGAGTGATTGCACAGGCGTGGAGGTAAACACACTGCACGTGCTGGTCTGTGCCACGGGCACGAGCGAGGATAGGTGGCCACTGGCTCCCTGCAGGCAGGAGGGCTGCTCTCGTCCCAGAGCTGCGGAAGGGAGGAAATGGGAGAAAACCTGTTGTCCTTGGGGGTTTGTTTTTCTGCATATGGAAATCATTGCTGGCACAGACGTGAAGTTCAAGCGCTGGGAAGGGACAGGATGGGCCAGGTCTGAGGGCAGAAGTGCAGACCCTGCTTGGCTTACCCCTGGGGAGGAATGCTTTTGAGCCCCCAGCTCTCTGCTGCTCTAGGGGCAAAAGAAAAACACGGGTGATAAATGGATTTAAGCTGGGATGGGTCAAACCCCTCTTGGCTCAGTCTTCCGGTTGCTATGAGTGTGTGTTTGTGGACCAGCGCTGCGTGCTGAAGGCCCTTGCACGAGGGAGGACCTGTGGTGGGACTCTCAGCTCATCTCATGAGTGGGGCAGGCAAGAGAAAGGGAGTGTTGGAGACTTCTGCTGTCATGTGCACGTGGATTAGAAATCTCCAAGTGAAAAGCAGCCAAAGCACAGACTCCAGTCATTGAGCTATCTAGTCTTTTCCCCAAAGCTAACTTTGCCTTTGCAGATACAAAGGCCGGTTTGTCTCCCCCGCCTTGGCAGGGCTCGCCATCAGCTAACGTTGTCTTTGTCTGCCACAGGCTCACAGAGCTGCAGATGGGCTGGGGTGAGCAGCCTTTCAATACTGGGATTGTTTGCGGCCGCCCCCACCTCACTTGGGGGGCCAGGCAGGGTGTGCTTGCCATGCCACCCCCCCCTGCCGCTTTGCTGCTGCCTCAGGCTGCTCTGGGTGCCCAGCACCCACATGAGCTGGGCAGTGCCCTTGCGGCACAGAGCTGTTGTGCTGAGTCCAGTCCTGCTGTCTGTCTGTCCCCGATGGTCCCCTTGCTCCCGCAGGGAGCTGTCTCCTGGGTGTCCATCTTCTCAGAGCGGGGAGGAGGATGCATCCAAAGGGCGCGTGGTCCTGGTCGGATGGAGATGCACTAACCTCAGCCTTTGGCATGTGCACTTCTGCCACATGGGTGAGAGAAAGGGGTGCTGGATATCCACACTCCAACAAGGCTTTGGTGCTCTTGCCGTGGGACAGAGGGATGGAGCCCCTTGGGGGAGTGTGTAGCCCACCAGGTAGAGGGACTGACCCTCTGTGCTGCTGCTCCCTAACTCCCTGCCCTTCTCTGGGCTCCGTTTGTCCATGTTTGTCTTAAAGTGCAGAAGGAGAAGTTGGAAAAAACAACCTGTGAGCAGTGAAGGGACGAGCTGGGGGTGCTGGAGCTGGGACAGGAGCTTGGTGGCGGATGCAGTAACCATGTGCAGTCCGTTCTCCGAATGCAAGTATGGACTGCAGGGTGCCTAGCAGGTTAAACTGAAGGAAGAAATAAAGTGGTGTGATGTTAGGGAGAGCTTCTGGGCCGGCTGCCTGCAGAGGACACAGTCTTTGTTACTGGTGCAAGAAGAGGTCGCACAAAGCAGCGGAGTAGGAGGTGGGTGCAGCACGGGCTGTTTCCCTTTCCCGGTTCCTGCCACCCTCCCTCTTTGGGTCTGCTTGTGAACACCTCCTTGGGGCTGGACCTGTTGCCCAGAGGTCGTAGTAATGGTGGTCAGGGTTGTTTTAACATGTGTGAGCAAAGAGGAGAACAGGTTTCTATGGGGTCCCTCCACCCCAGGCTCTTGGCAGGAGTCCGGTCCCTCTGTGTTTCCTTCCTGCACATTCTGGCTGCGTGGGGACGGCTAGGGGGGTCTGGCAGCCGTCACTAGAGTCCTCTGCCCCCTCTTCCCTGCTCCTACACTGGAATTTCTGGCTGAACTCCTTCACCGAGAGGCGGGAAACTGCAAGTGCTGACCCTGTCTCTGATCCCCCACGCAGCCCCCCTGCTTCCCAGATGGGGGTGGGAGGAGAGGAGGGCAGCACGGCGGGGAATAGCGGGAGCAGGAGACTGGGGCTGCTGTGGGGTGGGTCCCTGCGGGACCATGGGTCGGGTCCCCACGGTGTGTGGGGCGGACGCCTGCCGGGGTGAGGGACACGAGAGGGCGGTGCGGCACCGCTGCTCGCCCGGCACTGCACGGCTCTGGCACCCGCAGGAGCGGGGTGCGCCACTGGTACCCCCTCACCTGCACTACTCCATCCTCCCACCCTGTCCTGACCCCCGGTACCCTCCTTGCACCCCAGCTCTGTGTGCTCTTCCCACAGTCCCAGATCTTTTTTGGGTGGCCAAATACCTATGTCTATCTCAGGGAAGATCCATCTTCTTAAATAATTCCTTACTCATTTTTGCAAGGGTTGTCTCCCAGGGAGGACCTAGTGCTTTTAGAGCATCAGATATAGCTTTTAGCAAAGGGAGCAGCTGTCACCCAGCACCTTGCAGTAGCTGCTGCTGTCTCTTGGCAGGGCACCACGGCTGGAAACCTGCCTGCCCCTTGCGCTGTCGGGCACGGTGATAGACAGTACCGCACGAGTGGGCTGAGAGGGGCTTCACGGAGAGCTGGTCTTGCTTGCTGGTGCTGTGAAATGTGACGCTCCTGGAGCTTTTCCTGTGTGCCTCATCCCTGGGTTACAGTGTTGGGAAGCAGGGAAAAAAACCCTCTGCAGAAGATGGCGGTTAAGACGTCAAAGGCATTGAAGCGGGAGGGACATAACAAATATAATTGTCAGAAGGTGCTTTCCTCTCTGATTTGGAAAATGAACTGTGTGAGATGGAGAGAGATGCTTTGCACAAAAATTTGCTCTTTGGCAATGTCGGAAGGCAGCTGTGGTGTCAGCCCTCGTCAGGATGACAAGGTGTGATTCTCATCTGAGCTCTTGCTTCAGAGGTGCTGGCCCTGGCTGGGCAAGGCAGAGCAGGGTGCTAATCCCTTGGAAATGAACAGGAGACAGAGCCCTAAGGCTCTTCTTTCTCCCCCCCGCCCTCCTCTTAGTTCTGACCTAGAAATTCCTCACTCCATTTGCTGAGCTGGCTTAGTTAAAGACTTGACTAATTTCTGGAGGATTAATTATTCAGTGAGTATGGGGAGGGAGGGTAACGTCTGCTCCCAACTCTGCAGGCAAGCTGGGCGCCTGCTGGCCCGCGGTGTCCGGCTCGGGGACGGGTGCTGGCCCTTCTCCGGGAGCCCCTGCTGCAGTGCTCACCCTGGACTGGGCACATCTGCTGTGCAGGTGCGTATCGGGGAGCACATCATGATGCATTTCTGTGTGGTGCTCTGGTCCTTTGCTTGTTTTCACTCCGTTTAAGCAGGAAACCAAATTCTGGCCTTGTGGTCTTCAGTGACATGTTTTCAGCTTGTGCTGCTGTTCTCCTCCCTGGAAGTCTCTGTGACTGATGTCCCTGAGGCCCCGTGTCAGCCACACCGTTGCTCAGCCTCCCTGTTCGGGGTGGGCACCTCTGCCTTGGCCAGGGCTTGCACAGAGGGCCTTGGCTGCAGGGGTCTCCAGAGTCCCCTAGAGAAGGGCTGTTGGCAGGAGATCTGCAGAGATCTGGTGGTAGTGCTGGGGCTTGGGGGATCCTCGGCCTCTGTCCCTGTGGGTGGGATGCTGCTGGCCCTGCCTGCAGCCATGCCTGCATCCTGCTCGCTGGCCTGTCCGGGGCCACTTTGGAGGGAGCGTGCAACAAGCTGCAGTTTGGGTAGTCCTTGTTCCTTTAAAGCCACGCTGTTGTGCTCAGGGTAATTCCTCAGATGTGCAGTGACAGCAACTATTTTTCAGGTTGCAAATAGCTATGTGCCCTGGAGAGTGTATAAAGGAATATATTTCCTTGATCTCCGCAGGCTCTTGATGTGCTGGTGAAAGCAAATTCCCTGTTTAACAGCAAAGAAAGGGCAGGTTGGCAGTTTCTTTCCTTTACATGCTCCTCTGCTTTCCCTGTGGTGTTTTGGGAGGAAACACGGTTAAGAGGCTGTCAGCAGCAGCAGCGTGGGTGTGTCAGTACGGTTGGCGCTTTTGGACCCAAGTGGCATTGCCGTGGGTTTATTCAGATGCTCGGCCCTTCGCTGCAGTTGTGGGAGGGTAGGGGTGCAATTCGCAGCCTTGCTGGACTGGCTGCGGCTCTGCCATAAAGCGCCTGGAGTGAATGCATGTTCCTTGGGAGAGTGCTTACGCAGAGCGATTTTGCTGCTGTATGTGCCTCTGCATAATGGATTTTGGCAGGAGGCAGCGTTTGTCCTGGACACCTTCGTACCTGTAACAGACACAGCTGTGCCAGGAGGAGCCTGGGCCACCAACGGGGTCCTGTAAACCCACTTTTTAGAAGGCAATACCTGAAACTTTTGTTTCCCTGACCTGTTGTGAACTGGCAGGTTTGCTGGTAGTGACCCTAATGCTTTTTGCTTGTGTTTTGGCAGAATCATTGCAACAAACAGTAAATGATTTCATTAATAACCTGCAAATAGCTGCTCACCAGCTGAGCCGTGGGATCTGTCTGTGCATTCACTCCTAGACTGAAGGGAGCTGCCAAAAAGCACCAGGGTTCAAAGCTGACACGTTTAGCTAATAAATACTGTGGGCAGAGCAGAAGCGTGCAGCTGCTGGCGCTGGCTTGCCGGGCTGCGGTGACCTGGCTGCTGAACCTCACCCCCAAAATCGGCTGTTTGCACAGGGCGCCTGGGCAGAACGCTGCATGGTGGGGCAGGCACCATGGCTTTGGAGAGGGTGTTTCTCTGCTGGAGCCACGGCTGGTGCTCATAGCAGAAAAACACGGGAGCTAAGGCGTGCTCTGCCTGCAGCAGCCCCCTGTGAGCTTTGCAGGTGCTGGGTGGGGAAACCAGGGGATGTTGGTAAGCAACTACTGTCACCGGGCTCCCCCAAAGGTCCAGCTCAAGCGCAGTGTCACGCAGTCTTCCCTTGTCTCCTGCACAGACTGCAACAGTTGGTGTTTCAAACCAAGTCGTCGTCTTGGATGGTCCACAGGCATCTCTGTGTTCCAACTTGTCCAACTTTTCTCGCCATTGGAATTTGGAAACCTGTGGGCATCCTTGCTTTGATCAGAGCAACTATGAATTTTAACTTTTATTTCCTTCTGTGAGTCCACCTTCAGCTGGGTCCTGCAGGAGTTTCTACACAAGCTCCTGAGCCGTGAGGGCTTTAAAGGGGGTGAGGAAGGGTTGGGAGAGTATGCGAGCGGCTTGGCTTCACCTTGCAATGGGAAGCTGGGAAGATCTGGAGCAGGACAGCGGGGGGGGAAAATGAGTGAAGGACGGTCCATGAAGCAGGGCCCTACTGGTGCAACACCTCTGTCGTAGGTCAGCATGCAGGACTGTCCTGGAAACTTTTCTGATTTAATGCACAATTGTGTGTACCTTTTATAATGCACATGCCAGGCTGCTGGGCTGTGTTTATGGAATTGAGCCCAGCTCCGTGGCAGACCATGGGGACCGACACCACAGAGTAGCGCTTGGCTGCACAGGATGTTCCCAGAGCCAGGCTGAGACTGTTGAATGACCTTTCCAGGGAGCAAAGCACGACGGCAGTGAAGGTGTTGGGGGCACGTGCTTCAAGCAGCTTTCTTCAAGGTGCATGCAGCATGTGGGAAGCAAACCCCACCGAAGAGGTTCACTGCAGCGGGGTGTTATCCCCATGTGTCCACGCTTGCTGGGGGGAGGATGGGGGACTCTGCAGAGATGTGCCGGTCGCCTGCCCTGTGTGTTTGTGAAGGCACCTGGATCTCTGCAGTGTGAAGCCTGGCACAGCATCCGAACCAACGGGTTCCCTTGGAAAGGAGTGGGAGTTGGCAGCTGTGAGTCCAGAGAGCAGCACAGCAGTGCCAGGCATGCAGGTGGCTGCCCTTCCGTGGCTAACGCTGTGGGTCATGCTCAGGACCTGGGAACTCTCTGTGCATCTGTGGTCCATGCTGAATGAGTTCAGGGGTCTCAGCTCAGGTTCCCTGGGAAAATTATCTCCAGGTGCATCTTGCTGCATGGATGGTTTTGCTATACAAAAGGGTTCTGCGGATACTAATGCGAGCTCTGCTATGCAAACTCTTTCCTTGCATCTGTTTCCTTTGGTCAAGTCTGATGTTTTACTGATCAGGCTCCATTGTGGTGAAGCTGCTGAACACTCTGAGGGGATGTTGGAGCTGAATTTAATGTAGCCAGTGCTGCTGTCTGCAGCACAACACTGCTGCTTAGAAAGAGGCACTTGCTACACCCTAAATAATGCTGCATTAAACTGATTATCCCCCAAAAGTAATAAGATGCTTTAGCATATGGTGTTCCTGTTGCTGTGACAGCCTACACTCCTCTGGTCCTGTTGGCCCTGGGCGAGGGAGCCGGGGTTAATTCCTGCTTGTTTATCAGAAGCACTAGCTAATACTTTGGATTACCAAAGTGCCAAGGTGCTGCCACCTCGGGGAGGAGGGTGTGGGGGGGGCGACGGGGACTGGCATGTCCCTCGCTCTTTTCTGGAAAGCAAGACCCTGTGAGGTGTTGAAGGTCCCTTGCTGCTCCTGGCCCGGGGCTGTTTGCCCTGCTCCCGCGGCCTCTCCAGCCCCTGGATGCCAGGAGGAAACAGCGAGCGATTGCTGCTGAATGTTTTTACTTCTTCCCTTGGAAGCAGGGAGCGTCTCGCTCTCCACAGGCATGGTACGGCTGTGTCTGCACATTTGCTTTACTGCTAATAGAGCTGCTGCTTTACCCATTGGTTCCCCTATCCAGAAAGGGCTCACGAGAGCAACTGCAGCTTTCCCTTTGCTCTACAGAGCCTATTTAGTTTGCACGTATTGCTGCAATGATTGCTGGATTTCATCAGATGAGAGGCGCATCTTTCTTAATAGCCTGTGTAATTTCTTCCAGAGGGACAACACATTGCATTAAATCTTTAATCCAGCAAGCTGCTAAGGGAGCACGCTCAGACTCCGTGCATTTGCTATTGATCTCTTACACAGCCCTAATGCTACCCTAGGGGCTTTACCCTTTGGAGTCACTGGAGCTGGCGAAGTCAGAGCCTTTGGAGGGGAGCCGGGGTGGCAAAGGGCTGCGTTGCTCCTCTGCTTTCTCCCTGCCCTTTGCTGTAATGCCACATCCATTGTGTGCCAGGGAAGGCAGGTTCCTCTGTGTTCTCGGGTCACGTCAGCTGGGGCCTATACAGTGTGAAATAAACTGCGTAGGAATTGAAATGTGGTGTTGCAGGACTGCTACCAACAACTCTGTTCCAGCAGGTCACTTCTGCCTTTGATTTCTTTTCTTCCCATCCTCAAAAATCCCTGCTTGCCCCATTTTCTGAAGAGTTTCAGGGTTGCTGACTGTCATTTTGGATAGCTTTTTTTATAAAAGGCCTTTTGAAAATCAGCTGGTGTGTTGCTGAGCCTGATGCTGCCTGCACTGCTCCCTGGGCAGAGGAGGGAGAGGGCTGTGCTGGTCCAGCTCACGCTGCTCCATCCTACTTCTGCTGAATTGACTTTTATGTTGCTTTCTGCTCCATGCTCTTGCTTGCTCTGACCTTTTCTTCTCTTCTCTCCCCTGCTTTCTGTCCTTGCAGCCTTCTATACAAGGCAGGAGTAATTTGGGAGGAAAGCCTCGTTCATTTTTCATGCTCAACCACCAGCGCAGCTGTTGACTGTGCTGGCAATTGCCTTTGATATACATTTACAGAGACAGTGACCTGTAAAAGAATAAATCAAAGACTTGAAGCTAGTGCCTGGGGTGTACCTTAATATGGTATAATCTCCCCTTGTGTTCCTCTGCAAGTAGTAGGCAGATAACAAAGACACATCTGCAAATCGGGCAGAGTTCAGCCACGGGATGCAGCTTACCTGAGAAGAGCGGGTTGAGGATGGCTGGGACATGACTTGGGAGGCTGGAAGAAGCTATATTAAGCCTGGACTTGCACAGCTTAGCTCCTGTAGCTGTAGTTCTGCATGAGGCCTCTCTGTTGATGAAGAAGATGGTTTGCATCTTTGTTTTGGTTTGGTTTTTTTTATGTTATCTACCTTTATTTGCATCTTGGTGCCTTGAGAAGGTCTTAGTTCTCAGCATCTCTGTGTGCTCATGTGGCTGGGCTCTTGGGTTTCCAGGACCTAGTCTGGAGCCAGAAGAGCCCCATCCCTTATCTGGCTCCAGGGCTGAACTCGCTGCCCACTTCTCGAGGTGATTTGGAGAGATTTGGGCCATGACCAAATCTCACAAGCAGTGGTACCCGATGTGGGAGATCAGCCCCACTGGTGATGCTTGGTACAGACATCGACACTCCAGTCCTCTGGGCTGATGAAGTGACTGTAATGTGAAAGCTGCTCAAATTGCCAGAGCTGCCCTATTATCAGTTAATCTTATTTCTGAGCCCTGTGGGGCTGCTTGTGCTGTTACAAGTGCATTCATCCGTGAGGCTTTCACAGGTCTGGCTGCTCTGATTGCAGCTCACATCTCCGTGTATCTTGGCCAATATTGGCCTGCCAGCAGACACGTACAGTGAAAATGTGGCCTATTTGATGTCCTCTGGTACTTCCTACCTTCACTGCTTGTTTTAAATTTTTCCTGCTCCATGCACTAGATGCAGAGTGACCTTTTAAAATGTGTTTTCCTGGATGTGTGTAAGGATGTTACTTGGTGGGTTTTTTTATTTTTTTCTTCCCAAAAGCATATGTGGAATGCCTGCTCTGCATCCCTGGGGGTGGCAGGAGAGATGCCAAGCTGTTTGCAGCACGCTGGCTTGGTGGCTGTCCCTCCTGCAGGGTGAGAGGATCCTTCCCTGGTGCATCATTCCTGCTTTAACCTGCTGGTGTGAGGACCAGGAGGATGGCCCTGCTCAGCGGCATTCCTGCCTGGTCACCCCATGGGCTGTGTGCAGCATCGCCGAAACCTACCCAGCCAGGCAGGGAGATCTTTCACAGCAGCAGCTGGTGGGACACCCTGCTGCAAGCACCAAGCAAAAAAACAACCCTTGACCTCTTCAGCCCTGTCCCACTCTGTGGCCAAATCTCTTGCCAGCAAGGAGGCCCAGGGCATGGATTGCTGCGTACCACTGCTGGTGCCTGATCCTGCCATGGTCCCCGTAGCAAAGGGGAGCATGCGTTTCACTGCAGATGGAGGGAAAAACTAGGCTTTGTTTGGAAAATGAATGGCTGGAAAGACACAGCTGAGTTGGAAACATCACCCAGCTTGGGCAGAGCCTGGGGATATAGAGTGAAAAAGTTCCAGATTGTTTCTTGCAGCTTGAATGCTGCAGAGCAACACAGGGTGGCCTGTGGCCATCGTGGGTGCTGCTTACTTGCACTGGGTGGCCCTGCTCTGTCCGTGCTCTGCAGCAGCTGATGGAAAGAAACTCCAGGGGTTTGCTGAGCATCCCGAAACTGCTGCACTGGGTGTCCCGTGGGGATGCTGCCTGGACCTGAGCCGAGGGCAGAGCTGTCGTGGGACCAGTGGAGATGAGCCATGTGAGGCCATTCTGTGCTAGGGAAACCCATCAACTTTTGCTTTTAAACTGTGTCTACCCAGGTTCAGTTTTTGCTTTTTATGTGTTGGCAAAGGGCTGCCATGGTCAGACTCTTGGAAGAGTCCCTTAGGAAGACTCTGAAGAGAATGATGAGGGCTCCTGATTTTGGTGGGGTTGTGACTTTTTTCCAGAATTTCTTTTGGGGCTTGTGGGAGTGAGGAGTTTTCTTTGCGTGCCCCAGGCACCAGCTGGCACATTTGTGGATAGCAGGCTGGGGGCTCACAGAGAGGCGCTTGCTCCTTCCACTGGAAGTGGAGGCTGAGGTGGGTTTGAGGGTCTGACAGTGGATGTGACCATGGTGTGACAAAAGGGTTGGTCCAGAGTGCAGAGAGCTGCTGCCAGCGAGCTGGGGACCAAAGCAGAGGCATCCAGTACAGGGACAGCATGGAGTAAGATGCAATCTTCCTTTTTCCTTTCTCTTTCTTGTTTTCCCTCTTTTCCTGATGAGGTGTCACAGCTGGGGAAACCTCTCCTGTGCCTCCAAAGCAGGGGCAGCCCGTCACGCAGATGGGGAGCAGCCCTTTGTGAGGGGAGCTGCTGGGGCCTGGGATAACCGTGCAGCAGAGAAGTAGCCCAAGAGACCTTCTTGAGCCCCTCCTGGGAGGGAAAGCAGCACCTTGAGTTTTGCCTCCAGGCCTGCGGGAGGGGGCATATCCCGATTTTAATCATTTGGGGATTGCACAATGCTGAGCTGCACCACTGAGCTCTGCCTGCCTCCGGCAGCCTGGCAGTGATGACGTCCGAGGCAATTCCCCGTGGCTGAAGGACTGATCTCTGCCCCAGTTAGTTCATCTGCAGTTCTGTGATGTCTGAGGTCGGCGAACTTGGACCTGAGAAGGAAGCAGGGAGCTCGGGTTTGTTGTTGTGCTGTCGTGATGCTCCCTGTGACTCCCACCTATTGCTTTCGCAAGCGTCGGGCGATGAGAGATCCTGCGGTCCTGCCCAGGGTGAAGCAGACACATCGGTTGGGGCTCATCAGTGTTTGGGAGGCCGTGATGCAGCTCGCAGACCTGCCAGAGGTGCCAGCAGAGGCATCCTGGCCACTGCCGGTTGCTGTATGGGACAGTGAAGCTGCTCAACCATTCAGGTAACGTGGTGGTGTCCTGCCCCGTGTGCTGAGAAACGTGGCTGAGGTGTGACAGTGCTGGTGGTGTCTCTGCTTGTGCAGAGGTGCACATCATGGCTGAGATAAGGGTCACAGAAATGTGACGAACAAACTTCTCTGGTGTATTTCAAGCTTTTTTGCCCTCTTTGGGGTGTTAAGGGATGTGCTGCTTTGAGGGCTGCTTGGCGTTTTAGCTTAAGACAACGTGTGTATGTATACATTGATGCGCAGCAGTAGTACACGCAGGAGATGTACTAAGTAGCCTGTTCTGTTGGACACCCTTATGATGCTGGTTTTTAGGTATTTGACATGAAAGAACCATTGACCTCAGTGCCTTGTGCTCCACCATCTCCTCTCCTACGGTGGCTGGTAACTGGTGAAGAAGTTTCAGTTTCCAAATCACTTTATCTTTTAAGCGAAAGGTGTATTTCCCAGCAGTGGCTGTGCAGAGCACATGCTGTAAGTTATTTTTCTTACCATGTTGATGTCATGGGGTTGAAGATTCGGGGGGCTTTGCTGCTGTGAAGTGTGGCTGCGGTGCTGGACCTCCATCCTCCATGCTGCAGGCAACGTGCTCTGCTTGCTGGCTTGCCCCTGTGCTACCCCTGTGTCAAAGCACAGCTTGACAGACCCCAGTGTGGGTGTTTGTAAAAAGATGTTGCCTTACAGTCTGTTTGGGGGAGGGTGTTGAATTATGGTAGTAATTCAGTGGATCCTTGACCCTCATTGTTTGGCAGAATCACCTTTGGCTAAACCCTGTGGCGAGTTAGCACTTAAATGTTTGGGTTTTTTAACGTGCTTCATTATCCAGTCGTCCTGGATGTGCAGTAGTTATGCTGCCTTTCCTCGTGTGGCCCAGGCTCTGGCAGGATCCTAGGATGCTTTGCAAGGGCTAGCGTGGTGTGCCGTCCGTCCCGCCCCCCCCCCCCCCCCCCCCCCAGCTCTTCAGGGCATAGCTTCACATTGTGCATCGTCTGGTGGGTGCTGGGGAAAGGTCTGGACCCCTGTGCCTCCGGACCGAGCCACCTCCCTCCACCGCCCTTGTGTCAGGTCCAGTGGTTGCATGGCCATGGGATGAGTCAGCTCACTCCATTACTGAGTACTGAGGGAGTGTGGGTGGACTGGGTTGGTTTTTTTGGTTCATACCAGACCAGCTCAGCTGACTCATCCCGGGGCCACATGGCGCGTTTCTGCTGATGATGTTTTGAGTTTTCTGTTCCAAAGGTTACAATTTCTGTTCCCAGGTGAGTGACTGGGACAGCAAGCCCCACAGTGTGACACAGATGTCTGTCCCACAGCCAGTCCCCGTGAGCCTGCCCAGACACCTCCCCAGGGTTTTCTTTCTCTCTGCCAGTAGCATGGCAGCATCCTTTGAGGGCAGCAGCAAGGTAAAGGTAGGAGTAGAGCATCAGCTGGGAAGAGCTGATGTGGGCAGAGGGTGCGGGATGCCGGCAGGGTCTCCCTCCCTCTCTTCATTGTTTTTCCCCAGCAGTAGAAACCTTGGTTACACCATACAAGGTTGCAGTGTTGGGCTTGGACCATGCGTTCACAGCGTGAGGATGCCATGAGTGTGTGGAAGAGAGGTCTCGAAGCAGTGAGGTTCCTCAGGGCTCGTGCAGACTGACCTGCAGTGCAGTGGCTCGTGCTGGAAGATGGGGAACTTCCTGGGAGCCCGGTGTGCAGCTGCCCCACCGGGCCACAGCTAATCCCACCAACTTCCAGGGACTGCAGGTATCACTGAGGTCCTAGGGCTGGAAGAGCTGGAGTCTGTCCCCTAAGCAACTCTTCGATTAGAGGTCTTTCACTACTAGGTGTATGATGAGGATCTGAGCAGGGAAAGCAATGACTTGGAGCTGTATGGCAGTGGAGATCATCTGAGGTGAGGAGTCTCGATGTGCAACTCCCCATTTTGGTGGCATTGACCATCTGTGTAATTGTCTTTGTTCTGCCCGATGGGGGCTTTAAATATTTTTGCTTATATTGTGAAGGATACGATGTGATCTGGTTTGTCAGTCTTTTTATTTTACTGAAATAAGTTGAAGTATTTGTTTTCCCTTGGGTGTTATTTGGGTTCTGTACTCTGTTTGGCAGTCCTAGAAGTTTTAATTTTACAACTAGCATTTTGGAAGTTTTAGAGGTTTGTTTGTACTTTGTTTTAATTAAATTGCTATAACCTGGGGGAAATCTTTTGGCTTAATTTAAACGGAAAGCCTTATGCTGAGTAAATCCAACATCCCCATCTATCTGATGATTGTGCTGTTCAGAGTTTTGACATGAAAAGTTAAAATTTGACTCCAGGCTTGAAAGTTTGCAATCATTGACTGCAACAGGCACGGCCAGCTCTGTGTCGTAAGGGGATTACGTTAATCTATTGTTTGGGAAAGAAGCTGAGATTTTAATAGACTCTATTTTGATGCAGAAATGGGATAATTACTGGGTGAGAGGAGAGAAGAAAAAGGTTGGAAGTAGAAATGTTCTCTCCTGGTGTGTGTGGGTGCCTGTCGTTGGACCCTTGGGCTGCAACTGCTGAGGATGACTGTGCCCCTCTGGGATGTGTGCCTGGCCCTGGGGAGCCCTGTGCTCCCCTGAGGGGTGCAGCACTTCTTTGGGGAGCGGGGAGGATGCGAATTCCCGTGGGGTCTGAGCACTGTCTCCTCCTGGGCAGCGCTGGGGCTGGGCAGCCTCCCTGCCGCGCAGACCCCTGGGTGCCAGGCTGCGTCTGCTGCCGGTTCATAAAGGTCTGGGCCAGTTTGGGTCACGAAGCCCTGGGAAGGGGAGGTGCTCAGGACCGTGCTGCTGTGCCTCTAGGATCAGTGGAAGGACTTCGTACAAGTTGGAGGGAAGCTTGAGGTCGCAGATGAGTAATTTCCCAGAGGGGTTGTTGCATTTATCCGTAATTCACTTCAAAGCAGGCCACACAGAGTGCTTGAAGGGAGCAGGTCGGAGGCTCATCCTGCTCATTTTGCTGCGTATGAAGGTGACCTCCCTTGCCTGGCAGTTAATTGCATTTTTGCCAGCTCCCTCTCCAGCCCACGGCTGCTCCGTGCTACCTCCTCGCCCCGGTGAGCCCCCAGGAGGGGTCACCCCGCAGCCTGGCTTCGGCTCGGGCGGTATCCATCAGTCACAGATGTTTTTAGGAAGCTGCAAGTGAAGTGGCTGGGGCGAAGGAAGCAGCAGAGGCACGGTGAGCAGCCACGGTGGTGTATGCAGGATCAGGAGGAGTGGGGAAGAGTACAACACGAAGTGAAAACTGTGCAGCTGGGGTGTCTTTGCACCATGGGTTGGCAGCCGGGCACAACATTTCCATCCCTTTTTGCCTCTTCTGGGCTCTCTCTTTCTCCAACCAGACTGCTGCGAGTCCTGGTACCTTTTGGGAAGAGGGAAGGAGATGGGGTGCCTTAGGGGTTGTGAGCTTGCTAAGGAAACCCTTGTAACAACAGCCCTAGGTCTGACGGTGGGGAGAGAGACTGCTTGTGGGGAGCCGGGTGTAGGAGGGGGCTGATCCTCATCAGAGATCCAGATAGGCACAAGTAGCTGTTTATGAATGCAGGCAGCCGTATTGATTGTAGTCCTGTGACTCTCCCAGCCTGGAGACTGCTCGCTCCATATTGATTATTATTTTTTCTAAAGACTGACGAAGTTTGCTGGGCTGTAATTGCAAGAATTATTCTCCTTTCCCTTTTCTGAAATTCTTGATCATGTTAATGAGTTTTGCAATTTTTGCTTAGGGTTTTGCCAGGGCTGGTTTTTAGGGGAAAAAGAACAACTGGTGAGTGCTGAGCTGTGTCTGTTCCCAGGCTGGTTGAGGATGTGGGGATGGGGATGGCACGTGCCCTATTTGTCCCACTTGGGCAGAATCTGGGGGTTTTACGTGAAATAATCAAGGGAGTTTTGGGTGCCTCTCCAGCAGTGGTGGGGGGCAGAGCCAAGGTGATCACGTATGGGCACAGTATGGCAGAGGCAGCACCCCTCACCTGTAAGATAGTCCTGCCAGCTCCAGATGTCCTCAAATTATTCTACCTTTGTTTCTCCCTTTGCTGTGTTTCCTCCCATCACATTCCTGTTGATGTTTTATACTTTCTTCAGTCCTTTTGAACTCAACAAACTATTTTTTAGGAGGGACCAACTGATTTGCTCTCTCTTTTTTTTTTTCCCTCTCTCTTAGCAAGTATATAAAAGCCCCTGTGATTCCTTCAGCTGGCTGTGCTGCTGTCTGCTTTTTCTTGCTCTTATCTTTCCCCTGCAAACCTGAGCCAGGTTTTTGTGCCATCATCAAGGAGCGGGCACCAGGGATGTCCCTGGTTTGGGAGGTAATTGTCCCTGTGTGCGCCGTGAGTTAACCGCAGTGTTGCATGCGGGGGGAGCCTTTTTAAGTGGGATGAAATAACTTGGCAATTCCCGTTGATCTGGGGGGGTTAAAAGGGGAATTGGATTTCATGAGCATGCATGTCCCATGCTGCTCTGAAAAGGGACAGATGCTGATGAGCTGCTGCAGGCGGGTGAGCGGATCAGCACCGGCATGTCTGTGGCGGGGGCTGCGGCTACCTCCATGCTGCCGAACCGACTGGCTTTTGGTGGTGGTTACATCTCTGCTTCCTGGGTGCTTCTCTGTGAAGGTGAATTTTGAGCCAAACTCACGTAAATATTCACTTGTACCGGGGTGCTTTGGCCCCCGTGTGCTTCACCCTGCAGGGTGAGGAGTTGGGTGCTGAGGTCCCTGCTTT
Source organism: Gymnogyps californianus (assembly GCF_018139145.2). Classification (NCBI taxonomy): domain Eukaryota; kingdom Metazoa; phylum Chordata; class Aves; order Accipitriformes; family Cathartidae; genus Gymnogyps; species Gymnogyps californianus. The sequence goes on from NC_059485.1 coordinate 18,644,730, forward strand.
TGCAGGGCAAAAGGAGGGATGTTGGCAGGCTGGAAGCAGGGTGCCACCAGCCAGGCTCCCAGCACCCAGGGCTGCGTTTAGATGTCGGATGCTACCGTGCATCTTAACTCTTTAATGTGACAGGAGACTGGCCCAAATTACACAATGTGTATTTGAAGTCTCTCCCTATGTAATTCAATGCTGTTCCCAAGAATGAGAATATTTTAACTGTAACTTGGGCAGCACATCTGGATTTGCTGCTGGAATTAGAGTAATTGTGCTAAATGAGTTCTAATGCAGCGATATGCCAGGCAAATTAGTAAATTGATGTGGCTGGCTTATGCTAGGTATCAGCACTGAAATTGTATGTAATGCAATATAACTGACAATTAAAGCAAAGTGCCTAGTTAGACTGGAATTATAGAGCCTCTTGTATACTCTGCTTTTTATTACAGCTGTATTAAAATGTAGCACTTCCGTAGGGCTTCACAGCTCTGCCAATAAGTGTGCGTTAGTCCCAGGGCTGCACCGTTTTGAGGAGATGGCCTCCAGAAGTGTCAGGCCGTGTTTCTCCAGGGCTGTGGGCAACAGCAAGGACCTGGAGTTTGTTGTGCCACTGCAGGCTCGTGTTTGCACATAGCACAGGCACATTTACTTGACTTACACTGCAAGGATGGTGCAAAAGCAAAATAAGTCTTATATTTGGAACTATTAGTCATCTTGAAAAGCTCTCTGACCCAAAACTGGTTTTAGCAGAGGGGTGTGTGTGTCTCTTCTGTTGATGCTTTTCTGTTCCCTCCATTCCCTGAAGCTCGTTGGGGTTGCTGTGGGTGCACACCTAGATTTGCTGTGAGGATGCTCCAGGAGGCTGAGCTCAGGGGAAGCTGAGGAGGGACTCGCAGCGTGCCCCGGCCAGGGTCCCTGCAGGCAGAGGCGGGGTGGGCTCGCTGGCTCTCCTGCAGGGAGGCAGACCTGCAGCCTGTCCTGCTGCACCCCATTATTTAGCTGTGGTAGGTTTGAGGCTTCACCAGCGCCCAAGAAGCCAAGTACAAGTGCTGTACAGCCGGCGTGTAGTGTGAGGAAGGGAGCACAGTGCCACGCATCTGGGCACTGGCCACCTGAGCTGTCACAAAGTGCTTTTGTCAAATGCTGCCAGAGCCTGAGGAGGGACCGTAGCACGTGGGTGCTTCCAGCGCTGCTGCTGCTGTGGCTGCTTCCAGGAGGGGGGCTGCGCTCAGCACCGTGCGGCTTCACCAAAATGCTAGTAGCGATGCTCGGCAAGCTTCCCGGGAGGTGACTCCAAGCTGAAGTTTGTTTTTTCTGTAAGTATAGCAGCTCTGTTGCTGCATCTTTGAGTGTCCCCCTTGACCTGGCAGCTGGAGGTGCGGGGTGCTCCGGCGGGGCTGGGAGCAGAGGAGAGAGGCCAAGCTGCAGAATTGCGTCTGGAGGGGGATGGAGGGAGCAGCTGGAGTGGGGGGAACGTCCTGCCTGTGGCCAGCCTGTACCTTGGGTGTTACAGTGGCCGCTTTGGGCTGGATCTGAGGCAGCGGTGGCCTGACACCCCTCGATCCCGCTGCACGTTTCTTAAACAGAAGCTTTTGGGTAGGGAGCGCCTTGCACAACGGTGTGCTGATAGTGGTCTCAAGTGACTGTTTCTGTGCCTTTGTCCCTTGAAAAGGGGTCACTGATGGGGTTTTATATTTTCATTTTGCGTGATCTGTGCATGATGCACGCTGTTGCGCTGTCTTCTGGTCCAGCTACAAATAGGATACAGAATTATTTTAACCTCCTGAAGACCTAAATGACTTGACCTTGGAGCTCTTGTATAACTTTGCAATATAATGTTTTAATAGGGGTGTGTGTGTGCTTTTTTGGCCTTTTGGGACATTTAAAAGTTGCTAGTAGTCTTTTGTGCATCTATTTCTTAAATCAGTTCATATTTGCATTTAACATGTTTCTTTGTGTGCACATGGTGATAATTGGTTTTGTGCATCCTGTGAAATAATGTATTCCAATTTTATTTTTATAACTAGCCTGCAACATTTGATGGCACTCCGGTACACTGGGTTAACTGGTTGTGAAAAATGAGGGCTCAGTCACCGTGGATGTATTTAAAACAGGGTGGAAGAATTTTATTTCCTAAACCCCAAGAGTTAGTGTTCAGAACTTACCTTGCCCTCCAAAAAAATGGCGATTATCAAAATTCTTTGTTACTGGCTTCATTCATTCACGTGAGGCTTGATAGGGAGCTGATGTCTGATGTAAGTGACCATTTTTCAGCAGTTTGGAAAATGCCTGCCCAAAAAAGCTTTGAAGTCCCCATGGTGCTTTCAGCTGACTTCCCAGGTAACTTGGAGAAGCTGGTTCCTCCCCCGCTGGCACTAAAAGAAGGCTCATGAGGAATCCTCTCCAGCTTGACCTGAAGGCACAGCTGTTCCCTGGGGGATTAGGAAGCTTCCCCTCTCTGTTTTTGGGATCTCAGCAGATGTTTTTCCCTCTGGGGGAGAGGAACTCTGACCACAACAGATGGGAACTGGGGTAGCAGAACCCACACAGTCCTCTTCCCCCCCCCCCCCCCCCCCCCCCCCCCCCCCCCCCCCCCCCCCCCCCCCCCCCCCCCCCGAGCAGTGGCTCTGGGAAAGCTTGCCCTTTGGCCACGGGACATCTCAGGATGAGCAAGCAGAAGTGCCTCCTGCTCCAGGCTCTGTCCCTGATCAGCTGCTCAGGCTTTGGCTCCTCCTTTGGCCAGGCTCGCTGCTTTTCTAGACTGTTCTGCTGTTGTCACTGCTTTAATTTTGAACCTGCTGTCTGGGACTCCACTTATGCATCCTGCTGGACTCCATCCTCCGCATTGCTGGAGGACCTCAAAAGAGGCAGCAGTTGCTGCTCTCCAGGTATCAGCCAGAAAGGGCTATGTGGAAAGGGAGCCTTGAAACAGCCAAGGTGTTGCCATTTTTGTAGAAATGGGATGGCTACTCCCAGTAAGGCTTAACTCTGTCTTACCTACTTCCCCCAGACACTGGGGGGTCGGGGGTCGGGTACTTGTGAGCATCACCTAAGCTGTCCTGGGGGAGGGATGAGCTGCTAAAAGCAACGCTGAAGGAGGAGCAGCAATGGCCTCTGCGTCAGCTGATGAGTGGCTCTTAGGGATGTGGCTCCCCAGAGGAGCCAGGGGCTGGGAGAGCGGCTGTGTTTAACTTGTGTTGAGCTGTCTTGGTGTGGAGGAGTGAAACTGAAGCCCTGGAGAAACAGGGCTGGAGTCCTCTGGCACTGTAGGAGCAGAGAAGCTGTCAGCTTTGAAGAATGCCCTTTTCCTCCTTCCCTGCTTCTGCCTAGCCACACTTGAGAAGTGTAATCAGAATAAAAGCTGCCCGGGGAAGCCACAGAGATGCAACAAGATACGGTTTGCTTGCCTACAGCTCAGGAGCACGGTGACCAGGGGCTGTGAGGAGTCTCCCGGGGATGGTGCAAGGGCCACCTCCCAGTGCTGTCCAGCTTGTCTCACTGTGCTGGCTGGGCAGGGGACCTGACAGAGATGCTTTCCAGTCCACTGCTCTTGGACAGCCCTAGGACTTGTGGTGTCTGAGGTTGCTGTGAGGTAGCTGTTATGACTTCTGCCTGAAAAAGTGTCGTGGTTGTTTGCAAGCTGGGACTGGTGCCGGTTCCCATGTCTGTGATGGTTTCACTGTGTTTGGAGAGTTTTGAAATGGGAAATGCTGGTCTCTATGGCCTGAACGAGCATATGTACAGGAATGTGTGAGATGGAGCCAGACAACCACACGGTTGTGTTTATGACTTGGGTTTTTTTCCTCCAAAATGTCTGCAGACAAATGTGCGAGATGCTTGTACAAACGTCTTGGTGATGGTTGCGCAGGGGTGGCGATGCGCGTGGCAGTGCTCTGCATTACCCCAACACAGAAAGTCCCAGCGCTGTACGGATTTTGATTTCTGCTTTAACAGTCTCCTCCACAGCTCCTCTTAAAAAATCAGTCTACATCTCCTGCAAATTATACTAGTTTCACTTTATAAAGTGTTTCATTCTACTATTAAGTGAAAGTGGGAAGGTGACTTCCGCATCACTGAATACATGACTGCGAACCCCAGCACAGCAGATTGTTAATGTGAAATTAGAGATATTTCAGCAATATCTCAGCAGATTGCCTCTGCCGCTTAATAAAAGGCGTGGAACTCCTCTGGGAGACAGACTTGTGTGACAGCCCTATCTTGAAGGGCTGAGCATGTCATTCCTTGAGCAGGGAAGGGCCTGAGGGCTGTTCCTTTGCCTTGGAGGGAAGGAGACAGCCTTTCCTTTGCCCCAAGTCACCAGAGGAAAACCAGAGACTAAAATGCAGAGGAGAGATGTAGGAGCTTGTGCTGCTTCTGCCCAGCGCTGGTTGTGCTTCCAGCCAGACAGGTCCTTGGTGAGCCGGGTCCAGGGGACTGGGATGCACTGGGGGGGCTGCGGGGCAGCAATCCCCTCTGGAGTATCACTTTTTGATCACAGATGGAGGTGTTTATGGAGCTGTCTGAGCTTTCATGCATTGGTACCTTGAATCCCACTGTCCCCAGCTACCCAGACATGGGGTTTCACGACAGCAGAGTGTTGCCCTGTTTGTTTTCCAAGTGCCAGCACTGTTGGGCTCAAAGTAAGCTTTGCAGCCTTGCAGGAGGCCTGACTCTCCTGCGAAGAGCTGTGGCTCTACCTACCCGCCCAGGAGGGGATTGCAGAAATGTGGGGTGTCCCTGGCCGTAGGGCTGCCCCCCACGCAGCCGGGGTGCTGGGGAAGGCTGGCTTGCTCCTTGGAGTGTGTCCCCATCAGTCTCTCTAATCCTCCTTTTTCTACAGTCTTCCAAACTGCCCTTTTGTCCCCAAACAATTCTGCTTTGCAAATGCCAAAGGAGGATCCCTGGGGCAGCATTGCTGCTCCTCTGCCCTCCCATCAGGTGGTGTGGAGGAAGAGGAGAAGAGAGGGATTCAAATTAACCCTGCTTATCCTCTCCACCCCTCCTGCTGCCCAGTCCAGCCCCTCTCCTGTTGCCTTTGCATAGCTCAGGAGCAGATAACATCATCTCTGCCAGGTAACCGCTGCTATCCTCCTCCGAAGGCATGTGTGTGCCTTAACCCAGCTGCTTCCAAAAGAGCCGGCATTATGTCTTTCCTCTACAGCAGGGAAACAAGAGTTGTCCCCTTCTGTCTCCCGCTTGTCTGGTCTCCCCCTCGGCTGCTTTTTCGCTGCCTCCCGACAGCCCCCTCCGCTCTTCTCCGGCTCCTCTGACCTCCTTTGACGTGTTGCATTTCACTGCAACTGGTAACGGGGAGCCGATGAGAGATAAGAGGGGTGACAGTGTTACCGGCTCACGCTGCGCCTGAAAGAGCCAGCGAGCGGATGCTCTGCCTCAGCCCTCTCTGCACACACGAATCGATTTTGGGAAGAGCCCTGGACCCCTCCCCGGCAGCGGTGGAGCCCATCGGAGGGAGAAGGTGGGAGATGAAGGGGGGCGGCTATGCGGAGCAGCGGGTAAACAGCTTTATTTTCCCTGGCTGTATAGAGGGAAGCAAGCCCGAGCTCTCCCCTTCCGATGTGTGAACGGGAGGGAGAAGGTGCTGGGGGTCCGTGTACCTACCCAGTGGAGGGGCTGGCAGGGTCCCCCGCGGCCACGGGGCCCTCCCCGGTGCATCACCAGCCCCCCGCTTTGTGCGTAGGTTTATGCCGTTTTGCTGGGATGAATGCCAGTGCCCGGAGCAGGGAGGCAGGGAGTGGAGATGGTTCAAACAAATTAAGAGCCCCCCCCAAAGAACGGCAGGCAGGGACGGTGACAGTTGCTCTGAGAGTCACAAGCAGCCGGGGGGGGGGCGGGCGGCCGCCCGGGTGACTGTGGGCTTGTTGGGCTCGTGCTCCACGGGGCGTACCCGGCTGCTTCAGGCATTTAATTCGGAGCGGGAAGCTGAACCAGAGCCTAGAGGAAAAGGAAGAAAATAAGGGAGGAGGGAAGCGGGGCTCCTCAAGGCACACAGCAGGTTTTCGGCAGTGGATGGTCATCCCTCGTTGCGAGCAGGCTGTTTGCAGTGGATGGCTCTAAGCAGGGAAATAGCAATGAATGGGGTTTTGTTTATTTTTTTTAACATGGCATCCACAACAGAGGGATCAAGAGGATGCAAAGGTAGCTTGCTGGTCTGCCAGTTGAGTTAACGCCGGTTTTCTTTGCTGTTTCCTCGAGGGTCCCTTGGCATGCCTGTGAGTCACCGTCAGAGACCCCTTCCCCTGGATGCGCTTCACTGACTTAATCTGGCTTTGCTCTGTGGGGCTGTAGCAAGATTTTTTTTTTTTTTGAAGCCCTTGTTTTTCCTCCGCCCAGCTGGCGTTAGGCACTGAGGATGCAGAGACAAGTGCTCCTGACTAGGGGAGGCTTGGCAGTAGGATTTTCCTTCAGGTTCGCAGCATCCCTTTATTTGCTGCCCGCTGTAGAAGGGCTTTGTGCTGGAGCTTGGGGAGCAGAGCCCGCAGGTGACCTCTAACTGGATCAGACTTGCCTGCTTTAGATGTCTGTCCCTCTCCTTGCACTCAGGTGTTCGGTGGCAGGCTGGAAAATCGTGTTAGGTAGGTGCTGCTGGAGGCTAAGGGGTGCCTTCTGCTTTGGAAAACAGGGAGGGAGGAAAACTGGTGAACTCTGAATAGCCGCAAGACGAGCAAGCGGGGATCTTTACCTATTGTGCTGGTCTCCGTGTGCCATAAGAAGAGACCCTTTGGAATTTCATCTGAACAGCCAATTTCTTGGGCTTGCTCATTGCCTTCTGATCCAGACAGCATCCCCTTGCCCGGCCGAGGGTCACCACAGCCACCCTGGGCCACCTCCCTAGAGGCCAGCTCCCTCACCTGCCAAGCGGCCACTCGCCGTGGGGGCTCACAGACCTGTGCCATTGCTACTGAGGGATCCTTTCCAGGGGACATTATTATCATCCCCCCCCCCCCCCCCCCCCCCCCCCCTTAATTCAGCTCTGCAGCATCACACTAAATAAGCATGCAGACGCCAGCTGCTCTCGTGCAGCCTGGCGCCTGCGGTTGGCTTAGGAAGGCAGGGCTTCCTACCCTCAAAATTTGAGGGATCGCCATGGAGCGCGCTGTGGACTGTCCAACGAGTAATTCCTGGCTAAACTCCTCCTGTCTTGTGCTGTCTCTCTCTCTCTGACTCGCAGCACTCCCTTCCCGGTCCCGTGGGCTGACGGAGTGCGCGGGGTAGCAAGCGCAGCCAGGGTGTAGCATGCATGAGCGTGCGGTGGGACCGGCGCCCAGGGACGCAGGCGGGCGCGCGCTCGGACGCCGCGGGGGCCATGGCTTCGTTCGGGAAGCTGACGGAGTACTTCAGCCTGAGGAAGTCGAGGATGGAGCTGCGCTCCGGGCGGCGGGGCCGGCGGAGCGGAAGCTGTTGCTGTAGTGTCACCGAGTGCAGGTACGGGGTGGCAGTGGCCCGTCTGTCCTGGTGCCTCTGTGTGTGCCCAGGGGGCTGCAGGGTGGGAGATGCAGTCCTTGGTGCTTTGCTTTCCCTGTATCTCTCCTGGGGCTGGGAAGGGGGCTGGGAGCAAGCCAAGAGCTCTGGAAGCATCACCTCAGTCCTGTCTGGGGCTGAGTGGCTCATTGCCGCGGGACATCTCCGGCAGGCTCTGTGCCCTGGCATCCGTCTCCCTGCCCAGGGCATCCCAGGTGTCGGTGTTTCATCTCAGACGTCTGCTGGGTGACCACGTGCACGTGTACCTGCTTGCCTCTGTCTTTTGCTTTCTGTGTTGTGCCGCTGCACTGTCTCGTCATTAGAGGAGCGAGGTTATTGTGCCGCAATTGCCCTTCCCTCCGTCTGCCCCTCGCATTGCTGCATGCCAAGTCCTCGACCGCACGGGCAGCAAGAAGTGGCCTCACAGGTGGAGTTGAACATGTGTGTGTGTATGCGGTGCTGATGGAGCCTCCCGGCACGCAGCGGCCGGGGAGGGGTGGGGGGGTGTCTTGGTTGTGCTCGGGGACAGGGTGCAATGGCGAGGGGGCTCCTCTGGGCAGACAGACACATGGTTCATCGTCAGCTCGTTTGGGATGTGGATTGATAAGAGGAACGTGCTGGGGATGGGGAGGGGTGGCATTGGGCTGACTGGAAATCCCCTGGGAGCGTGCTGCCATTGGGGTGCTCAGGGTCATGGCAGGAGGCAGCAAGGCCAGCCCCAGCTGTAGGGTGCACGCGTCCTTGTTTTGCATGTAAACACAGTTATTGCAATTAAGAAAATTGCTGTGTGCCTGGGTGGCTTATCTCTCCTTGGATGTTATGAACAGCTTGTAGGACATGGCTAGCACTTGATACTGCTCTGGGCTTTTTCCCCCTCTGTGAGGGCTCATGGTGGGGCAGAGGGTTACCCACCTGAGCAGTGTGTGTCCCCAGATCCTCCCGCTGACCTGCACACAGTGCCTCCCTGTTTCTGGAGGGGTGTGGGTCTATGCAGGGACACACGGGGGGAAAAAGAGCACCAAGATACCCACTCACCTTCTTCCCTGGTTGTTGAGCATCTCGTACTCTGTAAAGGTTATTAAAGTATCTGCAGATTAAAAAGAAGTTGGAGGTCTGTTGCTTGAGCCCCTCCTGCTGCTCTCCGCGTCGCTGCTGAGACGGTGAGACGTGACGTGCTGTTGCTGTCTCCCCTCTTCACTCAGTGGCTACAGGAGACGGTTGCCTCTTCCCTGCTCGCTCGAAGCATGGCGCGGTTTCTCCGGAAACGCAGAAACATTCGTGGCTGAGCCAGGAGCTTTGTTCTGCTCTTTTTTGGCATTGCAGACAGAAACCTTGCTTTGTGCCCTCAAGTTTTTGCTGTGCCAGTGCAGAGCCGGGGGTGAGGAAGGTCAGTTCTTCAGGTGCTGCCGAGCGCAGCATGTCCCTGGGGTTTGCTGGTGTGCAGCCGAGCACCAAGTGGAGAGTGAGCATGTGCCATGTCTTGGGCATGAGGGAGATGAGGAGATGCTTCTGGGGCTCTGCACCCTATTGATCCCCCATGCACGGAGTGCTACAGTCCTGGACCATTTTGGGGTGAGTTGGGTGGTTTCCCATGTAATGGGAGATGTCATGGTGCCTTCCTAGCTTGGGGGCATTAGTCACAAAAGTGGCATTGCTGATGTGTAGCTCGCGTACCAGATTTTCTGGGGTGATGCTGGGTATGGACATGTTTGAGTGCTTCCCTCGCGCAGGAGCGTGGCTCACCGTGCATCAGTCATGGCCATCGGGGCTGCTGCCTGTCAAAGCTCAGCTCTGTGTGGGGCTGGTGGACGTGCTTCCCCCAAGCAGAAGTTTCTCCATGCGCCCAGGTGGTCCAGTGTGGCCAAGCTTGAGACGCAGGGAGCCGTGCTCTCCCTTCTCGTTAACGTGTTTTGCCCCCCGTGCCATGCAGCTGCTCCAGGGCAGCTCCTCTGGGCTGGCTCTGAGCATGCAGACAGTGTTCCTGGTGCCCCCGACTGCCCCAGCGACAGGGCTCGAGTGCATCTGCAGATACTGAGCCTGTTCGCTTGATTGCACGTTGATTATGGAAGTAAAAATAAGTGTTGATTGAAGCATGGGATGCTTTTGAAATCAGTGTCACTTTTCACCCCAGCTACTTGAGATTTTGCCTGTTTTTTTCTCCCCAATGTCTGTACATTGGGACGCCCCAGCTGAGACCCCTGACCCAAGCTGGACTGGCAGCTGGCATCCAGAAAGCCGAATGCTTCGTGGCTGGGATCCGAAAGCAAACGAAAGGCAGCTGCTGCCATGTCTGACCCTGTCCTTACTCTAGATGGTGCTTTTTCTAGCTCTGTTGAGCAACTTTCTAGTTTTATTTAATTTCTTCATGCTAATGTGGGCAAATTAAACAAGGAAATAAGATGCTCACACCCCTTGTTTCCATGTGCATGGAGGTACTGGAGATCCTGCATCCCAGGCTCAGCAGCGTGATGCCTAACAGACCCCACCAGAGCCCTGCCCTGGCCTTCGCATGGCTCAGGGCAGCCGGGCTCCCACCGCTCTTGCCAAAGCTGTGTAGTCCCCTGGGACCACAGCAAACAAATGTAGGCAGGTCCTCAGTAAAGAGGATGCACTAATGGGAGTTATTAAATTGTAAATATAGCGGTCCCACACATTCTTATAGGACCTAACAGATATTAGCAGGTGTGTAGTTATGGTATTAAGTAATATGCCTGCATTTTTAAACTACGCCTCCAGATAAAGCAATGCGTACGAGGTGGGTTGAGTAACTCCGCTGGATTTGAGAATTTGGGGGCTCAGACTTGTATGCAGAAGAGGAGCCCAGCAATAGCATCGTCTCTCCCCACGTTCGGGTGCTATTGGGCAAATGTGCTGCTTGCACACATTTCTTGCACACAAACTCCTGTTCTTCAGCCTCTGACGCGCTCCGTGCGCTCCTGCTCTGCCATGACCTGTGGCACAGAGCTATATCGTAATTTGTACCTTTGCTGTTACGTCAGCTGGAGGCTTTTCCAACCTGAGACTTGCCAGCTGTGCTCAGCAGGAGGACAGATGCTCTGCTGCGGTGCTGTGGCATAGTTGCGTCGTGTTATTAAATCGATTGGGCAGTCGGATCTCCAGGGGTTGAGAGGCTCCAGGTATGACAAGCTGGGGATCAGAGTGTCCCCAGCATGCGGCTTGTACTGGTGTAGTGATTGAGCATAAACATACCAGCCAGAGCCGATCTCAGGGAAGTGTGTAAGTGATTTATTTGCAGTAACTTTTTTCTATCTAGTAGAAGCATTGATGGATGAACCAAACGCTCAACTTGACTGGTGCTGGAGCTTGTACCACTTTGTGCAGGATGGGAGGCCTGGATCATCGCAGGGGTTGATTTCTCTGCAGCGCAGAGGCTGCAGCACTGGGTGCAGGTGCCTGTGGGCAAAAGATAGCAGGGGCTGGGGGTACTTGCTGAGGTTTGGGGGGGTTTGTTTGTATTATCTTATGGTGCCAGCCTCAAGGTGCTCGTGCCCAGCTCTCGGCGTGTTGGCAGGAAGGGTAGAGAGGATCCACTTCTGGCCTGGAGGAGTAATGAAAGGAAAAGGCAGGTTATACAAAATAGCTTGTCTATTTAGCGAGCTATTTTTAAACTGAAGGGTCTGGGCAAGTAATTTTGGGTTCCTGCAGCTTTTGAAAGTGGATCAGAAAATCGAGGAAGGCTATTGTCTTGTAACTGGGCTGAGAAAATGGCCTTGCTCTGCTGTGAGTGTGCCGGCGGAGGGTTCAGGGCGAGCTGAAGTTTTTGGAAGCAGGCTGGCACCTTTCCAGGCTGCTGGTTTCAGCCAAGACAGCTTAGCAGCAAGCTAGCCTGGCAGAGTCCTGGACTGAGATCCTGGGTGCTTGCAGCGATTCTGGGAGGACAGGGATCTGGTGTCATCTGTTAACATTTTTTTGGAGAATTTCTCATGGAGACTCTTGGAGTTGGTCTCAGCCTGAATGTGATGCTGGCAAGCAGAAACCCCCCGAAAACGCCAGTCCTTTTGTGGGAGCTGTGACCTGCAGCAGTAACAAATGGCACTTCACTAAAAATCCCAAACACTGTCCAGGGGTGGCTTTTGGGAGGCATTTTGTCCTCTAGGCAGGAAGTCGGAGGCTGTTTGATTAAGTGGCTTTCTCTCTTGGCCCAGTGCTGTTTTGGGATAGATCTGCTCACCTGGCTTCAGGAGGTTGATGCACATTCCCTCTTTGATAGCTGCCACCTCTCCCCTCCTCCATGGTCCCCAGAGCCCCATACAGCCTGCAGAGGGGCTGTGATGTGCTCATCTGGAGATCGCTGCCTAGTTAGGGAAAAAGAGATCTTTGGGATGGGGGAAGGAGGAGGAAAGATTTGTGCCTGGTTTGGATCTTGCGTCCTTCTCCTGGGGGAGACCTTTGGCCTTGGAGGCAGCAGAACTGAAGACCCCTAAGAACATGGGGGGTGAAGAGCCTATGTCCTCAGTGGGCTCCAGGAGAGGAGCCTTTGCCTGGCTTGGGGGGAGGCAGCGGGGTGACCTGCAGCGAAACCCAGGGAAGCTCCCCCGTTGGGAAACGGGAAGGAGAGGTGGTTGGCTTCTGCTGAACTGGGGAGTGGGCAGGCAGGGTGTTAGCTTTAGGGTTTCAATGCCTTTTTTCTCAATACCTGAATTGGTGTTGGAAGTTGGTGTTAATTAGTAAGGAATTAAATTATGTAAGAATTAAATTACATAAAAACTCCAGCTTGCCTGGCCTGTTTTGCCCATGTCATTAGATAATCTCTAGCTGAAGGAATGGTGCTGCAGGTGATGCTCCACCTTTGCACTCGCAGGGGGAGCAGAGGTGGGTCCAGGTGTCCCTGCTGCTGTCGGAGTCAGAGCCTGTCCCGGGCCTGGTGGGCAGCTGGACCAAGGAGCTGCTCTTTGCAACGGGGAGCTGTTACCTCCCCTCCTTTGGGGGTATTTTCCACGCTGATATCCTGATCTATGTTCCTTGCTGTGTAGTTTGATGGGTTTTGAGGTGGGTGAGTGGGGAGGGGTAGTGGGCAATGTTTTCCTGGCAGGATTGTGCTTAGTTGTTTTTGGGTGTTTAAAAATATCTCTTCAGCTCTGGCAGCACGTCTGTGTTCAAGCACGCGGTCGTGATAGGGAAGAGGAGGAACTGGCAAGTTTTGGGGCTGGAAAACTGCACTGAAGGAACAAATCCTATGTTAGCTGCACACAGCATGAGACAGATAAAAATGGCAGCAGGTCTTCCACCTCTGGCTTACAGCGCAGCCTTGAAAGAGTCTCCATCGCTGGAGCGTGACTGCCTTGTGCATCGTCCTGGGGTGTATCGCAGTGGCACTGAGTTGCCTGATGTCACGTCAGACACAGTGCTGGGGACTCGGCCCACTCCTTCCAAGTCCCAATCTGGGGGTTTTTAGTTGATGCTGGCTGTTTTAAACACTTGTAGGAGTTGACAGCTGGTAGGATGGAGCAAGAAGGCAGTCGGGGTGTGCAGAGCGGCGGGGCAGTGCCCAGAGCTCCAGGGGAGCCTCTGTCCGTCTGCCAGCCTCGCTGACTGCTTGGGGGTGTCTTGTGCACCCACCTGCAGCATTTAGTCTTGCAAATGTGCATGGACCATTTTTCCTAAGTACTGTATCCTGCAGCTTGAGCTGGGTGAGAGGCTTTTAACACATGGTAAAACTTGCCCCCAAAGGGGCATCTCTGAGGGGCACTGAGGATTTCTCATACATGGCTGATAGTTTGACTGACTTTTCCCACTTTGTTTTTGACATGTTTTGAACAAAACCTTTCTGCTTCCAAATGACATGTCAATATGGAAAGATACCTGCATTTTAAAAGAGCAAACAAGTAAGGAAATTGGAAGTGTTTTGGGTTAAGTGAGAAGTTTCCACCTGAAATTAGTCAGTAAGGTGTTTGTGGCACTTGTATTTCAAACTTCCCAGCGCTGACACACCTTCCTTGCCTGCAGAGGGGCCAGCAGGAAAATGTGCGTGGGTGCATGGATTAGCATTTTTGCTGCTAATCATTGTAACCTATTAAAAAAAAAAATGTAAAAATTGATGTCCATCGCTACTGTGTGGAAGTGCTCTGTGCTGGTGCCTAACCAGGCTGAGCTGGAAATAGAGTCCTAAATCCAGTGTTAGTGACTCAGACCGCGGCCTGCTTTGCAGAAGTGCTGAGCACCCATTAATCCTGTTAACTGTAACAGGCAGCAGACACTCAGCATCTTTACAACTTAGCCGGTATCGTTTGTGTGGCCATGCAAGAATGTGAGAGAGAGCTTTAGGAGCTGGAGCTGAAAACTTCAGTCTCTTTCAGATGGAGAGACGCTGGGTCGGGGAGCACGGTGGCAGGTCGCAGGGTGCTCTCAGATTGCACAGCTGGATGGATGGATGGCTGTCCTCAAGTGCAGTTGTGTGCTGTTTGAGGCTTGTTTGAAATCGTGAGTGCTGCCGCTGCTCTTTCCCACCTGGTCTGGCATCGCGGCGCTGTGTGGTTGTGGCTGTTGGGGTGACCGGTGCCTTTCAGCTCTTGCATTTCACAGCTGCCTCCTCCACCCTCCGTGCTGGTGGTGCGCAGTGAGGTGAAGGACCGAGTCTTCCTCCCCTCTCCTTTGCGTCAGCTTTTCCCCAGGCTGTGCGAGCGCTGCATCCCCAGCGTCTCACAAAGATGACAAGCCATCAGACGTAAACGGTTCTGTTTTGTGAGCAGAGTGGCAGTGCCACGGGAGGAAATGACATTTAGCTTTTGTTGCTTGATTGAGCTGCCTGGGCTTTGCATATTAAACATAAAGAGGCTTTTTAGCTTTGCTCTCCCCTGTTGTTTGCATCACTGTGACTGTGATCTATCAGGAAGGGGCTTGGGGAGCAGCATGGAGAAGAAGTCTCTCTCCCCATCAAACCTGCCCTTGCAAGGGGCCTCTCCACCAGAACCTGACACATCCTGGTTCTCCGCGGAGGTTTCTGCGCACTGAGGGACACCTGGGTGAGTTTCCAGTTCCAGCACCCAGTAACCTGGCCACAGCTCTGCAGCGCTCCTGGTCCGAGTGGGCTGCTGGCTTCGTCCTCTCTTGCACTGTTGTCGTGCCAGGCACCAGCACGTTTGCAGGGGGAAGCGATGTGGACAGAGCCAGGCATGCCTTGCTTCTCCAGTCCTCTCTGCCTCTTGATGCTCCTCAAAAACCTGCTCTCATGGCTGTAGGTAGAGGTATGTTTAATCTCTCTCCCATGAAAGTGCATGCATGTATGGGCCTGGGACCTGACTGGGAAAATCAAATTTTCTGGATGAGACAGGCTGGAAAAGCACGTCGGAACTCTCGGTGTCATCTTTTTGGGTTTTGGGGCCACGTTGTATCTAAAGACAAGTGATGTGATTTGCACCCGGTGTTCTTCCTTTATGCCTAGCTTCTGGCCTCCTTTGAAAGCTAATCTTTGGGACACGAGATGAGGTTGGGAGCTGACTCTTTTCTGCACAAACTGAAGCTAATCTTTGCCTGGATTAGGCAGAAAAAAATGGATAGTCATCCTTTATTTTGGAATGGTAGTTGGATGGGGTAGTGGGAGGAAGGGGAAGTTATACTGGTATTAAGGGGAATTACATATGTAGCATGACTGCAGAAAATTTCTTTAGCAGAAAGCCTTGGCCTGTGAGTCACGGTTGCTAGAAAGACTGTTTGATTCCTAATTCACCCACTGTTTTGGCACTGAGTCACAGCTGGGTGGGTGTGCAGGTAGGAAACAGAAGCACCAGCAATACACACCGGGACTTGCACACGAAGGGGAAGGAAGTGATTTCAGACAGCGGATGTGAATTTTAACAGCTTCTAATAAAAGTGGTGGCTGGCAAGGGGAAGATTTCTGAATGGAGGTTGTCCCTGTTTGCCCTTCTCAGCTTGCTCCTGCCTGCGCAGGGCAGCCCCCGGGGTGCGTGGGCATGCCAAGCAGCCCAGCTCCGGGCTTGTGTGGCACGGGGGGCTCTTCTCTCTCTGCTTGAGGAGCAAATGCTGCTCTTCAGCAGGGAGTGGGTTTTGAGGGGGGGCCTTGCTGGGCACAGGGGAGCTATGGGGGTGTTGGCTGCTGTGCTAACAGCTGTCAAGATATCTAGCTGCATCAGCATCGCTTGCCTTTGGAGGTGAAGGGAAGGGGTTTTGTGCCCTCGCGTGCCTCAAAGAGATGTTGAGCTGAATGGCACGGGGGGAGCCCGTGAGGATGGCGGTGTTGGAGCCCGTGAGCAGCAGTGGGCAGAGCCCTGGGGAGCAGGGAGGAGACGCCATTGTGATTTGGAGGGGTCTGAGCACAGAGTATCGTCTATCCGTCGCCCCGCCAGCATGCTCAGCACCCTGGTGCAGGAGGCTAGGCAGGGGAGGACCTGTCCTGCAAACAGCCACCTGTCCTTGGCTGCTGAAGGACCTCCTAAAAATGACCAGCCCTGACCTGGCCCCCATGCGAGGGTGGGAAATTGGAGACAGAGCAGCGATGTGCCCAGCCTGGCACCCTCCTGTGGGTAAGTCTGAGTGGGTTATCTGCTTCAAACCCCTTGCTGGGGAAGCAGCCACCCCAGGAGGAGAGAGGGCTGCTCCTGAGAGAGCATCCAGCTGATGTTCTCCTGCAGGAGGTGGGCTGAGATGGGACTCCTGAAGAGCTGGAGAGGAAGGGGGGGGGGGGCTGGGTTGACAAAGGAGACTTTCTGGACCCAGGAAGAAACATTTCAAAGAGGAAAGAAAAAAGGAGACTTCTGTTTAGAGTATGTCAAATGGGAAGACCAGAATACTTTCTTTAATAATTAAAAAGTTAATTTTTTTCAAAATTCTGTGTTTTCTCCTGTAGGAATAGTTGGCAATTATACAAATTTATGCAAAATATTTTTAGTTTGCATTTTTTTGATGGGAAAGAATGCAGGCGGGAATAAGCAGCTCCTTCTGGTTAGCTGGCTCTGGCAGCCCCTTTGGTGTGGGGGGAGAGAGCAGAGCCCTGACCCTCACCCCCCACCCCAGGCAGCCCCCTGGGTGCAGGCGCTGCTGCCCAGAGCACCCATGTGCTTCCATGGGCCTTTGGTGCTCGGAAGCCACCGGAGCTGGCGTTTGTGCCCACCAGCTGTTCCAGGCCTGCTGCTGCCTGCCCTGTGCACAGAATTCAGGTGACCACCTCTGTTACATCTTTTTTTTTTTTTGGCTGCAAATCCATGTTTGTAGAAAAACTGGAAAGTTTCAGTGCATTTTTCTGTTGCTTTAAAGAACAAATAGCTAAAATTTGGATTATGGGAGCACTCTGTCCTGGTGCATGTTATAGAAGTCTCCAGAGATACACCCACAGCTGGCATTCCTGAGGTTGCAAAGGATTGCCACTTGGAGCAATAGAAACTCATGGGTTATTTATTCCTGCCACCTTGATGACCTTCCAAAGGCATAAAAACAATATCACGTTTATATTCACGAGGAACAGAGGCCGTTTTTATCTTGGGAAGGCTTGCTGCTGAGGAAATTCCCAGTCTGTTGTCAGCTGGGCTGGACTGCTTGGGATTTCATCCTCCTGCGATCTCTGGTGCGGATGGCTGCAGCCTGCTCCTGCACAAACCACCCAGCAGCTGGTAGGAGAATAGTATCAGGGGACGCGTGGAGAAAATGCATCCTGTGACCGAAGCATAAAAGCAAACAGTGCTATTAACCCCTTGTGGTGCTGTTTGATTAGGTACAAGTGGTCGTGCAGGAGAGGAAAGGAGAGCGGAGCCCCGGTGCTGGGCTGCAGGGCTGATCACTGCAGAGAGAAGAGGCACCAGAGAAGTTGGTTTCAGCAGATGTGTGTTGATTCATCCCCCCGGTGCATGTGTGTTGTGAGGCCCTGAAGCAAGCAGCTGTGCTGGCTTTTGATGTTCGTCTTTTCCAGCAAGAGGTAGGGAGAGCGGGAGCTTATTTAAACTGAGGATTTTAGGGGCTGTTTTTTCTCCTGAGGGGCAGCGGCAGGTATGTGCTTTGTCTGGCAGAACCAGTCTCTGCCTTCCTCTGCGGGAGCTGAGCTGAAATTGCTCACAGACAGCCTGGCAGCTAAAGCTGTGTCCAGGCTCTTGCTTAGAAACAGGATGCTTTTGGGCTTTGCTTCCCTTACGTCCCATGGGACGGACCTGCAGCCCAGCCCTGTGGGACAGTTTCTTGCTCTCCGTGCTGGTGACGTTGTGCAGCGAGGCCCTGGGGCTGGTGGGGACTGAGACCTGAGCCTGCCTTGAAGGAAACCTGTACCCGAGTGCTCCTGCCTGGCTTCCGTGCTCCTGCAGCTGGGGCTGCTCTTCTGAGCCTGGCAGCTGATCAACATCCTGATATATGAAGACCAGGGGGTGGGCTTCACTTCTGGTATTTTGCGTCTCCTTGCTCTTTCCCTTGCAAGACAGATAAAACCCATTAACCCCCCCCAGCCCGGGAGGGCAGAGGCGAGCACCCGCTGCAAGCAGCTGTTGCGGGGGGTCCTGCCCTTGCTGGAAGCTCTGCTCCCAGCTCCTCGCAGCATCCGTTAGTCCTTCACTGAAAGCCATTTTTTTAGGGATGTTACTGTGACATGTTGGGAGCATAAAAATCTGTCTTGTTGGATGGGCTTGTTGTCCATCTGACCCCAGTGGTGACCTGCCTCTTGTGGTTCTGATGCTTCAGAGGAAAATGAAAACCAGCCTAAGGCTCTGGATGAAAGGTGGTGCCCAGAAGGGTTTAAAACAACAATATGCTGTCCAAGCCTATGCTTATAAATGTTTTTTGACCAAAACATATGAAATAATTATTTGTGCCAGGGGTTAGTAGTCAGAGATAGGCCAGCTTTGCCATTGTTAGCCTCAAGTGCTGGAAAACTTGGTAACGCTGCAGAAATTACAGGATTTAAAACAAACTGAGCAGCCCCGGCAGATGTCTCGAGTGTCTTTATGCTTTCTGTGCTGGAGCACGTAGAGTTCATGCCTGAAGCGTCTCCCCTGCGTTTGTCAGGAACGGCAGTGTCCTTTCCAAGATGATCTCAGCGGCTTTTTGTCTCCTCCGTCGTGTGACTTGGATTTTGAAGCAACAGGGGAGATCAGCCCTGTGTCGTGACACTGGGAATGGGATCAGGAGTTTGGCCGTGCGGCTGGTGGGCATCCCTGGGAGGGGCTGGGCTGTGCTGGGGGGGCAGCAGTGAATGAGCATCGCAGCTCTGGTCCTGCCTCAGTGATTTTGTGCTGGTGCAGGGTCGGTGAGAGGAGGGTGGTGGGTGCTGGAGTTGGCTGCGGTGCTGGGCGTCGTGCTGGACCCCCTTCCTGTCCTCGCTGAAAGGTGTTTGCAAATATAAAGGAGGCAGTTATGCATTTATCTTGCGAGTTAGCCAACCTTTTAAAATTTGAGCCAGGACGCGTGTCTTCCATGTTACTTGTGCTTCATTAGCTTTTGTCTCTGAAATTTTTCAAGGGCAAACAGGAGATGAGTAATTGCCACAAAAGAAAAGCCAGGAGCCAGGGCACAACATTTGTGGTTCAGTGTCTTGTGAACCTGGGAAGCGGGAGGCTTTTGCTCTGTCCCAGCCTTTGGCAGGTCACATAACCCCTTCTCATCTCTGCTTTCCCCCACCTTTAAACATCAGTGTACAGTTATTAATTGTGTGGCACTGAAAGCTTTGTCATTTAAAGCAAGGAACTCTATTATTGTCTGCATTGCTTTTCTCTGGGCCGGTTTCTCTCCCCTCTTAATGTGCCTGTTGCGCAGCGGCTGCGTCCCAAATGCAGTGTGCTGTCCCTCGCCTGCCTCGGGGCTGGCCACGTTTCTGAGTCATTGGTGTGTCCCTGGGGGTCGCATCCTGCTTGTGAGCTGACTTTCAGTGTGCAAGATCTTTAGGTGAGCTTCCTAATTAATCTAAAATACCCTCTTAATAAGGTGGGGAGCGCAGCCCCAGCCCTCTTTCCTCTGGAGAGTGGTCTATGAGCCTTTTCCTTGCGGAGCATCCCAGATGCCTTTGGCTGTCGTCTCTGCTTTGCAGGTGCTGGGATGGCAGAGCCTGGCTACGAGCATGGGGACCCTGGGGCTTTCGCAACACTGGTCCCTGAGGATGCAGGTCACGCTCTCGAGCTGCCGAGAGGGAGGATGCTCGCCTGCTCCGCCGTCGTGCTGGGATTCATGCATTCACCTTCGTCTGCCCTCTTTCCCCATTTATCAGAGAGAACTGCGTGAGCGGGATAAATGTTCACACTCCATAAATGTTTCTGCTTCTTTCCCTGGCCCTGGGGACTTTTGTCTTTGGACTTTGTTGAGGAGGTGCAACTCCAGCAGATCTGAGCTGGGCGTCTCTGCCAGAGCCCTCCTGAGAGCCCAGTGCCTGCTTCGCCCCTGTTAATGGTGTGTGGGTCAGCGTAGCAGGTGGACAAGAGGGTGCCCAGGGCTCCTCTCCCCTGCAGGACATGGAGGGGGACGGTCTTGTGGTATCATAGGGACAGAGCGTGTCTGTGTGCTGGGGTCTGGTAGGGGCAGGGTGACCGCTGGCGAGGGCCCCCACGGGGTGTGCCTGAGTTGTGGAGAGCGCTGTGGGGGGACTGGGGATTCGGTTCGCTGCCTGCAATGGAGCCAGAAAAAAAGGTTCTTTTAACAAAGAAACCAACATACTTTGAATAAATGAATGGCAGTGTTTGGCCCCAAAGTATTTCCTTTTCCCTTTTTAACAATTACATTTAAGTAGATGTTCAAATGGAAGCATTGCTATAAAACACAGCCATGGTGCTTGGGTTCAGAGCTGCTGATGTGAAATGTTGTATTTTTTTTACCTTGTTTCCCTGAAGCGGTGTGTGAGGCTGGCCGGCCAGGGGTGGCTTTGCCTGGTGGCCAGCTTGGACTAACAGGATGGTGTTGGTGGTGCCGGGGGGTGTGTGCCGGCAGAGCAGCAGTAGGTCTTTAGCACTGAATAAATGCCCAGTAGGCGAGGGGCTGTCAGTGGTGTGGGCAGTCGCTGGGTGTGACACCGGCTGTCACACACCGGAGCACTCGGGGCTCAGCAGGCAGCTGCTGCCACAAAAAGGACTTTTGGCCTTTTTCTGGGAAATTTGGTGATTGGCCCCTAGCCCAGCAGGGTGAGTGCTGGGAGCAGGGCTGGGTCTCGGGGCACGGCTGGACTCTTAGGGGGCAATGTGTGCTGAATGCTTCTCCTCCAAGTAGCTCTTCTGAAATGTTTTGCTGAGGCCCTCCCTGTGTTTCCTGGCACGTGGGGTGTGCGACCTCCTCTCCTGCACCTCCCGGCAGCCCCTGAAGCCTGTCTCACCCGTCCTAATTGAAATGCAGTTTTGTGGGGACAGGAGCAATTATTCCGCTGATGCCGGGCAGTGTTTTGTTCAGTGCTTGGGTGATGGCCCCTGCTGAAGAGATGCACTTCAAGCCGGAGAGATGGCAGGAGAGGAAGCTTTTGCAAACCAGCTGGTGGAAATCATGGTATTTACCAGCTCACAGCTGAGCTTGGGAAGGTATTTTTATAGCTTCACAGGGTTTGTTTTTTTTTTTCTTTTCTGAACTTGCAAGCTGAATGCTGTTTTAGTTTTTGTTTTGCTTTGAAACTGTTTCGCAGCCAGATAAAAGATGCTCTGTTTCCAGCTATCATCCTCCGCTCTTCAGCCCCTGTTACCTTTTAACAGCATGAAGACAGTTTTGTGGAGGCTTGGCTTGAATTGGGGAGAGAGAGATTGTTGCATGGCTGAACTCTGCCTGCGCAGGGGATAGCAGCTGTGCTCTGTGCAGGCAGCAGAAGGGGTTGCTGCAGCCTCCTCTCTGGTCCCAAACAGTTAAAAAGTGACCGAGCATGGTTGTGTAGTCCCTGGTGCAGGACTAGGACTGTCTGAACTTCTTGTGCTCCAGGGATGATCTTGGGAACAGGGGAGGACATGGCAGCAGCACCTTGCAGGTGATGGAGAGGAGCTGCCCGGCAGCTGTGCAGGGTGGGGAGAGGACTGTGCACAGGGCCCGGCTGTCCTGTACAGTGATGCTCAGGCTTCTCTGTTAAATGGTTGTCTCCCTCGGTGGTGTTGACTGCTCCTCTCTCCTGCTAAAAACGTGGCTCTGCGTGACGGGGGGTCCTGCTGCAAGGAAGTGGCAGATTGTTGCCGCTTGCTGCCTGTGAGGTGAGAACTGGTGTGGGTCTGCAGCTTCTGCGTTGCCTGCTGGAACCCTAACTCAGATACATATACTGGGCAGGGAGAAAAGAAGATTCTATGTTTGGGTGGTTTTTGAACGTGAAGGGAAGGTTTCTCAGTGATTTTTCTCTGGCTTTGCAATTTACAGGGTCACTGGAAAAGTACCAGTGACTCACGGGTTTGCTAACAGTTGATATGGTTTCCAGACCAAACAATGGTGATTTGAACATGCGCGGATGCCCTGTGAAGGCTACGCTCTTCCTAAATCCTTGGGTTTTGGTTTTCGAGGCCACCCTGTATTTTACCCGGTTGTATTGCTTCCTCTCAGACTCCTTCTCTAGGCTTCCCCACTGCTGTGCCATCCCCTTAAACTTCACTCGCTGCCCTCCGTGGGGCCCTGTCGCTGCTTTGGACCACACTGACTTGCGTCCCGGAGGCTGCTGCCGCTGTTGCCTTGTGCTTCCGTCTGGAAACGGCTTCTAAGGCACTTACAGCCTCCTCTGCTTCACCTCTCCTCCTGCTGCTTCCTTTTCCTGTGAAGCCCCTCTGCAGAAACCAGCTGCAGGTAGATGTTGTCTTGTCTCCTGCTGCGGTCCGGATGGGGATGAAGGAGGGCATCGCACAAATCGCTGCTCATCTCCTCTTCCCCATGGCACACAGCCTCCCCGCAGCAGAGCTCGCACCCAGTGAGTGCCGTGCACTCCTGGGGTGCCGGAGGCACAGCCGTGCCTGGCTTCGGGCTCTGGGAGCTGGGCTGGCCAGGGCCCGCAGCCCGGGCTGGTGGGATGTCTGTGATCCGGCTCTGTTCCCGGCTGCTTCCTGCAGGAGCAGGCTCTGCCTCTCCCCTGGGCATGGACAGAAAGTGGGGTGAGGCACCACGGGGATGGCAGTAAAAGATAAACGCTGCACCATGGAGCTGAGCACTGCTGGAAACCTTCTCCTGCCCTGGCTTCTCCACTCTTTTTTTTTTAAGAATCCTTGTTTGCCTTTGGGGCTGTGAGCTTTTTGGGTTATGGGTTGTCCCCCTGTGCCTGTCACCTTACACCCAGCTGGGTCTCTGCAAGCTGTTTTAGGGAATGGATGTGGGTGTTCTGTTTATTTTTTTCAATTTTGCAGCCATGGCTTGTGGTAAGGGGCTGTGCGGCTCAGGCTGCGGAGGAGGTGCGCACCGCCTTCACCCTCCTCCCCACGCAGCGGCGCGTCTGCCCTTGCCCCAGTCCAAGAGAGGGTTGTGGTGGGTAATTGCTCCTCCTGGCTTGTAGCATCTCTCATTTTCCTGAATCCAACTGAAACCTTTGAGTTTTTAAGGTCAGGTTGCTAAGTTACACCTCCTTGGAGGAGCAGGCTGAGCAGCGTGTTACAGGCAGGGAGCAGCCGCCGGCTGGAAATGTCTGGGAGCGGTGTCCCTCTGCAATAACCAGGCTCTCCTGGCCCGTATCCCTGCCATCCTCCATCAGTCCCGGGCTAATCTCAGTACCTTATTTAGCTGTTCTTCCCCAAACCTTCAGCTTTATGAGCTTTCTTTGCTCAGCAGATTTAGTGAACTAATTGACTGAGGGTGTAGAAGAGCCACCCACAATTACCTGTGAAATGCCATGCAGTCCTGCAGGAGGAGGAGCAGCCATTCGGCTTCTCCAACTTGTTTCTTTTTTTGAATCCTTACTTGCCTCTTGGGATTGTGAGCTCTTCAGGACATGTGTTGTCCTCCTCGGAGCTTGGAAATGGTCTCACATGTCAGGGCGTATGGCTGTCACCAAGCCATGGCTCTGGAGCAGCTGGTGCCCCGCTCCCCTGCCCCTTTTCCTCTTCAGCCTTGCTCCCTGGCTTAACCTCCTTCTCTCCTTCACATTTTCTGTGAGCAGCCTGGCTCTGGGAAGACTGAGGGGAGCTGGATTAGCACAGTGTGCACTCAGGTTTGGCTGAGAGCTGCTGGGACTGAGTGCTGTGGCAGGGTGAGGGCTTTCCTCTTCCCAGGAATGGGACATCTCTGGAGGGTCACCATCCTCAGGCATTTCCAGGAGATGTGCAAGAGGTTTTCTTGCTCAGTTCCCTGGGAAATCGTGTAAATCGGTGAGGTTTATTGGGGTCCTTTTTGGATTGTGAGAGTAGTGGGTTTAGGGTTATTTTTTCCCTCCTGCTTGCTATCTCTGTGTTGCTGGACTTCTGCTGTGGCTCGCGTGGTGACTCCTCCATCCTTCCCCTGGGTGAGCTGGAGACTCTGTCCTCTCTAGGTGGAGCTGGGAAGCGCTCTCCGGAGAGCGGCTTCTCCCGCATCAAAAGAAGCGAGGAGGGACAGGCTGGGGTGTGTGTGCAGTTGCTTGCAGGAGGGATGGAGGATCTGGCTTTCCCTGGTTTAACTTGCATTAACCTTTTCTCTGTCCCTCCCTTCCCTTTATCTCTGCACAGCCCTTCCCCTCTCTTTCCCTGGCGTGATGGAGAAGCCATCTGGTAAGGACATCACCATGGGGAAGGTGCTGGACACAGCACACACATCTTTTGAGATGTGTTCTGCCTCTTTTTTTTTGCCTTTTTTTGTCACAGTGGCTTTTTTTGTTAGCCTGTTTGCTTTCAGTAAAAGCCTGGGGAAGCAGCACCCGTGTCCCCCGGGCATCACGGGCAGTGGCTCGGGTGGGGGATGCTGGAGCAGTCAGCTGGGCTTGCACCCTGCCTGGCACAACCAGCTTGTGCCCTGCGGCTGTCCCCATGGTGGGTGGCAGGGGACCTGGCCCTGGTGACTGTTCTCGCATTTCCCCATCTGGCCACAGACTGGGAGTGATGGAGCTGTCACTAGGCTCCTTGCACGCAGCCAGAAGGATTTTTCCACCCTTGTCAAGACTTGATTATGTGCTCTCCTTTCTACCAAAATGCAGAATAGCAGCTAAATATAGGCTGTAACAGCGTTGATTATGGCTTTTCTAATTGAGCTTTACACTCCATCAGGGATCTTTACTAATGGGATGTGGCATCCTTGATAACGCCTAGCTGTGGAGCCTGCTTGGGAAACATATGTAGATGCAATGTGACTTCCCCGGTGGCGTCAGATCCCGTCTGACAGTTGCTGCTGAGGCCTCTGGAGTTGTGCACGGGATGGTAGATCCACGGAGCTGGAGTGGGCTTGGGAATTCAAGTTCAGATTTCAGATCTAAACAGGTTTCTAGTTCCTTTGCTCTTTCTGATAGAAATCATTGTCTGCAGCTATGCAACTTAAAAATTGCTCCTCTAAGGGTGTGAATTCTTCCCTTTTTACCCCCATGTGATTTGTGTGAGTGGCACTGTAGGTACAAAGGGATGTTAGCACTTAAAATGCTAATGCTGTTCTGCAGGTGATGGAGCTATACGCAGGTGCTTTTAAAAGCACTGAGATTTACATGCAAGAAAAAAGGAATGGTTTGAACTCTGTCGGAGCCCAGGACTCATTTATGCAGCACAGCAATGTGTTAAGTTACATCCCTGTTGTCTTGTGCCAGTGAAATGTGTTACAATGAGAGGTACATACGTTTTACTGAAATAGAAACAACTCAGGATGCTAATTCTGGCTTTGTATCTCCTGGCGTAGCTTGTTTTCACAGTGATGCAAGTGAGGCATGGGGCTTGGAGTGGGCAGGATGGTGCTGTGTGCCTGGTGCAGCTGCGGCGGTGCCTCTCCAGGGCCGGGGCAGTGCTGTCCCTGCAGCCATCCCCAGAGCACTCAGCGACAGCTCTGTGGAGCAGAGCAGCAGCACCTGGGAATCAAGGGCAAATGTAATTAATGCAGAAATTAATAAATTTCTGAACCTAAATGTTGAAATGTGGTCCCCATCCCTGCTCCGATGGATGCATCTTTTAGGGTCTAGGTAAGAGGTGCTGGCAGTGAGTGCAGGGGCTGCCTGGCTCCCGGTGGCTGTGGCTCCTGCCCTCTACCCGAGCGCTGCCCGTGTCCGTTACTGTGCGCCTGATGCATTACCGTCCCGCAGGAGCCCTGCGCGGTGCCGTAGCTCTGCCCTGGCCCCCATGTCACTGCTCGCCTGTGAATTACATCAGATGCCAACACCAGTTGGGAGCTGCTGTCACATTTTGTAAAGGGAGTGAAAAACGATCATAATAAACGTAGCAGTGACAGGCAGCCGCCGAGGGTCAGGAGCTTTTACATGATAGGCTCTCCCTGCCTGACCTTGAGCACTGGCTTAGTGGAAATAGGATAAAATTTAGTGCCGTAACATGCAGGGAGGCAGAGCGCTTGCCCTGCCGTCTGCACTGGGAACTCAGCTCTGCGTGGTAGTCCGGGATGGCTGGAGGATGCCAGGTCTGAGCTGGAGGGAGGGCAAGTGAGGGGTGTGGAAATGACCATGGGGAATGAAAGCTCATTTTGTGAGAGGCAGCTGAAAGAACTTGCCTTAATTGGCCTAGAAAAATGCAGGCCGAAAGGGGCTGTGACTGTGGTATAATGGAAATTAATCATGGGAGCAAACACCGGAGAGGGGGAATAATTATTTAAGCTAAAGGTTAATATTGGCACAAGAACAAATGAGCATAAACTGGCTAATAATTGAGTTTTGGATGGAAATTTGAAGGTTTCGTACCATTCAGTATGAGATTTGGGAACAGCCTTGTGTGAGGAGGGGCCCTTTGCCGAGCCCCCTCAGAGTGTGCTGGGGAGCTTGGTCGGGCTCAGGTGTGGGTTCTGTGACAGCGGGGGGATGGGGGACAGCCTTGGGGTGATCCCAGCCTGTAGCCCTCAGCACAGGGCAATCCCCCCACGTCTCCTCACACCACGGCGGTGCTGGGCGTCTTTTCCTTTTTATCACATTTCTGGGATCTTTGCAGCATGGCCAGGGCCAGTGTCATCCCTGAGGACAGCACCTGAGGACCATCCCTTGAGGGAGGCTGTGGGGTGAAGCAGGAGAAAAGGGGACCTGCTCCCATGCCCCACTGTGAGGCTCGGCATACTCTGGGGTTTTGGAGGAGGCAGTAGCTCATGGTCATGCTGCTAGCACGTTGATGTGTGTCTGGGTCTCCCCTGCAGCTTCTGAGCCCCATCGTCAGACTCGGTTGAGTTTTAACCCCATAGAGACCTTGAACTTGTGTTTCTACAGGTTTCATGACACTTTTGTGACCTCTACAGTGTCTGCTGTGTGAGTCTGTCTTGCTATAGTCTGGACCTTCCCTATAGTGCATGTCCCTGGGACCCCTGAGTCACCTGGTTTCCACCACAAAAAGCATTCTGGTGTCTCAGATGATGCTCAGTGCTAAGTGGGGTTTTCACTCTCTTAAAGGCAATTTGTATCTCTTCAGTCTTGAACCCTCTGGCTCGTTTCTTTGCTTAATTCTGATTATCTGTGAATTTTGAGGTGGGGTGGGTGCTAGAATGCTTCATGTGCTGTTTACGCTGATTGTGGCTTGCAGCTCAAGATGCAAATCCTAATTGAAATACACTGGCGAAGGAAGAAGGCTTTACTGAAATAGCAGCAGCTTTGCAAACGAAGGGTGCAGTTTGGTGTTGGGAAGGTCCGTATGCTCTCAGTCCAGTGGCAGCATTGTGTGTTACAGAAGGGTCCTGGCTTGAAGAAGCCATCCCACCTCTGAAAGGGGTATGTCCTATGTTTTCTCCTCTCAAGGTCTCTGGACAGAAAGCTGCAGCGACCGCTCCTGGGGAAGTCCCGAACGCTGCCCAGCATCCCGCAGTCCCCGGTCCTGAGCAGGCTTCCCCTCCTCGACTCCACGGCGTACAGGGAGGAGATGCCGGAGCAGAAGCCCTACAAGAAGCACTCGGCCTCTGACCGCCAGAAAGGCTGCACGGTCCCTTCTACCGGTGAGTGCCGCAGTGCTGGGGTGAGCTTCCGCCCCTTTCTGCCAGGGGGCCTGCAAAATCCTAGCAAATCTTTCCTGCTTCTCCGTGGGCACAAATAACAAAATAAATCCAACTCCAGTCTGTGTGGGGTTTATCCTGCTCCAAAACCAGTCCTTCTTGATGAGGTTTGGGGTTTTTTTGCCCCTCTCTAAGCCTTTGTTTGAGCCTGTTACTTAAACCTCCCCATTTTTCATATTACACTGATGAAAAAGCGGACTCTGCTTGTGAAAGCCACCCAACACGGGGAGGTGATGCTCAGAGCCTTCTGCCTCTGGGTAAGCTGCATCTCCTGGCCACATGTCTCGGGGCGAGCTGCTGCCTCAGTGGCTCTCTGGCTTCTGCAACAGACCAAAGTGCCTCTTTTGAATGGCGTGAAGTAGCTTCAGGGCACTCGTTGCTGGTCTCCGTTGGGAGCAGTGGCAGAGAGTGGCACTGCTGTGCTCTTCCCACGGTCCTGGCCTGGGGTGGGGATTTGCTGTAGCAAATGCTCCCCAGCCTGGTAGTGTGTGTTGGCCTTCAGGTCAGCTGAGGGTTATCATTATGTTCTTCTACTCCTGTGCTGATCCTGATGAAATACTAATATGGTTGGGCCAGCTGCCCTGAACAAGTTTATTGGCAAAACCGTTGATGGCCAAAGTGTTTCAGTGCTTTTGGTGCCAGTGGAATCACGCTGGGGCCATAAAAATGATGGGAAAAGGGATTATTAGCACTGAAACAAAGATAAGGCCTACAAGCCAGGGCTGACAATCCAGTGCTAAATAAAATCCTTGTAAAACAGCTCCCTTCAAACAGCACCCTTGGATTTTTTTATTTTTAATTTTTTTTTTAAATCTAACCTGCTACCCAGCAGAGCAGCTGTCCAAACCCTGGATTAATTTTAATGCTCTGCAGGCTGCGTTTCATTTCCTGGTGCTACTAATTCTCCTAAAAGCTGTGCACAGAGAGGATCTTGGCATGTTGCTGAGCCCGTCCCGCTGCTCTCATCGCAGTGGTGCTCCTGGGTGTGCTGCAGGACCCAAGTGACTGCTCTCCGCTGCATGTGGGACCCGTGATTTTCCTTTCAGCCCATCAAATTGTTAGAGTGGGTCTTGGTACGGGAGGAAGACCTCTAGGAAAGCCTGTGTAGCTGACTCCTGGGGACACAAGGGACTGGGACACTTGTGAGTAGGTAGGTAATTGCAGACAACTCCATTGCTTGGAATCGAAGATGGCTTGTGAGGTTCTGTGAGCCTGCAGGATTTCCTGTGTCATGGTTTGCAAGGACAGACCTGAATAAATGGTGGAGGTCTGCTTCCTGGTAGAGGGCAAAACAAAGTGCTTTGCAGGACTTGTGCCTGAGAGAGCATCCACTGTGAAGGACGTGGCATCCAGAGCACCCTTCCGCACCCGGCAGGTCCCTGGTTGATGTGCTGGTGCTTTCAGGGAGCTGTGCTGGAGGTGGAGGGAGGGAGTGGGAGGCTGGTGTAAGACCGTGGGATGAAGTCCCAACATGAGTCAGACCCACTGCAAACCTCATCACCTTCTGCTGCAAACGCCTCCTCTCATGTGAGTGCAGACATGCTCGTACGCTGTGGAACAGCCACCCTAGAGCAAACCCTGTGCACAGCCCTCCCTGCACAGTGGGTGTAAGGAGGAGCCCTGATTGCATGTAACAAGTCTTTAGGATGTTGCTTTATGCATGGCTAGAAGGTGCCTAGGATGCCAAGAGGAGGAGGAGTATGAAAACCCTCATAGGTTGGAAGGCTCCCTCCACAGCCAGAGCCTTGGATGAATGAATGAGGAGTTGTTTTCTGTCCAGATCCTCCCAGGTTTTTTTCCTGGCTCCTTGATACTCAGTTAGGAACTGCTAATTAGCTACTCATTAAGGCTATTAGCATGCCATCATGGAGGGGGCGGGGGGGGGAAA
This sequence comes from Gymnogyps californianus, assembly GCF_018139145.2. NCBI lineage: Eukaryota > Metazoa > Chordata > Aves > Accipitriformes > Cathartidae > Gymnogyps > Gymnogyps californianus. The sequence goes on from NC_059485.1 coordinate 18,674,035, forward strand.
GGGATCACACTGCCAGCAGATTGTGATATCTGGACAGCAGGACAAGAGTGGAGCAGCATGTGAGGTTAACGAGCCCTGGTATGCTGATGAGGAAAGCAGGATTCCCACAAGTATTTATGAATGATTGCTGGGCTGCAGGGTGTCAGGAGAGAGAGAAGATCCTTTCCTTAAAGAACTTGTGAATTTGCTTTGAGCAGGTGCCACCGCTCCCCGTTCGAGGAGGGAGGGCACATGGCCAGCTGCAGCGGGGGACGCATGGCCAAAACCACCTCGGGAAGGGGCTCACCCACAGGGACATGAGGCTTTGGCAGGAGCGGGGCCATTCATGGGAGAGGTGGTAAGCTCATCTTCGGGGAGAGTTCACTGCTCTGCGGAGAAGAATCCGCGCTCTGGCTTGCTGCTGTCCTGGGGGCCGCGAGCAGAGGAGTCGCCAAGTGAGGTGGAAGCAGCTGTCGTCTCCGGCGTGGATGAGATGCGACATCCTCATCTGACCGCCGGGATGTGATCCCCAGCCTTTTGCTTTGTGTCCTGCGGTTCCAGCGTGGCAGCGCCGGAGGAGGGGAGTGCCCTGTCGCTCTGCGGGAGGTCACAGGAGATTGTCCTGCTGTGGCACCACAGCTCCTGTGCAGGTCCTTGTGCCGGCATCAAGGCACCTGGCGGGGAACTGGGGCCCCGAGGATGGACAGAAGAGCTGAGCCTCTGACTGATGAGCCTGCCAAACCCTCTCCTTCTCTCAAAAACAACCTTCCTTCTCATTTAGAGAGCCAGGTAGCTGGCTGGGCTGGTGAACAGGTCTGGGTTTCTTGTTGGTCTGGTTTTGTTGTTCCCCTTCAGGTAACCCACAAGTGGTGGGTGTGGTCAGCTGGGACAGGCTCCCAGCTCTCTGTCTCTGGAGCAGCGCTCCGGGATTAACCCCAAACTCCTGATGGCAGTGAGCCTAGGATGTAGCGAGGGGGAGACAACAGCAAATGGGGCTTGGTTGAACAGGAGCAGGGGCAGCGCCTGCCTTGTCCAAACCATTCTCAGTTTGGTGTCATGTTTTGCAGTGTGCCAAGAGATTTCACACGTGCTGGCAGCACAGAGAAATGAGCTGCCTTTCGCTTGTCCTTCCTTCTTCTGTGCCCCTGTGAAGTTTTAGGGGTGGGACTGAGAAACACTTTTCATTGCTCTCTCTCCTCTTCCTTCTGCAGGAGGCAGGGGCTGCTTCTCAGCCTCTGGTTGCCTGCAGCTCTTACCTGTCAGCCTGCGCAGGGAGGTCTCTGCATATGCTTTTGCATGCCTGACCCCTTGCCGTTCCCTCAGCCTTGCACCTGGAAGGAGCAGACCACGCTGGAGCTCTTCACTGCCTCCTCTCTCCCTTGTCTGTTGTGCAACATGCTGAGCTCTTCAGAAACTGGCTCTATGCCCCACTGAAGCTGGGAAGAAGCTAACTGGTAGCACGGTTGGTGTGAGCTTATTGGGAATTAAGCCCATGGGAGGAAAAGAAAGAAGCTGAAAGGAGGTGGCTGGATTTGAGCTTAGACCGGGACCCTGGAATTAATTTTCCTAGTACTCATGGGGATGTTTTGGGTGGCCTTCCACAATGTCTGCATGAGGGTCAATCTTGCATCTCTGTTGAACTTAGCGTGGGTATACGGCCCCCTCCTGAAACAGCTTTGCTTGCAGAGATGCCCATCCTGTGCTTTCAGCTGGGTAGTGGTGCCGGTTCCTCTGCCCCAGTGGTGTGCTGTTTAGTAAGAGGAAGACTCCTGGCTCTGAGGCTTCAGCCTGGTACGTGGGCAATGTAGCACCCCTCATGCAAGAGGAACAGAAGGGCCTTTTTACACCAGCCCGTGCCCTGGTGCTGAGCAAAACCTTTTGTGTTGCTCGCAGTGGCTGAGGGATCAGCCTGTCCGTGCTGAGAGGAAGTACTGGAGAGGCAGCGGGTCTCTGTCCTTGCTGCCCCCTCTGTCCTTCGGTGCATGTCCTCCCCAACACTTCAAATTCAGAAAGAAGAAAGGTTTTGCAACAATCATTATCGTCAAGCTCAAGAAGATGGTTAATCTTTTAGAGGTGCCGATGTTGCCGGGCGTAACTCTGGGTGGCAGAGAGGTGAGCAGCTTCAAGGCAGAAGAGTATAAGGATGGTTGGCCTTCAGCTTGTGGGCTTGCTCCTGTCCCTAGCATTTCTCCTCCAGGGACTTCTTGATCTTTCCCTTCTGATCGTTCTGGGCTTGATCATTGATTTACTTGTTTGGCAGAAATCAGGAACAAGCTCCTTCAGCAAGCAGAAAAGCTTTTTGGGGTAGACGAAGTCCTGGCTCCCTCTGTGGTGGCTCCCCATGCCCAGGGAGGAGGGACCGTAGCCCTTCTGCCCAAGCAGGGGAGAGGTTTGGAGAGGATCACCTCTCGGGCAGGCCAGGGAGCAGCTCTGCCTCTGGTCCAGCTCCAGGACTGCGCTGGAGGATGCAGCTGCCTGTAGCCCCTTGGAGAGAGAAGAGACCAAGAGCAACAAAATCCTTGGGAAACTGGGATCAGTGAGATCAGATGTGACCCTGTTGGTCTGCGGGCCTTGAAACCCAACTCCTTGTCCTTGGGAGCGGTGTCCTGCACAGAGGAGTGGGTACGGCGGGTGGCTGTCCTTTTCCTTGTGCCCTGGCAGCTGGGCTATGTTCAGCACGCAGCCTTGGCCCTCCCTCACGCAGGGCAGCAGAGCAGTGGTGGCTGTGTCTGGGCATGCTGTGGGGCTGGGAGGGGATAGTCTTGGGTCAGAGGGTGGTGCGGGTGGTGGCTGAGCCATCGCAGACGAGCACAGGGGTACTGGGGCTGGTTCCTCCTTCCATGTGCGATTTTCCTATGTGTTGGGTGGGTCTCCTCCCGGGCTCGGTGCCTGTGTCACGGCGTTTCCTGCTGTGTCCCCGGAGCGATGCTATCTCGCGGTGGCAGTCTGGATCTGGGCTCCGATTGACGTGTTTGTGCGTTGAATAATCACAGCTTTCAAACAGCAGTTCCTATGTTGTATGAGTTGACATTTGGAGAGGAGCAGCAGCAGCTTATTAAATTGAAAGTAGGGGAGGAAAAAAAAAGATGCGATGCTAGGTAGTGCTGTGCTCCAGGTTGCCTCTTTGCTCGCATTTTTTAGCTCTCTGCCTTTCTCTCCTTCCCTCTTGTCCTCTCGGTTCTGCTGGTTTCGATTCGATGTCTTCAGATCCACTGGCAGGACTTTGCACGCAGTGAACTGTCTTTACACCTTAAAAAGCTCGGGGAGCTTGGGAAAGAGACACTTTTTTTGAGACACGGAAGATGGAGTGGCTGGTCGCTGCTCTGAGGCTGCAGTGTCCAGCCTGTCTCTCATCATATTCAATGTAAACCCCACAGGTTTTACATTAGATAAACTATTTTAGCTGGGTAAACTTGACTTCACTCACTTTGTGGCTGGTTTTTACCTTAAGGCCTTTGTTTGCTTTAAATTCTGGAAGTATTTTGCTCCTCAGCCCTGGCGTAGCAGGGTCATGGTCATTCATGCCCGAAGATGCTGTGTTTTTCAGAAACCAGAGACAAATGATCTTGCCTTGGGAAGAGGCTGCGGGAGGGGGAGAGATTCTGAAGACAATCATGTGAGATGCTCTTTTGGGCTGCAATGGCTAATAATTGATTGTTTTTACAAGAATTGAGCAGGAGGGGTTTATTGTTCATTTGTTATGGCTATTGAGAAGTGATTTTGGTCGGGGAGTGGGAGGCAGGGCAAACTCCAGATGTAAAGACGAGATTGGCAACAAAAAGCATGCGGCATCCAGGCTGCTCAGAAAAGAGCAGAGCGGTGATATTACGGAGACATTTCCTATTGTGTTTTGTTATTTTTCCCTTTTGTTGCAATGAAATACGGTCAGTCCTACCCTGGGAGCGCCAGCTCTGCATGATGCCGACTGTCCTCTGCCGCTGCCGCTTTCTCAGCGTCAATGAGGTTTTGTCTCCGGGCACTCCAGCCCTGCAGTGCTGCATCAGATGGTGCTGCTGGCAGTGGGCTGTGCGGAGCTCGAGGAGACCGGAGGTCTGGTTTCTGTCCTCGGTTTGGCTGTTGATTTGCTCTTGGCTGTGCCATAAAGAGTTTTGTGGAGGAGGAGATGGCAGTAAATCCTTTTGCAATTTGCAACATTTGTGGTGCTTCAGTTTTCCCATTCACAAAGCAAGATTATTATCGTCACCAAGTACAGAGCATGTGAATACCTGCAGGAGAGAGGTTTGATAGAGGTGCATAGCATTGATGCCAGCAGCAAGAACTGTATGTGGTTCTAATTGTAGGATTTTTATTCCTTTAAAAAAAACCAAACCAACCCAAACCATTTTCTTTTAATGTGGAAAGTCTTATTGGACTTGGGGTGATGAAGAATGAGTGAAATTTTTTATTTCTTTATAAAAATGACCCTTTTAACTGGGATAACCCTATTAGAGTTAAATAGCAGGAAGTTTTTAAGTATTAGGATTTTGGTCTGCTGATTATTCTGAGGAATAATATTTATACTGCAGTAGTGCCTGGAGGCCCTGACTCTGGCCAAGTCTTTGTTGTGCTCAACTGTATTTGACCGATTCCTGCCAGGAAGATGTTGGGGGCTGTGGGTACATCAGGCTGGACAGGGTGGGAGCAGGGGCTGTTGCCTGGGGCAGGGGGGGCAAGGGGTACCCAGGGGCATGCGGCAGGGATGTGCCTTCCGACCCCCTCTGGGGAGGGAGTTCTGCAGCACCCGTACCCCTCGGCGGGCGGGCGGGTGTGGGATGGGCAGAGGGGGTCCGAGCTGTCCATTGGGCATCACCACCGGTGGGCTGGAGGGGTAGGACATGGCCTGGGCTGTGGCTCTGACGGGGTGGCATGTCCTTCTGCTCCCCAGGGGAGGCCTGGCGGCTGGAGGATGACTGCACGGACCCCCCCAGGGACCCCCAGCTCGGCACGGCGGTGGAGGATGCCCCATTCAGCTACTTCCGCACCCGCTCCTTCTACATGAGGAAGAGCCTGTCGGTCGACAACCACCTGGGGTCCCTCAGCTATGCTGTCCACCCGGCAGAGACGAAGGCCGAGCGTGTCAAGACTAAGCTGCGGCGGCAGTTCGTGAGTATTGGGGCGTCTGGCCCCGCTGTGTTCACGCGCGTGGCTTCCCAAAAACACCAACATGTCAGAGAGCTATTTTTATGCACAGCATTACCAAAACAGCAGAAAAAGAGGCTGCTCCAGCCTGGTGGAGCAGATGGCGGCAGCAGCTCGAGTTTGCCCACATCGTGGCAGAGCCCCTGCCTGCCTCACCTGGCAGGGTTTCTGGCTGTCTGCTTCCCACCGGGCTGTCGCTGGCTCGGAGGCGGCTGTTGCTCAGCTGGGTGATGCGTGGGGCGAGTGCCTTGTCTCTGGGCGCCGCTGTCCAAAGTATGAAACAAGGTTGAAAGTAGGAAATGAGTTTTCCTGTTCTCTGCCTCACATGCATGAGCAACTGGGTCTTTTTGAGAGCTTGCCCTGGGCCAGCAGATGGGCGCAGTGAGGGACTGTGGTGAGCAATGAGCCAGCACTGAGACCCCGGGGCAGCTCAGCCCTTTCTGGCCCTTCAGAGCATCCTGGTGGCAGGATGGCAGGGAGATGCCAGGGCTGTGCCGCAGCTGCGGGAGACTGATCAATGTTTAATGGGCTTTGCCTCTTCTCTTTCTCAGAGACACCTGATACAGGGATTCATATGGCCTTCCTCCTGTCTCGTTACCGGCCTTGGGGTTGTAATGAGGGCTTGGGTGTCCCTGTGTTGAAAAGCACTTGATGTTGGTTGGAAATGGGTGAGAGCATTGGTACAATGGGGGAGCAGAGGGGGGAGTGGGTGCCCATGCAACCCAAAGTGCTGCCGAGAGCTGCCGGCCGAGGCAGTGGTGCTCACTCTGCCATAGGCTTTGGACAGATGCATCTTTTGAGACCCCACCCCCCCACCCCCCGAATTTGCTAACTTTCCTCTAGCCCGGAGGAGGGGCTGATCCCCCTGCCGGGTTGCACAGACTGGTGCTGCTTCTGGTGTCCCCTGGGCTGCGTCGCTACTGGACGGTGTAGTTTTGGGGGCTCGCCCTCTCTGCTTGTGCTTGGACGGACTGTTGAATGTAACTGCTCCTTTTCTCCCTGGGAGGACGGTTGTGACCTCGGCAGCGTGGTGATGCTTTTCCGTGTGCAGCAGCAGTAGTGGATGCCCGAGGGGGTGAGTCTGGGGGAGCTGGTTGCGACCCCAGCACTGCCAGCAGCACCCGTGAACAGTCCCTGTGGGAGTTGCTGCCTCTGGCTCAGGAAGCAGGTGAAAGCCTGAGGGATGGAGACGAGCAGAAGCAGGATGGGGTGTCCAATGAGCGGCTGAAAGATGTTGGAGGTGTTTAAGATGAGGCGGTCCTGCTGTGGGGTAAGGCATGTATGTCTGCTTTATCTGTCTTTCAGCCTGGATCTGCAGCCCCAAGCTGCACCCAGGAGAGTGGGAGGGAGAGGAGATGGCTGAGATGCTGGAGACCATTCCTCTTTCAGAGGTGGTCTTTCAGTATCTCTGTGGGACCTGTCACCCACAGCCTCCCTTCTGCAGCAGAGATGGGCGCAAAAGGCGTGGAAGGACTGGGGCTCTCAGCCCAAGCAGCGTCCTGGTGCCAGCAGAGAGGTGGGCTCGGCCCTTCCCCGTGGGGCCAGCCGCTGCCTGCTCCAGTACTATGCCAGCGCCTCTCTGTGTTGTCTGCGGCTGGCTTGCTTTGGTCTTTGACTTCATGAGGTTTTGGAGACCTTTAGCTTTCCTTGGTGTACCCACAGAGCTGACTGTCTGTCAAGGAACAGAGCAGGATTTTTGTAGGGTGTTTTGGTTTTTTTTTTTTTTCTTGCTGTGTTATTTCTGGTTTGTTTTAACAGCTAAAAGATGTTGTTGCTGTAGGCTTGGTCACAGGCTGTGACCTTGTGAGACCTACTGAGAAAAACACTCATCCTACCTGGAAAGGGCATCATCAGCAGGGCCCTTCAGTGGAGGCTCGGGGCAGTGAGTGTGCAGGAAGCTGAGCCGGCAGCTCGTTAGCTGAGGCTCGGGCTGGTATGGGACCAGTATTCCCTACACAGCTAGAGAGCCTGGTTTTTAAGTTCAAAGTAAAGGTCCTGCCAACCTGAGGAAGTTATTTCCAAGAACAGGTAGCTAATGCTGGGCTCCATGTCCTCCCAAGGTTTGGTAATTACTTTCCATCTCTGTGCCGGAGGCGTTGCAGTTTCCCCTGGGTTCGTGTTGTGCCCCGGCCCGCTGCGTGACGCCTGCTCTGCCCAGCCCCGGCTCTCTGAGCACGGCTGGTGGCAGAATTGGTGCCAGGTGAGAGCTGCTCTCCTCGTGCATGGCAGAGCATTTACAGTGGAGAATATGATTTGCCTTTTCTGCAGTGGCTCATCTGGGACCTTTTAGGAAAGTTCATATTTAAAGCTTGATTCATTTTTCTGGGCTGTTGTACTTACCCAGCTCGTAACATTAGATTTCTGGCTTTGCTCTTTCCGTGCTGACAGTCTGAGCTGCCTTTGCCTTGCACTGCAGCTGCTTGGCTTTCTATTTTGGGAATTGCTGAGCGAGGGAAAAGGCTCCTGATGCAGGGCTTTTGGGGGGGCAGCCTGGACCCTAACCTGGCAGGGTGGATGGGGATGGGGCAGAACTATTGCCCACATGCATCCGGTACCGCGCAGCTGTCTCGCATCCATTTGGTTAGGCTCTGCCTAGCAAAGGCTTTGTGTTGGCCATGGACATCTAAGCTTCTCCAAGGGAGAATTTATTATAGCTCATGTGAAAACTTGCCTCCCTGCACCCCTGGGGTATGGCATGCTGGAGTGCTGCCGGTGTTGCCAAGGCATCTTTCCACTTCCCTGCCGGTGCAGAGGGAGCACCTGCAAATCCTGCTTGGCCCTGCTCCCCAGCAGCGGCCGCCCTTCCCCTGTCTGCTGGAGGTGAGCACGCCTGCCTTCCTCCAAGAGCGCAGTGGAGGGCGGATTTCCCCCAGCCACGTAGCTGGTGGCATGTGTCTGCGGTCCTGCTGCTGGCATATGATGGATCTGCACGTACAGATTACTTGTATTTGCATAATTTGAATTTTAAATGAATTCCAATTTTTGTGATTGTCAGAACGAGTTTTGTTTCTGATAAGCCTTTCCTTTTAACTCCTCTAAGGCTTGTAATGTTGGCGATGTTTCTGCCTTTGAGAAAGAGGAGCATCCGATTACTTTTGACATCTGTCTCTCACACGGATCCCCTGCCTTGCCCCAGTGGGTCCAGTGTGTCAGTGCTGTGACAGAGGCGGTGGCCATGGCCAGGGCTGGGACCACGCTCTGAGACCTTGTCCATGTTGTTATGGGTCACTCCGTGATGGACAAGTAACTGTTTTGGGTTTCGTGCCGAGCTGGCTCTGTCTTGCCTCCGAGGCGGACAGCAAGGAGCAGGGATGGGACCTTCTGCAGTGTCTCTTTGCCTGGGGGAAGGAGGAGAGCAGTGATGGCTGCGTTACAGGCTGTGGTGAAACTTCTGTCTTCACAGGAGCCCTCATCATTAAAGGCAGAATGAACCCTATTAAACTCAGTATTAGCCTTACGGAGCATTAAAGGAGGTCACCCAGGACTGAGTCACTGTCTGTAATGGCTGCTAGGACAGTCAGTGCAGATTACAGCAGGGCTCTGAGTAAATTTGTACTCTCTCTTTTTCCCCTTGGGGTTTTGAAGTACTCTATCTAGGCCAGTCGCTCTGGTATTGCCCACTGACCTTGTGATGTTATAAGGAAACCTATTAAGCTGATGGTGCAGATCCTGCTGCTCCCCGAAGAGGAAGAGCCAGCAGTGCCCGGGGTCCCGGCATGCTGGCTGATGGGTCATTAGCTTGATTTGTAGCAGGTCTCTATCCTGACCCCCTGCTCCTCAGAAATGAAATGCTGTTCTTTGTGCATCACGAAAGAGTTAGCCAGTTTGTGCAGGTGAGATGGAGGAGAGCGGTGGTTGGCATTGCCATCCCCCAGCAGCTGGTCCAGCTCTGCCATCCCTGGTGCTGTCCCAACTGGCCTGACACTTCTGCTTGCTTTAGTTCATGCATGTTTCAGGTAGGTGAGACTGAAGGTTGTGTTGCTTTCCTGGCTGTGTTCTCATGCACTGATTTATTTTATTTTTTAATTATTATTATTTTTTGTATGGTATTTTTTCCAGGCAATCATTCTGTTATGAAATGTCTGTGCCCTCCAGGAAAGACCTAGAGCCCTGTTTGTCTTGGAAGCTCTACAGATGAGTTGAGCAGAAGTAATCCTTGCCTTACAAAACCCATAATGAAGGAGAAAAGGCTAACCAGAATGGTAGAGCCTGGGAAAAGGAGGCAGTGAGGAGACAAACTTGCTTTGTGGCAGAAACCTGATCAAATCTGGTGCTCACTGAAGTTACTAACAGTGCCTGGGCTGCAGAAGGAGGCAGGCACCGGCTGACAGGTACCCATCCAGGTTTTCCTATTCCCATGGATAATGATAGTCCAGAAACTCCTCCTGTTCCTGATGGACACTGCAGTGACGTTGGGGAGCGGGAGTGCATGGGTCTGTGCAGAAGCCGCCTCACCCCAGAGCAGCACCGGTCCATGGGATGTGAATATCCTGGTCTAGGTTGTTGGTGCTGGGCGAGCCGGGCAGAGCCAGGAGCAGGATGGTTTCTGCTTAGTGAGACCCATCCCTGCGTTATCCTGATGGTTTGGTCTTGTTCCTAAGTGTGCAGGGACTTACCGAGTCTGTTGGGTGCAGTCCGTCGTCTCCTGTGTGCAGCTGGTGCCGGAGGCTCTGGTGTGATGCTTATGGTGACAGCAAAGTCAGGCTCAGCCCTGCTATAATCCTGCCGATGCCAGTGAAATCACACCGGTGGTAACACTCTCCCGCATGCTTTATTTTATTTAGTTGTGTTCTGACACTGCTACAAAACCTCACGCTTTCATACGTGATTTCAGAAAATGTTAGCAAACAGCCAGTTGATACTTGTTTGTGCCCTGTAGTTCAGTGTAACAAAAAAAAAGGAAAAAAAAAAAATCAGAGGCTGCAGCTATACAAGAGGCAGGCCAACTGTGTTTCATGAAAAGGTGGAGTAGAGTGACGAGAGTCGTACTGGATCTACGCACATGCTGCCCTCAGTTTTGCAAAGCACAATTGCACTGTCTTAGGGAGGTGAATGCAAAGATGTATGAAGGACGCACACTGTGTATCATCTAACTGTGCCCAACCCCACCTTGGCAGATTGCTCACTTGCTGGCTATTGTTCACTGATGAGTATTTAAAAAAAAATTTGAACCTGATAAATAATGTGAGACTTGAGCTGGATAGCAGCTTATTTGCTGGAGAGCAGGCAGCAGAGCAGTCCCTGGGAGCAGGCACCGAGTGGGAGAGGCTGCCTGTGAATCACTCCGCTTTGCAAATTAGTGCGGGAGTCAACCGACACAGTAATGCTTGAAACCGAAACATACCCAGCTCATTTCTTTGGCGAGCATGGTTTTAGTTGCAACGGCAGCTTGCAGCGTCCCAGCAAATGCTTTGCGGTGCCTGTAGTAAAAGTGGCGATGGCTTGGGAAGAGGAGAGCGTGCTGCGGGTTTGCTCTTAGCATCCCCACGCAAAGGGAAACGTCTCCTGTGGGGAGGAATTAGAGGGGCAGCTTTGTGGGGACCACTCAAAGCCGGGCTGGTAGAGAGGGGGTTCCTGGTGGTGTATGTGGACAGTGCGATACATCCCACTTCTTCAAAGTCAAACTGGGAACAGGTATCTGTGATAAACAGTGTAAACGGAGCAAGCTGGGGTGGATGTGCCCACGGCTGCTCTTTGGGACTGAGGATGTGCAGCGAATGCTTCGCACTCATGATACGGAGTGAAGTGGCCCTGAGATGCTGTGCAAGTTCAGTGCTGGCAGAAATGATCTTATGTGCTGTTTGCCGCAGGGAGATGCTGCTGCTTTGCTTGGTGGGTGTGGAGGGGCTTGGTGAGGCGCGAGGGCATCTTCTGAGGATGAGTCTTACTCAGCAAAGTTTGGTTTTTGGCCAGCCGTGCCGGCTCCCCTTCGCTGCTGGAGCCAGGCATCTCTGGCACCCATCTCCTATTGCAGGGTCGGCATGTCTCCAAGACGTGAGGCATGGGCAGGGCAGCAGGATCCCAGAGCAGCAGTAGTTATTTTTCTCAAAATCTGGATTAGCCTGTAGGGCTGTGCTCCTCCTGTTCACCTCCACCATGGGCTGTTTTGTGCTTGGCTGCATCTCTGCCATTAGGATGGGGGAAAATCCCCCAGCGCAGTCTAGGAATTTATTCTGCACCTTGGGCATTTAACATCAAATTTTGGTTACTTTGATGCTTATGAATGCAAATACCTTGGAGAGCTTGGCTGAGACAGGCACGAGATGGGCAAATAATTCTTTTTCTTTTTTTTTTTTCTTTTTTTTCCCTGCCTCCGCTGCTTCTGCAGCACGTGCTGGCTCTCCACACAGTGAAACCTCCTGCCTGGGCTCTGTCAGCCCTTCCTTGCCACCCTGCCCATGGCACACAGACTGCTTGGGGCTCGGGGCTTGGGAGCAGGATCGTCCCCCTTTGTGCAGGAACATTTTTAGCATGCCTTCCTGATGGATGGAGGTTTATTCTGTTCATCTCCAGCCTTCCCCAGGGCTTTCTGTGCCTGTTGGGCAACTTCATCCAAATCTGGGCAAGGGTTGGGTGTCTTGGAGGTGTTGCTACAGTGCACCGGGAGGATGGCTGTGTGGGGAAGGGACGGAGGGATGCAGCCTCAACTCAGCGTTCACCCCAGACCTCCTTCCTTGGCACCGCACTGTGTGAAAGGATGGGTCTGGGAATATTGGGATGTTTTGCTGTATGCTAAACATCTCTGAAGATGCGGAGGTGCCCTGCTGCACCAAAGGGCTTTCGATCTCCTGCTCGTGCAAAGGTGACGCTGATGGTTGGGAGGGGGAGTTTTGCTTAATGTCAGCCAACGTGCCATGCTGGCTGTCTGCTTGTGGGGGATTCTGGAGGTGGGTTTTGGTGAGATGCATAAAGGTGTATTTTGTCTATTTTAAATGTCCAAAATGCAGGTCATTCGAAGTCTTGTTTTTTCTGGAGCGAGGTCTATCTGTATGAACATCAGACTAATATTGCCGATATTCCCGAACCATGCTCGGCTGCTACTTTGTGCTTACATTCCAAACCTTCCCATCCTTTCTGCGGTCAGTAGGGAACTTCTCTGTGAGAACAGGAAAAAGAAAATTAAATCCAAGTATCACACAAAGCCAGATGGCCAGAGACACTGACAACCTGCTGGGACAGCGCTGGGCTGCGGTGCTTGCAGAGTTGATTCCCTGGAGCTCCATGAGCTTGTGGAGCTCCATGAGCTTGTGGAGCTCCTGACCCTGCCCCAGCTTTGCATGGTTTTCCCTGTTTCCCTTTGGGGACTGTAAATTTACGGCTGCATTTCCCAGCATGCTGCCACTGCCGGGTGCGTACCCGTGGTGGGCGGCTGGGATGGGGCTGCGGTGTTTGCCTGGTGGCAGCTTGGCTCTGCTCTGTCTTCAGCTCCGCGCAAGGGTGGGTCTGTGTGTGTTTAATCACCCACCTGCCTCTGCAACAGGGACAGGCAGAGGAGTACAGGCTTACAGGGTGGGGAAAGCACTGGCGACTCAACACCCGGCACGCTGGGACAATTTACAGCCCCGCAGGAGAGCGAGGGGATGCGCAAGTGCTGCGAGCCGGTGGGTTGTTTTGCAGCAAGCCACAAGCAGGCGAGAGACAGCATTTCTTTTTCCTTTCAGAAAATACTGGCTCAGCCATAAATTCTCCTCCAGTTGCAGAGGTTAGGTGAGCAGGGCACAGCCTGGGAGTTGCCTGTGTCACATTTCAGCTATCAGGGCATCTTCCTGGTGCTCTCAGCTGTCTTGGTGGTGCCGGTGCTGGCCTGCCAGGACAGCTGAAGAAGCCTTTGCCTGCAGGCAGGGTGTGTTTGTGGCTGAAGCCAGCGTGTTAGGGTGGAAGGGTTACAAGCTCCAACAATGTGGCAATAGCAGAGAAGATCCCAGGTGAGAGCAGCAGGTAACTATGCAGCGCTCCATCAGCAGAGGTTTAATAGCTTTGCAAAGGGGCAACTGAAGACATCTTAATTGCTTACTTCCATCGTGTGCAGTATTTGGTCAGCACCAACGCATGGCACGCAGCACGTTCCTGAAGGCTTGCAAACACCAGCACACACTCTTCCCTCTTCTGCTCTGCAAATCCTCGCTTCCCGGCCCCGCAGCAGCCTTCCTCCGCCCACAGCTAAAAAGCTCTGTGCGTCCGCAGGGTGGGTGCATAGATGCTGACCGGTTGTATAAAGCGTTCACAGCCCGGTGGGGTGCACCCACTTCCACCAGCAAACCTCTTTGGGTCGTGGGGACCCGCAGGCAGAACCGGAGCATGTGTTCCCTCCCAATTCTGGTGTTAGAGAGATTTTCCAGTTTTCTGAAGGGAAAATACTGAACAGTTTGTCTCTTAAATCTATTAGTTGATATTTATTTAATGCTTAATACAGGGCAAAACCATACTGCATTTGTAAATCACCTGTAGGAAGCCTTTCCTATTTGTTGTAAGTGATGAGACCCACTGATGGGCAGTCTTTCAGGGATTTGAGAGTACAGTGCTTTAAAATAAATAAACAGTAGCTGTGGGCCCCTGTGCTTGAATCTGGAAGGTGTTTATTGCTGAGGGACAGGCTTTGGTTTTGATTTGAATACTGCCGTTTTGCAGGTTGGATACCGCTGTGAACTGTGTATCATTTTCCAGGGCTCTTATAAGAGAGGATGCAGGCTGGCTTTGGTCCTAACTTGGGCCTTTCCAAATAACTTATGCAAACTACTAGGAAATAACCTGTAGATTCAAAATATTATAACCACAATTAAAACCTGCCGCGATTTCCCTGCAAACTCGCAGTGTTTGCTCCCTCTGCTGGCTTTGCTTTGGGAAGGAGCAGCCTGGGTTCAGCCGTGTGCAGCCTGCACAGGGATGGGGGTGCTGGCGGAGCACAAGGCTGGCTTGGGAGGTGGTAGAGGGAGCATCCGACGAGCTGACAGAGAAAAGCAGTGACTTTCCAGCCTCCGATGCGTTAGCGTTTTGCTTCTGGGCAAGGAGCATCAAATGCACAGAAAGCAGCGGGGCTGAGGAGGAGGAAAGCAGAGTCCTTTGCCAACTTCCAATTTTACTCTGCTTCTCCAAGCTAGACTCGCTAAAAATGTGCACTGCGTCCTTTGGTATTTGAAGTTTGTGTGAAAGAAGAAAACAACTACAGTGATCTAAAATAAGCGAGACATTATTTCGTGAACTGGAGTATTCCTCCTCTGCGGCAGGACCGATGCCTCGCAACATGAAACTTGAACAAGTTTTCCGGTTGGTGCTGCAGCTTGGGCAGGGGTCTCAGCAATGCGGAGTGGGCTGGGGATGCTTTGGGCTGCAGCCAGTGATGGTCCAGCTGCATGGAAAAGCAGATGCTTTTGGATGGCTTGGTCTTGCTGAGCACACCAAGGCTTGCACCGGCAGGGCCCAGGCTAGTTTCTGGTTGGGGTGAGGAGGTGCCTCTCCTCAGCACAGCTTCTCCGCCTGCCTTTGGCTGCTTGTCCCCTCCCAACAGCTGGGTGTGGTGGTGACGCTGGCCACACATCTGCTGCCCAGGTCCTTCCTAGCCTCTGCATCCAGGCAGAGAGGTCCCGGCTGCCAGAGTTGTTCCTGCTAATCCCAAAGTGCGCAGTCAGGTGGCTTTTGTCATCCAGATTTCTTTTTCTTCTCATTTCTGGGCTCTGTGGTTTGCCAGCAAGAGTGGCTTCATGATTGCAGGTCCCTGGATCCCAGCCTGGTCGCTGCTCAGACCAGGCGTAGTAAATCACATCCTCTGCTGACCATAGGGCCTCTTGGTCCGCCTACAGACCTTTTCTTGTGTGTCCCTTGGTAGATCTACTCCTCTGCTCTTCCTCTTGAACGCTCTTGCTGTGGCTTTCTGTCGTGGTTTAACCGCAGTCAGCAGCCAAGCACCACACAGCCGCTCCCTCACTGCCTGTCCCTCCGCCCTGTGCCCCCCCCTGCTGCCGGTGGGATGGGGAGGAGAATCGGGAAAGAAGGCAGAACTCATGGGTTGAGATAAGAACAGTTTAATAACTAAAGTAAAATACAATATTAACAACAACAATAATAATGAAATATAATAGTAATGAAAAGGAATATAACAAAAAAAAAGGGGGGGGGGGAGGAAAAAACCCCAGTGATGCACAATGCAATTGTTCACCATCCACTGACTGATGCCAGGGCCGTGATCCGCGCCCCCCAGCCAACCCCCCCCGTTTATATACTGGGCATGACGTTCCATGGTATGGAATACCCCTTTGGCTAGTTCGGGTCAGCTGCCCCGGCCGTGCTCCCTCCCAGCTTCTTGCCCACCTGCTTGCTGGCAGGGCATGGGAAACTGAAAAGTCCTTGGCTTAAGATAAGTGCTACTTAGCAACAACTAAAACCTCAGAGTGTTATCAACATCATTCTCACACTAAATCCAAAACACAGCACTGCACCAGCTACTAAGAAGAAAGTTAACTCTGTCCCAGCTGAAACCAGGACACTTTCCCAGATATCAGACAGCAAATCTGGTTGCTGTAGTCTGTCCTCTTATAACTCGGAGCTCACAGTCTGCAGGTTCTTGGGTCTGCTCGATCTGAGGAAGGCAAGTGCCCCAGGTTCATGAGCAAATGGTGCAGCTCTTGGCAAATGCAATCCCCCAAATGCCTTTCATTAGCTATTGGAGAGTGCCAATGAAGAAAGTACTTTGACAGCGTGATGTTTAAACACTTCAAAGTACTTTCCCTGCAAGCAAATTCATGCAGGGAGGTGCTTGTGCCTGAATAAGCCCTTTTGGACATCCTTGTGGCTTCATGTAGAGTCAAGGATCTGGCAAGTGGATTCAGCTGCAGAACTGGGAGCAATTTAGTGTAGTGGCTGTCTGTAGGTGGCACTTTGTGAGTGCTGGATGCCATCAACTGGATGCTGCAAAGCCTCACTGGGTGCAGCCTGCCTGGGGATGCACAGGATAAATCACCAGTATGCTGTAAAGCGCTTTTTTCATTAGAAACCGTGCAGCTCCAAGAGATGCTCCGTGGTGTCGGGGCGTGGGTGCAGTAGCAGTCGTGTGCTGCAAGAGGTCTCTGCAGCACAGCGCTTCGGTGCACTGGTACCCACCGCAGAGCAGCAGCTCCTGGGGCTGCTCGGACTTTTCTTCCCCCATCTCTGGAAGAAGGGCTTCGTTTTACCTATCCCTGCCCTCACTGGAGAGCTCTGAGTTCTCCTCAGCCTCCAGATCCTCCCGGTCTCCCCGCTGCTCCTTGCGCCTGGGAGCCTGAGGAAAACTGCCAGACCTCCCCAAAGCATTGGGGGATTACTGTGTCCGAACACGATGGTCACATCTGACCATTCATCGTTAATGAGCGCTGTCAGGGCTCTGTGCTCTCCCCTGCATCTGCACCTGGAGCCAGGGCTTGGCTCTTTGCCGCCGTCTGCTTTCCAGCGTGAGCTGTGACAGTGGGGAGAGTGCTGGGACATGACCCTGGTGCCACCCGGAGCGTGCTCGTCCTGCTGCAGGCACTCAGGGTCCCAGCATCTAATGTAGGGTTTGCTGCCTGCTTGGCTTTGCTAGACCACAACTAAGGAGCAAGTGACTTTGGGGGACGTTGCTACAGACTAGAAACCGTATCTGAAAGGAGCTTTTTCTCACACAAAGACTGCCTTACCTGCCCCTCCTGCATTTGCAGCTTCCACGGGAGCTTGGCAGTGGTAGAGCTTCAAAGCCCCAGCCCTTCCCTGCGTGAGCAGCTTCCCTGGCAGTGCAGTGTGGCAGGATGGCCGTCACCCAGCTTCACGGGACGCTGGCACGTATGGGGGAGAGGTGATGTGTCTAACTTGTGTTGCCATGTGTCTCCTTTCCCTCTCTGTGCACGTGCATCGGTGCCCACCCCGGCACGTGGGAACACGCTGGGCACCATGAGGTCTCTCTGGGCGCAGACTGGAGCTGGTTCAGCACCTTGGGCAAGGGTGACAGTGGAAGGCAGAAGGTCTGGTGGGGACGTGTCTCCAGCCTTCTGCAGAAGGACTGGGGATGGGGAGAGCTCTCTACCATCACCAGAGTCCTTGGCAGGCTTTCCGTGGGCTCTCTTGCTTGCCGAGAGCCTTGCGGTGACGTCTGAAACCTCCCAAGGAGCACAGCGAAGCAGAGGTTCGGAGAAGCAGCTGGCAGTGATCTCAAAGGGGATGTCGGAGGCTGAAGATTAAGAGGAGCATTTCCGGTGGGAACAAGACGATGTCTGGGGTTGGGTGTCACCTCGCTTTGACGGCAACAACAGCCTTGCTGCTGTTGGGAAGGATGGAAAAAGAAAGGATCCTGAAACCTAAGAGCTGTTTTGCTATTTACTTTGGTTCTGTTTTTACTCCAAGAATAGAAACAAAGACGATGGATTTGCATCACCAGGAGCAACTTGAGGAGGGAGGAGGAAGTGGTGGGGCCTCATTAGCGGCAGGAATGTGCTGGCAAGAGGAGGGCCCCGGTGACAGGGTAGGCGGTTTGACCTGGGGGTTCCTATTAGCATTTTGTTCATCTCGCTTCTCCCCCCTTGTGTTTTATTTTTTTAATGACTAGTTTGCAAGCTTCAGAAAGCCAAGCCTTATCTCTACAAGGGAGCATTTGCAGAGGCAGAAATAGCCCAGGCTTCAACTGAGAGTAAGGTGCCTTTGGAGGCTGCCCCACTTGCATAGCTGGGTCTTGATCTCCTGGAAAGAAAAGCAGATTTATCTCTTTCTGCACTGACTATTTAGAGGTCTTTGACTGTCACATGTAGAAAGCTGTTTTTCCTCCCTCCTGCTGCTGCAGTTGCATCTCCAGGCTGAGCCTGATCATGCCAGAGGACTAAGAATAGCTGCAGAGGGGTGGTGATGGGGTGGCTGTATGGCCCACAGCTGTGAGACCTTCAGCCTTGCTGATCCTTGCCCTGGAGGAGGAGGGCTAGGGGAGGGAGGGCAGGCTAGGTTGAAGAGGGGTGGGATGGATGCTTTGGCTGTGGAGCTCTTGATGCCTCGTTCCATGGCAAGGAGCATGCTTGCTGCCAGCCTGCTGAACCTCTTCTTCCCGAAGCCTTCAAGCAGCCCAGGAGAAGGTGAAATGGGACCCAGGACCAACTGGCAGCAGAGTAGAAAGGCAGAATTATACTTTTGCAGGGGTGAGACTTTCACTCTGTTTTCTTTGGCTATGATAGAGGTGGCTTTCCAAGGTAGAGAGAATAGCTTTTCTGAGATGCCCAGCTACCAGCATGACAACATTCAACTTCTGGATCTTCCTGTTTCCTGACAGCAGAAATGTCCTGCCTTGTGAAAAGTTTCAGCGCTTCTGGACGCTTTGAAGAAAGCAGTATGAAAGCTGCTGTCCTGGAAAGACCCTGTGTGCACCCAATTTCCCTGTGGGGTCTTGACACTCTTGCCTGGGTGCCTTTATCTCCTGGGGAGGAGAGGGAGGAAACCAGGTATGGAGCTTCACGTGGGGAAGCTCCTAGGGATGTTGATAGGGGCCATGCTGGACCTGGGTCCTTGTTCAGCTCCTCCTGCATTCAACTATGGCAATAACTGCATTGCATGGTGAAGAGGGGACACACACGTGGTCTGTGGTACACTGGGGCTGGAGGGGAGCACGTGCTGACTCTGGTTTTGGTTCATGCTGCTTCCCCTCTGGCAGGGATCTTTCCCTTTCAATAGCTGGCCTCTGCATTTTTATGGGTGGGTTCCTCTTTCAGCCTTGAAAGTCAACAGCAAATCCAGCCCATAGCTCAGCTATTTCATCCAGATTTTTGTTCAAACGATCA
This sequence comes from Gymnogyps californianus, assembly GCF_018139145.2. Taxonomy (NCBI): domain Eukaryota; kingdom Metazoa; phylum Chordata; class Aves; order Accipitriformes; family Cathartidae; genus Gymnogyps; species Gymnogyps californianus. The sequence continues at coordinate 18,692,910 of NC_059485.1, forward strand.
TTTATTGTTTCTTGTGGCCATTTAAGGTACCTCTGGTGAGCATCTGTGACATCGGCTCTGGAGCAATAGGTTGTGCAGTGGCTGCTTGAGTGGTAGGACAGAGCATTGGCTGCCCAAAAAGTAGGGAAAATAGAGTCCTAGTGCCTGATGCTGGCTTGAGAGGGGATTTGTTTTGACTGTAGACCTTTGCTTGCCCTGAAAAGGCACCAACTCCTTTGCACTGGGATTAAGCCTCGTGATGTTCCAGGAGGAACACACAAACCACACAGCTTCCCTGGGAGACTTTCTGGTTTTGACCTCGTTTTCAGCCATGGGGAGGATTCAGGGCAGGAAGCAAGAGGTGGGCTGGAGACTTCTAGCGGGGCTTCAGGCGAATCCAGCCTTTCCCCCAGACCTCTGGCTGGTCTTCTGTGGGGGATGTTTGGTTCTGGTGTGCTCTTGCCAAGTGCCTCAGGGTGACAATATTGGTTGTCCAATATGGTGTTCCTAACCTTTCTGCATCGAGCCTGTGAGGAGGCACCTTCTCAGGTAGGTGCAGGCCTTTCTACCATCCTTCCATCTTCTTCCTGAGAGATGGCATTGGCACCAAAGAGCCATTTAACGTGATTATGCATCGCGTGGTAAATCAGCAAGCTGCTTTGTCATCTGAGGAGCCAAGTGGGGAAACTGTAAAGCTTCAACTTGGGTATTGCTGATGAGTGAATTAAATAACTGGAGCATCTTTAGACATTGCCTGCTTCAAGTCCGCCTCACGCCTGTTTGACAGGACGTAACCGAGCTGAAGCTGGCTGTGCCTGAACGCCATGCTGATGGGAGCTTTGTTAGTCGGGCATGTTCTCCTGGGGCTTATACACTGATTTAACACCTGCAGGGTAACACAACCTGTTTTTAGTTCCTGACACGTACAGCAGATCAAAGTGTTTTTCTTTCCTACACGTGGCCATAGGCATCCACAGATGCTTAACTGAGCTTAACAGTCAGCGGGGCCTGACCTCCTTCTGCGGAGATGTCTGTCCAGCCGTGCGTATGTGCCAGGGTCCTGCTTTTGGGTGCCCTGTTATTGCTTATATGTGGTGACTGGGAATGCTGAGCTCTGGCCATCTGTCTATTTGGGCTAGATTTTCATGGGAATCCTTCGAAACTGTAAAGTGGTGAAATAGATATTCCCCAGCACATATGCCCCAGAACATATGCCCGTGGAGTATTGACGGACCCATTCATTTTCGGTGGTGGCTTTCAGTTTTACAAGGGCGAGCCTGCTCTTTTCAGGCCTCCAGCACTTGAGATGGCGATACGCACGGCTGCTTCTGGTGTCGGGCTTTGTCCCGCACCCTGGGAGCCCTCTGCTCCTGCAGCGTGCTCCCCTCGTGGGAACAGCCCTGGGCTCTGCCGGCAAGTGGTGCCGGTCGGGGTGGGCAGCGTTTGGTGTGCAGAGCCCCTCTGGTGCTTTTCCTTCCCGCTGGTGAGACTGCAGTTGGGTTTGGTTTGTACTCCTTGTTTTCTGTGTGCGTGCACCATCGCGGGGCTCATGTGTCTGAGGAGGACTAAAGCACAGCAGCCTCCCTTGTAAGAGCATTGGGGAAGCCGCAAGAGCAAGCAGGAGCTCCAAGTGTGCTGCAAACACTTTATTGGAGAAATTAATGACCATGCTAAGAAAAGGCAGATTTTTCATGCTGGGAAAGAAATAAATGAGTAAGTTACTGTCACAGTGGTGGGCAGACCTCAGTAAAGGGGCCTGGGAGTTTCCTGGGGCAGAAGGAAGCCTGGGAGAGAGGAGAGGATGGCATCCAGACCTGTTCATCACGCAGGAGACCCAGCCTGCAGAGCTGTAAGCTGGGAAGTGCCTCCTTCCTCCCCAGCTGGTGCAGGGATGAATTAACCCCTTCCCCTGCCCGTCCTCCCGGCCGCCCCACCTATAAGCCCAGGCTGGTGGCGACGGAGAACCTGACAGAGGGTGGAGGCGATGAGGCTCCGGTTGATTTTTAAAACACGGGCGGTTGAGGTCCTCGGCCACTGCAAGTCGGCGTGGGACCACAGGAGGCTGTGGGGATGGTACGGCTCAAAGCTTGGTCTAAATATTTTTAATTACCCTGCATTTGGAGACCTTTTATAAACAAACCAGCGACAAGCCACCTCTTTTTCTGTTGCCAACGCCTGTGCAGAAAATATTTAGATCATCAGCAGCAAAGGCAAATAATCTTGATCTAGGGACGTGAGGGGTTTTATTTTGCAGGTTCTTTTTGCGTAGGCTGGATCTTTATTTATTCTTGGTTTTGTTTAGCGGTTCCCATCATACATGAACTCGGACCCTGTTAAGGCACGGCCATGTCTCCTTTCTCCAGGACCATCCAACGCCCCCACAAGCATCGCTCCCCCTTCCGAAAAAGTTATTGTTCCTAGAAAGCAGAGCAGTGCTGCTGGAATGTTAATTGGGGGAAGTGAATAACCACCGCTACCCTCTGCCTAACCTTCCCCAGCCCCCTCTTAACGAGCAAATTGAATTTATTTAGGCATTGAAGGTCCTGTCTCTCCCTCCCCTGGGCAGACTGAAGTGTCCATTGTGCAGCTTCGCATTGGGATTTGCTGCCATTTGTTCAAGGAATTTTTTTTTTTTTTTTTTTTTAAAGAAAGGCAATTTTTAAGGGGGGGTACTCTTCCTCTCTTGCTGCAGGGAGAGGAGATGAGTTGTGGTGCGCAGAGGCGGGCAGGGGAGTGGGTTTGTCACCGTTGCCATTCCCAGAGTGACTCGAGCTTCGTGCATGGGACAGGATGTGCGTGTTTTCCCATCTTTCCTTGTCGAGCCCGTGGAGGAGATAGGGAATGTGAAGTCCAGCCCCTGTCTGTAGCAGGGAGTAAAATCCACCGCATGTCTTGGCGGGTGCTCAGGGTGCTGCTCCCCACCAGCTCGGCACCCGTCCTGGGGCCTCACATCCCCATCCCACCTGGGATGAGCGCTGGCTCAGCCCAGCCAGCGCAGCACCAGCGGAGAGGAGGGCTGTGGTGGGGCTGCGTCCGATCCTGTGTCGGCGGGAAGAGGTTTTGCCGGTGAGGGAAAGGCTTTGAGGCCATCCGGGAAAACCTGCTAATGCTGCCACAGCTGGCATGGGGGAATTGTGGTTTTGCATCTGCATTTCTCAGTTGTGAGTATTTCATCAAGCGCTGCTCTGACACCCTGTCCCAGCCCCAAGCTGTGGTTTTATGGCCAAGATTACGGTTCCCACAGATGTGCGCAGCTGGCCAGGGAGCCCTCGTTGTGCGGCTGGGCTCCAGGCTGGGGCGGGGGGCAGCCCCCCTCGTCGGAGCTTGGACAGCCCCGCGGTGTAAAGGCTGCAGGTTTGAAGGACTCAGGTTTGCCTGCAGGCTCGAAGGTGGGTTTGTCCACGCAAGCATTGATATTTTTTGTTTTCTTGGTCTATGGGCTTTGGATTTACCAGTTGAACCATTGGATGGGTTTTGCTGGTGGCTGTAGGGATGCGAGCGTTCTGGGATCTCCATCCCATGCTGGTAATGCCACGACTGTCCCAGGTGTCAGAGCCAGCTGGGCTTGGGCTCCCGACCCTTCACTGTGTGGTGCAAATGCTTTGCTTAGATTAAAACTCCTAATTTTAAATACAAACGAGATTGGCTGGTGGAGTATCTCTAGTGCCGTTTATTTTGACGTTGAATTTGTCATACAAGGTCTTCACACTGTTTATTCCTGTCTCACAGCAGGCTGCTATTTCTTGCCTGGCTGGTTGTCGGGTGCGGGGCTCTCTGGGGAGGGGTACATGGCTGAGAGGGGGGTTCTGGCATTTCCATAGGGTGCTTCTGCCAAGAGGACCAGGGCTGATGCGCTTATAAAATCCTGGAGGCTTCAGAGCTGGTGGTAGTGGACGGGAGAGGTTATGCGTGTCTGCTTCCTTGCAGAATCGGGAACTGGACTTTTTTCTTACGTGTGCTGATTTTTATTGTCAGCGTTCTGCATTTAGTGTTGCTTGGTCATCCCAGGATTGACCTGGGAGCCTGACCTAATGTTTGGAGGGAGCCTTGTCTGATGGTCTTGGGATGGAGAAGGAGGCAAGGCAACAGGGTGTCAGTGGTGGGCTGGACCCGGGATGTGAGTGCTGCTTCTATCCCCAGAGCTGGGCTGGGGAGAGAGTGAGCCCCAAGTATGTCACTCAGTTGGGTCTCGATAATCTCAAAGCTCAAATATCCCCTGTGGTCCCTCCTCCTCATGGCATGTTTTATAAGGGAGTCTGCAGAAAGGAAGGAGGGTGATGCAGAAAGTTTGCAAGTTTGAGGGCTCAGCTGAACCCCTCGAAACACCTCTCTTCCTCCACGTGCAAGCCTGTTCGGGGACGGGAAGGCTGTGGGGAACTGGCAGGGTCACCTTGCCTGTGTGCTGACTCCTTCCCTGGTGCGAGGAGCTCTCGCATCAGCTGCAACTTGGGGCAGAGCCAGAGAGCAGGACGTGCACATGACGCTGCTCTAACGGTCCTGCTGGTGACAGCGATCAGTGGTGTGGCTTCCCTCCTCCACTGAGGTCTCTGCGCAAGAGGAGCTGAGAAATCCTGGGCCACGCTAAAGCACAAAGCCCCACCCTGGCGAGGGCAGGGTTTTGCACTGGGAAACATCTTGGTGAGGACATGTGAAACGGTCTCGCACATTGTTTCTTGCAGCCTCTGCAGGGTCTCCCCGCTCGTCCCTGTATCTTTCTCTCCAGTTCTGCTTTGTCAGGACAGCTGGGGAGACCTTGCTCCTCTCAGTGGGGAGGACTGCAGAGGAAGGTTTATTTTCATTACTCCACAACCTAGGCATCTTTTTCCAAGCGGAGTGAAATACCCGATGGACTCACCCTGTGGAAGAGGAGAGGACGGATCCCTTCCCAGAGTGGGTCAGCTGGAGCACCAGGACAATCCCTTCTGGACCAGGAGGGATGTAGATGCCGTGTTTGGGGTCAGCAGACTGCACTGCAGTGGGCAGGAAAATGGGATGCGATTCTTCCTCTGCATGAGGATAGTTTTGGCTTCAAAGCTTGATGTGGAGCAGTTTCTTATGCCCTGTAAGAATGCGGAGGGAGAATGTGTTCTCTTCCTCCCTCAGAAGGAATGTGTTGCTGGAACTGACTGCTGGAGCCTTGGCTTGCACAGAAATTGGTCTCCCAGGCTGCCAAGGACTGTCCATCTCCTGCATGCCACCCTGATGGCCCAACTGCAGCGCCGGGTGCAGCCTGGCACCCCAGAGGAGAGGCTGCCTCCACCCCAGGGGGGACTCTAGGAGGCTCAAAAGCCACTTTTTCCCCATCTGGTTTGATTTTTTTTTCCTAAAGCTTGCACTTTAGTAGCACATCACCTCCATCCCCTATCACTTCTAGGCAAATGATAACACAGATCAAATCATGTTGAATAAATCTGCAGAGTAGTTAAAGAAGATAATTCTGCAGAGATAGCATTGGGGTGAAAACTGAGGGCTTGGTCCTTGGCTATTGCTGGGTGGTCAGCTGTCTGCCGTGATGCTCTGCAGGGTCTCGGGCCCTCGGAAAGCAAATTCCTCATGTGTTGTCTGCTGAGTTTAGGCAAGCAGGCCTGGAAGGTGGGGAGCCAGCGCAGCAGCTCCCAGCAGCAGGAGAGAGGTGGTTTGTGGCTGGGCTGATACTCAGCCCTGCCTTGCGCTCGGTCCCTGCCCTTTTCATAGGAGAAATGAAATAATCCATTCTGCAAAGCCAACCCTTTGGCAAGCTCTGGGTAGCTCCTGTTTCCTCTCCCAGCTCTCTGTTCCAAGTGGCATGCAGTGCTTTGCACTGATGGGTATCGATTGCTGCCTGCCCCGCGTTCAGTTGCACACTAGCTTCATAGCATCGTAATGCGCAGAAAACACATATAACGCAGCAGAAGGCAGGTGTTGGACGCTTGGGAAGGTGTCCTAAGCCTCCTGGGCAGCAGCAGCCTCTGCAGGACCCCCCCTTTAGTAGGTTTGGTGTTTGATATTAAGTGTAACGGCATTAGTGCCCTCGTGCACTCCTTCGCTTCGGTGTGCATCCCCCCTTTGCGAACGTCTGCGTACCGGTGTGACCCCCGTGCTCTTCCCTGGCCAAGGCTCAGACAGAAGTGAGCAATTTTCCATCGCTTGGTGCATTTGTTTTGCATAGATTAAACTCTGTATTTTTCCTTCCTGGCTACCTACTCGAGCTGTCTGTGCTGCTCCAGCTGCTCTCAGTCCCCCAGCCTCTCATTTTCACTGGCCCTTGCCTCTGCCCACCCTCCCTCGCTTCTCCTCCCTCTCCCCTTTGCTGTCCTCCGTGCAGCTGCTGCTTCCCGTTCGGCAGTGGGGAGGCTTTGCCGGAGGAGGGAGAGGTGCAGGCTGGCATTCCCGTGTCCGGGAGTAAATGGGAGAGGCACCGCTGGGCTGCCTGGATGTGTGGTGGCAGGAGGTGGTGGCAGGTCCTGGCTTTACCCATCCCGTCCTTCCTTTCAGTGCAAAGGAGGGAGAGTGGCAGCCAAACCAGACTGAATTCTGGGTCTCCCCATGTTGCGTTTGGAGACTCTCTTTGTTGTTCATTTGTTGCTGATTTGTATATTCATGATTAAACCTGCAGCTGTCCAGTGCCTGGAGGATTTGGAATGAATTAGAATGACAAGAGACATGGTCTTTACAAATAAAGTAATCATTTTTCCCTGCACTTAGCATTCATCCTCTTTCAAAGGTTCTCTGTGTGACGCAGATTTGCTGCACTTTCATGCCGGGACTGTGGGGAGATGTCTGGATCTTGCAGTCCTCTTTATTTCTGTGGCAGACGTGGGTGTGATGATGTAGGAGAAAGGGGCAGTGTGTTAAATGCTCTGATAGTTTTTAATGGTGTCAAAGTCTGCCATTTAAATTGGGACTTTCATGGTAGAGAAGAACTGAAAGGGGAAGATGGGCGTGAAAATCGATGCCGTGGGCCTCCATTCCTCTGCAGCGTCCCTGTCGTAGTGCTTGTTGATCAACCTCCCTCCCCCTGGTCCCGCTTCCCCTCCTGCTGGAGCTTAATCCTCTGCTGATGGCATCCCTGCGTTTCCATGGAAATTGCCATCCGGCTGCTCCGGTGCTTCACCTCTGCCTGCTGGAGAGCTGGAGCTGGATCCGCTGGTGGTGAGCCCGGCTGGGGAAGTGGCACCGTTCCTGCTGGGTCAGTGGTCAGCACCGTGGTGGCTGGAGGTCAACACGTGCCCTGCAGCAGCAGGGGTCTGGGATGTGGGTGGCGTCAGCAGTCTCCCCATATAGCATGTTATAGTTGTGGCTTTGACTTTTTATTGTGTGTCTGAAGTTTATCAGTTGTAAGAAGTGGTGGCCTGTGCTGTGGATGGGAGTGTGGGTGGTCAGTCACCTGGAGGTCTCTCCCTGGCTGCTGGCGCCTGGCTTCCATGACTAAGCGGTCCTGCCAGCTTGTGTTCCTGGGAGTTGTACCCTACATCCACACTACTGTTGCCTTAGTGTGAGGTTCTTTTGGTAAATGATCCCGCAACTCATCGTAAAGCTTCCTGACGCGATGGCAACTTTTGCTCTTTGCCTTCCTGGAGTCCGAGAGACCAGTGTGAGATGTTTGCCCATCAAACTCCCCAGAGATGCCTGGGACCTCTCCCTTGGGTGCTGTACTGGCTCCTGGTCCCATACCAAGGATGGTGACGGGAATGGCTGCTCGGCTCTCCTGGCATGCCATAAAGGGCATCGGTGGGAGTGGTGGCAGAGGGTAGGCGTAACTCGGGATGGGCCATGGCCCAAGGTTGTGTGGGAACCATATCCCCAAGGTTGTGGGACCTGCCTGGCTAAGGAGGGATGGAGGCAGCCTTGGGAAGCAGAGGAGTGGGGCTGAGATGGGCTCATGCTTAACATAAAAGAGGCAATGAGCAAAGCTGAAAATATTTAAAGTAGGCATTCGCTTGAGCTGAGGCTTATGTGAATGATGGCTGTCCTCTGGTCCAGAATACAGATGTGGTCTAATTGGGGATCAGGCTGTGATGAGGACCATGGTGAGTAGCAGCTGTGTGCCCTCAGGAAGGATGGAGGGGTGTCTCTGCAGAGGGGAGGAGGAGCTGTCTTTACCAGCTGCAAACATGAATCCTCATGACGTGGCTGAGGGCAGGCAGGCTGCCATCGGATCCTCAGAAGGTTGGTTGGTTGCTGTGATCTTGTTGGATGTTTTTCATAAGTTCCACCGAGGAGCTTTGAACCTCCGCATAACTCCATTGTGAGAGGAAGGCTTGATGGGTGGTGATGGTGGGATTTCTGCAGGTCCAGCTCTTTAGGGACCGCAGTCTCCTGGGAGCTCTTCAGGATGACATGTAACCCTCCTGTGCTGCATGGTGGTGGCAGGGAGCTCTTGGGCACATCTTGCAGGAGATTGGTGGTCAAGCCCAGAGGCCAGGTTTCTGGGCAAGGGCAGCTCTTCTGTAAATGACACATAAGGGGCACTGTTATGGCACTGGCAGGTGACAGATGCGTGATGCAGCCCTGTCCTTGGGTGCCAGGGCTGGGCGGAAGGAGATCCAGTGAATTATGGTCTTGCTAGAGGAGCTGCTCGGTGGCACACAGAGCACCAAAGCTGCTCTTGCAGCACTGGGGCGTCACCAAAGGCAGGGGAGATTAATGGGTTAAAATTAAAAATGCTGTGTGTGAGAGTCCTCACTGGAGTGTGAGAGAAGTGCTTACTCCTCAGGCAGTTTCTTAATTGTGTTGTTCAAAACCCGCTTTCATTAGGTGAATCATTACACGTTTGAAGGTGGCTGCTCAGCTCTGGGTGAAAGCTGAGGGTGCCACGCCACCGGCCAGCTGTGCATCAGATGGCATTTCGTATTAAATGCGATATTTGGATATACCGATCGAAGGCTTCAACCCATGCTGATAAGTCCTAAATCTCTTCTGATATTTGGTATGTCTCAAAAAGCTCTCTGGTTGTCCAGGCCTTGGTCTAGCAAACCGTGGCAGCAGGCTGTTGGGTGGGATGTACGCTGATGCCAAATCCTGCCGCTGGCCTCAGCTTTGCCCGTTGGCTTTCTGGGGCCAGCTCTGCTCACACCCGCCTTGTGCGGGGCGGGATGGGAGGCAGCCGCATCGTAAGTAATGCTGTGTCTCGAGAAACAGGTCAGTGGCTCCTGTGATTCATTTCCTATAGGAAAAAACCCTCCATTTGCCTGATCTGATTATAAAGCAAAAATGGACTGGGCTGAATGGAAAAGCTGGAAGTCGTGTAGTAGGTAGGACAACCTGGAAAGTGGGTTTATTTCTGTGTCTTGTAATTGAAAGGCCAAACAGATGATGGTTTTACATTCAGCCACCTGATTTAAATGAAGCCATAAAACATCAACATTTCCCAGTAAAAAACTGTTGACAAAGTAGCTGCTAAGCTCCCAGAAGCAAAAATACTCTTTGAATTAAATGCAGGGCGTGCATTTTGGCAAAAGCGGGCTGAGTAAGCCTCTAAGCTATTTTTTTTTTCCCTTTAAATAGCACGTTTGGAAGATAAGAAAGCAGAAGAAACATTATTTGATAGTAGGTCTGTTTCTGGCAGGGGAAACACGTGGAGCACGCATGGTTGTTCGCTGTGCCTGGGGTGTTGCGTACATGTTGGAAAGACGCGTGGTTGGGAGGGCTGACGCGTTGGTGTGGGCTGGGCAGTGGTGAGTCTCTTCATTCCCTTTTTGAAGAAGCACGTGCGTTGTTATTAGAGGCTGGCTTGATAAGCCGTAAACAGAGCAAAGTTTGCTTAATTGCCAATCCAGATGAGATAAAATAGTTTTATAGAGATTTATGGGGATAATAAACTATTCAGGGAAATTTATGACATGTCTAGCTGTGATCAGTGAACCTTTGAAGGGTTTGTTGGGCAAGGATGTTGTCTGCCATGGACAGGTCCTGCGTGGTGTTGGAACAGTTGGACTTGTGCTGTTGGCTTAAAATATTTCGATTTAAGCCATTTATGTGCCAGCTGATGCCTCTTCCTAGAGGCTTTCCATAAATGAGCCTGGCAGAAACTGCACCCTGTGCGCAGGGAGAGGACTGGTGGTCAGTCGCCTCCTAATTTTCATCCAAACGAGAGAGAGAAGAAGCTGAGGCAGATCAGCTGCAGGCACCCGCTGCAGAGCACCTTGTGCAGTAGAAGGCTGGGGCATCTTCTGGTGCTTGTGAGCTTAAAACTGGGATAAACTGAATTTATGTGCCCAAGCCATTGACTTCAGGGTTTCTGATTGTCCAGATGTGCGCACGTCTTCCTGCCAGCAACTGAATAATACCATAAAAAAAGTCCTGCCTGTCCTGGGAAAAAAAGGAAAGGGGTGGAAAATGTGGAGATTGTCAGAGGGAAGGTGAGCATCATTATGGGGAGGACCCTGAAGTGAGCATCTCCTTCTATGTCCCGGGAGCGCAGATGTAACGAACAAGCTTGGATTCTCCACGTAGGGACCCGGACCTGTGTTGCACAATTTGTAAGAGATCCGAGAGTGAAAGACTGAAAACCACTGACCTTAAAAAATATGAGATGACTAATGTGCATGTCTGTGGGAGAAATCCCAAGTGCCCTATTACTTTCAGAAAAGTACCACCTAGATATTAAGACTTTGTATAGACTTCGTCTACTAAATGGTCTCAGAAATCTTGAGGTAAAAGCAGACTGCTTTGGGGTTTTTGGCAGGTTGTGGGTAGAAGAGGCTGCTTTACAGTTAACTTAAATGACCACAGAAAATACTAAAACCTCGTGTTCATAAACAGCATCTCTGCTTCACTAACTGTAAAGTGTGTTTTTTCTTTGTAGGTAGCCTCTTCCAAAGGCTTAAAAATGCAAGTGAATCCTTTTTTGTGTAACATCCATATGGTGTGTCCAGTTACAACCGGAAAGCTCAGGAAGCGTGCGAGAGGAAGGACGGAGCTGCCTGGGCTTTCTGCAGGAAGCAAAGTGATGTTGAACACCGCGTGGTCTGTCCAGCCCTCTGTGGGGCTGCCCTGTGTCCTCTGGACGTGGGTCCCACCAGCTCCTGAGAAAGCAGTATGAGAGCCCGAGGGGGTCTCTGTTGCTGCGGGGACGGATCCTGCGTCCATCTGCTCGTTGTGCTGCCCTGGGCCGGGGGCAGCGCTGGGAGCAGCCGGGTGATGCAGGATGCACAGGGCACTGGGACGGGCGGTGCTGCCCCATCCTGGCTGCACCCTCAGCCCTTTGCAAAGTTGGTTAAAAAGCCGAGTAAATAACCTGTCTCCTTTGCCCTCATTAACTGTGGTTAGGGGCAACCAGGCAAATAGAAGAGGCAGTTTCTTCCTCCCCAGCCATACCTAGTTTTGCCCTCCCTTAGCCCTCTGTCAGCCCAAGCAGCGTTTGGGGTGGCTGGGTTGTACAGAGAGGTGGCTTTGGGATGGGTCTGTGCCCTGAGGTTGTCCCAGCTCCCTCCTCGCTGTCCACCCGCGCAGCAAAGTCCAGGTGGGACCTCTGGGCTCTGCAGCAGCCTGGCCACGTAAGCTCTCGCCTTCCTCATCCGTGTTTCATACCCCAATAAGCATTAAGCGTAATTAATTGCATTGATTCTTGCCCACAGCTGGAGAATTTTACAGGGAATTGTGTTCCTTTCCATCTCTTGCTGTTAGGCTGTGTGGAACAGAAGAGAGCTGAAAAGGGGGGAGGCCAGCATGGGAGCTATGCTGTTTCCCCTGTTGTTGAGCTCAGCATTTGAGTCATTACCCAAATGCAGAGCGGGAGCGTAAGTCGTGGAGATGGACTTAATTTCCAGTTGTGTTCCCAGTCCTCTAATGCAGGTGTGTGCTCTCCGGGTCTCTCTACACCATTTCAGCTAACTTTTCTTTATGCATGTGCTTAGTGACTCAGGAAACCTTTTTCTTCCTCTCCTGGACTTTTCAAGCAACCAAAAGTAAGGGAAAGCTGGAGCTTCAGGCCCTGATGTCCCCAAATTGGGGCAGTAATTTTACATCACGTTGTCATTTCTGCAAGAGGGGGTTTGCATGGATGGGACTGTCCCTCTTGCACCCGCTGCCTACCCAGGGCACAGCTCGCTGCCTGGCAGCGATAGCCCGTTTAATGCTGGCTTCCCACCGGCTCTCGCTTGGAGTCTTCTCTGCTCTGACACCGTGCTGCTGTTTGCTTGCTGATCTGTAGCTCCGCAAAACTCCCAGTACCTGCTCCAGGAAGGATGGCTACTTTTGCTTTTCAAGGTTAATAAGATATCTTTAGTTTTCTTCTCTACCAAGCAAGCACAAAATCAATTTACATGAGAAATTTTCCCCGGTAGCTTTGTGAGCGTGATCTCGATCAGTGGTCTGAAAACTGCCTGGAGGCGGAAGCGGCACTTGTACGAACACGCTTTTGGCAGCGCAGGGCGCTGTGATGGAGCCGCATCCTCCGTGGCAGGCAGGGCTGGGTCAGGATGCTCTGCTCCAGGGGACGGTCCAGCATGCAGCTGGGACTCGAGCACCGGCCGAGGGAGATGTGGGAGCTGAAGGAGCTGGCTGGAAAGGTACTGGGGCCGCAGGCCTGATTCTGACTTTGAGCCCTGCTTTTTTGTTTGGTTTTTTTTTTGTTTGTTTGTGGGTTTTTTTGTTTTTTTTTTTTTAAATGAACTTGGTCTGTAAGAGGATTTTCTCTCTTTGCAATAAACAAGGATCGTATGAAATGCCTCATATCTGGTGGTCTCTGCAGAGGGTTCAGTGTGTGCCTCGTAAGGAAACGTGGTGGTGGTTTGTTTTTCTTGTGTTGTCACGTCTTCCTTCAATTATGGGATAAATATTAATACCACAACCACCCACTAAACAGGCGCTGCCTGCCATGTCTTATCATCCTGTCCCTGGGCCGTTGGAACAACTTTACAACACCCTTAAGTTTAAAACAAACACACGCGAAAACCAGTCCCTCTGGATATATTAGAGCTGACCAGCAAATGTGCATTTCATTACCTAAAATATGCTGGTAGACCCAGAATAGCGAGTGAGCCAAAGGGAAGTAGACCTGCAAAAGGCTTTGGTACTGGATAGAATAGGAGAAGTTTTTGGGTTTTTTTTTTTGTTTTTTTTTCTCCACCCCTCCCCTTTCTCTTCTTGATTTCTCCTGCTATGAATTCCTGGTTAAAGACTTGCATTTCTGAGGGAAACCCGGGTGCCAAGCTGGAAGATGCATTGCACAGCCCAGGCACAGAAATGGCAGATGGTTAGAAGAACGTTGTGTGTTTTATTTTGATTTATTGTTTTTTCTTAAAGGCATCGGTGCCTGGATCTGAGTGCCTGGAGTGGATAGCTGTTTGGTGTCGTCCCCCAACGTGGTCCAGGGCCCCGTCAAGGTCCTGCAGTGGGAGCGGAGCTTTTGCTCCTTTTGTTCCTCCTCCGGTTGGGGTGGTTGGCACAGAAGGGCAGGGACGATGGGGCTGTGTGGACCCTACGTGGCTGGGGACCACGGAGCTTGGCACTGCCTGGGTCTGGCTCGTCCACCACCAGGAATCCACCGTTGGCACCTCCATACGCATGTGATCGGCAGGTACGGCTTCAGGGTCAGCCCCATCCATGCAGACGTATCTCAGATGAGGACTGGTAACACCCAGCCCTCCATTTATACTGCTTGGTACAAATTACAGACATCAGGGCTCCCTTTTCATCCCTTCTTGGTGGGCTTGGCAGGAAAAGTGCTCGCCTTTTCCAGTGGGATTTTGAAGGCGTCCGTTAGTTTGCAGTGTTGATGATATCTTCTGGTGCTTGGAAGGATTTTGTCATCTGAGGCCAAGCCGTGCAGTACAAGGATCCTATGTTGGCCCTGATGTGAAGGGGAGGCCGGGGCAGAGCTGATTTCCACGGGCTTCAAATAGCCACACAGCAAAGAAGTGTGTAAAGAGTTATCTTTTTTTTTTTTTTTTTTTTTGAGAAATGTTTTGCTGTTGGATGACTGGCTTGTTGTTAATGTGGAGCAATGATTTTTATTCAGCAACGTCCACATATCCCACTGCTTCCCCTCCAAGAAAAACATAGCGAGCTGTCTCACCAGTTCCACCAGACTGGTCTCACGGAGCAAAACCCGGCTGGTGGCTCCATGCAGGGAGTGTTATTGCATGTGAGAAGATGAGTCACCATCGGTTGCTTGGTCAACAGCAACTGTGTGCATTTTCTCTGTCTGTTTTTGGACAGTTTAAAGGAGGCATGCCAACTCTACCCCCTTTCTTAGAGGAAAAAAGAGGTGGGGAACCCGTACTTGATCAAATTAAAGAAAATTCCGCTATTCCAGGTAATATTAAAGAACGGTAGTGGTCACACTTGTAAGCTGTAATGTCAGTTCTTCATGAACCACTCGATGGACATCTCTCTGCCCTCTGTCTCCAGTGCCCTGGGCTCTCTGTTGTCATCACTGCAGCATCCACACCAGATACTTCATACTTCACATTTAAGATACTCTCTTACAATTTTATCATCCAGGCTAAAAAGGAATAGTGTAAGCTGGGTGTTAGTCTGAAAGAAAAACATTTTTGTTCTGTTAGCAGCTGTGATGGGCTGCTTGTACTGCAGCCTGGGAAGCGGCGGCTCTTCCCCTTCGCCAGGATTTGCAGCAACGCTGGCAGCCTGAAGTGAAGTCGGTGGTTGGTTTTTCATCTTTTTTTTTTTTTTTTTTTTTGCCAAAGCACAAACTCTCTGAAGGGACAGTGGCAAAGGGACCTGCTGAGCTGAGTAGCCAGGTCCCTGCAGACGGGATGTTCTCTGTGTCAGAGAAAGGTGGGTTTTGCTCACGATTAGGGAAAAACTGCAGAAGAGGGTGGTGATGGGGGGAGCACCTTGCGAGGGCTTCAGGAGAGGCAAAGCAAAAGCCCTCACTGTGGGTGTGCATGCACGATGGAGGGGTGCAAAGAAGCAAGTCAAGTGTCCCAGTCCCTTCCCATCCCTGTGTCCCAGGGCTCCTGGTGCCAGCCTCCCCAGCGGCCCCCATGCTCTGCATCCTTCTGCTTGCTGCCCTCTCTCCTGCTTCCCTTGAGAGTTTCTCAATTGCTTAATCATTTAATGGAGGTGCGGAGCGTGGAGTGAAGCCTGACCCATATTACCAGTCTCCCAGGTTGTGCTTGGCATGCTTGACCCTTCCTCATTCCTTCTCTGTGCTACCTGCTGCGTGGTGCTGGCCATGGAGAGGACCTCCTGTCCCCTGTGGCAGGGCTTTCTGTGTGCGTTGGGGCTTCGTATTTTAGAAGAAGAGTATCTGGAGCTTTATTCATGGTGATCAATGCTTCTCATAGTGCCTGTCTGGATTAAATTGTGCATGGCTTTCCTGGGACCAGGGAGAACAAGCGCTCATCCCAGCCATCCTCGGTGAGCTCGAAGGGCTGTCTTACCTCCCTGCTGCTTTGCTGACCAAGCGGTTCCCCCCCGTAGGGCATGGTGTGAGCTGGGGGGGCTCACTCTGCACTCGAGCCCCTTTCCGCTGCAGAGCCAGGCTGCTGGGCTGCCCGGACAGTTAATCTGATGGGAGGTGGCAGACTTTACATCTCTATATTATTGTGTCCTAAAATGTACGAGGTGATGTACCCGATGACTGGAGAAATGCAAAAGTCTTGGCTGATGGGAGTCAGGTAGATTCCTGTTTAAGGCAAAAATGTTGTACAGCTGCAATTAGTTCTTGATCTTCCTCTCTTGCAATGTGACTGATGCTGTGACACCGTAGCCAGGCCACACACAGGTACTGGGTGCATGGGGTTCCCCTTGCAGCCCCCCAGCTCTGCCAGCCCCCTGCCGGGGCATGGCCATGGGGGCCAGGGAGGGCTGCAGGGATGGAGGTCATGCATCCTTTCTTCCCCCTTTTTCTTTTAATTTCCCTGTGGTCTTCTCTACTGCTAGGCTCGGCTGGGTGTGATGCTGAGGGGGCTCAGGATGTGTGGTGGGTTTGAGCAACCCCCTAGCTGAAACACTGCGGGTTTGGGGGTGCTCGCTCTGCTCCCCTCTCTCACCGTTGCCAGTGCGTGGTCTGGGAAAGGTTGGTGGTCATGCAGTCCTGGTTAGCAGGAGGTGGCATGTCTTTGTCCGGGCTAGGACAGCAGTCTAGTCCCAACTTAGGGACCCTGAAAAAATAGTAAATGTCAGTCTGAACCACTGACGGAACAGCCCAGTTCTCAGCCATTTCTTGGTGTGGAGAGATGGAATTGCAGCATCTTCGCATGGCCTTCGCAGTTGGTGACAAATTAGCAGCACCAGCTTGAAAGCAGGTGTTTTGCTTTCACCTCCCGTGAGGTGGGGATCCTGGTGCCTTTCCACTGTTGGGATCTCCTAGAAATTTAGGGATGCAAGCTAAGACAAAACATTTTGCCACACTGTTGGCTGCAGATTGAGTAAGGTGAAGGGGGGAGTGGGTTGCAGAGTGGGAGCGGACAGTGGGAAGGGCCACAAGAAGGTGAGCGCGATAGTAAAGGTTTAAGAGAAAAATGAAGTCTTTGGGGAGAGCCGCGGACATGAGCTGACGTTTACGTGGCAGAGGTCAAGAAAAAACTTCCCCCAGGGGCAGACTATCCTGTAAATGCTACTTCAGGGCTGCCTGGACCCTGTGTGTGAAACAGCCAGTGCTTCTGGCCACCGTGTGGAGGTGCTTAACCAGGCAGGTGGGCATCCCATGTCGTTCTGTCCTGGGGATTTTGGATTTCGTCCTTTCTGGGGAGGCATTTGCTTTGAAGATCCAGTAGGATAAATTGCATCTATGCTATTGCGTCCCCCCCCGCCACATCCCCCTTTGAAGCGCGTGTGCCCTTGCTGCCGATTGCCATGAGGACGGGCATCGGTGTATGCCCCTTTTGCTGGCTGCTGGGACCCCGCAGTTCAGGATTGCTAAAGGGCAGGGGCACGGTCTTGCCTTATTGCCTTCCTGGGAGGCATTTCCCTTCCCTGCGTCATCTCAGTGTCTGGCAGCCAGCAGTGTGAGAAACAGAAAGGGGCTCTGCTCCATTTTAACGTGTTGCCCCAAACTCGCCGTGCCCCCCAAGGTTGGTGGTGTGCCTGGTCACCCCCCAGCTGGTGCTTCCGTCGCCATTCTCCCGTGCCTTTGCACTTTGGGCACGGCTGAGGCTCCTCCAGGTCATGGTGATAGCAACTGGGATTTTTTTGGCTTTCCCCTTTGCTCTGGGGGATGAAGGAGATGCTGAGCGGCACGAAGGCAGAACAGCCCATCCCTGTTATGAGAGTAAGCCCAGGCCTTTGGCTTTCTCTACAGAGGATGAATCTTTGGAGAGACCAGCTAGTTAAAGCTATGAGCTTCTCGTGATGTGCAGTTGGCACACAGCACGAGCAGGATGGGCCATGATCTACACCAGCATCTGCAGGATGCCTGGTGGTGTGCGCTTGTGGGAGAAGAAGACTTAATGAGCTAAAGACTTGCTGGATCTTGGTTTAAGGTCCTGCATGGCTGCTGCAAATGGTCCAACCGAACACTGATAGCTGTGCGTGAAAAACGCGCCAGTATGTTTTCAGTTGCGTGAGTGGGATGTATTTAATTTGCTCTATTTTCATTTGTAAGCTTTGGACGGGCATGCTGCTTATCTGTGCTGAAGCTGCCTGGCGCAGGTGGGTTTTAGCTGCGATGGCTGAGAACTGGGCCACTGTTGTTGGGCACATATAAACTTGTGTATCAGCACAAGTGACAATAAACTGTTGTTTCACGGCGGGCTGTGAAGGGTCCCCAGTTCAGCGCTGGGTGTGTTTGTTAAAATGAACAAGTCTAATCCAGGATGCAAAATTCTTGACAAACTGCTTTTTAATGTTCACCTGAAGGTTGTGATAAGGTGGTGATCTGCACACGTTAGCAGGTTTCTTTATTCAAAATGAATTAATTTGGCTAATAATATACATCTCAGTATATACCTCAACCTAAAACCTCCAAACTTCCTCATATAGCCATATGTACACTGGTGCAAGTATCAATGATGACTGAGCTGTTGGGTTTGGGTGGCCACGCATGCGTCTGGTGGTGGCTTGGTCTGGCTTGGCTGGTCCCAGAGCCATACCAGGGGCTTGGCTTTGCCTGTATCAGCAGGAGGTGCTGTGCTCTTTCTTTTGCTTTTAGAATTTTAGGATTTCAAGTGTGGGGGTGTTCAGAAGCAGAATTTATGGTTATTTTTTTCCTGTCTGCAGAGTAATTGTGCCAAAACGTATTGGATGGAAGTGGGAGGAAAATGGAGACTGGGTTACTTCCCTGAATTAACACTTAGGTGGAGGGCAGAGCCTGGGGATGGAGGATGCCCTGTGCCCTCCTCTGTAGTGGAGCAACGGAGCTTTGTAGAGGAGCGGTGGGATTGAGGGAAGGAGAACAAGTCCAACGGCCTGTGAGGCTCAGCGAGGGTCCCCAGCCAGTGCTTGGGGCTGCAGATGCTGGTGCCGCAGGCTTGGATCTAGGACCAGGCACCACGTCGATGCAGTTGGTGGAGGTTTTTTCGAATGACTTGTGCTGCAGTGATGGGAAGAGATTCTGGTAGCCCCAGCTTGCTGGTGGAAGCCCTTGCTGTGACTTCAGACATGTTGTACCTGTTTCTTTCCTTGCCGTCTTCGCTCCATTCGTACTGGGACTAACCTGCACCGTGTGGGCAGAGCCTCCTCAGGCGCATTCTCATCAGCTGGCTTTTCTGTGGCCTTTTACCCTTTTCCTGTGTGCACTGGTGGAAAGGGAAAGGCTTAACCCACTAAACCAGTCTGTGCAAGAAGTGGTCCTTCTTTCTTGTTCTCTCTTTTCATATCCTTCAGTCCTCCAACAAGTACGTTCTATCTGCCAGCTCGTTTCAGGGTGCTAGGCTGGTCCGTGCGCTGGGAGGAAGATGCCTGTGTTGGAGGAACAATGCTGTTTTCTTTTCTGCACTCCTGCAGCAGCTGGTCTGATTAGTTCAAGTCACCACAAGTCGGTATAGATCGGCTGGGCTAACGTTGAACTTGGGCTTGTAATCTGGCTACTCAGCGTCTCCCAAATATTGCTGTTTTTACTGAAAAGGTATTTTAGAAGGAGCACAGAATGCCCCTGTGCTGGTGCACTGACCTCATCCTTCCCAAAGGGGTGGGACGAGCATCATGGCAAAGGGTTAGACTTGCTGAGGGCAAAAGGTCCTCTCCTGCTTGACCCAGAGGTCTCAGCAGCACAGCTGTGCGGCTTGTGTGCCTCCTGGGCTTGCAGCAGGGCTGTTGGCATCCTGCTTCTGCCAGTGGTGGTATGCACACACGAGCAGGTGAAGGACTTGCAGCGGACGTGATTTTTGGAAGCTGGATTCTCCTTTGAGGATAGCAGCACAGATCTTGCTGGCTTCAATACGTGGTGCTTGGAGAAGCATGCAAACTGCCTGGGTAACCGAGGAACAGCCCTTGATAACCCCCTGTGCCGGCTGGGAGCGATAGCCAGGTACCGGTGTCCGCTGAGACATATTGCTTAGTACATTTTAGCTGAGGAGCCCATGGTAATTGAGTCTCATATTGCTCAAGGCAGGTAGGTGACTGCTAATATTATTCAATAGATGAAATCCAGAAAGACTAACAGACTTTCCTAATTTTGCACCCAGATAGTGACAGATAGGGCTTTGTAATAGAAGTTCAGCAGGTTTTTTTATCATGTGATGCTCAGAAGGACTGTTTTCATTAACTACCTGTCGGCACCCAGAAAGCACCATAGCCCCTCAGCTTGGGAGGGCTCCTGAAGCCCCGGAGACATGCTAGAAGCAATACCCAAATACGTGTGTGCACTTAAACCCAATTCCAACGCTGATGCCAAGAGGCTTTTTGAAGGAGAGGGCTGGGCAGAGGATCAGGCTCAGGACACCAGTCCCATGGACCATGCGTGGCTGTAGCCCTGCTCTACACCATACCCTGCAGGTGTGTTCTGCCTGCAGCGTCCCCATTCCCTTCTCCCCAGTCCCACCAAGTTTTAGTTATTTTCTATAAGAAACAAAGTGCCCTACTTCAGAGCCTTCCCCAATCTCCTGTTGGGATTAGGAGCCTGTGTTTCCTCCTATGAAAGTAGAAGGGATGTAACTTTCCATGGGCTGAACCACAAAATCTCTGTCCCTGCACAAGGTGGTGTCTCAGCAATCCCTCCCTGGGTCTCTCTTCCCAAACGCCACTGCTTCTCATGTTTTAACATTTTTGCATCTCCTGCCATCCGCTCCTCCTTGCTCTGGGTGGAGAAAATGAACCTGTAGGTGCAACCACAACAAGGAAAGGTAGAGGTCTTGTGGTCTGGCCCGTTGTTTGGGGGTTTCCCCCAGCAAATATATTGCGTTGTGGGTAGTAGGTGCCCTGTTACAGTTGCACAAGCTGGGGCAGAATAGAGAAGGGATTTCTTCAAGGGATACCCATGGCAAAGACCAGTCTGGAGCCTCTGTCCCCTGGGCTGTGCTGCCCAGATGTTGTCATCCCTTGCGGGGGGACATGAGCTCAATGTCTTGCCTGAGACCACATGTACAGAGAGACCAGACTCAAAGTCTCCAGGTGCTCCGGATCCAAGTTTGACTCACCAGTCTGTGCTGCCTGGGGGTTAGTTCCCTCTGTGAATATATAGTGGTTTTAATTAATCATCCTCCCGTAGAAACTGTGTGTGTAGCTGCTTGTGTTAGCAAGGCGAGTGTGTGAGCGGGGTAGCTGTGTCTCTGTGGGTGTGTTATCCTACATAAATATCTTTCTATAAATAAATAAACAGATAAAGGGATTGCTGCTACGGGACGTCCCTGCAAATGAGCTCTTGGTATGTCTGCAAACTCTCTCATATAAATAACTGCATTCAACAAATACAGGCTAAGTGGCCATCTAGGGATGAGCGTGCTGTGCCTTTGAAGGGAGGCTGGGGATGGTGGAGCAGGCGGGTTCCTCCAGTGCCTGGAGTCGGGCATTGAGCCTCCCTCCTCGTCCCAGGCATGCTGAGGCGGATGGAGGGTGTATCCATGGTGAAGTCAGGCTCCAGTGGTGGCCCTGCCTCTGGTGGCACGATGGCTTAGGCAGATCAGAGCAGGCGTGTGATAGCATGGAGCAGGGAGAAAGGACTTCTAGTGTTCTACTTTGCTAGATAAGGAGCTGGTTTGTTGGGCTTGCTGCTCCTGCTCCCACTGCCCCAGCTCTTGAGGGATGCGGCAGTGGCTGCCGGCAAGCTCCCAGCTCTGGTTTGGATGGGAGGCCCGGTGCCGGGGCTGCCTGGGGGCGTTTGGGTAGCTCTGCTCCTGACTGCGACAGTGGCTAGTGAATTGGGAGAGAGCAGCTCACAGCGCCTGAAGGGAAACCCGGTTTGGCTTTGAGAAGCAGAGGTGAACTTGAAGAGATGACAGTATGGGGTTGCTTCAGAAATGTAAAATGAAGATACGTAGTTCTGGAGATGGCCAGGCTGCTTCTGTGTTTCCCCCTGCTCAGTGTAGGTGTTTGTGCAACTGCAAAATGGAAACGATGCCCTTGCCTGGTGCCTGAAGGCAGAGCCTGGGCACTGGTGTAGGACAGCTGGTTCCCAGCCCTGAGCCCGGAGAGCTGTGATGTCCTGGTGGTTCCTCCTGAACGGGCTGAAGGTCACTGAGAGGAAGCCAACCAGCCTGTTTAACAAAAAAAAGGCTACATAGGACAGGGCCTGCCATGGATGGCTCTTGGCTTTGTAGGGGAAAGCTATAATACGCTGGTGGAGTCAAAGGGGGGATTTGGATGAGGAAATGTGGGAAGAGAACAGGGAAGAGGAGGAAGGGGTGTGAGAGAGCAGAGTCCCTGGGGCAGGAGGAGGACAGGAGCGGAGAGGGGCTGGGGGTGAGCAGGAGCAGCACCCTGCATCTGGGACCCCTGCCGTACGGGCTCCCATCACTTCTGTAGTGCCACTTGTCCTTGCATCTCTGGTGCTGGGAGTTTGCAGCTCCAGACTGCCCCGTCCCCTCCCAGGCCGGTTCGGTCCCTCATCAGTGAGAGGAGCTGCCGCAGCAGCCCGGCCCCTCTTCCGTTTACAGGGGCACAGCTGGGACCTCTTGCAACTTGAAGCTCCCTGCAGAGAGTCATTTACGCCCCCGTTCGTGACTTGTGTGTCTGTACGCTGGGGAGCACTCTTGCCTCTCCGTGCACGTCCCATGGCAGATGCTTGGAGGGTGTGTGCTGTGCCGCACGCTCAGGAGTCGCGGGGAGACCTTCCCATCAGTGGTGCAGCTTTCCTTCTGCCGTTCACCGGCTCGGTTAGAAGTGATTTTGTGGACAAGCCGCAATTTCAGTTTGTAAGTGTGATTTATCAGCGGCTCTGCGGGCTGGAGTTGCTCCATCAAATGCTTGTCCCTGGCTGAGTGTTTTTGTTTTGGGGCAGAGGGAAGAGCTGACGTTAAGGTAGGGTGTGAGCTGTGCAGCTAGAGGTTCATAGGGCATTTTGAAGATATCTTAACCAGAGCAACTGTTTCATTTTAAGACTCTGTGCTCAATGTGATCAAGTGAAGAGTTGCTTTGACTCCCCTGCTTTTTGTGGGTGAAGCTTTCAGCAACAAAAATGCCCCTTTTTCTTTCTCCTTTCCGAGAGAGAGAGGAAGGAAGGAAGGTCAGGATGACCACCGGTGCGGTCAAGTGGTTGTG
This sequence comes from Gymnogyps californianus, assembly GCF_018139145.2. NCBI lineage: Eukaryota > Metazoa > Chordata > Aves > Accipitriformes > Cathartidae > Gymnogyps > Gymnogyps californianus. The sequence continues at coordinate 18,715,413 of NC_059485.1, forward strand.
GAGCAAAAGCACCTCTTTGGAAGAGCTCATGGACTTGTTTTCTTTGCTGGTGCTGCAGAGCTTCCCAGCGAGCCTGGTGGCACTTGGGTGCCTCGATGCAGCAATGCTCTGGCTTGTTTTAACGCTTGCCCCTTCCCGAGCTGCCTCCCAGGGCCACGTTTCAGAGGTGGCAGTGTTCACCCTGTGGTGAGTCTGGATATGAGGCAGGTTTTGGCTGGCGTGGACCACCCCTGCCCTGGCTGGCAAAAGGCAGGCGCTGGGCTCCATCTCCCCAGGCTGTTCCCGGCCGAGGAGGATGCTCGAGGCTTGTTTTTCTTCCATGGGTGTACTTTTCTGCCTGAAAAAAGATGCAGTGAAGGTAGAAATGCTAAATTAAAACTATCCGTGGATTATGGCTAATTGGTTTGACTTTGCCTAGGCTCAGTGGAGGAGCACTCCTTGAGGTGGGCACAGGTCCGGGCGGGGGACAGTGACCACGGGCATTGCCACCTCCACTGTGCCTGAGTGGGTGTGTGGCAGCTGGCTCTACCCTGGTTAAACTAAAGGCATGAGATTTAAAGGGCTCCGACCTGCTGGTTGGTGAGCTGGGATGAAAGCAGCGGTCTTGAGCCTGGCATCCACTAGCTGCCATCTGAGGTTGTGGTTATCTACTGACCGAAAAATGTTTCCTTGGAGCTCCGGGAGAGCAAGTGGGGAGGGTCAGCTTGCTCTTTTTAATGTGTTTCTAAGCACATGCAGGGGATGCAAACTTGCACGCTCTTCAAGCAGCAGGGAGAAGGGGGTAGGATGTTTTTTCCTCTGCCAGTGCCATTTGTGGCAGGAAGGACCAGCTTCTGAGCCCGTCTGCTAGTGCCAGCGATGTGGAGGAGCCAAGCAGTCTATGCTGTCCTGAGTCGGATGCAGGGGTCTGGGGACCTGATGCTCTCTACTCCTGGAGTTTTCTGAATGCCGTTCAGCTTTCGGTGGCTATTCTGTGTACCTTTTGAAGAACGTCAGCGAACAGAGTGTGTGTGCCCATGTCTTAAACCGATACACAGCACGTGGTCTCTGGTGCAGCAGCACGGCTGAGCCTGTGCGTAGCAGCAAGTACAAAAGTAGTTTGGTTGTGGCCAAGGAGATGAGAAACCTCCCCAGTGTCAGCACAGTCTGCTTGGGTGCTCGCAGAGGGGCTGCGATGGGCTGGGAGAGGCCTCCTTGGGAGAGGCCTTGGGTCTCCTGTGCTTCCCAAGGTCTGGCAGCCCTTTCTCTTACCACAGCATTCACAGATTGCTCCGTTTGATACTCGCTGTTATTCAACCCCAACATTTCAGGGAACATCTAATGACAGAGGTCCTTGGTGGGACCAGAGGCTGAGGACAGATGGCAGTCCGTGGGTCTCAGTGAAGTGCTGAGTGTGGATGTACGGGACACAAAGCATGCTGGAAGCCCTGGAGTGCTCTAACTGCGATATTTGGAGCTGTCAGAAGCTGATCAAAACCAGATTATCTGCATTCATCGGATATCTTAAAGGGCCCTTCTCACTTCTTGGGACATTATTATGAGGCTGTGACCGCCACGTCCTTGTCCGATCCACAAGGAGGTAGCTCTGAGCCCAGAGGAGTAAGGGGTGGGAATGAGCAGCCATGGGGAAAAGCGCTGGTGGTCCCATTCAGCGCTACTGCTCAGAGGTGTTCCCGGCAGCCCGAGGGAGCAGCGCGGTGTTAAATATCATTTTAATGTGGACAGCATCCCTCTAAATGAAGCAGAACGCAATATGAGATGAATCAAAACTGTGCTAATGGTGGAAAATGTACATGGCTTTTAAAAACTAATATTACCGTGGGACTCAGCCTGTGTGTCACAGGAGACCTTGAAAGGTTGGCCCTTTGCTCAGCCAAAGAAGACGGGAGAAATCTCCCGGCTGCTGAAATGTCCCCTGTTGAACTTACGGTGGTGGGGCAGAAGAGGGAGGGAGAGGAGCAGTTACATGGGGGAGAGGGAGAGGTTTGCCTAAGGGATACTCAGCCCATGCTACCCTCCGATCGGCAGCGATGGAGAAAAGGGAGTGGGGGAGAGGGGAGGGAGAAATCTTCTGTCACCATAGTTGTGTGGGGTAAAGGGAAAGTCAAACTTTCCCCCTCCTTTAGAGTACCCCCATCCCATGGATTTAAACACTGGCTTTAAAAGGGGAATAAAAAATAACTAGGACATGGATAGATGGTTTCTTTTTATCTCTACAGCTGAAGAGATAAATGTGACATTAATTATGTGACACAGCTTTGAAAATCATTATATATCTCTGGTTTTTTAAAAGGGGGTTTCAGATTCCTGTCTGGGACTAATAAAGAAGGACAATTTTAAAAAAACTTTGAAGACGATCTGTAGGGAGAGAGTTTGCTGTCTTAATTTTCTCTTCTGTAGATGAAGCTTGTTCAGCTCTCCTATCTCTTGCACAGAGTGAGCGTGCGTGTGTTTAAAGGAGATGCTGAGAGAGGGAAAACCAGGGTGGCTTGTGAAGTTTAATAGGAGAATATGGGCTTTCGGGTGGGTGAGGGGTGAGATGGGGCTGTGGGAGGGGGAAGCGTTGAACTCTGCACCCCTCTGTCCCGAGGAGAGAGGAAATTAGAACAGTTAGCATCACTGAGTAAGCAGTTTGCATGTTTTTCTCGAGGTCTGCAGGCATCTGCCTCCTGAGCTTGGTTGCGATAGAGCAGGCAGAGCATCAAGACGGGTGAGGTTAGTGATGGCATTTGAAACAGTGGGTTAGTTGCCATCCCCATCCCAGCTGCGGGCTGGGTGGCTCCGCTGACCCTGCATGGGGCTGACCGGAGGAGTTGGAGGTTTTGCTTTGTGTGAAGCCTTGGTGGGGGCCGGGTTCTCCTCGAGGGCTTGGCTGGGCGTCAAGTTGCTTTGCTGCTCTGCAAAACTCAGCCAGTGCTGCTAGTGAGTTTGCCAATGGCCAATGCCACATGCAGGTGAACACCCGGGAAGGTGCCTGTCATGCACAGGGTGGTCCCCGAGCTGGTGCTGGGGCTGCACTGGTCAAGAAACATCTCAATGAAAAGTGGAGTTATGCATCGACACGTGGCTCACAGGGTCACTGGCCTGAGACTTTTTTGCTTGCAATATCAAATTGAAGGTTTCTGGTTGGGGTGTTACTAAGTAGAAACAAACCCGAGAAGCCTTATTTGAGCCACCTTCTCAACTGCGACACAACGAGGAGCTGTGGCAGGCTTGGATTTAGCCCAGGCTTGCCTGGGAGAGGAGTTGGAGCAGGCAGTCTCCTGCAAGTGCGGTGATGGTTGATGGTTAGAGGAGATGCAAGCTCATGCTGCCCAAAGTCAAGAGCTTCTCACAGCAGCCTGTCAGTGAGTATAAAACGATGTGGCACTAGGACAGGCAGGGGAGTTGCTTGGGATAGAGGGAAGAGGTGGAAAAGTGTGAGATCAATCCATATCTATGGTCAAATCCTTGTGCCAGAGCCAAACTGGGGTCAGGGCTGTGTGGGGGGACGAGGTGGTGGTGGAGTCTCGAGCACCCAGTGATTGGACTCCTTAAATGGGTATTTCCTACAGATTGCTTGGAGGATGCCATGGCGAGGTCTCCTGTGTCAGGGACTTTTGATGTCAGGTAAAGGTGGAGTCCTACAAGTGGGAGAGAAGCCACACCTGTGTGTTCGCTCCCTTTTGCAGAAACTCAGCGGTTCTCCTGCTTTGCGGATCTTCGGGATGCTAACCCAGGCAGAGTGTGTACAGCAGGGTTTTCAAAGGAGTAATAAGGGCTTTTTGTGCCAAGAAGTAGTTGGAAATCCATGAGCATTAGACTTCAAGCTGCTCTAAGTGCTGCGAGGAAGCCCAGGCAGCCTGATGCTTTCCTGGCCTTCTCCCCAGCGTTTGGCAGCTGGCTCGGGGGTCTCCTGACAGTGGCTGCAGGCAAGGGCCTGCCTGCAGCAGAGACGGGCTCCGGGGCTGTAAACATGCCCCTCTTGAAAGCGGAAAACTGTGCGATTTGCCAACGCCTGAGTCACTGGCGCAGCAGTCGTAACCTCGGTTTGCGGCGTGGCAGACGGTAGCGGCGCTAAGTGAGATTTCATTAGTGAGAACAAAACCGTATGGCCAGATGAAAGCCGTGGTGGCTGTGGCTTTCATAGTTAATTTGGGCTTTAGATGCATCTCTGTTTACCCTGTGTGTTTCTCCGGAGTGACTGTGTTGGAGTTTGCAGCAGTGGCTAGTTAGTTGGAGGAAATAGCTGGTCCACGTAGCTCCACTGTGAATCGGTGCCTGTGGCTCAGGAGAGCTCCAGCCTTGCAGTCGGCGCTGGATCTGCGCGGTGCCGGGGATGCACGCTGCAGGACTCGGCACGCTTTGCATGCTAGAGGCCGGGATCTGTAAGCCGTGTATCTGCAGGGCTCAAGCTTGCACAGCATGCTGCTTCTTAAAAATGAGCTTGCTACGTGGTACACTGAAACTTTATTGAGGTTGAGCTTGACTCCTGCTCTGTATTCTGCCCCCGCCACCTGAAGAGCAGCCTGCAGAGAGGGCAAAGCTTTCCAAAGTTTGTTACCAGCTTGATCTCTTGCTTGCTGCTGCTGTTTTGTTGCTGAGGAACCTGCTGCCCTGCGCTCTGTGTGCGGGGCCGTGTCTGGGGGAGCCGTGGGGCACTGCAGGTCCCGCTCCGCAGCCGGGGCTGGTGGGGGGACATGGGAGCTCTGACTTTCTTCTGCCCAGGGACCCACCAGGCATCCATGGCCATGCACTGCAGCTCATCTGCACAGGCAGAGCGGCTTTCCCACTTGGCGTGAGCTCTGCCTTGAACGTGTCCTCCTGGCAGGGGGGTTCATCTCCTCCTTCTCAGTCTCTCCGTGTGATGGGCATTTCTCCTGGGCAAGCGGGCACCTGGGGTGAGGAGTGGAGAGGACTCTCTGGTCACTGTTGCTTTGCCCATCAAAGACCATTGGCTGTCTTGGCCGGTGGCATAAGGGATATTGCGCTTTGCAATTGCCATCGGGCATGTGCAGGGGGAGATGGGGAGCACAGAGAGGTGGCAATGAGGAGGACGGCATGGCAATGATGGCCACCGCATGGAAAGGCAGCAGGGAAACATCCTTGTGAGAAAGGGGGGAGGAGGGAGGTTCCTGCTGGTGTCAGTGCCCTCCCCCTCCCTCCGGCACAAAATAAATTTTGGAAAGACATCCCAGAGAAACGCGCTGCTGAGTTTGGGTGGGTTGGGTGTCTAGAGTACATGGTGGCTTTGTGATTTTTTTATAACATTCATCTGCACACTTGCTGATGAAAGGCTAATAACTCCCGTATGGGATCTCTCGAGGGAATTGCATCTTGCTACCAGAGATGGGCTGCAGGGAGAAGCCAGGCAGCTCAGACCCCTTCTGCGGGGGGGATTTTTCTCCTGCCTCATGCGTGGTGGCTGGGAGTCTGACGCAGCCCTTGCCCATCAGAGCCTGTTGCATCTTGGCATCTTCCCAAGGTGAGATGATGCCGTGGTCCTTCTCCTCCTCCACCCTGATGGATGGTGGCTGGGCAGGCTGGAGGACCTGCCTGTGGCAGATCAGGATTAGGTCACCCTCCGCGGTGGCTCCTGCTGTGTGGTGGCTGTGTTTGGCAGCGGTGGCCCTGCGTAACCTCCACCGCAGGTCCTGCTAATATTTACTTTATGACATATCTTTGATAATGTTTCGTGTGTGCCCAGCGAGGCCCTATAACTCAGCAGTCCTGTTCCAGCCGGCATGACTTTAGACCAACAATAACAAAAATAAATCACTCCACACTTTCCGTCGAGTATATATTTAGATGTTACTGTACATGAGCCACCAAGAGAAAATGATGTGTTTATTGGGGGCCAGCCTTGCACCTCCCAGCACATGCCCCCATGCTGGTGCTCCCCGCACCCGCCGATGCTCGGTCACGCCGGGATGCAGACCCCAGGGTCACCCCTCTGGGTGCCTGTCAGCATCTCAGTAAATCGTGAAGATCCCCATGCCCTCGCCCAGCGTGGGCTTGAACTTTCACTTGAACACAGGGGTTCAGTTGAAATCAGCAGAGCCCACCCAGAAGCTTTTGGCAAGGGGAAGAGGGGAGGCACAGAGATGCCCCCCACGCGGGGCTCTGCTTCCCGCCGGTGCGGCTGAACACAGGCTCTCATTTACGCTCAGGAGCAGCGTCCTTTCTCCTCCCAGCTGTTATTTTAAACATGCCAACCTTGGCGACCACCTTTCAGCTCCAAAGTTTTCTGAGAAAATAAAAGTGTGCGAGCCCACGGGGTCATTCTTCCCTGCTGCTCTCGGGGAGGCTGCAGGCTGCCCTTTGCTGCTGCTTCCAGCCTGTTTTCGATGGTAGCTCGTGGCAGTACCTGCTGATTAGCTTAAAAACCTCAAACGTGGCCCTTGTCAGCTGCCCGTAGAATCATTTAGGTTGGAAAGGACCTTTAAGATCATCGAGTCCAACTGTTAACCTAACACTGCTAGGTCCACCACTAAACCATGTCCCTAAGCGCCACATCTACATGTCTTTTAAATACCCCCAGGGATGGTAACTCCACCACTTCCCTGGGCAGCCTGTTCCAATGCTTGACAGCCCTTTTGGTGAAGAAATTTTTCCTAATATCCAATCTAAACCTCCCCTGGCACGACTTGAGGCCATTTCCTCTTGTCCTATTGCTTGTTACCTGGGAGAAGAGACCGACCCCCCACCTCACTACAACCTCCTTTCAGGTAGCTGTAGAGAGTGATAAGGTCTCCCCTGAGCCTTCTCTTCTCCAGGCTAAACAACCCCAGTGCCCTCAGCCGCTCCTCATCAGACTTGTGCTCCAGACCCTTCACCAGCTTTGCTGCCCTTCTTTGGAGGCGCTCCAGCACCTCAGTGTCTTTCTTGTAGTGACGGGGCCCAAAACTGAACATAGTGTTCGAGGTGCGGCTTCCCTAGGGCCGAGTACAGGGGGACGATCACTTCCCTAGTCCTGCTGGCCGTGCTATTTCTGACACAAGCCAGGATGCTGTTGGCCTTCTTGGCCACCTGGGCACACTGCCGGCTCATATTCAGCCGGCTGTCGACCAACACCCCCAGGTCCTTCTCTGCCGGGCAGCTTTCCGGCCACTCTTCCCCAGTCCTGTAGCATTGCACGGGGTTGTTGTGACCCAAGTGCAGGACCCGGCACTGAGCCTTGTTGAATCTCGTACAGTTGGTCTCGGCTCATTGCTCCAGCCTGTCCAGATCCCTCTGCAGAGCCTTCCTACCCTCGAGCAGATCAACACTGCCGCCCAACTTGGTGTCATCTGCAAACTTACTGAGGGTGCACTCGATCCCCTTGTCCAGATCAATGATAGAGATAGTAAACAGAACTGGCCCCAATACTGAGCCCTGGAGAACACCGCTTGTGACCGGCCACCATCTGGATTTAACTCCATTCCCCACAACTCTTTGGGCCCGGCCATCCAGCCAGTTTTTTACCCAGCGAAGAGCACGCCTGTCCAAGCCATGAGCAGCCAGTTTCTCCAGGAGAATGCTGTGGGAAACAGTGTCAAAGGCTTTACTAAAGTCTAGGTAGATGACATCCACAGCCTTTCCCTCATCCACTAAGTGGGTCACCTTGTCACAGGAGGAGATCAGGTTAGTCAAGCAGGACCTGCCTTTCATAAACCCATGCTGACTGGGCCTGATCACCTGGTTGTCCTGTACGTGCCACGTGATGGCACTCAGATGATCTGCTCCATAACCTTCCCTGGCACCGAGGTCAGGCTGACAGCTCTGTAGTTCCCCAGGTCCTCCTTCCGGCCCTTCTTGTAGATGGGTATCACATTTGCTAACCTCCAGTCAACGGGGACCTCCCCAGTTAGCCAGGACTGCTGATAAATGATGGAAAGTGGCCTGGTGAGCAATTCCGCGAGCTGCCTCAGTACCCTTGGGTGGATCCCATCCGGCCCCATAGACCTGTGTGTGTCAACGATCAGTGCTGAGGGAGGATCCAGGGAGCACCTCGTGCTGCAAAGGGAGATGCTGTCTGGTTTGCAGCATCATCTGTTGCATTGTAACAGATACGCTCACCGCTCTTGTACTTGCCTGAGCAAAATGACTGTTCTCAGAGTGGCCAACCTGGCATTGTTTATAAAGGATCTGGTTGTGGTTTTTTTCTGTAGTAGAGCTGGACATGTGCAGGAGGTGATGGGACCCCTTGAAGTATGGAAACCCGCATGCCCTAAATCTTCTGTTGCTTTGGGATACGTGGATGGGGGAGTCTGGGAGAGGAGGTAAGATGTGGCCATCCTTGCAGGCAGCAGCTCCTCAGGGAAAGGCTCTTGTCTCTTCTAGGGGAGAGTGCTTGTCCGCTGTAGTGCTTGGGGCTGCAGGGATTGAACCTGTCCAAATGATATCTTTTTTCTATTATTATTAAGACTCAGTGTGTTGTTCCTCCATGTGTCAGGATACAGATAAAGCTGTTCTTTAGTCTCTCTGCTATGCATGGGTCTAGTCCCAATGCCGACACCACGTCTCTTCTTGTCTAAAGCCCTTATTACATGTTCTTGGTCTGCCAAGCGCTTCCAGTCCCCGACCTTTGGGTTCATGGTGCTTAATGTGGTTATTATGAAATAATCTCCAGGTGGTTGCATCTCCTGGCATGCATGGCTGTGATGTCTGTGGCACACCATCTTGTACCCCCTTCCTGCGTGGTCAGAGGCTGGAGCATTAATTTGGGACTGAGCTCTGCTTCTCTGACTCCTTTGAGCTGCCATGAGCCTGGGGGGCTGCAACAGGCCCTTTTGCTCTCCATCTTCCCCCGCCTTCCCCACTGGGGCTGCGGAGGGGGAAGCCCCAGCCCTGATAGTGCTCTCAAGCCACCGTTGTTGGTAGCTGTGCCTGTGCTCAGCACTGCCTGAAGACACGACATGTCCCTTTTTGATTTCCAGCTGGGTATGGATTAATGCCTGTGTATCCAGAGGGAATTCCCACCAGCTCCTAGCCCAGCAACTGCTACAGAGCATGGGCAAAGCAGAGAGGCCCCAGGCTCTGGCTCCTTTCTCAATGCTGTTCCCCACAGCAGGGTGCCAGCGGAGCCGGGCAGGGGCATGGCCACACACAGCTCCATGTGCATTCTCCTCCTGAGCTCCTTTGCACGTTGCTGGTTCTTGCAGGGTGAGCCAGGGTTTGGCCAGAGTCTGCTTCACCCCACTATGGTCCTCTGAGCATCTTGTGGCTGCCCTCCCAAGCCCGGAAAAGCACAGAGATTCGGGAACACCCCGGGAGGGAACGGCAGTGGGGTCTGGCGTGTTGCAGTCTAAACTGCCTCTAAAAGCAGGATAGTCCTGGGGTGCATGTACCCAGGGAGGAGGCAGCAGGCTGGTGCTCTGGAGGAGATGCGGTCTCGGCTCAGCCCAGCTTTGCTGGTGGTCTCGGGCAGCCACTTGGCCTCTGTGTGCTGGAGAGCCCTGTCTTCATGCTCAGATGCCAAGTCCACGCGAACTGCCTGCCTTCCCTCGTGTATGCATCCAGCCCTAGAGCTGCTCTGTACTTTGCTCGGGTGGAACGATGCTGAAGCATGAGTAATAATCCAAACCAAACTAGAACTTGGCTCTTCTGCCTGCAGCAAGTCTTTGAGCTGATCTTGCTTTGCCCTGTGCAAAGTCTCTTTACCACCAGGACACCCACCAGAAGAGAATGCGGGAGCGGTTCTCACCGTTTTAAGCCCAGTATGGCATTAGGACCAGGCTTAGATATTGCAGAACTTTTGAGGATGCTTTCCCCTCCCTGCAGTGGTGACGGGAGCTGCCAAAGCTGCAGACCTTTTGAGTCAAAGTCGTTGTCCTGCTGCATTGCTTCTTCATGGTGGGAACTGTTACCTGCCTTCAGTAACCCCCAATGGGACCTCACTTTAAAATCTTCTGGAGCTCTATCGCAGCAGAGAGTGTGGATGGAGAGGGCAGGGTGCACCTGGGGCAGCGCGAGGGCGGTGGCTTGCTGCTGGGCAGCTGCCTCGAGGCTGCCTGGACAGCAGACCTCCCGCCTGGGCGGCCATCCTCATGGTCCTGGTGGTTAGTGACCAGCACAAGGAGGAGAACAAATGCACGCCGAGGAGGATTTGCTTGTGGGAGCGTCTTGCTCTGAGGTCAGGGTAGAGGTTGCTTCAGGAGCCCAGTGGAGGAGGATGTGGCTGTTGTGTCCAGAGCATCCAAGAGCCATGCAAGGGGTTGCCTTTGAAAGCGGCTGGTGCTTGTTTCCCTTGGGGGCTGGCTGACCACATAAATGATGGGGTTTTTTAAGTATCTCCTCCTCTAGACAGCTCAGCCTGGAAGCGCGCTGAGGGCTGGCCTTGCCTTGCTAGTTATAGGGATCATCTGTCTTTGCTTCAAGGCCTTGACAAGGTGGGCAGAGGCTTTTTCACAGTAGCCCGTAGAAGCCGATGTCAAGGTTTCTTTTGGCATCGGTGAATTTCAGATAAGAACTGTAATTGCTGCTCAGCACCGTAAACCTAATCTCTTTGCTCCTGAGCCTGAACTTGCCTGCCTTCGACTATAAATGATCCGCAGCAGTAAAATGCACGCACATCACATTTGCTGCAGGGCTGTTCCTGAGCATTTGCAATCAAATATCATTAAATAAGCACAGTTCATAGCCTGCCATCAGTGAAGCCGTTCAGTTTTGGAAGTAGACTGTGCCCTGGGATCTGGATGTGCAACTGCTTATATTTAGTAAATGCTCCACTGAGTGGGTCTTTTCACCTCAGCATTACTAGATGGGTAGAGCTAATGCCTAGCAGCAGGAGTCTGGGTTGCACACGTGGTCTCAGCCACGTAGGAGCGTTGCGCTGGAGAAGCATGGCCGTGCAGGAATGGCAGCACCCAGTAGAAGACCTGTGGTCTCTGCATCTGGCAGGAAAAGTAGTCCCTGCCGTGGTGCAGAGGGTTGTTCCGAGATGTCCGCCAGTCTCTGAGATATCTGTGGAGTCAACGCACGCTGCTGCCTTGTTGGCTGGGGGCATGGATGATGCTGCATGGTCTACATGGATGATGCTGAATGGATCCGCGTGGCACCATTGTAGGAGAGCCGGTCTTCGGGTCTGCCCTGCTCAGCTGTGGAGCCTCTGGCTCCATCCCCAATCATGGGCTGATTCCCACAGTGACCCTGCCCTCATCTCTGTGGACCTGCCCAGTGAGCACTGGGCTTGATCCTGACCCTGACTGTGGGTTGACATCCCAGCGTGACCTCAGACCTGCCTCATCAGCACCAACTTGCTGGTGATCTGGACTCTTGCTTGAACTTGGCCATGATCCCCAGGTCTGCCCTGCTCCTCGCAGGGGAGGGATGGTCCTGCCCTGCTGGCCATGAGGTCCCCCTGGCTCCTGGCCCTCGCTGCGCCCCAACAGTTCCCACTGAGGCTTGGGAGCAAGTTGGAAGTGCTGCTTGGGGCTGGCAGCAGCCTCCCCAGCATCTGCTACAGTGGGAAAGCTGTGAAACCACAGAGCTTTGCAGGGATCACCTTCAAAATGCTTCCAGATGCCTCCGGTGTCGTGGGAGAGGAGGTTCTCACGCTGGGTCATGGTGAGGTCTTCCCATCCGGAGAACGATGTCGCAGGTTTGCTGTGGTGCTTTCCCTCTGCCTGCAGCTGTGCTGGACCCTGAGCTGGGTCCAGCTGCAGTGAAGCTTGGTCACAGCTGGCTGGAGAGGGGCAGCTGGAGCAGGGTGTTCTCCATGCCAGAAGTGGTCCCACCTCCTCAAGGTGCAAGAGGGTGCCAGGCCACCCGCAGAAACACATGGGCACCTAAAGGCTGCATGGAGCGGGACGGCCCCAGGATACCTGCTGCCCGCTGGATCCTGCTGGCCTCCTCGGAGAGGAGCTGCCCTCGGCTCCTGCTGAGCTCTTGCCTCTCCTGTTGGAAGGGGTGCCCATGCTGGAGCAGGACTGCTGCTGGAGAGGCAGGAGCTGATGCTGCTGGATGCAGACCTCGAGTTTTCTGGCTGCTCAAGGTTTTGCAGCTGACAGAGCATCCCGTCTGAGCACAGCCAAGCTATCGGCAGGACTTGGGGTCTGCAGACCCCAGCTGAGCTCTCACAGCTGCTCCCCTTCGGCCGAGAGGTTGGGAGCAGGAAGCGAAGAGCTGGGGGCCCAAAGGAAAGCAAACACTGCTGAATATGCAGTGTTGTGGTGGCTTTATGGAAAGGAGCGTGTCCTTGTGGGGGAGCACGGGGCAGGCAGGGTGCCACGCTGCCCGGTGCCCAGGGCATGGCAGCCCCTTAGCCGGGTAGTCACCCTGGGGAAGGTGCCAGCACTGATGTTGCAGTGCAGAGGTCTCTCTTTGGGTGTCCGGAGTGCGTGGAGAGGAAGAGTTTGTTCCCCACTGTGATGAAGGACCAAACCAGCCAGCTCCCTTCCCACCTGCCAAGCCCAGGGCAGAGGGAGCTGGTGCGTCCTCCATGGCCGGCACTTCTTGAAAGAGCAAATACAGAGTGTGCAAACCCAAGGCAGCCTGGTATCTGATCTGTTTTAAAAATAACCCTTGTTGAGCTGTGTTCCCATACTCTCCTTGGGAGAGGAATTTATTACTGATGTGCCTATAAAATCAATTGAGCGCTTTTTTTCCTCCCTCTCATTAATATGAATGTGGCAATGACAAGCGGGAAGGTTTGGTTCCCTCGGGAGGAGAGATCTCACAGGCGTCCTCAGCGAGTCTTTCAGATGGTACGAGTGCTGATCAAGGAGCAGGGAAGAAATAAGTTGCTGTAATTCTGCCTCTGTAGGAGGAAATAAATGAATTTCTGCCTCTGACATGACAATATAAACCCCAAACCTCCAGAGATGTCCTAGTGCTGCTGCCCCTCCACATGCACTGTAGCGGGGGGCTGCGTTTTAATATACGTGTAAATCATGAATCTGGGTGCAGAGGGTGTAAGTAGGTGTGTGTTGGTGCATGTATATGTGCGTGCACTTGCTTTTTACCCTAGAAACATGAATATTTGTCTTTTTGGCAGGCTGCTTCTCAATAACAGAGAGAGAGCCAGAGGAATCTCTTATTTTTTCAATTCTAGGTTTAAAGAATGTAAGTTCTTAATTTTGAACGTTTCTTTCTTGCTAAGATTGGGTTCTTTGGGTCTTTAAGCAAAATAAAACCAAAGGATCAGGCTTTCCCTCCTATTCAGTGGTTCATTCCTGTTGGGATGTCACGTCTGTTGGTTCTTAGGAATCTTTCTGGTTTCTAAAGCATAGACAACATTTGAATTTCTGCTGTTGGAGGACAAGGAAGTGGAAGAACATGTGTTTGGAGATGAAAAAGAAACCATGTGTGTTATGCCTTAAAATGTACTCCATTTCCCTAGATTAAGCCAAGAGATAAGGTGGTGGTGGCCAAGAGAAACAGCTGATCTGTGGGAAAGTTCAGCAGGTGAGTTGTCTTTTAGCCAGGCAGTGACTGTCACATTCACATCTGTTTCCTGGTCCGGGACTTTCACCAAAGACCTGGAAAGCTGTGGGTTTTGGTTTCCAAAGCCACAGAAGAAAGGTTTCCTCCTCAAGCTGCCTCCATTGACGCGGGACGCAGCAAGCCCGTGGTTGGCAGTGCACACCGGTGCTCCCGCGCTCCTGGCATGTTTGGACCCAGCTTGGGGCTGACCCCAGCGCGTTTACCTCTGGTGTTACTCTGCTTTCCACCGCCTGCTTAGCAAGATGTGCACTGGGTTTGGGTTTACTGGGTATTTTGAGGACCAGGAGGCTCTTAGCTGAGGAGAAGTGGTATTTCAAGCCTTCTTTGCTTGTTCAAAGATTGCTGGGGGCAGCAGGCAGAGGTATCCTCCCTCGGACAGAGGAGGAGAGGTGCCTCTCACCTGGCTGCTGGACCGACTGCCAGGATCAACCTGAAGATGGGCCTGTCTGTTCATCCCGGGGATGTGCAGTCCAGGTCTCTTCTGGTACTTGCTTTCTGTGGTTGTGCCCGTGTTGTGCCGGGGCACCGTAGCCCTTCTGCAGAGTGTCAGCGGGCTGCTGGCTGGGATGGACCACCGCTCCCATCTGCCTGTGCTGCCTCTTCTCTGCACAGTCCTGTCTGCAGGGTTCACATCTGTCTTTATGTTTTTGGCGGCTGCTCAGCCCTGTAGTTATTTTGACATTTTCATGCTGGGCTTTGTGGCCTTTAGCTGCTCTGTTGGAGGAAGCTCCTATTATCTTTTCTCAACACAGCACAAATGCTTGCTGCCTCCTTCCTCCCAGCCAAGAGCCAGCTGTGCATCACCAGACAGCTTTTCCCAGTAGAAGATGCCTCCCTCTCAACCCCAGTGAGTTTTCATTCTCAGGTGCCTGTCCTTGCAAACAGGCTCTGCTTTACCCAGCTAGCTCATGTGCGTGACAAGCATGGAGCAGTTTTGCCTTGTGCCCTCCTGCCCCACACGCTCGCAGGTCAGTGGCTGCCTGCGTGGGCTGCGCAGCCCTGCCAGTGGGAAAACTTGACATTTTTCTATGTAATGCTTGCATTTTGGGAGCGCATTTTGGGCATGCAAGCGTGCGCTGCAGGCTCTGTGCTTGAGACGGCTCTTTCCTGGTGGGCCACGAGGTCCGCTCTTGATGCGGCTGCTCCGTAGCATTCTTTCTGCATCCCTGGGGTTTTCAGTGTCGGTTTTGGAGTTGGCAAGGGACTTGGGGCACCCTGGCTGTTAGCCAGAGTTAACTGCCTTTGGGCAGGAACGGTCCGTTGGCAGGAATGGGTGGCCAGCCTGAAGATGCCTTGAGAAAGGAAGCATAGTTCTGTGGCTGAGGTAGGGTAGCTCAGGCAAGCTGGGATTGACGCTTCTGTACGTTTGTTTGGTATTCAGCCTAGTGAGACCGGGATTTTAATTTTGAGCACGTCACCTGGACATCCTCACCGTGCTGAACCCTGCGGAAAAGGAGGGCTGTCAATTCACCCCTCCCTGCTCAGTGGTAATGACTCTTTGTGCCTGTGCCCTCGTTAGTCGTGCAGAAGATTTGCACTGCAGTTTTTTTTGTTGCAGTAGCTCTTGTTCTTAATTACAGGGGAAACCTGTAATCAAAGCAAAAAGTGTCATAAGCTTTGTTGTTGCTGTTCTCCTCTATGACAAGCAGCAATGACAGCAAGTCAGCTTCTGTTTCCACTTTCCTTTGCTGGTCAATGAAAAGTGCAGGGAAGTCCCTTGTCCTCCAGGCTCTCTTGGATCTGGGTCATCGGGACCAGCTGGAAACCAGGCACACACCTTTCCCGGGGTGCTCCCACGTACTGCATTGGCAAGAGTCTACACATCACCTGGGTGAGAAGAAACCAGCATTTTGTCGTTAAAAGGAGCTGCAGGACATGCAGATGTCTGAGTGGAGATGATATCCTGCTGCCACGTCCTGCAGCACTAGAAGATTTGGGGTTAGAGTGATTGATGAGTTTAATTCAGTCTGGAGTTCCCATCCGGATCTCAGCTGCTGGATTGCTCAGTGCTAACCACAATGTGAGCTGGTACCCAAAAACGTCTTGCTGTGAAGATGGAGAACCAAATTTATCCAGACAATCAAAGTCTCGCATGTGAAAGCAATGTGTGCTTTGCTGTGCTCTTCTTGCTGCCCGTGGGTAAGCAACCTGCCTTTCCTTCATTTGATGATGCCTCTGATACAAGGAGTGAATGGGAATGAAAATAACTGGTTGGTTATTATTTTTGCACAAACAAAACTTGACAACTGGGTAGCTGCAAGATAATTAACAAAATTGGGTGGTGGTATAATGTGTAAATATCTTGCTCTCCCAGATAATGATCTAAGAGAGCACCTCCCTGCCTTAGACACTGGTATCTATTCAGGTCAGCTTACAAGGTACAAGGCTTATGTTAATTTTAAAACTGATAAAGATGAATGTTTCTTAAATCCTTCTGGCTTCAAATACATTCATAGTTTGTAGCACTGTAGTGCCTTTCATCTGAGGAGCTCCAAGCAGTCAGCAAGAAAGGAGGCAGCTGGAGTCCTTGCCCTCCTTGTGAGAGGAGGCACCTCTGCAGCAGGGCTGGGAGAGCGGCAGCACGATCGAGTCTGAAGGGGTTCGGCAAATACAGGCAGGGCTGGGGACAGGATCTCTCTGCTCTTTTCAAGTGTGTGGCTTAACTATTCAACAGCTGTAACAGAGGGGGAGTGGAGTCAGCAAATAGAGCAGATAAAATGATTCCAGATTCGAGTAGAAATTATGAATGCTGCGCTCTGGATTGTAGGCTTATCCTTGCCGCCCAGAGGTGAAGACGATCAGAAAAAGGTTCGTACCTCCTTAAGCAGGCTGCCTCCCTGCTAGGGATGCTGCGTTTGGGTAATTACGTGGAGGTGGATCAGAGAAAGCCCTGCGTGGCCTCCCTGCTGCAGTCAAATGGATGTTCAGCTCAGAGCAGTTAGTGGTGACTGTTGGGAGACAACCCCATACTTTCTACTGCTCCGTGGGTGCCAGCAGAAGCTTTCTCTGCAGAACAGCTTCCCATCAGAAACTCGCCCATAGGTTTTTAGAATGACCTCATGCACTAGTCTGAAGTAGGATTGGGTTTTGCATTTCTTTTTCATCTTCGCTGAGCGTCTGCTCAGATTCTTCTCCAGGGTTATGAGACAATAACAGCTACGTTCTCCAAAACGGGATCACATCCCTGTCTCAAATGTCGCGGAAAGTCTGGTGGTTCCAGCATGTTCCACCTCGGGCACTAGCTGCTGGGAGCCCGAAAATGAAGGGGGACAGGATGACAGAGGACTGGTTATAGAGACGGAGCTCTTCTCCTGTAAATAAGTGCTTTGAAACCTGTTCTGGGTGACCAGGCAATTAGTAATTTCCATTCATTAGCATCGGGTCTTTATGAAAGCAGGTGATGGTTTTGCTCGCTCCGCGTGGGACACCTGCAGCTGGCGGGACCGGGGCTCTCCCAGCAGCAGCCACGAGGACTAGGTGGCCGGGATGTCGCCGCAGCACTGAAATTTCAGTTATGCAGTGTCTTGCCCCCGCCACGTAGCAGCCTGCCGTGATGGTCGCTGCGTGGAGGATATTTGCTGGCCGGTGCCCTGTGCTGTGCTGCAAGGGGCTGGCCGGAGCGCAGAGCTCAGGGCTGGGTGGCCGAGCTGCTGCCACCATGGAGGTGGCGTTGGATGTCCAGGGGTGATGGGGCAGGGCCAGCCGGCTGCTTTGGAAGTAAAGGCAGGGAAATGTGCTGCTCCTCGCTGGGCACCTGCCCCTCCTGCCCCAAATACTCCCTGCCCGACTGCGCTGCAGGCACAGAGCCATCCGAAAGTGAGCTGGTACTCAGTGCTCAAGGTTGGGATGGAGCAATGCTGCAGTATCCAGACAGGAGCCTGGAGAATTTCAGGCTTATTTTGCATTTCCCAGATACTTTTCAGCTGAAGTTCCCAAAGCACGTTTCAAATAATAGGCAATTTGTCCTTTTACTGCCCCTTTCAGGCTTGCAAATGCTATTTTCCTTTTCCACGGAAGCAATCTTGTGCACAGGGAAGCTGCTTGGCCTCTGCAGACACGCACAGTGCAGCCGAGGCTGGGAGAGGATTTATTTAAGAGTCCCAGTCCTCAGTTCTCCTTTTTATGCTGTTTCTGGAGGATTTGGGTCTATGGTTCTCCACAAAAAATAGCGAAGGCAAAATAACTGTGGAAATAGATGCTACATGGAAGCGCACTGGGTGATGGGTCCCAGCCAAGCTTCAAATCTGCTCCTGGTGTCAGGGTTCATGAATTGCTGTTATTTTGAGAGGTTGCTTTGTACACTTAATAGGTGTGTGATTGATCCTGGTGCCCAGGAGATTGGCTGTTTTCATCAGGTCATTTTTTATTTATAACCTAAAGCAGCTGGAAGTTTCCTCCTGGAGGGAGCGGAGGTCCCTGGAGTCGTGCTGGACCGATGGCAGGGATGGCTCCTTCTGCCGTCTCCAGCCGCTGCGAGTTGGCATCGGGGTGAGTCCTGAGAGCCATGGCAGCTCGAGCGGGGGGCTCCCTCGCCCCGGCATAGGGGCAAAGTGGAGGAGAGCCCGGTGCCGGTGCGGGGACCTCTCAGCCTTGTTTGATCTCCACATGAGCAGCTCTGGAGAAGGACCTCCATCTCCTCCCAGCCCGCGGCTCCTCTTGCAAGGAGAGGCTGTGCCAGGAGAGACAGCTCTTGGGATGGAGCCTGCTGTCCCAAAGGGACTCCACTCCCTCTCTTGGGCCAGCCCCTTCACCACCCATCCGTCGATTTAAAAATAGCTTCTGGGGTCTTTTTAATCTGGGAAGCCTCAGGCTAGTGGTAAGACTTGCTGGGAGAGGGAGGGAGCGATGTGCCTGAGCGTGCATGCAATTCAATTAACCAGCACGGTATAAAACACGACCAAGCTCCCTGTCCCCCTTGCCCAGAGTCAATCAGCTATCTCTTTAATGAGGGCCTGCCTCATGCCTCAGTCAGCTAATTAAAGAGACCATGCCAGTAAGCCGTGGCACCAGGTTGACGGTGGGGAGCTTTTCTGAGCAGGATGTGAAGGGAAGAGGGATCACGCTGGCAGCAGCTGCTTGGCTGGGGGCCCTGTGAATTCAGCTCACCCCCACCGAGCTACTGGAAATGGAATATCAGGTTTTAAAACCCAGTTATAAATACGAGCACAGGAGCTGATGCAACCCCAGCAGACGAAAGTGAGGTGTTTAGAAATGGGAGCTGCCTCGCTCCCCCCCGCCGTGAAACCCGAGGCAGCCCCCCGGCTGCGGAGGGGCTCCCTGCCACCTTCCACTCCACTCACCGAGACCACGCATAAGGGACAACTTTGGGCTTCAATGAGTGAATTAGCCCGTGTAATTAGTGGGCTAGATTTACTCTTGGTTCTCTCTCCCTCTAATAAGTGTGGGACTTGGCCTTGTCAGCATATATATTTATATAGACATACACTAACGTATGTGTGAGCCATCATCTAAGCAGCTGGATGCCCGCTCAGCATGGGTGATGCTTATTGATAGATTTTGCTGGATGCTGCTTGCTCAGTCCCCAAATGCGATTGCCAGGATCAGCACTGCCCAGCTCTTCTGCAGGACCAGAGACCAGCTCTGGAAATGCGATACTTCTCCTAGCGAGGCACAAAACCTGCTCCTCTCCCTCCCTGGGATAAGATGCGATATGCGAATATTTCCCTTGCTGGAGAATATTTATTAAGATTTCCCCTGCTCAGAAAGGGTGGTTTTCGAGACTGTTGCTGCTCTGCTCACGGGAAAGCGCTGTAGTCTCCGAGTCTTGGGAAAATCTGGGGGCATCCAGGTTGCCCTGTCCTGTGGTCAGTCTCCTCTCCTCCGGCGCTGCTCACCTTGCTGCACCTTTGCTGAGCAGCAGCCAGCAAGGCCTTTCCTCTCCCTCTGCGGCACGGCTGGGCTGCCGGCGTTGGTGCTGGGGCTGCCAGCGATGCTCAGCAGCCGCCTGTGTTTTGCTGAAGGGGGAAGCATCATCCATGGGGTGTGTATGCAGCTATAGGTGAAGTTAGACACCAAGAGTAGCTGAAATGACTATTTCCCTGCTAGTGTGCTGCCCGTGTTGGGCAGCAGTTTCGGAGGCACTTGGAGCATCTCGGTTCCCTCCTCTGAAAGCCGATCTGTGCCAAGGTGGGGCAGAGAGGGGCTGGATGGGGAGGAGAGAGAGAGGGTTTCGGCGCAACATGCTGCACCCCGGCAGCACCCATGGGTGTTTTCTGGCTGAGGTCTAGTGTGAGAGTCCTGTCTGTGGTCAGCTCATCACCTGCTGTGCTTCAGGGGTGGAGGTACCCAGACCAGACCACCTCTGCTCCTGGAGCCTGGGGCTGCTCCAAAAATCCTGTTACCTTTAATAGAAATAATGGCCCGGTCTGATGGGGGCAAATGGGGGTCTCAGTGGATTTAGATGGGGTGAGGCCCTCGCACTGTAACCTCTCTCAGTTAGTTCAAAGAAATTACTGTAATTTGTTAGGAATAGATCTTTGTTTGGGATTTAGTAAAGAAATTTGCACCTGCCAAAGAGTATTTCAGGCTGGTGTAGAAGAAACACAGAAAAGGCTCTCAAGAATAATAAACTTCTGTAGGTTTCAAAATAATTTGTCGAGCAGCCTAATAGTTTGATACCTGCGAAGTTCTTTGCAGAACTTTCCCACGAGGCATTTAACAGTAGGCGGAGAAGCACTGGGAAGCCATACGTTCAATAAGGTAGGAAGAAACAGAAGTGCTTGGGTGTGGGGGCTGCTGGCTCTTGGCTCTGTGCCGGCACCCGGTGTGCACTGCACCTTTCCATCTCACCTATTCTCCTCTTCAGCATATAGTTTTGTTCCTTTACAGCAGGTACTCCTTGAAATGAGAGTGCGGCACCAGCCCACGAGTCTGTATAGAATAAAATGCAAACCCCACTGCGGCTCCTGCAGCCCAAGCCCTGCTCCTCGCGCTTGGCGCGTGTTCATCTTGCAAAGCATCCTGCAACTTCATCCCTGAGCATCTGCTCTGGGACGCTTTGGCCAGGTTTGGTTGTGTCTGTGAGGGGCAGAGCTGCTGTTTCTGCAGCCCCCGGGGAGGGCAAAGAGCCAACGAGGAGATGTTGGTGCCGGCCCCAAACCCGCTTCCCCTTTGGGGACGCCGTTGCCAGAGCTGCCGTTCGGAGCGCTGGGGCAGCATCCCTGCACACCCCGCATCCCCCCGCCCCGTCCGCAGGCGCTGCCTGCTCCTGGCAGCACTGACAGCTCACTGGGCCGAAAAAGATGTGCTGGTATAGGTGAGGCATGTGCAGTCACTCTGGTATTTTAAGCCTAGCATCACCTAAATCTCCTCTGAGCCTGGGTAGGAGCCACAGTGGTTAAGCCGCCTGTGCGTGTGTCTAGCACCGGTGCCTACAGCCGGCGGGATCAAGCAGGAGCTGGGACGTGGCAGCAAAACCCTGCTTGTGCATCCATGTGCGGAGTCCTTTAGGTGTCGCGCTGGAGCGGCGAGTCCCCCCTGCGAGCCCTCGGCCTCCTCCTCCTCCTCCTCCTCCTCCTCCTCCTCGCCTCCCGCCTGGCTCTCTGGAGACTTCGGTAACTCTGTCTCCTGGCGTCTGGCTCGGGGCGAGTCACGAGGAGCTGCGAGTGCCGCATCGCCTGGCACGCCATGGGGCCGCCGCCGGCGGCACGTTAGGAAGGGGCTGGCACGGCTCTGGTCTGTGGGTTGGAAACAGCTTTGGGGATCTGTTGAGCTCGTGGGGTCTCCCGGGGTGCTGACCCGGTGCCGCTCCCCCACACCCCGTGGGGGGCTCACGCTGATCCCCGCTCCCCTGGGAAAGGTATAAATCACTTTCCCTTCATTAGCCAGCCGGGTGTCCGGTTACCCTGGGCTCCAAAGCATCCTCCTCGTGGGGCTGTGTGCCGTCTCACATGCCAACAGTTTGCTCAGGGCTCTTGGCCGGCTTTGGGGAAAATCTAAGTTTACTGGCGATGACGCATTGTGGGTAACGTTTTTGGGGCAGAGGGCTGGGAACCCCCAGGGCAGAAAAAAGCATCTCCTGTTGCTCAATGTCCCATGCACTGATCAAGCAGAAATGCAGCTCTGGGGTGAGATGGAGGCTCAGAGGGGGTCAAAAGTAGGAGCTACCCCTACTCTGCATCTGCTCCTAACCCTCTCCCCTGGGATGGACTGTCTGCGTCCTCTGCTGGCTCTCTCACCCTTGTTTTTTTGTCCTGCTGTTGCTTTACCTCTCAGCTTTCCATTCGCTCGCCCTAACTTTTCATTTTCTTGTTCCTTTTGCAGCTTGAGTCTTGGTCCTTTCTCCTCCACTGCCACCTCTCTGTCCACCCCTGGGTCCCGAGCCGGCCCCTGGGTCATGCTGCCCCACGGGAGGGGAGAACCCTGGGCTGGAGGAGAAGCGGGGAGCTCTCCATAGGGTGCTGCTCTGGGCGGGGGGCAGCATGGGGGGGGTCTCCAGGAGACCCACAGCCCAACGTGCAACTGCTTTGAGCAGAGTTGTCCAGGTGTAAAGTGAACTGTGTATCTGCTGACGCATTCAATTGCATCTGCAGTCCTCTTTTGGGGTCTGTCCAGCCGGAGCAGGACATGTCATGGACCCAGCATTGCGTGCTCAGCCTGCACCTTTGTCACGGCTAAGCTATTTTCGGGCTTGCTCATTTTGTTCCTGCCCTGGCATTTCCAGGGTGAGCGACATCAGAGGCTCCAGAGCTGAGCCCCTGAAGGGGAGGGATTCAGCGGTGGAGCACTTGCGGAAAGATTGGATCAGTCAGTTCAAAGGTAGAAGATCCCTCTTCTCTGGAGGCAGTTCAAAAAGCCCAGAATTGCTTCCAAAACTCAGATTATCTGACCTTGGGCATAAACGCTCTGCCCCTGTGCAAGGCAACCCGTACCAGGCTCTGTGTTCTGGGAGGGAGCTCACCCCAGCAGGACCCAGCTGAGCACTTGGGGCCACTGGGGTGCTGTTTGGGGAGCTGACTCTGGTCCCCCTGATCTGATGGTGGCCCTTGGAGCTACCCGGTTGGCAGCAGTCCCCATGCCAGGTGGCATGCCTCTTCCTCAGGTCCCCCTCCTGCGTGGCAGCACGTGCAGCCCACGTGTCCCGTCATCCAGCCGAGGAGCGTGAGAAACACGTGTGCAGGTGGACGAGAGCAAGGGGAGGCAGAAGCTGCCTCACCTCCCGGCGCGGTGAATTCAAGATGGCCCTCCACATCGGCAGGGTGTGTGATGGCTGGAGGAGGACGACACAGCAGGTCTGGCCCCGTCACCCCGAACCAAGCGCCTTGGGCATGGCTGTCCCCCTTCACTCTGGTGAACCCAGTAGGCATATCTCGTGCTTGCAACCTGCCTGCCTTCTGCCACCTCCCCTCTTCCCAATGGACACGGGGTTTGCTGAGCCCTCTCAGCACCAGCAGCCCTGTGTCCCCCATAACTGCAGCTTGAATTCTGGCCTTGCAGGTCTGAGCTCTCTCTCCGGTTGTGATGGCTTTGTTTCCTCTTGGTTCACACCAGAAGATGGATGTGGGACAGCTGCTCGCTGGGGGAGGCACGTCTAGGTGTGGAAGGGGCAGACAGGTCCCATTGGACTTTCCCTTGTTAGTCTTAGCTGGTCCCTAGAAGACGTCTGCCCTGCGGAGCACAGCTAATCCCCTGACCGTAGGTCAAGTCTTGCTCCAGCTCCGTGGGATTTTTACCATCCGTTTCAGCAGACAGCAGGGGCTGGGGCTGATTCAGTTAGGAGAGGGAGGAACAGAATAAACAAATAATATTTGCGGCTCCTCCGTGGGTTGTTGACTGCTCAGGAGAAGGGAGCTGTTGTGTTGGGGAGCAGGATGGTTCCCAGGGAGAGGGGAGCCCATGGATTTCAGCTTCTTTCCACAAGGCAGACTACAGTGAGAGGGGAAAGCAGAGGGGAGAAGAGAAGCCGCATGAATGCAGTGCCGCGAGGAGTGGTACAACACCTGATGCTGTCTAACGTGCTCCCAGGGCCAGAGCATGGTCCCTCCTGGTCCCTCTGTGCGCCGCGCTGGGTGCATGAAGCATTACCAGCAGCTGGGACATGGGTGAAACAGAGAAGACATTCCCATTCCCTTTCCCGGCAGGCTGGAGGAACAGAAAGAAGCAGGTTTGGTGCTAGGGATGCGGGAGTGCAGGTGCCTCTCCCCTCCTTTCCTTTCCTCCTGACTTTATAGTGTTTTATGGGGTCAAGCAGGTTCCCCAGCACCTCCCTGCAACCCTGCAAAGGGAGGCTGCCAGCTCTCCTGCCCGTTGGGAGAGGGAGGCCGAGCGCAGCTCGCTGGGCTCTTGCAACCCGCGTGCACTCCCAGGGTGCAACGCACAATCCGTGGGAAATGTGGGACGGTGGCGGGAGGGGAAGGGGAAAGGAGCAGGAGGAGAAGGGTGTCCCCCCTCACCCCCCCGGCCCGCTGAGCGTGCAGCGAATTCCTGCCAGCTGGGCTCATGCGAGAGTATTATCCCCGGGATGAGCTCATGTGCGAAGCGCGCGGGTTATTCGTGTGATTCTGGGTGCTGGGGGCACCGGTGGCGGATTCCCCGGAGTTATGCGCAGTTGCCATTTCCACGCATTCCTGGGTTAACAGCCGATCGGGTTTCGCTGTTCACAACCCCATTGAGCGCTCAGGGCGATGGCTCCCGACGCTGGCGAAGTGGAGCGAAATCCCTCGGCTGTCTGGCTTCTGCTTTCCCAAACCTTGCCTTCCCCCTTCCTCTTCCTTGATCTCCTCCAGACCCTCCCTCCTCTCTCCCGTGGAGTTGAACATGTTGCAGGTTCTCCTTCCCCTTCCTCATTTCTAGTTGAGCTTTAATTTGTGATGCTGGTAGAAGCTTGGTTGAGGTCATCGCTGTGTTGCAATGCTTGGAGGGGAGCTCCTGTGCCCTTGCTGGCGTGCGGATCAGGCTGGTGATGAGCCACTGCACTTGTCAGTGCCCTTGCTCTGCTCCGGTGTAGTGTCCTGCTCAGCGCGAGGCACAAAAGCGGGGGCTGGAGCAGAGTAATTCCCCACTGCCCCTTTGGCTCTGTTTTCTCCACTCACGGGAGGACCTCAGGGAAGGTGGACAGCTGAGGAAGGAGACGTGGCTGTGATCTCTCTGGTTAGAATTTAGTCTCCAATAGGTCAATGATGGGACCAGCCCTGTTAGGGTGTCTGTGATTAAGTTGGAGGATCAGGTCATCTCAACCACTGCCCTCTCCCAGGCCATGAGGGGGTCTGCCAGGCTCTGGGGCATCTGCATGTGGCTGCTGTGCCACCCGTGGCAAAGGACTCTTCAGAGCTTGGCTTGCTCAGCTCTTAGCTCTTTTCCCAGTGAGGAAGGGACAGGGGAACCAGCAGGGCCATAACTTGCAGAAAATGAGCTCCTCTGGGGCTGGTCGGTGCCCATGTGCCAGAGAAGCTCTTGGCCAGCACCAGGCTGGGCTGTGTCGCAGCTCGCCTTGCCAGCCGGGGTGGTGGCCCCCCTGCCTACACCCAGCCGGCCGGCTCCACAGGAGCACTTGGGGAGAGCTCGGGTGCATCCCCAAAGGGGTGAAGCCAACACACGTAGATCAACGTGCATCTAATTTAGCAGCAAAGTGGCTGGAGTCGGTTCGATTGCTTTCCAAGGTCATCCCAGCTTTGAGAGGGAGCATCTGCATGGAAGCGCTTGGCTCCGCTGGCATCTGCCCTGTAACTTCAGGGGGTGAATTTGCTGCCACCTCCTAGCGCAGACGACCCTCCAGAGCAGTGGCTTGCTCTGCCAGCTTTGAAGTGGCCTTCAAAGCCAGTGCCAAGCAGGGAGACCACAGACGTGATGGTGGGGAGATGCCACTGCTCAGATTTCCCCGATTCCAAGTCAGGGAGTGAGGTGAGTGAGGAAAAAGCCTGATCGCCCCAAATGAGTTTCCACCCTGAATCCAAGGGTCTCCAAGACCTGCAGGGAAGAATCAGCTCATCCCTTGGGGCCTTGGAGGGGAGCACTTGGAAAGAGAACCGTGGGAAGTTTTGACTAGTGTGGAGTTTATGTGAATTTTCTGCTCTCCAGAATATTGAAGGTGTTAGGTGAGCCTCAGGGGGGTTAGTGGGCAGGTGGAAGTGCTGGTGCTGGCTCTCACGCATCCAGCCCTGAGAGCCGCGAGCGCATCCCCTCTCTCCTGCTCGCCTCTGCAAGGATGGGAACTGCATCCCAGTACAATGGGGAAGAGTTGCTGGTCTGAGTCTGCTTTGGATGCTCTAAGAAGTAGCCTTTTCTAAGAAAAAAAATGCATGAATTGCCCTTTTTTGGAGAGTTTCTGTGCTGCCGGTTTGTTAGGATGTGAACAAGAGGCGTTTATAACAGCAGCCTCGGAAAAAATTTACTGAAACTGTATACGATGAATGGGGCAGAGGACTAAACTCACAGAGACTGATTTTATTGTTTTTTCATCTTCTGTGCCTTAAAAAGCAAAAGGTGGAGTGATGTGAGTAGATAGAAAACGTGATAATGGCACTTCAGAAAAATCTCCTGATGAAGACTGGAAGAACACACCTGTAATTGTGGCAAACGTGTGCATGCTGCCTTCTGCCTGCGCTGCCGGCAGCTAAACCCTGACTATTTAGATAAAGCCGTTAACGCGCTGTCCTGCTCTTCTGGCGAGGGGATCGTCTGACACGTTACTTTAGATATACTAGCTGTGCATTACAGCTGTGTTAATGTTGTTACATGAACCTTTTTAATTTCCTGCCATTCATTTTTTTTCTGTGCAACCTTAGGATGCTGCGAGTGAAGTTTCCTTTGTGTGTGTGGGTGTGTGGAGAAAGAAGGAGGGAGGAATGCGGCTGGTTGGAAAGGAGATGCTTGGCAAAGCTCCCTGGTCAGAGAGGGAGACCGGAGGAGATGGGGGTAAGCTGGGTTCCGACACCCGTCCAGAGCGATGGAGGCGAGGAGGATGGAAAGAAAACACAGCCTACCATCAAACACATGAGTGTGCGCTGAGCGGTGCCGATTCAAAACTCCTTGTTTAGCAGGAGAGAGGTGAAGGGTGTTGACATGTTAAGTGGTCGCAATTAGGCCTGGGAGTTAACACCTTATTAAGCGGGACTGGGGGCAGTTGGCACCTCCGCGCCTCTGTGTCTGCAGGCTCGGCCAAGACAACAGCGCAAAGAGGCTTGTTCCCAGGCTTTGGGGCTGCGCCGTTCATTTTTGACATCAGTAAACCTCTCCTGGCTGCTGGGCAAGACAGCAAACCCTGCCGAGGGTGAAATGGGAGTCCTTCGGCAGTCAGAGGAGGCAAGGGCTGCAGCCCAGCACCGGCTTCGGTGGCCCCCGGCACCCTCCCTGGCGCTTCCCTCCCTCCGGCAGTAAAGCAGTAAAGCTTACTGCGGTGCGACGGCAGCTCCCGGGCAGGTGCTGCCTTGGCTCAGGTTTTCCGTCGGGGTTGCCAGCACCATTCTCAGCTTCAGAAGGGAGGGCTTGATCCTGTGCCCACTGAAATCTGGGGCGCAAAGCTCCTGGGGGCTGGGATGCGGGGGCCTGGGCGGTGTGACCTTTCCTTACCCTGCGTGACTCCAGCTGGTAACGGAGCGTGCCTGTGCCAGGCATGTGCCTTTGCTTCTCCATCCTCAGATACGATGATGTGGACATAGAAGCATCAGCCGTCAGAAAATCTATATGGTGCAGGGCTCTTTTCTTGTGCCGTGTTTTCAGTTATTTGCAATCAAAGGGCTAGAAAATATGCTTAAAATTATTTTTTTAAAAAAATGTGAGATGGTCGTGGCATAGGAGGGGTGCTGGAACATGAGCTTTAAGAGAAACACCAAACAGCATAAGGCCCATGGCACAACTGAGTGTGCCGGTCAGGCTGCCCGGAGTCACTCTGCTCTTTATTTTGTGCATTATTAGTTTGTGTAGTGTTAAACGTGTCATGAGCCGAATGAACGATGTGTGGAACCGCTTTGGGATGTCCATCCCCCCACCCCACTGCAACTGCTGCTCAGCCCAAGTGAAGGAACCGGCCGGGTCTGAGGCTTTTTTTGCATGTTAGATCACAGCTTCGGAGCCCTTTCCTACAAAACTTGCAGGGAGGCTGCAACCAGCCAGGAGCTGCTTCGCAGCCCATCAGCCATCTCCAGGCTTGCTGTGGAGGTGACAGCCTGGGGGAAGGGTTCATCCCCCAGCGACTGTACGGGGGAGATGGGGATGCCAGCCCATGAAGTGCTGTTAGTCCTGCCACGTTGCACTTTTTATTGTGATTACTGGGATGCATATCCCCGAGAGCCTTTCATGAGACCCAGCCTCTGTATTTGCCCGTTGGCTTTTAGTGGCCTTGTTTGTCCTGGTTCCTGATTCAGCCCATTTGGGTTTGAGCTTTGCTATGAGAAATTCCAGGGACACCATTGGACTTTCTTGGGTTGTTGCCCCATTCAGAGGGCGAAACCCTGGCCGGTCAGAGCGACAGGGATGAGGACTTCCCCGGTGCAGACCCTTGGTGTGGAGCAGGACGCGGCCCATTGGGCTGGGGATATTTCGGAGCTGGACTCTCTTCCCCAGCCCGGCTGTACGTGTTGAAGGGTCGGGAGGAACGTTGTGCCCTGTGAAAGGATGGGGGATGCTGCAGGGCACCGAGCTGACGCTGCCTTCGTGGCCTTGGAGGCTCTCGCCGCACCGCCGGCAGTGGAGGCAGGGGGCTGGGGTCTGCAAAGCCAAAGGGCTTGGGGAGGTGAGGGGGGGGGTGGGATTCGCCTCCCCGGGGCGAGAGTCCGGCCCTCTGTGGGGACTCTGTGGGGACTCTGCCACTTGGGCCTGCACCCGGTGGGTCCCTGTGCAGTGCTGTGAGCCCGTTGCTCGGCCTCTGTCCCAGCTTCTCCCTGTTGCCGCCGTGCCGCAGAGCAGATGCAAAGGAGCAAGGGCAACCTGTCCGTAAGCTCCCCGTGGGGAAGATGCGTGTGGTCCTTCCACGGTAACACAGATCATAGTCAGTGGGGCCACCAGGGGATGCCGGAGCATCCCACCTCCAGCAGGGCACGGCGCGGCGCAGGAGGAGCTGTGCCTGCCGGGACACCCCAGGACACGGCAAGGAGATGGGATTTTCCTGTGCTGTTGATGGCTGGCATTCCCAGATGCAGCCGGGGAATGCTGATTTGGCTCCCAGGTCCCCTTGCAGTCCCCTTCCTTGCAGGTCCCTTTTGGGGGAGTGACTGCACGGCCTCGGGTTGGGGTGAGGTAAGTCCCTGCTTGGACTGGACTTGGACTTGGACTTGTGCTGGTCTGCTCCAGCCTCTGCACTATCCTCTGCCCTTTTCCCTGCTTCCTCCCCTGCTTCCCTTGCTTGGGAAGGGGGTAGATTTGCTGGCCTCCATGTGAGCCTGTGACCTCACTGCTGTCACCCTGGCAAAGCAGCATGACGTCACAGCGCTGCAAATTCGGAGGAGGAGGAGGAGGAGCCTCCTGGCAGGCGTGAACACGCGGGAGGGGCGGGCGCGCCGGCTGCAAGGGGGAAACCATTTAACTGAATCAGAATGGAGCAACGTCAAAAACTGAGACGGCATTAAAGATAAACTGCTGTAAATGTAATGGTTTTCAATGTTTGCTTTTGTGTGACAGCTGCTTTTAAAAGCTGGCGGCTCTCCAGGCGGCGAGAGCTGTGGGTTAGCAGAGCGGCTGGTCCTCCGGCAGCGTGGCGTGCCCTTCAGAGAGAGAGGCTCTGCAGTGCGGAGAAGATGCATTTTTGTGGTTCTTGTGGTTCCCTGTGTTTTTTGGGAGAAGGGAAGAGGCGACTGGAGCATAGATCCACGGCTCGAGTGTGCTCCGGGGCAGGCAGGGTTTGCGCTGCCTGTCCCGGCACAGTGCCCGCAGCCTGCCCGCCACGGGTGCTGCTGCTGGGGTCCTTGGGGGAGCTGGGGAGGCTGTACCCCCTCTTGCCGGCACTGCCCTGGATGCTGGCTGAAATGAAGGCGTGTGCTCCCTAATGCGATGTTGCTTGGCTCCTGCACTCGCTTTCAGCTGGCTTACCTCGTGAGCGATGGGGCAGGAGCGATGGCCCCTTCCCCGGCTTGCTGGGCCGAGGTGCGGAGCCCCGGGGCTGGGGTAGCCCAGGACATCGGGGTTTTGCTGTAGCCTGAGGTTTTCATGTCTGCTGCTTTGGCACGGGGCTGTGTGAAGGCATCTTTTACCCTGACAGCAAACCCATGGTGACAGCTACCGCAAGGGGTAAGATTAAAACCAGATGCACCCCTCTTTCTCAAACGCTAGCTGAGCCAGAAACAGCCCTCTGGGAACGGATCGTCTGGGAAGGGCTTGGACACGCTCCTTTGCCCACGCTCGGCCTCTGAGCTTGAAGGCACAGCTAAGCCCTGGGCGAGGCGGTGCCCTGCCGGCGCTGCCTGCCGCCGGGCAGGAGCGGGCAGCCCGTGGGGCCCGCGCCCGACAGGCAGCGTCGCCTGGAGCTCGCGCGCGGCCCCGGCTAACTAGAAAAGACATCTTTAATTAGAAAAAGGCAGCGCGTAGTATGTGTGGCGCCTGCTTTTAAAGGGCTTTGCGTGTTGTCTTCGTTATGGGTGTGAGAATGCAGCTCACTCTCTTTTTCTTTTAGAACAAATTAAGGACACATTTCACCCATCAGGAGATGAAATAAAATACGAGCAGGGAGTGAGCGTGCCTGACGAGCTCCCTCTCCGAGTCCAGCCTCATCCCTTGTACCTCCTCTACCCTGCCCGTGGTGGACCCTGCAGCGGGCAGGTGCTGCCGGGCTCCTGCCTCCCCTGCCCGCAGGCAGGATGCCATCCCCTGCCTGCCATCGCAAGGGCCCCGTGACCTTCCTGGCTCGCCTGGGCTGCTCCTGCACCGGGGTTGCGCTGACCAGCCGTGGGTGGGCAGGGGGACGTGCTGCAGTTTGGGGCTCCCGTAGCGTTGGCCTGGGTGGAGGTGTCCATGGCTGGAGCAGCCAGTGGAGCCGGAAGCCCTCAATGGAGCTTTGATGGGAGGCAAACACTTCATGGCAGACCGAAGTCTGTAAAGTGGTGGGATTCCCCTCCTCGGCACTGGCTGTAGGGATGAGACCCCTTCGTGGGCACATGCTTTTCCACCTTTTTTTTTTTGTTTTTTAATTTTCTTTTTCTGCTGCTGGGTTTGAACTCCCCAGAGAAGCACCACCTTAGGGCCCTGAGTGGAGGGTGAGGTGCGAGTTGGAGGAAGGGACAGGGAATAAATCTGTTCCTGTGAACAGTTTTGATGTTGGTGCTCTGTAGCGAATGGTTCCGACTTGGCGCAGACAGCTGCCATCCTCGGCTCCGTGAGAACCATGGCAATCGGAGCCGGGAGAGGTGTGTTCGGCAGCAGTGCCGGGCTGTGCCATGCCGCCGGGGCTGAGCACACGAGTGTGGCTGGGGAGAGGTGCTGCAGCCAGGAGAGCTGGCGGGGTGGGCACTGCGGGGGGTCTGGCTGCGGGAGCCCTGGCTGGGGGCACAGCTCTGGCAAAGCATCCTTGGGCCTGCCGTGAAGGGGCTCCAGCCCCCGGCACCGCCGTCCTGGTCCTCATTTCAACCGCAGAGCATCAGAACTGTTGAAGCCTGAGAAAAAAACCCCGGTGCAGCCATCCCTCCCCCTTCAGTAATCCTTTCTGTGAGCTGGATTTAGGGATTCACTGTGGCATTAAATGCAAATAACAAATGAGTCGGTTTTGCACCAAATGGGGGAGGAAAGCGAGTCTGGGAAAGGAGTTTCTGTGCGGTAACGTAACCGTAGCTTGGAGGGGCCCACGTCTCTGCGGTGTGTGTCTCTCTCTGCGTGCCTCTATTTTCCTCTTAATACTCGTGGACTGCTGGCTTGTAACGTGACGACTTTTCAACGTCAATAATGTATTGAATAACAGTGTAAGAAACTGGGGGAAGCGTTAACTCTTTCCCTAGTCTGCAGCTTGCGGCGGTGAGCCTTTGGGGGAGAGCTGTGGTCCCGTGGCCAGAGCTGGGGATGGTAAAAACCCAGCCCTGGGGGTTCCCTCGTCCTAAGATTGCTCCCCCTGCCCCAGCCGCAGGGCCAAGAATGATGGGGACCTTGTCCCTTCCCATCTGCTGTTAGGCTGGCTGATGAGTGCAGGGTAGTGTATGGTTTTATTGCAAAACGGTTGAATTAGCTAGGAGTTTATCAATGCAGTCACATTAAATGACAAGGCATTGCTTGCTGTTGAAATTTGGCACATCTCTGATTTTTTTCCTGTCCTGGTGACTGAGGAGTAGCTTTTAGCACTTCCAGAACGGATGTTCCCCACCTGGGAAGTGCCTCTGCCTCTCGTCTGTACCTACCCAGCTGGGACCACTTCCCACGTCAGACTGGTGTGTGCTCCTGCCCTGTCCATGTTGACATCTCCTGCTCACCAGGACAGCGGTTCTCTCTTTGCAATTCCTTGGTGTTGAATGTAATTTTTTCCCCATCCTGGAGACTTCCCTGCTATGGAGCCAGCTCTCCAGCAGTGCTGAGGAATGGCTGATACCAGCAAGCAGCAGTTGTTTTGTAAATTAGTAAGCACTAATGTTGAGGAAAGGACCATTATAATTGTTGAATCTGTGCTCCTCTAATTCAGGCAGAGAATTTCAGCTTTAACCTTTGCAGCAGATACCCAGGTGGGAGGGCGGCTCTGCACGGAGCAGTGCCCGGCACCCTGCTCGCGTCTGGCTGAAGAGCAGCAGTGCCAGGGTTTCCCCTGGGGTGATGAAAGTCGAGTTTCATAGCACTGCCCACCATGCGTGGGTCTGACAGAGACCTGCCATGGTGGGAGCACCGTGCCGAGGCCCCGGGCTCGCCCTCCTCCTCCTGCCGTCCCCAGAGGCACTCGGCACGGTGGGACCAACATGCCCACTGACCGCATTGCTTGGCGCTTGCTCTGCATGGGAGAACTCGGCTCAGCACCATCCCCTTTGCCCTGCCCAAGCTGGTGCTTTGAAACAGTGGCTTATCAAATGGGCTCATGGGTTTTGAGCTCTGCTTTAGCAAACCATGTGTCTTCCTAAGCCAGCTTTTATTTGTTTGAGATTTGCAAAGTTTGAGGAGGGGGAGCAAGAGAGCAGCTTGGTGGGTGTCGGGCAGCCAGCCAAGGTCAACCCCATCTGTCCCTGGTGGCTGGGGCTCCTCGCTGCTCCCTGCCGCCACCTCCTGCTCAGGGAGAGGGCTCAGCACGTCCCCTTGACCCAGTGTTTTGGAGAGTGAGCTGGCTTTCCAGTTCCTCCTGCCCAGTTGCATTTCAATGTGCATAGCGGGATGGCATGGGATGGTGGATTTGGGCATTTGGTGAGAGCAGAGAAGCTGTGCCCCCCTCCTGGCACCTTGTCCTGTGGCTACCTGCCCCACTGTGGAATGGTATTGATAGTAGGAGCCTTTGTATAAATGCTGTGAAGACATTGGAAGGTGGTAGATGGGGATGCCAGCAGCAGCGCTCATCTGGGTGATGCAAGTGGGACTCGCTCTGCAGCCTCGAGGTGCGATTTCCTCCTCTCTTCCTGGGCCCCATTTGCTGTGCTCATGAACACTGTGCTGGGGATGGCTTCCAGTTAATTTTCCGTGTTCCTTGGAAAGCCCCACAGCTACTGATGTGTCCACTGGGTAACACGAACACGACTGATGTTATCACTGGAGTGGCATCGTCCCTCCTCTTGCTTGCTGTTCTCGGGGAAGTCTCTAAAGCCCTATAAAGACAGAGGCCCCGGCTCCCCGCTGATGTAAATCAGTGGCACTTCTCTGGCTCTGCTCGGAGCGGCACTAATTTACGTGAGCCAGGAGCAGCCAGCCTGTTCCTACGTGCTCGCTGCGTGCCCTGGCCCTGCGGCATCGCCCCATGGCATCGCCCCATGCACCCTGCTTGCCTGGGTGCTGCTGCGGGGAGGGGGCTGCAGGGGCCGCAGCTGGGAACGGTGTCGGGAACCGGCTGAGATTAGCTGTTTTACAGCCAGCATGACTTCGGCTAAGTACTGTGGGGGACCCCCTCCTCCTGTTTGGCCTCAAGGAGAGGAGGGAATAAAAAAAAAAAAAAAAGAGGAAAATGTTGGTTTTGTTTTGGCTGGGGAGCTGGAGCCACAAGGAATGTCGGGTAAACCACAGCTCGGGTTACCCTCTTCCAGCACACGGCGTGACACTCCGGCTGGGCGGCAGAAGGGGCTTCTCTCTCCTCGCCCCTCTAATACAGAGCACAAAGTAAAGCCCAGTCCTGGCCCACGGGAGCTCTGCGGAAAGAGGGATTTCTGCCGAGAAGCGGCAGCCCACAGGCAGGGTGTGGAGGCTGCTTGCTCCGGGTGGCAAACAGGGCTCTCTGGGAGCACAAACCAGTGCAGGTGGCCCTGGGAGACCAGTGCTCTCCCTGCTATCTGCTGTGACCCGCTCCCTAAAATGGCCAGGGCTCCGTTTTGACTCTTGGTTTTGAGGGATTTGCTTGTAGGCGAAACCTCCCAAGGAAACTGGAGCTACGGGGGGCAGCGCTCAGGCAGGAGGGAGATGTTCTACTCTGATGGACGAGAGTGGGATCTGAACCTCCTGAAGAACAGCCCTGGAGCCAGTGGTTCCTGGAGTGAGCTGATGGGTGTGCTTTTGGGCACCTGATACCGGGCACCCTGACCGTTGCCAGAGCTTGTACTAGTCGGGACCCTTGGAGATAGCGCAGGTGGGCACTAGTATTGCAGGGGATGGGGACTTCACCTTTGTATGTTATCCCCCGTGATGCATGGGACCTCACCAGACCAAATGCTCGGAGACCAGCTCCACGTAGGATCAGTGAAAGCTCATGGTATCATGGTATAGGATCATGGAAAGCTCATGCTTCAGGTATCCCACTGTCTCTTCTGTTGAAGAACTGGTATTTTGGCGTAGGGCACAACAAGAAACTTTTTTTCTGGAGTGTGTTCTAAATGCAGAGACGATGGGGACAAAGGCAGGGGGAGCAGCAGTTTTCCTTGGTTAGGAGCCCTGCGTGTTCATGGTGCAGAGACGTCAGCTGAGGGGCTGTTTCAGTGCCAGAAGCGTAGAGGAGGATTTTATACTAAATGCTATAGACTTTTTCCATTGTGATAACCTTAATTCAATGCAGGTCAACTATAGCACATCCCTGGGGTAGGCAAGGTTATAAGGCCACAGTAGCTGTGCCACCCAGTGCAGGAGAAGCACTAAATCCTTCTCCTGACGTACAGGCACAGTGTGTGTCCCTCCAGGTAGGCTGCAACGTGGAGAGGGATCTCCTGTTGCAGGTACAGGCTGTCTCATACACAATACTTGGCTCTCCGTGGTGTGACATGTTGGGTGACAGCTGGGACATGCTGTGGGACAGCTCTTCTACTGTGCAACGCATTGCTAGAGGGGAATAGGATCTCGTAGAGGGGAACAAGACCTCATCTGCTGCTGCCCCATTGTGGGTGAGCAGGCGGGGGGAGGCAGGAGCATAGGCAGGGTCCGAGGAAGGTCTCCTGAGCTGTGGGACGTGGCACCCACCCTGGGAATGCCCGTCCCCCCCAGCCCCTTGGGTGCCACTGAGAGCTTTCGGAGAATGACAGCAGGGACCTGAAAGCCCCTTTTCAGCAACGGAGAAGCAAATTGTGCTATTCTTTGGTCTCCAAAACCACCAGCTTCAGAGGGGACAGCTCGAGAGGAAGGAAGGAAGACCTGAAACCGGAGCAGGAAGTTCCTGAAACGCGAGAACAGCCTTCATCCCGATGTGCTGAGCCTCTGCTCTTCTTTCCTCTCCT
Organism: Gymnogyps californianus; assembly: GCF_018139145.2. Taxonomy (NCBI): domain Eukaryota; kingdom Metazoa; phylum Chordata; class Aves; order Accipitriformes; family Cathartidae; genus Gymnogyps; species Gymnogyps californianus. The sequence continues at coordinate 18,750,506 of NC_059485.1, forward strand.
AATGCTTTTGGCTGAGCACTAAGTGGTGTTAAATCTGAACTGCAAACTCTTTCGCAGTTCAGATCCTCCCTCTTGGTAATAAATCCAGCCGTGGCAGTTCCTGAGCTCCTGACATGGATCTTCTGAGTTTACCATATCCTCTCGCATTTGGTTTTGTTGGGTCTATTCTGAGTCTCCATCACTGCAGGGACCCCACGGATCTGTTGGTGATGGGCATGTCCCCCTGCGGGGCTGGCTTAAGGAGCAGAGCAGGTTAAAAGCACAGAAGCTACGAGCTCCTGAGGGGAGCAGAGGACCCAGGGTGTGGGTCCTGCAGGTTAAAAGCACAGAAGCTACGAGCTCCTGAGGGGAGCAGAGGACCCAGGGTGTGGGTCCTGCAGGTTTTGTAGGCTCCTTAGGTGCTGCGGCTGAGCACGTCCCCAGGGTGGGACACGGGACACAGCCTCCCACGGCGCCGACCGTCAGAGTGCCAGACACGGGGCGGCAGCTGGAGGCGGCCGGGGAGACAGCGAGGCGGCAGGGCTTAGCGCCGGGAGCCGGGGCTCGCTGCGGCCAGGGCCCAACTCTGCCGAGTGCTGGGAGGGGAGTGCCGTGCCTGGGGGCCGCGGGATGTGCTTTGGGATTTCCCCTACGGAGAGAAGGGAGATGTGGACGAAACCATTCAGCGCAACAGTTTTCTGGGCGGACAGGGCAGTGATGAGATTTGCAGCGCCCAGGCTGGAGGAAAGGGCTCTGCGGTCATTGAGATGCGGTGTGGCAGGGTGACACTGCAGGCAGCTGCCCGTCTGCCAGCGTTGCTTTATGCCGGCACCGGCAGAGAGGTGGCGTAGGCTGACTTGCGGCTCCGGAGCTGGCTGATGCCTCGGAGCGTTTCTTGCTGATTCAAGGGCAGGCAGGTGGGGATGACTTGACGGGGCTGGAAGTTTTGATAAAGATAGCATGGTTTCCAGCCCGGCGGATTAGGCTGGGGCTGGACATGCTCCGTGTGAGTGCTCCCAAGCATGCGCCTTTCCCAGTATTTCCCATGGCCGGAGCTACTGTTGAGTGACTGTGGAATTAAAGTATCGTTTGCAATTTTCTACATTCCAGAGCGGTGTCAGGTTTTGGCGGAGGGCAGGCTCCGTGTGTGCCTGTGTGCTTCGCCTGGCCTGCAAGCCCCCGAATATCTCGGAGGCCACGCACATCAGTGTTGTCCTTGCAAACTCCTGCTCAACTGAACCGACGGGGAAGCGTAGGAGAGCCAAACTGAGGGCAGGAGGGAGCCCAGCCTCCCGGCTGGTTGGCTGGACAACCAGTTGCCCCCACACTAACACTTATTTCCAAAACAAAAATTTCACCCTGGCAACATATATTCATTTTCCCAGGATTTTGAACGATGGGAAGATTGGAATCCAAATAAACCCAACTGCCCGTGGTTTTAGACATCTCGTACTCCCCCAGCATCAGGCGGGTGGTTGTCTCCAGCAAGGCTGGCCACAAAACGTAACCGAAATCCCAGTCTAAACCCCAGTTAACTCCAGCAAAAAGAAAGAAGGAAGTTGTTGTTTCACAGCAGCCGATCCATCTGCTACCCCTTGTGGGGCCAGGGCCGGCTACGAGAAGCCAGCGGTGCTGTGGCTTTGGGTGCCTGCCTCCGTCTGCGCGGCAGGGTTAAACAAATATCAGCACTGGATTTATGTAGCAGCGGAGGATCTCAAAGCGGTTTGCAGGCTGTAATGAATTAAGCCTCACTATGTTGCTGTGGTTGGGTTGGGATGGCATTCACAGTCTGTTTTTCTTTTGCAGCGGAGGAAACTGAGGCATGGAAACATGAGGGGTGGGATTTGTCTGTACAAATAGAGACACGGAGGTATGTGTCTGGGCTGGGTGTCTGGACTCCCTCGTTAGATGATGGAGAGAAATGGGCATCACCAGAGTGTCGTTGGCTCGTGTGAATGGGTGTGTAAAACAGAGGGGAGGAGTGGTGTCTTTGGAGATCCCCCTGTCTTGCCATTGACTGGAGCAGATGCCTCCGTTGCAGACATGGAAAGGAAGATGTCAAGCCTGTGCCTGGTGATATTTCTCAAGTGACATAAGAAATCTCCAGCAGAAGCGGAAGTGGGATTTGGCTCTGTCGTGAGCCCTGTGTGTGTGTTTTAGTTGTCTTCTTCCACAGAGGGCTTGGCTGGTCTCGCCTCAGCTTTGGGCCAAGGAGTGTGCTTGCTGTTATGGAAGTAAACTTGCAAAGGAATCTCCATGGAGGCTGCTTCAGCCCATCTCCATTTCCTTATCCCACATGTCCATGATGCCCACCCGGGCTCTTTTCCCGTGTTCAGCTGTGCAGTGTTCTCCTGGCAACACTTGAACTCCACAGGACATGGCCTGGAGCCTCAGCTGAAGATGTGCATGGGACCATATTTCTGTTGGTGGAAAAGGTGCTCCTAAGTCATCTTTCATGGGAACCATGGAGTTGCAAGGATGCAAAGAAGAGATCTGAAGCAGGCAAACCCTTGTGCTTGTGCTGGAGCAGCTCCCGAGGCCTCCCATACCCCGTGGGAGTCATTTGTAGATATCAAAATATAGTATTAAGTTGTAGGGCTCTTGTATCTTTATGAAGAGTCAATCAAAAGTGAGATTAACTTGCTTTAAGATTTGCAAAGGTTTCTGTCTGAACAAGGGGAAAGAGAAAAGCCCAGCACTGTCCAGTAGAGATTAATGCGTAGGGAGCAGGTGTCTCTCTCTCCTCCACTGGACTAGGGAGGCGTCGCTAGAGGCCTCCTCCTGATTCTTCACATCCACTGACTTCTCCTGAACGAGACAGGACACATCAGGTGTTGAGCTCCTTCCATGGCATTGTGGGGCAGTAGTCAATATTCCAGCAAGGTCTCCAAGGCTGATTTGGAGATCGAGACATCCTTAATCACCATATTCCTCAGACAGACACCTTTGCTATTTACTTAATCAGCTGCATGGCTTTGAAGCAACTCAGATGGTATCTCCTATGGACTGTTTACCATTGTGGTGTGGCTAGTTCATGGGAGGGATGTTGTGAAGAGTAAGTAGGTAGTTTGTATATTTGTATATATACATATACATACGCAGCAGTGCTTGGAGAAGGAAATAAAAACCAACTGGACTTTCCTCCTGGTGCTCAGATTTGGGAGGTGAGAGAGGTTCTTTGGTAACGTGGTTATTCCACTAGCGTCCTCCCAAGAGATTCTTCTCATTCATGTCGTCTGCTTGGAGCATCTGTGGAGGCAGCCTCTAACTAGCCTGCCTGCAAGGCAGAGGGGCAACCGCCCAGGTCTTCTTTGAAACGCTTCCCTCTGGTTAAGGTGCTTGGACTCCCAAGGTCTCTTTTGTTTTCAGAAACACTGAATAAAGTAGAGGTTTTCCTCCAAAGATGCCTGCTCAGTGTGGGTATTTAGAACCCCCCCTCATGCATAGCACGGTGCCTTGTCAGACGCTGGGAATGTTTTCTTATCCCTTTGGTATGTCATTCATGGCAGGATGATGATTCACTCTTAGGACATGACTTTGGGGTAGAGCTTTGGTTATCTCCAACCCCATCCAGTCGCCCAGCTGGGGTGAGCGGCTCCGTTGTGACGCTTCCTCAGTGCATCTCATTAGAGCACCGCAAAACCGAGGTCTGACATGCCAAGGTTCCTCCGAGTGAAGCAGATGAGCTCATAACACAAGGTTGCCACTGGGTTTGCCCGGTGCTGAGCGCACGCTCCAGACTCTTGACTCATTTCCCAGGACCGAAGCGCGCAGCCCACTCTCTAACCCCTGTTTCCCCAGCGTGCCTGAGGTTAGGAGGGGAACAATAGAAGGAAAGGGCCCTCTTGGATTTCCTCTCTTGATATTTTTCTCTGCATTCATATTCATTCTCTCTGTTTCTATTTTTAAATTGTTTTCTTGTGCAATCTGTGTGGGTATGTGCTGCTATATTTAATACTTTGCTAGTATCAGATTTTGCTTTCAAGGGCTTTCAAAACAAAAACAATAAAAATAAATCTTCTTGCAGGAGGTCACTGAGGTGGAATGGCTTTTTCCCAAGTGCTGACATGCTTTGGACTTCTCCCTGCTCCCTGTTCAAGCTTATTTCCCCCTTGCCAAGAGGCCCTTTTCCCCCATCAGCTGTCCCCATGCCCAGCGATGAAGATGACGCGTGGTGCGTGGTGCTCCGGGCGCTCTGCTGTGGGTGTGCAGGGCTGGGCGACCGAGTGACTTTCATTTTGCCTGTCATGGAGGGCACAGAGGGTGCTTGTGCGGAGCAGTGCCAGAAGCATCCGTCCTTAGTCTGCTGCTCTTGCAGGACTTGTGCTTGCAGGCTCCTTGATTTTGGGAGCTCGTTGGTCCCTTAGCCTGAAAATGTCTCTTGGTTTTTAACATCAAGGTTTTGGACCATCATGGCAAATCCGTCTCCAGCTTCTTCCAGACACCGTTGGTTTCTGCTGGAGAAGCTGGTAGGTGCGATGAACCACTGAACTGCACCAGCTGGCCAGCCCAGGCAGATAGGAAGCTGTTCGCAATCCCAACTGGCATTGTCCCATCAGGAGTCCCCCGGCCCACCGCTCCAGAGCTTCTGCATCGAAGCTGGGGCAGAGCTGACCTGGAGATGCTGACGTCTGATGGAGGCCTGCTGATGTCCTGGCCTGCAGGAAGGCACCCTTGGCGCTCAGATCTCTGAGCACAGGAGGACAGTGGTCCCGGCTCCCCTGCGCAGCCATGCAAGTTGCGTGGCACTGTCCGGCAGGCGTTGTGGAAGCGGCTGTGCTGTATTCTGAATTTTCCAAAGTTGGGTTACGTAGGAACTGAGGCTCCCACTGCTCTGTTTTATTTTTATTAGCCAAACTATTTAACCAGCAGAATTGTTTGCAGAAGCAAAGCACTTGGTCCCCAAATCGTTGAGCTTCCGGTTTCCATCCGCTCTCAGTAGGACAGCGATCATGTGCTAAATCCCAATTAATCATTAAGAAGATATTTGAGGTTTAGCAGCTGTGTTATAAGATACAGTTTTTACTGGTTTCGACCTCAGTTAAATATGTTTTTAATAGTGGATGGTATTTAATTAAACATAAAATAACAGAGGCTTATTAAATCTAGAGAGACCTTTCTTAGCGATGGATATTGAATGTTAAGTAAATACCACTTGGTCATTAGAAGCGTATTCGGTGTGGTTTCACAGCTATGTAATAGGCAGGTATCTTATTACCCATCTACCTAGTTTCAATGAATACGCTCTTAATAATCAATTGCCATTCATTTAATATATAATAATAATTGTCCTATTAGAGCTGAATTAGATCCTTGTAGGAGAAAACGGGGGTAACCTGGTGCTCGCTGGTTTTTTGAGCGTTTTTTGTTTTGTTTCAAGTTGATGGTTCGTTGAGATTAGCTTTTTCTAGGGTCGTTGAAGATTGGATGACACTGGGTTGCATGATGGACAAGTAGGCTTCACATCGTGTTCGTGTTGGGACCTGCCCAGAGCCACCACCACCACCACGGTCAGCCGGGAGCGGGGCGTGGGGTGACGAAGCGGGGCTGAGCAGAGGCGGCTGCGACCATCCGTCCAGGATGCAGGGGGCTGGCAGAGCTGCACTGGAGTCTTGGCATGGCGGGGTTCACGGCTGTGAGGTGATGCTGTGAGTCACGGAGCGTCCTTTGAGCGCTTCTTGGTCTTTCTCTTGGGCAGAAATACATTACACAAGGCTGCAAGGAAGGAGATGAAGCACTGCCAGGGGGAAATGCTTTCTTATACAGGAGGCATTAACCTGCAGAACTTGCCACCATGCAGTATCTTCAAAGCCAATTCATTAGCCGGTGTCAAAGGAGGATGAGACTCGTTTGTGGATGATATGATCAGAAAGAGTCGCTTAGGGCACAGCAGATGTTTCTAATTCATGTTCATGTTTGAAGACAGACCAGCAGCTGACCCTGTTTCCCAAGCTGGTTCTCATCTCTCTGCTCCATGAAGTCAGGTTCTGGTCCCCTGTTTCTCCAAGTTTTTATAGCCTTGTCTTGTGTATCAGCTAAGTACTTTCCAGGTTGCAAAGCATGTAGATTGTCGGTGAACAAGGACCCTAAGAGGACTTGAGATGCTCCATCCCAACCTTAAAAAGCAGGTTGTTGCAGCAGGTTGAGTGCAGGAGTCTTTTGTTTTATTTTGAGGTGAAGTATGATTTATTTTGCAAGGCCCAGCAAGTAGTTGCTGTTTACATCGGTGAGGCATTACTGCATGGCAGGAACTGTTTTGGGGTGGGAAATGGGGGCTGGCACGCTTGGGAAGAACAGGCAGGGCTTTCTCCTTTCCAGGGAGAGATGGAGCAACTTGGCAGCTTGGCAGCTGGAGAGGAGCTGGAGGGTTTGGCCCTTGAGAAGGGGGATAGTCCCCTGCCCTGAGACAGAACTTGCTCCTGGAGTTAGTGTTTTCCTCCTCCTCAGCTTTCAAAATCCCATTTTGTACTTTTGGAGGAAGCGATAGACCAGAGCTGTGAATTTGGGGGCAGCAGGAAAGGCATGGGCTTGTGTGTGTGCAGCATGCATGGCCCAGTCAAGGCGGGAAGTACAACCAGACCACATCATCCTATTAAGGTTGTACGTTTAAAATGATAAATACAGAGGTGGCAGCTTTTAAGCAGAGAGAAAACTGATGCTGCAAAGCACGTTGCCCATGCTGCAGGCAGCGAGCTTGCCTGTGATGGACGTTGGAGGGTTTGATTTCTGGTGGGGGGCACATCTGTGGAGGGGAAAGCTGGAGCACGGAGTATTTCTTTTCTGGGACTCTGTGGGTAGTCCTATTAGCTTTCTTACAGTAGCACTTCTTTTTTAATTTCTCAGTGCTGCCGCGTTTCATAGGCCATAACTTTTAATTTCTCCCCTTGTTAACCTGCACAGCAGTACTGACTCAGTGCTGGAACAATACATGAGACAGTCAGGAGAAGCAGTGATTCATGCTGCCTGGTGGATGGGATGAGCCCGTCTTCTCTGCTCGCTTATTAATTTCTTCTAGTGCGTGAGTCAGGCTCTCCTCGCCCCCGGGCAGGAAAGCAGCCGTGGTGAGTTTTAAACGGGGAGCCAGGAAGGAGGCCGCAGGGAGGCTGGCAGGTAGGGGCTGCTGCTGGTGGCCACCCTGCTCCCTGGGTGCTGCCAGCTCTGAGTCATCTGGTGTGCAGCAGGGGACATCGCCGTGCCGGCACCTCCTGCATCTCCTGCTGGGTCCTGCATAGTAGCAGTCCTAGCGATCCCTCTCTTACCGGCTCGGGAGTCTCGCTGCCTTCCCAAGGATTCCCCTGGGCACGGGGGTGAAGTTTGCAAGCTGGGCTCATGGCCAAGCCGGCTGTATGCAGCGCATGCTCTCCTGCTGCTCGGTCACAGGTTTGGAGGCAAAGAGAGCCGATTCAGCTGGCTTGCCCTGCACATCTCTTTTGGTGTGTGGCACGAGGCTGAGATCCCCTTTCCCCACCTGTCCACCAGCCTGCGGCATGTCCTGACACCCATCCTCCTCTTGGCCCGCGTGTTCGGCAGCGTTACCTGCATGCTTCATCGCTTGGCAGAAGCTATGGGAGCAGTAGGACAGAACTGAGACCAAGCAGGTTCATCACATGTGCAGCAGTGGTTACAGAGTGGGTAGCCTTGTGTCCCGTCAGGATCCAGGCCTGGATTGCTGCAGGGTACCTGACCCCCAGGATCAGCCCCAGCACCAGGACAGCCCCAATTACAGCTTTGCCAATTAACGGCAGCGACAGGCCCATGAAAGCAGCTGGGCTCCAGCTTTGCAGTAGGTAAAGCCATGAGAGCAAAGGTGGGAGAGCACTCGGGCTGCTGCCTTTGGCTTGGCTTTGACCAGGCAGGCACCGAAGAAGCTGCACAGCTGCCTGCAGCCCACAGCAGGTTGCCCAGATTGTTGCTAGAAACACATCTGGGGCTGGGGAGACAGGAAAAGTCAAAGCTTCCCCAGACTTGCAGGCATAAGAGTGGTAAGAGGACTGGTGGGAGAGCAGTTTGTGAAGTCCTGGTTAGCTCTGATCTCGGAGGATGCGTGTTGAAAATAACCCCATGCCGCTGCGTTGTGCCAGGAGCCGCCGCTCTGGGCACCCCGGCACCCTTTGGGGCTGTCAGAAGGATGGGGACGTTGTGGGTGCTGCAGGGATGGCTGTGGCAGGAGGGTTGAGATAGACCAGCTCCCAGTCTCAGCTGGACAGTGGTGGTGCGAGTGGGTGCCTCAACACACGTGCCTGGGCCCGCCTCACTGAAGGGGTCCTTGGGCCGTGGGGCGTTTGAACCGTGGCTCCTGGGGAGCATTGGTGATGCTGATCCTGGGCGTTTGGCATCTTCCTGAGCTTTGGCAGCATCGCAAGGGGAGATGCAAGCGAAGGCATCAAGGTGGGTTTCTCCCATCTGGCTGGCACCGTTCTGGCAGAGAAATCTGTTCCAGAAGGGCTTCCTAGAAGTTGTGCTATTTGTCCTTGATGTCAGGGTCCTGCGCAGACGCCGGGAGGATGCAGAGGTCTGTGCCGGACTCTCCCTGCCTGAAACAAGGGTGAATCGATTCCCTTCCGTGGGTGAGGAGCTGCTTGGTCACCAGGTTGTCCATGCAGCCAAGAAATTTCCTTGTTCGGAGTCACCCTGCCTGTTGAGTCGCCCTCTGTCATCCAGAGGGTGGGCGCCGGGGCTGCCGTACCCCTGCCTGCATCTGGCTGCTGGGGTGGGCTGGGGGCACGCCAGGCAGCTTCACATCGCAAGCTCTGGGCGAGGGGCATCACAGCCTGACCCCACGGGGGTTCGCTCTGTCTTCCTCTCGTTTTGTTCTCTACCCTCCGCAAACAGCCCTGAGTCTACCCAGCCGCCTTGGCAGGCCTCCCCGCGCGTCCTCCACCCCCGGCCAACACAGCCATAAAACCCTCTAATCCGAACAGGCTGGGGCAGAGCAACACCGCTGCCATCAGGACAACTCTCTGTGTGTGGTTTCTATTTATTGCAGATTTATTTCCTCTGGGTCGCCGTCTCTGTTGTTGCTCACTCCTTGGCTCTGCTTCTTGGGAGCATCCAGCATTTACCTTCTTGCAGAAAGGGGCTTTGGGGGACTGTAACTTCATTGTACGTGTCAATTAGGAAAACACCCTCAGGAATTTCCTTTCTGATGCTGCCTGGCTCTACAATAACCTCTGTCTCCGTGTCTGCCGGCTCCCCAGAGCCCGTCCCGCCAATGCAAACCAAAAGGGAGCTGGGAGCAGGCTCAGCTCCGCAGACTCATTGAGCTTCTGTTCCAGCTCCCTCCGAGCGCAGAGCCCCATCTCGTTTCCACTTCTCCCGCGCTTCTCGCTCCCTCTCCGGGCACTGGAGTTTGGAGTTGTTTTGGAAACCGCTGCAACTCCGGCATGACGTCACTGCGATTTTGTAGTATCTCTGTCTCCATCCTAGTTAGGCGCTTCCTGCTCTCTGGCTCTCGCTCTGGCTCGCCTGGCGTGTCTACGCTCTTTCTTCTCTTCCACAATTCCCCAGGGATTTCTTTTCAACTTTTTTTTTTTCCTTCCTGCATCTCTTACACAGCAGCTTTTTCTTCCCTATTTCTTTTTTCTTGAATTTCCTCTTCTCCCCTCTTCTCCAAAAAGGGCCCTTTTGCCCCCAAACTGGCTTTCCCAATTCATTTTTGTAGCAGGCAGCCATGTCCACTCTGCTGCTGCCAGGAATCCCAAGGTGCCGGGATGCTCCTGGCCGGCTGGTTCCCCAGGGCAGGGGACGGGCAGGGGCGCGGGTGACCCCCCAGCCGCAGCAGTGCCACCGTGGCTGTGCGCGGGGGTGCGAGGCGGTGGCAGCTGGACAGGGTCCGGTCTGCAGAGGGTGTTTTCTGCTGCCGCTCTCTGCGCTGGCAGCGGAGCTCAGGCTGCGCCTTCCCTCTCCTCCCCCAGCTCCTCTTCCACCACCTCATCTTAGCCCAGCTTTTCTTGCTCAGCAAATCTTTTGCTTTACCCTGTCAAGCCCTCTGTCCCCACATCCCCAGCGAAGCCACCTTGTACTCTATGGTCCTTGTCTTCACGCCTCCTGCCCCGGCAGCGCCCGTCCCGCTCCCCCCATGAGCACCCACATCCCTGTGCCAGCCCAGGGCTCCTGTGCCACCCTGGGACCAGCCTGTGATAACCAGCACCGCAGTCTCCTGCCCAGGCTTGGAGAAGAGCATATGCAAGGTTTAATCATGACTCTCTAGCGAGCGTTTATGAGCATGAACAAAATATGATTTATTTCTTTAATTTCTTCCCTCGCAACACTTAAATGCTGCCTGATTGCAGGCAGACCTCCCCGGGGCCTGCTGAAGGCATGGCTTGCCTTCCTCCTGCTGCCCGCGCATCCCGACCCCCGGCCAGAGCAGCAAGGTGCTGTGCTTCCTGTGGGAGCAGTCCTAGAAACTGCGCTTTTAAACAAAACGTACAAACATATATATATATATATGTATATGTGTGTGTATATATATGTGACCTCCCACTGCCCTGCAGGAGCTGGGTGTTGCCGTACCTGCCTGTAACAAGTGGGCAAACTGAGGCGCGTGGTATGAGCGCTAGGAGGGTCGTGTGATCACACCACTGTTGCGAGACGGACTATTAGTTTTCCATCCTTGGCTGTGCCTGTGGCTTGCCAGGTCATTTATTCCCCAGAGTATCTTTTTAAGTAATTTGGGTTAAAATTGATTTCGGGCAGTGACTGTCTCTTAACATGTGAATACGCGGTGCCCGGTGATGAAGCCCCAGCAAAGATCAGAGCCTTTAATACAAACTCCTATTAAGGTTTTGGCTGTTGCTGGGGTACAGTGGGGTCTGGATACAGGAGCCTCTTTATCTCAGTTCAGTCAGTTCTTCCTCTGGCTTTCATCTCGTCACCCTGCACGAAGATGTATGCGCATACTTACTTCAAAGCGACTCTCTCTGTCAGTGGATGGTGCTTGGCGGGCACCTGTGGTCAGCAATATTTGGGTGCTTTTCACTTGCCACAAGCTTGCACTGGAGCAGAGGCTCCTGCATCCTCCCCGAGGTGCCTGGAGTCCGTCTGCCTCATGTCCCTAAAATAAACGGGCAGAACAGCAGCGAGTGACCTGGGCAACTCCTTGCAGCGGTGCTGCTGCTGCTGCTGCTGCCTCCAACCAGACGAGCGGTGGATGGGCAGGACTGGGGTTACTGGCCGCCCTGCTCGGCGGGTTTGTGGTTTGTGAGGGCTTTTATGGGAGCGACTGTGGGAACTGGGAAACACAGGATCCCGTTTAGGGCACAAACCCTTCCTCAGGTCAGAGGCTGCTGTCTTCAAAACAGAGGGTAGTTGTGGTGAGTTTGCGCTGAGCGTTAATCCGACAGGGCTGGTGCTGCTGGGCAGGGCTGGGAGTCGCAGCGGGGTTAAGGCAAGGGAAGGGGTGGTGAGTTCGTTAGCTCCTGTGGGACAGGGGGAACAAGGTAAAAAGGTCATTTATTGCTTGTGGAGTATGGAGAGGTTTGTAGGGAGAGGAGCTGTAAACTTGTCATACCCTAGAAAAGCAGTTTCTATCATGAGTGCGGTTTTTGTTGTCCGCTGGAGCTATGGATTCCCAGCTTTGTCCTTTGGGTGGGGTTTCTGGGCTTTTGTGGCGATCAAGCCCGAGAGGTCAGAGGTGCAGCAAGTGCTTCGTGAGAGCCGTGGTGCTGGTGTCCCCACCAGCAACAAACATGTCCCCCACTGCCATCAGTCCCCCCCCGGCTGAGCCTCTTTGGGATACGGCCGTACCCCGAGCTCAGGTGTACGAGGCTTCTCCTGCAGCTGCTGGCCGGGGCCGTACCCTGCGCTGCCCGTCCCAGTGCCCCAGCACCCACACCTTGCCACAGCCAGACGGCACGAGTGTGCCTGCCGAATACCGTCCTGTGGGTTAGAAAAGCCCACCAGTGATCGTTTGGATGTAGCATTAAAGGATCACTTTATCCTCACCAACGTAGGGCTCGCGCAAGCCCTGGGCTGTTTCCAGCCATTACCTGGCTTTTGGGGCGCCTGCCCCGGCCCCGCAGACCTGCCCTTGCTGGGAAGGAGCTGGTGGGGCTGGGGACTGGGCCACTGGGGTGACACAGGGTCCCGGGGGAATACCTGTACCCTTGTTTTCTAGGGACAAGTTGAGGTCATTTTGCTGCTCTCCGCCTGGGCGGATAAACCTGCCTCTGAACAGAGACATTTCCGTGGAAGTTGCCTCGAGGTTTGTCATTGCCACTTACCCTGGGACAGCGGCGGAGGCCTGTAATTGCAGGGAGAGGCCGCGGGTGGCTCGATGGGAATCTCGGGACAGGCTGCTGCCCTCCCAGCAGGGAGAGCCCAGCCGGCCCAGGAGGGAGGGGAGGAGGACGAGGAGGAGAAGGAGAAGGAAGAAGAGGAGGAGGAGAAGGAAGAAGCAGGGGCCCCGTGCAGCTCTGAGCGTTACAGAGATGGTGAGTGATTTAATACCAGAACTAGGGGGGTACCAAAGAGATTTGCTGGGAAAAAGCTAAAATGAATTCAGGGCAGCTATTTTTTTTCACGTGGTTCATGAAGACGTTGTGGATCTGGCTGTGATGAAGGCCAGAAGGGTAGATGGGCTCAGCGAGCAGCCTAGCGGGCTGCAGGCCTGTGAGGTGCGGAGGCAACCGGTGCCCAGACCCCTGCATGCGGGAGGATGCACCAGAGGAGGGACTGTGCCAGAGGAGGGATGGCACCGGAGGAGGGACCGCTCCAGTGGGCATCGCGGCAGCTGGCACCGAGCTGTCGTGGCTCCCCGCTCCGAGCAGCAGCTGCTAGGCGGGCTGTTGGTTTAGCCCAATACACTACCCTAGTTCTGAAGGTGTCCCCATGCCCACTGATCCGGAGGTAAGCAGGAGCCGGCGGGATGGGGTGAGCGTGAGGACATGGGCAGGAGCTGCAGGGTGGGGACCAGGGAGTAGGTGCGACAAAGAAGGGCCGTGGGCGGCGGGAGGAGGAGCGGCAGAGCCCTGCCCAGACCTAAAAGCCCCAGCAGCTTTTAGAGATGTGCATTTTGCACGCAGCATGTGTCACCCGCCACCCGAGCGGCCGCTGCGTTTTGGCACAGTCCTTCCAATATGCGTCACCTGCCACGGGAGGATGCCCTGCGTGAACGTAAGAGTTGCTTTTTCGCGTGCTTGTCGCCTTCTGCGTGGATGCTGGGCTTGGCTGCCCTCCTGCGTGGCAGCCCGGCTTGGCTGAAGTGGCAGGAGTTTTGCCGGAGACCAGGTGGAGTCAGCACATCACCTTCCTCCCTGGTCTCCACGTCCGCGGGGACGCAAGGTCCATCACCACCCTGCCCCTCAAGTGACAGCACGCTGCCATGAAGGTCCTCCGAACTGGGGCTGGGGCCTCTCTGGGCACTTCCATCGTGCCACTCCCCCAAAGGGATTCTTAAGCTTGTTTGATTATGCATTAAAACTGGTCCACAGGTCCCGAGTGATGGAGGAGAGGGGACCAGGAGGGTTTCAAAAGGGGCCAGGCAACAGCAAGGTGTACTGGGTCTTGTGCTGGGCGGTGGAGGGGTGTTTGATTTCTAGCTCTGCAGCATGGCACCTCGGCGTAGCTGATTTTGAAGATTTGCAAAAGAGGTGTGCTGGAGCTGAGAGGCTCTGCAGAGCCCCGGGTCTGACCTACTGAGAAAAAGCATTATATTTTTATAAAACAAGATGCAGGTATTACATCATCTGTGTTCTTTGCAAGGATTTACCGAGGCTGTATCATGTCATAGACATACGTTCTGCTCTTAGTTTCCTGAAGCTGGTGTTTCAGATGAAGTCAGATGCAATCTCTGCTGTGCAGCATTTTTCCAGGTTGACGGGGTGAGATCTCCTCTGCCTGCAGGCAGCAGATGTGTGGCAGTGGTGTGGGGCACCCAGGGGACCCCAGGCTCTGCAGCCTCAGCCCAGGGCCGGAGGGCTGCGGGACCAGAGAGGGCTGGGGCTGCCTTCCCCTGCATTCGCTGTGCACGGCTGCCACTGTCTTGGGATTTCGTGGCACCTTAGATGGTGTTGTACATGAGTCCTGCCTGGCTCTGGCCCTTGGAAACGCCATTTTCTGGAGGCCCAAAAAGGAGAAAACAAATAACAAGGCTGTTGCTGTGATAGCTGCTGGTGATATCCCCCACCTTCTGTGGGGGTGTTGGGATCGCTGGGCTCTGCAGCAAGGTGTCGGGCTGCTGCCCCATCGCCTGGGCGTGCTGGTCCCTGCACCCCGGCACGGAGGCGCTGCCCTGTCCCTGCTGTGCGTGGGGACTGTCCAAACCAGGCAGTGCAAGAGTCACAGGTGTTTGAGCAGTTTATCAAATTTCAAAGAAATTTGGAAGGGCTTCCAAGCGCCGAAGGATTCATCCATTTGCGTTTCTCAGTCTCACATCCCTGGGTAAAGTTCACGCGTGCCTTTACATTGAATCCAGAAGGGGGTGGAAGGTGGATGCTCCCTTGTGCGCACTCTTTTATTCTCTGTGCTGACAGCAGTAATGCCAATAAAACAAATTTTTTGTTTTCTGTGTTCATTTGATCTCCTGCAATAACAGCATGTGGAGCTTGTACAGCCCTCCACCTCCCCGGAGCGCTGCGTGAACATGACGCGCGTCTTCTTGTGACCAGTAAATAGCATTTGGGGAGTGAAAAGAAAAACAGAAAGGTTAGTTCGTTATTCTTTGTGATATATGAGAAAGCTGTCAGCTCCATCCTGAAATCATGAATCCCCGGGTATTCCTGGGACAGGGCGAAGGAATGCATCCTGCAGTATTTTTTCACTTGGAACCACCATTTGGCTGTTCTGGGTCTGAAAAGTTTAACTTCGGCTGAGTAACAAATTAATGCCGTCTCTTAGTCATTGTCTGGCTTGGATGGAAACACTTAGCTGACCTGGTTTATCTGTGTATCCATCCCGATGGCTTGGACAGGTCTCTTTGCTGGCTGCTGGGTGCCTTCCAGGGCGCTCGCTTGCGGTGCCGCTCGCCTGCTGCAGCGCCGGCGATGCACACAGTGCCGACGGGCGTGGAGGAAGGTCGGACATGGTGCTGCTGGTACTTGTCACGGTCTCAGCGTATGAGCGGAGGTGGTTTCTGGAAGGTTTTTTGTTGAGTTTTTTTTTTTCTCTTTTTTACATTATTTTTATTAGACTGGTAGAGCTGGAGAAAAGCTCTTCAGGCTTCTGCTTCAGGCCGGTGGCAAGGGGGCTCTGTGCCCCAACACTCGGCTGGTTTAAAAACTGCAGGTTGATCCTGATAAAAGATGAGCTCTAGCCCTCGCTCACATCTCCTCGCCTTGTGCGTTGGCAGGGTGGTCCACAGGACTGGCGGGAGGCATGTGGAGGTGCTGGGGCGCTCCCCGGGTCTCTGCGTGCTCGTGACTTCCGAACTGGAAAGGGGACTTGGAAAGATCCTTGCTGAACTTTCTATATTGTTGGTTTCATTTAAGCGAGGAACCAGCTCATTGTGCGGTTGCAAACGTGACAGCACATTCACCAGGCCTCAGGAGCGGGCGGTCAGACCGCGGGATTGCATCCTCCTTCCCTGTGTGCCGCATCGCCTGCGCCTCGCCGCGGCGCCTGATCCCATGCCAGCCCCGCGCGCTCTCAGGGCAGAGACGGGCTGTGACGGGCTGACAGCATCCGGCTTTCTGCTGCTGTGTTGCATCTGCAGAAATGTGTGAAAAGGGAGGATTTTATCCGCCTCGGATATAATGCAGGTTGAGGGGGAGCTCGGGGCCGCCTGTGCAGGGGGAAGATGGTACCTGCGTTGTTGGGTGCTGCACGCCAGCGCCCGCATCGCCCCCCGGGTTAGCACCGGGGCATCTCCCCGTGCTTCATTCAGGCTAAGAGGACCCTGCCTGGCTCCAGCCCTCGCACCCCTGCAGAGCTGCCCCGAAACCATCCCCACTCCTCTGCTGCTCAGGAGAGCCCGAGCGAGATGGGCTGGAAAGCCAGTCAGAAGCAAAGTTAATTTAAAAAACCTCGACGAAGAGCTGTTTTTCTAGTACTGGCCAAGAAACGTGACACTGAACAAATAGTAGAAAATAAAACAAAAAATAAAATTCACATTGGATCTAGAAACAGCCTTTTAATTTGCAGAATCTACGATGTCTGCGTGCAGAAATCTTAATTTCAGATCCGGTCTTTCAATGCAAATGTCACTTTAAATAGATATTTCTGTGTGCACGTTCTGGTGCCTTTTGCCATGTCGTTAATGGATTGCTCATTCTGTGAGTACATTCTTGTCTCATTTTGTATCCCCATACATTAAATTGATAGTTTGGGGGATTATTGCTCGTTCCAAGATTACATGGGTGGAGTCCCCTTTATATGGCCATGCTGGTATGTAGTGAATTTGAATTGGCGCAGCAGAAAACTTGAAAATTTGGAACAGATAACTGTCTCCTATCTTTATATGGGAACATCAGAGTTTCTAGCTTTATTCTGGGGTTCTTGCCATTCCAAATATAATTTATTCTTTTATATAACTGTTTTCATATGATACACTCTGAAGAGTGGATAATGGTTTTGGGGAGGAATATAATAATTTTTTTTTTCCCCTCCAAGGCTGTCTTCCCAATTAATGAGATTGAGAACACGTTCCAAAAATCTATTTTTCCCCTCCGGGCTTTTTCTGATGTACTCAATTTATTCTGTAGTGTGTCTTGCGCTTCCTTTATGGAGTTTGATGCCTAAATATTTAGTGGTGGTTGGCCGGCTGGAGCCCGTGTAAATACTTAGCGTACCGATGCGATCTCTCGGCAAGCTTGGGCAGCGAGGGCAGGTCTGGCTGTCCCGGTCCCTTTCCGCCCAGGCAGGTGGGCTCAGGGACATGGCAAAGTCCCCCCCTTGCCCCGCCTGTGCTGACCTGAACCTTGCTGCCGGCTGGGGTTGGCGTTAGGGGGGAAGCTGCTTGCTTTTGGAGGGTGGAGGAGTATCCTCGTTCCTCTTCTCCTTTTTACTGTCCTGTCTGGATGAGAAGCGAGTGGCCTGGAGTGAACCGGCCCCTCCTTCCCTCAGCCTCGGGGCGGCAACAAAAGGATATTCCTAGAGAAGCGTGCAAAGCTCAAGGGGCTTTTTCTACTTAAAGCCTCACCTGTAACATACACAGATAATGTTTTTGTACGTTTTTCTCTGTTTAAACGTTTTTGGAGGGGTATCTACATTTCTTACAAACCCATCCAAGTAAGCAGCCCCAGGCTTTCGGCCCCGCTCTGCCCTCCGTGGCAGTTGGCGTCGCCTTCCAAAGATGCTCGTTTTCCAGCTTTCTCTGGCGATGCCGCGGGATGCAAATTCAGCCTAAACCCCTGACTGTGCTGGGCGGTTCCAGCGTGGGCTTCGGTGCCCTGGAGTTGTTCTCCCGCAGGCTCTTGGGGCACCTTGGCTCTCCCAGGGCACTTCGTGCTCCCCCTTCCTTCCCCCGGCACTCCTGAACCCATTTTTGTGCCCCGGGGCAGTGCCGGGTGAGAGGGGCCGTCTGGCAGAGCTGCCAGCCACCGCAGGGGTGCAGGTGAGGAGGGTGAGGCTGAAGAGCGGGGCCGGTGTCCCTGGGGTCCACAGAGGGACGAGGGCTGCGTGGTGGCAAGGACCGGAGGAGCACGGACGTTAGTGTCTGCTCCCAAAAGCCTGTGGCGTATTAATTTCGGAGAGCCTTGCAGCTCCAAAATGAGTTGGTTGATATGCTTCAAGCCCTGTTTTTAAAAGAACCGCTTTTGGTTTGAGAGTAAATGTGAATTTTTAGGCCTAGAGGAGTTATCTTGACTCGGTGATGGTGGGAAAGGGGCGCTCAGCACAGACCCTTAAGTGTTACCCCGGGCACTGAAGTCATGTCTGCTCTCTTTAAGTGGAGGTTTTGCTCCGTGAAGTGTCTGTATAAATATCCCCTCCTCACTCAGTGTCTGTGCTCCCCCGAGTCACATCTGCTCCCTTTCCTGACCAAAACTGAAGAGCACATTGTACCCTCCTGTGCCCCCCAGCCCGCCCAGAGCCATCGGCTCCCTGGGGACGAGCAGTGCAGGAGTGGGTTTCCTGGTGTGACGGGCTCGCTGCTGGCCGCCGGGGAGGAGGAGGAGGAGGATGAAGAGACCAGCTGTGAGGAGCATCATTATTTTGCAGCGGGCATGTTGTTCTGCAAGCGGCTCCGCTCTTCCTCCGAGGTCTCAGTTAAGTTAAGAGCACATCGTGGTCGTGTTTGCATCATGCAGTGGTTGATGGGCACGGAGCCGGCTGCCAGCAGCCGGGTTCCCAGGAGTGAGGATTTGTATTTACATAGTTTGACTCAGACGTTGTATACCCTCGGGGAGCCGCTTTCTGGGCCAAAAGAACAAGAGACCTGCTCTCCGATGGCGTTTCGAACTCTGGTTGGATGAAGTCCCGTGCGAGGGCTGGGTTTTATTCAGTCCCCTGCTGACAGCCCGGTTCATGTTCCTGCAGGTCTTGCGTGCGCGGTGGTTATTAATAGCTCATCGGTGGGTGGGTCACAGGCCAGGTTGGCCAGATCCCTGCTCCGGCAGGATCCTCTCCCTTTTCCAGGTGTGTTACCAAAGGAGTGATTTGATGGCAGAGGGCCCTTCCTGAGGGTGCTGCGCTGCGGTGGCCCTGGTCCCTCTCACTGCGGCAAAGGCATTGCTGCCTGCGTGCTGCCTGGGCAAGGGGCTGTGGTGCCTGGGCTTCCCCACGGGACAGCAAACCTCAGGCAGCCGGGATGGGGGACCCCGCTGTGGGGACACTCGTGCTGTGGTCCATTTGCACCTGGTGGCTTGTCCCTACCAAGGGGACGAGGCTGCCAGAGAAGAAAGGGACGTACCCCCACATCTTGATTTTTCAGACTGAGTGGAGGGGTACCCCCCAGACCCAGTACCGGGGGGGCAGATGAAGGCAGGGGGAGAAGACAAGGGAGATGCAGAGGTCTGTCTGAGGAGAGGTGGGTTGGCGGGTCAGACAGCAGCCAGGCTTTGGATGGGACCAGCCCTGCTCAGCCTGCTCCGGTGGGGCAGGGCGAAGGGTGGGGTGGTGGATGGCGAGCCTGCTCCCTGCCAAGGTGCTCCTGGGGAGTCAGGGCCCTTGGACACCACCTGAAGTACTCTCCTGGAGACCCTCATCCTTGTGGTGCTCACCAGTGCCCCTGGATGCCTCAGGGAAATGGTCTTTCCCAGCCCGAGCTGCAGCCCTGGGTCCTCTGCGTCCTGGGAAGCTGCAGCTGATTGAGCGGAGCATGCGATGGGGAGGGCACCCGCTCGTTTGCTCCCCGCACTATAATTAGCCGGGTTGGCAGGCAGACCTGCTGTCAGGCTGCCTGACACCCAGCCAGGCTGCGGGGCTTGCGATGCAGCATGTAAAGTACATGCTGGAGGACGGGGTGTAATTAACTGCAGGCCCTCGGAGCTGAGAGCTGACTCCTCGGCTTCCAGCCTTTTTTCTTGCCTTTTTTTTTTTTTTCTCTCAATGATGAAATATATAACTTCACCTATAAACCAGTATAAACATGCAGGAGCTGGTAAGCCCAAAGATTAAAAAAAAACAAAAATGTTTGAAAATACCAGGCAATACATGAATGCGATGTTACAATCAGGCAGCTGACACCCCCTCTAAATGAGGCAGAATAAAAAAAACCCAGGTTCTAGCAGCAACACGAACTCAGCCGCGCTGCACCCCCTGCGTGTGCCGTGCTCAGGGTTTAACGCTATAAATAGCAGCATATTCAGCTACACATCTCGGCCCTGATTCTGCAAACACTTAAGCCCAAGCACAGCTCTTTCCCGACGTGCTTAAAGTTGCAGTAATAGTTTGCAGGCTGTAATCAAGAAAGAGAAGAAAAAATAAGGTAGAAAACAGAGTGTGCACAGCACTCTGTGGGTACCAGCTATCGATGGATATACAGCCTGGGTGTCTGCTGCTCCTCCCTTGCAGCTCCTGCGCCCTTACCTACCTAATTAAGGATTTAGTTAAGGAAAACATGGAGAGAAGGTGCCTACGCCTGTGCATGCGTGTCACCGTGGATGTTGTTGTTGAGCTGGCGGAGTTTACAAGCTCCGGTGGTTTTGCCAGCAATTTGACAAGTTCTTTCATCCAGAGAAGCTCCGATGAGCAGCAAGTGCACAGCTCGGTCTGTGCCAGCCCTCAGCATGGCTCGGGGAGGTCCTTCCAGAAAGAGAAACTTTTTAATAAAGAGGCTGTGCGTGCATGCGTGTGTATATATGCATAAATTAATTTTTGCAGGCATGTAGCAGTACAATAGAAGTTGAGAAAAAAAGTTTCCTGGATGAGCTCTCGGTAAAGAAATGCTTTGAAGTTCAGGTCTGCCTTAACGTGGTGTGAGCTGCGAGGGGTTTGCGGGTGAGCAGCCCCCGTTGGGGTGGGGAGCGTGGCCTGGGAAGAGGCTTGGCTGGGGAAAGCAGGGGCAGGAGAAGGCTGGGGGAGATGCTGAGAGAGGGTGGGAAGGCAAGGGAAGGCACGGTGGCAGGGGAATGAAAGATGAGTGCAAATGGACTTGTTTATTGGGGAGTGTTGGCAGATGCTCATTAGCAGACTTGCTTTTCCTCCCGATAAGAAGGCAGGCTCGGGGACAGATCCTGTCCTCGTTACCCTGACTGATGAGGAACCCAAAGTCGGTTGCGAGGGTTCATGCTGCAGCCAACCCAGTTGTGCGCGTTTAATTGCCAAGTGGAAGGAGAACCGAGGGAGGAGGGGGGTCGCCGGGCGCTGCTGGGCGGCGGGGCTGGCAGGCGCCGGGGCTGTGCCGGCGCAGCTTGCGGCGCTGGGGCTTGGCTCCGTTCCTCCTTGGCCCGACACGCACGTGTGCGCAGATCTCTACTCCTCTGTGCAATGCACCTGCGAGGGTGCACTCCGAGGAGAGGGAAGCAGAATTTAATGATGTTGGGGAGTTTGGCCTGGTCCTCATGAACACAACCTGTCGGCAGGGCCAGGGTGAGCTGCTGAGATGGGCTCTGGAGCGAGGGGCCAGTAACAGGGCTGCTCTCCAGGAGAACCCATCTCGTTGCTTTCCTGGGGGTCAGGTACAGGTTGGGTGAGGATGAAGCCCATTTTCCAAAGAAGCAGGTTTACGTTTGCGTTTCAGCCCCTTGGAAAACACCAAGGTCTCCCCTCCTGGCTCCCGGACGTGAGGGTGGATGAGCAACCAGAGAAGAGCGTTCAGCCTCTGGTAAGATGATCCGGTGGAACGTGGGTGCCCACCTGCTCGCAGGAGGCCGTCCTGGCGTGGCGAGGTGGTGGGGTCAGGCTGGCGTCTGAGCAAGGCTGTGGTGTCAGGATGCGCCAGCCAGGGGAGCCGGTGAAACACGGGACCTCTTCCTGCGTAGGTCTGTGGTGTCTCCGGTGGGGAGAGCTGCTTGGAGGACACTACGAGCTCCTCCAGCTCCCGGGTGTGGGTTGAGCTGCTCTGCTTGGAGGGGGGGGCTGCAGGGCTTCGTTTCTGTTCCCTGGACTACCTCAGTGTACCTCGCGTGCATAGCCATGTTTCCCTTCTCCTTCCCCCCTAAATGATGCAAAAGCACTTTTCTCTAGTTTTCAGCACGTTTTTCACCTTCCATCAGACTCAAAGCCCCACTTGGATGCGTGTCAATGCCCCGTGTGCGTGCACAGGGTCAGTGCTGTTTGCAGGCGAGTGTGATAGCTGGTTCAGGCTCCCGCTCTAGAGCTGGGCTGGGATGAGCTAGCCGCTGAAGAATGAACGTGTTAGAGCCATTGGCATCCTCCCCTGGCTGGGTTGGGCCTGCGGGGAATTGTCCGCCCCCTCCTCGGAGCCTTTGTAGTTGAGGCAGGAGGAGGCAGGATCACAACGGCAAGAGCCTGGGGCTGGCACGTGCAGAAACGCTGGCGGCTCACGCATCCCCCCATGGTCCACCAGTACTTCGGTTTTGCCAAAATGCCGTCCTCCAAGAGACCAAGGCTCTTTTCTGATTCCCAATGGCACATGTCCTCCTCCCTCCTTGCCTCGAGCCAGCCCCTTCCATCTCTCCATCTGGGCAGGCAGTGCTGCTGCCCTGGCCTGACCCTTCCGCTGCCACCAGATTTTTTTCTGCCGTGTGACCTATCCTTTCTTAATCACCCCTGTTCTCCATTCCTTAATCACCCCCATACTTCAGCACGCAGGCAGGGATCTGCTCTCCAGCAAGGCTGGCCTTTGGAGATGCAAAGCTGCGCCCAGCCGGGTGGCCCAGAGCTCCCTCCCGGGCATGAGCTGGTTTGCAGCACTGCCACATTGAAGGCAGAAGTTATCACTGTGATTTTTGGCTGAGCAGTCTGGTTCGTCCACCCTGAAATTCAGGTTTTAGGATTTGAGGGTTCATCTGGCCTCAAATTCATGTTTCAGGGAGACTCGGGGCTGTATTAGCCCAGGGCCCTGGCAGCACTGGGGCAGGGCTGTTTTGAGGGGTGCCGTGCTGGGGGCAGGTCGCGATGGCAGGCAGGATGGGTGCCAGAGCCCGCGGAGGGGAGCCGATGTCTGCAGGGGAGGAGGCAGCAGCCCTTTGGTTTCTTGGCCAAGCCCATGCCAGAGGCAAGGGACTGGACGGAGACAGGGGTGCATAGCACGCCGAGCCCCGGGATGCTCCGGCTGGGTCGGCCCTCGCTCGGAGGGATGCTGCTAGCTGGGGCAGGGGGGTGACATCTCCTTCCTCCTCCTTCCAAACAACCCTCTTGCATCCCAGGCTCTGAATTTTATTCCCCTTCCGACAGTCAGGCATCAACTCCCGATTACTCATAAATGCAGCATGTTGCAGATCCGCGGAGCTTGATGAACGGCTGCGCCTGAAAGCACGAATAGCCAGGATCCAGGGACAAGAAGCCGGGATGGGGGGGACACGGACTGTGCAGCCTAGGTCTGTCAATCCTGTCTTGCCCTGGGGGCCAAGCGTCTGCTGCCCGTGCCCAAATCCCCCTGGAATCTGCCCGGCCTGGCTTGGGAACCCGGCTCGGGGATGCTGCGGCTGCTGGGGCAGGCGCTGAGGTCCCAGCAGGTGACCAGGCATGGATGGCAGGTTTGCAGCATAGACCGCTATCGATGATGGCCCACAAGTTTGTTTTGCAGAATCTTCTTCTAGCGTGGAAAAATAACTCATCCCTCGGTTTTTATCGCTTTTGTTTGTGTGGGCATTGATTACGCTGGGAGTTACTGAGCCAGATTTTATTGGAATGACTGAGAAAGCTGCCACCTGCAAGCAGCCGCTTGTCTTTGGGGATTATTTTGGCGTAGTTTCTAAATAATTGCATGAGGCTTCTTCAGCCTTGCTAATAACTTCATTCTCCCAGGGACACTGCCCAGAAAAAGATGAGCTGAGATTATGCTTTGCAACATTTAGGAGAGGAAAAAGTACAACAGGATTGATGTCTGCTGGTGTGAATAAATAAATAATACAATACCTCTGCCTTAGCCCCTCCGTGAGCATCCTTGTTTCCAGCCCCGTGTCTGTTATCTCCCCAGTTTGGCTGAATTTCAGAATTCAGAGCGGTCCTTTAAATCGGTCTCATCTTTTCTGTCTGCAGTATATTGTGCTAATTCTTATCAGGGACCAGCAAGGCTGGCTCTGGAGATGAGCTGTCCTAGGGAAGCCTGCCTGGTAGCTTACATACGTTGTGTAACTTGGGCTTGTTAAATATATGATTTAAATAACTTGCAAAATAGTTTACGTAGTGCCTGAAATGTGAAATTAAGAGAATAATTTCAGGCACTCATGTTGGCCCAGATTCTCACAGATTTGCAAAGACTTTGTTAAAATCATAGGTCACGTTTTAAATAACGAGACAAGCCCACAAATGTCTTTGACATTTTGTACAAAATCTAGTATGTAAAAGAAGCGTGTTTTGCAGTGCCGAAGGGAGCCGGGTCGTTGCATACATCGATCGCCCTGCCGTGGTGAGGAGGGTTGGGAAGGGCAGCACTGGGAACGCCACTGGGAAGATGAGAGGTCTTCCCACTGGTCCACTGGTTTTGATGCTACTGGGCAAGCCTTAGCGATGGCCCAGATGCAGCTGGGTGTTGCTCTACTAGTTTGGGAGGCTGCATTTTTACACCCCTGCAAAGGTGCTTTTTGAGAACCTGGACATGTGTCCTTAAGGCTAATAAATCCAGTCTGACCTCTCAGTTCATCTTGTTTTAGTGTAAAAGCACCAGGAAAGTTGGTGTCCAGTTGCCTTCCCTTTCCCTCGTAGCATTTCTAAGGTGTTCCTGTGACGCTGCACTTCCAACATAGACGTTGCACTTTTCTGTGAGAGCAGAAGGGCTCTGAGCATCGCACGGAGAGGTCCTTTAATCAAAACAAGGGCAGTGCAAGCATGGCTCAGGTATTCTTGTACGGGGAGGGGCGGAGGATAGCAGTGGTAATGACCTTGAGACAACGCTTTCTTCATCACATTGGCAGGCAATCCCCGCTTCTTGGCAGGCTGCATCCTGGCACCCAGGAGCTGTGGGCTTGGCGTCAGCCTCCCCTTCTGCTGCTGCCTCTGCTCGGGTGGTTGTTTCCTCTGCAGAGGAAAGAGATTAAAGACGGTGCCCGGCCGCATCCAAAAGGGCAGACGCTCGGAAGGCACGCACCCGGGGGGGAGCGAGGCATTGAGGACACTGCCAGGCTCTCAGGACATCATCTGGGTCAGCATCCTGGTGTCCCACCTTCCTCTCCTGGCCCTGCCAGCAGCAGGAGCGTGAACGCCGGAGGGATGGAGGGTATAGCCTGGCAGCTTTTCGGTAGCTGCCTTGCCCAGTGCCATGTGCCAGGGCGGTGGGGGCTGCTCCTGTCCCTCCAGATGCCCCTGTGCTGCCGGTCCCCACGGTCGCTTGCCTCCGTGTGTCAGGAGGAAAGGGTGGAGATGGGCGCAAGCCTCGCTTGAAGTATTTGTTTTAAAAATACTCACCGATAAAAATGACTCTCTCCATTATTTCATTAAGGGATTTAAAATGTGCTTCCTAAACCCTGAGTCATCAATGAAATGAGCAAGCGAGAAGCAGCACAGCGGGTCCCGCTGGAGGGTGACTCACGCTGCGGGGGGGCTTGGAGCTTGCAGGAGACTCTTTGAACTGGGGGATGCTCCGCTCCCTCCCTCCCTCTCAGGAAGGCCAGGGTCTCCCCAGCATCCTGAGCAGCAGCAGGAGGTCTCTGGGAGCCTGTGGGACTCCCGGATTTATTGTGGGAGCTGAGCCATCACACTGCAGCCATGCCTCTCTGGAGACCCCAGCTATGCCTTGATGCACAGGAGCCACCAGCAGACAACTCTCCTGGAAGCCTGCAGATCAACCAACAACAGTGCATGCACGCAGGCAGGCATTTGATTTTTTGTTGTGTACTTGCATAGATAAAAGCCTCCAGATCCCATATCAGTTCAGGAGGAATTGATCTTTCCTCCCAGAAGGCAGAGGAAAATGCCAGGTCACCTCTTGCTTATTTTTGGGAGCTCTCTGCCTCTTTCAGTCCCCAGGCACAGGCAGAAAAAGAAAAGCTGGTCCCAGCTCCCTGTAAGGCCAGGAACTGTCCCCTCTGTGCTGGTTTATCTAGTCGGCTTTGTAAAAGCCCTTAGAAACGCTGGTCTATCCCTCCCACTGGAGTTGGTTCAAACTCTGTTCAAGCTCAGTGCCAGGACAGTTTTCCTAAGATCCAGGCTGCATGTTCCCTTTACCCCACTCTGCTTCCTTACGTCCCATCCTTCCCTAGACTACTTTTCCACAATCTTCCCCTCCTGCGGATGCTGGCTGAGACCGCAGTACCCGGTGCGGTGGGACAGGGGTGGTGGCTGGTGGCACTGTTGCAGCCACGCTGCTGCCCCTTCGTGCACCACGCTACAACAGGCAGCACCCACGCTCGGTCCTGCCCGCAACCTCCCATCACCGATTCCCTAAGTGCTTTCTAATTAATATCTTCAAACCATCGGTGAAGGCCAGCTCCCCTGCTTGGGAGGATCTTCCCAGGTGCTGCTCTGAGCTCTCTCAGTGCTCCTGGCCAGTCGTACCGGGATGTTGTGATGTCCCTGCCCTTGGCAAAATGCCTTGGGCATTTTATTTTTACTACGGCTACATCTTACAGTGAAGTGCTGCACAAAGTCAGGCCAGCCCCAAGGAGCCCTGTGGTCTCTTAGGGCATCGCTGCCTTCTCGCCTCCTTCCTCCTGCCGATGGCTCTGCGCTGCTTTACTTGCAGTTTTCAAAGTGTCTGTGGTTTATCCTCCACCTGGTTTATTAACCTCCTCGGTGGATGGTCCCTGTCCATGGCTCCTGTTGCGACACCACATGTGCCTGCGCTCACTTCTCCTTCTACTTTTTTGTGAGGATCTCCCTTAGAGGCGGTTGAAAACATGTCCTTGCCTTGGGCCTTGCTGCTGGCCCTGACCACCTTCTCTGCCCAGGCATCACCTTTGCCAGCCTCCAGCAAGCTCTCCTCCGTTCGCTGGTGATTCTTGTGGCCAGGTGCTTTCCTGCCGCTCTCCTGGACCCTCTGGATCCACGGCCACCTTGGTTTTGTGCATGCTTGGGAGAAAGAAATGCAACGTGGTGGGATGGACCTGTGTAACTTCATCTGACTGCTAGGCATGGTCCCTTTCTCTTCTGGGAAGAGAGTAAGGAGGCAAAGGGCTATGCAGGGGCAATATGGGGAAACTGAGGCATGAGGAGGGAAGAAATGGCTCAAGGCCAGACCCTGGGGATCCACAGCTCCTGGCCTTGCTCCAGGCCAGATGCCTTGGACACGTTGCTGGAATTCTGCTTTTCCTCCTCATTTGCTATTTTCTTAATAAGCTTTAAAGTCAGCTATTTTGGCTTATCATTGCTGCGATCACTCCCCGTTTTGTTGGGTTTTTTTTCCTCTCTGCAAAGTTAGTGCCTCATTGTTTTATTCCAGATATCTAGAACCTTCTCAGTTTTCCGTGACTCTTAAAAAATAATTGCTTGATAAGCTCAAGGTAACCCCTTCTCTTAGCATGCTCATGTAGCTCAGCCTGCCAGCGGCTTGTGGACTGCACAGGCTCGTGAGCCGTGGAGCGCGCGGAGGGGCAGGCAGGCTGCCATGCCTGTGGTGCTGCTTACCTGCAGCCGTGGCACGGCGCCGGCACAGGGCACGTGGCTTCGCTGGAGCTTCTCCACCTCCCTTTCTGCAAGAGCTGAACTTGCAAGGTGAGCCTTTCTTTTTCCCCAAGTTTCCACGTGGTTTTCCCTCGTTAGGGATTGATTTCAGAGACCTGCATTTCCATCCTACCGAGAGACGAGGGGAGGTTAACACTTGTGATACCCGTGACTGTGTGAAGGGGCTACTGCAGATTTTGTCACCTCCTACGCTGGGAATATTGGTGATAGAGATAGTCCCCCCAGCATTTTAGAAAGGTAGAAGAGTGTCAGCATTGTTTCCTGCTGTTACCAGCACTCTAGAAAGGTCAGGTACTGTCTGGAGCTGGCAAAGGACCTGCGGGGTCGATGAGAGCTTCTTCCCACAGACCTTGGCTGCAGCTGGGTGGGGGGGTCCTGACTGCGCAGGATGCGGGTTTTCCATGTGTCGTTTCAGTGGTGTTGAGAAAGCTGTTTGCAAGTGGTTTCTCCTTAAATATCAACAGTTCTCTGTGATCCCTGCTAGCACAGATAGCAGATGGAACTGAATTTGTCGTGGCTCATCACCCTCGTTGCAGCCAATCCGTAGTTTGGGAACTGGCACCCTGGGTTTTAAGTGTCAAGTTTTAAAAAGTAAGGAAATATCTCATGGGAATGCTGTGCCGGAGGGAGTGGAGTTGTTCCCGGACGTGCTGTGGGCTTGGAGGACAGGTTCCATGGCCTAGGGCATTTGCTCTGTGCAGTTACTGCTGTGCTCATTTCTCTGCTGCTTCAGGAATGCACAGAGTGGTTGAGAAGATCACCCAGTCCGACGCCCTGCTCAAGGCAGGGTCACTTACACTCGGTTGTCCTGGATGCCCAGGACCATGTCCAGTTGCGTTTTGAATGTCTCCAAGGCTGGAGACTCCACCGCATCTCTGGGCAGCCTGTGCAAGCATTTGACGACCCCATTCTGGTGTCTGGCCATCAGTCCCGTGGGGCTTTGCTGTAGCTTCTGTCGTGTCAGAGGAGAGGAAGCAGCAAGGAGAGCCAAACGATGCCGCTGTCCCTGCCCAATGGGGATTGCTCGGAGCCCATCAAGCCTTTGCACGCCGACACGGTGTTCGGCACATGGGCAGATGAGATCTTCCCACCCCAAAGGGCTGCTTCTTGTGCACTCCAGGCTCTACCCCAAGCCAGAGCTCAGGTGCGTCCCCTGGCCCCATGGGCATGTGAGACGTGCAAGAGGGTGGCACACATCCAGCTCCACGTACCTGGCGCTGCGGGTTTGGTTGCAGCCTCTCAGCACTGGTGTCTGACCAACACCTCTATGCTGGGGAGAGAGTCAGCCCATCTCGCTGGCTTGGCCAGAGCTCCCTTTTGGGGGGATGCTTTGGTGACAGTGGATCCTTGCCTGCTTAAAAGCTGGGGCCCTCCTCTCCCCGCTTGCTTTTCAGTTCCAGGGTGGGAGCACCCGGTGGCTTTGGCCAGGGAGGGGAGCGCCGGGAGAGCTCCTGTGCCCCTGATTAGCATTCGGCCCCGCTGCTCCTGCTGCTCCGCTGCTTTGGCGTTCGCGCTCGCCATTGCCTGGCAACCACGGAGCAAAACTACAACAGCAGCCCCAGAGCCCGAGCGTGCGTCGTCCCGCGAGCGTGCACGCACGCTGGCACACGCCTGCTGCCCGTGAAGGGACAGGGACGGGGTGGGTGGCGGGGCCACCCCGCGCTGCTGCCCGCCGTCCCCCATCCCAGCAAGGGGCAAGGGTGAGGACTGTCCCCGAGAGGAGGAAGAGGAGGAGGAGAGGGCTCTGGCG
Source organism: Gymnogyps californianus (assembly GCF_018139145.2). Taxonomy (NCBI): domain Eukaryota; kingdom Metazoa; phylum Chordata; class Aves; order Accipitriformes; family Cathartidae; genus Gymnogyps; species Gymnogyps californianus. Next base: position 18,779,298 of record NC_059485.1, read on the forward strand.
GTGCAACGGCTTTGCTGACACCCAGGTTTGGTGGGTCGGTCTGTCTGTCTGTCTGTCTGCCCCGGCGCCACCCGCCGTGAGCATCCCGCTATGTTGGGCACGGCCTGCCCCTCCGCGTCCCTTGGTGGCAGGAGCCCTTCTGCGCTCAGCAAGCACGTGCCACGAACTGGGGCCTTGGAGCAGGGCGGGGGGCCAGCCTCTGCCATGGGTGCCTCCGGGACAAGGCGTGTTGGGGGAGAGACTTGAGCGTATGTGGGTGTATATGGCCCTGTCGGGACAGCGGGGCAAGGCACGGCGCTGCATGCGTGCTCTCTGTGCGTGTCATGCATGCACCCTGCCTTGCACCCAAAGCGGGGTCTGTGGGATGCCTGTCGCCCCCAGGCTCCCCGCGGGGAGGCTCAGCCTGGCTGGGGTCTCCCAGGGGACCCTGGCGCTCCGGCAGCCCGGGTTGGGATGCTGTCAGACTTTTACTAGACCGTGCTGTCGGTGGAGTTGGCAGTGCATGGGAACCTGAGTGTGCATCAGGCTGTCTCTGCTTCCCAGGCTTGCATGTGCTTGGGGTCTGATGTCGTTTTTCTTGGCAGAAGAATTTCGTGGTCCTGCCCCCAGGGAGTGGCTGTGGGCCTCGGGCTCGGTCCCCTGCCCTGCCCGAGAGTCTCTGCAGGCGGTGGTGGCTCGGTCCCTCTGCCAACCCTGCACTTTGTCACCTTTCCAGCTCGGCAGGCTCAAGAGGACACAAGTTGCCTCCTGACACAAGGTGCCACGCTTCTGCAAGTGATGGGAGAGACAGACATGCCTGAATACATTGGGTTCAGACCTAAAGCATCCCCACGCCTCTGCTTTGACTCTTTATTTTTGCATCCATGGCTGCTGTGGGCTCTGCCTATGGCGTGTTTGGTGGCTGGAGGTCCTAGCTGCCTGCCCCGTCCAGCCAGCCCGCACATACCCTCCGGGCAGCAAAAAGCATAGGCACATGCCTTTTCCTGCTCACCACACGTCTTCATCAATGATACTTGCTTGGCAAAGGGTTAAAGAAATACATCTGTCTTTTGTGTCTTGCAGAGCCTGGGATCAGCGGACAAGAAGGACTTTTACCAGCCAAAGTAAGTGCCGGTAGCCGTGGTGAGTAATTGCATGGAAATTCCCGGTTGGTCCATATTACCGAAGCAGCTCTGTGGCTTGCTAAGATTAGACATTTCAATGTACAAGAATAGCTGCTGCAATTACACAAGTGAGGTTAACAGTGGAAGGGCTGTCAATCATTTTGGCTTCAGGGCATATGCAAATCATTAAATCAGGTCAGAAGGAATCACGACAGCTTGACTGAGCCTGAGGGACAGAGCCGGGACCTGGTGGCTGGGAGCAGGGGATGCAGGGGTGACCTTTCCCACCTCTGGCTCCCTCTGCTCCGGGTTTGCACAGCTGAGCTGCTTAGGAAAATTGAAGGGTTTAGTTCTGTGTCGCAGCCGGCTGATCTTGAAGCATGTCTTCTGCAACCTGTGCTTTGACGTTGATGCCTGTCCTCTTCCATCCGTTGTGTTTTGTAAAACACGGTGAACCGCAGGGGTGAGAGGAAAGGAAGAGGCTCTCTGGAGCCACCATATTCATGAACACAAACAAAGGATCTGCAAATCACCCCACTAACATAAGCAGTTGGTTACTTAGCGCGTGCCCTTGGCCATGGCTCTGAGCTGGCTGCGACAGTCCATAAGCGAGCGAGAGCGGAGCACTTAGAGCTGTCAACCTCTGAGACCTGTATTAAAATGCAAGCAAAGCTTGCTCTCGCAGGCCAGTTGCACCCAGCATTTGCAGAGCCTCGCCGCAGCATGGCACCTTCGAGGCAAGAAGGTTGTCTCTTTGCTGGAAGGATGTGTCTGATACCGTCATTACTTGGATAATGGCAAACTCTATTAAAAGCTATGCTGAGAGGTTCGGTTCTGGCCCTGACCACTAAGCAGTTGTGTATTGTGCTGCTGAGCACGTTGCATGTGGGACCTTGTGTTGCTCCTGCTCTGTTTGGGGAAGCGAACATCTTTATGTTATCGCCTTTTTTCTTCTGAAAAAAATGCCATAGGTGGTTTTGAAGTTGTGGAACAGTGCTCTGACGTGCAGGATTGTCAGAGGAGCGTTTTTTGGAAGATTCAGAAGAATTGGGTTGAGGAAATTTCTCCTCCAAAACTCACTGTCCCTCTGCACTTGCTCGCTCTTTGCTGCTTTCCAAAACGTTCCTGCAGAGCTGCTTCCCAGCGGTGCCCGAGCACACAGTGAGCACCGAGGCAGCATCCTCGGTCCAAGTTACTCTTAGCATCAGAGGAGGCATGTCCAAGGTGCTCCAGGGATGGCAGGCTGTGTCACGGAGTGCCTTACGGAGCTGCCTGCTCGCTGTCTGTGATGGGGAGCGCAAGTGTCGGGTGCGTGTGTGTTCTTCAGTTATCTGCTGGTTCCTCATCCTTTATGAGTTTTTAAAACTCAGCACTAGTCTCCTAGGTCCGTACTGAAAAGTCTGATTTCAGGGAGCTCCTCTGTCCGCTCACCCCGAGGCAGCGCTGATCATCGGCTTTCCAAGACCGTTGGCAGCTAAAGACTTGTGAAAATACAGCCAGAGCCATTTCCCAGGCTGTTTAATCCCGCATGGCTTTCTGGGAGATCAGAGGGATATCCCAGGAGGTTATGGAGTCATCGTGGGCGCAACAACAAAATGAACACACATTTGGCAAAGGACTTACAACCGTGCTTTTGTGACTTCTACCAACAGTCGTCCAAGATTTCAGTGCTTCTTACTGTAGTGCTGCTGTGTGCTTATGTAGAGTGTGTGTTTTGACAAGCAGGCTTAAAAAAGATTGAAGCATCTCTAGTGTCCTTATTCCAGCTGAAGCTTTTGTGAGGCTTTAAGTAAGAGATTTGGAGGAAATATGTAAAGAGCTCTTACTCTTCGGTTTTCCATGTGGAGTGGTTTTGGCGGTAGGTAGGAACAATTATAGTGCTACTTCCATAGCTCATCTCATCAGAGAAACGAGGGATGTTTCTCTACCTTCATCGGCTTCCATCTCACTGAAGTTGCAGAGCTGTTGGGTCAGAGTGGTGGGTGCTGGTGCAGAAGGTCTCGTAGATACAGGGTGTCTTATTGGTGCTGTCTTGTTCCTCTGTGCCACGAGGCTACAGGACGTCCATGGTTTGGCCAAGCGGCTTGTGATATCAGCTATGACTTGGCTAATCATAATATTATGACTTTGGTTAATGCCCATCCTATTTACGTTCCTCAGTGGCTGTTTTGGGGTCGCAACTGGTAGAGTTTGTGGCCGTGATGTTGCCTGGTACCACTGCGCCCATCCGATTCGGCTTTTTGATCCACTGGCTGATGCCAGCAGTGTTGCTGTTGCAGGCAGACCTGCTCTTGCTGCCGCATCCCGTCTGCAAGGCTTGGCCAGGCGCCTTACAGAGCCCTCAGCCTCTGGCAGGAGTGGAGCTGGGCTTCCTCAGCAGAGAAGGATCGCCAGCAGCTGCCAGAGGTCTGGTGGACCTGCCGAGGGCTCGGGGGAGCTCAGCACTTCTGCAGCAGCTCCGCAGACGTGTTCCCCGAGTCCTGGGCAAGGCAGTGGCGAGGAGCCGGAGCATGGGAAGCAGCTGGTTCCCGAAGCGGAGCTGAGCTGAGCCGTGGTGTTTCATGAACACATCTGTGCGACAAGGCTGGTGATCTGAGAGAAGTCTGACAGCGGATGGCTTGGTCCTCCAGCCCCCATGTGCCAGAGCAAACCTGACTGTGCCTCTGCTTTTCCTTTTCTGCGCTTCAGAGGCAGCAGTTCACCCTGCCGACCAAACCCCCCGCTCTGCGGGAGCGGGGTCAGAGCATCCCTGCTCTTGGGTCGGTGGTTTTGGGCTCTCACAGCAGATGTAGGTTATAGAAAAAAAAAGGAAAGACACACGTGCCAGAAATGTGAGCAGCAGGTTTTATCACCGCTTGTCCTGGGAGTGAATCTTGCTCCATTCCTGCCATGTTCAGAAGCTTTCTCTGATCAGGTTTCCCCCTGGACATCAGGTACGCCGTCAGCTGAGTTTCCTTGTGTTACCCTGATTGACTCCTTTCCTTCCTTTGTTGCCTCTTCCCTTCAGAAATGGAAATGCTGTCATTATGTTCCCTCACCCCAGTTACCATTGGTCTGTCTCAGCCAGCAGTAGGGTGTCTCCTAAGCACCTGGAATAGTCCAGTGCTCATCAAGGGTATGGAGATGTGTCTACCCTCACCCAGCAGCCTTTGATGGCCTTTACCCTAGGCTCTTCTCCTCTGCCCCGTCCATCCAAGAGGTTTTAAGGTACAGATCTCCTGCTGGGTTTCCCCAAACGTAGTGTGGCAAGCACACGGGAAAGTGCAGTGAAGGTGGACCTCCGCTGCGGGAAGTCAGAGGTGCCCAGGATGGAGCCACCAGAGCTGAAATGATGTTGCTGCCCACTCTGGGGGAGACACTTTTACTTCCAAGGGTTTCAGTGAGGGTGCTTATGGATGTTCCTGTAAGAGCTGGCCCGTGTCAGGAGTTGTGACTCCTGGCTTTTATTGTGTCTGGGAGGTCATGTTCCCTCTTTCCGTGTTAAACGGAAGGATGCAGCCTGCAGCAAGAAGTCTGGAGCGCTGGAGCATTAATCTTAAAAAAAGTTACATCACTTGAGAACTGAATGGGCTAGAGACCACCTTAGGAAGAACAGGCACACAAAGAGCTCCCGTAGCTGAAATCCCTGAGAGAGGAGCCTGGCGTATTGGGAATGGCCACGAGTCCAGCAGTGAGCCAACATCTGCACGGGTTTCCTCACCTACACCGGCTGTTCCAGCCATCCCGTGTGAACAGGTACAGACGCCTTCCTGTGTTTCCAAAGCAGGTTGTTCAGATGTCAGAACAATATATCCCGACCTAATAATTCTCATCTGATGAGATTTGGGCACGTACCTCCCCCATTGCAACCCTGCCTGCAGCCCAGCTCCATCTGGGATCTGGCCAGCATTTGTAGGGACCAGGGAAGAAACACCTCGTGGGCTGAGTCCAGCCCCTGAGCTGCTTGCTCCTTTGTCACCCCGATTTTGGAAGCTGCTAATACAGCTGTAATGTTGTTAGAATGTCCGGGCTTCCAGAGGTCCTTCCAAATTTCTGACAGAGGGCCCTTGACTGCTTTGTCAAGGCAGTTTCCTGAGCAAGGACCTGCTGGCTGAAGATGCAGGGACACCATGCTCAGAGACAGGAATAGGCTCTTCTGGGACAGGCGCTTTTGCTTAATAACTCTCCTGGCAGGGCTGGTTGGAAGTGTCTTGACAGGAACTGAGAAAGGCTGGTGTGTTTGCTAATTCCCCCTGGCATATATTTGCTCTTCAGTGTCAGGCACCAACTGGAACTCAGTTTCTTCAAACCCAGGAAGAAATTTTGGTAGTAATAACAATCTCAAAACCCCTAGCAAATGCAGACTGAAATACCTGGGTTTAATTAAAGTGTCACTGATTTGCTGCAGGAGCTGCTTGCGTTCCCTCCCCATGCTGTCTCCTCTGCTGAGAGCAATGCTCATCTGTCAAGAGAGTTGTCACTTGGGAGCAGTTAATATTTGCCAGGCACTTTGAGGTGTCAAGAGAGACACTGCTGTAGCGACACAAAATGCTCTCCATTGATCCGCTCGTTCAGCCCCTTGGGACGATGTGGCCGTGCTGAAGAGACCTGATGTCTCAGAGCCCATTCTTGCTCCAGCAGAATCCCACAGCCCTTTTATACAGGCACCTCGTGGCTCTGTCTCCATTTCAGATTAAAGACTGCCACCCGCCTTCTGTGCTTAAGCCTCAGACATGTAAACACACAAGGAACCTTTGAAACCACCTTACATAAAGCAGCAGCTCATGTTTGTTTTGCCTTGCAGTCTTCATTACGCCAAGATGTCTCTGCAGCTAATTTGTTGTCACCCTGCTCTTAAAGCAGAACATTTCATCTCTTAGACTAAAACCTTTTCATGCCAGCACTTAGATGAAAGTGAGTGTTTTGTTGCTGAATCATTATCTTGTAAAACCGTGGTGTTTTTAAGGATCTAGAAATCAGTATTTACGTCTTGGAAGCATTACAGACCATCATAATAAGCTAGATGTGTTCCTAAGCTGGGTGTTCATTTCGTTGCCTCCTTAATTCAGCCATTATTGTTATAGTAATGATGATAATAATACACATATATGCTACGTTTGACTTCTTTTGCGGTGGCTGAGAGTTATTCAGCTGGGATGCTCTTCAAGTAGCTCAGGTTCACCTGGAAAGTGCCAAGCAGTGGGAGGAGGACACACAGGGAAAGGGGGGAGTAAGAGACAGTGCAGATGATGCAAGGGGAGCAGTGGGGTAGGAGAAGCAATGCCGAGGCCACCTTTCTGTACTGAAGCCATGGGATACTCAACGCTGCAAGAAGCTGCCCCAAAAGCACCTTCACAGGGTTGGAGAATGCTTCTCCCAGCTTCGGTTGTAGGAAAGGATGAAGCGCCGTCACCACCATCTCTGGCAACGGCGGGATGGCAGAGTGGGGTCGGGGGGAAGAGGGGTGTTGGGCTCTGTGGGGTGGGTGCCCCTCGGACGGGTGCAGGTTGGCAGGTGAAGGGGAGCAGAGCCCTCCAGAAGGGACCATGGGCATGGGCTCCTAGCTTCCAATCCCAAATCCTGGCTAAGCCAGTTTTCTGAAGGGTCGGGGACTTGACTCCTCCACACGCAACGTAATTGAGTAAAGAAGATTATGATGCTGGTCAGCGTATCCTAGCAGCGGGGTCTGAGCCATTGAAACTTTACAGCAAGCTTAAAAAATATTTCCCCTGGGGTTTGGCCAGTGGATTCAGAGCCTGAGTTCCAGGCAGGTAGAGGGGCTTTAAGGCTCTCTGAGTGTTGGGAAAGGAAGGGAATCCTGGAAGGGTACTTTGGAGAAATGTCGTGGTTCAACAAATGCCAGTCTGGGGATGGAGAGCAGAGCTGGCCCAGAGAAGACGGGGAGCGGAGGGTTAGCAGAAATAGGTATGAGCGGTGGGAAGTAGCTCACGGCGTGTCAGAGAGTTGCCTTGGACGTTTGCAGCGGGTGCAGGAGACCGGCTGGTACTCCAGCCTCTGAACCGTTCTGCAGCTTTCCTTCTGGCCTTCAAAAGGTGTCCCCTGCCCTGTGGTGTGCTGATCTTTTAAGCTAAGGTGGCCCAGTCTCTCCCAGTAGCGCCCTGAGCCCAGAAAGGCTTCTGGAGACTTGGCTGCTCTGGGGAGGGGGCTTCTGCCCTGGGGGGGCTGGTGCTGCTCCTTGCCCTGATGCTGTTTGGAGGGCGACAGGTGCTGTGGTGTGCCAGGCTGGGGCTGTGCAGTCCCTCCAGCCCTGGCAGCTCCCCGAGGGGTGCACTTCAGGGCCTTGCGATGGGGCAGGAGGGTAGTCTACATCTCAAGCCTCTTGGGAATGGTTTTGTCCCCCCAAGAATATTTGCTGTGCTGCTGGGAGTGCCGGCTCCAGCTCCTCTTATCTCTGTGGCTGTGGAGGGAATGGGACACAGCCTTGATGGGGAGCGGTGCTGGCAGAGATCACTTGGAAGCTCGGAGATCGAGGAGGCAATAGCCCCGCTGATTCGCCCTGTGGCACCTGGGCTATCTGCCCAGGCTAATATCTCTGTTCGCTTTTGAAGCTGGGAAAGCTGGTGCCGATCTGTGCCCAGTGAAGCGAGCGGGGTCCCGTGCTGAGGGTCCGGCTGTCCTGCTGCTGCCCCCCTCTCCAAGCAGCCCGGGAGAGCAGCACTGGGTTATGTGCCTGCTGAAGACCACCGTTTAAGCTGGGTTATGTCCTGCTGAAGACCACCGTTTTTGTAAAGTATGAATGAATACAACGCTTACTCATTTTCTTTTTTATTGCTTGTTGTGTGGGAGTGCTCACCCTGGGCCCCTATGCCTGCTGGGGCTGGAGGACCGTGGTGGGGTGCTCTACACCCAGATTTATGAGGACAGAGGTGCCCTGGATGGCACTCTGATGGATGCTCCATACCCAGAGTTAAATATCTTGGCCCAAGGGAGGTCGGGACAAGGAACCACTTGCTTTCAGTGGTCCCTTGAGCCCAGGGGACAGGAGGAGGAGTTGTTGGGGCTGGTTGAACCCATGCTGCCCTGCTCTGGGTGCCCAGGCCAGGGGACCGCTGGACCACTCCCTTGCAGCATGCTTGCTCTCCGGCTGGGAACATCCCTCCCGGACCTGATGGTAGAACAAAGTTTTGGTTTTCGTTGTTTCTGTGCAGCTTTTAATGTGTTAAGTGAGGCTGCGATGTAGGCTCTTACTGTGCCCGTTGTCATAGAAACTTGAAGGGCTTTTTTCTCCTGTCCCCCCAGCCCCTTTCTTTAAACCAAAGCAGGGTTGGGGGTTTTTTTTACCCCTGTAATTTCAGTTCCAGTCCAATTAAAAACCTGCCTGGTCCTGATTCCCCATCTCCAGTACTGCCACAGAAGGACTCGGTGTCTTTATGTTGTGCTTCCTTTTGTCCCAACCGAAGGGTGCGTGTTCCCGTGAACCAAGCACTTTCCCAGTAGCTCTGGGTGGGCTTCTGTCCCCATGGAGCCCCCACCGGGGTTGGGGCTGGTCCTCAGCCTGCGGCCATCTGCAGTGCCTCTGAGTAGGAGAAGATCCCCTCGCTCTCCATAGGGTACCTCTCCTTACTGCTTCTTCTGAAACCAGGTGCCCGGTTGCTGGAGGTCCTCGCTCCTTTGGTGGAGACATTGAAATGGCATCTGCCTGCCCCGCTGGTCTGAACCCAGGGCTGCCTTCCCCTCTCGTGGGATGGGAGAACAACGCTGCCAGCTCAGAGCCGAGACCGGCACAGAAGCCACCTATGCACCAGCTGCAGCCCTTCTGCATTTGCTACGCTCTGCATTAATCATGAAAAGGGAATTAAGCGTAGGAAGATGGGCATTTTTTAACAAAATAACCAAGGCTGTGTTCTCCCCTAAGCAAGAGAGCAAAGTGTTTGCTGCAGTGAGTCAACACAGAGATGCTTTTGGCATGGGAGGTAACGCTCCCACCCACAGCAGCCATCGGTCTCACAGCTGGGTACCAAGACGGAGAAGTGGGTCGAGGTGTTTCCCGAGCTGCTCGGCCAGCACTCTCTGCTGGTGTTTCTCCAAGAGCTGTGAGAGATCCTTTCACGCATGCTTTGCTCCTGGCACGAGACCTGAGGGGGACTCCTCACAGCTAGCCAGACTTCTAGCTCTGAACCTCACCTTTGAGGAGCTAGCACCCATCTTTGCTGCTCGGTGCCTCCCCAGCTCCTCAGTGCTCCAAGGCCGATGCTATCTCCTGAGTCACCCGTCTTCACCGTGGTGCGTGGCAGGGGTTAGCCTCGGAGCTCCAGTTATCCGCTGGGATTCACTTGTGTGGGATTTAGGTACGAAAGGGTCTATTACATCACGCTGTTTGGCCTCCCGTGTGCTGTAGGGATGTAAATGCTGCCCACGCACTCCTCGGCAAGCTGATGAGGTTGTGGGTGCCCTCTGAGAGGTATCTAATCCTCTGAGCATCTCCGAGAGGTATCTAATCCTAACCCGAAACTCATTTGAACTTGTTGGCTTCAGGTCCTAGTCCCTGGCTCTCTGTGTGTCTCACTGGGTAAGAGCAGTTGCCACTGCTCTGGTTTGAGGGGAGGTGGCAGAATTTTTGTCAATAAACTCAATATAGCTCAAATCTTTCGCAGCAGGATATTTCCTCTAGCCCTCGGATCAATTTTGTGACTCATCTCTCCAGCCTCTCTGCTTTTTTAGTGTCCCCTTTTGAACGTGGGCGCCTTAATTGCAGGAGTGTTTCTGTGTCAGTCTCAGCAGTGCAATACACATAACTCTCCTCTCCCCCAATAACTGCATCAGCTCTTTTCATCACAGCATCACATTAGAGCCTTGTGTTAGGTTGGTCACCCGTGGTGACCCTTGAGCCTTTCTGGAGGCTCTCTCTTGTCTGGGATACAGTCCCTGTTCATAAATACGGCCTGAAATCCTTCTCCGTAGGTGTGTCATTCTACACTGGGCTGCATTAACATATACAGTGTTTGAATGGGCTCAGCAACCCACATTTCACTCTCTCCTCATCAATATTTACCGTTACATCAATCTTCCTGTCATCTTCTAATTTTTTTGAGCGAGGATTTTGTATTTTCTTCTCGATCATCGATGAAAATATCGACTAGCGTGCTCCCCGTGGAGCCTCGCTAACGATTCCCCATTGACGACTTCTGTTTGAGACCTGTCAGCCGGCTCTTAATCTATTTAACATGCTTTATTGATACTGTATAGTACTATCTTCTAAAATCAGAATGTCAAGAAGCACTTAGCGCTCTGCCTGCACAGCCGTAACGTACACGGTGTCTTTTTCAGCTCAGCCTGTATTCACTAAAGAGTGACATCGGGCTCATTTGACAAGATCTCTTTTCCACAAAGACACGCCGACTGACTTATAATTATAACTTACATCCTTTAATTATTTCTTAATTTAATTCCAGATGAGCCCTGGCTTCTGAGTCTTATATCAGGCTGACCATTTAGTAGTTAACTAGGTCATCTTCACTGCTGGGTGTGAATATTGCTGTGAAGGAGCCATTTGCCATCTGGACATGGCAGCCCAAAGTTTGCTCAAAACAAGCAGCAGAGCCCAGAAAACTCTCCCCGGCTTTGGGTACACGTTATCTGCGCTGGCTGTTTGGTGCTATTTGGCCGCCTTAGATGGAGGTGAGGATACTAACGGTTTAGGAAAGCTTCATCTCTCCTAGGAAGTACTTTACTCTCCTTTTTTCCCCAAACACATAGAGTAAGTATCTATTGACTATGTTTGCTTTTTCTGCATCGTTATGAGCAGTCCTACAGCCTCTGCTTAAAAATGGTCCTATTGCTCCTTAAAAATGGACCTATTGCTAGAATTTGTTTGGCTCCCAATAGTAGATTTTGCATGTCCAGCCATGCATTTTCCCCATCTTTAGTTTCCCTTATCAGTTTCCTACACGTTGTAATTTTTCATTTATATTGACCGCTCTTTATTGTATATTCTATTTCCACTCTGAGCCTTCATTTAGCAAAGAGGATTTTTAAGCGAGTTGCTCATTTTCCTAACTATGAAATTAGGACTTTACAGACATCCAGTGAACTCCCCTTAAAGAACTCTTTATTTTTTCACCCTACTTTTTCAAAGTCTTTCTCGACAGTCAGTTTTATCCCATCTCCCAGGATGTGAAAATGGCCATTTTGCAGTCCTGAGCGTGCGCAATGCTGCCTGCCCCCATCTTCTCCTTGGTCCGTGGGGATTGCTGCCAGCCTGGGCTGCCTCTCTGGGCAGCCAGCGACTGCTCGACCTTTTGTCGTCTGCCATGCATTAACTTCTGCATTGAAAAGTTATCAACTATGGTTTTAGAAATGCATGTGGTATTTTACTGCTGGCTCCATGAGTCTTCTAGTGTGTGACTTACAAACCAAATCCTTTATAACGCATTATTTCTTTCTATCCATTGAGAACATATATTTAAGGTTGAGCTCCTGCAGTCCTGTGCTGGCTCAGGTATGATGTGCTGTGCCTCTTCCCAGTCCTTGGTGAGAAGGTAAATCTGTATTTCTTCAAGCACTGACTGCTAAAAGATCTATAATTCTAAAGAAAAAAAATATAATGGCATGTATTGTAAGTATACAGTGCCCTCCTCTTCCTTCCCTGCCACCCCTCCTACGCAGAGACTTCTGATCACATAAATCATCGTAGCAGGTTTTAGTAGTGTCGAGTGTGTTAAATTTCTGCTCGTGAGTGAAAATTTCCCGTTCTTCATGCTCCTTTCTCAACCTCGCTGCCTCGCATCATCTCAAGAGCTTGCTGCTTTGCCCATCAGCACAGCACGAGCAAGACCTCTGATACTCTTTCCTGGAACAACCACAGATTAATCTGGCTTTTTATTCAAGTACACAGTCCTGGTCTTTTCTCTCCATGCTTTCACCTGCGGTGCCAGATAGACAGCTGGGCCACAGAACCATCAGCAGCTACATCAGCCCGCACTTTCTTTCAGAAGCTTATCCTCGCCTAAGACCACCCTCCCCATGGCCAGCCCGGCCAGTGTCTGAGCACCTTGCTGTGTGGCAGCACCGGAGGTTGCCTTGTGGTCACCTGCCAGAGATGCTGTTCTGTAGAAGCGCGTTTTGTTGTTCCTGAGCCCGCCGGCGGGCAGCATCTCCTGGGAAAGACCGTCCCTTTGCAATGTCCTTCCAAACCCATCCACGCTCTTCCCCAACGTCACGTTGTCTCCAGCACGGTTGTCTCCTGCCTTGCTCCGGCAGGGACCACGTGCGAAGCACAACGTGTGCTGCAGGTGGTGGCTCTGCAGCCCTTCTCCGAGCCGCCTGAGCTCCCGAGAAGCTAAAATTGCCAGTGGTGGTGGAAATGACAGCATTAGCCTTCAGAGCAATCAGCCGGGTCTCTGTGAGCTGCGGCGTTGGTGTTTCTCCTCTGGCTCTTTGCTCTGGGAGGGCTAATCAGGCTGAATACGCTGATTTACTTGGACTGCGCTGAGCAGACTGTGGGGAGACACGTAGATAGCGCTAATTTGCTCAGGGAACAGTGTGTCTAAGGACATTAAAGGAGGAAAATACATTGTCTTTACTGCATCCTGACAAAGCGGTGTGCGCAGAGGTGGGATCTAAGGCTCTGAGCTTTCCCACAGGTTTCTGGCATTAACAAAGATAGGATCAGAGTAGCGTGGTGACTCCCAGGAGATGTGCAGTGGGAAGGGACAAGGGTGTGGGTGCTTGGTTGTCTCTTCAGGCTTGGGACGTGACGTAAAAGGGCACCACCTCCAGCGTCACCACCTAATTTATGGGGAAATGAATTCCTCCTCCAGAAGTGCCTCATCTCTCCATGGATTGCATAGGGAGCCTGGGCAGCTAGCTCAGATCTCTGCCATCAGTCTTGCCACTGGTGGCTTTCAACGTGTCCAGAAGATGCAGCTGAAGGTAGGATGAGCCTATAATAATTACTGAAGAAACACTGGATAATGATATTTATACCTAATTAAAGACTTGACTGAATCAAGCTGTGGACAGCATGGGCAGGTTGACTTTGGGGAGACTTTGGGGCATTTTACTGAGGGGTCGTGGGAGACCTGCTAAACCCCCAGACACAAGAAAACACCTTCTTACCCCACAGTAAATGGAGAAGCGTGCAGTGCTTTGAGGAAACGGGCTGGAGAAGGAGGCAAAAGAAACCCTAGGGCCCGCAAAATCACATTTTTACATTTAAAAATAGAAAAACCAAGCCTTCCAAAAAGCTTGAAGGCCTCAAGAAAACCTCTGGAGCTGACAGTGCTCAAGCAGGGGCTGTTAGAGGTTTTTCTTTGTGGTATTGAGGTAGGAAGGAAAAAGCACCCAGGAGGGAAAGCTCAGCTGCATTCATTCTCCCCCTCGGATGTCAGAGATGCTTTGTTTTCCAGAAGTGCTTATTATTCATACAGCTATCTCATTAGACAGCTGAAACACAGCTCCGGCTTGGGGCTCGTCATGGCCCAGGCCCTACTGTGGAGCCGTGCAGTGTCTCGGCTTTCCACCCCGCAGGAAGTCCCGCCGGAGCCGGCAGGGTGGTACTTGGTGCCTGCCCTTGGGCACCAGTGCCAGTGGTAGTTTGGTCAGCTTTTCCCCACTGCATTCCTCTTTTGTCCCTCTTTTAATCAAAGGTTTTGTCCTATACCACCGTCTAGCAGATGTGTGGACTTAACATTGCTTGTCCTGAGGATCCTTCAGCTCTTGGCAGCAATCTTCCCAAAGAAGGTACAGCACAAGAGCTGCTATCTCCAGATGTTTCCCTTGTTCCCAGATGTTTCCAGTAAGCCCCTCTACCTGCACACAGCGTCTTGACCGCCTGCGTCGGGGCCAAGTTGCCAAGCCCGGTTGTGCCGGATCCCTATTCTGCAATGCGGCCGCTCGGCTTTGCCATTTCCAGACCGACTGGACGGCTCTGAGGATGAGGACTCTGCTTCTGGGCTTCTGTCAAGCTTCTGTGTCCCCCCACCACCCCCCAGCTGGCGAGTATTGCTGGAAGCTCTGGTTTGAACCAGAAACCAGTCTCAGACTTCTAACGAGTTTTTAACTGTCTCAGACTGATTTCTAACTGTCTTGGTTTTGCTGCTGCAAATTACTGGCTTCACAAGTGATGAAGCCGATCTCCGAAGGCGGGGAGCAGGCAGCGTGGCTGCTGCTGAAGACATTGGTCTTGCTTCATTGAGAGCGTCCTGTGGAGTCCCACCTTTGGGATTTTGTTGGCTGGCCGGAGCCACCAGTGCTGTCACCAGGATGCACCACGTGCATCCCGGCACGCTTCGCTGCAGTCGGCAGCGAGTCCAGCGTGATGGATCCCACCTCCTCCCACCAGTGCAGAGCGTGGTCCTAGGGGATTTCCTAGCCACAAGCCCCTGCTTGCCTGAGCAGCGGGGACGCTGGAGGGGGTGTCAGCCACAGCAAATGTGAAACTCTAAATATTTGTACACAAAGGCCACGCTGAAATCCGCGTCCCGGTTCAGACATCAGAGGTGTCATTTCTGATTTCCCAAACACAGAGAGAGCCCTTTCAGCCCTGGTCTGCTCAGACACTGCAGCTTTAATGTCCAAGCACCCAGCGTGTTTCCACTCCCCTCAAATGCATCAATCAGGTCTCGGTGAGGCTCTGAAAGAGCCAGTTTGTTAAACAAACACACTTAGTGTAAAAAGTTTATTCCAGTTAATTAGGACTTCATTGCAATGGAAACAAATTACCCAGCTGTCATCTGCCAAGGCAAACAGCAACAGGGGAGAGGGGGTCCTGGCCAGGCGGGAGACAAACAGCCATCTCAGGCAACCTTATTTATGGCCTTTTTATGTATTTCTGTATTTATTTGGACATTCCTGAGCTGGAGAGCTGGGTTATTGCCGAGCCGCATGCCCCAGCACTTGCACGGCGTAGGCTGTCACTGGCAGCAGGTTATCTGCCTGTGGGGCTCCCGGGCAAAGAGCCGGCGCTGGCCCGTGCGGACGCTGCCCGTGGGGACCTGGGGGCTGGTGTCTGTGTCCCTGGGCACATCCCTTTGGCCTTGCCCCGGGGCTCTTGCTTCAGAGACGGAGGTGAGGTGCTGGAGGTGCAAGCGATGGGTAGGTCAGGGCGAGCTGCTAGTCCCTGCTCACCGATGGAGGTGGGGGATGCGGGGGTCCCCGGACGGAGCGGCGGGGTAGGGAGGCACTCCGGAGGGCTGGGGGCCGGCGGTTACTGGGAGCTTTGCCTGAGCCAGAGACTCCCGCGCTTCCATGGTTCCCTGCCCTTGCAGCGGGGTGCCCTGTGTTTGCATTGACCCCGGGTATGAGTCCCCAGCCCCGCTGTAGCCTTATTCTCCCCTCCCAGCCCAGGCAATTAACTTTTAGGCAGGAGAGGCATAAGCACTGCCTGATGAGACTCCCACTCGTTTCCAGCTCATTTTATTTGAACAAACACCCCATCGACACCCTTTTGTCCTCCTAGAGCTTTTATTGAAAAAGAGGGAGAAAGGAGGAGCTGGGATGGGGGATAGGGAAGCCGGGAGGCACGCAGGGAGCAGAGCTCGGTGGGAGCCGGAGGCCATGCGATTCCTGCGGGAGCGCTCAGGGAGCCGGGCAGGATGGTGCTGGCTCCCGCAGCCGGCGCGCGGAAGTGGCAGATAAACCCGCGGGATTAGCAGCGTGTATCGTTGCAGGAGAGCAGCATCCCCTTCCTGGAGCATTAGTCACCCGAGCCTGACGCCGGGGCGGGGGAGGCAAGTGCAAGTCATCAAATTACCTCCTCCCGCCTGCTCCCGTCCCCCTGCTCCCAGGTGGCCTGTCCTTGCTTCGTGTCCCTCCAGCTCTGCCCTTCATAACCAGAAGGTGGGCTGTGCCAGGGCTGCCGTGGCCGGGGTGGGGACAGGTGGAAGATGTTGGCTCCGGGGATGGATGGGTGCAAGCAGCACATCCCCGCTTGGCCGCGGAGATGGTCCCCGCTGTTGTAGCCGGCAGCTACAGCCAGCCGGGTTGGGTTGGCAGAAGCATGGGGGCTCTCCCGATCGCCCTTGGGGATGCATTCTCCCCTGCAGGCCTTGGGGACGTGGAGGACAAGAGCAGGTTTCTGCCCTTGCACTGGGACCTTCCAGTGGGCTTGGATTTCTCTTATGTGCCTGGTGGATAAACCCAGGGCTCTTCCACCCTTCTTATCTACCACGATTGCATCCAGGCCAGATTTTTCTGGTCCTGTGAAGTCCTGAAATTCACATTTGAATTTCACATTGCAAGTGAGTTGCCATCCAGAGCCTTTTATACACTTTCCAAGAATGTTTCTGTTGCCTTATAGCTGTGAGATCACTGTGGCCCATGCTCTGAGGTTTCTGTCTGTGATGGCATGCATTCAGGGGGATGGAAAGCCTGGATCGGGGCACGCATCCTTGGAGGGGCCTGGAAGGGGGTGAATAGCAGAGCCGAGCACTGATAGCTACAGAGATGAGTCCTGAGACCGGACTGATCTCATCTGAGGGATGTGGGAAAGATGGTGACCAGCACTGGAAAGGACAGATTTGGCTTCATTTCTGGAGCTTGGAAGGGAGTGGAGGAGGGATTGGGGAGTTTGGCGCAAGCATCTTGGTTCCTCGGAGTCGGCTGGCCCATCTTGAGAGGTAATTTGAAAACACAAAGATGAAAAGCAGCAAGGAACCTCAGCGCCACATTTCCCTGCCCAAGAGCTGGGCTCTGTTGGAGGTAGCCCACCATTGCTTCAGAGGCAGCGATGCCCCGTCAGTCCCGCAGCGACGTGCAGGGGGGTCCCCATGCCCCGACTCTCCGCGGGAGCCTCAGCGGGCAGAGCCGGAGCGCGGGGTGCCGGGCATCTCCCTCCCCCAGCTGGCAACCCTCTATTATTAGGGATTTTAGCTTTCTGTTTCTAGATTGACTTGTTGTCAGTGTTTATTTTTAGCTCCTCCAGTGCCTTGCAGATTCCTCGAGGGATTCTTTCTTTCCCTCTCCCTCCTACAGGTTTGTTTGTAATGTAGCCGCGTTGATTTGAGCCACAAGCAGGAGCTTTCAGCGCCGGCGGGGGCTGCACTGCGGTGCTTGCGGAGCAAATTACCTTTGTGGGTTTATCTAAGGTTGATGGATCCGTGGGGTCCGGGCACCCGGGGGCAGCCACCGCTGCAGAGACTGGGGTGCTGGGAGAGGCCATCGCTCCCACCTACAGCCGCTGGTGCGGATGCCTTGTGGTCATCACTCAAAATCGCTGTCAAAGCATGCCGGGTGGCTGTTGTCCCCCTTGCTCTTCTCAGCACTGCCCTCCCCGAGATTTCTCTCTTTTCACTACTCGGGGGGAAAAATTCAGATCAGCACCACCGTACTCGCTGCGTGGAAACAAAACCCAGGGTCCTCCTGCAGCTCCGCAGCCAGGTTGAATGGAAATTTTTAAACGTTTTTTTAAAGCCCTGCATAAAGTAATTCAAAACAAGTTGCGAGTATATTTTGGACTCCGGCGGAGCTGTCGTCGTCGCCTCACTTTGCCCGCTGGCTGTCCCAGACAAGGGCTCACTTTGAGCGTACCCTTCTGCCGAGCAGGGGGGGAATGTTTTCATTCCTAATTTAGAGCATCCATCCCACCGGGGTCCAGTGCCCCGTCTCCCGCTGAGCCCGGCGCAGCGCTGGGAACCCGGGGGCTCCCTGCAGCGAGTTTACCTGTCACCACCAGCTCCAGGGCTGTGCTAACATGTTCGTTAGAAAATGTGACTCTCTTTGGACTTAGCCTCCTTCTTCTCGCCCTGGGTTGGTGCTCGGTGGGGGATGTGTGAAGGTACAGTTTGTGCTCTGTTTTTTCCAGGATTTCTGTTATTTTGTAGAGGAGGGTAAGTTTGCTTATTTTTAAACACCTAAAATATAGGTTGATATTCAGTATAGGTTTGCTGTTTTTCCTGGGAAGAGACAGCACTGGGAGGTCCCATTCAGGTATGGCTTTGGTGGTGGTAGCTCTGTCACTGTGGCCCCGATCCAGGAAAGTGCGTTTTTCTGAAGCATTGATCTCCACGGGCCGCTCTTACCCTGGGAGATGAGCACATGCTTAAGTGTTTTGTTGGACCTGGTCCTGTAAAAGCAGAGTCCCTTCAGCAGCTGAGGGAGCCAAAGCCAACGATTCAAGCAAACCTGAAAGCCACTCACAAGGCCACGAGAGTTAGATCCCCTTGCAGCAGCAAGGCCTGAGCATCATCGTGTGGCAGCTCCTCTTCCTCTCCGTGGATTAACCAGCTGCAAGGAGGAGTAAGGAGAGCAGGCACCGTGGCCACACATCCCCAAGGAGTGGGTGGTGGGACGTGCTGAAGGAGAAGACAGGGACCAGTGCCTTCAGTGCTGCTCTCGGTGGCTCGTGTTTCATAAAGCCATCGATCAGCCATCACCTAACGGTGCTTTCTATCATGATCGGGTAATGGCTGGCTGAAGTCATGCCCAGGATTAGCAGAGGGGCTCGGTGTACTTCTGTGATGAGCCTAATGTCAGACTCCACTTTAATCAGGCGACCTGGTGTGTGTGAATGTGGTCCCAGGTGCTGTGAGGTTCTGGGGCCATGGTGGACTTTCCCCTCTCTTCTCTTGGCTGTCTTGCTTTGGGGTCTGACTGCAGCTTTTCTAGGGTTGCAGTTGTCATTGAGGCTTTTCTGATCTTTATTTTTATAATGTTCATTAGCACAGTTCCTATCAAAGAACAGCACGTTCCCTCCCTGTCCTCGTTTTCTCTCCGGTTAATAACCCTTTGCTGGTTTGGCTCATTTGGAAAAAGAGACAGTAGCTTTGGGAACGGCTCCTGGTATAATAGACAGACGTCAGCATTTTCAACCTGATCTGAAAAGCGGCATTAATTCAAAGAGAGAGCTCAGTGAAATGACTGCAAAAGGCCCATGTTACGTGTCTGGGGAGCATTGAGCCAACCTGTATCAAAACGTGGCAGTGTGCGTGTGTTCTTCCGAGCTGCCGAGAGATGCTCTGAACCCAGATGGTTGCTTTTCCTTTCAGAAATGGGCTGTAACAGCAGCCTTCTGCTCCTCCCTTCCCTCCCTGAGGCTCTGCTTTGGAGAGGCTGAGGCTCACGGTGCAATGAAAAGCCTTATAACAGGGTTGAGTGGTGCAGGAAAAGACCTAAGGTGTGAGAGATTGTACAGCAAAGGCTGAGCTGTTGCGTGTGCTGCGGGTGTTGGAGGCACCTGCTGGAGAGCCATGTCTTGGCTGGGGTTGGATGGGAGGTGGTTGTGGTTTCTGAGCATCTGCTCTGCTCCTGAAGCCCCCACCATCTTCCTCAGTTGGGTTTTATCGGTGCTGAGGAACACACCGAGGACACCAGACTGAGTTTTTAAGCGAGCAGGGACAACCGTTGCAAGACCATGCTCCAAACTTTCTGCCTTGCGGGGGGTGGAGCAAGTGCTGGCATTGCATTCCAGATGCTGAACCCCTGGGCGTTAGCGGCACAGCCCCATCCTGAGGACCCGCCGGTATTTACTGGAGGTAGGGAGCCTGCTGCTGGTTTGGGGAGAGTCAGGAGACCACCTGCCTGGTGGGACCCTTCCCTATGGAGAAGTGGTACGTACCAAGCGGGGCTGAGTCACCTTGGAGCAGGGAAAAGGCTGTGTCCAATGGGTGGTTTCAGTAAATCTGGGATTTAGTTCCAGGGAAGATCAGGATCGCTGCGTGAGTTTGGCAGTCAAGGAAAAGGAAGCAAGAGGCACCAGCGTGATGCCCTAAATCTTGGAGACAAGGTCTCCCATCTTACCTGTTGTGGCCTTGACCGTTTCAGGGTACCTTTTCCACTGTCTGTGAAAAGCACAACTGGCCCAGAAACATCTCCAACCACTGTTCTCCTCCAGAGCAGAGGGCCCAGCCCTGCAAAAAAGAGGCATCTTTCTGCAGAGCCTCCAGAAACTCAACTCTTGGCTGCAGCGCCCTGTGGACCTGCTGGCTGGTCACATCAAAAGGCGGTTTGCTCTGAGAGGTTGGAAAGTACTCTCTCTGTGACAGCCTGGATGGAGTTGCAGCGAGGTGTGAAGGGTGCTGTGTCCTGGGAGACCTGCCTCCTGTGGTGTCCCCACCCCACAGGCAGCGTTTGCTGCGCACCGAAATGCGTTTTTGGCAACAACCTGTGATGTGTTCTGTGCTGGAGGATGGAGGGGGAAGATGAGACACCTGGAAAGCATCCATGCTGCTATTGCCAGCATGAATAATCCACCTCTTCTTGATTCTTCGGGGCTACAGGTTTTTCTCCAAGGACAAACCTTCCCGTGGTTTATCTTTCATTGCTGGCTGTTTGCTTTCTAAGTGTCTGAAACCACTTTTGAAGACTTCGGGCTTCTGGCAGCCAGCACTACAGAGCACACCACACTGGGGTTTTAAGTCAGCTGGTGCAAAGTCTTATGTCATGGGTTTGTCATCGCGTTTCTGCGTCGTGCTTGTGTTGGTGGGCAGATGTTGTCCAGTGATGGAGAGGGCCTTGCACAACCACAGAGCAGTCTCGCAGTCTGACTTGTGAAGCCCAAGCCCATGATGAAAGGCAGATAGTGAGAAGGTCACCTGCCATGGCTCACATCTCTAGCGTTGGCTTTGCCCAGTGGTTGTGGTCTTTGCTACAGGATTCCTTGGTTGGAAATGAAAGTATCTCATCTGCTGCATCACTCCAGGCTCAGTCCAGGACGAGATGTAACCCTCTCACATCTCTGTCCCCCCACTGCTGCCCTCAGTGCGGTCATGCATGAAGGGCATTTTAGGTGCGGGAGCTCTGCTGATGGGCAGTGCCTCATCTGGAGGATGTCAAGTGCCGCTGGTTCTCCTGCTGGGAGGTGACTCTTTTGCATGAAGAGGCTCCTGTGTTAGAATAAAATGCCTTTCACTCGTCTGGCTGGCACGGCCGTCCTTTGTGGGGTCTGAGGAAATGAGCCTGATGGTGATTTAATGATACTGGGCATGGTGCGGTGTAGACAACTGGCTTCTGAGGAGCTCAGCTCCCTATGGGTGTTCAAATAGCAGAGGCCAGTCCCTGCAGCCCTTGGGGGTAGGTGGATAATAGGAGTTAATGGGGAAACTGAGGCACAGAGACTTTAGCTCATAGGTGAGGCCGTGCAGACCAGACTGGTGTCCTTGGATTTTCATAGTACCAGACGAAAGCCATTGTGCTGGGTCCTCTCGCAGCCTGGCCTGGAGGAGGATCCCCGTCCCCATGCTCAGTCCCTCGCCATGGTCCCCCACCCGGCCGGTCCTTGGCCAGATGCTGGCTGGAGACATGCCCCCCACAGGGACCACATCTCTGACAGATCACAGTGAGGTTCGCGGCCCTGGCAATGGCTTTGGCCCGTCCCGCTTGGCTCCTGCTGCAGCGTATCCCTCCTCCTAATCATCGACACTTGGCTTTTGGGTTGCTCGTGTCGGAGCCGAGGCCGTTTGCTCTTCCCCGAGGGCAGAGAGTGCCTCTCGCTCTGCCTCGCCTCGTTGCTGGAGTCCCTCGTGCCCCAGGCGCCGAGGAGCTCTCCTCACACTTGGCTGCAGAAACGAGCTCAGCATCCCAGAAATTCAGGCTTTCATGTGGGAGCCAATAGTCACACAACCTCCGTCCAGAAACCATCATTATCGGCCGCTTGCTTTTTCTTGGTTTCTTTGAACTACAGCTCCCAGGATGCCTGAAGATATGCAGACATCCCGAAGACAGTGGTTTCCCATAAACTTTTGGGGTTTCATGCTTTGCAGGCAGGAATGTTTTTATTGCGTCGCAAATCCCTTCAAGTCCCTCAAACCTCCGTGGCGCTTCCCCGCCGTGGGGCAGACACGGTGGCTGGAGGCAGCCACGAGGGAGGCACGCCAAGGGCTTTTCTCTCTTGCATTTTTCCCCTTCTTGCAAGAGGGACCTTTGTAAATCCCCGTCGTGCCTTTTCAAGGGGACTTTTGGACTGGGAGGAAGTTTGGACGAGCTACAGTTTGCCTGTAGGGATGCGTTTCCCATTCTCATCCCCATTATTTCAAGGGCTGTTAAGCAGCGTCCTGCGTCCCCATGCACATTGCTGGGCAAAGCAAGGGAGATGCTAACGGGCAAGTGCCTCGGGCAGAGTGGCGAGGGATTTTCACTGAACTGGGAAGAACTGGGGACACAAGGAAGAGAAAAAGATGCAGATTCATGCACCGGTGCAAGAGAGCCCGTGGGTTGGGTTTTAAATTCCGACATGCTCACAAGACCTAAGGGAAAACCAGAGAGGGAAATCTTCCTTTAGCATGGAGGGATGTGGTTGTAACTGTGACTTGGGGGTCCCCATCTCCCAGCCCTCAGCGCAGATCTGCCCCGGGCCAGGTGAAACACGAGGGGACGGTGCATGCTGTGCACAAGTCCCACGGGTGCCCCCACAGCTCCACATCTTCCTGCTGCGCATCCTGGGACTGGGAGGAGGGTGCTGGGAGCGGGGCAGGGTCCGTGGCATGGACCTGGCTGCCCCTAATAACCACTTACTTTCTGTAGGAGAGGAGACGCAGAGGGCAGAATAGGGCTGTGTGTAACTTGGTGGTGTTTCATGACATCGTTCTTCTGACCATAAAAATACTTTAAGGGGTTTTTCCTATTTGGTGCTGGTGAACACCAGTGTTATATCTTGTAGTCGGACTCGTGGTGTTTTGCCTTCCTCCTTTTCCCCTTTGGTTGGTTAAAAAAAAAGCCCAGGATCCTCCATGGGTTGGGTTTTAATATGTATTTCTTTTATAGGTGCTACTTTACCAGTCTGAGAAGCTTTGTGAATGAAACACAGAGGTGCTGGGTGCCCTTTGGGGACCACCAGCACCACCAACTAGCTGGCTCTTGCAGGAGGCAGCACAGGCATGGGTTAGGTTGTGTGTGTCCCCATGGGACATGTCCTGGCCCTGCTCTGCGCCGTCCATGAGCAGCGAGGCCAGCAGGATGCTGCTGGGGGTCCGTTTCTGGGTGGGTGTCCTGGTGCCTCCGGAGTCTGGGCTCATTCCCAGCTACCCCTCTCCCGTCCTTCCCTGCAGCCCCATGTGCAAGCACACCTGCACGCACAAGCACACCCATGTGCACAAGCACGCCCGGTGCACGCACGGCTCCTGGCACCTGCCCGTCCCGCCAGCGAGCGATGGTGGCAGGCGGTGTGGTCTGCTGGAGGAGGCGGGTGCCAGCCCAGAAAGGAAAACCATCGAGGCTCTGCGGCCGGTTCGCGTTAACCACATCACTCCTCTGCTGCACTTGGAAAAGCCTGGCCGACTGGCAGCCCAGAATAACAAGCTTTTCCATTCCTGTGCGCAGCGTCGGACGCGGGGCCATTTAAAACAAGAGCCGGCTCCAGTGCGAGTGCAGCGCTCAGACTAAACAACGGCACATCCCCCCGCGGCAGCTTGTCCCCTGCAAAGGGGGATCAGGCTGAAGTCCCAGCTGCTGGGGCAGATCGGGATGGCACGGCAGGGATGCCAGGATGGCGTGGTGGTACCTCGCTGTGTGTGGGCTCAGCCTTAGCAGCGGCCGGAGTGGGTGGAGGAAGATGAAGGTCCCGGGAGGGCTGAGCCCCTCCAGGGACCTCCTCACCCATCCATGCTGATTGCACGCGAGGAAAGGGATTTGTTGGTTTTGTCCTTTTCTCTTTTTTTCTTTATTTTCCCTGTTATCTTTTTAATTAGAAGAAAAGCTTTAATTGCTAGAGGTGAAATTCTGAAAACTAGCTAGCAGGGCTGTATGCAGATCTCTCCTGTCCCCTGGCAAGCCGGGAGCAAGTCTGCACGTTTCTGTGCCTTGGCAGACAGACGCTCAAGCACGCTCATGCAGCATGATTGGAAGAGCCCAAGCTCTCTGTCCTGCTGCTCAGGAAGGAGCAATATCTTCATTAAAAACAATAGTAAAAGGAAATGATAGAATCCTTAAAAATAAGCAAAGTGATGGGGATTTTGCCCAAGGAAAGGAGTTTTGCCCGTTTTATTTTGTAGGTTTTATTTAATTGTTGTCTGTAGATGGTTGAACTTTTGTTTTTAAAGTAGATTGAGCTAATTTTGAGGGTGAAGCATATTGGTGCATGCCATTCATGAAATGATGCTCATCAGTGACATGGTTTATGGTAGGGAGTCAGAAAAAGATCTTCGCTTACATCTTCTTTTAAGCTGTTTTACAGCACCAAATAGAGACAACGGGATCTTAATGTGACAAGGTGGCAGGCATGGAGATCCCAGCCTAAATATTGCTTAGAGTCTGGAGAGAGAGGAAACTTCCAGATCATCTTAAGTTGTCTTCAGGATCCCATCTCTTCTGAAGTCCCGCAGCCCCATTCACGGGCCACGTTCACGTCACTGGGTGCGGGGTCTCTGGGCAGCATGTCCTGCTGCCTCCTTGCTGTGCTCATCTATGAGATGCTTCCTGGCTCATACCCACGTGCGGATGGGTTCACAAGAGGATTGTGTGTGCCCATGGGTGATGATGATGCCCAGGAAGGCAGATTGATGCCAGCGCAGGTCCCGGTCCCGCCGGCGGCACAGGCATGCCGGGAGGCTGCAGGGCGCAGCGTGACTCACCAGTCTGTGGGCACACGTGCCCAGCATCTCTGTTCCTGCGCGGACAGCTGTTGGTCAGAGAGGGGACAGTTGTTATTGTCAAAATGCAAATGAATAAAATCATTGTTTTGGCAGAGAATTTTTAGGGGAAGGACATGCAAATTTACCTTCCATTCAGAGTGTACATTGGTATTAAAATACAATGTTTGAAAGCCAAAACAAAGGAACATTTTAATTTGGGACTCGTCAGATGGTTCCTTCTGCTTGGATTAGCATCAAATTCTTTGCAGCAAACGCTGTAAGTTTGACAAAACTCTGGTTTTCAAAGAAAACAAAAAAAAAGTTCTAAAAATGCCATCCATTTCCAGGGGCTGTTACTGCTTTCGTTTGCCTCTGCTGTCGTGAAGCAACTGGCTTGGTACTGAATACTGGACAGGCCAACAGGGATAGGCTTTGGGAAATGCAAGTAGGACATGAGGTTGGGTTTCTTCCTGGATGCTGCTTTAATCTGGCCTCTAAATAGCTCAGAAAAGTCAGCCCGGGGTTCTGGTCGGAGGCGCAGGACCCGGAGGTCTGGTGGGACCTTGGAGCACACCTGAAGGATGCTGGCAGACCTCGTCGTCAGGGTGGGAGCGAGTGGGCAGCAGGGTCACGAGGCTGCCCAGGTTGCTGACGGAGGCCGTGCTGAAGGGATGTGTTGTGTTTCTTTCCTTAGCTTTCTTTATAAACACCCTCCAAATAAAACCTGCTTTTCCACAGCGCTCGGAAACAGCTGCGCTGCTTATTTAAACGCACCCGTGAGGTATCTCCGTCCTTCTCCCCCTGCTTCCCTTCTCCTTTCATCCTTGGGTATACCTACCCGCCTTGTGTTGCAGATCAGAAATAGAGACTAGTCACCGACTTGCTAATTGTAATGCAGCCTGATAATGCCAGCTATAATTAGCTGTACGTATCAAAGTGGTTTTGCTGGCGGAAGTTCTTTGTGACCCCGTTATCATACTTTAAATAGAGGATCCTGTCTGCTCTGCCCGGCTCCATGCTGCAGAGCCAGGTCCTGCAGAGCCAGGTCCTTCCCAGGAAAACCAGCCCAGCATCAGCCTAGGTGCTTGCATCTGCCAGGCTTGTGAAGAGCCAGGCCTGGCAAAGCAGCGCTCATTGACAATCTTTAAGCGTTGCTTATGCCCCCAATACATGGCAAAAGTCGGCGACCACCAAGAGATTCGCTGCCGCAAAGTCCCTTCCCTGAGCCCCCGGTCACCAGGGCTGGCTGGGCGTGCTGTGCCAGCGACACGGGGCTGCCCTGGGTTGTGGTTATCGGGGTTTTGCAGCTCTGACCTGTCTCTCCTCTACGGCTTTAGGGTACTCATCAACCAAGAGGCGGCTCGCGTTGATGTGTGCTGTGGCATGAGGAGGAATGGTTCAGGTTCTCTGAACCATTCAGGGTCTCAGGATCAACTTATCTAGAGCTGCAGCATCGTGTCCCAGGGCTGTCAGACATCTCTTCTTGTTCCCTCTTGTGGAGACCTCTAGCTTCTTTCTTTACCATCTCATGCAACTCCTGCCACTCCTTCCCCATCTGCAGCATCCCCACTGTCCCTCTCTCTGGCCACGGGAAGCCTCAGCATGCTGGCCAGCTGTCCTCCCCTTGCAGCAGCCCCTCGTTGCATCAAAACAGGCATCACCAGCTTTGCTCAGTCCCACCAGACTGGCTGGTTTAGGTGGAGACTCATCCTCGGGAGGTGGGTGACCGGGTGCACTCGCAGAGCTCATCCCCTTCGCAGTGCAAAAGCCTTCGGCTTCTTCTCTGCAGCGTCACCCAACCTCGGCACATCACACAGCTCACAAGCCCGGTGTGATAACACATGGAAAAATCTGGTTGGGTGGATACGCCCGAATTCAGCGCTTGCTCAAACTGTGGCTGCCCGCAGCTGCTCTGCCGCGCTGTGTAATCTGTCCTGAGCTCGTCACGGAGGTAAACAAGCGCCTGTTCCACTGATGTGCTGTTCAACACCGCCGTGCTCGGGGGGGAGAGATTTCCTAATGTAATAGCCCGCAGGCAAACCCTGGGCTGTAACGGCATCAGATCGCACAAACTAGTCACGGTTGAGTCAGCCCGAGAAGTGGGACGCTAAAGTCCCGAAGGAAACCCAGGGGCTTGGAGAAACTGTCGATGAGTTTCTCTCCCTGCGCGGAGCCAATGCCCTGCCCTTCGGGTGAGGAACCAAACCGCCTGAGATGCTCTCTGCTGCCCTGCCGCAGGGACTGCAAGCCCAGCCGGGTTCCTGTGCCGCTGCCTTGGGGAAGGCACCTCACTGCCGTTTGGGTTGAACTGTTGTGTTCTGGCAGGAGATCACCCAAGCTTCCCATTTCCAGCCCTGGGCAGCATCTGGGGAGTGGGGGCTGAGCCCCGAGAGGTGCAGCAGAAGGGCAGTGTCCCATACAGGCATGGGAGTTCATCAGTAGAAGCCCTGGGTGGGCAACCTTGGCAGGCAGCGATGGCCATGTGCAGTCAGCATCCGTCCTTGAGCTAAGGGAACACACTGAGGGCAGGCTTCGGTCAGGGGGTCCCCAGCGCTTCCCACCCGCCTGGAGCTAAGGTGCGCAGCATCCATTTGGGCTTGGGAAGTCCCTGTGGGCAATGTCCTCTGCCTGTCACCTGATGACCCAAAACAGTGGTGGAAGAGCTCAGACCGTGGCTTGTGTGCCCCAACCCCAGACATTGCTCATGGATTTAGGAGATTGAGGAGGAGGAACATGAGGAGAGTGGAGTATGCAGCTCTCTGCAGCTCACCAGATTCCCTGCTTTGTCACCCATGAGCCCATGGAGATTGGAGACCAGTGGCCAAAACCACTTTCCTGAGTGGTAAGGGCAGGGGCAGGACAGCCTGGCAGTGTTGGGGGGCTCTTGGGGCTTCCTCCTCTGAAGCTCGCTTGGGGACCCCAGAAGTTTTGGTGGGAGTCAGGGCAGTTTTCAGCATCACTACCTCTGCTTTCTCCCCTTCTCAATAGGAACAGATAGCGAAGCAGGGCCGTGCAGGGTGGCAGGGGCTCGCGGCGTCCTCTGGGGATGCCAGTGGGGTTTGGTGGCACGGTGTTGCATCAGGAGCGCCACAGAAAGCCCAAAGCCAGCAGAGGTGAGCCTGAGGCATTGCTGCCTTCTGCCTGGGGGTCCCTCCGCTGCTGAGCCTGGTTCCCCTCGTTCGAGCCTGGTCCTTCTCATCTGAGCCCTGTCCCCCGACGTGAGCCTGGTCCCCCTTGGCAGAGTCCAGTCCCCCCATCTGAGCCCGGTCCCCCCATCCAAGCCTGGTCCCCCCGACCGAGCCCGTGCAGACTCGTGGTTATGTAAAGCCCCGGCGAGCACGACCGGGAGATTCTTCAGTGTCGGAATCTGAGTCACATGGGGCTGTTTTATTTCCCCCTCTGCTAATCTCGTTTCTATAGAAACAAGATTGGGAGGAAAAAAAAAAAAAGAAAAGAAAAAAAAAGCCAAGCACAGAGCGAGCGAGAAACCTGAGGTGATGGGTGAGGGAAGCGGAGGTGGCGGATGAGGAGGTTGGGCGGCACGGGTGGGAGCAGGGGATCCCGGCCGGGATGGGAGCGTGCCTGTGGTTGTGTGCGTCGAGGGGACAGGGACTCTCCCAAAGAGCCACTCTCAGATGAGCTGCTCCTCCGGTGGCAGGCGATCGGCAGAGCCTGGAGGGAAGGGAGCAGAGGCTGTGCAGGTGAGTGAGCATCGCTCGCGCGGCTCCCAGGCATCTTTCCCGGCACGGCACAGCACGGCATGGCACACCGCAGCTGTGCCCGGCTCACCGGGGGTCCTGTCCCTGGCTGCTGCTTTGGGGACATGCTCGCGGCTGGAGCCACGGTTGATGGGCACTGCAGAGTGCCGCTGCAGCGGGCCAGTGAGCAGGGTTTGCTGGAGCAGCGTTCGCAGTCAACGCTTGCCCGGAGGCTGGCTGCGTGTGTGCGGCCGTGCGGCCATGCACGCTGCCTTTCCGAAGCCTCTCTCTCCCGAAAGGCTGCTGCCTGCTCGAGAGGCACCTTTCCAGCTTCGATTATTTTTCCTCTATTTTATTCTAACTGCACCTGTGCAAATAAAATGCTCACAGGAGCCAAACCCTGCAGCTTCAGGGAGCGCAGAGAGCTGTGCTTGCTCCCAGCCCCACTCGCCCTGAGGCAGTGTCCAGCTTCCCAAGGCCAGGCTGCAGCTGGGATGCCCATGGGGATAAGCCCAACTCGAAAGCTGGTTTTGCAATGACTGTTCCCAAAGGGAGGACCAGCTGAAAATGCTGCTTGTTTGCCTCCTGCCAAGTGCCTGGGCTGCCCGCAGCCACCGCATGGCTTGTCCCGGGACTTTTGCTTGCCTGTACTAATTCCAGAGGCTGGCAGCTGCCTGCCAGGAGCTGGATTAGTTCAGAACCACGTACAAGCACGTGCTGGCTGCTGAGTCTCAGGCTAGGGAGTGCAACAAGTGGGAGTTATTCCTGCCTGGGCTAAGGTCTCTGTGGGCTGGATGGCTCATGCCCGTGCGGTGGTGAGGGCTTTGGCTGGGCGTGTTGGTGGAGCAGGAGCGTTGCCGGCGCTGCCAGTCCCGTGCTGGTGCCTGCGCTGGCACTGCCTCGTGACCTCAGTCATCCCGCACCCGTGGCACGGCGCAGCTGTGCCTGCATGGACCGTGGTCTGCCCTGCAGCTCCGGCCACGGCACGGCTGGGTCTTGCAGTGCCAGCGGCTGAGTGAGCGCCGCACGAGCTCCCGGGCTTCTGCGGGCACACGCTCACTCTGACGGCTGCAAACCGCTGAAACGCACTGCTTTTTGCAGAGGCAGCCTGCGATGTCCCTCCAAGGGCCACCGCAGGGGAGAGGGAGGGCCGCGGAGCTGAGGGGACAGGGATTTTGCTTGTCATTGCTTTCCAGTTGTGGCGTGATGTGGGGGACGTGGCGGTGAGGCATTGCAAACCCCCGGCCGGATTCGCGCCTGTGCGTGGCTGGTGAAGCCGGAGGGATGAATTGAGTACCCCTGTATTTCTGTACTAAGTCAGCTTTGGGAAATGTCGTTGCTCATCTGCCTGCCCGGCCAGTGAGGGGGTGGAGGGCGGCGCTTCAGACCCTTGTCCTTATCCGAAAGGGCAGCTGAGCGGATCTTAGTGCTGGGATGGTGCGTCCTGTGATGGCTCAGCGAGCTGGCTGAGCTGCAGGCAGGACGGGGCTGGGCTGCCAGCCCACCGTGTCTCTGCTCTGCCTGCGTTCCCACTGCCTCAGGGAGCTGGGGGGTTCGGCAGTCACCCATGCTGAGGTCAGACCCCCAGAAAACATGCCTGGTGAAGGGATAGGCATCAGGCTGATGTTACATGGCACGTTCGGGCAGCGCAGCTGACGTGGGAGCTGTGCCCTGCGCTGAGACGGAGTCTTCCCACTTGGCCGGACTGGGCTGTGCTGGCAGCGAGGGTCTGAGTGCTGCTCTGGGCGCCCTCCCCTCATCCTGGTTGAACACCCTGGGGGGCCATCAGCCCACACCAGGCTGGGGACAGCACTGTCCCCATCTCCCTTCAGCAGCAACGTCTGCCTCTGGCTGCCCCTGCCTGCTCCGCGCCTGCGGCGAGGGCTGGGTGCTGTGGCTGATGCCAGGGGGGTGTTTGCCGCGCCAGGTCCTGCCGCCCCCATGTGTGCACGAAGCGGTGGTTTTATGGGGGAGATGTCACGTGCGGGCTTTGCATCCCCGCACCCTGCCGGCAGCAGCGTTCCTGCCTCCCCAGCACTGCCAGCTTTGCTCTGCTGGGAGGTTTGGAGCGAAGGGCTGAGGATGGGTATTGCTGCAAGAGTCTCCAGGGCCGATAATTATTTCTGGGGAAAAGATGCTGTGTTCTGACTTAAACGCTGACATGGGACTCTGAACATGTGTAATCTGGCTGACAGATGGCAAGTCGTAGAGGTGTGATTTATGATACAGCACAGTAGCTGAACAACCTTCGCTGGTTGTCAGGAGACAATTCTTCCCAGCGCTGCGGTTGATGTTTCAATTGATGGTTTTCCCCGCGTGTCCCCTCGGCTCCTCGGCAGCGTGTGGGGACCGCCGGGGGGGAGCCTTGGCAGGTGCCGGCATGGCAGGCTGGGTCCGCCAAGCCCCGGCAGCGCCGATGCTGAGCTGCTGCAGAGATGCTGCTTCTTACAGGAGGGTGGGCAGGTCACCCCAAATCGTGCCCGGGCTGGACCATGAGCACTCCCGTGCAGCGGGCAGGGCTGGGGGAGCAGTGCTGGCCTTGTCCCTGTCCCATGGCTGGGATGAAGCTGGCTCAAGGTGGCAGTGGCTCTCTGGGGCTGCCTGTTCCCCAGACCAGCACTTGTGGTGCCGATCGTGCTGGTACTGATGGGAGAAGGCACAAAAATCTTGCCCATCAGTGGAGTGCATCGGAGGACGGATGCCAACAGCCACAGGGAACCTGCTTTACTCGCATGGCCTCTCCGTGCCTCGGTTTCCCTGCCTCTACCTTAAGATCCCTAATGTTGATCTTTCTCAAGGGACAGGGGCATCTATTAGTGTTTGGAAAGCACTTGGGAAGTAAAAGTGTGGTCCCAGCAGCATCCCCCTCCCCGTGTTAGAGGCTCACCACCACTGCCACCCGCAGAGCACAGACCCCGGGTACAACGCCCAGCGCAGCTGCAGGAGCATCCTGGCCCTGGGAGCATCCCAACCCTGGGAGCATCCCGACCCTGGGGGACGAGGAGCTCAGGGAAGCTGACCCACAAGCAGGGCCTCGGTGGGGCGAGGGGAGTGGGGCAGAGCAGGCTGCTGGCATCGGGCTGTGTTTGCCTGTGTGCAGCCATGGCAGAGCAGGTATGATTCATTCCCTCTTCTGCAGTACAGTTTATGTAAAGCAGCACTGTATAAATAGCCAGATGATACTGTAACGTGCTCCTGGCTTTCTAATTAGTGATGCTTCTGCTGGAGCTTTTGGGTCTGGTGGAGGTGAGAGGAGGCTGGTTCATTGCTGAGCACTGGATGAGTTGCTGACAGCTGTCAAGGGCAAGGTACCGGCCCATCAGAGCAGTTGTGGCCGTCTCCTTTGACCTGGCTGTGAGCAGTTGGAGGTGGTGAGTGAACCAGCTGGGTGACCAGTAGCCTGGAGGGTTGGTCTGGGGGGTGAAAGCAGCACCCAACATCTCCAGATTCTTGGTCACCTTCTGGCTTGTACATGGCCTCACTTGTCCACCCTGGGTCAGGCAGATCTAGGCAGCACCTGCCCTGAGCCGGAGAGCATCGCCTTTCTCCCTGCACCTTCCCCTGCGATGCCATGCCATGGGGGGAGTCACGGCAAGGCCACATGTCCCCGAGCACCCAGGTGGCTTCTCCAGCCCCACCAGTGCACCCTGCCCCCAGGGACTAACACTCCTTCATTCCGAGCCCTGTCAGCGCGTCACCCTGTTTTCCCCCTGCCAGCTCTTCCTGGCAGATGCTGTTGGCTCTATCCAGTGGCTGCTCCTTCCCTGCCCCAGTAAACCTCCTGCGTGTGTAATTGTCCCGGGGGTGTTGATTGCAAGAGGCACGTACCGTCACGACAGAGGCACTTGTTTGTTGCGGGGGGCGGCTGCCTTCCTGCATCCATGCAGGTGGTTTGGGATTTCCCAGTCCCCCATCCCTGCTGGGGACCAGTTTGGGAGGGGTGGCTGTAATGGTGCAGGGAGCATGGTGGGGATGGGGCGTTCTCCAGGCAGTCCCCAGGTCCTGGCAGTCCTGGCAGCTGGGGATGGAGCCCTCACCCCTGCTCGCTGGCAGGAGCCTCTCCCGGGGAGGTGGAAAGTTGGGCAGCATTAGGACTGCCCCAGCAGGAACAGTCAAATGCCACCGAGGAGGTGCTATAGGAAGCCAGCAGCACCCGTTCCCGCCACCCAGCCCCATCCCTGGGTCAGCTCCGAGCCCTGCTCGCCCCGGGGTCCACACCGCACCGGGGGCTGCTGCAAAGCATCAGCAGTCAGTGCCCATGCCTCCCTAAATTGGGATCTTATTCCTTACAGCCGAGCTTTGACACCAGATCAAAGGAGAGGCGAGGTGGCGGGGATGGCGTTAGTGCAGGGCTCTGCTCGATGGGCTTTCACAACGTGCCTGGATCGCTCCTCTTCGAACGCCTCTTCCTCTGGCTGCGAGCGGGGGAAAGCTGGGGTTTGGGTTTCTTGTTGGTTTGCTTTTAAGGCAAACCTCATCCTTTACATCAAAGTAATATTTCTTCTCAAGAATGTAAAGAATGACCCTGGAAGGTCTGAGCAGCTCTTTCCCAGCGGTGATTGGAGAGACGAGAGCCTTCTCCAGAAAGCTGTCTCCACCCCGTCCCCAGCAACAGCAATTCATAAGCTGAAAAATAAATCAATAACCAGAGTTAATGAATTGAAGATGTCTGTTTAAAATGTATCAGGAAAAAAACTGTTAGCTGGTCGTGGTTGGCTTAATTATTGTGAGGAAAGGCGAGGCGCTCTCGTTTCTGAGAAATACCTTCTTTTTTTCTTTCTTTTTTTGGAGGTATTTTGTCTTGTTGAAGCCAGTCAGGACTCGAGAGGAGAGGAGGAGAGGCTTTAGCAATGTGTGTAGGTTCAAAGTCTCCCCCCAGGTCTGTCCCTCATCCCCTGGGACCTCTGTCAAATCGCTCCTGTCCCCTTCCCTGCCCAGCCTGGGGCCGGCTGAGCAGTGGGAACAGGTCGTGCTGGTGCAGGACCGAAGGAAGAGGAGAAGCAGTGGCTGTGCCGGCGTGCACGGCAGGGCTGGCAGACGGCATCAGTGCCACCAGCCTGGTCGTGTGCCCAAGTCGGGGCGTCCCAGCTCCCCAGGCTGCTCCTCCCTTGCTCCCACCTCTGCTCCCGGTGAATTGGCAGCAGGGACAGGTTGTGGTGCCGTGTTTGGCAGCAAGCCGGGGGTGCCGGCCCTCGGCATGGCGGGCACTGGGGTCTCCGCATGCTGCAGAGGAAAACAGAGGGCTGCAGGTCTCCACGGGGCAGGCGCCTCCCAAGCAAATCTCACTGCCAACTTTTTGCATGCCATTGGGCTTGGAGATGCTGTGGTTGTGCCTCAGGACAGCGGTTCTCTTCTGGAGAGAGCCGGGGTAGAGGGGGGTGTGTGGCATGGCCCCGGAGCCTGGGGATGCTTTTCTCCCAGGTCCCAGGGACTGGGAGCGACGCTGGAGCATCCCGCCCGGCAGGAAGGGACTTTGTTGGTGCAGACGGGTCTTGCAGCTGAACCCATTTGCTCGCACATATTTCTGTTTCCTCCTGCGAAACATCTCCGACGTGGGCTGATTTCCATGTCAGCCCTCATCAGGAAAGCCGTCCCGGTGTTTGCGAGCCCTGGCTGGGAGACCACAGGCACTCTGGGGTTTCTCTGAAGCAGCGTGTGGCCATGGCAGAGGTCTGATTTGATTCTCTCCACCAATGCTTCCCTGGCTGCCTGACCCCTCTCGGACAGGCACTGCAAGAAGCAGAAGCAGCCGGCATTTCTCCAGCGTTGGCCATCACTGGTTGGCGTTTGGGCAGGAGCATACAACCTAGGGAGGTGATTTTGCCGCAGCGGGGAGCAGGACCCAGCACTAACTCAGCCTGCCAGACTCGCAGCTTTGGTTTTGCTAACAGCATGCCATGGATCCATGCTGGTCCTGGCTTGCTGAAATGATGCTAAACCTGCTGCTGCTCCGCTTCTTCCCCCTGCGGCTGGTGCCGCCCTGTCCCGGTGCCGCTGACCCTCCGGCAGCCCCCTCCTTTCAGCTCCGAGCATCACCTGGCTTTGAGCTGTGGACCTGCTGCTGGGAGCCGGGGTGCTTCAGTGACATTAACGCCTTTCCTCTCCCCTTCCCCAGGTCGGAAAGCAGCCTCGCTAGGTTTGCCCACCGCTTGTCAGTTAAGCAGAAGCAGGAGAAGAGAAGGAAAGCTGAGTATGCCTCGGCCGAGCTGTCTGCCTTCCGGCCCAGGTCTCTGAGCATTGAATGGTAAGAGCTGCAGGACAGGGCTGGAGGAAAGGAGCTCCTGCCTCTCCAGTCCCCCTCCTGTCCCCTGTCCCTACTGCTGCCACTCTCTGTGCCTGTCCAAGCAACGTCGTGTGGGACAACACCCCTTCAAAACCCCTCCGTCTGCTGCAGGAGCTCCCCCAGGGTATCAAGCCAAAACATCCCCTCTCACCCCAGTGCAGGGAGCAGTGGGGAGCCCTGGGCGGCTCCTTCCTTGGGGAGCTGAAGGAGACCCCACGAACTGAGCCACGGGGGTCTTTTGGGGTTCATGTGGGACGTGGACATGCACATCTGCTGGGCCGGGGCACGTGAGTGCATGACCTCCGGCAGCCTCCGCCGCCGGCTGCTCCTCTCCTCTCCCCTTCCCTTCCCACCCCATGCTCCTTATAGGAGCTGCCAGAGGATGCATCCCGCAGCCCCTCGCTGCCCGACGCACCTCCGTTGGATAAACCAGAGCCGAGAGCCGCGGCGGGACGGCCGCAGCTGGCATGGGGGCACCGGGAGCCACAGGGGCTCCCCGCTGGCGCCATGCCCAGGGTGAGTGCTGTGAGGGTACGGGGCTGCCCCAGCACGAGCCACGCTCCAGGGCAGCCCCGTTTGCCCGTCCCGGAGGGATGCAGTGCTCCTGCCTTCCCCGATGCTGCTGCTGCTGCTGCTGCTGCGGCGCCCACAGGGCCCCTCGTGCCGAGCACAGGTCTCAAACTGGAGTCCCTGCTTGAGCAGGGAGTAATTTATCCTGGGTTTCTAAGCTCTGATGCAACAGCCTTGGAAGCAGATCACAGTCAACCCTCCCAGCGTTAGAGGTGACCTGCTAAGGATATTTAAAAGAACTGGAAATTGCATTGCTTTCTGCTTCCTTAGATGGATAAAGGAGGGTAAAACTTTAAAGAAAAAAAAAGAAAGAAAAGAAGAAATGCTTAGAAATTGCAAGAATGTCGAGTTTGGTTTTCATTTTCCCTGCTTTTTTTGGAGATCTTTCTGGCATTTGTTGTATGTTCTAACACTTCAGTGTGAGGTTGTGGAGTCCTCCTCAAAGGCTTCCTCTATCTGTGAGGTTAGTTAGGCATCAAAGCTAACTAGGTATTAATGAGGCCAGACAAGGAATTTAAACTATTTGGTGACAGATTGCTTTCTTCTCCAGTTGCACAACTTTCTTCCCTTTCCTGAAACGATGTCATCAGGAAAGCTGTTCTGCAATTACTATGCATCTTCCAATAGACAAATATGTGAATTTGTAATATACCAAATAGGAAAACAAGCAAAGAACTCATTAAAAACAATCAGAGTTTCTCTTTATTCTTAATAAAGAAGCAAGAGAAGTCAGTAAATCTCTTTTCTCCCTTTAAATGTCTCTTTGAAGCCCCCGGATCCCATTTTAGCCCTGTGGTGTCAAGGTATATTTGTGGTACGTTTTCACTCGCTCTGTAGTGTTTTCCTGGGGGAAACCATCTGTCTTGCGTTATTTTGCAAAGCACCTTGTACAGCAGCAACTCTGCAGAAGCAGTAGATGATGCTATTTTATGGGGTTTTAGTAAGCCAGCTTGGAAATGAGCTCTTGGTGAGGAGGAATTGCCTTTGCCTTCAGTTTGCCACGTGCCACCGCGTTAGAGATCGAGGCTGGAAAGCGTGAGGCGTGAAAGAGAAGGACCTGATGTCACCGCTCCTGCAGGGACGTAGGCACGGCTGGTCTGGCTGTGGGGAGGACAACTGCCCTGCGGTCGTGGGTTTTATCCGTGGCTGGAGGCATCTTGAGCTGGATCAGACGTCCGACCTGGCAGCCAGGCTCGGGTGGGCCGGGGTGCTGGGCCTCGGGTGCTGGGTCTCGCTGGCACTCAGCGGCAGGGCACAGAGGAGGGGTGACCCAGGGTGGGTCGCAGTGATGAGGAGCCGGGTGGGCAGCAGCGGGGTGAGGACCCTGCCCACTGCCTGCTCCCTGACCATCTCAATGGGCTTGTTAATCCTCTCCCTGTTGCCGCGGTTAAGCAGACAACCCAGGAGCTGTGCGAGCTGTGTTGTTTCAGTGCAGGAATTCAATTGGCTTTTATGTGCACGTAGCCCAATTTCCAAAGAGCGGCTGGGGGCACCTGCACACGAAGGACAGGGCGCTGCCTCCCCAGCCGGACAGGCACGCTGCAGGCAGGTTTTCACACATGCCGGCGGTGCATGTGCCTGGTCCACACGTGCACGCTTGCCCTCGGGGAGGCACTCGGAGGCCTTTCCCACACAAGCACCAGCCTCCTCTGCAGCTGCGTCCTGCAAAGGGGGCACCTGACCTTTTCACTGGCGTGAAGCATCATTTCTCTGCATCCCCTGTACGTCTTCAGGGATCCTGATCATCGTAGTGGGATCAGCATCCTCAGTTAGTGGCTCCAAACCGTCGTGCTGCACAGAGGGAAAGGGCCTTTGGAGCTGCGGGTGTCGCTGACACTGCTCACCCCGCGCCTTGCACCGGAGGTCCTGGGCTGCAGGCGAAGCTGCTGGGCGCTGGGGCCGACGGACAGCATGGCTCATGCCCTTGCAAATCTACAGATGCCTAATTTGGTTTCCAGAGCAAATATCTACATGCATCAAATTTGTATGTATTTATAAGCTTAATCCAAGGTCACCACTGCATCGTTTTACCTGCCTCTGTGTAGAGAGTGAACATCCACGCTGTGTATGATGGGGTGTTCAGCTCATCCCACGCGGGTAGGAGGGGGATGGAAAAGCGATGGACCGTGTTTTCCCAGATCAGCGGCTTCTGAGAATCCTACCCATCATAATCCCAAGGCTTGAAGGCAAGGAAGGGCTCCTGGACCTGCTGTTACCTGTTGCCAAGGAGGAGGTAGAGATTATAAGCACAACATCATCAGTGCCCGTTGCTTTGAAAAGCTGGTGTCAGTCTGGCGAGGGATTAGTGTTTTCTGTCTGAAATTCCTACTAAAACACTGTCAGTCCAACCCCTCCTGTCTCTGCCATAGCGAAAGCATCCTTACCTCTCATCCCCATGCAGGGCAAGCTGAGCCAGTTTTCCAGTGTTCCCAGTTGTTCAGGTGCTCAGGTAGGGCTGGATAGAGCCGAGGTAGAAGAGAAGGAGCTGTACAGCATCACAGTGTCTGCCTGACACCGTGTCCCCTGCACTGAGCGCTGCCAGGTAGGATGGGGACCACAGATCCCTTCATCTCCCCTTGGCCCTTCTCCCTGTCCCTGGGGACACCTCAAAGCCCTGCAGGGAGGGTTGCTGGGTGCTGGCATTTCTCTGGGCCAGGAGGTGCAGTTATTTGCTGCCACAATAAATAAGGTGCTGGATATCCCGTGCTGCCTACCCAAAAGCGCAGGGATGCTCCTGTCGCAGCTCTCGCGGTCCGTGCATCCATCTGCCCCGCTCGCTGGCTGGGACGCGCTCCCGTGTTGCATTTCTCCTCGGGCACAAGGCAGGCTTTATTCGCATGGCACATGTTTATGTGCTGCACCGGGCGAACGGCAGCACGGTCCTGCTCCCGAGCTCAGCCGTCAGTGAACGAAGCCTCGTTAGTTCCACTTATTAAAAAAAAATTACTGGGGGGAAGGGAGAGAAGGCAGGGAAAAAGTGAAGTATTGAGAAAACACTTCTTTCATTCATATGTTATTTACTGAAATAAATACTTCATTATTAGGCTTTTTTTAGGCTATTTTTTTTTTAGAGCCAGCGCCACAGAGTCCCCAGTGTTAGGGCCCGTGAATGTGCCGTATCACCTCAGCCCATTGCTCCCGCGAGCCGGTGTCTTGCTGCCAGGAGGTGCCCGGAGAGAAGCACCACGGGCAGCGGGGTAGTGCAAGGCTTTCCCAAGCTTGGGGGAGAAACCTGGGGGCTGCTTGTGTCCGGTTTTATTGAGGTTTGCTGATTCCTTTCTCCTCCTCTTTGCTGGAGCAGTGCATGCTGTGGCTCGCAGGGCACTGAGGCAGCTTGAGCTCCAAATGAGGCAAAAACTGGCAATTGAGGCAAGGAAGGATTTTGGGTCTGATTTATTAAAGCTTTGCTTTCTGCTGGTCTGTGATACTAATCTAGCTCCAAAGCCTAAATAGCACAAAGCTGTGTGAGACAAAAGCACTCTTTATTTGAAGCTCGCCACCTTCTGCTGTTGGAGTGAAGAAGTCAAATGCTGGCGGCTCCCATGGAGCCCTCCCGCTGTCCCTACAGCAACCCCGAAACGCCAGCAATCCCTTTTCTCCCCCCTTAGGGTGAATCAAGGCAAAGAGAGCCTCCTCTCCTCTTGTGCGTGTCACCTGAGAAATGATCTACGTTTATCTTTCCTCTTAAGCGAGTCTTAATCCAATAAAAGGGCTGCGATCTGCTGGTTTACTCTTGTGCATGCAGAGCCTGGGAGCCTCTGTCCCTCTCTCGCATCCTTCCAGCTCTGGTGCTCATCGGGAGTTCCAGCCCCGGCAGGTTTGTCCTCCTGGCATCCATTTGACTCTTCCTTTTCCTTTCCTACCTCTCGGTCTGGTTTTCCTTCTTCCATTTATTTTTCTGCTTGCCTTTCCCCCCGCTCCCCGCTGCTTTCCCATGCTCACGTCTTGTTGTCCATCCTGATTTTCCTTTCTGTTTTCTTCTTCTTGATCGTTTATTTCTACTTGCTGCCTTTTCTATTTGGGTTCCTCGAGTTTTTCATGTCGGATAGCCTCCCTGCGATCCGTGGTCGGAATAGCCTATTCCCATGGTGGCTCAGGAAAAATGCGTGCATCCCTCGCTTCCCCCATCCCCTTATCTCGGTTCTGCTCGTTGGCTGCCCACCACGAGCTGTTTAAGCAACGCTGGCAGGAGCATGTTGTCTGGTGGTTAGAGGCAGCCAGCCAGTTCGGGTTCAGTCCTGCCTGCATCTTGTTTTGCTGCCTGACCCCTGGCACGTTGCTGAATCTCAGCTCCTCGCTTCCTCTCTGCTGAAGAGAGGGATGCGCAGAGACCTGCCTGCCCAGCAGCTCCGAGCGCAGACCGTGCCCACCCGGATGGGAAGGTGCGGAGTGGTTTTCCCGCGATGTCCCAGCACCGGGGCTGGGTGTAATGGCTGGCGGGCATCCCTCTGCGCAGGGACCGCAGTGCCATGAGGGCAGGAGCTGCAGCCACCGGGCACGGGAACCACGCTGGCAGAGGCGGCACACGCAACTCTGGTGCCGTACTCTGCCCTGTGTTTCAGGTTTGGTGATAAAGCAAAAGATTTTTAATGGAAGTGTTTTCATGAAAGTTATTTAGAATTTTATAATGCAATAATATTTCCCCTTTGGGTTTAAGTGGTCTTGTGTGCTGTGGAAATTCTCCCTAAATTGCTGCGCTGGGGCGTGAAATCTGTGCCATGGAGTTGCCTGGCACTGCTCAGCCTCTTGCCATAGCTGCTGTCAGCTGACGTGGACAGACAGCGCGGATGACCTGTCCCCATGGGCAGGCTCCTCGCCTTCTGGCACCCGAGTCCCGTGGTCCCACGGGGCTGCAGAGCCCGTGGGAGGTGCTGAGCTGCCGGCTGATCTGTCTGACTGTTCCCGAGCCAGTGCACTGGAGGGCTGCTACTGCAAAGCTCGACGAGAGCCCTGTGCTGTTTCCTTTGCAGTAGTCTACAGTTGTATAGGACCTTCCCCAGGACTCTTTGCTTGACAGGCGTCCG
Source organism: Gymnogyps californianus (assembly GCF_018139145.2). Lineage (NCBI taxonomy): Eukaryota > Metazoa > Chordata > Aves > Accipitriformes > Cathartidae > Gymnogyps > Gymnogyps californianus. The sequence goes on from NC_059485.1 coordinate 18,819,417, forward strand.
TTTGCCAGGGGGAGCCAGCACAAAGTGAATTGTCAGCAACTTTTTGGGAGGCGGGGAGGAGCAGCACCATAAAGACAGAAGGCTCAGAGCTCCTCCGGATTTCACAGCCCTACTCGCGCTGTCTTACTCCTGACTTAATCTGCACGTCCAAGAGGAGGCTTGGAGCCACTTCTCTTCCCAGCCGAGGAAGCTCTTAGCCTGAGCGAGGGAAAACAAGAGGGAAAACCAGGCCCTGAGCCTTTCAGTGGGAGAGGAAGAGTGCCAGCACCTGGGAGGTGTGTGGGCATCTGGGAGCAAAGAGATGCTCTGGGCAAGCTGAGATGTGGGCACCACGTCTGCACCGGCTGTGGTGTGGGGCAGCCAGCCTTGCCGAGAGCTTCGCCTCCCCCCTCCCACCGGTCCCAGCCATCGATCCGGGGTGAAACGCAGCCGCCCCCAGCTTGGCTATGCTGAGCACAGGTCCTGGACGGGCCGGCGCGGTGTTGAAACGAAACGCGAGGCGCTTTGTCTCGACTGGGAGCGCTTTAAGCCCTCGCTCGGGAACAATGGCCAAGCTATGGGGTCATTTGTTCTGGTATTTCAGCAGCTCCTCATGATTTATGGGATGTTTTGTTCTGCTGCTTGTCTTAGCTTCCCCCTCTCCACCCTCCCCGTCTCCATCCCTTCTCCATTTCAGCTCCTCCTCCCCCCGCTCCCAATTCCCCTAATAGCTGTGGAGCCTCTCTGCCTTATGAAGTCATGGTATCTGTGACTTACTGAATTAGCCGATGGGGAGCTGGACTTCCACACCGCGCTGTGGTCTGCCGGGGTGTCCCGGCTGCCTGGGGAGCCGGCCCGCAGCAGGGCCCCTTGCCCAAGGGCTCCGGGCAGCCTGAGCTTCCCCCTGGGGTGGCAGATGGACGTTGCCATCAGCGGGCTGCTAGAAAGTCGGTTTACGGGCGATAAATGTGGTCAAGAGGAGCTGCAGCGCCAGCGAACAAGGACGGCTCTGTCTGCGGAGACGCCCATGTGCTGGGGCAGAACCAGGGCTTAGCTGCCTGCTCCTGGTGCTGCCATCCCCCCACCCTCCCAGGACACCTCTCCACGGGTGAGATGGACACCAGTTAGGGAGCCCCAGAGCATTTGGTGTTGAACTACGCATGGGGTGATGTGATTCAAGAGCTTGGCTTTATCCCCGGCACCCTGGGGATGGCCACGGTTGGTGCCTCTGGGTGTATGGGGGGAGCAGGAGCTCACCCCCCCGCCCAGAGCTGGTGGGACAATGATTCACCAGTGACTGTGAGGGACTCACTGATGGGGATGGGGAGGAGCGAGCCCTCAAAATATCTCCCTGAAAGTTGGGTTTGCCTTTAGGAAAGCATTTGAAAGGAATAATTTATTTGCGGAAAATCACCTTTTATCCTCGTTGCCTATGAGTCATCTGCAAACAAATAGAGGCTCAAGGGCAACTGCTGTTCATGGTGATACCGATGCGCCTGCTGCAGCCAGTCCTTAGCCCGGAGAGGGCTTTGCAACAGCAGGAGTCGCGGTCCATGCAGCTCCGCTTCTGCCACCCCGCTTCTGCCGCCCCATGCTGCCAGCAGGGAGCTGGGAGCACCCCGTCCCGTGGGCGCAGGTGGGGAAGGAGGGCAGCACGGGGTGAGCTGGGGACCATCCAAATCTGTAGGGTCTGTGTGAGGCTTGTGCCTCCCTTCCTGATGCCACAAGCCTCCATCAACCCAGGTTTCCTCCTCGTCTCAGGAGAGGCAGCTCGGCTTGTGATCACAATGAGGCTGGAGAGGCTGGGAGAAGACCAAGGGCCAGATCCTCTCTGTGTGCAGTGTTGTGACCTGCTGCCTGGCTCCAGCAGATCCAACGGTCCCATCTGCCTTCGTTTCTCATGTTGCTTCAGCAGGAAAAATTGAGCCCTCTGGGAAAGTGGCGGAAGGAAAATGTTCAGAGAAGAGTGATTTCCAGGTTCTCCCTGTCTGGGACCAGAGCCCTCAGCCAGATCCTTTCCTCACTGAGAGCACAGGAAGCAAATATCGTTTATTTAAAAGACAAATTTAAAATATTGTGCCGATGTGTTGTTCTGGCCGCTTCCCTCTGCTGGTAGCTGATACCTCCAAGCCCCGATAAGATTATTTCTCAGTGCAGCATATCCATTATCCTCAGCGCACTTCAATTTCTCTCAAATAGCCCATTTGCCTGATTCATTTTGTTTTATTCTCATCATCTCTCTGCCGTTTCCCATGGCCTGAATCTGCAAAGCAGGATGGATGCCTTGGTCCCTGCCAAGGAGTGTGGAAGATGCTTTTCATCCTGCAGGATCTCCACCGGTTCTTCTCCATGGATGTGTCCATGCCCAGAAGGTGCCAGTTGCCTGGATTTGTACAGCCGGCAGCCCAAGCCCCATGGTTGTGCTGGGGGGAAAGGGCAGAGATGCCACAATCCTTGGTATGAAAGTGAAACCTCGTGGATGACTGAATCTTAGTGTGAGTCAAGCCCTTCCTGATGGGCCTGTGGATCCTCCACACCAGCTGGTATTCCCATAGTGTCAGTGCGCTGAAGGGTCTTAGCTCTCCCAGTCCTCTTAGCCAGCCCACAAAATGTATCTCAATATATTTCTTTTAGGAGGAATATCGATAATAGTTGTGGTTTCCTACTAGTGGTCAGGTCTTCAGACCTTCTGGCTTTGAACCTGGCTTCTCCGTGAGCCGATTTGCACCCAGGGAAGGGCAGCACAGACGAGTTGTGTGTCTGGAGCAGCCCCAGCAAGGCAGGCACTCTGCCCCAGCCCCCAGGCTGCCAGGCTGCGCTTCCCCCAGTCCTGGGAACAGCTTTGCCCTGGGAGCAGAAGGGATCGCTGGTCTTGCTACTGATGCTGCTGGAGACACTGGGGTTGGGAGACACAGAAGCATCAACATTTCCAGGTAGTCCTGACAGCCGGCACTTTCAAGGTATTAGAGTACTTTTAATCCTCCCTTGTCCCTTAAACAGTGGTAGTCCCTGTTGCGCAGGTTTTCTCTGCTCTTAGATAGTTTCCTGGTGGCTGAGACATTTCTGCCTGCCAGAGCTTCAGGAACCTCCTGTTTATCTTCCTGAAGAGCGTCTCTCGGTGCCAGGTCAATATTGGACCTACTGGCTTGGATGCTGGCAGGATGGGCAGCACTCAGCAGGGAGGCCAAACTGGAGGTAGGAGTCAGCCCAGGACACTTGGGACACCGAGGACCGGGTCCTCGGATGTGTTGGGATCTCTCTCCACCTTTGCTTGAGTCTTTCCTGCTGCCTGCACACTCACTCTTCCCCATCGCTTTGCTTCCCACCCATCCTTCTTACCCACCTTTCTTCTGCTGGCTTGCTTGCTTTTCAGAGGACGTTTGTGAGCCCAAGTGAACACCACATCTGCCAAGCCTCATGCCTGGTGGAGGTCAGGGAGAAGCAGTTACGTTCCCCTTTGCTCCTCACTTCCAGATTTCGTCCCGTCCTCCCCAACATTGAAGTATTCGTCCATCTACCCCAGTGCGTCCTGCAGTAGCTCACTCCCCAGGGCCATTCCTCTCCCCATCCCACTTTGCCTTTGTTGCCTTTATTTGCACTGTTAACAGGGAGGGTCGGACAGGGATGAAGATCTTCTGCCACAAAGAGCTGTTGGAGAATGTGGAGGAGGTATTTTCATGTGAGCAGTGCAAAATAGTGCAGATCTGATAAAAGTTCCAGTTTCAGGGCCAGGAACAGGCAAGGTTCATGCTTTGCTTTGTCCAAAGTGGAACTGGACACTTGGCAGCAGCTGCCAGTGTCATCATGAGAAGCTGCACATGGTCTTCACTCTGCCCATGGTGCGGAGGTTCACCTGAGCCCCCTCCAGATCTGTGCAGACCGAGTCTGGTTTCCATCCAAGAAGTGTCCCAACAGGGCCTGCGAGAGCTCACCAGTTAGTAGCTGGGAGGCAAATCTCTCCTGCCTGAAGTCAGGGCAGGCTCCTCACTGATGGTCTGCTGTGAGAAACTGTTGTTTCTGAGCTTTGAAAAATGAACATATGACATTATGTGGTAGCATTTGTTAAGCATGGCCACCAGAGCAGCTGCTGAGCTGAGCAGAGCTCCAAGAAACATCTCTTCTTGGCGTTATCAGGATTGACTCTGGCCCACTGCCCCAAGAGGAGCCATCATCACCTTCAGCAGGATGCTGTGGCTTGTTGAGTTGATGTTCTCCATGCAAACCCTACAGGTTTCCGAGCGCGTGGTTGTTGCAGCCTCTGAGATGACAGGGACTGCAGGTAGATCTGGCAGCGTGGTTACTTGGCTCTTCCCGCAGTCTTGTCCTCTCCGCCCCCAGGCTCCACGTTTCAGTGCTAAAGTGGCCAGGACCCAAACTGACTCATCAAAGCTTCTGAGCTTCACCCATCACAGAGGAGAGAGGCCTGGGCTGGGGGCCAGGGATGAAGCGCTGGCCTGGGCATAGGGGACCTGGCTTCTCCTGGCCCACTGAGTGACTGAGGGCAAGATCTGCCCCTCTTTGTGCCTCCGTTTCTCACTCTTTAAAAGGAGCACAGCAATGCTGACCTCTTTTCTCAGGCACTTTGAGATCTACTGAGGAAGGAGCTGGCTGTTGCATCAGGACACTTGGTAACTGGGGTCTTCTGCTGGCAAACCCGTTCCCCCAGCCCCAGGGACAAGATGTGGGCTGGCCCTGAGCTCGGAGCTGGCAGGTCAAGCTTTACTGTTAGGCTTTGCAAGTTTGGGATCACAATCTGGAGCCATTAGCTTATGTTACCACTTCAGCAAAGAGCACCAAGGTCAAGGTTTCTGTGCTGCGTGCGGTGTCCTGCGCGGCTGGAACTTCCTCTGCCCAGGGACCAGATACTAAAAAAAGTGAGTCTTTTTTTCCCCCCAAGGTGGTGGTCTCGTTCATCAGCATCTTCTCTAGGGAAGAGGAGGCAGTTATTCTGGTCACAGGCGGTGGCAGGAGCGGAGGTGGGCAGACAACTCTTTCTAGGTCTGGGGAGATCCAGGCAGGTACAATCTTAAAACAAATTCTTTTAGGTTTAAATGTCACCAGGCTCTGGAGTCAGAGGGTGCTTGCTCCTGCTGTGTGATGGAGCCTTCAGCCTTTCTGCAAGCCTGGCCTACGTCAGAAGACGCAAGCCTTGAAGGAGAGACTCATCGGGGGGTCAGACCCTGCTATCTTGTGCCAGGGAACAGCCTCAAGGGCAGAGACAGCCCGGTGAGGCTTGGCTGGGTTTCTGGTGCTGAGAAGGACTGCTCTGCCGCTGGACCTTGTCAGAAACTGAAATTGGGTGAAGGCATGCATTTGTTGGTGAGCAAGCAGGTCATCTGAGGTCTAATACGTGCCAAGGCGCTGCCGAGGTGCCTTGTCACTGCGCCGTGCCCCTCGCGGGCAGCCAGCCCACCTCCCACTCCATCCTCCTTGCTGCAAGCCAGGCTGCCAGTGCTGCCGCGCTTCGGGGGCAGCTCGGAGCCAAGTCCTGCCATGCCCTGCGCCAGGCGGGTGCTTGCGGTTAGCAGAGCTGTGTCAGGTTTCCCTGTGCGCTGAAATCCCGCGAAGCAGCGGGCCAAATCCTGGGAAGCGAGGAGGCTGCTTCTGGACACAGATAAGCCGGCGTGACATTTAGCTAATGCTCCTGCTTCCCCTGTCTACGCTCGGTGTCTTTCTAGCTGTCCAAGGGGGTGTCTGAGGGAACCTCAGCTGTGAGCATGTTCTTGGAGCTCCTTGAGCGAGGAGGTGGATAAGCCAGTGGAGCCCTTGTCTGCTTTCTGTGCAAGTGGAAGACTGATGCTGCCAAGAGGTCTCATCCTCCCAGCGCTCTCCTGGCCCTGCTCTGCCCCGGTCACGAGCTCTGGAAGGCTCGTGGCAAGCAGAAAAGCAGTTTTACTTATGGAGCAGAGCTCCACTCGAGTGAACTTCACATGAACTCATGAAGTTTCTGTGGCCGTTTTCTTTCTGACGATACAGGCAGTCAGGAACAGGATGCTGTACTGCACGGGGACCCAAGGCTGCCTTCCTCGTGCACCAGCATGTTCACCTCATCCTCCTGCTGCTCCATGGAGGAGGTATCTGCTGCCTGAGCAGCTGCTCTTCACCCCAGGTAGAAACACCAGGAGATGGATAGAGCTGTCCCTGGGCTGCACTGGGACCATGCTGCCATAACTGCTGCTCTCCCTGGTCTTAGTGGGGATGGTAGGCACCCCATTGCAGCACCGGGGCTTTAGTGACCTGCTCAAGGTCAGCCACGTGGTCTGTGTAAGAGTTAGAGGTAAGAGTTAAATCCCTTTGCCTCGTCCTGCTCCCACATTTTACCTGGAGATCACCGTTGCTAGCTTCCACGTCTGTGTTCATACCACATCATTTGGTCTGTCACCAGAAAAATCGAGGGTAACAGAGGAAGAAAAACCCTCTGGGCTGAGGGCTGCTTGGTGCGGTAAATCAGAAGGTGTGATTGCAGCCTGAGCCAGCCCGTGTTAACACCGGGGACAAGGTGTGGCATCCCAGGCCAGCATGTGCCAGGACACAGTGGGCACCTAGAGGGGCTTTCCAGGTCCATGGGCATCTTGGTCCCAAGGAAGCTGTCTTGCAGCACACAGCCAGGAGAAGCAGGGTGAGGAGCATGGTGGGATGAGCAGGGTGTCTCAGGAGCATGAGGGTGTCTCCACCCCCCCCTCACTGTTCAGGGGATGGCGAGGGGAAGGAGACAGCAGCACCCACTGTGTGTTGGGGCCACCAGTTCTGTGAGATGTTTCCCAGCCTCTCGGTGATGGAGGAGCCCAAGGTGTTTACGTCTGGCTCGAAGCTCCTGCTCAGTGTAACCATGTGAACAGGGATCTCCCAAGTGCTTTGAGAGATCTCTGAGGTGCTGGGGTCGGAGTGGTCTCCTCTCGCCCCGTGCCGCCACCTCCCATCTCCGGGGCCACCTGCAGCCGTTGGCCCCTGCCACCCTTGCTCTTCTGTGCTGCAGCGAAGTCATCCTTGTGTGCTGCCGTGGAGGGGTGAGGGGCGAGGAGGGTACCTCTTGCCCGACACGTTGATTGTAGACGGAGCCAGCAGACGCCTGTTGTTAAGGCTGTATAACACTTTCCAGCGGAAGTTTGTTTGCTTATACCTTTGCCAGACTTTAACTGTTTGGGCTGAATTTTTCCATGCTCACTCTGCCTCAGGCTGAACTTTTTCTCTCCTTTTTTTTTCCCCCCCAGAAGGTTGGGGAAAAATGGTAGCTTTGCCAATTTTTTTTTTCCCTCTCGTCTCTTTGTTTGAGGACTTCTGGTGCCTCCACGCTTTGGAAAAGAGACTTGAAATTTGGCAGGGTTGGTGCATTCCTGGTGGAAATTAACACAGATTTGGTCAAATTGTTAGCCTCTGGAAGGCATGGTTGTGCGTGCTTGGAAGAACTCTTCAGAGGCTAGCTGCTGAAGTCCCCATCTGCAAAGAGACTCTGGCCACTGCACCCGCTGCTCTCCAGCTGCACCGAGCACCTCCCGTTCCCATCTCTAGAGGCACCCCCTTGCCCACGCGAGTTCATGTCAGGAGTGGGGACTGCAGGGAGCCCAAGTGCGTGTTTGGTGCTCCTCATTAGCAAGTCTCAAAGGACTTTACAAAAGACAACATTGTCTTTATCTCCATTTCCCACCTGTGGAAACTGAGGCACTGGCTGTGGGCATCACCTGCCTCTCGCCCTCAGTGGCAGAGCAGGGAACAGAGCTCAGGTCAACTTGGGCAGTGTCTTGTCGCTAGACCAGGAGAAGCTGAGGCAATGCTCAATGAGAGGAGAGAGCATTTCCCAATGCTCCCATGTCATGTGAGACCAGGAAAGGGCGTTTGCATGCCTGCCTCTCCCATGGGTGTCCTTAGTAACACTGGTCGCATCGATGCATGGATGGATCAGCATGTCCTTATGGTCGGAGGTTTGACCTGGTGATTACTATGGTTTTTAATGTTGCTTTTTATATTAAGGTGGAAATCTTTTCTACTTGCTGTCCTGGGGGCTCTGACAATTCCTCCATAGGCTCCGTTGTCCTCAGCTTGAGCTTCTCCACCTGATGGTATCTCAAAGCTTTCTGCAGCTAGAGGGAGAATAAAGTGACACATGAGGTGGGAAAGCTCCAGTCTGATGGAGGCAGCAGGCAAACCTCAGCTGGAAGGAGGCCTGGCTGCTGGTGAGGTCTCCCCAGCTAGTGCCATTACAAGAGCGCTTGAGCACTTGTGGGGTGTTTTCTAGCAAAATGGCAAAAAAAAGTTGGCTTGGACCTCTTGGACCGCAGCCTTTGGACCCTGACTCCAGTGGAGATGCATGGAGGGAAGGTCAGCTCTGGCATACGCGAGTGCTTTTGTGGTTAGGTGGCAGTGAACGAGCTCCTCTAGCATTGCACTGGGTGGTGCTGGCATGAGAACGGCACCAGGGCTACGTGGTGGGGTTGGTCCCTCCTGTCAGAGGAGAAGACCCCAGGGGATGCTGGGCAGGGAGCTGGTCGTGGAGCGAGCTGGGAGCAAATCCTGGCATGCAGCTGTGCTGAATGGGGAGCCAGGCTGGGACATGCCACCGGCAGTCCAAGGAGATCCCCAATGGGGGGGTGGCTGTTCTTGGTAGCAGTTCCAGGGACACCCTGTGGGTAGAGGCCAGTGTGCCCAGCGCTGCTAGCTGGCTCCTGCTGGTTGCCTTCCAGCGGGAAAGGGGTTTTCTGACTCCAGTAACATTTACCAGCTGGGCAGCAGCTCTGGAGCCGGGTGTGTGCGTTTGTCTGTTCTTCCATTGTGTCTTGGCCGTCGTCTCCTCCTCCCTGCCGAGATCAGTGTCTGTGGCCTGCCTTTTATAATCCCTTCGGGTGCAGCTCTGGAAGCCTTCAGCCAGTGGTGCTGGTTTCCATCGTGCAGCTTCGGCGTGCTTGAGCAGCTTGGTCCCCGTCTAGCTGGATGGCTTGGGTAGGACGATGGACTGGAGGTAGGTTTCCCCCAGAAGGGGCATCCCAGTGATGGGCTGGGGAGGTTCCCTGGAGGGCTGTGACGTGCAGGTGGGATGTAGTTGGCTGAGGATGGAGACCAGCCACAGGTATGGGCGAGTGGGTTCAGATGACCTCCAGAAGTCCTTCTTGGGCCAATTTTCTACAATTTTCATGGTTTTGGAGAAGAGGTGGTTTCCGACGAAAGCCGGATCTCACTAGCGTATTCTTCCTGGTGGCGCCAGGTGGCGCAGGAGGGTAAAGGATTTGCTTGTCATCCCCGCAAGTCTGGGTTCAAATTGATTGCCTCTCACTGCTGTGATGAGTCTGTAGGTCTCAGCCCCCATGGCATGTGGCTGTGCCCCCATGCCGGGGCGAGCTGCAGCCCCAGGGCCGGGCAGCAGGGATGCGGCTCCCGGGAGCCCGTTTTCCAGCAGAGCGAGGAGCTGAGCCAACATTTGAACCATAGCAGGGGGCCTGGGTGTGTGGGTACTGCAGAGCCCCACCATCCCAGGAGCGGGGCATAGGAGCGCAGAGGAGCCAGTCTCAGCAGGGAGAGCCCCAGCGGGTCTCAGCAGGGGCGAGGAGGCAGCAGTGCAGGATGTTACCCTGGTGTGAAACGCAGAGCATCCCTCCTGCACATGCTTGAGCCATTATGGGGGAAGAGATGTTAGTGCTTCTTCCTGGCTCCTGAGCGGTCCGGGCATTTCGCTGGGGTGCAGGTACATGGTGGCAGCCCTCAGAGGAGCTGGGGCAATGCCATCCCGGCCCTCGTCGCCCCTTCTCCTATCGGGATGGCGCTCAGATGCAGCCGCTGGCCCCACACAGGCTGGGGTTGCCACAGCAGCTTCGCCAGCAGCCTGCCCCGCTCCCTTCCAAGAAGTGGGTGTCAGGTCCCGAGCGAGGGGACGGGACCAAGCTTGGATGAGCGTGGTCTTACATCCCTTCTCACTCCTCCCAGCACGGCTGCACGGCTGAGCATCCCCACACTGAGCATCCACCTTCTGCTCCAGTTGGGTCCAAGCTGGGGCCCTGCGACCCCATAGAGATATTTTTTTTCTCCCTCTTTTTGCCTTCAGTGATCTTTGAGACCAGGCGTCGTATGACTCAGCTTCTGCATTTGATACCCCCGAGAAGAGTTTGCACACATGCATCTGTGGCACAGAGCGGTGCTTGTTCCTGGCAGGCCAAGCTGGGATAAAGTTTCTCTCTGAAAGAGGGGCAGTGAGTCCCCACTGCTCATCCGCTTTTAATATGCGGAAGTCTGATTTAGCCGGGATGGTGCCAGCAGGTTGGAGGTGTCTTCCAGAGCACTATTGACCTGTTCCAGCATCCAGGCTTGTGAGATCCTGGAAGGGCGGGAGGAAGCACCATTGCAATGCAGAGCAGGTGCTCAGCCGGTCCCTCTGTGCTTTGGAAATCTGTCTGTCCTCCCGTCCCTACCTGCAAAGGTCCAGCTGGTTGCGGGTGCCAGAAGCATCAGGCACATTTTGGGTGCTGGGGCTGAACTGCTAGTTCTGGCAGTCGGCGCGGGGCACGGTCAGCAGAAGTTGACACCGATGTAGATCCTGTGAAGGGCAGTTTGGGCGCTGACCTTTAGGTCCTGTCCATTTCAGCTGCTCGGTCCCTGCGAGCAGCTCGGGTCTGGAGGCAGTTCCCGCCTTGAGCAAGGAGCACCCAGCCAGCCCCCGGGGCCGAGCGGCCTGGGCAGCGGTGCTGAGCTCCCTCTCTGGGGTGCTGGGCGAGCACAAGGTCACAGACCCTGCAGTGCAGAGGTTTGCAGGGGGCAGAGGTTTGCAGGGGGGAGCAGTTTGCAGGGGGCAGCAGCTTGTAGCAGGCAGGGGTTTGCAGGGCACAGGGGTTTGCAGGGACAGAGGTTTGCAGAGGGCAGGGGTTTGCAGGGCACAGGGGTTTGCAGGGACAGAGGTTTGCAGAGGGCAGCAGTTTGCAGGGCACAGGGGTTTGCAGGGTACGGAGGCTTGCAGGGCGTAGAGGTTTGCAGGGCACGGGTTTGCAGGGCACAGGGGTTTGCAGGGCGCAGAGGCTTGCAGGGTGTAGGGTTTTGCAGGGCACAGGGGTTTGCAGGGCGCAGGGGTTTGCAGGGCGTAGCGTTTTGCAGGGCACAGAGGTTTGCAGGGCACAGGGGTTTGCAGGGCACAGAGGCTTGCAGGGCATAGAGGTTTGCAGGGCACGGGTTTGCAGGGCACAGAGGCTTGCAGGGTGTAGGGTTTTGCAGGGCACAGGGGTTTGCAGGGCGCAGGGGTTTGCAGGGCGCAGAGGCTTGCAGGGTGTAGGGTTTTGCAGGGCACAGGGGTTTGCAGGGCACGGGTTTGCAGGGCACAGAGGCTTGCAGGGTGTAGGTTTTGCAGGGCACAGGGGTTTGCAGGGCGCAGGGTTTGCAGGGCGCAGAGGCTTGCAGGGTGTAGGGTTTTGCAGGGCACAGGGGTTTGCAGGGCGCAGAGGCTTGCAGGGTGTAGGGTTTTGCAGGGCACAGGGGTTTGCAGGGCGCAGGGGTTTGCAGGGCGTAGCGTTTTGCAGGGTGTAGGGTTTGCAGGGCACAGGGGTTTGCAGGGCGCAGGGGTTTGCAGGGCGTAGCGTTTTGCAGGGCACAGAGGCTTGCAGGGCATAGAGGTTTGCAGGGCACAGGGGTTTGCAGAGGGCAGGGGTTTGCCGGGCACAGAGGTTTGCAGGGCGGCTGCAAGCCCCAGCTGAGCCAGGCCCCAGGGCTGCGCGCTTGGCTCTTGGCACCGGAGGACTGGCTGCGTCTGCCTCCTGCCCGGCAGCAGCAGGGTTTTCGGGTGGTCACAGGGCTGCGGTCACACCCGGCGCTGCCTGTTGCTGCCGTGGGTACCTGGCACTGGGGTGACTGCACAGGGCTTCCCCATGAGCTTCGGTCACAGCTCGGGGCAGCCTGTCCTGCTCAGTCCTGTCTCCATCAAGTTCCAGTTAAAACCAAATGCGTTCTCCAGCCTAAGCTGTGCTGCCGTTTAAGCCCTTCCAAAAATGAAACAAATACCCACGGACTGCAATTCGAATTGCAGCTCAATTAGGGCTTGTTCCCAATGCGATCATAAAACCTCCAGTACGAAAACAAACAACCCAACCAAACCACATCCAAGCCTGACAGCATCCTCTGGAATGCCTTTAAAATAACAAGGGGGCAGAGGAAGATGAAAGTGGCGTGGCCGGTGGGAAGAAGGCTCTTTGGCCCCGAGGGGCAGCCCGGAGGTGGGCTGAGCAGGTGTGGGGCAGGGCGCTTTGGGATGGGGACCGGTGCAGAAGTGAGGGGTATGATGGAGATGGGGTGGGATGGGGACCAGTGTAGGAATGATGGGTATGATGGAGACGGGCCAGCTTGGGGTCCGTGAAGTAAAGGGTTAGGCTGTGTTCCCAGCAGGGTTTAGTGTGGCGAGGAAGAGGAGGTTGCATAGGTGTTTTGGAGCGTGGTGGTTGTGCTCTGAGCTGCTCCGATGGCGGGTGTTTGAGCAGGACCGGGGGGGTGCGGGGCCGGAGCAGGACCGTGGCGGCTGGAATGCGTGTCCCGCGTAACCCTGGCTTGCACCGAGTCCAGCCAGTCTGGTGCCGCGGTTCGGGTTTCACGGCGGACTTTAAACCCGGCCATATTTAGCGTGCGCTTTGCTGGCCTGTCAAGGAGGGGAAGCCACAGCACAACTAATAAAAAAAGCCAAACAAAAACAATGTAATTAAAGAGACTCAGCACTGTGTGTTCCCATAGCAAGAACATTTACCCAAGACTTCCTTGCTCAGATACTTAATGTCAAGCAGCAATTAAAGGCTGGCATTGTGGGGAACACAGCAAAGAGGGTTTACTCTGGCTGGGAGGTGGGAGCCCAGGGCTGAGCGCAGCTCCCGATGGCAGATCTGCCATCCCCAGTGCCCGTGCTGGTGGGGAGGGACTGAGGGCTTTTGGCACTGGGAGGTGCCCCAGGGACAAGTGGTGCTGATGAGAGGGGGATGCTGCACCCCGAGCAGCGGCTCCTGAACCCCTCCAGGCAGGGACACCCTCGGTCTGTAATGCACGTACCCACTTAGCTCGATCCCCACAGAAATTAGGTAGCGCAAAAGCAGAAAAGCGGCTTTTCTAGGTGCGAGCCTCCGGGCAGGGCGGGCCAGGAGCTCTGCTGGGGTAAATCCTCGTGAAAACAGTGAAGCCAGCGGAGCTAGGCTGGGGTGCAGAGCCGAGGGCCTGACACGGACATCGCTTCTCCCCTCCAGCATCTCCTTCCTGACCCGGATGCGTGGATGGAGCCTGTGCGAGCCTCTGGCATTTTATGTTTCCCCTCCCTCAAGGGATGGCTCGGGGTGCCCGGAGCCAGGCTGTGCCAGCCAGTGCCTCCTTCAGAGCACTTAAGGCTGGCACTCTGGGGCTGATGGTACTGTCAGCATCATCTGCCTTGGTTAGAGAGCCAGCCATTGCACACCATCCCTTAGCACGGTCACCGAGGAGAAGTGCCCCGGTGTCCTGGCAATGCTGCGTGTGCAGGCAGGTCAGGAGCTGCCCAGGAGGGACACACGTGTGTGGACACGGCCAGGACGGTGCGGCTTTGTGACTATGGTGTATGCACAACAGCAGTCCCGACCATGATGGCAGACTGTCACAGGGGACCGAAGAACTAACAATCTGATTTTGGTCATATTTTAATGGGGGTTGAGCCACAGGCTCCTTCTGGGCTCATTTAAAAACCGTGATCGGGATGCTTAATTAAAAAAAGAAAGAAGCAGCAGCATTATCGTGTTGCAGCAGAATTTGCTCGAGTCTCTCTGCTCCCTTCCTCCCCCAAACGTACTGCTGGGCCTGCAGAAATGGGGTGTTTTATGGGAGGCCCCTGCAGACTGTCAGCAAGTGATCTACTTGGTTGGCTCCGAACCTCTCTTGGAGTCCTGAAGTCTCCGTCTCTCCCACATTCAGACCCTGTGATTTAGGAGGGAGGTGTGGTGGGGGCGAGCCGTGCGGGCAGGCTCTTCCCTGCTGTGCTGCACCGGGGGACACAGCCATGCCTCGGGAGGACACCGCCAACTCGCCAGCCGGCCCTGTGGTGTGGGACGTCACGTCTCCAGCCCACGTGCTTCCCCGCTGCCACGGCCCCTCCAGCAGCCGAGTGAGGGCTGGTCCCAGGGGCTCCTCACCGCACACTGCAGCTGCTGCGCTCCCAGTGCAAGCGTTCCCCAAGAGATGCAAAAGCCTCCTGATTTGGGAAGCAGCCTGGACAGCGAGGCGTGATGCTGACCCCCTCTTGCTCCCGTCGGGGAATCCCCCACTTCTTCCCCTGCGAGGTGCAGGGCACTGAACGCTGGCGGGATGTTGCACACCTCGCCCAGGAGAGATTCTCCTCCAGCTTAGCCGGGTACCGAGCTGCTGGGAGTCGGCTTTCAAATCCAATACCGTGCCATGATGCGGTGGGCTGCGCGGCCATGGGGTCCGCTCTCTGCTGCCTCGGGTCACGAGCTCCTCAAGAGGCACCTACATGCACCATGGCATGCCTGGTATGGAGACGGCAGAGACAACGTGCAGCCATACCAGCATTGCCAAACCGGTGCCTGATGCTCGGGAGACTGCACCGACCAGGGTGCTGTGCAGCATCTCCTGGCCTTGCAGCCACACTGAGCTCCTCCGAGCATTGGGCTAATAACATTGGGCTTCTGGAGCTCAAACAAAAATGTACTGGCAGGAGCAGGATCTATATAAGTTAGTTGTTATTGCTAAACAAAAGAGGCATGCTCGTTTCGGTTCCATTCAAAACAAAACCCAGTGGGTTTGCCAAGTGGGGAAAAAAGAGAAAATCTGTAGGAAACAAACAAACAAAGCCCTGGATCTGGTTTGGTGCCTTTCCCTGAACCCAGGTTTCAATAAGCAAGTGCATTTTCCAGGCACGCAGATGTTTCCGTGGAGCAGGAGTGTTTTGCTCCATCTTTGCATGGCCAGGTCACCGCACAATGTTTCAATATATTTGAGATCTGCACACCTCAGGATGGGTAGCTGGTGTGCAGGCTGCTCCCATGAGTCCTGCTGCCTTGCAGGGATGCTAAGCACAGCGTTTTGTCCTAGCTTTGAGTCTGCCTTTTGGTGGGTTATGAAATCCCACTCTTTTGGAAGGGCTCCCCTACTCGTGCTCCATTTTAGATCCAGTCTCCATTTCCCCAGTCCTGAAAAATTGCTTATACTCAGGCAGAAAGAGCGGAAAATGCGAGTGCATCAGCAGCTCCTCTTCGTACTGGATGCTGCACTTCTGGTTCATGTCCCCATGAGCCAAGAAGAGCTCGTTTGTGTGTTAGGAGCTCAAATGGTGTCTGCAGTGGAGTATTTGGTGCCCGAGTGTTCGTGGCCATAGCGTGTGGTTTCCTGCATGCGCCAAGGGCGAGTGTGGCCCTGGTCACGGGCTTGGGCTGAGTGTCCTCAGACGAGGAAAGACCCCTCGCGCTCAGATTTCTTTGGAAAGAGCCTGTATGTTGATCTTGCCAGCTGATCTCTTGATGCAAGCTCCCAGTTTGGGGGGACATTGGCTGGGTTGGGTTGGCTCTCCCACATAACTGGTTTTTAGGCTTCTCCTGTCCCTTGCCTGTTCATTTTTTGAATAACCCTATGGACTGAATTGGACCGCGGCTCAGGAAAGCATCCCTGGCAGCTTGTGCTAACATACCACTGACATCCACTGCAAGGACCCAGTCCTTTTCCTCCTGCATGCCCCAAGCCTTCTCATCCTTTCAAAGCATTAACACCTTTCATCCTCCGTCCTTCAGGCTCCCTTTTTCTCGCTCACGAAGCCCCACGGCTTTTCTCGCTGCTGCATCAGGCTGCAGATGGTGGGGAGCAGCTTCCCGAAGTGACAGCCGCCCACACCGACCCCGAGGACAGGAGTGTGGTGCTGAGCTCATGTCTGCCGCCGCAGGCTGGAGTCTGCCCTCTCGCTGCCAGCGCGGGCAGGGACCCATGAGCTAATCCTTTCCATGGCCGGCATCGGGAGCGGCGGGGACTGGGCAGCCTCGGTTTTTGGCTGGAAGGCCATTGCCACCAGCGACAGCATCGCCTGCACATGAGCCTTTTCACAGCCCGGGCTCCCACTGGTGGGAGGTGGCGTGGGATGGCCACCGTTGGTCCCCAGCAGCCATGTCTGGTGACCTCTGGGCAGGATGGTCATTGCCTGCCTGTCCAGGTACCTTCAGCCTCTGTCCCCGAGACGGGAGCGCATGGCAGCAGGGAGGATGAAGCCCACGGTCCCCCTGGGGTTTGCACGTCTGGTGCAGCGGGCACCCGGCATGGGCCATCCCCATGGGTGCTCAGGGAAGGACGACCAGGTCCTGCTGGGCTCGGGGCCGGCAGGGCTCCTTCCAGCCAGCCTGGGGTCTGGGCTCCACCAGCGGGACAGAGCAGCCCTGTCTGACATGGACTGGTTCTCTGCTGGAGGCTTGGAGAGGCTACGCCCTTAAACAAAATGCACTTAAAATCATATAATTACAACAATTATTAACACTGTTTACTAGGCCAAGATCTGCAGCATTGGAAACATTAAAACCCAGAATATGCAGAAACCACAATGTTATAAACTACCCAGTGGATATGCTTGTGTTTGTTGCAGAAGGAGGGATAAAATGAAGTTGTCTTACACACATCCATCCTCATGTGCTTTGAAAAAAAAATCCTCATTACATTGGTTTCATGAGATGGTCTGGCCAGCCCTGACACATCCTTTCGCAGAACCTCAGCCTTTTCCATGGAGAGGGTGATGGAGTTTGCTGGTATGTGGATTTATGGCATTGCAGACCTGATGTCCACCCACCTCCCTGATGGTCACAAACACGTCCCATGGCCAGAAAACTGAACCACTGGGGCAGGCAAAGCGCTCATCCCCTGCTGTGATGTTTGCAGTAGGTAGGTAAATAATTAGCAACAAGAACTGATTGGGGTTGAGATGATAAATTTAGTTCGGCCGGGCTGAGACTATAAAGGCAGAGGAGGTGGGACCTCCTCCCACCACCTCCCTGCAGGATGGGGCTTTGCCATCGGGGCGAGCTGGTGTGGGCTGGTTGTACCTTGAGGGCACGACATCTGTGGGTGTTGTTTTCAGCTATCAGTTGCTCCACCGCAAAGTTTAGCTCTAGATAAATCAAGACTATTTCACTGAGTCCAGATGACTCATAACCACAGGGCAGGAAACTCTTTTATCTTTGGGGCAGCTGGTTTAATATAGATAGATGTTCACTCCTGAGCTCTGAATAATTTCCGTCTCTTTACTTCTCATTAAAAGCAAATCAGATGAGGGAAAATAGTGAGAAATTTCTCTGTGTTACCTCTGTTTCTACCATCTCTGAGACTTCCTCCAAATTGTGCAGTCTGCCGGTACCGGGTCATTTGCCATATATTTTAATTGGCAGAAAAAAGTGTCTTTGCTCCAAAGCACCACTCCTTTTTTAAACCTTAATTCTGCAGGCATGGATGGAGCAGGGATCTGTTACAACAGGGTCTACTCCAGCTTCCGGAGAGCTACTTTTGGGGTCTTCCTTCCTTTCCTGATGTGGGAGAGCATTGTTGCCTCCTTGGATTAAGGGGAACCACAGCAGAATTAGGCATCTTGTCGATGAGCCTGCTAAAAGAGCCGCCTTCACCTCCGAGCAGCGACTGGAGGTGGAGAGAGGAGGACTTGGGCAGCAGGGAGCTCTTAAACACAAGAGAAAGGGCAAGGTTTTGCTGGAGAGCCTCTCGAGTCGGTTATTTCTCTTTCCTAAGTATGTCAGATAGAGAGCACTTTACTTCTCAGGCTTGGTCCGTGGGTCAGGACCTGCCTTCCTGGTTGCCTCTTCCTGCCAGAGTGCCCTGCCTGCACAGGCACTGGTGGCTTTTCTCTCTTAATTTCTGTCCACCAGTGACAGCAGAGCTGCGTGATGCTTTTCCACTCCTTTGATATCTGGGATCTTGTACTTGCCATCTGTAGAGGCTTGTATGTGCCATGTGTGGAGCCCTTGGCATGAGGAGCCTTCAGTAGTGGCCATGCCAGGAACTGCTCCACGTCCATGATGAAACACGGTGTGCTCAGGCTGCCGCAGCTGTAAGCTGAGGACTCTGTGTCCAGAGCCAGGTAGGTCCCAGTGAGCCCAGGGCTGGTTCTCCAGCCCTTCCCTGCATTGTGCAGGTCTCTCACCCCATGGTGATGCCCTCCTGGTAGAGAGCTGCTCCCCTTCCTCCCCACCAGAACCATCAGGACCCTGCTGCCAAGATCTCACCAACTTCCATATGGTTGCTTGGCGTGTCTTGCCACCTGAAGCTCATGTGGTTGGTGTTTCACTGTCTGTCCAGTCCGTAATGCTCTACGTTCAGATAACGCCCATCCCTGGAGGAATCCAGGGCAGCAACTTGACACCGCAGCTTTGGCCACACTCGAGATCTCTAAATCTGTAGGCTGAAGCCGGTGAGATGAGTGATTGGCAGGAGCCAACCTCCCCATCATTTTCCGCTTTTAAATATCACAGTAATAAAAGGTAAAATCATTAAAGGCCTTCTGCAGCCCACTGTGCCTAATCTGAAATCAGGACGATGAAGAGCACGTAGCGAGGTTGTTATTAATATCCTGCCTCCTGATGATGGCTTTATAAACATCATCATCACAGTAGTTGTGCTAAATGCTCTTTAGACCTGTTGCTCCTTGTCTGGGAACCGTGCCACAGGCTACGGCAAGAAGGGGATCAGATGTTTGACGCCAGTGAAAACCCTTGGTGCTGTAAGGGATGACTCATGGGCAAAAGCCCCACGCAGCAGTGAGGCCACGCTCGCACTGAAACCAGGGACTTTGCCCGGTGGGGATGAGGTCTTGGTGGGGACATGAGGGTCACGGCTGCAGGGAGAGGGGCAGCTCCCCCTCTGGGAAGCCAAGAAAAGATGCCAGCTTTCCTAGTGACTTGTACATGTTTATCATGGTTATTTAAAGTAGAAATCAAATCAGAGTGGAGAAAAGATTTTGTAGCTTAATCAATGTGGATGGAGAAGGTGAAGAGCAGCTGTGGAGCCTGGGTCTGCTGGTGAGCAGGAGACTGGGGGTCACTGGTCCCCATCGGGACCTGGCGTTGTCTTGGTGCCATTAGAAATGGCCTTTTGTCCATTCCCGGCTCTCGCTTCACTGTCAGAGGGTGCCCTTTGCTGGAATAAAGACCCCGAGGAAAGTCACGTACCAAAAGGGCGAGGGACGCGATAAGCGCAGGAGACGGGTTCCTGCTAGAAGGATGGATGTGGAGAGGATGCACGAGGCCGTCCCAAGCCAACTGCATGGTGGGAGCACTTACCCAGCACGGGCTGAGGGGCTGTTGGTCCCTGCGGCCCCCACTGCCGAGGGGGTCTGAGCAGCCCTAGATGGGGCAGCCCATCTCTGGAGGAGCTGGATGGTGGAGACTGGGAGTAAGGAGAGATTTCCCTGGTGTGATGGATGGGGACCGGTTGCAGAGCTGAGCAGCCTGAGGTTGCTTGGGTCATCCCAGCTCATGGGCAGTGTGGGGCCAGACCAGTCCTTGGGTCTGGAAGGAAATGTCTCACCTGCAGAGTTCATACGAGCCCCTCGGGACCCCCGCAGGGCCAGCAGCAGTGATGGGGAGGAGGAACGGACTGGTCTCAGATGATAACAGATGGATGAGGGCATTGCTGGCACCAGCATCCGCCTTGCAGCCACTCACATCGGCGCTGCCCCAGCACTGCTCTGGCTCTCCTGGGTCGTGCCCTGGTCCCAACGCTGCAGATGTGCCTTTGCCTTTCTGGCACGTCCTCCATCCTGTTTCCCCACACCTCCTTGCCCTTTCCCAGGTCATCCTCCCCTAAAATGACGCAGCAGATGCGGGACCTGCAGCTGGCGCAGGCCAGGAAGCCGCCGGGCCCTTCCTCGCCGAACGCGGCCAAGAGGCTCTACCGAAACCTGTCGGGGAAATTCCGCGTCAACTACACGTCCTTCGACGAGGGCAGCCTGGCAGGACGGGGCGAGAAGGAGAAGCTCCGCAAGTCCTACCTGGTCAGTGCCCGCTGGCTCCATCCAGCACTGCTGTGGCTGGGAACACAGGGATGGAGGGTCCGCGTGTGGGCGATACTGTCACCTGGGTGGAAGCCCAAGAGTGCGTTAAGTGAAGCCACCCTGGAGCAAGTTCAGCTGGAGCTGGTCCGGGTGTTTGCTCAGCATCATCCGGTTGTGTCTGCAAAGAACTGATGCTCGCAAGGCCCTGGGACCAGGGCATCCCCCCTGTTTGGGTTTGTGGGATGCTGGTGAGGGGCTAGGGTGTTTGGTGGGGTGGAGGAGGGTGCCCCATGCTCAGCCGACCTGCGTTTCTCCTTCCACCCAGTTCCAGAGCAATGCTGCCCTCTTCGAGGCCGTGGAGCTGCAGGACTTAGACAGGGTCCAGGAGCTGCTGAAGCAGTACAGCCCCGAGGAGCTGGACCTCAACACCCCCAACAGCGAGGGGCTGCTGCCCCTGGACATCGCCATCATGACCAACAATGCTCCCATCGCCAGGGCCCTGCTGCAGGCTGGAGCAAAGGAGAGTCCGCACTGTGAGTTGGTGTGGGGGAGCCGTGCCGTGCCCATCACCTGGGTCTCCAGCCTGGTGGAGCGGGGCACCCCAGGCAGCGGGGTCCGGGTGGGGAGGTGGTCACTGGGTTCTGGGAAGCTGGTGCAGGCTGTAGCAGGGGCTCGAGTGGAGCCACGCACTTGAGCGGAGCCCAGGAGCAGGACACGGAGGGGAGGATGGGGTCTTGGGGTGGGGACTTGGTGCCAGCAGAGCCCAGGCTTGCCCTAACCACCTTCTCTTCCCTCCTTCTGGCTGCCCTCCTGGGACCCACGGCCGTGCCCACCCACCCCACAGTCGTGAGCCTGGAGAGCCGCTCGCTGCACCTCTCCACGCTGGTGCGGGAAGCGGAGCAGCGCGTCAACGAGCTGACGGCGCAGGTGGTGAACGAGGCGCCCAACGCTGACTGCTCTGAGAAGGAGAAGCAGCTCAAGGCCTGGGAGTGGCGATATCGGCTTTACAAGCGCATGAAGGCAGGGTTTGAGCATGCCCGTGAGTGCCCGCAGGAGGGCTTGGGGGGCCTGGGGGGCAGCCCCTGCGCTGGGGGAAGGAGCAGGGCTGTGCGTGGTCCAGGCATGGGGCTGCACCAGCACCCATCAGAGGATCCCCGCACTCTGTAGCCAGGGCTCGCTGTATGGGTGCATGGGGGGTGAATGCTCCAGGAACGTGTCCCCAGGCACGGGGGAGGCCCAGGAGGAACACTGAGGGGTTCAGAGTGACTGTCCTCGCTGTAGTGGTCCCTGCGCTCTCTGTCCCCAGGAGTGCCGGACGCCCCCACCAACGTCCACCTCTCCGTGGCCAGCAGCTCCTCGGTGCAGGTGACCTTCTGGGAGCCCCTGAGCATCAACTCGGCCGTCGTCACGAAGTACAAAGGTAAGGACCGAGGTCCCCACAGCAGTGCAGGGGGCACGCAGCCATGGCAGGTGCCTTGAGTGTGCCAGTGGGGCATGCCGGGGCGCACACCCCCTGCACGCCACGCCAGCATGCCGGGGCCGTGGGCAGTGCTGCCAAGCCCCTGTCAAGCCACTTTTGTGCTCGAGCGCAGGAGGAGCCAGGGCTGCATGCTGCTGGATGGCCTGGCCCCCACCCAAACGGTCTGAGCTAGACCGAACCACCGTCCTGCTCCAAGGCAAAACTCAGGGTGCCACTTGTTTGCTGCCCCCTCATCCTGCACACCAGGGGGGCTGTGCCTCCTGCTGCTCCTGCACCCCTCACCCACTTAAACCAGATATTTTTGGCTTCTGGGAGAATTTCCTCCATCCCCAACTCCTGACCCATCATTTGAGAGTGCTGACCCCGTCTGATGCGGCTTTCTGAGGAGGACCGCAGCTCCCCATACGGTTCCACCCCTCTGTGGCTCCCCCTCTCCCCTGCCCTCACTCCACTGCCTCCAGCTCCCGTGCTGCCCGCAGTCCCTCTGCAACTGCTGGCCCCGACACGCTGCAGCCAGCCCTGGTAGCCTGTCCCTGCTCCGGGGCCACGTGGCACCTTGGGGTCTCTCTCCTTTCAGTGGAGTGGAGCTGCTCCCCCACCTTCTCGCCACCGCTGGGAGAGGCCGTGATCGACAAGCTGAAGAACCTGCACTTCACCATCCGGGGGCTGGTGTCGGTGAGCTCTCGGGGTGCCCCATGGGGGTCTGGGCTGTGGGGGGAGAGCCCACGGCCAGGAAAAGCCGTTGGCCACAGTGCAGCCCATGGGGTCGTTCCCTGCAGCTGATGCGGGGAGAGGATGGGGCATCATTTCAAGCAGGAGGAAAAGGATTGTGCCGTGTCCGGCACAGCCTGTGGGCAGAGCTAAGAGTGTGGGGCCGGGAGAGGCATCTGCCTGTCCCTGCGCAGCCATGGCTGCCCTGGCAATGGGGAAACCCCCTGCACAGGGTGCCTGGGGACTCTCGAGTGAAAGGCAGAATGGGTCCATTCACCGAGCGCCTGATTTATCCTCTGTCCCCGACCCCGCTCCTGTCTCCACCCGTGTTCCTCCTGGGCAATAAATCAGCGGCTCGTTCCTCCGCCACCTGCACAGATCGACCCCCCGCACCAGCCCCGTCGTTCATTGGAGAGGGGGGACCAGCCCCGTCTCCATCTCCGGGAGTTCCACGAGGTCACGGGCTGGTTGGGGCCGGGGCTCCCCGCTGTTTTATCTCCCTGAGAACTGCAGGGACCACGCTGCCTGTCAGCTGTCCCCTCCCCAGGGGCTGCTGCACGCACCAGCCCGCGGAGGAAGACAGGGCGGGATGGGGACCAGGGCAGGATGGAGCTTGGGATAGGAACACGGGGAGATGCTGGGATGGATGGGGTCACCCTTACCAGGGAGATGCAGCACCAAAGCTCCGGGGCAGGGAGGCAGGGACCACCGGCTCGAGGAGCAGGGAGCTTGATGAGGTTAGAGAGGCTTAGCCAAGGCAGCGGTGCCGGAGCCCAGGAGCCGCTGTCTGGGCAGGAAAGCTGCCCTGGTGCGTGGCAGGATGGGGCTCGAGCGGAGCCCGGAGCAGCGCCGCTGCAAGGAGCTGGCCTGAGCCCATCAATCATGCTTTCAGAGCTGCTTCACAGGCTCCTGTCCGCCTTCATGAGTGCCTGGAGGCCTTGCAACATCTGGCAGCTTGACTTAGCTTTCATCAGAGGCCTTTAATCACTGTCACTGTGCCACAAGCCCTCGGCAGCGTTGGGCCAGCTCCCTGTCTCCAGGGGCTGGATCCTTGCACATCCCAGCGGGAAGGCAGCACCCCGACCCTCCAGGCTGTGGAAGCCCCGTGTCTTTGGGGCTGGAGCATCTCCTGGCAAGGGGTATTTGCAATGTCCCCTCTTTCTTCTGCCTCCCCCAAAACCACCCACCCGGGCTGTGGGGATTCTCTAGTGTCTGAAAGCAAGAGCTTTGTACAGCTGGGGGAGGTCAGAGCCAGTGACCTGGGCTGCAGGCTCCCGGTTTAGTACTCCTCGTGGTGTACTGGTGTACTGGGTTGGGGGGGATCCTCCTTCCCTCAAACGCCGAGCCAGGAGAGGTGCCAGTGCACTGAGTGTGGCTTCCCTCCTCGCAGGGCACGGCTTACTACGTCCAGGTGTCTGCCTACAACATGAAGGGCTGGGGTCCCCCGCAAGCCTCCGTACCCCCTTTCGCCATCCCTTCCAGTAAGTACCACTGGGAACCCCTGCAGGAGCTGGCGCCGGCTGCGGGATGGATAGGGGGAAGCGGCAGCTCCCTGTGCCATCCGGGGGTCCCTCTCGCTGCTGGGATGGGGTCTAGTGGACCCGGGAGCAGAGGCAGCATTTGGAGTCTCGGGCCAAGCAGGGAGGCTGTGCCCAGGGGTCCGGGCTGCTGCCTCCAGTCAACAGCTTTGCCAAATATTAATTTTTCAATCTGAAATTTTCCCGGCTGCCTGGTAAAGGCCGAGCCATTTTAGGCCACCTGGATCAGCTCGTCCTAAGGAGGAAGCTAGGAGAGAGGATGTTTTGCTTTCTCAGTTAAAAGGAAAGCAATGCAGCCATCTCCTCTGTAGGAAGGAAAAACACCTCTGGGTTTTTTAGCAGAAGTTCGTAATTTAGCTCAGGGCAGCTTTTGGGAGGAGTCAGTCCTTACTGCCTCAAGGACGTCTGCCCCAAAGCGGCCAAGCTTGTGCAAAACCACCTTTGGTGCGTGCTGAGGGGAGACGTGGTGGGATGCCCCAGCTCAGCCCCTGGACGTGCCCCCCCAGGGCTCAGAGCCATCCCAGTCCTGGGTGGCAGTGGGCCTGGAGCCCTCCCTGTGCCACCGCATGCTCTCGCCCTTCCAGCCCAGCCCCAGAGACCTGCGTTCCCTGGCATCGAGCTGGGATGGGGTCACAGGCCCCACCAGAGACCAGCTCTGGGGTCAGCACTCGCCTCTCCACGCTGGCACCAGGGCAAGCAGGGGGGGAAAAGCCACCCAATGTCATACAAGGCACCCCAGAGCGCTGGGGGAGACAGGCCAGGAGGACTGAACTGGACGGAGAAGCCCCAGAGGGTGAAGTTCAGGGCTGAGCGGGCTCCGAGGTAGCCTCTGCCCCTCGCTGCCGGTGCCGAGACGGGTCTCCGCTGTGTGGCAGTCCCGCGGGATCAGCACCGTCGGATGTGTAAGGAGCGGCCCCGTGCACATCTGGGGAGGCTGAGCCCATCCCGACGAGCAGGCAGCAGGGCGGTGGGCACGCGGCCCCTGCCACCATGCTTGCAGGCAGCGAGGGACCAGCCGTGCTGCTGCATGTGAGCAGTGAATGCACCGCGTACGGGTCGAGGTGCAGGTCTGACAGCACGGGAACAGCGATGGGGCCGGAGATGTGCAGGCACTGGGCGTAGCTCTAGCTGCAGATACGCAAGCACTATAGCACCAGTATGGAAAAATGAAAAAATACATTTGCATGTATATGAATGCATATAGCGAGCCTATGCATGCACTGCATTGCCCTGGCTTTACCCTGTCCTGGCAGTGGGTGTCGGTCGTGTTTGCACCCACTTTAAAGCCCCTTTGCCATCCCACACAGGTCACATTCCCTGTGACCAAGATCCACGCGGCATCGATACAGAGTGCAGCTGAAGTGAATCAGACATGAGTGGGTTTTATTTATTTTTATCTCCATTAATATTTCTCCCTTCAGTAAAGATCCCTCCCTGGCCCAGCAGAATATAGTCAGGCACCTCCCTGGGTGTTTTTAAAGGTCCTAAAAATAGTGGCGAGCCCCAGCCAAAGTTAACAGAGCTGAACTTTCCATGGAAAACAGGAGCAGGCAGGAGACAGGGGGTGTTTAAAGCAATTAATGTAAAGCTAACGTAGAAGTGCCTGTGGGTCCCCGGCCCTGCTCCTGGTCCTGCTGCCGTCTTGTAATGGGTGGAGCTGGCAGGAGAGCTTATTCATGTGTTTGCCGAGGTGAGCCCAGCTCTCGGCACTCGCCTGGAGAAGGCTGCAGCTCCGGGGAAGACCTGGAGGAAGACATTGGAAAGAATTTTAAGGCCAGTGAAGAGCGGCAGCAACAGACGGGACCTTGTTCTTTCCCTCTGCCATGTCCCCGCCGTGCTGCAGGGTGGCCAGTGGCCATGGGGTGCTGTGCAGAGCTGGGGTGCTCCTGGGAAGAGTGGCACAAAACTGGGGATCTCCCAAAGCCCAGCCTGCCCAGACGTGCCTGGCACCCGTGAGTGCTGCCGTGCCGTGCTGTGCCATGCTGTGCCTGTGGGACAGCCAGGTGGGGTGCCAGGAGGTGATGTGCCATGGGGAGGAGGGGACGGGAACCCCTTTTTCCGCCAGGCCAAGAGGTGCTGGGGGTGATGCTGGTCTGTCCCCCCAGACTGGCGGGAGTATGACGGCCGGGCCCCACGGCGAAGGGGACAAGCTGAAGCTCTGGACCATCTGCTGGGTCAGGTGAAGACCGTCCACCAGCACTGCGTTTGCCACGGTGAGTGCACGGCATGGCGCTGCGGGGAGGCTGGGGTGGGGGATCCAGCTGGGCCCCCCAGGGTTGTGGCATGGTCCAGGGGGCTGGGGTGGTACCAGTAATAGGTCTATCCCATGGATGACCATAGCAGGGAGACAGCTCAGGCAGTGGAGACCTTGGCAGAGCCTTCCCACCAGGTTGGCATGCCGTGCCACAGGCTGCCGGTGCAGCTCTTCATCTCCTGCTCCAGCATCCTCTGCTCTCTGCTCCCCAGAGCCCTGCAAGAACCAGCCCCAGAGCAGGAAGCACTCGGTCTCCAAGAGCCTCAAGCACCTCTTCCACCCCGGCAGCAAGTTTCTCAAGACGCTGAAGCGGTGAGAGGCTGGTGCACAGGGGGGGGTGGAGAGCCCCTCTCCCAGCAGGGACATAGGGCTGCCCATCCTGGGCACGGCCAGGAGCTGCGTGCACAAGCTGGGGGCTGGGGGTGCTCAGAAGTGGGTCCTTGCCTGGAGCAAGCTGGTGGTGTCAGTGGAGATGAGTCCCATTGCCCAGAAATCAAACGTTTCTCCTTGGTGTTTCCATTTGGACTGGCCAAGCTGCGCCCGTACCCAGATCCCTGCACGATCCCCGAGCATCACCCAACACCCCACCCTCCTCTAGACCCCACCACCCTGCCACCACCCACCTTCATGCTTGGCCTCCAGGCACCCCAGCATGTCTCCTGTGCAGGCCTGGCTCCATCGCCCACCCTTGTGCTGGCTGGGGCATCAGCCATGGCATCAGCCGTGGCATCGGCCAAGCTCACCTTGCTGGCAGCGTTGGGGTCCTGTTCCTGCTCCTGTACTGGCCGTGTGCCTCTTCTGCCATGGGCTGTTGGAGAGGAGCTGAGACCTGGGGCAGGGCATCTCCTCTGCCCTCAGGAGAGAGACCCTTTGGGAAATGAAGCTGGCAGCTGGGGGTGACACTGAAGTCTGTCTTCCCTCCCATGCAGGGGCCTCTACCTGACAGCCATCTTCTACAAGGACGATAACATCCTGGTGACCCATGAAGACCAGATCCCCGTGGTGGAGATCGATGACACCTACTCCTGCCTGCTCATGCAGGATTTTCTCTGGTTCACCAAGGTGGGTGGCCCAGGGACCCTGTCCTGCTTGCTGGGGCATGGCAGCAGTGTGTCTCCTGACATGTCTCTGTCTGCCTGGCCACCACCCCAAATGCTGCTGAAGTGATGGCCACCACCCTGGACACTGTGTCCTTCCAGGAGTGTCACGGTCTGCAGAGCGCCTTCATTGCAGCACCTTTCCTGGTGCTGCCCGCGCAGGCAGCAGCGCCCGTCGTGCGTGGGGCACTGTGAAGCGCTCGCTGGGGCTGGCTGGGGCTGATTCGGGCTGGGAGCAGTGTCGGGGAACACCCCA
Organism: Gymnogyps californianus; assembly: GCF_018139145.2. Taxonomy (NCBI): domain Eukaryota; kingdom Metazoa; phylum Chordata; class Aves; order Accipitriformes; family Cathartidae; genus Gymnogyps; species Gymnogyps californianus. Next base: position 18,846,686 of record NC_059485.1, read on the forward strand.
GGCGCACAAAGTGAGCACAAGCTACTCCAGCTACTCGCACCAGACAACACAACATCTGGCGGCTCCTGGGCTTCCTGGCATCGCCTCCGGGACCTCTGCTGTGCCACTGCCCTCACGCGCTCCGCGGGGCAGAGCGATGCCGAGAGCCGGTAGTAGCCTGGGAGTGCCGGGGTGAGCCAAGCGGGCATCATGCACCACCGCTGCCTTCGGCTGGCAGCAGCTTCCCCTCCAGCCCGGGCGCTGGGGCTTGGCAGTGCAGGCAGCCTGAGGGCTTGCTGCTTGCCGGGGTTCAGCATGGACTGAGAAACCACCAGGGAATGGCATTTCCACCCCAGCCCTTGGAAGTCCAAAGGTGGGCGATGGACCGGCGCCACGCTGGGCAGGCTGCGTGCCACGACGGGTGGGCGATGGACCGGTGCCGTGCTGGGCAGGCTGCGTGCCGCGACGGGTGGGCGCTGCCTCTCCACAGGGATGCCAGCGGCTTCTCAGCTGTTTAACTGCTTCACCGCAGCTCCTGCCACGGCAGCTCTGCCTCTGTTGTCAGAGCAGGACGTGCAGGGTGCTGCTGCCTGGTCCTCTGCTGTCAGTAGGCTTAGTGAAAGGGCAGGTGGGCAGCTCAGGGCCAAAATCTTCTGCTGGATGGTCCTTATCTGCTGAGGGAGAAGGCTATCTTCTCCCTCCTTCTCTTGGCTATCTTCTACTCAAACTTAAGAAGGTCTCAGTTCTAGATGAAGGCAGATATCTGGGTGGGCACAGCATGGTGCTTCCCTCGGGTACAGACTCTCAAGGCGTCTCGGGGTGCCTGTGGCATAGGAAATGGCACCCCTGCTGAGAGGTGATATGTGCCCATGCATGTTCCTAACCCAGCTCAAACAGAAAGGCAAATGGATTTCCCCAAAACACCTTTGTGTGAACCAGCTGCAGGCGGCGGCGGCCGGTGGTGACGGCCCTTTGGTGTGCTGCAGGTGTCGTGCATGTGGGACGAGATCCTGTGGCTGCGGCAGTGTGTCACCGTCTCCCAGTCGTCCTGCTCCTGCATCCTGCAGACACGCTTCAAGATGCTGCTGGCCATCTCGCAAATGCAGGTGAGGGTGGGCCTGGGGAAGGAGCGAGCACTTTTTTGGCAGCACTGTGGGCCGGGCTCCCTTGGGATCAGCATGCAGATGTGTGGCACCCAGGAAACCCCAGGCTCTGCCAGTCCTGCCCGCGGCTCAGTCAGTGACAGGACTGGGTGTCCCTGCCTTGTCCTCCCCGGCAGGACCCCGGTCATGGGGTGATGGGGTGTCAGCCTTCATGGCAATCTCGTGCAGAGGGGCTGGGCTCTGTCAGTGGGTGCTTTGCCGGGCAGGCTGGTTTCCAACAGGCAGCTGCCAATCACATCCCAGCTGCCCAGACCCACAGAGCACTGTGCCTTGAGGATGTCCCCTGACACTCTGCTTTCTGCTGCCCTCCCATCCCATCGTGCAGGGGCTGCTGGGCATCCAGGACCTGGGGCAGGTCTTCTTCGAGCCTGTCAAAGACAAACAGGGCAACATCCTCATCGTCACCCTGAAGGAGGTGAAAACCAACCAGACCTTCGAGAGCGTCCGCTGGGTTCCCATTTGCAAGCTGCAGACCAGCCGCAAGTCTGTGTCCTCCCCAGAGGAGCCCACCGCTCTGGACACGCTGCTGATCTCCATCCAGGTGCTGCGCCAGTGCCATTGCGGCAGGGGATTGCAGTGGGCTCCATTGCGGGACCACCAGCGCTCCCTGCTCCGCCTCGGGCTGGAAAGGCCACGGCAGAGCCCAGGCCGCTGAGGCTTCGGTCCTGGCTGCAGGCAGAGGGGGAGCAGAGCCCAACCAGCCTGCAAAAATCCTGTTGCTTCGAGGGGAAGCATCAGGCTGGTGCCGGATTCATCCCGGCAGTACCGGATTGTGCCTGCTCTGCTGCTTCCCTTCTGCTGGCTGGGCTGGCTGTGCCGCGGCACCCAGTATGAGGGCAGGAGAGAGCCCGCCTGCGAGGGCTTGCTCGATCCAGCAATGCCTTTCTCCTCAGGACAAGCTGGCTTACCACCAACGGAGCAGCCATGCCCTGTCCCCAGGCCTCTACCTGGGCTACTTGAAGCTCTGCAGCGCCGTGGATCAGATCCGAGTGCTGGTGCCGGAGCGGCTCCCCAACATCCTGTGCCACGTCAAGATTCGCTCCAACCCCAACATCTCCAGGTGGGGCTTGCAGGGCAGCTCACCCGGGGCAGCCAGGCTTCTCTGTCCCATCCAGCCTAAGAGCACCCATCACCTCCTACTTCTGCTCTCGGGCTTCTGGCAGCAGTGTGATATTCCCTCTCAGCCCCACTGCCTGCCACACAGGGCAGCCTGGAGCCAGAGGAAACCAAGGTCCCCCTATACCTCCACAGCTCCTGCATCTCTTGGGGTGCTGCACCGTCTGGGGGAGGAACAGCTGAGCAAACACAGCTCTCGTAGCGATTGCACATTCAGGTCCACCCCGAGCTGCTCCCTCCTTCACGTGTCTGTCTCTGCCCTTCTCCAGGGAGGAGTGGGAATGGCTGCAGAAGATGGCCAGCGTGGAGGAGCCTGTTCCTGCAGAGCCAGAGGCTGAGACTTCCCAGAACCACTTGTTTCAGGAGCTCCAAGTGGCCATCAAGGAGCTGATGACCCTGGTCAACATCCCGTTGCAAGAGGTATGGGCAGGTGCCGAGGTCTGGGGAGGAAGGATGGGAAGGGGCCGTGCAGCACCGTGCTGGTCACTGCAGCAAGCAGGGTACTGCAGCCCCTGGTCCCTCTTTGGGGGCCTGAAGCATCGATGAGATTTTAGTCCCGTGCAAATAGAAGGCACATGGTGGAAAACCAGCATCTGAAGCATGTGCCTGCTCACGGACAGTGTCCACAGGAGCTGTTTGTCTTTCTTACCCTCACCTGTACCTCCAAAGCAAGGATGGTGAATCTGGGTTTGCGTTATTGCCTGCAGTGTGGTTTGGTCCTGGGCTCAGCCCTTGCAGCAAGAGACCAGCCCGACTCTGCCCCTCCAAAGCAGGGTGGTCCCTGGCCAGTGGTGGGATGGAACTGCAGCCCCCTGGGCCAAACTGCACGGGGAGAAATCCCTCCTCCACCGTGCCGAGTATTTGCTGGGAAGGTGCCCACCAGCCCCAGTGCCAGGCACATGCTTCTGGCCGGGCAGCTGTGAGGGCACCTCTCTGAGCAGGGCTAAGACCATCGCTGTGGACCCTGTCGTGGTGACTTTGACCAGTAGTTTAGAGACTTTTAGGAGCAATAAGAGAGAAAGGGAGGTGTGCAGATTATGCCAGAAGCAAGGAGCCTCTGGTTGCGTGCTGAAACAGCAGTGTCCCCTGGCTGCAGGTGGTCCCTGAGGACTCCTCTGTGGATGAGGACTTGGTGGAGGGCCCACCAAGTGATGTTTGCAGCTGTTACCTGCAGTGTCTTCTTGCAGGCCAAAGATTTCCGTCTGTACAGCCAAGAGGTGCTGGACTTTGGTGGCCAGGTCTCCTTCCTGCTGCTGCTGCCTCCATCGGACGACGTCTGCACTGCTCCAGGCCAGAACAACCCCTACACCCCTCGCTCCGGCTTCCTCACACTGCCGCTGCAGATCTTCGAGCTAGGTGAGGAGATGGAATGCCAAACCCACCTTTGCTGGTCTCCTTGTCCTCTGAGAGCTCCTGAGAGCTGGGACAGGCAGTGGGGTGGGCTGGAGCTCCCTCACCTTCCCCAGGAGAGGAGGGATGGAGGGGAATGCTGAGGGCTGTCCAGGTAGGCTAGAGGACAGCGTTGCCTCCTCTCTGTGTTGGGTGAGCGGGGAGGAGCCTGTAAGACATCCACAGCAAGAGACCTGATATTTTTCATTCCTCCCTCTCTTTTTTCCTCTCCCCAGTCCACTTCTTCACGTACGACCGGGAGTTCATCACCCAGTACTGCCAGGTGTCCGCCCTCCTGGAGCTGGAGTCGCTCCTCTCTCAGCAGAGCCTCAGGGAGGCCTTCTCCGACGCTGAGCTCTCCACCGCGAAGCAGAGGCACCAGCAGGTTCAGGACTACATCCAGGTACGTGAAGTGGGAGCATGCTGGGAGGGAGCCAGGTTCGACGGTGCCCATGGGACGTGGCCAGGACAGTCATGCCCTGGATGAGCTGCAGGAGCATCCGCACTGCGGCTGTTCACTGATCTTGGTGGCTGTGACCCCGTGGGGTTTCTCTGATGTGGCAGACGGGCAGCAGCAGGCAGACCTTTGTCTAGCAACTTCTTACTCCAATGATCACATTAAAAATCCTGATTAGAGAGCCGGAGGCTCCTGCTCTGCAGGTCCCCACCTTGCTAGAAAAGGGCCTGGAAGTGCATTTTGGGATGGACGTGCGAAAGAGCACCCCACGCTACGCCCTTTCCCAGCACCCCTGCCTGCAGCAGGCAGGTCCTGCTGAACCGGCAGCTGCTGGTGGTCGAAGCAGCATCTTCCCACCTGAGTGCACTTTCTTTGGATTTCCTGACTCAGGGATTCCCCCGAAGCTTTCGCCTCTTGGGAAAGGTGTGTGGGGAGAGCCTGTGTTTTGCTGTGCGGCTTTTTTGTTGCTGCTGTTTGCTTTTTGAAAGGGATCCTTTGTTTCCTATTTTGGCAGCAAATGGAGGAGATTTGGCGCGAGATGCGCTGGATTATGGATGCCCTGCAACACGCCCGGTACAAGCAGCCCTCCTGCGGGGTGTCTCTCAGCGGCTTCCTCAGCGAGGCCGGCGGTGCCATGAAGGAGAAAACCAGATCCACCTCATCCCACCTTGACTACCTTCCCTCCCCGGCACCCTCGCCAGAGACCAGCCGTAAGCTCAACTCCGGTAAGGACCTGGCTTTGCAAAGCTCCTGCCAGATGGACTCAGGGGCTGCCCGTGTCTGGGTGGACCACAAGGGCTGCTCTGGCTGGCTGCACTCTGGGGGTGCAGGCAGGGCCGGCATCGGGAGTACAGGCAGGGCAGTCGGTCTCAGTTGGGGCAGGACCTGCTCTGCCTGTGCCTTGGCGAGCGCAGCACGGGTGTATGGCAAGGTGATGAACGCTCGGCGGCTTCCTTGGACTCCGTCTGGTGCGAATCCTCAGCCAGGGCTGCCAACAGCAAGGCTGAGCCCCTCTTTGCTTCTCTTACACCCCTTGCAGACTCGCACGGGCTGTCGGACGAGGAGGGCTCCTCGGAGGTGTTCCTGGCCACTGACAGCGACTACGACTCCAGCAGGGCACAGAGCCCGAAGGAGCTTGACCTGGTGTACTCCTCCTCGGGACCCGAGTGCTGCAGCAGGAGAGTCGCCCGCACCCTCCGGGACAGCGCCCCGGACGTCCTGCAGACCCACGAGCTCAAGACCCCACCGCCACCGCCACCGCCAGAGGAGCCCCGGCCGCCCCCCGAGCTCTACGACAGCGACTTCGTCCTGCCCAGCCGACAGATCGAGCTGCTGCGCATCACGGAGAAGCGACAGGCGTACTGCGTTCGAACCAGCAGCCTGGACTTCCCCAAACCACTCTGCCAGGCAGCCAGAAAGTCCTGCCCCGGCTCCGTCGACAGCTCCCCGACGGAGAGCAGGACCGCGGGCCACTGCGACCAGCTCCGGCTGGGGACTGGCTCGACGCCCAGCCCTGAGCGTGGCCAGGGTGGGCAGGGCTCTGAGCCCGTCTTCCGGACGCGCTCGGCCGAGTGGACTCAGAACTTCCAGGAGCAGCCAGAGCAACCCGGGTGCTTGGCCGACCGAGGGAAGAAGTCAGGCTCTGTCACCTTGCGGGTCTGCCCTCAGTATGAAACCGGACTCTCCAAAGAGACCAGTGTCAAGGTACCGGAGCCTGCAAAGGGCAGCAGTGCAGCTCTGCCGTGCTGAGACGGAAGGGGCTGGCAGGATGGGGGAGGCAGGCAGTGGGAGCTCGCGTGCCCCTCGCCTGGCACTGCCCTCTCCATCCTCCACTGTCCCAGGGGTGAGGTCCCCTGGAGACCCGCAGCACTCCTGCCCTGCGCCCCTTTGTCCCTGCAGTAGTGATGAGGCTCCTGGCAGCGCGGGACAGGGCGTGTGGCTCTGCAGGAGCGATAGCTGCTGCTGCAGAGGGGGCGAGCCAGGGCCACGGGTAGGGTATTTTTGGGGGGACAAGGCAGCGGAGCTGTGGTTCAGCTCTCGGCCTGTCGTTCAGCAGCTGACAGTAGGTTAGTGCCACCCAGCGCGGGCAGGCAGTGAGCAAAGGTCACATTGATGGGTTTCCCTCACCACGTCCTGGTGTTCAAACACATCAGCCCCCCCGGCTGAAATCCAGCCGTCACCCCCCTGCCCTGTCCCCAGCCCTCCCACAGCCTCCCCTCCCCGGGGTCTGTGCTCCCCGCCTTCCAGCCCTGTGTGCCTTTGGGGAAGGGAGAGCAGGAGCCGCTCGTCTCCAGCCCGTGCAGGGGAGCAGGCAAAGCTGCCTCCTTGCTGCTGGCGTTGGGGTCTGCCGGAGCCGCTGCGCAACCTGGTTCCTCTCCGCGAGAGCTTTGCTGCTGAGAGCTGATCCCCCCAGCTCTGATCACCCTCACTTGCTCGGGGTGGGATCCCCCATGGAGGAGGTCCCCCAGGGCACGCATCTTGGGCAGGTCCCCCTCCAGCTCTGCCACCTCCTTTGCTCCCAGCCATGAGGCTCCTTCCCCTGTTGAAATTTCCCTTCTGACATTCCCGGTGCCCAGAGGCGAGGCTGATGGAGCAGCCCGAGCACAGCCTGCCCATAAAATGGCAGAGGAAGGACAGAGCCGACGGGCTGATGGGTTTTATTGCTGGGGAGTTTTGATAGCCGGTTTCTCCGCACCCAGCGGGGACGTTAGAAGCAGGGGGGAATCTGACTCGCAGTATTTATTTTCCATTTGAGAAATTACCATAGATTTCTATGCAACTGAAGCGCAGCCCTCGGGTTCCTGGCGGGCTGCCCACGTGGCTTTTGAAGTTGCAAAGCTCTGGACACGCCTGCTTGAAAGCGTTTTACGATGTTCTTCTCGAAGAAAGCCGAGTTCAAAGGAAAGGCTCCTCGGCTGGCGTAAATCAGCTGAGCCCTGTGATGATTGTTCAGAGCTGGCAGGGTTCACGTGGGCCGAGGGCTCGGACCACCCTGCCGGGGCACTGCTCGCGGCGCTCCGCAAACCCTTACGGATGTGCCAAAGGAAACCGTCGCCTTGCCCGGGCGAGGATGGATGTCCCGCTCTAGGGCCTTTGAAGTCAAGTAGCGGGCTCCCGACGGTTGTTAGCAGCCAGAGCCCAGACGAGCTCATTTTCTCGGCTGTATTCGGGATTCAGAGGGCAGTCCCCAAGAAAGCAGAGAGGGAGAGCGAGGGTAGCTGTTGGTGGGAGAACCCTGAGCTTGTGAATGGGACGAAATCTAGTGCCGCTTCCCAAAGAGCCTTCAGCTAGTTTGGCAGAGCTGTTGTGGTTCAGCTGGTCTGATGGTCTGGATGCTGCTTGCGAGAGGGACTTTACGCAGATCCCTCCATGGTGCCAGGAGCAGGGCTGGGACTATCCCTCTCTGGCCGCAGGTAATGGGACGGTGGGGCAGCCTGAGCGGAGCGGGCGAGCCGTAGCTGACACGTGTAAGAATTGAGCTGTAAGGACTTGGACAGTGCAGTGGAGGCAAGAAAGCGGTGCATGAGTTCGGGCCCTGGCACGCCGGGCGTCCCTGGGCACGGCGTGCCCACGGCTCCGTGCCGGGCTGCTGCTGCTTGCTCACCGGGCGCCATTGGGGTGGCTGTTCCTCTGTGCTAATGATCACTGCTGTAGGACACCGTGTGCTGCCTCCGGCCCCCGATTCCTCCTTGTTCCTCCCCCTTACCATCCATCTCTCCCACCTTTCTCTTTCCACAGCTGCACATCACCAGCCAGACGTCCGCTGGGGAGGTGGTGAAGCTGGTGGTGCTCGAGATGAATGACGTCTCCCGTGGCATGCTGGGCGGCTCGGCTGCCTTCTGCTACAGCGAGGAGCAGCTGGAGCACTTCGGACTGGTGTTCGCCTCCGACGAGAGCGAGCGGTGGCTTCCTGATGACTTCTTGCCTCTGTCCCTCCAAACTACCCGGCCCGAGGGGCGGTTCTACGTCCGGATCAAGGAGACGTCCCCTCTGGTGCTCCAGTACGGGCCAGCGACCACCGTATGAGAGGAGGAGAGCTGGCCGGGCGACGTGGGGACCTCAGCTTCCAGAGAGCAGACAGTTCGTCTCTGATGCTTCCTTCTTCCACAGACACCCTCTCATCAGGCGTCCGCGGGGTGGAATGGGATCATACTGGGCTGTGTGTTATTTGTTTGTGTTATTTTTTTATTATTTTTTTTTTTAACCAAAGAGACATCGAGACTCAGTTTTTCTGACTGCAGAAGAGGAGGGTGGAGTGCGGAGACCTCAGAGCTTGGGAGGAATCTCTGCAGGAATGGAATTTTTGAAAGTAAACATTTTTAAGGGGAAAGGGGGGGAGAGAGAGAGAGGAAAAATATTACAAGAAGAAGCAGCAATACCTTTTTTTTTCTTTCTTCTTTTTCTGAAAAGCCTTGTTTGGGATTCACTGAAGGCAAAGCCAGAGGATTGCTGGGGAGGGTTGTGGTGTCAATGAGGAGAGCGCACAAGTCACAAGGACAGCACTGAGAAGGGTGTTTTCCTATCTGCCCTCCTTTCACTGTACCTGGAGAAACAATTCTTGCACATAGTTCTTGGAACAAAATGATATTATTATTTTTTTCCTGAAAAAAAAAAGAATAATAATTGTGCTAGAGACACTGGAGTTGTGTAAGAGGTGAAGACCCTTTGACTTGTTTTAAAGGCAAAAGGAACCCACGCAGCCAGCCGCACGCATACACAGATGTGCGCACAGCTGTGTTGATACCACCGCCAGAGGTTTGCTATGGGGCATCTACTGCAACACCCTGTGCACCGCACCGCCCTGGGATTTCCTTTCCTCCTCGGTTGCCATTTTGTTCTGGTGATTGTGCTTGGCCTCTCTTGTATGTCCTATAGCATGACATTTTGTTAGCCACTAGGTCTCTTGTTAACAAGGTTATTTTTCTGATCTCCTGTGGTCCATAGTAAAGATGACTGCTGCTGACTGCGTATCACTCTTTTCCTTCTTGCGGCTTGATGTGTAGTGTTCCTTCATCCCCCAAGTTAGCCCTGCTTTCAAGGGCTGGGCTCATCTTTCCCAGGAGCGTTTAATGGGATGCTTTCCACCCAGTGGAAGTTTACATTAACACGCAAATCGCATGTGTGGGAGCGAAGTGCAAGTTAAAAATGTTTTTCTGGGCTTCGTTGCTCTGTAAGGCAGTGAAATAAGCTTTGGCATGCAAAGGCAGTCACCTCCACGTGGTGTTGGAAACCCGATGGTTGTAGGGCCCGAGCATCTGCAGTTAAGTGCATTAATCCGGTCCTGCAGCCTCCACCGAGGGAAGAACACCAGCAGAAGAGCGTGGAAGGCAGCGAGAGCTCACAGCTGTATTGCAGCTGGCTCAAACACTTTGAAGCGAGCGGCAGCAAGCAAGGTGCGAGGCTGGTGGTCCTTCACAAGGTGAGGCTCGTGTTGCTGATGCCCTCTTAGCAGCCACCTCGCTCCCCTTCTGTCGGCATCAGGGGGTTCGGGCTGGGCAGCAGACCCCCGTCCCCGGGTGCCGGGGTGAAGGCAGGGGCTCTGCGGGGAGCCGCGCGGGGTCTGCCTGCTGACTGCCGTCGCTCCTCGGAGGTTCGTCGTTCCTCGCCTTGCTGCGGAGAGCCAGCGGCACGCTGTGCGGTGCGGGCAGGAATATATCCCAGCACGAGCCCTTCGCCGCCCCACGTCAAAGCCACTCTGAAGGGGAGGATCGTGTGCCAGCCCCTCAGCTGGTGCAAATCAACAGCACCACATTGACGTCAGCGCAGACACCGCCATGGGACGTGGAGGCGAGCGGCAAAGGAACATTTAAAAAGGCAACTTCTCCAATCTCTTTTCCCCTTCGCTCATCTCCTGCCTCAAGTTAAAACCCATCCCACTTCCCCAGGTCAAGGAAGAAGCAGGTTGGTGAGTGTAGAGGTTGCCGTGGAGTTTGTCCTTGTTGGGCATCCACGGGCATCGACATCCCAAAGAGGCAGGAGCTGCAGGGTAGCCCTTCCCTAGCAAGAGCCTCTTCACATGCGTCACCTACTGATGCTCAGAGCCTGGGGCAGAGGAGAGGGAAAGCACAACTGGTGGAAAACTATTAAGTGGCTTTCTGGAAGTCACAGCGTGAATTCTGTATTAGAGCAGGGCTACATACAGAAAGCTACATCTGTGTTCCTGATGCTCCTGAGCACGGATCCCTGCAACTCTTGCTGCCCTTTCATTTGACCCCAGAGGGGAAAAAGGCCTCCCCTTTTCTTAAGCAATTGTTCTCCCTTCCTAGAAGCCCTGCTCCATCAAGAGAGATGGAGCCGTGACCCAAAGCCAGGCACTGACTCTTTGGCCGGGGTGGACGTGGACAAGCTCTGCAGCTAGTCCCTGCTGGGATCTGGTTGCCCATGTTTCTCAGTGCAGAGCCCCTGCCCATGGGAGGATCTCGCTGGCTGTGCAGTGCTTTTCTGCAGGAGTTTCTCTGGCCGCGTAGCAGGATGTATCACTTGGCTGCAGGGAAGAAAATCAGTACGTGGTTTCATGGGAGCTCCTCCACTTGCTTGGAAGAGGAAGAGGGAAAGAGCAGGGGCCTGGGTAGAAGCAGAGTTGGATGCAGTCAGAGCGGGAAGGGTGGGAGTTGCACAGCAATCGTGTAGGAACATCCCCTGCCAGGGGCACTGGGAGGTGTGATGTCCTGATGGAAGCTTCACTCCTCCCCCAAGCACATCTTCAACCCCGTGAGATGGACTTTATGGACATGCGCTGCTAAATGATGCATGATAAGGTGGGACTACCATGAAGAGCAGAGCAAAGAGGGCCTGGGTGAAGAAGAGGGGTTTCTCGGGCAGGCTCTGCTGCACAACGTTTCTTGAAGAATGGCGCTTGCAAGGTGGTTGCATCTTTTCATGTTCTCCTTCTCTCCCTGGGTGGCTTCATGGGCACATCCCAATGTTTTCTTTCCAAACAGGTCTTGAAGCTTTCAGATGCTCTTCTGCCCTTCCGCATGGCCAAGGAGTGGGAGCAGAAACCGTGTAGGCTCTGTATGCGGCAGTCTCTGAGGCTATAATCTCAGTGCTAAGGGCTGTGGGGAGCCGATGTGGCTGCTTGAACCAGCCTGGAGCCACGAGCTGTTTACATGAAGGTTGGTTTTTAATGCTTGAAGGCTATGTCACACGTGCTCTTAAGCAGGATGGTGTTACAGTTAAGACTGGGGCTTAGTGGCTCAAGGCTCTAAGGGGCATTGGGGCTCTGGGTTAGGTGGCTCAAGCTTTGCTCTGTCACTTCTTCACCCCCCTGTGCCTCAGTTGCTCTCTGTTCCCTTCTTTCTCCAACCCAAAGCCATGCACCTGGCAGCAAGTGGCCTGAGCAAGGCTGGTACGGGCTGACAACCTCCCACCAGCTTCAGCATCGCTCTCTGGGCAGCTGGTGTGGCGGGACGAGGCATGCTGTCAGGCGAGGAGGAGCCAGGGCAGTCATTCTCAGCAGCACAAGGATTAACAGTGTTTGCCCTGGTAGGTCTCCTCACACTGGTGGCAGAGGTTTGGTGAAGGGGCTTTCTCAGTGGGGACCAGCCTGGCACTCGCTCCGGCGTGTGCACCATGGCACAGGCGATGGAGGAAGATCCCCAGAGCGCCTGGCCTCAGCCCTGCTCTCTCCTGGTATGGGGAAGCAGTGGAGGTGGAGCTGGAAGAGGCATAATTTTGCTTGTAGCAATCCCTTTTCTCCAGTATCTTAATGAGCAAAGCAGGCCAGAATCCAGGAGGGGCCCGCGGAGACTGTGCCTGCATGGACCTGTGTCACCAGGCACAGACATCGCCATCCCTGCAGTGCCCGTGTCCCCAGTACTGCCAATATCCAGGCCCAAACACCACTGCGCCCGTATGTGCATGCACCCACCCGCCTGCCATACACCCACCTGAGCCCAGGTGAGCACCTCCAGGGTGCACTAACCCTCTCCGCACCGGCACGCCACCCAGATGCCCTGCATGCCCACACTGTCCCTACCTGGGTGCTGGACACCTACCTACCCCAGACAACCCCTCATCCAGACAACGGGGCATCCTTAAAAATCTCATCCGGGTGAAGGCAGATGTGAGCAATGCTTATCTGGTAGGTGGGGCAGAAGCAAAGGTCTGGGAGAAATCGAGAGCAGCCCATTGTCCACAAACCTGAGCTCAATAGGAAAGCTTGCTATGCCAACACTGCTTGTCTCCTCCTGACCTTGAGCCAACAGCAAACCAAATGGCTCTGGGGTTTCCTTTCCAGCTGGCAGCATGCAGGGTCTGAGGGCAGCAGTGGGCATCGCATGGGGATGCATTTCCTACCTTCCCTGGGAGGCAGGGGCCAGTCTCCTCGGCTGGGACATGTGGCCTCCTCTTCCAGGCGCCTTGGAGCACCAAAAGATGACGCTGCAGAACAATATGTACTTTGTGAGGGTTTTTTCATCTCTCTGTCAACATCACTTCCATCACTAACAGCATTTAAATGCAGATCAGTGTATTAGTTTTTGCTATCGGAGACAATGAAAGCAAAATATCAACTTGTCCAGTCCAGCAACCGGGTCTTCTCCTCCTTCTGCTTGGAGGCAGACCCAGGTCCAGAAGCTCAGCAGGAGAAAACTGGCGTACTTCCGTGAAGGTTAATGGGAATGTATTAATTTACATCACCAGAAGAGCCACGCCTGCATGGTATTTTGCTCACATTGTATGCATTCATAGAAATAAACCTGAATTGTGACACTGAATTTCCTCCCCAAAATCAGGAGCTTGTTGGCATCAGTTCTAAAGCATCTGCATTTCTTTTCTCCCATCCAAAGGGAGTTGCTCGGTTTATCAGGTATGAATCCAGCTTTGTGTTTCCCAAGGTTTGGCTCTCTGAGTCATGGGGGTTTGGGGTTTTTTTTCTTTTGCTTTTTTGCCTTTTCTCCCCCCTCCCCCTTTTGTCCCCTGGGACACTTCTTCTTTCCTTAGTTCTGGTTACGGGGTAAAGCTGAAGAGCTACCCTTTCTGTAAAGCAGCTGCAATGTCCACAGAGGAGAGATGCTCTGAGCCTGATCTGTTGAAGTCAGTGGAAGCCTTTCTTCCCTCAAACAGGAGGCAAGAAAGTGAGCAAGAGCCATGCCAGCCATCCAAAACACAGTGGAAGTTCCAGGCCTATTCCGGCACATGCAATTACTAAGTTAATTATTGCTCTATCATCTGTAGGAACTCTGTACAATTACTGCGCAGTTACATGGACTGTTTACCCGCGTAGCTTATAAATAGAGTTGCCGTATAATTGAAATGTGGTGTGATCAGATTTATGCTGGGTGAATCAAGGGTTTGCAGAGCGCCCACACTTTCCATCCCCAGCACAGATGCCCACTGAGGATGCAGCTTCGCCGAGCAGCCGCTGAGCAAAACACTGTTGGCCTGAGGCTCGCTGTCAAGTAGCCTTTACTTGGACAGTCCAGGTTTCTCCGAGAAACCACACACTGGTCTACTCTGTAGGCTGTGGGCAAAGCCACTTCCCATGTGGAACCGGGCTAGACAATGCAGGTTTTAGACCAAGATTTCAATTTCCCAACCACAAAGACACTTGGATTGGAGGAGATGAGAGTCCTGGTAATGTTAGAAGCATCGGAAAGCTCCGGCTGACTTTGGTGTGTCTAGGATTTTTTGGCTTGAGGTTCTCCAAACTCACCTATAGACCTGGCAGAAAACAGCTCTTTCCACCCCATGAAAATTCCCGGGACACAGGAAAGTCTTCTGTTCCCAAAGCAACCTGAAAAATAAAACATTGTGAAAACAGGAACTGAAAATACAAAGGTAAAAATTCATGAGGAAGCAATAGTGCTTTATTTTATTTAATTTTCCACTTTAAAAAAAAAAAAAAAAAAAACCTGAAACTTTTTTTTAACCAAACTCATTTTCACTTGAAAAACCAAAACACGGGAACAGTCCAGTGACTATCTACAAGTTTGTTCTAACTCAAGAATTTTGGAGGATACCATTTGTTGAAACCAACAATCCTGTATGAACATTTTATTATGGCTAAAATTGTGGGTTTGGTGGGAAGAAAAAAGAAAAACTCAACAGATGATGTGTTAAAACAATGTTTTTATGTAGTTATTCCCTCAAGCCCCAGCTTAATCCAATAGATCATAAACCATATGCTTAAAGCTGAGCACGCACTTTGCTGACTCAGGCTTCAAAGAACCTTTGGAGATGCAAACATGTTTGTGCTGAAGTAGTTTAATTTGACCTGTAAATTAAGATAGCAACAAAAGTATGATTTTGCTCTTCTTTCTTTGACCATTTTGAGCTGCAGGACCACATTCCTAGACTTGCCGTGCCACTGCTTGAAATCGGGTGACGGGCAGCAGGAGCTATAGCCACTGGCTAAGAGCAGAGAAGCATTGTCCATGTTCTGCAGCTCCTTGCTGGGAAGTAGCTGGCTGGTCCCTGCTTTTCACCTGACTGAGCCCCCGGGAAATCCCAGGCTGGAGCTGGCTGCCCAGCCTGCAGGAGATCACAGCAGCTCTGCCGTCGAGGTGCGGTTTGCTGTGGCAGAAATAGCTGCAAGCGCTGCTCCTCAGCCAGCCACATTCCTCCCTTCCCCCAAAGCCCCGTGTGGTGCCGGCCACAGCCAAACCACAACAGAGCACTCTGCACAAGCAAATGTCACTGCTCCTGCTTGCAGTTGTAGAGGGCCCATCACCATGATGATATCAGTTGACCTGATTCCCAGCGTTTTCCCTTAAGACAGCTAGTTTCCAACAATGCCTCAAAACTGGAAATTAAATGCACTAGGTGCTTCCACCGAGGTCCTGGAAATCCATCCCACCGAGCTCCTGACCATGCTGCCTGGAGAAGGAGACGGAGAAGGGTGAAGTGTCCCAGAAAGGATTAGCAGCATGTGCTGTGGTTCATGGGTGAGTGTTGTGGTGGGGGAGCGTACTGGGAGATGTTATCTCCCCAAGTGTTGTGCTATTCCCAGACCCAGCGCTGCTGTTCCTGCTCCTTCATGAGCAACACACTCCCTTAATTGATCTATATTAAGAGAAAACCCAGCCTGGTCCCCCGCAGTGCCATTCATCGATGCAAAGCTCAGCAGGTCACAGGGTGGAGGCTTTCATACAACAGCACGGCTTAGATGAGGGCACCATTTCTGTGCATGCTGGATTTTCACTCTGCCCACAGTTTACCCTGTAATGACACCAGTAAGCTGAAAGCAGGTGCTAAAGTCTACTAAATTTATCTTAAAGGATGCGGGAAATGACCAACTAATTATAGACCCATATATCTTTAAAGAAAAAGTCCCTTGGGTGGCATTTGGTAGAGCAGCCACAAATACCGTGCGTGTTTGGGCACAGGAGCAAGGGAGGGAGAATATGCCAGGGTCCCACTGTTGTACCCTGCAGTCAGCATCGGTAGAACATGAGCGTGGATCACACCACCAGGCTGGCGGGCAAGCTCTGGCCGTGCCCGGTTGCATCCTCTGACAGGGGCTGCCTGGTCCTGCTACCCTGCAAGCACCGAGTGAGAAACCACGGTGAGCAGCACGCTCGGACTGGGGAAGGAGGGTGGGAAGAGAGAGGTGGACGGCCTGCCTGCATGGTGGGACCCAGTGCTGCGAGGTGTCACTGAGGGGTTTGGCTTTCTTGGTGTCTAACGAAGGGCTCTGCAAGGGGAAGACCCTGTGATACGGTCTGCAGTCGCTCCGCTCTAGGCTGAGCACTGAGCATGGATTAACGGTGCACCCAAGCTGCCACAGGGATTTAAATCCCAGGTATTGTTTTGACTGTAAGTGGAAAGGTACCTTTTTGCACCAGGCTGAAGTACAAATATTTGTACAAATCTAGGATGCGGGATTGACCAGCTCAGGGCCAGCTGGTGCCACGTGCTGCCGTGGCAAGCGGAGATGGAGCCATGCTTGCAGAAGGCTGTGGCCCCTTGCTGGTCAGGCCTGATCGCACAAGGATGTGCACGGTGGTGCAGATGGGCAGCTTGTACGCTGCCAGGGGTTGGGGTTCCTGGATGGCCACAGGTTAAGTAAAATAGAGGTTGAAGATACATTGGAGAGTCTCTAGGAAACACCCATCTGGACAATTTTGTGGTGGTGTTTCCTTCCAGATGACTTTCCCAGCCTTCCTGCTTTGCTAGGTTAACTCCAAGTCAAGTCTCAATGAAGTCAGCTGGAGAGTTGCCCTTGGCACTGGTGGGACCAAAGATTTGGCCTGGGAGCAGGCTGCCAGGCAAGGGGTGGCGATCCGCTGCCGCAGGGAGGGCCTCTCCCAGCAAGTGCACATGCAGCAGGTCCCTCATCCCTCGCCATGGCTTGGGTCTTGTCTTCTGGTCTGGGTTGTGACGGGGAGCTGAGGAAGGACACTCGCTCCCTCCATTGGCAGTTATCTCCCGTTTCGATGTGTGGCTGGTACAGGACAAACCAAGCCCTTTTTGATTTGTCACCAATTGCGAGTGACTTCACGAAGCCAAGCTCTGTTGCGCCGTCATGCTCTGGCTGGAAGCGGCTTTGATCTGGGTGTTTAATGAAGACGTTAATTGATAGCACGTGGGGAGGAATTTGAGCTGCTCTGAGCTGTCTCCGAGCCCTTCAGATCCCAGAGCCATCATCCCCTTCAAAACAGAACAGAAGAAGAGTTATTACAAAACAAATCATGTTTGTATAGGCGCTTAAAAAAAAAAGTCCTCTCCAGCTCTGTTAAGCTCATATTACTGGCAGGGCTGAGCTAGAGAGACCATGTGCACCATCGAACGCCTTCAGCAAATTAAACCAGCATCAACGAGAGGAGAAACAAGGCACTGCTGTCCAGATCCTGTCCAGACTGAAGCAAGACGAGACGCGACGCAGGGCGGCCGTGGGTCCCGCTCTGCTTGGCGAGGAGCCTGCGGCGCGGATCCGGTCCTGGAAACGCCTGTCCCCAGCGGAAGGGAGACTTCTGCCCGCTGGGAGCCCACGCCTTCCAGCCGAGGATCCCTCAGCCCCAGCACTTCGGGGAGCTGGAGGCTTTTCAGCGCTCAGCTCCACACGTTCTGGCAGCCATGGCTTGCTGCAGACTCTGTCCTCCTCTGCCCAGACGTGCGCTAACTGCAGGCAGCGCCAGGCCCTGCGTAGCTGGAGCTCACGTCCTTCCGGACACGCATGTTTCTCTTAGCTGATGGTGCGCATCCAGCTCTGGCCACTGCTGGCAAGGTCCTCTTCCCAACGGGGCTGTGGGTTACCTACTGGCAACCAACTGTGACCTTGTCGCTCTTCTCCGTGACTTTGTGTAGAAGATGCTTCCATTCCTCGCCTGGTCCAACTTACCTGCACCCCAGCTAGCCACCCAGCGTACTGCCGGCAGACTTGGGAGAACGCAATATTTTGAGACCTCTCCCCCTCCGTCAGATTGGATTGGAATTGGCTGGTGGACTGAGAAGTTATTAGGAACAGACACCCCCAGACAATGTGATTGCACAAGCTTCATTTCCTTAGAAAACCAGGCCAACAGAGCAGGAGTCTGTCAGTAAACATGTTGATTCCAGGGTCTTTTCTGCGCTGCTCACAGGAAGGAGCACACAGCGCTGGCACCCGGCCCGCACCACCAAACGCTGCCTTTTGCTCGGGGACGTCTGGACGCAGCTCGTCTGTCGGAGGATCGGCAGCGTTTGAGCGGAGGGTTGCGTTGCCCGCGGCTCTTGGCGATTGCCAACAGCCCAAAGTTCTCCCAAGGCAGGCAGGGTGGATGACGTGGGGTGAGCCGCTGATTGCTCCCATGGTGCACAGTGTGCAGGGTGGGCACCGGTGGACTTGGACTCAGTCCTGCCTGGCAGACGCGTTAGACTCCACTGCTACCCAGAAGTGGGCTGAGAGCAGGACATCATGGTGCTCGTATCCAGAGCTGTCCATCCTCCACACTCAGAAAGGTGCAGGAGGGTGAGATCTCCCCATGGTATATGGTCCCTGCAGCCCAGTCTCTCTGGTTTCCACCTTGCCTTCCAGCTGGGACTCAGAGCCAGGAATCTTGGGGCATTTTCTCCCTTTCCTTCACCCAGACACTTATCCCTGCGCTTCCCAGCCCCTGGAGTTACAGCCTCCCCGCAGCCAGGCTGGAGGAAGATCTCTTGCAACACTGGAATGCTCTGCAGTCATTACCTCCCTCCCTAGAAATTTTTGGGGTCAGAGGACATAAGTCTCAGTAATCGTCCAACAACGTCAATGGAGCTCCGTTGATTTACACCAGCTGAGGATCAAACCCCTCCCTTTCCTCTCCCATATTTAAGATATTTTCCAGACTTCAGATGTATACAGAGGAGGGAGTTGATGGCTCCTGGGTTGTTGAAGAGGTTCCAGCTTTGGTCCTGGCCTGGAGTAACATGAATATGGTGGCTACCCTGGCTCTGCCTCTACGTGGAAGAGCCACGCTCCCACAGTTTGCTGGCTGTCGAGCTGGCAGACTGACTGGGACAGGCATTAGGGAGCCCACACACATGCTGAAGGTCTCTTCAGTCTGAGATGTGGCTCCATCACCATTTCTCTCGTGGCCAGCACAAGCGCGCTCCCACATATGCCGTTGCTGCCCACCGCCTCGGTTCTTCGTTTCTCCAGCCGCAACAAAACCCAGCTCACTGAAACCTTGCATGGACCACCTCGGGGCTCACCGCATCCCTCCTCAAGCCTTTGCCAAGCAGGACATCACTGCCACGGGGCCATCGGAGCAGGAGCAGCACTGCTGAGCTCGGGATGCACCCACCGGGGACCGGAAAACCCAGCCACCTAGACCACGGACCTGTCTATCTGCAAGAAAAAAGACACCCACGAGCCTTGAGGCAACATCGGTTTCAATGCGTAACAGTGAAAGTTTATTCTGAGCCCAGTGTTTTGGTCTGGGCAGCTGGGCCAGTCTTGAGGGGAAACGCAGTTAATATTGCTGATAGCTGGATCCAATTTATAAGGCACTCAGCAGAGACAATCATCAGGGAAGGAGACAAATAATCTTCAGGCAATTAAATTTAATTGTTCCATCTGAAGATTATTTATCTCCTTGCCTGATGAATGTCTCCTCGAAGCGCCTGATAAATTGGATCCAGCTATCACTGATAGTGGCTGCTTTCTCCTGGCAGCGGGGAAGGGTGTGGAGAGCAGAGCAGCGCTCAGCTCTGTGTGTTGCTTAAGATCTGTCACCTCGAAACATCTTTTTAGCAGACTTGAAAGTGTCCACAGGCTTTATCAATACACTGCTCTTATACAGAGAGCTTGGCAGTCCTGGGCTAGATCATGCAAAAGGTCCCGGACCAAGGTGCTGGGTGGAACAAGATCCCACGTATTAGGTTATAATGTCAGGCACCAGTGAAGATTTGGAAATATCTCTCTCTCTCTCTCTCTCTCTGTCTCCACTTCATTAGCTTTCGGTCTGGCTGTTTGTGAAAAGGGCCGAGGAGGAGGAAGCCCCGCAGACTGGAGTTGGCTGAGAGCTGATCTGTCACAGCGCAGGAGTTTGGAGAAGGGTTTCCGTGGGATTATGGAGCGTGGCACCACTCCTGGAAACTCCCCTGGGGCTCTCCATCCCTGCCAGTGAACATCTTGAGCCCCAAGCGGGTCAGTTTAGAGCTGGGGCAAGACCTGTCTTTTTTAGCACACTTCTCCTCCCATTGCAAATACCAGACTTGTCTTTGCAGTTAGCCCTTTTTCATGCATTTGCTTGTTTGTAGCCTGCATGGAAGTGGGTCTGCACTGGTTGGAGGGCCCAACACGTACTTCCAACGGGCAAGGTAAGCTTGGCCCAGGTGAATTAAAGTGAAGAAAGTCTTGGAAAGCAGTGCAGTCAGGAGATCATCCTGGGAAGGGGGAAGAGGCATCGGTGAGGAGTGTGTGGAGCTCTTCTCCCAAGAGAAAAAGAGTAACTGCAGAGCAAGTTATGCTCTGGATGGTCTCATTTCGAGGAGACGGGATGTGTAATCCTCATTTGAAATCACTTAACCACCCAAACAGTGGATTGCAGCCGTGCTCATGTTCCCAGAGCCCCTGACGGACAGGTCACTTGACCTGTGAAAAGCCTGTGCTCTGCCTGTCTGGAGCCTGTTATCAGAGCTGATTGCAGGTTCGGGACAGTAGTAAAAGCCTTGGGAGTCTGTGGGTGTTCTGAGGAACTGTGTGGCTTTCTAAAATCGGGTCTCTATTCAGCATCCAACCGTTGAATAGTTCAGTAGTATTTAATTAGCATACAATAACTGTCCCATTGAATTTGATGGAATACATCATTTTGGAACGCTATTTACAGTTCTAGTTTTCTTACAGAAATCCATGTGTCAGAGTTTTATCCATTATTATAGTCTTTAAAATAGGCAGATGTGCCTTTCATGGCAAACTGCATGTTTTATTAATGGGCTAGAACTATCAGATGTATTGTAAATCACAGGACGTAGCCACCGGTCTGGTGCTTCTCTCCTCCAAAATCCCAAGGCAAGTGAGCTTAATTGCCTGAATGGCTTGTAACGAACCCCAGGACACATGCTTACTTCCCGGCTGTAAGAGTAGGTTCTCCGAACCACTGGTAGTCCTCTCTGCCCTGCCATCACCACCTCTCCTCCTGACCACATCTGCTCCCCTTTGCCTGCTCTGCAGGGCATGCAAACCTCCAGCTGGCACATGCAAACCTTCACATTTATACATAGATAATAAAATTAACGTGGGCTGCTCTGCTCCCTCGACTCCCTCTTTTCCCTCCCATGGTTCATCTGTCACCTGCCCCTCTCCTCTCCACCTTCTGCCCTCCAAAGTCAAGGGCAGGAGCAGGAGACTGGGGACCTCTCCAGCAGAGCCACATTCCCCAGGTGCCTTCTCCATTCAACCCCTCACTCTTGGAGCACGTTGCACACAACTGGGTCCTGTCTCGCTTGAGCCAACAGAGCAGCATCTTGTTTCATTTGAATATTCGCTAACAACTTAAATGAGCTCTTTTGGCGGGATTGAAAATACTGCATGGGTGATCACACCATTGGAAATAACCAGGAAAGGCAGGGAAGGGACACGCCAAAACCGAAAGCCGACATCAGGCTGAAGGTTTTGTTGAAAAGCATTTGGCAAAGACACACTGCCTGCAGTCAGAGCCTGCCCAGCGAGCTCCAGGCACGTGGCAGGGCTAGCAAGGGCCCACTGGGACTGCTAGCCTCTGTGCAAATGCCAAGACTGTGCCCAGGGACATCCCAGCCAGAGGCTCAGTTCAGCATCACCGTCTTCCCGACGGGACCAAGTTTTGGCAGGAGCAGCCTCCTCTCCCACACGCTTGCCCCAGTGCAGGAGCTCCCTCGGGATGCTCCCAGCAGCCATTCCCCAGCGAGCGGCTCTGCTGCTCTGCACCGGCCAGCGTGCTCCCTGGGGAAGCACCAGCGGAGCGCCCAGACCCTCTTCTGCAGGCAAGCCTGGAAGGTTTTACGCCTGGCTGATGACAGAAATACCCTGTTGCTGCTAACAGGGAGCATAGCCAGTGACCAGGCTCGCTAAAGAGGGGTTAGAGCGTTTTCGGAGGGCATCTGTAGCGAGCGCAAGTTAGCTGCAGCACTACACGACTAGCACTTGGGATGATGCTGTCTGCAATGACATCTTACCTGGATGAAGAACGAGTCTGCCGTCTCTGAGGGCTGCTCCTGAAAGAGGCTTGGAGACCCTCTATCTGCAAAGGGAGGGCTTCTCCATGGCTGGCTTTGTCGAGGTGTGAAGGACCAGCCTTGGGCCCAGGCAGTGGCATGCTCCTGACTGCTGCTCAGGTGCTGCTCCCCAGCAGCATCAATGCGCAGGAAAAGGGATGGGGGAAGGCCAGAAGGAGACCGCTGTGGTTGGAAAGCACTCAAAGATCTGGAGTAGCAGGAGCAGCCCATGGGCAAAGGGAGCCATGGCGGATTGCAGACAAGGAAGACGGCAAGGAGGAGGGAGTGCAGGGTTGTGCGTGACCATCTCCGCTGTGTGCATCTGTAATGATAGCACTGGACGTGAGTGCAATACTAAAATCCTAGATCTATGCGTAATACTCCACTGGGGACAGATGTCCTCTCTTGTTTTGTACACTGTAAATGCAATATCGGTCCCAAACCCAAATGATTCCCCCCATCCAGCACCGTCCCCCCTCCCATCAGCTGCAAATGGCACAGATGGCTGGAAAAAAAGAATAGCTATTTTTAAAAAACAAAAAAAACCCCAACCCTGTTATTTCTGCATTTTTTCTGTGTGAGGACACTTCCTTCCTTCCAGGAGAAATCAATCCAGTACCAAAGTGTTAACCGCTTCCCAGCCGTCTCGTCCATACAAGGCGAAGTTGTGCTGGCCCCTGGCAAACATCTCACCTCGCTGCGCTCCCAGGCTGCCCCTCCTGGCCCTGTGGCTCGTGAATCACCCCTTGCTCCCCAGGGAGAGGGACGGAGGAGGCTGGCGGCACGGGCGAAATCATGGCGAGCCTTCAGGAGGACCGTGTGGGTTGCTGGAGATGCTGGACGGAGAAGGCTCCAGTCGCACAGCAGAGCAGGAGAGGCTGAAGGAGCTCAGCCCGGCTGTCTGTGCAGTTGGCTTCCTGGCAGATGAGGAGCAGGATGAGTCCTTGGCAGGGACGGCCCGCTAGCAGCTCGGAGGGGCTGGACGGGCTTGCCAGCAGACCGCATCCTCATGGGACTGCAGTGCGCTGGCAGGACATACCTCCTAGCAGTGCCAGGGACAGGCTGAGCATTACCTGCTCCTGCATGGGGGCTCCTCACGTGTCCTCCTCACCCAGCTCAGCAGACCCTGATAGAGAGTTTGGGGTGTCCTGTCGGAGGTGTTTGGGAGCTTCAGAAAGGGAGCGGGGTGCAGAGCCAGCTTGAATGCTTTGGAGAGCCTCTCAGTGCTTGCTGGTGCAAGTCTGCTAGCAAGGGCTGCGTTTCTCACTGTGAGCAAGCTCCTGGTGGGATGTGGAGTCCCTCTGGCCATGTCCCAAGCAATTTCAACCCTCTGCTAGAGGCTGAGTCCACTGCCTGGAGAAGAGTCACCAACAAGGAACTGCCTTCCCCTTGCCTTGGAGAACAATGTTTCCATGCAGGCAGCACAGAGGAAGCCCACTGGCCCAGACCTGGCTCTTCTGCAGGACCCGGTCCCAGGCACGGAAGGGAGCTGGAGCTGCCCAGACGCTGTGCAGGAGGTAGGAGCAGATGTGGTGCCATGAGTAAGCAAGGCCAAGAGGCAGCCGGGGGAAGTTGGCCGTTCCAGCAACCGGGGGAAGAGGGATGCAGAGGGATGTGTGAGCAATGGCCGGCAGCGCTGTGCTGAGAGGTCTCCTGCACCCGCGCAGGATGGAGCGGGGAGGCACCAGCGAAAGTGCATCAAAACACAACCCAAAGCGTCACATTCAAACTCCTCCATTCAAAGAGCAGCTGTGAAAAAGAAGTGCTTCCCCAGGCTTTGAGACCCATCTCGTGATTTAGGGGAGGAAGATGGGATTCCCTTGTGATCTTAGAGCTGTGGGGAAGTGGAGAGAGACTCTCAGCCTTTGGGGCCCCCTTGGACTGCCTACGGTGGGGATGGGGTCCCTTGGGACCTGAATGACAAGCGGTTTGCTTCCGCAGGACTCTGGAGGCAATGCTGCTTGGTGAGCATAAGCTCTGTTTGCTCTCCAGCAAGGGAGTGGTTTGCGACCCCCAGCCTGAGCGTTGCCCCCTCCCCTGTGCCCCGAGGTGCCCAGTAGCGAGACCCCGCGTGCGAGAGCTGGGCTGGCCCTGCTTTGCAGGGGACACATGCCTCCCACACATCCTCCAGGCACCATTTCACAAGAAACTCCAGGAAAAGCCCCAAATACTTGGATTTTGCTGGTGGAAGAGCAGTTGGCTCTGCCTGCAGAGCTCCTCGGGCCCCTGCCTGCAGGAGGCTGTGTACAGGGAGCCCATGATGGCACAGACCTGGGTGGGATGAAACCCCCCCTGAGGGTCCACTGGTGCCCAGAGAGAGCCAAGGGATGCTGAACAACAGAGGGGAGGAACAGAGCTGAGGGGGTGGGAGTGGGAGTGCTGCAGGACCCTCCAGCATGGCCATCCCCTCTGGGCCATGTGCATCTCCCTTGGTGAGAACCCCATCCAAGGAGAGCTACCTTACTGGGATCCTCCATTGCAGGAGAGCTCCCTCGGCAGGACCCTGTCCTGTCCCTCCTTGGTCCAGCTGCCCTTGGGGCGCTGCCTTGGCCGAAGGGATGGTACCTCTGCCTGGCTGCACCCATCTTGGGAGGGTGCGGGAGGTGGGAGAGGACGGGGAGCTTGGGAGGAGCAGCACGGGTGTGGGGAGGGATGGGGGATCAGGAAGGATCAAGCCAGGCTGAGGGGATCGGGAGGGCTGGGAAGAGCGGAGGCAGAGGGGCTGTGTGATTTGAGCCGAGCTGGGGCTCCAGGCCATGGGACAGAGCCGAAGGGGTCGGGAGCTGGACCTGCCGGAGGGCTGCGTGGGGGCTGGGGGGGGACAGACCGAGGTGCACTTGGGGTCTTTGTGTGCACAGCCCTCACAACAGCTGCCGGCAGTATGGTTGGCTCCAAAGCTGGTGTTGACAGTCCTTCACTTTTATGGGAACTAAATTTACCCAGACACACGCAAAATCAAAAAAAAAAAAAAAGGGGGGGGGGAGAAAAAGATGGGGGGGTTGGAATTAAAATAAATTGCAGCAGCACCAGCATCTGCTCCTTTGTGGCGCAGTCTGGGTTACGGAGAGGGGAGGAGAAGTCCCCGAAAGGGAGTAGCACTGGTGTTTACTGCAGCCCCGAAACATGCCCTGTTTGTGAGCCGAGTGTGTTTTCACCGTGTTGCCTTAGGAATGCTTGACATCCAGGATGCCAAAGAAATGTACCCGCTCGGTGGAAAATGAAAGCCCAACCATTTTCCATGGGTTGGTCAGTGGGCGTGTTTGCTAGCATATAGGGGCAATAGTGCGCTGCGTTGTTAAGCAAAGAGGCTCCGACAGGAGAAGGACATGATACTTGAAGCTTTTACCTCATTCCTTTTAAGATGCCCTAGAACTTTTGCTTAAAAGTTTGGATAATTTTTTATTTCTTTTCTCTTCCCTCCCATCCCCCCAAGCCAGAGGCGTGCACTGTGGTGACGGTGTTTTCCTTTGGTTGGTCTCTTGTATTTGGATGCCTTGTCTCCTCCAAGTGCAAGGCAGCAGACTCGAAGCATAGGCATAAGGTGGGACTGTCCGTTCGGTTGGCTACAAAGATTTCCAGGTCGAGCTTCCAAGGTGGTTCTTTTAAAGGTGGAGAAGCTCTGGAAGATGCTCTGCCATTTAAAAATACGCTGTGCCTGGTGCCACGTGGGCACATCTGCCAACACTGTGAGTTCAAAGAGCAAGAGCCGTGCACCCTGGGCATTGCACACTCATATCTATCTCCATCGGCAAGCATCACAGCGTGGGCATGCCCTGCCTGCTGTGCAGGCAGGCTGCAGGCATCGGCAAACCTGTATTCCCAAGGCGTGCATAGCCCAGCCGGTACCGAGGGGTGTCTCTTTGTCCAGAGTGGCTTGGACAAGCAGGGATGCTGGCAGGTCACGGCAGGTCCAGTGCCGGCTCGGCACCAGAGGTGCGGAGGCAGCCAGGAGAGCGTCCTGGCACGAGCATCCGTCCTCCTTGCTGCGGGAGCCCGCTGCAGCATCGCGTGGCTCCTGAGGGGCTTTAAGTGCCTCTCTGCAACAACACAGGCCAGGCCGGGACTTCCATTCAGAAGATGAAAAAACATCCTTATTTTTAAATATCGCCACCACTTTCATGGACATTTAACACTGTAAACAAACTTTGCAGCCACAGTTTACAGAGAGCCTACTTGTCAGCAGGGTTTGTCTGCCGGCCCCCCTGGCAGCTGCAGATGCATGCTGTTCCCCGAGCTGTTTGATTAAACTGGTGCCCAAACAGAGGAGCGGAGGAAAAGGTTTTGATGGTTTCATGTGCAGCTAGAGCGGAAGAAAACCAGCGCGAGTGGGCACAGTTTTCAGAAGTTCAGGAGATCTCTATTTTTAGCTGCCTGCCGTCTGATTTTTCCAGATGACAAGTGCGCCGCTCTTTCTAAAAATTGAATTCTTCTCGGGTGTTTTTGGTTTGATCCCTAATTTTTTAATTAAAAGGAAGATGCTGAAAACAATTAGTCACTTTTTAAAAATTGTAGCCAACAGTTTCTTTTGCTTCGTTCAGCTGTGATGTGACTGGGGCCAGAAGTTATGCTCTGGGCGGAGGTGGAAAACCAGGTGGCTGGCACCGATTTGGCATTTAGTGGATGTGTAAAATGAGTGAAAATTATACCAATCTGGGAGTTATTCTCCAAGGAGTAAGTGCAGCCTCTGAGATGAACTCTGAAGTCAATAGGAAACGCTCCCCGTCCCACCAGGGCCGGACTGGGCTGGGGATGCAGCTTGCGATGCTGCAGCCTGTGCCAAAGTATGTGCACATTTGAAGTACGAGGACGGGAGCTCTTCCAGTCCAGCAGTTACTGGTCCTGCTCCCTGCGCTCATCTTGCACGCACGAGTGGCTGCTCGCCGCTCTTCTGCCCAGCTTTCCCGGGCAACACAGCTCATCTCACTTGTTTGTGGCACTGAGAGGTTTGGCCCGGGCTGTCCCAAGGGGGTTGCATGTGTTTTCTTCTTGTAGTAGCTGGCTGGAAGAAGCCTGGTGTCTCCAGTAATGCCACGAGTGCAACAACACTGGCTGAAGCGAGAGCAAGATGGACATGGTATAGGGTGATGGGTGCTTCATGCTCCTTCTTTTATGGATGGGAACTTTTGCAGTGCACAGCAAAGGAGAAAATTTGATGGCAAATCCAGTCGCTGATACACATAGTCTGTAGCATTTAAATAAGCCTGTATCTTTTCTGCTTTACAAGTTGCTGAAGGCTGGTCACACACCAGGCTCGGTTACGGCAGCGGTGTTGCCAGCATGTGTGACATTCGTGCTGGTGCTTTCCCATCGAAGCCCCAGCTCCTGGAGTCATGTGATGCGGCAAGGGTTTCCATTTTCACTGGATAATCTCCCAGGCCTCCCGGTTGTGGAGAAAACAGCTCCATCAGGAAAGAAATGTGAAGAACCCAAATGCGTTTAATTACCACCTGTAATCGGAGCTTTGGTTCTGGGTGGCCAAGCGAATCCCTGTCATCGCCGGTAGCAACGCTGGCTGCAAACCCGGAGCGACTCCTCGAAACCTGGTATAGCCAGTGTGGTTAACGTAAGGGTCTGTGAACATCTCTCTGGCCACAGAAAGGCCGGTTGGCTTTCACAGCCCCTGGGAAGGCTGTTACATTGCCTGAGCTAGGGGAGAGCTCATGTGTGAACCAGGCTGTGGCAGGTGTAGGAAACCAAAGCCTCCGTCCCCTTTGCGTCCCGGGAGCGCAGCGGATGCTCACGGGCTCCAGCCCTCCCATCCGGCCACCGCGGGCATCCACCCACCCCTCCGTGCCATGCCGCCCCAGCCCTGTTCACACACACCCGTGGCCCGAGCGCTGGGAGGTACGGGCAGCCTGGAGGCAGCAGGCACGCTCCCTCGCGGGACTTCAAAGCGGGCTCCTTTGTGTGCGTGCGTGTTTGTTCCCCTCCCCTCAGTACGGCTGCTCTGATCGATGTGACATCACCAAGAGACGACGCGGGGGGACCAGACCCCGCCATTGTCCCCGGGCTGGGAGGCAATGTCCGTCTCCTAGGAGGTGGGAGCTCGGGCTCGCAGGCATGCTTTCATCTCCCTGACCTGCCCCGCTGGCGAGAGGGCTCTTCCCAAGGCACCGGCCTGGGGAGAGGCGTCCCCACTGCACAGCAGAAGGGACACGAGTGAGAGACAGACACGCTCACAATGTTTAAAGACATCATTAAACGCCCCCACCCTGGAAGCCTGCACTTGCCAGCTATACCCATCTGTTGCTTTTCATTAAAGAGAGCCTGCTCCTTTCGGAGGTGCGTGTATGTGTGTGTGCAAGTGCGTGCAAGTGTGTGTGTGCTCGACCCCTCCTCGGCACCCTCCATCTCTGCACCCAAGGAGAAGGAGGGTGGGAGGCAGCCCGCAGCCTCCTGCTTACTGGGAGCTGCTGGGTTGGGCTGGGAGCCATCCCGGGCACACGGGGACAGCGACGTGGGAGCCTCCGAGTTATCCAGGGGTGGCAGGGAGGAGGCGGCCATCCTACTTGGATCCCGCAGAAAGCAGACTGGCATCTTCCCAGACTGGGAGAGAGAAGGTGTCCCGAGGCTGGACGGCCGAGGAGGAAGACTCCGCCTGGGCAGGGGATGGAGGAAGGCTGAGGAAACTGTTTCTTTCTGCAAGGGCCAAAAATTTGTAGCTGGTCTTTTTTTAGCTTTATGGGGGCAAGGGACCTGTGGCCCACCTTAGGCAGTGGCCAGGGCCCCCTGGACTGTCTTGTGCTGTAGCAGGAGCAGAGGAGACATGGAGGGGCAGTTCTCCACACAGCCTGGACAGTCGAGGAAATTTGGGGGATTTCCTGCCTGCCGTGGAGGAAATCCCCCAAATCAGCTGATGAGGGGGGATTCCCCTCACCTTCCACCTTCAGAGAGGCAGGTGGAGGGGTGGGATTGGGGAGAGAAGAGGACTTTCTCTTTCAGAAGCTGGCTAGAAGGGAGGAGCAAGCAGCTGCCTGCCCCACAGGCAGGAGGAGAGGATACAGACGTGGTGCATCCACCTTGGCCACAGCCAAGGGCAGGCTGCAAACCACCACGACGGAGGCAAAGTGGCATTTCGATGCCTGGTCCTTGCCTTGGCTGCCCACCACAGACAGCTCTCTGGGAGGAGCATACATCGGCAAGTTGGCCGGGATGGCCGGCCTGCCCCATCATCTCCCGCTTGAAAGGAGAGACACCAACACCCTGTGCAGTGCCTGGCTTCCCCAGGGGTGTGTTGGGGCAGGGTCTGTCCTTCTCCAGAGGGCAGGACACCCAGCGGTAGCAACCAGTCCTGGTGTTGGGCAAAGCGGGTGAGGAGGTGATGGAGCTGGGCTCCCTGGTGCCCCCGTGGGCTCCCACCCGGGTCCAGGCTGCCGTGTCGGTGCAGCTAGCAGCAGGCTCCCTGCAAAAATCAAACACGGCTGAACAGAGGCAGGCAGGTGTGCTCCATCCGCCAGCAGCAGCCGAGCAGGCAGGGACCCCACTCCATTGTCACAGCCCGTTGCCTCTTCTTCTGTGCTCCAGCTCTGGGGCCACCACCCCAGCGAGAGGGACAACACCGACAGGGAAACCAGGGGTCCCCCCATGCTGGACCTCGGGGCTCTGCACAGCACATCCCTGGCCCTATAGCGGGAGACACCCCTGTGCCCACCCTGTCTGACACAACTTTGGAAGGTGTCTCAGGGAGGACATTTGTCACCGAGGCTGGAGCCAGGCACAAGTGACTTGTGCTGTCTGCCTCCAGGCGATGCCGGGTGATGAAGGGTCCCCACTGACAGGGCAGACTGGCAGAGCTGAAAGCCCCCCTTGCGCCCACTGAGGCCCTGCTCACTTTGGGGCTGCACTGCAGAGGGGAGCATCCCCTGGAAGGTGGCATCCGTGCATAGAGGGCTTGGCCCTAGCAGTGTCAGCAGGACAATGTCCCCATCCACCCAGAGCAAGGAACAGGACAGGTGGGTTGGAGTCACGTCTGGGGGAAGCGCCCAGTATACTGTTGATAACATGGGTGCACGTGAAGGGGTAGATGGAAGGGTGGAGATTAAAGGACAGTGGTTTGAGATCTCAAATGCAAAGGGATTCCTGTTCCTGCCATGGTTATCTGGGACCATCCTTAAAGACCTGCTGCCACTGCTGGTACCCTTCCCCATTTCTCCCACCAAGAGCACCACTGACTTGCCGCAGCATCTTAACTGCGGGCTTTGACAGTCTGTAAGTCAAAGCTCCCCTTGATACTAGCCATAAACACATGATGCTCTCAACATAATGACAGGCTTAATGATAATGACTGAGGCCATCTCCTGTGAGCATAGAGGCCTGAGCTGAGGAGACCACTTCACTCTTCCACCACGTGGTCTCTCTCAGAACATCACGCCAAGGACTGGCAGCTGCTGAAAGCAGACGGGTGCAAGGCACGGCAGGACTGTTCAGGCTCACACCAGAAGTAGGAAGCTCTTCACCATCAGCCAGAAATTTTTCCACGTCATCCCAACAGGAGATCTAGCAAGCCTTGCCACGTGGGCAGCCTCTCCAGGAGGGCTTCATAAAGCAGCCCCATTTTGCAGTGACTTGGAGCAGTGTGGGTTTGCCCCCAGTTGCTGAAGTGGTTTGCCTTCAGAGCCGTGCAGGGATACGGGCCGGGGGCAGGAGAGGTGAGCTCTGGCCAAGTGCCCACATCCCCTGCACTCCCTGGGTCATGCAGCCCTATAGCCAGAGTATCTCAGTGCCATGCTCTGCCTGACGTGTGATGGTGGAAACAGTGGTGAGATGCCCATGCTGAGCAGTGACAGGGCTCTTCCAGGCAGAGGCTGGACATCTGCACGGTGCTGGGGAAGGCCTCAGAGACTGCCATTCACCACCTCTTGGAGGTACAGGGTATCCCTGCCTCGCAGGAGGAAGAACATTGGGAAGACAAATGCTCAGGGGCTGGGCTTGCATCAGGTCTGCATCAGACTCTTCAGGTCTGCAGATGATGCCCAGAACCGGTGTCACTGGGAGGTTCTAGGAGGGAAAGAGTAACTTGCATGATCCAAGGGAGGGAGGTCTGGAGAGCTAGAGCGAGGTCTCCAACCATGACAGCGTGTGCAGCTCAGCTCCGGGACGGGGCCAACATGCAGGGAGGGTTTTTATCTAGATCTGTACTTGGCAATCCAACAGTAGCATGTCACACTGCCTGGGACATACCTGCCTGGCAGATGAGCACAAAAATGCCCATCGCTTGCCTCTTCTGCCTCCACCATCACGGTGGTGCTCAGTGCTACATGTGCAGAAGGAGCAGGGCAGGGTGGCAGGAGCTGAATTGCTCCTCCAGCCAGTCTCTCCCCCTCGGTGCATGCTGCCCTAGCAAGCCCAGGCTGCCCCGTGGAGAGTGGGACGCAGTTTGGGGGCTCTCTGATCTTCCTTATTGCACCCCGGGTCTGCCTTCCTGGACCACCACGATGCACTCGCACTTCACACCCACCTGGCGAGCTGGGGCTGTCCCCACACCCACCGCCTTGTGAGGGGGTGGCCAGGCCCCCAGCTGAGCTTGCGTCTCACCGAGGCATTTTGCACCTTCTCCCCACCCAGCCAGCCCCCGGGGTGCAGTGGGGACCCATCCATGCTGGAGAGCAGAGAGCTCTTGGGATAGAGCTCTCGTGGCCAGTCCTGCATTTACAGACCAAGACAAAATCAATCGACATTATTTGCTGTTGGGATTAACTGGTAGGGGAAGCTCTTCTTGGAAAGGACTGGACTTAATTATCAGCACGTCGTTAGCTAGCAAGCTATCTCCTAAGCCGGGAAGCTCTGAGCTGATGCCATCAGTCACTTCTAACGAGGTGGGCTGTAGTTTACCCGGAAGATTTACAGTTTCTGATGGGCAGTGCAATTCTCCATGGCGTGAAGGAACTGAGCAATTGCTGCTATGTAATGTCATCTGCATCTGGCAAGAAAAAGAGAGCGAGTGCCTGAATGTGGCGCTGGAGAGGCTGCTGCACATGCAGAGTGGAGAAGAAGGTGATCCGGGTATAATATGTGTGATATATAGCCAGAGCACGCTTAGATGAACATCTCACGTCCAGCCTAGCACTCAAAAGAGCGGGATGCATGAACATTGTTTTACGCTGGTGGCCTCAGCTTGCACACTGCACACTTCAGCTGGGGCGGCACAGACCAGCAGTGAGCCCGGGTGCGCTGTCATCTTCTGAAGGCATGGCAGGAGAGTCTCAGAAGCTTTGAACCATTGCCCTGGGGTCTGCTGCTGCCCTCCTGCCTGCCTCCCCCTGGCTCTGCTCCATCCTGACATGCATGGGATGAGGTCTGCTCCCAGATACAAGTGCATGGGACTCAGCCAAGCAGCCCCCATGCATGCCAGCCAGCCAAGTTTGGCGTTGGGCTCACTGAGAATGGGGACTTTTCACGAGTCGCTTGGAGGAAGGAAGCATTGTGGTACGAAATGTTATATGTCCATCCCAGAAGGAAACATGTGGTTATGAAGGTGTGGGAAGCCGTGCTTCAGTGATACGAACATGAGAGGAAGCCTGAATGAGATGGCTTTGGGTTGGACTCTGCTGGTAAAGGCATATGGGAAAGCTGCCAGCCTGATTTCCCATGGCAGCAGCAAGCAACAGACTCTGAAGATCCAGTCTGGAGCAGGGCAGACGTGAGCCTAGTAGGCCTGGACAAGCTTGCCTGAGTCAGCATGAGCAGGGCGAGTGTTCTGTAGGTCACTGGACTCCAGAGCAGCAGCAGGTGATGCAGAATGATACCACAGGACCATGGGCTCTTCCCACCTGGCCAGCCAAGCCAGGGTAAAACCAGATCTCCCATGACGTACCACCACACCTGGGCAAACTGGCATGGCTATTTTGATGTTGCAAAGATGCCAAAACAATGAGCTTTATCCTGGTAAGTTTGTCCAGAGCGACTGGTGCTTCTGATACAGCTGCTGTGACAAAATTAGAGTGAATGGCTGATTTGTGGGGGTTTTGTTTTCTTTTTTTCAAGCCAAGAGAACCTGAGGGAGACTCAGGCTCTAGGGAGCACCTCAGCATCCCGGGACCCTGACACCTCGGCCCCCCGAGCCAGCAGGGTTTCGCAGCATTCGTTGCCACTGGGACATGTGCTGGGATCTGTCATTCCCCTCTTTCCGTGCAGTGGGAGGACGTTAGCGGGACAGGGATTGGGAAAGGCCCCATGTTTTGCTTGGCTTGAAGGAGGAACCCTTGTAGTGAGGGAAATAGGGGCAGTAAAAATGACTGCTTGGGTAGAGAGAGAGGCGCACGGGCCAAGGAGCTGATGTCAAGGCACTGGGGGCTGTGGGAGTCTTCCCCCGGCTTGGCTGGGCTTTGATGGAGGAGGAGACAGGCGGCCCGTGGCACTGGCAGAGCCCAGGAGACCGCGCTGGCAGCGCCCGCGCTGCTGCCCTCGGAGGTGATGATGTCTCCGGGTTGCGATTCCCAGCAGGATGCGGAGCCCTGGCCCTGCCTGCGGCAGCGCGCTCCTCTCCTCCCCTCCTCTCCTCTCCTCTCCATCTGGTCTCTCCTGAGCTTCTGTTTTGGACCCTTCTGCGTTTCCCGTTCCTCCCCCTGCCCCGCGCCCTGCCCTCCCGGGCCTGGAGCTGCGGGGGCAGGCGGCAGGCAGCGAGGGGGGGGTTAACTGCGGCGCAGCCCTAATGCAATCCAGCACCTCTATCTAGAGCTCTGGCATTACTGCCTGCCGTTACCATACTAAATTGTATCTGCGCTTCAGGAAAAAAGGAAAAAAAAAAAAAAATCCCATGCTGTCTCTAGAACCGGCTTTAAAAAGGATTACACATCAATACCCAGCCACCCTGCTCACCCCCACCCTCCGCCACCATTGTTCTTTCTAAGGCGCTCCTCTCACTTTGATGATGATCACTGGCAGAGTTTCAAAACGATGTATTATAAAATCTTCAAAAAAAAAAAAAAAAATCCAGTTGCCATAACGTAATGCAGATTTTTGTCACCGCTCCACGGCTTCTGCTTTCAATTTCCAGTGAGGGGGAGAGACTCGGTCGCAGTCAGATGGAGACCAGCTCGCATCCCCACTCCGTGGGCCCCCAGGCAAAATCCCTGGAATTTGTTCCTTACTGTTTGAAGGCAAAGCCAAGGGAGGAGAGTGCAAAGGGGAGAGAGGGGGAGAAAAGGAGGTGCCAGTCCTCGGGCAGATGGGCACAAACCCCAGCTGTGCCCCAAGTGGAAGTGGCCACGCAGCTCTGGAGCTCACCCGGGGCTCAGCACACCTGAGCAGGGATGGGAAAACTCAGAGAGGAGCAGTTTTTCGTGGAGAGGTTGGGGTTATCATCCTGCAAGGTTTTGAGCAGTGATGCAGGGTCTCAGCCTGGCTTTAGGCTTTAGATGTAGCCTGTCTGTCTGTCTGTCTGTCTGCCCTGCCTCGAACCAAGCATCCGACCAAGGGGCTGCGTTTTGCTCCCACTGAGCACCTGCTGCTGGGAGCAGCTGAGCATCAGCCCGGCTTGCAGCCCTCCAGTTTGGGGACTGGGGGATCTCCAAAGGCTGGGAAGGCTGCAGGCAGGACGGGCTGGGGGGACCCAGCGGGACTGGACTTCACAGCCGACACTTCTGCCCGCAAACACCCTTGTCTTGTGCTGGGTGCCAGGGCTCTGCCCTGTCGCTGCTGCGCCTGCTCATGCTACCTGCGCATGGCCCGGCCGCAGGCGGGTGAGAAGGGCCAAGGCAGTCTCTGCCAGGTAAAGCTCCAGCTCTGACAGCTGAATTGAACTGTTTGCCACGTATCTCATGGGCTGTTATCCTGCCCAGAGCTGCTGTCACAAGCCACGCACTCTGCTGCTGGGATCAATGCGAAGAGCAATCCAGGTACTCCGGTGTATGGCACCGTGACATTAATTGCCCAGTTTACTCTCCGTCTGCTGTCTCAGAAGAAGGTTTTGCAGCTGCGGAGGTTTGGGAGGGTGCTGGGATAGTATTCCTGAGCATAAAAAGACCTGGGACACTTCGGAAAGAGCAGTGACACCAGGGCTGTAACCCACCCACTGCAGTCTCCCCCTCAGAGCTTGAAAATCAGGTGGGCTTTCCCTAGGCTTGCAGCCCGAGTATGAGGTTGCCGCACGCTGTCACTGCTGTGGTGGGAGGGACGGTATGCGGCACTCCAAGTGAGGCATGCCTCAAATTTTTGGAGAAAAGGAGCTGTTTCTGAATAGTTGAGAAGTTTCCAGGATTCATATCACAGTACTATGAGAGCAGGGCTCACTCTGAACCAGGCAGCCGGTGTCAGCCCTTGTCACAGAGCAAAGGGACCTGGTGGTGTCCATGGCTCGGGTGCACCCTCTGCCATAGCCAGGGTGGATCTGGAGTTGGTCCATCAGGAGGTTCTTGGACTACAAAGGTTTCCTGAGCACCAAAAGCGATGTGCCGCCTCTGCGACTTTTCTTTCCCTGGTGGCACCGTGTACCTGCATGGACTGTGCCTGGTAAATGGGAAACCCCCTGAAGTTTAAGGGTGTCCTGAGGGACCCTCACTCCTCCCGCCTCCAGAACAGACCTCACTGGACTTGCAGTTTCCCAAGTGGGAACTGCATCCAGTAACTGGAAAACTCGAGCAGACTGGGGAGAATGGGGGAACATTTTGACTTCACTCTTGGAGAACATCCATGGGTTTTGCAGAGGCTTTTGTTTTGGAAGGGTTAACCATCTTGCACTGAGAAATGGTGACCCAGCCTGTAGCGTGCGAATGTGGATACAAGTCATCTCCAAGCCCAACATCTTCATATGTGGAAGCCTTCAACAGATTTTACTGGGGACAATGGCACTGCTGGGTCTCAGTGCTCGTGAACAGCTTCAGTGTAGGAGTACTTGGTCATCCCATCATTGATTAAGCTATGGATAGCTGATAGGCAGCTGAACACATTTAAAAATGTAAAATGACCCCTCCATCCATTGCAGGTGTCAAGCAAGT
Organism: Gymnogyps californianus; assembly: GCF_018139145.2. Lineage (NCBI taxonomy): Eukaryota > Metazoa > Chordata > Aves > Accipitriformes > Cathartidae > Gymnogyps > Gymnogyps californianus. The sequence goes on from NC_059485.1 coordinate 18,882,325, forward strand.
CCTGACTGGAGCTGTCACTGCTCCTCATGGTCCAGCAGTGTCCCTAACTGGTCCTCTATGGCTGCCACCTCTTGGCTGGTGGCTGAAATCTCCAAACGGTAGTTATCTGGAAGGCCAGTCTGCACTCTTGTTTCCTGGGTCTCTACCAAGGACCACAGGAAACCGTCCAGCCTGGCCATAGCTGCTCTTCTCCTCCCGCCAGTGCTCCTCCATCCCTCAGCCCCCTGCGTGTCCTCCAGCTTGCCCTCTCCCCCAGCGCTGGTCTTGTGGGTGGTTGCAAGAGAGCACGGCTGGGAGGTGACTTGGTGGAAAGCATCGGCTTTATGGCGCTAGCTCTTAGAGCCATCCCCACTGTCTGATTCTAAAAAGGAGCATTTTTCGGAGAGTTATGAGCCTGTGCAAACAGGGCTTTATAAGGCAGCATCAGTAATATGGAGCGTAACCTTCCTACCCACAAACATCCTGATACCCTTTCTGGTGTGAGTTTGGCTTTGTAAGCCAAGCCAATCTGATCAGGAAAATCCTGGGGAGAAAACAAACAAGGAGCCCCGGGAGGAGCTTGGAAGTCGCTTTCCAGAGTCAGAGCAGATGTTGTTTAGTAGACAATGATGCCACAGATGTGCCTTGGCCGGCTGATCCGTAAGGACGCGGCAGCTTGCTACGGGGCAGAGGGGGCTTTGTCCCCACGCTCCCGGCTGCTCCGGCCTGGCTTCAGCCCCTCTTCCCTCAGCAGCCGCTGGGGCAAGCTTCAGGAGCATCAAGGAGATGGGGGAGCCCTCCGTGTCACCCTCGGTCACCCCTCCTTCTCCCTCCCCAGGCCATAAGATGGCATTTCAGGGTCAGCTGCTTTTGTCCCAGTGCTGGTGCCAAAGGTTGCGGAAAACCCTTTTTGCCGGCTCGGCAATGCCCCGCTCCTCCCAGCCAGGACGTCTGCAGCTCCACGCAGGGGGGAGAGGCCGAAACCCCAGGGAAAGGACTCCTTTTTTAAAAATTTTATTTCCCTTCCACCTCTCAGCACTGCCGCAGCCGTGTCCGTCCCGTCCCCCCCGATAATGAGCTGTTGTCTTGTGCAGCATTGAGAGCTAAGTAAGCATGAAAAATTGGAACAATAAAGAAGTAGTTCTGGGACAGCAAAGCTCCTTGTTTGACAAGGCTAATTCCACACCCCCCAGCCTCATTTTCTTTCAGCCACCTTCCCCCTCCTCGCTCCTCCTTTATTAAATGAACTGGCTTTTATTGGGGTGGAAGCTGGGTTTCCTTTTCCCCTCTCGCCTCCCCCTCTGTTCACATGTAATTTGGAGAGTTAATCTCCTCAGGCAGGAAATGTTGTTTCTTTCACTCTTTCTCTCCGCCCTTTCCATTTGGCTCTTTTAATTGGGGCCCAGACCAAGGAAATGGCCACACCACAGAGCCCGAGCAGGAAGAGGGCTGTTTCTGTTGAGGGGCCCTGAGCATCCCTTCCCACTGCCCCGGCTCGCGTGCTCCCCTTGGGCAGATGTCCCCTTCGGCCAGGGATGGGGGTACCCAGCTCCCCTTGGCCGGCTGAACACCCCGGCTGGCCTGGGGAAAGCCAGGCTGGAGAGGTTGGTTGGCATTTCTGCTTCTTTTCTGAATTCCTCTTCCTGCTTCAGGTCAAGTCACCCAAAGGTTTCAAGATGTAACGTCACCCAGGGCCATCTCCTCCAGCTCTCTGGTGGTACGAAGGCACTTGGCTGCTAATATTTTTTGTGGAATCTGTTTGAAAGACATGACGTCGTAAAACCTCGTGGAAATTCTCCAGATTTTCCTTGATGCTTTTCCCCCAGTTTCTTTTAAAGAAAATAATTCAGTTTTAATGAAAAATAGAGAGCTGGGTTTCTCCCCCCACCCTCTATCTGTCTTGTCTCTTTAGACTGAAGGAGAGTTACAGCAGGCCCTCTTGCTGGCTGTGAGTATGTGGGGCACGTGGCCCAGTGTGGACGTTATCTTGGGTGGTGCCGGCAAATACAACTCGTAGTACAAGAAACCATGATTGATAGTACTATGAGACCTGATTGCTCAACACTCACTAGATGAGGGCTTCCTTCAGAAAAGACGAGTAAAATTGCAATCCTTGCTTCACTTAAAGGCAGGGCAAGACCATGTTGAGCTTTTTTTTAAATAGAGAATTCCAGGAAGCTACTAGAAACTTCATGGGAGAAACCCTTCCTAGAGCAGAGCAAAGCTGGGCAGGAATAGGCACTCAGAGCCTGCAGCAGCCTCTGAAGATGCTGGCTTGGTGCGCACCAGCGTGTGCAGGGAAGCACGAGGAGGCTTGAAAGGCTTGTGATGGGAACAGCCGGTGGAGCCTGGTCTGCTGCTCAGAGCAGAGTCCTGCTTCCACCGTGTCCTTCGGATGGCGAGGTGTGCTGGCGACACAGCTCTGGGACACTGTTCATGCCTCCTGCACCAGCCCTTGGCTGCTTCCAGCTCCTCCGGAGACCTGGCCAGGGGGGATGAAGCACAGCAGCTCCTGGGCAGGGCTGGGAGAGGCTGGTCAGCTGCCGACGGGCTGGGAAGCTCTGGAGACTCCAGTCTCCTCCTAACCACAGTTTGGCCTGAACGTTCCCAGCTCTCTGGCAGCCAAAAGCTTTTGGATCGCTCTTTGGCACCGTTCGTCACTCCCAACAGGGCAGTGATTCATGCCGGGAGGCTAATTACCGTTGAATTCACTCATCCCTCTATAGATAACCTCTGGAGGAGGGGATGGGCTGGGGCTGCACGTTCGTCACCTGCCATCGCCCATGGGACTCGATGCCAGTGCAGATGGCATCAGTGTCCTGCATCAGTGGGGACACGGAGGACCCCGTCTGTGTTCTCTGGCTTCAGGCACTGCCTGGAAAGGAGAGGCTTGGCGGGCAGCATGCAGTCCTGCTGCAGGAGAGGCATCACCCTGCTGCAACATGCACCATGCACCATGCACGGGCTGATGGCCACGGGGTGCCCTGCTTAAATACTTGCTGAGAAAAACGGGCTGCTGAGTGTGCCGCGCACGGCAGAGGAGACTGGGCTCTGAGAAAAGCAGCTGGATTTTAGGACTAGATAACCAGATCCTTGGCATGAATTGGTGCTGTCCTGGAGAGAGCAAAGCTTTGCTGGTCCATACTGGGTGTGTCCAGCCTCTGGAGCGGGAGATCGGGTGGCTGAGGACAGGGAGACCTGGAACAGGGATATCCTCACTCGGATGTGAACCCAGATGTGTCCGGCAGGAGCTGGAGGGAGGGAAGAGAGATGCCACTGAAGGCAGAAGTAGCTGTCACCCACAGATTATCTGCCATCTCCTCTCTCACCTGTTTGGGAACACTCTTAGTCCAGTGAGGACCTCAGTCTCCAGGAAGCTCAGCTCCCACAGAGGGCATGAACCAAGGGGACAGACTTTTCTGGAAGACTTCTTTAGGCAGTGTGGGAAATCCTGCTCCTCCCTGTGCCCTGTGCCTCTGCATGGGGACTCGGGAGCAGTCCCCAGGCTTTGCCTGATGCTGGCTGCGGAGCATGCAAAGCCTGTGCACGGGTCATGGCTCGCTGATCCGGCCTCAGGGCTGCGCGGGAAGCTGGCTGTGCAGAGACAGGTTGATCTCTCCATGTAGAAAATGAAGGGCCATATCCTGCCTGCAGTGACACTCCTGTAATTCCCTGCACAGGTGCTGAGGAGTGCTACACCTCTCTTTGTGCACCCCGATATCATCTGGGTGGATGTGGTTCCTTTTATTTAAAGCAAAGCAAATTAAATCCCAGCAGCATCCCTCGGGCTAGCCAAGATGCCTGGCTCCGCTTCCAGTGCAACCTCGCCCTCCACCTCTGCTTCCCTAAAGCTTGACCACTTGGAGTGAGGTAAGAGTGCTTGTGCCGGGCTCGGGTCATGCTGCGGAAAGCAGGGAAAGGCAGCGTGCCCTGCTCGGGGCCTCCTGTGCTGGGCAGGGCAAGCAGGAGCCTTCCCGGGGCAGAGGCAGGGCTGGACTGGATGGGCAGCCGTGCTCCCTCCGTGGAATCACAACATCACATGGGGCTGGACCCTGGGTTGTAGGATCCATGCACAAGTGGGAAGCTGAGCTCTTCGGGCCCATCACCAGCTGCCTCGGGAAGCTGCTCGTGGCTCAAGGCTCAGACCGGGAACAGGCAGCAGTGGGCTCACAGGCACAGCACTGGGACAGGGACAGAGGGGCTGTCCAGGGGCTCACAGGGATGACATGGTGCTGCTGGGTGCAAGTAAGGCCTTCTAATGCTACCCGTGTGTGGTAGGGGAAGGCGACGGGGATTGAAAACCTGCTGCAGAAGCTTCTCCTCGCAGAGCCTGGCCGAGATGGAGCCAGCCCTGGGCCGGGACGGTGCTGCTGAGCAGGAGGTGCAGCACGCGTGGCTGAGCATCACTGCTGCGGGGGACCCCAGGTCCTTGCCCTGGTGCGTGAGGGACACGGGATGATGTGTCTCGCCCAGCTCGCCCACCCCCGGAGGACAGGGAGGAGAGGGTTAACCCGCTCCCCCAGGTCCTCGGCTCTTGCAGAAGATGATGCCACGCTCTCCAGCTCACCGCCTGCCGCCTTCCCCCTCCCTCCCCACTGCCCGTCAGAGCTCTGAATAGGGAATTAGTTTTGCCTGCGTTTAGACCTCTTAATTAGCTATTCTTTTTGCAGGGCTGGGGAAGAGGAGGGGCGAGAGGAGACCCTCACGCACCCCCAGCTGAGCCCTGGCCCTGCTCCTGGAGCAGCACAAAGGAGCCCAGCAGGCAGAGCCATCGGAGGGCGCTGGGGACGCCAGGACCTGTCAAAGCTTGTTTCCCACCTTCCCGAGCCAACCTTTTCTGTCCCAGCCAGGAGACAGCCTGCCTTAATTGGGCTGAAAATCTAATCATTTGTACCTCCGGGCCTGGGAAGGGGGCGGGAGGGGAGGGGGGGGGTGCAGAGCCCGAAGCCCCGGAGCGGGGCAGGGCGGCTGGGCGAGGGCTGGAAGGATGCAGGCGGTGGGAGGAGGGGGAAGCATGTAATGGGGAAAGGCAGGATGGAGATGAGGCAGGAGAGGAGTGAGCAGATTCCCAGAAAGTGCATAGGCTTGTCGAGGAGCTGCGGGGATAGAAAATTTATTTTTTTAAGAAGTAAATTAAAAGTCATATCTTTGAAAAGAAAAAAAAAAAAAATGAGCAACTGAAGGGTGGTAGGAAAAGACAGCAGCAAAACATGCATTAGCCACTTTTCCTGATCTCCATCTGCTCTGATAACTCGACCAAGGCTGCCCTTGTCATCCTCATGTGTCCCACCAACTTCCAGAGCCTGAGGCACTCCTGCACCGCGGGCATCGCGTGTGCATGGCCCCGCTCCCATCTCGGCATCTGCTTTCTTATTATGGCTTTGGCACTGCTCTACTGCCCCTTGGGTGCCGGAGACTTACCTCTCCCACCTCAACGTAACATGTGCAAGCCTTGCCCAAAAGAGAAGAGCAGGGAAAACTATTCCCAGGAATGGCCATGCAGCTTCTGCCATCGCTCACGTTCATGGGGCAGTGACTGCTCCAGCAGCCGTGCTCCCGCTTTATTTCAGCTAAAGGTTTTCCAAAGCCCAGGCTGCCCGCGTTGCCTGTGATATTGGGGTAGGGTGGGGAGGTGCCAGCCAGCGTGCTAAGCTGTGTTCAGCTCAGTCCCCACGCCTTTGCCACCTACCTGGTGTGTGCAAGCCAGGTTTGCAGAGTGAAGACCAGCCCCAGATCCCTTGCATCTCGCCAGTGCTGCTCCTCTGCTTACACCACTTACACCCTTCCTGCTTTAAACACCTTTACACAGTGGCTGGAGGCCTCCCCACATTCAGGCTGACTGTTTTCAGGCAGTGTCGTAGGGGCAGCAGCGGAGGAGAAGCCTGCAGCAAGCACATGCAGGCCATCCAATTGCTCATGTTTTTTAGCACAGTTTCTTCAGTACTGGATGTTTTCACCAATACTCTCAAACCACACTTCTCTAACTGCCCTCTGTTTAATGTGAGAACACTTCGTGACTCCAAAATGATGCACACAAACCAGGGTTCTGCATGTGCATGGTCCCTCTCCTGGGTTTTATATAAAGAAACAGTATTCTCCCCACAGTTCCTTCATCAGCTCCTTTGGGCCTTATTCCTCCAGACAGTGTCTTATTCATTTCTCATCTTTTTTTCCTGATGATCTATCAAAAAAAAAAAACCAAACAAACCCTAAAGTCAAAGTCTTTACCAGAATTTTATTTCTTCTCCTTCCATAGAGGATCCAGACCTTCATGCTCATGCAAGGGAGGGTGAAGGAAACACCCCAGCGAGGAGGCTGCATGCCATGGCTCTGCCCCATCCCGTGCACCAGCCTGCCCACACGCATGGCACCGTGGCCAACCCAGCAGCAGGATGGCAGCTGGGCAAACTGGTTTGAGCCACGAGCACCAGTCCCCTGTAATCACAAGCAGCAAAGTCCAGTCCGCACAGTGCCTGCTCCCACGCTCCCTGCCCAGCATCCTAAGCCAGACCAAAGGCACAATAACAAGCGCCAGACTAGAGGGTGCAACTAGATAAGCGGGAGAGATGGAGGCATCAGAGTAGCCGCGGACTGTGGAGCGATGGATACACTGACAAGGCATTAGTCTGACACAGCGTGGAATTAAATTGTGGACTCCTTGCCAGGGGATGCTGTAGAGATACAGAGTAAAAGGGGTCAAGAGCGGAAACTCTAGCCAAAGGAACCGAGGGCGGAGAGAGACTCCTGAAACTGAGCTCACTGTGGTCCAGTGGACGTGAAAAACCTCCGGGGTGTAGGAAACAGGACAGAGCACCGGGGAAGAAGAGGGATGAGAGAGCCTGGAGAAAGCCCCGGGGTGTGCAGGGACTGAGCCCCACAGGGATGGAGGCGGGTGGCAGTGTGACCCGGGTACACAGTGTGGTGTGAGGTGGCTGCCCGCTGCTGTGACCGCAGCCCCGCCGTTAGCTCCATGGCACGGCTGGATCAGCTGCCCTGGGAGCCTGCCAAGCTTGGCAATGGTGTCAGCCCGGGCACCGACAGAGCACCAGGCATCAGTTCTGCACCAGGAGCACCTCGGAGCTGCTGGTAAGATGCCTGCAGAGGTGGAGATTTTATTGCTGGGAGGCGGGAAGAGCAGATGCTCAGCAGTACCACTCCTGGCTGGGCAGGCAGGGAGGGCAAGCCAGGGATTTGGCTTGGTGCTCATCCATCCCAGGAGGTCCTCAGTGTGCGAGGAAAGGACGAGGCCAAAGGGTTCACGGGCTTGTGAAGGGGTCCGGGCACAGAGGGCCAGGAACTGCTAACCTTGCAACAGCAGCATCTCTGGGCGGTTGTGTGCAATGAGGAGGGTTTCGAGCCCTGGTTTCAGAGGGTTGGTTTGGGAGAGGCTGCTCAGAGGGCGAGGTGGTGCAGGAGAGCACACGGCTGGGATGAGGCAGGGTGCCAGGGTCCCCAAAACTCCCACCACTCTGCAGGGTGCTACCCTTTGCACGAGGCATCTGTGAATGCAGCTGCAGAGAGCAGCAGAGCGGGCTGCAGCGGGTCCCGGGTCAGCTGAGGTAGCTCTACCCCAGCCAGTGACGATGACAAATTGCAGGCAGATAGAGGCAGGCGATCTGCCCTTGCGATACCCTTCCATTTTCTAGCAATTGATGCCTTAGCGACTTCCTGAGCCAGGAGCGGTATGCGTGCCGTCCCATGTAATAGCCACCATGGAGTCTGCCCTCGGTGCATTTGTCTAATCTCGTTTCAAAGCCGTGTGTATTTTTGGCCGGCGCGGCATCCTGTGGCGATGAGGTCCACAATTTAATTACACGTCGCGTAGGATAGTAATGCCTTTGGTCTGCGTGGAACCCAGGGCCAGCTTGTTTCATTCATAACTTCTCCCTGTAACCTCAGCTTCCTGATTCCAGTGGAAATTAGTCAGCGAAATGCTGGGACTCCCGTGACTGATGTCCTTTAAGCTGGAGGAGTCTTTGGAGGCATGCGGCCAGGGCTGACCTTGGTGGAAAGCACGGGGAGTTTAAGGTGAGCAGGGTGCCCGTGCCCAGCAGGGATGGAGGGGCTGGGCTGGGCGATGCTCCTCGCCAGCCTGCTGCAGGGGGAGAGGATCTGGGAGACCCGTACGGGGCCAAGGAGAGCGACCTCAAGGGATTTGTGGGCACTGGGGTTCCTTGGGCAGCTCGTGTCACCGGTTGGAGGCATGAAGTTTGGGGGCAAGGAGTCGGTGGGTGTATGACATCAGAGTGAGGTCATGAAGCAAAGCACAGTCATAAGAAGAGAAGCGGAAAGGCTGCGGTGGTGCTGGAGCCCGCACGAGAGCTGAGCAGAGCTGTAGCAGGGGAAACCTGGAGCATCTCCTGCTGTGTTGCCCTGGAGTGGGGCTGCCTTGAAGAGTGCAGCAATGGGACCCTCAGGGGTTGATTGACACTGATGTAGACACTCCTCTTTAAAATTGCTACCTAGTTTATCTAATTTTAATCTCTTGTGAGTAAAGAGGGCATGCCAACATACGAAAAGTACTGCTTGAATAACCAGTGTCCAAATGTTTCCAGCCAAGCTGAAGAGTTACAAAACATGACAGACAAGGTGATGAGCTACCGGATAAGATACTTGATTTTAGTAGATTATCCCATTCAGCATGTCCACAAAGCCTGGCTCCAGCGAGGCTCCAGCATGGCCAGTCTCCAGCCAGGTCCCAGTCAGTGCTACATACCTCCTGGCATAGATGCAAGGGTCAGGTTTATGTTGTCTCTTATTTGTGCTATGCTTGCTTCTGGCTTTGTGCAGGACTCAAGAGTGCAAGAACACAGCAGGAGCGCTGGTGGTCACCAGGAGGTGATGGGACAAGGACTGTGGACGTCTGCAGGCACTGAGAAGCACAACTGTAAGTTGACTTGGATAATTCAAGTTGACTTGAATAATGAGGAATGTCCTTTGGCGCAGAAGGTCAATAAATCACTCGCTCACTGGACAAAAATTGCCAACCCCCTGCTGCGACCTGGAGCAGCTTCAGGTCTGGGCTTCACATCAGTGTGGAGGGAAGGGCAGGATGCTCTCGTGCAGCAAGCGCTGCTTTCCTCACTCTTCTCCAGCAAGGAGCTCACATCCGCTCTGTCCACACCACCCTGCCTGCAGATGCCTGCCCTGCCGGTGCAAGCTCCCAGATGCAGCGTGCTGTAAGTGGTCACCTCCTCGTACCCCTTCCTCACCTTTGCTCTCCGAATCACGCATTGCCCACAGGCAGCCAGGTGCTGGAGCAGGAACATCTGGACGGTGCTGAATGAAATTGTTTAGATATTTTATTGCTTTTTTTGTTAAATGCAGATTCAGAGCAATCAAGACTTGTCCAGAATTTAGATCAAATTAAGCAAACAGTTTCCTCTGGAGAAAAGGAAAAGTCTGGAAAAGTTTCATTCAGACATCAAAAAATGAAATAATTCCTATGGATGTTTCTGCCCAGCTGGTGAAGCGGAGCTGGGCACCCCGTGCAGATGCCGAGGGAAAGCCCAGTTACGAGGGTGCAGGTACAGTTGTCCCTCCCCAGTGCAATCCCAGCCTCTTGCAACTGGTGCTTGTGTTCTCTCTCCTGTGGCACGTGTCCTGGCCCCTACACCACCCTGCAGCAGCTGGCTCCACGGGCAGGGGCTGCACGAGAGTCGCTTCTGCTGCTCACTGAAACAGGAGGTGCAGAGCAAACCCTGCCTGCCGAGGAACGCCGGCAGGAACAGGCAGGGTGCTGGGGCTTCCTCCCCTCCTCTGGCCACCGCACAGGCAGGTGCTGCCCTCTCTGCCTGCCAGCATCTGTCCCCAGATGAGACCCCCCGTTCAGAGGGCTCTGAGGGTGATGATCCAAGGCTTTTGGTTTCTTTACCAGTTTTTGATGAAGAAATCACTGTTTCTCCTGGTGGAGCCCATAGCCCATGGAGGGTCCAGCCTGGACGGCATGAATAGGAGGGATTTCTCACCTGGGAGGAAAGGCACTGAAGAGCCCATCCTCGCGTTGGAGCAGACATTTCACAGCTCTCCCCGGCTCAATGTTATTCCTTCCCTCTGCTTCTTCTTTGCTGCTGCCCTCTGAAATGTCCATCAGGACAAAGGCCACGTCAAAGTGTCAGCTGTACCAAGAGCGTTTCTCTTGCTCCCTTTGTGGTCCCCTCCGGGGCTGATAAAAGACCCACAGGCTTCTGGATGCGAATCCTAGTTGGGCAGCATCTTTTGCAAGCATTTGCATGGGGTGAGCGGGAGCAAAACGCCCGCAGGTCAGAGCAGCAGCCCCTTGCCCCCATGAAGGGCTGCACGGGATGGGAGGGCGAGCAGGAGCCAGGCTCAGCTCCGCCGCTCGTGCATTTGAACTCCTTTGCCGCTAACTTTCCGGCCAGAGGGAATGACTGACAGAGACTGATGGTGTCTCTGCCTGTGTGTAATCTTAGAGCTGGCTGGATTTGGGAAATCTCTTTCATTGCTTTAAAAAAATAAGCAAGCGACTAGACTGAAGGGTCCCGATTAACCAGGAAAATCTGGGCGAAATGCAAACGCCTTCTCAGGTTCTCGCCCCCGCGAACCGTGCTGTGCGTCCCGGGGGAGGGTGGTGAAGCCCAGCTCAGGCTGCAGCGCAGGAGGCACGGCCCGAGCCCCAGGGAAGGACGAATCCTGACCACGCCACAGCCGTGTGAACAGGTCCTGAATGCGGAGCCGGAGCTCCCCTCCAAGCCGCCCAGGTCTGGAGAGGTCTTTGGATGAGGAGCACTTTGTAGGCACTGGGATGTGCTGCTGGTCCTGCAAGCCGTGCCCTGCGTGCTTCTGCCTGCCCTCGATGGGCCGTGCTCTGGGATGCTCGTGTCCTCCACCCCACAACAAGTCACCCAGGTCCCTTGGAACCTCAGCACGGAGGTGTCCCGGGGTAGCTGTATGTTAGCTGGCACAGCAGCAATTCAGCATCTGTGGAGCTGAGTGTGGGTGACTGAACTGCTCGAGTACTCCCTGTGCACCCCGGGGGGCTCGGCAGCCAGCGCTGAGCCCTGTCCTGGCAGCTACCTGAGCTGGAGCTCCCTTGGGTCCCTCCATCACACATCAGTTACAGCAACAACTTGGTGTCCCTGGGAACGTCATTGCTGCGGTGCTCCCTTTGGCCTCAAGCTCACCATGGCGGGACATGGGCTTGCACCCGGGTGAGAGCCTGGAGCACATTGGCTTGGGGAGGGGGCCCGAGGGCAGCCTGGGGCTTGCGGGGACCCAACCTGCCAGGGCCCTACGGGAAGGAGAGCTTGAGCCAGCGCTTGGGGCAGGCTAGAACAGGCAGCAAAAGGAAAGTGCTGTGTCCTCCAGCAGCATTTGCTGGGGGATGGATGTTGGCGAGAAGAGACACATGGGGAGCGGGCTGGGGATGGGCTGTAGCTGGATCTTTGGTGTGGCTGCAGTTGGAGGAGATGCCTCGTAGCTGCGCTGGGCAATGGCTGGGTGCATTGCGCAGGGCTGCGCCTTGTCCTGTTCATCTGCATGACAAGAGTTCCCGTTGCAGGCTGCCAGGTCTCCCTGCATTTCAGAGCATCACAGGGCAAAAGGCAGGGCTCGTTAGAGCAGAAAGGAAGAGGTGGCAAATTTGGCAAACTCTTGTGTCACCAGGTTGGCCTGGAGCTGTCATTTGGGTTTGGCTTACACTGGCAGCAACGCGTTCTCCCTGGAGCGTGGCTCAGGAGTCCCCAAGCCAGAGCTGCTCCCCGGCATGACCACCCTTCGTGGTGGGCCGTGTCCCCAAGGCATGCTCTAGCCCTTTTATTTGGGACATTTTCAAAAAATAGCTGCCCTGAGCAGTTCTCTCTGCCTTGGACTAGTGTTGACAGCGACTGCCACGTACAACGTGACGTGGCAGCATTGCTCTGTGTCAACACATGTGGTGACAGATGTATGCCAAGCGGGTAGAAATCTCAGAGCTCCATGTTGTTGTTTTTTAATGTTGGCGGCTGTCCAGGGATCATTCCTGATCTCTCCGCCAAGGAGTGTTCCTGCAAGTCCCCTGGGAGAGGAGAGCTCGCCCTGGAGAGTTTTCGAGGACTCCGTCCTGACATCCCGGCTTCTGCCAAGCCCCCGGGCTGTGCAGTGGGCACTTTGGGCTGGAGGAGGTTCAGGAAGATCAAACTGCTCCACTGGGGACTTTCCTTCTGCAAATTCCCTCGCTGGAGGGTGAGATCTCCTGCCCGCGAGCGCTGGGCCACAACGACTGATGCACGTGAATATTTACAGGGCGAATGACAAGAAGACTGCTGATGGCTGCAGTGAAACAACCCTCCTTCTTCCTTCCTGCAATGCCAACACCTGCCTAGAAGGAGCTGTGCAGAGGACACCAGCCTAGTCAACACGGTCCCTCAGGTGGCATGTGTTATAGTCACTATGAATGGATTGAGACCAACCAAACCTTTTGCTCAGTGCAGCCTTCTCCACCACCCTGGGCATCACCTGCCCCAGTTGTCTAGGCTATAGGCCACAGCAAATTGGACGAAATCAACCTCAGGCTGTAAGGGAAGAGGGAGGAAAACCACCCTTGGACTTCTACACATGGAATGGCGATAGGGTAGGCTTTTCTGAAGCATTTAGGTGATCTGGCACTGCTGGAAAAGCGCCAGGATTTGGGCAGACTGTTAACTGGAACCAGTAGAGCAATTGCTGGACTCTCAGGGACAGCAGGGAAACAGGGGACTGGAGTGACTGGTATCGCGTATGGGAGACCAAGGTGCTGCAGCCAGCGCACAGCGTGGGCATCCACAGTGCAAACATCGAAGGACAAACTCCAGGCAGCTGATGGGGACTGTGAGGTACAGCCGCACAGAGAACAGGGAGATACAGGGCCAGGCGTACGGCAGGAAATCAGTTTGGATCATAAATGGGTGAGGCAGCGAGGGACGGGGCACAACACCATGGTGCCAAGAGGAAGAAAGTCACAAGGAGCTTGAAAAGCAGAAAAATACCTCGTGATAAGGACAAAAAAGGATGCCACGAAGCTCAGAATAGCAAAAACACCCCACTTCGTATAGAGAAAATGTGTTTCTGAGGCACAAGTAATCGCCTCCCTGGAGCTTCAGTGGTGTTTTTTCTTTCCCATCAGCTCTTTGGCACATCTGCACTTGGTGCGGGGTAAGTGCCAGGGCGGTGCTGAGCTCCCAGGAGCATGGCTATGAGGTTCCACTGGGACGCTGTTAGCTCGGCTTCTCAGAGGAGACCTTTGCCAGATGCTCCTCCACGGCCCCACTGGGGAAGGGCGGCACTGGGCAGCCGAGGGGGTTTTGTCGGGGCTGGTGACCCGCGGCTGTGGAGCAGGGAGCGGGGGGTGAACAGGACAGGTACCAGACCTGCACAGATTTAAGCCCCTAAAGCAGAAGGTGGCTGGGGCCACTTTTCTTCCCATCCCATTTCTCTTCCTATCCCATTCCTGATGGGACAGGAAGAGAAACCTGTGAGCTGGTGAAAAACTTCATTAATTTCGGGACTACCAAACTACTTACAGAAATTAAACTTAAGCGGGTCTATGATGAAAATGGAAAACACTCTGTGTGTTTGTGTGTCCCCGTGTCCCATTCATTTGACCCTTACGGTGACATTTTTGCCACCGTCAGTTGGGAATCCGGCCGACTAGAGACACCTGAGTCCTGCCTCTGAGCTCCGCTGCGCAGAGGTGCGTGCCGAGTCACAGCCAGCCCCGGACGGCTGCGTGGGCTTTGCTGTCTCCCTCGCCTTCACCAGGTTTTGGGGCCAGCCAGCCGCTCTCAGCCTCTGAATTCCTCCTGCTCGCAGCAGACCGCAGGGAACCAACGAGCCCGTGAGCTGCTGTGGGAGGCTGCTCCGTGGACCCCTGCCAACCACTTGCCATGGCATACTTTGGGAACTGCTCCTTTAGACACACTGACGAGAGCAGGGTAATGCATTTCTACTGGAAAATAAACATATCTCTAATGAAAACCTGGTGCACCATCGTTTAGTCTTTTTTTTTTTTTTTTTGGTTCCTTAAGTGAAAATTAGGGCTTTTGTCTTGTCATACCCAAGCCTTTCCTCATACTTGCCGTGCCAGCCCATCAGCAGTATTTCTGAAGCATAAAGAGAGCCTGGAAAACTTAAACAAGCAAACAGAAAGCAACAGAAAACCCAAAAGAGACAAAGGACATTTGTCTGGGAGTTCTCTTCTCTTCTCTTCTCTTCTCTTCTCTTCTCTTCTCTTCTCTTCTCTTCTCTTCTCTTCTCTTCTCTTCTCTTCTCTTCTTCTCTTCTCTTCTCTTCTCTTCTCTTCTCTTCTCTTCTCTTCTCTTCTCTTCTCTCTCTTCTCTCCTCTCCTCCCTCCCCTCCCCTCCCCTCCCGTCCCCTCCCCTCTCCTCTCCTCTCCTCTCCTCTCCTCTCCTCTCCTCTTCTCTCTCTTCTCTTCTCTTCTCTTCTCTTCTCTCCTTTTTAGGTTTCCAAGCATGGGCCTGCTCTCCTGAACTGGGCAAGAGGCTTTTTCACGGTTAAAGTGTGGATCTGAAGCTTTTGTGCCTACAGCTGAAGGAATAGGAATGACTTTGTAACAGGGATAATTTTGTTCTGTGTCTTTACCCCTGGCTTTGACTTAAACTAGTGCTGCCTGAAACAAGCTAAAAGATAAAAAACTTTGTCAGTTGAGTAACTGTGTTGCTAAGACAGTGTCACTGATGTTTTGCTGCTACTAGGAACTTGCTTGTGGAGCCTTCCAGTGCAAACAGAGTAGGCACTGCCTAAGTTTCAAACGTGAAATAGAAATGCCCCTTTTGTCACAAAATTTTTCAGGTCTTCTTTAGATGACAAAAGGATGCCAGATGAGGGAAACGAGCAAAAATAAGCAGTTTGCAACCATTTTAGCCTTCAGAAGGTGCCTTTAACATCACATCTTTCTTCTTATACGGAATTATTTTGATAAGGCTTTTCTGTATGTGATATGTTCTCTTTCCAACTCTAAATCCTTTAATTAAGGGCTAGACTGTGAGATGGGCCGTGTGCCCGCAGAGAGCAGTAAGAGGGAAGGTATATGAATGCATAGCACTGCTCAGCCTCTTAGTCCATGCATGCAGCCATAAACAGGATTTTGCCGCAGTGCCTCTGGTCCCAAAGAGAAGAGAATGGGAAGGGGCTGGAGAAGGAGCCTTTGGCTGTCGTGGTGGACCCCACGGGCAGAATTAAGCCTTGAATTTCCTGCCTAGGGGCTTGTCCTTTTTTTCCCCCGCTCCCCTTGAAAAGTTCAGAAGAACGCCAAGTGAAATGCTTCATGCTGGCTAGCATGAGAACACAGCGGTTAGCCCACCGCGGGCTGCCTGCTGGAAAGGCTGGGAGGGTCTTCCAAGCCCCCGGCAGACCTTGGTGCCTTCCCCCCACTGCCCCTGGGACGTGCCAAGCACCATTTTCCAGGGATCTCGCCTCCGAAAGGGGAAACCTTCTCTGGCCCACCGTGGAGAGCCTCTCCTCTCCCACGGGGGACCTGTCGAGGTGACGTGAGCGTGCCCAGAGCAAAGCCATCTTCGCCTGGCGCGGGATTATTAAGAAGCATGTTTACAAAGGCCAGGAGACAGCTGAAGGAATTAAGTTACTTGAGTGCTTTGGGATCCTTCAGGATGAAAAATGCTGTATACATGTCGGATTTTATTGTTACAATTACAGTCAGATGTTAATCCCCTCACCAGGATTTACTAAGGCAGCAGTGCCAACAGCAGTACATCTCGCCCCATTCCTGACTCTTGGGTGTCTCTGCCCTGAGCTGCTTCTCGTTACTGGGTTTGCTTTAATTCTGACACTGCTGAGAGACCCGTGTTTTCCCACCCAGCGACTTTGGTTCAAGCATTGCGTGCGTATTGGGGTCAGGAAATCGGCAATGAGAATGTTTTACTAATAATATTCAGTGTCGAGGGATAACGATACCCATCCCTTTTGCAAATTGTTTTGAGAGCTAATGATAAAAGAGCTGGGGAACGGTATTGTTTCATGACTCTAATTGCAGAGTGTGTGTGATCCAAATGAGTGAAGAAAAGCTCAGAGTTCAGCAAACCAAGCCAGGATCATGATGCAGAAATACACAGCAAGGGAAGAAAGCCCGGATACGTTTAAACCGTGCGCTTTAATCCTGCGCACTGTAAATAACCAGGATGCACTGTGACCGGCTCCTGAGCCGGCGCACGGACGCTTTGTCTCCCTGAAGTCCAGGGGATGCTCTGACTTTATGCAGACTCAGGGCTGGATCTCCGACCTCTCGATTTGTGGGGGTTTTGTTTTCTTTTCCTGTCTGAACCCAACATTTGGCATTTCTGGGATGACGAAGAGACAGGAACCTGGGGGAAATGCTCTGTTCGTTAGTTTGCTGAGCGAAGGCAGCTCCGCACATGCTCAGCGTGTGCACCGGTGGGCACTCCTGGCTGGCCTGCCGTTGCAGCCCTTCGCTTTACTTGGTGGGTCGTAAGCACATCGCGGTGAGAAATTGGCCCCGCGATCTGCCTCATTCCCTCCGCGCCCTGCCTTGGCCCCAGTGGGTAACTGGTTATCTCATGCCTTTGGGAGAGAGTGACTGGCATGGGCAGGAATGTTCTTACACACTGTCAGCCTGGAGGAACCAGCTGTGTGTCCAATTTCTGGACATGGTTCAAGTGTGAGCTCAGTGCTGAGCAATGTGGAGGTAAAGGAGGTGAGAAGGGTTTGGGTTTTCGCTGTGTTGACACGCACCAGGCTCCCACCCTCTGTGCCTCAAAGGTTGTGGGTCCAGCTCCTCCGCCAAAAGATTTAGCCCCACACTACTGAGAAGGGGGTGAAGAAAGAGCCACTGATTTAACCCAGCTTGCCGTCACACCACGTCGCGCTGAGGGATGCAGGGACGCTTTCTCTCAAGTGAGAGTGATGCTCCTGGAAGGCTGTAGCCTCCCTTGCAGAGGGTGCTGAGATGCTGATGCTGGAGTGCATCCGGCAGTTACGCTCTGGTGAGCTGCCCCAGGGCTCCTGCCCAGGAGGGGCTCTCGGGACATGGTGCCCTACTCATCTTTTAGCTCTGCGTGAAGCTGGAAGAGGGCTTCGAAGGTGGCGTGGGCTCTTGTGGAGAAGCGGGCACGGCGGGGCAGCAGAGCGGTTGTGGAAAGCAGAGGCAGAGCCAGGGCCCAGCCGCCCAGGGGGTCTTGTGCCGGTGCCCGGACCGCCCTGGGCTGGTGCCGAGGATGCCGAGGGCAGGCAAGGGCTCCTTCGGGTTTGGGGGCCATTGCTACCAACCCAGCGCCGTGCCCACCCCTGGGGCGACGGCCCCGGCGCCTCTCCGTGAGCGGTCCCGCAGCACCCGCGCCCCAGCCCGGGCCAGTGCCCCTGCGACCCGCGCTGGCCCCGGGGCCGGCGGGACGGACGCTGGCTGCTCCCGGCGGCGGCGGCGGCGGCGGCGGCGGCGGCGGCGGCAGGACCCGGCGGCGGCCGCGCGGGCGCGGCTGTCACTCAGCGCGCGGCGAAAGTGACAGCGGGGGCGGGGCGGCCGCGCGCCGGGCGCGTATTTAACTTGGGCGGCGAGCGGCGGCGCGGCAGTGCGCGGCGGGCGGGCGGCGGGGCCGGGCCGGGAGGGGTGCGCGCCGCGGCCGAGCCGGACTGCACCGCACCGAACTGCGCTGAACCGAGCCGAGCCGAGCCGTGCCCCCCCGGGCTGGGCTGCGCCGCGCCGCGCCCCGCCGAGCCGAGCCGAGCCGGCAGCGCAGGGCGCGGAGCGGAGCAGCGGCTGGATGCGCTGAGGGCGGCGGGGCCGACCGGGCCCCCGGAGCAGCGACAGCAGCGGCAGCATGGGTCGCCGGGGTTGCTGAGCGGCGGCCGAGCCCGCCCCTGCCCGCCCCCGCCGAGGAGCCGCGCGGAGCGGCGGGCGCCGCCAGGGACAGCGCCGGGAGCCGGGGCGCGCCGCCTCGCCTCGCCTCGCCGGTGCCGGGGACCCCCCCCACACCCCACCCCCCCCTCCACGCCGAGGATGCCCCGGGGGGCCGCGGGCCGCCCCAGCCGCTCGCCATGAGGAGGAGCCCGGCCGGGCCGCGGGCGCTGCCGGCGCCGCCCGCCGCCGCCGCCGCCTGAGCCCCGCGCCCCGGCGGTGCCCGCGCAGGGGCCGCCCGAGCGGGCCGCGGCGCCGTGACCCTCCTCCCCGCCCCCTCGCCCGGCTCGCCCGGCTATAAAGGAGGGTTTTATTCTCGGGCTCCGGTCTCACGCCAAACCCTGTCACACCGTCTAGACAAGCTGTCGTGGGGCTCGGCCCAGCTGTCACCATGGCGATGGAGACGAGTCCGCTGTGAATTTTGGGGGGAGCGAGCGAGAGCGGCGGCGGAGGAGGAGGAGGAGGAGGAGGAGGAAGGCTCGGCCGCCGCCGTGCCCTGCCCTGCCCCGCCGCCGCCCGCGGGGGAGGCACGGACCCCCCGGCGCTCTCGGCCGCGGCTGGAGCCGGCCCGGCGGGGAGCCCCGGGGAGCCAGCGGCCGCGGGCGCGGAGCGAGCCTCAGATGCGTCTGTCACACAACCCCGGCCGAGCTATTTAAAGTAACGGGCCTCGCCGGACTTTTGTCTCTGCCTATTTATGAGTCCCCGGGAGCTGGCAGGCGCCGCCGGGCAGCGCTAGGAGCCGAGCCCGCAGCGCCAGCCCCGCGGGGAAGCCAGCGCCGAGCCGGGGCCGGCGGGGGCCCGCCCGGAGCATGACGGCGATCCGGGCGCTCCTGCTCTGCTCCTGCCTGGGGCTGCTGCGACCGGGGGGCGGGCAGCCCTTCCTGCGGCTGCGACCCTCGCCCAGCGACAACCTGCCCGTCAAAGACATCGTGGAGCACCCGGATCCCGAGTACGACCCTAAGGAGCAGGACCTGGACGAGAGGACTCTGAGGAAGAAGCTGGGCAGCCATTTCGACCCCGGTTTCATGGCCGTGGCCGTGCCGGGGCCGGCCAACGCCTCGGGCGCCGAGGCGGCGGCGGCGGCGGCGGCGGCGGCGGCGGCGGCGGGGCGGGGGCGGGCGGCGCTGCCCGCCGAGCTGCGGCGGCTGGAGCTGGGTCCGCCCCAGGGACCGCGCCTCAAGGTGGGCAAGAAGGCGCGGCGGAAGGTGCTGCAGTGGCTGTGGGCTTACACCTACTGCCCCGTCCTCTACACCTGGAAGGACCTGGGCGTCCGCTTCTGGCCCCGCTACATCAAGGAGGGCAACTGCTTCGCCGAGAAGTCCTGCTCGCTGCCCGAGGGCATGTTCTGCAAGCCCGTCAAGTCGGTCACCAAGACCTTCCTGCGCTGGCACTGCCAGGGCTGGTCCAGCCAGAAGTACTGCACCTGGATCCCCGTGCAGTACCCGCTCATCTCCGAGTGCAAGTGCTCCTGCTAGCCTCCCTCGGCCCCTTGCACTGCCGCCTCTTCTCGTTTGGATGATTTGGGGGGGGGGGGGGAGGGGAGGTTGGTGGGTTTTTTTCCCTCCCCCCACCCCCCCCCCAGCGCGGGGTGGGGGGGGAGGAACCGGGTTGTTGGGGTTATTTTTTTTTTTTTCCGGACTTATTTTAATGTTATTTTATTTGAAAGGGGAAAAGCGAACCCAGGAACTGCAGGGCAGGCCAAAGGCACAGTAAAGCACTACAATCAGATGTCTATTTTTATACGTATATAGCCTTCTAACAAAAGGAAAATAAAAAACTAAAAAAGAAAAAAAAAGAAAAAAAAAATTACCAGCCGTGTAAATAGAGAGATTTTAAAGGAAAGGGGGGAAATCGCAGCTGTTTTTTTATTATTATTATAATTATTATTGTTATTATTATTATTTTAAAGACATAGGACCACATTTTAAACCCATCCCCACAGAACCTGAGCGCTTCCCTGCTGAAGGGAAGGGCAGAAATTTCCTGTAAAGATGATTTTATCAAAAGGAGAAGGGGGGGTAAAAAAAAAAGAAAAGAAAGAACGGCAGCATCCCCGAAGACGGTTGTTTCTCTGTGCTGTATTTTTTTTTTTTTTGTCTTCTTCAGACCTTGTCACTGATGTTTGAACTAATTTGCCAAGCTCTCTAGGGTTTTTTTTTTTTAAGTGTATAACGATTAATTAAGGAGGAAATTTTAAAGAAAAGTACAAATCTATGAAAGAGTGGAATCGTTTTGTTGTGTGGGAATACATATAGTCGTGTAGAGATGTTAAAGGAAATTTTCTGTGTACAGTTTATTTATTTTTAACGTTTGTGTATAGGAAAAAAAGCTAGAGATTATGCCAGAAACTATTGGAAATGTTTACTTGAATATTCCTTTAAAAACATATCAATGTAAATATGAGCTATCACTGATCAAAACATTTTTAGCAATAAACTCTATCTTTGAAGAAAAACCCCGTGCTGCACCCCAGCTCCCTGGGAGGCCAGCGGAGACTCGAATTCTTGCTCGGAGCAGGTGATGAGTAAAGGGCTTTGGCTGGGCCACGCTGGTGTAAATCGCGAGACGCCCCGAAGGTTGGTAGAGCTCCGCAGGTTTACGCCTCTCCGGGATCCCGCTCTGGGTTTTCTTTGTGTATATAACCTCTTGGGGAGAAAAAACAAAAAGACGGGAGAGAAATGGCTCGTAACGCATAAAAGAGCTGCGATGTCCCGGACAGGAGGTGTCATCTGAAGTCCTTGGGAGATTCCTGCTTCGTGTCGCCCGTCCCAGGCTCCCGCATGCTCTGTGGCTCTTGGATTCGGCTCTCCCGCTGGCAGAGGAAGCGGTCGAGGTTACCGCCCCGGCCATCAAAGCGCCTGACACAGCTTGGCAGCCCCGTGTGTGTCAGAACAAATGTTTTTTCTCGGCTGCCGCCACTAGCACAGGAGGGAAGGATGGAGACGAACCCTGTGCCCAGCCCTGCTGCCGCGACGGAGCCCCGGGGCTGGCATCTCTCCCCCGCGGCGTAGCCGAGTGTGCGCTGGGGTCAGGAGGAAGCGCTGATCCTGCAACGGCGCTGCGTGCCCTCAGCTTGCCACCCTCGTGTGCCGGGGCCGGTGGGACCCCCTGCTCTCCCGCTGGAGCTCATGGAGCCGGGGCAAGGGAGAGACGGTCCAGCTCTGCACGGGCAGGCTGCCGGCAGCCGGGCCGGCTGGGGAGGAGCCCAGCACTGGTGAGCGGGGGCACTGGCAGTGCAAGCCCGCTCCAGACGCAGATCTGTCTGTCTGTCTGTCTGTCATAGGGCTTGGAGTGGGGCCCTGACGGGCTGCCAGGCCGTCCCCCTGCATGCTCCGCGTGGGCTGCTGGTGCTGGAGGGGAAGGTCTGGCCGTTCCCTCCGGTGTCTGAAACGCACCCGGCGTCCCCGAGGAACAAACTGCTGCCGAAGGCCCTTGCCAGCGAGGAGCCGCGCTCCACCAAGCCGTCTGCAGAGCGGCGGGGAGACCCCGTCCCCCTCCAGCTCGGCACGCAGCGGAGGAGAGCGTCATGACACCGAGCCCGTGGGAAGGCGCCGGAACCCTCCGAGGGGTCTGGCTCGCATCCCTCCATCTTCCTCCAAGGGGACCGCGATCCGGCGAGCCCTGCTGGAGCAGGCCTGCAGAGCCTGGAAGTCATGCACAGTTTGAGGCCGAAACAGGGAGAGAGCTTTTCTAACGGGCATGGTGGGGACGAGGCAAGAGGGACAGTGACATCCAGCAGCCAGTGTCCCGCAGAGCCCTGCGGCCATCCGCTCGGCCCCGCACAAGGAGGCAGGTTGGCCTTTCCACGCGTTCATCAGTGAGGGACCAGGGAAGGGGGGGGACGCGGAGGGCAGGGTGGAAAAGAGACCTCGGCGAAGGCAATGTGCAAAACATCAGGGGCATTTGGGAGAGGAAGGGGAAAGCTCATTTTGCAAGAGGAACAACATCTGTGGTGTGGGGGCCGAACATCTGTAGGAGGGAGCATGGGGGGAGGGCATTCTGGGAAAATATTTCTGACATAATCCCAACAGTATCTGGTGTGTTGGGATTTGGTTACAAATGGCCCTCTAACGTCTTTGTGCGTTTTGTTCTGCTGGTTCCAGGGGCACACAGAGACCCCTGCTTTGTGCTAACCTGGGAAATAAACCATTCGCTGGGCTCAATGGCTGAGTTCAGTTGCACGGGGAAGGGGGGGGTGGGAATGGGGAAGGCGAGATTTGTGTGAACTCCAGCGAAAACCAGCCTAAAAGCCTCCGTGCCATGTGCTGGAGGGAGGAGGGGGGCTGCCTCTGTCTCTGGGGAGAACTCAGTGGTCCCGGTTGAGATGACAGCTTGTCTGGAGGTGAAAGCATGAGAGCCGAGAGCCGAGGTGCTCGGTGCAGGCAGGGGCTGGGGAGCAGAGGGCAGCCCGTGGGGTGCATGCCCGCTCGCCGGGCCCTGCCTCGCTAACCTGCCGCGGCGCTGGTGTGCGGTCACCTCGTGCCGATGCATGGTCATCTCGTGCCGAGGAGCCTCCTGCTCATGTGCCCCAGGAGGCGATGAGTCGGACGTGTGACGGCCGGGCCGTGGGCGTGATGGCTCGCTTCATCTGCTGAGCCTCAAAGGAGCGAAAGACAAAGGGGAACGAGGCTGGTTCTTTGGTGCGGTTATTTCATTGTCTCCCCAAGCTGCTTGTGATTAAGGGACAAGCTGGGGTGGGGAAAGGGGGCAGAACAGGCAGAACCGGCAGAGCCCCGAGATGTGGAGGGTGCCAACTTCTGAAGACATGGGTCTTTCCCCTTGCGCGTTGGGGTGGTGGCCCAGGAGATGGGCCCGGAGCACCGAGGGGGGGTGGCATCCTATAGGTTGGGTCATGCTTGTCATCATGTTGGCAAGAGACGTGCACGGCTGTGGCCACACACCGACAGGCGTGTGCACGCCCGCTCCTGGGCACCCAGCCGGTCCCTCCGTTCACCCAGTATTTGCAGGGGGACCGTGTCCATGCCTTGCGAAGCCGCAGTGAGCCGCACGCTTTGCAGTCTCCCTTCTCTGCCCTGAGTCTCGGGGCTTAAGCAGAAGGTGGTGAGCGGGAGGTTAGTGCTTTAACCCCTTCTTCCTTCGGGCAGGGCAGAGCGGACGTGGCGGAGGAGGCTCCATGGGACCTGACTGGCTGCCCCATGCGCTGCGGGCACACGTCCACTGGCACAACGGGGAAGCAAAGGCGGCTTTCCTCTCCACAGCCAGCGCTAGCCAGAGCTCGCCTGCTCCAACACCACATACTGTGCTGGGGCGGCTCCCTTGGCTGGATCACGTCTGGATCTCTTCCTCATAGTCCCTACGAAGCCCGGCTTGGAGCAGAGAACCCCTCTCTTGGGTCTGCAGAGGTCTCCATCTCTTCCTTCTGCATGTTGAGGCCCTTCTGTCAGCTGGTGAATTGCTCTCCCATGGACAAACCCCAGTTTTAGATGATCTTGTTTGTCTTGGGAGAGAGCGTGAGCTCAGGATGACTTCTGACATTTGACTCGGTGGTACGGAGGCACTTTTCCATTTGCCTTTCACATGCCGGTTTGGCTTTGACACCAGCAGCAGGTTAACTCTTTTGTCTCCGTTGCCAAAGGGTATTTCATTCCCATTTTCCTGTGCCGCCTTGCCCCGTTTAGCTCAGGTCCCCTCAGCTAAGGCCAGTCTCCGGGAATGCAGTTTCTGTCAGTGTGCTGGCTCTGCCAGGGTGACCCAGATTCATAGGGCCAGAGCTCACAGATGTCTAATGCCAGCTCTTGAGATATCTGACTCAGGCCCGGGTGATGATCTAAGCCTATCACTCATCGTTCCTAGAAAGGCAGACGAATGGTCTGGAGGCAGTAATTGGCCTCCTCAAACTTTCAAGCCCAGGCTAAACTGGGACTTTTCTCAACATCTAAAATTGTGCTCGTCTCCTCCAGCGTGAGCATTTGCTGTCACTTGCCTTCGCAGCCCAGCATGGCCACCAGGAGCCGTCCGGGAAAGCCAGTCTCCCTGCATGCCCTGCTTGGTCCACCAGCAGGTCCCTGGTGAGCCCGTCCTGCTGACCGCTGCTGGCCAAGAGCTCCAGCTGAGCTGGACCTGCTTCTTCCAGGCACCTCCAGCTCCTCGTTCATCAGCACAACGAAAAACATGCAACAACGCTGAGGTTAACAGCACCGGTACAGGCCAGGGTGGACTGTGCTGACCGCGGGCATGCCCCATAGGGTGGGCAGAGGTGGACTCTTGTCTCACCAGATCCCCAGGGCTGCCGGGTGCAAGGGTAGGGGGTCTGCTTCCTCTGTGCGAGACCCACCTCAGGCTGCCTTTCTCTCCGCTCCCTTGCAGTTCTCCTTAGCTGCCTGCATCTCCACGTATAGTGAACTCAACCACACGCCCAGTTGCTGCTCGGTGGAGCTGGGCCCTGACCCCTCGCCAGCATACATGTGAAGGGGTGCAAGAAGTACGTAGGGCTTTACTCACTGTCACTCCAAAGGTGTCAGACGGACTGCTGGTTCATCTGCAAAAAATGTGCCTGAGCCTCCCTTCCCCCTCGGTGATGAAAAACAAACATTAACAGCAGCACCATCCAGGAGACATGGTTGCTCTTCGGCGTTAGCTGTTTGGTGTTCTGCTTAAAAATGTTAGACACCCCGTCAAGGAGAAGGGACCACATCATGTGGCGCCTGGGAGCCCAATCAGAGAAGCAGAGCCACGAAGAGCAAATCACGACTAGCTGGGAGGCAGCGCTCGCAAGCCGACCATTGGCTAAAATGGCTCTTTCAGGCGGCCGGTGAATGAACCCATTCACAAAAAAGCAGGGCTAGTTTGCAAACAGCAAAACAGTCTACATATTTTTTTTTGCACTGGATGAGTCTGCCAGGGAGACACCCAAGCCCTGAAGCAGATGTGTGGGATGTGGCTGGTGCAGCGTGTCCAAGCCCAGCATAGGTGCAGTGAATTCGGGAGGACTGATTCTACCTCTCTCTGTTCGCAGGCCCTGCCGTTCCTCCCGAGGAGGTTCACTGCCCTGCCCAGAGAACCTCGGCCTCCTGCCAGACTCCCTGCAGCGGGACACAGACCACCGAGGGCCCACAGACCACCGTTGGGGTGTGGTAGGAGACCCTGCTTTCCAGCATCACACAGATGTCCTGAAAAGGGAGAGGAGCCCTGGCAGAAGCCCGCAGTCCCGGAGATACGACAGCGTATGATGGGAAAGGCTGCTCCTTGGATCTGGAAGCTGGGAGTGAAGGGTATTACTTCGGGTAACTGCCAGATCTGGGGCATGGTTGCCCACAGAGGGGCTGACTAGGTCAGCCATGTCATGTGCCTTGTCACCCGCGAACGTGGTCCTTGGAAACCAGTCATCTCCCCATGCTGGAGAACAGAGAGCAAGGTGACCAGCCAAGCTCACTGGGCACCCCCATTAGATAAGATCTGGACCTTTTCCCCCAGGGAAGTCTTAGAAGCCACTACAAAAAGCCAGGGCTTCGGAGCCAGTGCTGCCAGAGCTGCTGGGTGTCCACAGTGAGGACCCTGGAGCTCCCACAACGGTGATTCCACCCGCTGGGCAGCAGCGTGCCCAGCGTGCACCATGTTGCATCTCCTCTGTCTCAGCGTTGGCTGCTTTGGAGGCAGCCTTTGGGGAGGTAGCAGGAGGCAGAGCTGAGCAGCAGGAATGCTGAGAAGGGAAGTAAAGGCTGC
This sequence comes from Gymnogyps californianus, assembly GCF_018139145.2. Taxonomy (NCBI): domain Eukaryota; kingdom Metazoa; phylum Chordata; class Aves; order Accipitriformes; family Cathartidae; genus Gymnogyps; species Gymnogyps californianus. Next base: position 18,907,850 of record NC_059485.1, read on the forward strand.
ATCTCTGGGTGCCAGGGCAGGACAGCCTTTGGAGAGAAGGCTCCGAGTCTGGGGTGGGAAAAGAGAACAACGGTGCTGGAGAGAGCGAGCTCCCTGTCATGGATGTTGGCTCACTCCGAGGGATCACGTACAGGTGTTCAAGTCCATAGGCTTCTTGGACGGTTGTGCAAGAGCCATCAGATCCCCTCTGAGGCTGGCTGCGTCCTCAAGCGCTGTCTGGTCTGCTTCCATCCCATTCGCTGCCAAAAGACACTTTCTCTCTAGGAGATGGTACTAACAAAGGACTGGGCCTCCAGCCTTGGCTCAGTTTATCTACTTTATTGGGACAGGGACCATATTTCATCCTGGAGCTGAGATTAAGCACTGAGCTGGACTTGGTGTTCCGCTCTTTGACCGTGTTTTAGGAAAGAGCCTACTTTTGCCTCCTCCCTTCCTACCAGGAACTGCAGCCAACAATCCTCTTGGACACCTCTTTGAGCCAGAGAAGGCAGCAGGCAGGTCAATGCATAGCCATGAAGCTGGACTTTGCCGCTAATAATGAAGGACGTTGGTGAAGGTGTGTGCAGTGTTGTGGTACCCAACGGGAGCCCTTGGCTGAGCTGTACCAGGAGGCTGCCCACCGGCTGCTGAACTGGGCTGCCGTGCCGTTTCTCACCAGGAACACGGGAGCTCTGCCTCCTCCCAGACATTGCTCTGGAGGTGGTCCCAACGGGGGACGGGTGACCCCAAAGCAGGCGGAGGTACCCCCAGCCAGGCACGGACAGCGGTCCCGAGGTCAGGGCCGTGGCACGCTGCTCGGTCCTGCCCGGGGACTGAAGCAGGGCGGGTGCCCCCCGGGGTGGCCCTGGGGAGCGGCTGCCACAGCCCTGCTCTGTGGCAAAGGGGTTTGCAGTGGGGCGCTGGCACTCGTCTCTCTCTGGGCTCCAGAGAGGCTGGGTCCCTCGGGGAGGGGATGGCTGCAGGCAGCGCAGTGGGCAGCGGGCCTGGGCTGGGGTCCAGGCAGCCTCCTCCGGTCCCGGGGCTCTCGGCGGAGCTGGCCGGGGGTGCAGGCCGGCAGCGCCTGGGGAGAAGGACCCTGCGGCGGGGAGTGCCGCCCGCGGCTGCCCCAGCTCCAGGGCCTGCCCGGGCCCCGCGGCCTCCCCTCTCCCTGCTCCCGTCTCCTCGGCGCCGGGGCCGGCAGGGCCGGGCAGGGCAGGGCCCACCCGGGGGCCGGCGCCTGGCGCCGCCGCCGCGGGCGCCGTGACCCGGGAGGAGGGCGCCACCTGGCGGCCGCGCGGGGCCAGGCGGGCCCCCGCCGCCACGCCCCGCCACGCCCCGCCACGCCACGCCACGCCCCACCCGCGGGGTCTCTCCCTCCCGGCCCTCACACGGCCCCTTCCCCGCCGCCCACCCACCGGGCCCCGCCGGCGCCTGCAGGCTGAGCCCGGGCGGCCACCGTGCCTCCGAGCAGTGCCGCGGGTTCCCCGGGACTATGGCTGTGCCCGTCCCGGGCGGCGGGGACCCGTGTGGCAACCCACAGGCTGCCCTTGGGGCTTCACAGCCCTTCCCGCTCTTGGAGGCCATGGGAGGCGACTGGCGGAGCCCCAGCACCCGCCACGGGGCTCACGGCCTCGAGGAGCGGGCAGCAGCTGGCCTCGGGCCCCGCTGTGCCGGAGGGGAGCCGGCGGTGGCGAGGACACGCCGAAGCCTTTGCCGAGTGGTCTGGGAGAGGCGCGGTGCGGCAGTGTCAGAGAGGGGCTCGTCCCACCGAGGGAGCTGTGTTCTGCGTGGAGCCGCCGAGGGCCCTCAGGGCCGAAGCTTTGAGCCCGGGTTGGATCGCGTGCGTTGGACATGCAGCAGCTCTCCGGGAAGTCCAGCTTCTCCCCAGCCACCGCTGACCCTGGAGGTCCCGTTAGGCCACCCCAGCATTGCAGGAGCCTCTTTTTCCTCTGGCCGCTGCAGCAGCAGTGGCAGCCACTGGCCAGCAAACAGACCCAAGAAGTCCAAAGCCCTCCACGACTTTCCTCTGGGCTGAAGTGAATTTGTTCTTCATGAGGAACTTTAGCATGCCTTGAATATAAAGGGACTGACTAAGCAGCCCTCCATCCTCCCGAAGGGAGTTGTGGAAGAAGCACAACCAAAGATACCCTGCATAGAAGAAAGGAGATATCCTCCGTGAAAGCTCTGAGTGAAGTGGGATTCATCTAGGCCCCTCCATCTCTGTTGCCTACGCGCCGAGTGTCTGTACACAGTTGTTGTCCTGGTCCAGGTCCAGCCCTGTTGTCCAGCTCAGTTACTTCAATAAGCCTTCAAATTGCTTAACAAATACCACACAAATGTTTAAACCCTGAGAATTTGTACTCTGGGCTCAAAATGTGATTTATCTTCATCTATGCCTGCAAGATTTATCAGCCCCAATTAAGGGAATGGCTGCGCTCTTTAAAGTGTGGTTCCAGTCAGAAAAACCAACTGGAGTCTCCTCTCAGTGAGTAGGACACATGGCCAAACCAGAAGGGAAAAATTGAGAAATGTTTTTCTAAAAAAATCCTTGTGTTTTTTGGTCAAAAATTTTGAAGCGTGGCTGAATTTAGAAACATTCGACCAACGCTGTAGCAAGCCAGGAGTCAGGAAAGGAATTGTGAAAATTCAGTCAGGTTTTTTCCTCTGTTCTTCATCAAAATTTCATATTTTGATGTCATTTTTCATCAAAAAGTGCTGGCAAGCACTATGCAGCACATCTGCCTAAGAAAAGCCGTCTGCAAACCTCCACCCCTTTGTAATGCAGATGGGAGACGTCTCTGTGGATGCGTACACACAAGGGAATAAGAGCACTTGTTCATGTGCTCTGGGCAAGCCTGCTGAAGCATGGGACGTGAGGACTTAACCCTGGGCGTAGAGGAGTGCACTGGTAAATATGGCACTAATTTCTACTAACGAACCCTGCAGACTTGCAGTGCCAATCATCGCTACCGTGCTTCTTGCTTTCTTCTTGTTGTGACACTGAGCTCCCAAGGGGGGAGGCTGGCTCTGCTATGCCCTGAGAGCCGTTGGAGCAAGGCCAGGAGATCCCAATGCCGTGGACAGCTTCAGAGAACATGGAGTCCTTTCTCCTCTCCTAAAAGCTCTTCAATTCGATCTCCGAGGTGCAGGCCATGCTCAGAAGGACAGGTCCGAAAAAACCGACCTCCAACAGGGTAAAACCTCAAACCAGGCAGAGCAGATCAAGAAATACAAGAAGACAGCCCTGAATAGTTGTCACTAGGATCTAGAGAGACCATCTTTGGAGCCAGATGACATTAAGCCAGAGCCATACAGTTAAATGCACCTCATCTGGAGGTGGGAAGGCATGGAAGATGGGTGCGGAGACCCGCGCCGGAAAGGAACAGCCCCAGGAACTGGATTTACTATTGGCAGGAAACTTATTCAGACCAAACTTACCTTGAAACCATATTATTTGTCTATGTCATGGTGTAACCCCAGCCAGCAACGAAGCCCCACACAGCTGCTCGCTCACTCCCCCCCAGTGGGATGGGTGAGAGAATCAGAAGAGCAAAAGTGAGAAAACTCGTGGGTTGAGATAAAGACAGTTTAGTAGGTAACGCAAAAGCCGCGCACGCAAGCAAAGCAAAACAAGGAATTCATTCAGCACTTCCCGTCGGCAGGCAGGTGTTCAGCCATCTCCAGGAAAGCAGGGCTCCGTCACGCGTAACGGTGACTTGGGAAGACAAATGCCATCACTCCGAACGTCCCCCCCTTCCTTCTTCTTCCCCTAGCTTTACATGCCGAGCATGACATCCTATGGTCTGGAATATCCCTTTGGGCAGTTGGGTCAGCTGTCCCGGCTGTGTCCCCTCCCAACTCCTTGTGCTCCCCCAGCCTCCTCGCTGGGGAGCGAGGGTGGTGCGAGAAGCAGAAAAGGCCTTGACTCCGTGTAAGCACTGCTCAGCAATAAGGAAAACATCTCTGTACTATCAACACTGTTTTCAGCACAAATCCAAAACATAGCCCCATACCAGCTACTCTGAAGAAAATTAACTCTATCCTAGCCAAAACCAGCACAGTCTTCCTGTGCAATTTCCCATCAAATTAAATTGTAGCCAAAAAAGTCATGATGGGGCATTCTAGAGGTTTCCTTCAGACAGCATCAGAGCCTTTTGATCCAGTTTGAACCCCCAGACTCTGTACATTCAGATTACGGTGCTGGTGTGGTCGCAGTGACACAAGGCAAAAAAGGGACCAAAAGGTTCTTTCAGGCTGAATGGCGGATGTGATCCTTTCCCAGTAAGTGCAAGGAGAATGTTTTATTCCACATCAACTTGCCTGGCTCAGTATGCTTTTCTCCCCCAAAGAAAATTCTTTGTAACTAAGCCTTTTCTGTGCAGTATTTCAGGGCGCATAACAAAAAGGATTTTCCTGCCTGGAAGTAGCGTGCTGTTAGACATTTCTAGCTATAGCTCTCAGGTTGGAGGTACGGAACAAAAATCTCACCTTTTATACCCACCATCTTTGAAGCTGGGAGGGTCCCAATTTCCACGTCAGCAATAAAGGGCACATGTAAGTCTTGATTTAAAAGGTCTGAAACGACTCTCATCATCTCCTCTGGCTGCCTGTCTCATCCAGCCAGTCTCGCCTCATCCTGCCTCACCTAGAGCCAGGCACAGGCAGCTGGATCCCATCCGTACTGCCGTCCTGGCCAGCCCGCGGGTGAGATCATCGGGGCCAGATATCCTGAGGTGGGGGCTCGAGGGGCACTATCCCCCCGTTAGTACCTATGTCACATAGCACGGCTGTGCAGCTGTGCGGTCCCCCCCGGGCCTGACCCAGCCTGGTTTTCATCCATCCCAGCCGTGCAAGAAGCCATACAGGGGCGGGAAGAAGCCGCAGGGCTGACTCTTTCCCGAGGCTGAGCCAGACCCATGACGAGAGGAACCCCAGGAGACGCCCTCATTTCCCCTCCCACCATCAGCAATACGTTCTGCAGCTGAAGACCTGAGAGCAACCCCGGCCCACTCTCTGTGGTCCCCATGTGTCACCAGTGACGCCTGGTGCCAGCCCTGCCTGTACTCATCCCCTTGGCTACATCACGGAGGATGCCGAGCAGCTGGCATCCTGCTGTCTCTGTCTCACACACCGTTTGGCATGCAGACGGCAAAGGGCTGAGAAGATGTGCGATGCCTAGTCTGTGGGGTTTACCTTGCCATTGCCTTTCCAAACACTTTTAGCTAAGAAGAGATGATAAGCCACCGACTGGTGGGTGGCTGCCAGTGAGCAGAGTCCCTGCGCAGTGCTTCTGGCACTTGGAGTGCAGCAGGCAATATGCTCTCCACCAAAGAGCATTAGCTGGCAGTGCGTGCGGTTTCTCCCCAGGTGGGGGGGTGGATCAAAAGTGCAAAAAATACTGCTGCTGCTGCTGCTGCCGCCAGCACCCCTGAGACACCAGGTGAAATAAAAGCAGGGTCATGGTATCTGTTATCTCAAGATCTCTCCTGTGCAGGAGGGCATGTCTGGGCAGATGTGAATGATTTAAATCACACCAACAAATGAGATTTCCTCCTTACAGGATGCATCAGCTTGGCTACTGCTCAGAGTGCTCTGGGAATCACACTTCAGCATCCTAGCCCTGTGCCTTCAGTCAGCGATCTAAGAACTGCAGCCAAGGACTGCGCGGGCACCTTCCCAGAACTCCCTGGGCTTGTCATAGGGCTGTCCCTAGGGTGGCTCTTTGCCCTTGGCTTTGTTTAGCGTCCCCAGGCCTTTCCTATAAGAGGAACTGCCGGAGGTGTGAATTTCCATGCCTCAGGACTGCACGCTGGAGCACGTGCACTCCAAGAATGAGTGGATAAAAGCACAAGGTCCCATCCCTTGCTGTAGCTGCAAAACCTGCCTCCTCCTCATTGCAGAGTGTCCTACTGTGAGAATCTGCAGCTCTCCCAGGCCTCATGGTTAGGAGTAGAGCTGTGGGGCCATGAGGACCCCTTCGCTTTCACCTGCACGCACATGGGCAGGTTTCGCTCTGATCTGTGCTAGTTCTGCTTTTGGACAAGCCAGGGGACCGTCTGATGAGCTGTTTGGGTGTTTGAGTCCAAAGCCTGGTCCCGGGCTACAACTCTCCCAGGTCTGAGCTGCTTTTGAGACATCTGCCGCCCAGGGCTGAGAAGAGGTTCCCAGGCCTGCTCAGAAGAAAACCGTCGCTGCCTGCTTGGCACCGGAGCTTGGACGGGAATTCTCTTGTTTTTCATGAGCAGGCTGAGCGGTCAGCACATACCACGAGCAACAGTCAGAGGAGCAATAAATAGCCTACCCAGACCAGAAGGAGACAACCTGTTCAGACTGGACCGCTCATCCCCTGCGCCGGGCAGAATGACTATTGCTCTGCGTCAAGGTCTCGTGCGTGCTGGGAAAGAAAGCCTTCGGCCTGGCCCAGACTGCATTGAGTGGGTCCTCCAAGAGGAGCCATGGTTACTGCTTCGATCAGCACGTCCCAGGGACATGGTAGGCAGCCATCAGGGTTGTCTTTGTTCCAGTGGGACGTTTCGCTCCTGCTCCTGAAGCTGTGCCAAGAGGCAGATGCCATCGCTGCAGGCTGGCTGTGGTCTGCTCCTCCAGGGCTGGGTCCCGTTTGGGCTCACACCCAACCGTACTCCTGCATCCCAGCGAAATTCCCAGCTTTGCTCGTTCTCCAGGAAAAGGAGCACTTTGAAAAGGTTAAGGTGCTGTAACTCATCCCAGCAAACCCCTGTTTTCCCAGATGATGTTTCTTTGTGGTCTTACACCACCCGTAAGACTGTGGGGAACAGGAGAGGTCCCAAATAGTCAGTGCAAGCCCATCACTTAGCACTTCCCCTTCTCCCCTTTAAGGTCTACAACAGAAGCAGGCGTGGAGGGTGTTCCTACTGCTACAGGCCAACATTTCCTCCTAGTCACCTCGTGCCGAGCGTCAAATATGGAATAGCCAGGGGTTGTAAAGTGCTCTGAACCTGAAAAGTGCTAACTAAGAAAATAAAGCACAACACGAGTGTTATTAATAAATGCCAGCCGCTGTTATATAACTCCTAATCATGAGCCGCGTCTTTCGGCCCCCATTGTTCCATTGTCAGGCCCCATTATCTGGGAACTCTTACCCACCGACCACAAGAAATAGCCTGGGCTCTGCGGGTTTGCAAACTTTGTTGTTGGAAAGCTTTTCATGCAATTGTTTTTGCTTTGCGCTGTTGCCTTCCTTATTGTACAGATGTGGGTGTGTATCGCAGCCCACACCCTCTGTCTTTTGCCCCAGGATAACTTTGAAAATGAGCTGATCTGTCTCAGCGAGTGTTTTTCCTAAGAATTCTCTTTAAAAACAACAACATTCAAACCAAAAAAACCCTCATTTTCCTGAAGTGAAGCTTGTGCTGGGGAAAGATGCTGGCCTGCAATCCCAGCAGAATAAAGACTGCACTTTATCCTCAGAAGAGACTCCCCGCAGGACTGGCAGTGCCTTAGCCCAGGCCTGAAGGAAGAAGGGAGCATGGGGTGACTTGGGTCTCTGGGACTCATTTGGAGCAGGGTATCTCTGGTTGCAGGGCTGGGCTATCAGTCCTGCCCTACCGGCCTACGAGCTTTCAGCAACCCTGCTTCAGAGCTTCTTGTCCTGTTTGCCGCAGCCCACCTCAAGGTGGGCTTCTGCATCGCATTTCTACCCGGGAGTCAACATGAAGCTCATCTGGCACCGGCGCAAGCTTGTAAGTGAGTCTCAGCTCTCTTTACGAGCTGATCCAGATCTGTGCAAAAGTTTCCACGGCCCGATGAGGAGCGTGTGGATCTTCGTGGCACCTTCACGCTGGTCAGTGTAAGATACACCAGCGTGGGAAGCTCTGCAGGCTGGGTCATGGCTGTTCAGGTTAGTTGGGTCATGGCTGTTCAGGTTGGCTGGGTCAGGGCTGTTCAGGTTAGAAGCGCTGTCGTTTCCCAGGGCTCAGGCTAGAACTGACCACACCGAAAAATGGCTTTCTGGTCAAAAGGAAAAAGTTTACTGAACTTTGTCTGGGTTTGGAAGAGAAATTATAAATCAAACCCAGAAAATGCTGGGCAAAAAGCTTTTGGTGTTCAGTTTCTGAGGCCTGCATTTTCTCTACCAACATCATGGTTTAAAAATCAGTGCGTTTTTTTCTTCCTTTCGCTGGAAAACCTGAAATGACACAGGAAGCTAAAAATAGTAACAATACCCAACCAAGTCATTGGCGTTTTTCAATCAGCTCCAATGCAAACTTTGGTGTTGGCTCGGGCAGGATTTGTTATTTTTCTGACCAGGGCCTATATTAGGGTTGTGAATATATCCAACCAAAATGGTCTAGGAAAGCCACCAACCCGTTCCTGAACGGTTTTCCCTGGAGCTCATCCAAGCGCCTCGCACCTTCAGGCAGCAACAACCAGTAAGCGCAGTGATGCTCTTGGGACGGGGACGGAGGTGAGGAACACCCACGGCAGTGCTGCAGTGTGACCGCGGCGTGGTCCCCAAGCCTGGGGCTGCGGCCCTGGGCTCGCCCTCCCTCACCCTCAGGAGAGATGGACTCTGGGACACTGTTCTCCCAGGACCATCCTTGGTGGCTGCATCTCCTCCCCAGATGAGTCTGAGCTCTCCCAGGTGGCCGTCCTCTGGCCCGTCCCGTGTTTTGCAGCGAAGGGCGGGTGCAGAACATGCGTGGCCACCACCGGGCATCTTCTCACCCCCTTCTGCCCAGCCGGTCTCAGTGCTTTTCCTTTAAGCGGGAGCGAGAAACAAGGCATAGAGGTTGTGTGTGCTGTGTGGGGAGCTGGGGCAGCCCAGGAGACCACTCTCCCGGGACCTCTGCATGGCACAGAGACGTCTACCTAACAATTGAGGGAATATTTTCCGCCCAAAGAATCCATCTCGTGGTCCCCTCTTCATTTGTGACACAAGGGAAAATGTGAAGCAGCCAAGACGCGTGAATCACTGTCCCAAACAACATATAATGAACTCATAAAATCAAAGGCAGGGTTTGTTTCAACCCGTGCTGCCAGGGCTCCTTGGACATTGTCTGGAATGAATTTAAGTTGTTACAAAACTCTCTGTGTCTCTGTGTGTCTCTCTTCCCCCCAACCCCCCAACCCGTCTTTCTTCTCTTCCCCCTTCATGCTCTGCGTTCCTCTGAGCTTCTTCCCCCTCCTTTCCCTCCCACTTTCCCTCTCCTTCTCCTGCCTTCCTTCTCTCCCCTTTCACCCTGGTCCCTCCTTCCCACCCCTTTGCCCCAGCCCTTCCCCTCGGAGCCCTGCTCCCTCCAGCTCTCCCTGTGGCTGGGGGCCGGGTACCCCCGCCACTTTCCAGCCAGACTCATTTCCAGGACAGCTTCGAGCAAAGACCTTTAGCTGATTCAACAGGGGCTGTAGCTCCTGCTCGGAGCGGCCATGCCAGGGCCGCAGGAGCTCAGCCCCGCCATCAGCAGAGGCTGGGTGAAGAGGTGACCTTCCCAAGCACTACCTGGAGCTGGAGGAGTGTGGCCATGGAGAAGTGGCATGAACCCCACTGTGAGCACCCCGGCCGTCTGTAGCCCCAGCAAGTGCCACGCTGGGGGCTGAGGGTGGGGGCATGCTGGCCCATGCGGGGTGCCGCAATGAGGGGCTTTGGCAACATGGCGGCAGCCGTGCTTGGAAAATGCCTGCACACCCCATTTGCACACTCTGGCTTCAGGAGAGTGTCGTGGTCCACCCCGCCACTGCTGGGAGCAGGGATGTGCTCCGCGGTCTCCGCTGGGTGTGATGACGCTGGCAGCAGCACAGATGGCTGGTCCTGCCGGCACATCAATTTGACCAGGTGCTCACTCACGCTCCTTCTGCTGCCTCCCAGGAATTGCCTTCATCCCTACGGGCCTGCCCATGTGCCAGCGCTCCTGAAGAAGGCAAGGAAGCAGGCACTTAAATCCCACCACCACTTCAAAAAACCAGGGATTTGTTTACATCACGCAAGGTGCTGCTGCTCGCAACTGAGTGGGTTCTGGGGCCGCAGGCTGCTAGCAGAGACGGCAGGGCACTGCCCGAGGCAACGTTTGAGCAGCAGCAGGCCCTGCTGCTGCTCAAACGTTGCCTCGGGCAGTGCCCCAAAGTGCTGCTTTGGGGACCTGGGCTGGCATCTCCGTGCCTCAACTCGTGGTCCCGGCAGCAGGCTGGGAGCAAACCAAGGGCCCCCCGCGCCGTGCCCGACTGAGCGGCAGAGGCATGGCCCGAGCTGCTGAGGCTTTCTGGAATCCCAGCCCAAATCTACCCAAACGCTAAAGGCTGAATTGGAGCAAACGAGACACAAGCCAAACCTCAACCCCAGCCATGCCAGAGCCAGCCTAGCGAGCTGCTCCCGGCTCACACAGGACAGCCTCCATCTGCCAGGCAGGTTTGTGGATCTCTTCCCTTGGTGTCTCGCTGGGAATAGCGCTGCAGCACCAGGAGCGTGCTGTGCTCCGATTGCAACATCAGCAGCCGCTTTCTGTGATGAACGCCTGCTCCTCCAATGCTGCGGACGAGGTGTTATCCACCAGCCGGCACAGCTCGGATTCCTCCAGTGCACAAGGACATCGCCCAGCTCCTCCAGATCCCTGGTGGGCACCTGACTGGCGCTGGGAAGTGAGATCAGACAGGAGTAGGGTCCCCAGCAGCTGAAGATGCCGAGGCACCCGATGAGGTTTATTAAAAGAGCTCCTTGTGCTAAAGCCAAGGTTTGCTGCTGACTTCAGGCCTGTGGGCAGCGTTTGGGCCCCTGAAAAGCAGCGCTCAGAGGTCAGATGAGACGTTTTCCAGCGGAAATCCTTGCTCTGCATCCACAGAACCCCACTCAGCAGAGACGCTGCTGACGAGAGACCCAGCCACGCGTGAGGCGTGCCTCAGGCCACGGGTTTTTCATCAGTCCACCCGCTCCCAGCCTGCCGGAGCCTCTCCCCGCCCAAGCCCCGACGAGCCGGGGCTGCTCCGGGGCTGCGAGGCCGCAGCTGCGGGGAAACGGCACCACCTCGCGGCTGCCGGGCCGGGCCGGGCCGGGCCGGGGCTACCGGCGGGGCCGCACCGGGCCTCGCCCCCGCCGCCACTGCTCGCCCCGGGGCCGCGGGTTTCCCGACCGGCGCCCGCGGCTGCTGCCGCTGCAGCCTCTGGGGATGGCTCGGGACACGCGTGTCCCTTTGCCTGCCGTGGGGAAGGGACACGCCGGCTGCCGTAGCAGTCACTGCGGAGCAAGGGGTGGCCACGGACAGGATTGTAAGGTGGGGTGGTGAAATTCTTCAGCCACCTGCACCGGCAGCCACGGCGGTGATGTGGCAATGGGAGCAGTAAAAAATGAACCGTAGCGTGGCTGGAAAGGGCCGGGCTCAGGGCTTGCAGCTCAGAAAGCTGCCGAGAGAGGGAAAGAGGCACAAAATCAATTCCTGACCCCCACTAACAGCTGCTTGCTAGGTCAGGGGACCTGCGGTTAAGCAGGACACACTCGTCGCATTCAGCATTGCCCAGGGCTTGTCTTCACCGTGGCAGTTAGCGTGAACAGGGACACGCCAGTCTCTTCATCATGGGGCAAGGGCAGCCGCAGGGGGATGACACAGAGCTGGAGACACACTAGAAGAGCAGGGCCTGAGGTGCCTGCAGAGCTGCAGCTTGCTGGGGGCGGAGAGGGTGTTTGAGGAGGCGTTGCACATCTTTCCTGGCCTCTGCGCCCTCCTCCGCAGCATCCCCCCAGCCCAAGGCTGGGAAGGGTGATGGTTGTGCTACAGCTGGCACTGGCGCGTAGCCTGGGCACAGCCTGCCACGGGTTCAGCATCCCTCCGGCCTCTCCCCGGCTCCATCTTCCTGGGGAAGCTGCAGGGCAGGCTGGCCCTCTGTCTGCCCCCAGTGCTCGGTCTTGGGCTGCTAAGCTACAGCTCCAGGCCTGAGCTGTGCGATGTTAATGTACAGCATCCTTGGGGTGGGCAGGGTTGAGGCAGGGAAAAATCCGAGTAACATCACTCTGCACTGGTGTTAGATGCTGTACATTGCAGTGATGTTGCGCCTTGTTTCTTTTTCCCAAGCCACGTTCATTGCACACCGACAATCCCTATCCCCAGTGGGATCTGGCTCTCATATCTGCTTATGCTCGAAACGTATTTATGCCAGTGGTGAAACGACTCATGTATAAATGAGACTCAAGCCCCAGATGCTCAGCTTTCCCCTGGGAGATGACAGGCGGAGGCAAAGGTGCGTGTCTGTCTGTGTTTCTGCCCGTGGCAATGTCGTGCTGATTTTATACAGGCTCGGAAGGGCACCCAGACCTGAAAACCTCACCGTAAGGTGGCAGAGAAGAGTTGTCATGGCACAGAGCAGTGCTACTAGTCCCCAGGAAAGGCCCCTCTGGGCTGCCCCTACACCCCCACGGTGCTCAAACCCCAGGCGCTGCCTGCACCTGGACCCCAGGGTGGGCAGGCAGCCTGCGAGGTCTCTGTTCTCCGGCCATACAGAGCGAGAGGAAGGACCCGAACGCACTGTGGGTGCACTGGGCCTGCAGGAAGGCTGGTGGTGAGCAGGAGGCTCAGGGCTAGAGCGGACAGACCCCCAAGGGCTGGTGAGCTGCAGGCGAGTCCCGAGCTGCTGGTGTGATGGAGCAGTGGCAGGATGCCTTGGGCAAAGCACACCCGATGAGGCAGGCTGTTTGTATCTCTCTGCATGCCCTGGGAAGACCACGTTTCGGTTCCTGGGGACAGCTGGGGTGACCTGCGCTCCAGAAGAAACCAGGTGTGGGGACAGGCTCTGAAAACAGCGTGGGAAGGGAGATCTGTCTGCCAGGAGACTGGCAGCCCGGCAAAGGAGGCAGGCGAGGCGCAGAGCATCCCTTTGAAGAGTAAATGGCACAGAAAGAAGGGAAACATGAGAATTACGGAATCACCCTGAAAACGACCTGGTGGCTAAAATGGGATCCTCTCTCACTGCACTAGGGCAGGGGCCTGCTGGGACCAGCCGAAGGAAGAGTTCTCCCTTCTGGCAGCAAACCTCTTCCTTCTCCAGTGACGAGATTAAAGAAGAACTCGGGGAAGATGGTAAATAGGGTGTCTTCCCTGCCTGCCCGGCAAGGTGGCAGGAGCCTGCCTGGGAACATGAACCTCCGCCTCTCGGAGCCTTTCGGACAGGCTGGGATGTCGAGGCAGCGAGGGGGCTGGAGCTGCCGACCCATTCTCCTTCCTGCGGCGGGGCTGGGGGGCTGTGGCCGTCCTGCTGCGGGTCTGGCAAGCGGCACAGCCTCGGGGCGCCTGGCCCTTGCACTGCCGTGCCTTCCTGCACCCAGCTCCGCTCCCCCCCGCCTTGTCCTACCCCGACTGCAGCTGAGCAGGAGGGCAGGGAGGCGACGCGAGCTGGAACTCTAACACGCGTCCCGTCTGCCCGGGTGGACCGGGGACTGAATTTCAGTCCGGCTCATCTCCTCCAGCGAGTCGGGTTTTGCTGAGCCCGCTTCCCCGCCGCTTGGCCCCACGCCTCCCCGCTTGCCCCGGGGCCGGGCCGCCGGCAGGGCCGGGCTGCGGCGGCACGGCGGGGCCAGCCCAGCAGAGGGCAAGCGAAGGCCGCGCATCGCCGCCGCGCCGGAGCCAGGGGATGCCGGCGGTGCTCGGAGCCCCGGCTGCGAGGGGTCCGGACCTCTGCGCAGGTCAAAAGCAAAGGCCAAGCGATTCCTCTGCAGGACTGGAGCGGCCGTGAGTGCGTGTCGCGGAGAGGGTGTGAGGGTTGCAGAGAGGGTGTGAGAGCTGGGGTCGTTCAGCCTGGAGGAGAGGAGGCTCCGGGGAGACCTTACCGCAGCCTTTCCACATATAAACGGGGGTTCTAAGAAAGATGGAGAGAGCCTTCTTACCAAGGCCTGTAGCGACAGGACAAGGGGCAGTGGTTTTAAACTGGCAGAGGGTAGGTTCAGATTGGACATAAGGAAGAAATTCTTTACTATGAGTGTGGTGAGACGCTGGAACAGGTTGCCCAGAGGAGTTATGGATGTCCCATCATCGGAAGTGTTCAAGGTCAGGTTGGATGGGGCTTTGAGCAACCTGATCTAATGAAAGATGTCCCTGCAGTGGGGTTGGACTAGATGATCTTTAAAGGTCCCTTCAACCCAAACCGTTCTGTGGTTCTGTGTCTGCCCCAGCTGACTCGGTGCCGGAGCCACAGCTTTTGCTCCAACAGCTTGTGGATGTCTGTGTCCTTCCAGCAATCCTTTGTTAAATGAGAAGCCTGGCTGGCACCAGACGTCGTGCCTTCACGTGGCACGAGGAGCAGGGATGGATGCCCACGCAGAACTGGAGCTTGCAGAGGGCAGAGCTTCCTGCAGACACCAGGGTGACGGACACCACACAGTGCACTCGCCTCCTCCTCCCAGCCCTCACAAATCTGTCCAGGAATGCAGTGAGCATTGGGTACCCAGTTCATGGTAACGTTGGCATGCCGAGGGACACCCAGCAGGGTCTCAGCAGTCTGATCCCTCCTACAGTGAGTGTTCCATCCCTGCTGATGTCCCCAGCATCCCCTGTTTGCCAAACCCAGATTCACATTTTTCCCTCAAGCTCTCCATCCTGCGAAGAGGGAATATGCAGGGAGCAGTGGAAATGGGGAACCAGGAAACAGCTTCTGCCCTTCTCAGCTGGGCTTTCACTGATGCGAGGCCTGTGGGCACCAGTCCCAGGACTTCCCCGTATGGTGGCCAGCACCTCTAACATCATGTTTGGGTTCTAGGACGGGGGAGTCCGACGAGTGTGAAAACAGCGGCACTGAGGTTGTGGTGACACAGTCCCTCAGCTCAGCACCAGCCTGGAGCAGCCAGGCCAGGCCAACTCAGCATCACGGCTCATGCTCATGGTAGCGCTTGTGCTGTCTGGTGAGGAAAAACGCCTGCAGGTCCATCCCTGGGACAACTCCTGCTTTGTGTCACCTCAGGATCTTCGAGCCATACCCCCTTTTGCCCCATTGCCTTGGTCATCCCAGCCTGTTCCAAGCCCCATGCACAAAGTCCCACACTATCCTGACAATCGCTGGCATCGCTCTGCCCCACGCTCCCATCTGGCCCCATGCACGACAAACGATGGCCTTGCACTTGCTTCTACTCTGGGATCTGCATCTGGGCTGCTGGGGCTTTGTGGCTTGGCCTCCTGGCTCTCCAAATGCACGAGTGTCCCCGAGAGAGACAGAGGGGCTACAGGACACCCGTGGCATCGGACTTATAGAGCCTTGAGGTTCCCCTGTCCGTGGCCTGGGTCTCCTCTGCCCTGTCACCTGGTGACTTTGCCCTTGTTTATCCACGTCCCTGCTGCTGGAGTAGGGGGAAAATGTGTTTTGTGCAACAAGGCTGAGAGCAGCAAACGGTGTTTTCCCCTGGGACTCAGGGCCAGCTGGGGTCTCCTCCTTCAGCAAGCATCTGCCAGCCGGCTGGGGAGAGCGCTTCTCCTGCAACCTGCTGCCCTGAAGCAACAGGATGTGGGTAACCAGGGGTCCCCCGGGAGCGGGACGATGCTGGGTGGGGGTCTTGAAGGTAACGGGTGAGCACCGTGCTGGCACCTTGCCCTTCTCCCCACCTCCGGTACCCTCCTCAGTCCTCGCATCCATTGCGAGGGCATCTACGGGAAGGATGTTCCCCAGGCCAAGCTTTGTGGAAGATGTGGGGGCTGCAGTGCTGTGAACACGACCCCAGTGAGCGAGGGGATCCAGGTCCACATTTTCTGCTCTCCTCCGCCGCCTCACACAAATGCTGATTAAATTAGTTTCACCTTTTTCCTGCCCCGCTCGCTTGCAGGTGGCCTGGGGATGGCGGGGGGGGGCAGACCCTCCTGGGGAAGCCCGGAGGCAGCTGTGCTGGGCAGCCTCTCGCAGTGGAAATGCCCCGTTTCTCTTCCCCCTCCGACCAAAAATCAGAGGCCAAGGCCGGCCCTGGTGCAGCAGCACGTGAAAAGCCCCCGCATCACGGGATGGAGCAGAGACTCCGTCCTCCTCCATAAGAGGAGGCTGCTCCCCGCCTGGTAAATCCCTCATTTCTTCTGCTTTGGGAAGCAGGGGGAGGATTATCGGCCGCCTTCCTTGCGGCACCGGCTGAGCCCTTGGCGTGCTGGGCTGCGGCTCCGGAGCCACCGGCGCGCCCGGGGTGATGGACCCGCTTCGGGCAAAACAAATTCCCGGGGTCACGGTGGGGCTGGCCGGGCGGCAGGTGGGAGCCCGCGGCCACCGGGACCCCCGCGACGGTGTCCCGACGGGGAGGGCTGTCCGCCGGTGGGGCGGCCCCTTCTTCCCCTCCCGGCCCGCTCCGCTCCCGGCCCCTTCCCGCTCCGCTCCCGGCGGGGCGGCCGCGGCGGCGGGAGGGCGGAGGCAGGGCTGGCAGCGCCGCGGCGGGCGGCGCACACACGCACACACACCTCCCTGCATGTGATTAAATGGCTCGAAATCTGCTTCTGATTTCCTCGGGGAGGTGACTTTTCCCTTCTTTTCAACCCGGGATTTATTGGAGCCTTTTTACTCCGCTTCCAGGCAGCGGTCGGGGCTCAGTTTCTCCACTTCTTGCTTTTCTTTTTTTTTTTTTTAATTTTTTTTTGTTGTTGTTTTTCTCTTTCCTCTCCTTTTTTCCCTTCCCTGCCGCCTCCCTCCCTCCCGCAGCCGGAGCAGCCGCGGGCGGTGCGGCGGAGCGGGCGGGAGCGCGGCCGGCTGCGGGCACGGCGCTGGGGACCCGCCCGCACCGCCGAGAGCAGCACTCCCGCTTTGCACTATTTCGCCTTATTTTGCTTTCTCTTTTTTCCTCCCCTTCCCTGGAAATTTGTTATTATTGCCTTTTTTTTTTCCTTCTCTCTTTTTTTTTTTTTTTTTTTTTTTGTGTGTGTGTGTGTTGCGATCAGCCAAGGGAAGGGGAGCTGCCCCCACGCCCCGCCGCCCGCCCTGCTGCTGCTGCTGCGGCGGCCCCGGCTCCTCTCGCCGCCTCGACCCCGGACCTGCTGCCCGGACCGACCCCGCTACCTGCCCGGCCGCGGTAAGCTGCTCCTCCAACTTCCCGGCGCTGGCGGCCCCGGCCGAGCAGCTCCCTGCTCTCCTCCCCACCGCTCCCTCCCTCGTTGCCTTTTATTCCTCCCTCTCCCTCCCCCCCCCACCCTCCCTTTATTTCCCTTTCCATCCTTTCACCGCCGAAAACGGGACCTCCCCGCGGCGGGGCCGGGGGTGCCGCCCGCCCGCAACCGGGCACGGCCGAGCCCCGCTCCCGGCCCCGGGCAGCTCCGGCCGCCGCTGCTCCGCGCTTTGTCCCGGCCCGGCTCGCTGCCACCGCCCCGGCAGAGCCGGCGGGGGGGGGACTCGGGGGTGCTCGGCGCTGTACGAAGCCTCGCGGTGTCGCAGCCGCCCCCCCGCCTTTGCCACGGAGCTGCCGGGGGGACCGGAGCCTCCCGAGGCGCTGAGCCCCGGCCCCACCTCGGGTGCGGGTGCAGGCAGCGGCGGGAGCCCTGCCAGGCTGCTGCCTGCGGTGCCAGCTCCGGCTGAGCGGGCACGGGGCACGCACGTGCTCTGCCCTGCCCGCAGCTCCTGCTGGAGGCCTTTATCCGCTGGGAAGGTCTTCTCCAGCACAAAGCCACTGGGCACCTTGGCAGGGTGGCTTCGCCCTTGCCACTGAGCTGGGCTTGGGGCCATCGCTGGTCCCTTCCCAGCACAGCTGCCTCGGAGAGACCCCTCTGCGGGGTGGCTCGGAGAGTGGGTTCCCTCTGGAAACAGGTCCTGCCCGATGTACTCGGCTGCGTTGCAGTCCTGGGGCCAGGCTGGGTGAGACCCCTCGGCACCCCCCAGCACCGTGCCCCAAACCGCAGCTGGGGTGAGGGCCGGCAGTTCTGGCCAGGGCATGGGCGAGCGGGTGGTGGCACAGGGAGAAGAGAAGCTGGGCTGCGTTTGGTGGGTTTGCTTTTGCTTTTCTGTCTCGGAGCTGCTGAACCCTCGTTTCTTCAAAACACTGTCCCTCTCACAGCTTCCCCGGCCCACTGGAGAGTGGGTGGATGGAAATACCTTTCTTGGGATAAGGAATAACTGGTGTGATGGGGGACGTGGCACTCGGCAGTCTGCTGCCTCGCTTGGCTCTTGCTGAGCAGGGTGGGTGAGGAAGGCCCCGTGGGCAGGACCAGGAGCTCCTCCGGCAGCACGGTGGTCCTGCTGGCTTGCCGCTCAGCCAGGCAGCACTTGTGCATGGATTCTCCTCTCTCGGGTGAGCTCACCCCGTGAACATACGGGACGTAAGCCAGGCTGAGCATCCCCACTTCCGTCCATGCAGTTTGTGTTGGACCTGTAGTTGGGCTGAGATGATACTGAGCATAGACCTGGATGTGCAAAGCCCGGATGGCTGGAAATGACACAGATCCTTCTTCCCCGGCCGAGTTTGCTGTTGCCTGCTCTCAATGCCAGGAGAGGCTGGAGCTCGCTGTAACCAGTGCAGCAGGGATGTGGCTTGAGCCACGCTCCAAAAACACCCTCCAAGGCGTTTGGATGGATGGAGGGCAACTTTTTTTTTTTTCTCTTTTTTTTTTTTCTGCAATATCCCATGTATAAAACAGAGGGAGCTGCTGTGCTTTTCTGACCACCTGGTTGGAGCAAGCTGGTGAGGGGACAGGAGGTTCAGCAGTCCAAGCACAGGGTGGGCTGCGGGGATCCCAACATCCTTTCCTCCTCTGCCTGCGCGTGGAAGGAGGAAGGCGAGGCGAGTCACTGCAGAGAAGAGGGCAGGTGTAATGCCGGGTTGGGAAGGAGCCGAGGTGAGTCTGCAGCCTGGGGAAGAAAGAAGCCAGGCCTAGGGATGCAGCCAAGCACGCTGTGGCCTGAAGCGAGGAGGCCACCAGAAATGCAAGCTGCTGGCAGTCTAGGCTGAGGAGCGTTGCTGCTGCTCCCTGGGCACCAGAACATGTCTTCAGCCTGGGCCGGCTGGAACAGAAGTCCCACCTTGGGTGGCAGCTGGTGGAGGTGTGGATCTGAGCAGGGTTTCCCAACCCTGAAGGAGGTGAGCATCGGCGCAGACCTGGGGGCACGTGCTGGGGTGGCTTCGTCTTCCTTCAGCAGGCAAGCAGCCCACCGTGCGGAGGGTGTCCGCGGCACCTCTGCCTCCTGTTCCCCCACCCTGTTAGTCAGGCCCTGCTCCATAAGGAAGCAATTATTTTGTGCCCCCACGAGCCCCTCCCTGAGCCTGCGCAGGACACTTGTGCTCGGTATGGAAACGCGACAGATTTTCCATATTCCGCTTTGCCCCGTGATGTTTAAAAACGTACGTGACGGCCTCTTCCAAATGCTGCAGACTTGGCTGGCACTCAAGCAATAACAGGCTGTGTGACACCAGGGGCATGAAATATCGTACCAATAGCGGGGGGGGGGGGGAATGAGATGTCAAAGTGCAGCGTGTTTCCGGCCCCGTTGTCGTGAGCCGTCCTCTACCCGATGTGAGAGATCTTTCAAAGCTGGCCAAATGTTGTCATCTCTGAATACCATTTTAAATATTCATCCAGACTATTTTCAACATCTGTGCCCGGCATGTTGTGAAAAGGCAACAAGGGACGTTATGGAAACCAGATCACTTTATTCCCATATGGAGTGGAAAGGAGTTGAAGCGATGAGGACTTCTGGGCTGGGACCGCGCGAGTCCCGTGCATCCGCTGGGAGCAGTGGGAGGAAAACCCTCTGCGTTCTGAGGGATGCTCCCGGGACCACAAGACGGAGCTGAGCGGGGTTGCAGGACTGTGCGAAGGGGTTCAGGGAGCTGGGGTGGAATTAAAGTTGGGTAAAGCAACAAGTCAAGCAGTAGTAGAGGTTAATAAATAGGGTAGCACCAAGGCAGCCATGCTTTCTGCTCCTGCAAGGCCAGGGGCTCCAGATGCCTCCTTGAGCTGCTGTTGCGTTGGGAGCACGAGGAGGAGATCTCCAGCTTGTGCTGGCTGGGGGATGCAACAGAGTGTTGCAGCAAAACAGATTCAGCTCCGCAGCATGTGGGTGATACCATGCTTAAATCTCCCCTCTCGGGAGCAGAACCACCTCTACCCAGGGCTGCCGGTGAGCAGAGCAGGCGTGGGAGACCCGGCAGGACGCCCGTGCTGGGTGTTAGTCCCTCCTTCCCGTGGTCAGCGTGGCTTATGAGTTACCAAAATGGGTGAGCAGGGATGCATCCAAGCATCCAGCCTTTGACAGCTCCATGCACATGGTTGAGTAGCCCGGGGACTGTTTGCTTCGTGGTGGACTTTTTTTTTTTTTTTTTTTTGGTTGTTTTCGATAACCTAGGAAATCTGGGCTCCGTTTCTGCCTTTTGTAACGTCAGGCTGCAACTAATTCAAGCCAGGCCAGATTCTGACCACAGGTATGCCAGTGTAAATTTGAATGGAGTCACTTACGTCTTGGTTTGGCCCGATCTGAATGGAGTTACTTCTGGCTGATGCCAAAGGGGCTGAGGTCAGAATCTGGCCCATCCTTTCCTGCGTGCAGTGTAATTTGTGTGCGTCTCCTGGCACTGCTGGGATATCGTATGGCTTGTGTAATTCTGGCTCCGGCCTGCCAGAGTGTATTGCAATATCTATCGCCGGGAGTGCCTGCTGCAGGAAGACGCTGCCTTGTAATTGCCCATGTAAGCTGTACATGCTTTGGGGAGCGGGGGCTGAAAGCCCGAGGGGCCGCGCAGAGTGGTTGGCTCTGTGGATGCGGGTCCATACGCGCTTGGAAGCTTCTGATATTTAAGTATCAGAAGAGAGGAGGGAGCTTGTAAAGAAAAGCGAGGCATCTCCTCGGTACCATTAGCTGCGTCCCAAGTGGGCACCGGTCGCTCCATTAGCGGCTGGGAAGGTGATGAGCACTGCTCACTGCGCCACGTCCCTCCGGCCTCTCCCCGCCGCACGCATTCCCTCCCGCCAGAAAGCTGAGCCGGGTCCCAGTGCCTTGGCTGCGTGGGGTTTTTCCTTTCATTTTAAATACTTCTCGGTTGTGTTTTTTTGTCCCAGCGACACATGGAATGATTTATCTGTGGCCGGAGCACAGTTTGGTCCTGATGCATTCTGCTTGTTGGCTGGGGGGATGAAGCATCTTCCAGCTGGCATCGGTGCAGTGGGTGAGGGACTGGTGCCCGTGCAGGGGAGGGAGGCGGCGGGGACCCAGGGACCCCGGCAGCTCCCTGAGATGGGTCCCATTCATGGGGCTGGGGCAGATCTGCAGTGGGTCGCTCCCGCAGCACGTTTGGCAAGGGAGAGGGGATGCCCTCATTAGAAAGGGCCCGCAACGAGGTGGGAATATGCGAGGTCTGGTAGCAGATACGTCCTGGTTAAGGGACACGCTCTGGTCGTTGTGCCTGGTTACAGCTTCTCTGAGCACATCATTCCTCTTCTGCTTCGGGTCCCCTCCTGTCCCCCCAGTGCCCTCCTGCTCAGAGGGCACCTGAGCTGCTGGCGGGCTTTACTGAGGATGGCACAGCTCAGGGATGAGCGGTCCTCACGGATCGGCCCTATCCGAGTACTTTGGATCTAGTTGCTGGATCCCCTCAAGTACTCGGGTCCTTTGGTCCTTGCCAAAGGGTTTCTCTGCCCGCTGCTCCATGGCTGTGCCACGCCATGAGGAGCCTTTTGGTGCCCCATGCGGGTGGCTGGCTCTGTCCCTGCCCCGTGCTGGCACCCAGGACCTCGTCCCTGTGCACAGGGTGATGCAGCACTTTGTGGGGACCAGGCATCCCCATCTCAACCAGTTCCAAGTAAGGCCACGTGCTTTCCTTGGGTGATGCGAGCACCTCATGCACCATGCTGCCCTGGCCCAGAGAAGAAACCCAGCCTGCTGTACTGTGCCAGTGGCATCAGAGAGGACCCGGGGGAGCAGTGCAGGTCCCTGGCAGGAGGGAAGCACCATTTCCCTGCCATTCCTCAGGGCTTTCCCCTTCCCCTCCCAGGCAGTGCTGGCTGCTCGACTTTAGCCATCGCCTGCCCTCTAAAGCCGCATTTTTCAGTGGCAGGGCTGCAGCGGATGGCAGAGCACCGCTCGAGCCACTCATGCCTTCCCCCTCTGCTTTAGAGAAGACTGCTCCCGTGCTGCGAAGGTCCTGGGATCAAATCTGGCTAATAACCCCCTTCCCTCCCCGCCCCGTGTTGTTCCACTTAATCCTGTAATTACGTCTGCAAAGCTGCCGCTGCCCCTGGTCTGCTGGGTGGTGACCCTGGGCCTGCTGTAGGCACCAGCATCCGTATTTGGGGAATTTTGCTCTCTTTGCCATGGCTCACCTGCTGCACTTGCCTTGTGCATTCCATTTTGGGGACCAAGCACCCACCCGATGGGTCGGCATCGGGAGACCCGGAGCTCCGGGCGTGCATCTGCATCTGGCATCGCTCTTGGCAGCGCTGCCTCCTGGGAAGGCAATGGGAAGGGGAACCCACGGTGGGCTGGAGCATCGCCCCGACAAGCCTCCTACAAGGCAGGGAAATGCCGCCGGTCGCCTTGGGAAGCATGCTGCTGTAAGGAGAAGGGGTGTGGAGGCGTTGGATGCGGTAGCTAATTTTTTTTAAAGCACTTCTGAAGCGCTACGACGGCGTGACTTCCTTCCAAACCGCATGGCTGTTAGCATTCCCCGAGCGGAGGAGTGAGGAAATCGCCCACCTCAAAAATGCAGCCGCTTCTGGGGAGGAGCCGGGAGGGCAGCCGCTTCCTCGGGAAGGGTGAGCCCCGCCGCCGTGTCCCCCCAGCCCCGCGGGTGCTGCTGCTGGCCAGGAGCTGGCGGCCACCCGAGAGCCTCGCTGGGGACGCCTTTGGGATGCTGTCCCTGGGAGATGCACCCCATCGCTTATGTCCCTCCTCATGCCGGATCCAGGCGGGTGCTGGGCTGGATTCGGCGCCGAGGGGCTCGTCCCATTTCTTCCTGCTTAGTCAGCAGCGTCTCCGTTTGATCTGAACCGGGAGCAGCAAAGATGGGAAGTAGAAAGGGGGGGCAGATGGGGGGCCGGGGAGAGAAATACCCACTCCCAGGCCTCTCTGGCAGCTTGCTGGCAGTCCCGGGGTCATGCTGAATATGCATAAAAGGGAGCAGATTGCAGCTTGCCCTCCTCTCCAATACGGAGGTGAGGCCCACGGAGACCACCGGCCCCGGCTCTCTTTCAGCGGGATAATGGGGTGAGCCGAGCGCGGAGCGTGCGTGCCTGTGTGTGGTCTCGCAGATGATAATGATTTCCATTCATGCCCTGCCTCCGCAGCGCCGATGCGCCACTGGGCGAGCGTTGGCTCCCCAGTGGCTGCTCCCTGGCAGGAGCAGGGCCCCCAAAAGTTGGGCACCGAATCTCTGGGGCTTCTGCCTTGGTATGGCTGGTGGGAGCGACAGAGCTTCCCATCGGGGTGGGGAGGACGGGCAGGAGATGCTCGTGCCCCCCATGTGCCCCAAAAGTAGCGGTAACCCCGGCCTGGGTCCTAGACCTGCTGCCCCAGCTCTGCTTATAACACCTTCGCCTCTGGGCTCTCCCCTTGCCACCACTGGGTGCTGGTGCTGTCTCTCTCCTCTGGGCAGGGGTTTCCCCATACCTTTGTGTCTTACTGAGCAGAGAATTAAAAGGCCTTTGCAGGTGGCATGCTTGAGCATGGCCCTAATCCTGTCCCCTTGCTGCCACGTAGCAGAGAGGAGGTGGTGGGTGGAGGAGACTCCTCCTTGGCAGAGTTTAGTGGGTGCCTTGTTTGATACACCCTGAGTCCCCCTGGAGTGGATGGCTGCAGCTGCTGAGGCATCCCCGGGGGGTTCTCCTCTCTCCTCCCAGCGCAGAGGTCTTCCCACGAGGTTGTCCCCGTGCTACGTGCTGCCCCGGGGCTGGTGGGATGGGAGGTGGTGGTGGCCGCACCCGCCTGGGTCCCCCTCTGTAGGGTGTGTGGTGGGATGGGGATGATGGGAGCTGGCAGCATCACGGGACTGAAGGGGCTGTGCTGGCCTCCGCAGGTATGTGCGTGGCCAGGTCTCGCCGGGCATTGCAGCGGGGTCCGTCAGCATTTCCCAGCGCACTGTGCTGGGTGTGCGTACAGGAGCAGGGCTCTGCCTGGGGGCTGGCAGGGGCTCTGGCTCGCTGCTCGGCACCAGGCAGGTGCTGGGGATGGTCCCGTCAGGATTGCGTTGGGGGGGGGTTAACCAGGCGCTGTCTTTGCTCAACAGTTCCTGGACAGGCAGGTGCTGGGGAGCTTGCAGCAGCCGTGGCTTTGCCTCCTGCCCAGGAGGCAGAGGGGGATGCTCTTCACCGCCTGGTGCTTGTGGCACAGTGCTTCCTCCGCTGTGGTGACTGCTACGTCCCTGCTGCTCCCCTCTCTACTCCTGTAGCCCTTGCCGGCATGCCACACTCCTCGAGTAGGGGGTTCTCGGTGCTCCAGGGACAGCATCCCTTGTCTTGCTGCCTGCCGGCTGCCCAGCCACCGAGCCATGGGCTGACATGTCCCCGAAAGGCTCTGCAGCACTGTCGGATAGCGGGGGATGTGCTGCTGGGGCGATGAAGAGACCACCAAGGGAGCTCCTGATTTTTCAGCAGTAAGCATCTCCTTTTCCATCAGCAGAGGATTAAGCAGTGAGGAAACAGCACGGAGGGGGCAGGGCCAGGATTTGTCCTGGGGGAGATGTCCAGGGATGGGCTGAGACCCCTGTCCCCGCTCCCCCCTCGGTGGGCACAGGCACTGGCTGCCCGGCTGAGCATGGCTGGGAAGGGAGGAGCTTCCCCCCGTTAGCGGTTTGGCAGCCCGGAGAGAGGCAGCTTCCTTCCACAGCCACGGCTCCTTTTTGGTTTTTTTTTGCAAAAGGATAAAAAACAAAGAAAAAAATCCCAGATCATTTGAAACGGGCTGTCCCCTGCCAGCCTCCTTCGGCCGGAGGGGGCAGCTGGACAGGCAGGAGCGGTGTTGGGGGCTGTAGATGGGGAGCAGAGCATCTGCTGTGCTGGGTCGTGCTGCCGGCACAGGGCTTCGTTCCTGAGAGTGAAGCGCAAAACCCAAGTCATCCTGTAAGGATTTGCTAGTGGGAGAGGGGACGATGCGGGGATCCCCTCCGCCTGCCCTGGCTGTGGCATGGGCTGGTAGAGGCCAGAGAACCCGGCTTGGTGGCTGGGGCGGGCAGCGCTCAGAACAGTTCCTGATGCCATCGGCCCAGCTGGGCAGCTCGGGGGTCTACCCCCAGCTGCAGCACTCGGGGCCGTTCTCCGGTGAATGTGTGAGCTGTGGCCGCTCGCATGATGCTGAGGATGGGGCATGGCCCATCTGCAACTTGTAGGATGTTCCTGCTGCAGCCAGAGCCGGCGAGAGGGGATGTGACCTCCAGTCCCTCTTCCACCCTCTAAGCCAGTGGCATGGGAGATGGGCCATGTCCCCTGGGAGTCACCCAGCATCCCCTGGCCCTGTGCTGCGGCTGCCGGGAGAGGAGCCCAGCCAAGCCCTGCATTTGGTCCTTGCCTTTCCCTCCATTAACAGACAGGCCAGACCCAGACCTGGGTTTCTTGGGGGTGAGGCCAGAATAACCTCCTTTTGCCAGTGGGAATACTCGGGTAGTGCGGTGGTGGGATTTGGAGGGGATCCAGCCCCTGGCTTGGAGAAGCCACCGTGCCCATGGCCAGCAGCATGCTGCTGGGGCTGTGGCACGGCAGGGAAAGCAGTGCTGGACCCAGGAGCCCCGGGGCTTCATCCTGGCGAGCTCCTGCCTGTTGCAAAACATCCCCGCAAGGTGTTTTTGCTGCTGCTCCTTTCTCCTGCACTGGCGGGAGCTGTTTTGGGCTGCGGTTGGGTAACTTGGGGTTTGCAGCTACTGTCGCAGCTGAAAGGTCTCCCCAGCTCTTCCCTGCCACTGTCCTTGGCAGCCGTGCAGTGACAGGGGTCTCCAAACTGTGCACAACAGCCGGGGCCGCCGGCAGGCATGAACGTTCCTGTCACCCCCAAGACAGTTTGTAAGAGGCCGGGGAAAGGCTGGACCCTGATTTCAACCTCCTCCTTCCAAAGCTCAGCTCCTTTTGCCATTTCCCGCGGTATTTCATTCCTGCTGATGAGCGGCGAGGGATTGTGTGGATAAGGCAGTGCAAAGTAATCGCCTCCCTGCCCTGCTCCCAGGATGCTGCATCAGTAGATGTGGGGTGGGAAGGCGGGCACAGGTCGAGGGCCAGACATGGGGATGTTCCCCATCCCTTACCAGCCTCCCCGCAAGGGCAGTGCCGGGGGCTGCCAGTGCCATTCACTCTTTTTGCTCTCACCCCAGGAAGGAGCCACTTCCCTCAGCCCCGGAGGATGGAGGTCCTGCAGCTCCTGCGCCTGCTCCTCACCACCGCCATGCTGGGCCTCTCTCAGACGGTGAACCCCTTCGTGGCCCAGCAGACGCCCCCAGACCCTTGCTACGACGAGAGCGGCGCTCCTCGCCGCTGCATCCCTGAATTCGTCAACGCAGCCTTTGGGAAGGAGGTTCAAGCCTCCAGCACGTGTGGGAAGCCCCCGACGCGGCACTGCAATGCCTCGGACCCCCGCCGAGCCCACCCGCCCGCCTACCTGACCGACCTCAACACCGCCTCCAATATGACGTGTTGGCGCTCGGAGACCCTCCACCACTCGCCCCAGAACGTCACCCTCACCCTCTCCCTCGGCAAGAAGTTCGAGGTGGTCTATGTCAGCCTCCAGTTCTGCTCGCCCCGGCCCGAGTCCACCGCCATCCTCAAGTCCATGGACTACGGCAAGACCTGGATGCCGTACCAGTACTACTCCTCCCAGTGCCGTAAGATCTACGGCAAGCCCAGCAAAGCCACCGTCACCAAGCAGAACGAGCAGGAGGCCCTCTGCACCGATGGCCTCACCGACCTCTACCCCCTCACCGGCGGGCTCATCGCCTTCAGCACCCTTGACGGGCGACCCTCCGCCCAGGACTTCGACAGCAGCCCCGTGCTCCAGGACTGGGTGACCGCCACCGACATCCGCGTGGTCTTCAGCCGCCCGCATCTCTTCCGTGACCTGGGCGGCCGGGATGCCGGTGAGGAGGAGGGGGGCACCGGCTCGACCCCCTATTACTACGCGGTGGGGGAGCTGCAGGTCGGCGGGCGCTGCAAGTGCAACGGGCACGCGGCACGCTGCGTGAAGGACAAGGAGCAGAAGCTGGTGTGCGACTGCAAGCACAACACAGAGGGTCCTGAGTGTGACCGCTGCAAGCCCTTCCACTACGACCGGCCCTGGCAGCGGGCCAGTGCCCGCGAGGCCAACGAGTGTCTGGGTAAGTGATGTTTAAATTTTTTTTTTTTTTATCCCCCCCCCGCCCAGGCTGAAACCCTAAAATGGGGTATTGGGGGAGGAATTGATGGGTGCTGAGCCAAAGTGATGGAGCATGCTTGTCCAGAGATGCTGGGGAGCTGGGAAAGGCTCAAGCATCTGCAGGTGCCCCCGCAGAGGTGCGGCAGTTTGGCCATGAGCCGAAGCACCGAAACCTTCTGAAAAATCACCAGTGTCTTCCAGCTAGTCAGCAAACCTCGGTGTGGGATGCGGGATGCCCGGCTGGGGGTGTTTCCCTGGGGCAGCAAACCAGCTGTCCTTGGGCCGGGAGGGGGAATCATGGCGGTCCCCTGCGAGATGTGCTTTGGGGCAGGGAGCAGGCAGCAAAACCTGGCAGAGATTAAGGAAATACTTGAGATACCCCGATTCAACATTTTATCATTCGCGTTCGGTCTGGCATGGTGCTTTGCGTGGTGGTTTTAGCTTGTCTGTCCTTGCGAAGGTTTCCATAAATTAAAAATATTGTCATCGAAATGAAACATTGCCAAAACATCAAACCGGCATTGCTTGGCTGTCCCACTTGTGAATGTTTGTGGGATTTTGGTGGAGGTTTTTGCCTTTTGTCCTGATTTGGGATGGGGTTGGGGGATGCCAGAGCCCTGTGAAGGTCTGGGAGAGGGAGGAAGAGCCTCTCGCTCCTCCTGGACCGGAGCCCGGGTCCCAGGGGGTGGCGGGAGGATGGAGACAAGGGAAAGCCATACCATTAATCAGCCCATGAAAGGCTCAGTGGATGTGCCAGAGGTCAGAGGGACTTGTTAGTATTTGTGATCGATGTCTTGTTGAGATCCCAGCTGTTGGGTTAAATATATGTATATTACAGCAGATTTCTTCTAAGAATGGCTAAAAAGGCAGTAAATTCAAAGCAAGTGGTGGAGCCGATGCTTTAAACCACCTCACACCCTATGGGAATGTGTCAGCCCTTGCGTTTTCCCACTTGTCTCAGAAAGATGAGTTTCGGAGCAAAGCTCAGAAAAAAACCCCTCAACTCTGCACCCTGCCCACGGCTGCTGCCTCCAGCTGCCGGCAGGTCGGGCAGGGGAGGGCTCCGGCTGGTGGGTGAACCCATGGAAACCCCCTGGGACAAAAGGAGGACCCCAACCCGATGGCTGCCTCCCTTGTGGCACCCCACGCCGCATCTGCCTCGCCGCTGAATCCTCCAGTAAAGTAATGTGACGGCAGCGGAGGTGGCTCTGTCGGCACAAAAAGGGTTAAACCGGAGGAGGCTCATTTTGGGGGAGCATCTGCAGATCTCCTGTCCGTCTGTCCATCTTGTCCATCGCAGGGTGAGGGTCCCGCTCCACAGGGCTGTGCTCCTGAGCATCCCTGCTCCCGGCTGCGTCACCCTTTTGGCAGATGGGGCTGAAAAGATAAACCAGGGAGAGCAGAGGAGGAGGGGGTGCAGCGCGGTCCCTTCAAGCTCTCCCCTGACAAGCCCCGCGCACAAAGACCCTTCCCCGAGCTGCGTGTGAAAGTAGTTTTTCCTGTTGATTCGCTCCCCTTCTTTCTCCCTTTCCCCTCTCGGGCTTTGTGCCCTCTCTGAAGGGACCTGAAAGAGCTTCTCCGTCACCCGCCTCCGAAGGGCTTAGCGGCTGAAAGCTGGATTAGCTCCCCGAGCCTTCCCCTCTGTGCCTTTCAACAATGACATCTCCCCAGCCAGCACGAACAGACGCAGCAATTAGCACCAATTAAAAGGAGAGGCCGCCCGGGAAGTTCCCTTTGCTCAGCCTGGGAGCTGCGGGGTTTCGGACTCTGTCCTGTGGCCGAGCATCGGTGATGCTGGCTCATGGTGGTGGATGTTCGCGCATGGCTGGGGAGGGGTGAGGAGGAGGAGGAGAGTGGATGGACGCAGGAGCTCGGCAGCCCAGTGCCAGCTGAGGGGCAGGGTTGGGGTGCTGCAGCACCCTGAAAGTGGATCCGGATGAAGCCACGGGGCTGGTACAGCTTCAGGTCGTGTTGGGATGTCACCTCTTGGCTCTGCTCCCCAGCGCCCTGCATGGGCGTTTGTCCCCCTCTGGTGCACAGGAGTCTTTGCCTGCTCCGGCATGGGACAAATTGACGTCCTGCGCCATGTCACGGTGCTGGGACATCCATCCACGCGGCTGGAGGTGAGGACAAACTTTTCTTATTTCACAAGAATTTCTGCCTCTGGCTGGTGCGGGGAAACACAGAGGTGACACAGCTCAGCGACGCCTGAGGTCTGAGCATCGGCACGGGGCGTGACCCCACCACGGCTGCCGTAGGGTGGCTGTGGCGTTTGCGGGGGCATCGCCATGCTGCGGTGTTATAAGGGTCAGCGTGACTTTGGCAAGCAGGCAAGTTTGGGGCTGTCGCAGCCAGGACGGCGACAGTGGATTTGCCACGCTGCTGGCTTGGCAAGAGGGCACGGTGCCAGCTCCGTGCCGCAGGGTGCATGGCCCCGTGCCTGGTGGTTAGAGCGCGGTGCCAGCAGTCCACAGGCACAGGGGGCTCTCCCGATACCCCAAAAAGGGCTGCGTGTCCCTCAGGGAGCTTGCCCTGCCAATATTGGGATGCTCTGTGTACCCTCTGCTGTGCCCTGCCTGAAACAGGGGAAAGAGAAGGGCAGGAAAGAGAGAGACGTGTCCCCACCCATGTGTCCCCCCAGCTTTTAGCCCGGGTCAGACTCAGTGAAGGATAATCCTGGCAGAGTGGCCGGCGGGAGCAGGATCACTGAAATCCCGAGCCCCCCCCCATGCGATGCATCAGCTTTATCCTTGCAGATTCGCGCCTCCTCCTTCCCACTGCCGTTGCCAGTCCCTGCCTGTATATGTGGAGCTGCTCAGGGCAGGCCAGTCACCCCCACGGCAGGCCGTCCCCAAAACACCCGGCCTGGGGAAGGCGGGGAAGCGGATTAGCACAAGGCAGCCACTGGAAGTAATTGATGCACTCGCTGGTAATGCGGGAGCTCTTGTTCCCTTTGTGGCCGTCGCGGCGGGAGCGCTCCCCGGAGCACCGGGATAATGCACGGGGCTTGCTTTGATCCGGGGGGCTTGGCGGGGAAGCGGCTGCGCTCTCCTGGGAAGACCTCGCTGGCTGCTGCTCCCTCCGCTTCAGGCTGGGGGGCTGTGGTGATTGATCCGGGATGCCAGTGCCTGAAAACACCGATCCCCGGAGCGGTGATGGGATTTAGAGGATCCCATGTGCTTCCCCCTTGTCCTCTGCCCCTTCCTGTACATGTTTGCTTTCTTTTTCTCTCTTGGTGTTTCCCATGCAAAAATTATCCCAGAAATCCCCCAGTGAGCTGACCTGGGCTGTTTTACGCCGTGGAGCAGGATCCGTGCTGCCGGTGGCCTGATGGCAGTCGCATCTGCAGCCCCTTCCCTTGCCGCATCCCCTGCAGTGGGGTGCTTCTCGCCCTCTCCCCAGCAGATGTGCTGGAAACCAGTGGGGTCCCAGCAGCGCCGGCCACGGTCCTTCCCCGGGGAGAGCAGGGGGGAGTGGTTCGGGGTAGGTGACGGCTTTCAGAGGTGGGCAAGCGGGCAGCATCCCCCTGCCACCCCTGCCTGGGCACCTGTTCCTCATGGGGTGCAGCATCCCAGTGGATCTAGGGTGCAGGGGGGAGGCAGCCACTGTGGTGGAGGGGATTAACACTTGTCTGACCATCCCGAGTCCTGCTTCTCCTGGGATGGGGCTGGAGTGGCTCAGCCTTGTCCCTCGCACCCCTGATCTCATCTTGCAGCCCCCTGGGGAGGGCTCTCCGCTTCTGCTTCTCTTCTTGCTTCTTGGTAGTAGAGGTTTGAGCTCCGGCCCCTCTCTCCGAACACCTTCCCCATGATGGAGGGGCAGTGCGGATGGGAGGGAAGGGGCTTCTCTGGTCTCGGCTCCCGTCCCCGGGGCGGAGGTGCAGCCCCATCCTGCCCCGCCATCCTGGCCGGGCTCTCCTCCAGCCAAAGCAGGGGCGTAGCTCGAATCCGCTGCGGGTTGGCAGACAGCGGCCGGTCTAGGGTTTCGCTGAGCCGGCTGCCTTCGCTAATTATTCCCAGGGAACTTGTAGGGGCGGCAAGCCCCGCTCCTGCCCTGCGGGCTCCATCGCCTGCCACGTGTGTGCCTCGGTGCACGACACTGCCCGTCCTGTGCCGGGGTCCCTGCCCCAAACCCCCTTGTGCCGTTGCCCTGGGCTCCTCCATCCGCAGCAGCCCGGAGGAGAAGAGGTTGTGGGGCGGCCAGGGCCTGGGCAGGGGTTCAAACACCATCAAAAGAGGGACAGAAGGTTACTCCATTGCAAGGTGTCGACGTTTAATTAGTCTATTATTGCAAATTATTAGATCTTGTGATTGTTTAATTGATCATATGATTGTTTAATTGGGCATACTGTACGAGGGCGGAAGCGAGCTACCACGTAATTAGCCCCAAACTGTGCAATTAAATTCTTATTAATACCCCAAACAGCAGGGAACATTCAAGCCTTTAATTAGTGATTAACGGGAGACAGACAGAGCTTGCAACCAAGTCGGCGCTGAGGAACAGTGCAAGTATTTAGCCGGGTAAGAGGGGGACCCGTCTGCCCCGATTAGCGCCGGATGGCTGCGCCGGGGGGTGAGGGGACGGTCACGCGTGCTGGTGTGACCCTGTCCCCGAGCAGGGGACAGCCACCCATCCCAGTGTGGCCAAGCCCAGCCAGGTCCCCATGTTGGCTGGCCGAGATTGTGCCAAAATCCTGGCTTGGCTCCTGCTAAGCCGGCAGCAGTTTGCTGACACCCAACCCGGGCTGGGAGCAACAACCCAGAGCGGGCAGCATCGCTGCCTGCAGGCAGAGGGGACGATGCTGAGCAGCAAGAGGAGGTTTCTCCCCAAAAGCTGGCTCCTGGGAGGATCTGCAGCATGTTCCCAGGGAAAGGTGGCCCTGGGGCTGACGGGGACGTGCCAGCCGGGAGGGCCCCCAGCCCACAGCAAGGTCGGTGATGCTGCAAAAAGGCCTCGGCCGGTTACTCTCTCACCAATTAAACTGGAGGCAGAGAGGGACCTGCGGCGAATCATTTACCTGACCTTTCTCCTCCGCTGCCCATCGCCTCCCCTTTGGGCTTCCGTCCCCTCTCCTTCCCCAGAGGATGCCGGGGGCTCGCAGGGGCAGCCCCGAGCATTCCCAGCAGGACAGCAAAGCGGCCTTTTGGGGTGACCCAACTGGCCTTTCAGTGATGCAAGGGAATAATGAGGTGCCTCTACCTGCCAAAAATTGGTCCTTTACTGCAGTTATGTGCAGCTGCCTCGGTTCAGCGGCGTGAGCCACCTCGGCTTGTCCCTGTCCCGTCATCTGCTGAATGCAAGAGCAGCCTGGATGTCGGGGTACTTCACCGCATCTCTCCTGGCCCTGGCAAAGCCTGGCTGAGTGTCGGCATCCCCGGCACAGC
Source organism: Gymnogyps californianus (assembly GCF_018139145.2). Taxonomy (NCBI): domain Eukaryota; kingdom Metazoa; phylum Chordata; class Aves; order Accipitriformes; family Cathartidae; genus Gymnogyps; species Gymnogyps californianus. Next base: position 18,940,429 of record NC_059485.1, read on the forward strand.
AGCATCCCTGGCACAGCAGCATCCTAGGCTGCCTGGGACCACGGGCAGTATTTGCTGCTCTCCCTCCAGGCACAGCATCCCAGCACCTAGCCCCCTGTCAGAATTTGCCTCAAAAGTCCCTATTTTTCACCGGCAGCAGGGAAAAAAATGAGCTCAAAAGGCACAAGCCCCCAAAAGCACCTACCACCACGCCGGGGTGTTATTTTGATGCCTGCCATGTGATTTTTACACTAATCTCATAACATGGGGGAGGTCCAGGGGGAGCTGAGGTTTGAGCGCGTGGTGCTGGCAGCGCCGAGGCCGGCACCAACCTTTCGCTCAACTCATTTAAGCCTCCGAAAAGGCTCTTTTTTAGAGCTGGGTTTTTCTCCGGCTTTCTTCCCCCAGCGTCTCTGAGGCCGGAGCAATGAGGCAGGCAAGGGAGCGTTTGATCTGCGCGGGCTGAAGCTCCCACCGGCGCTGCCGGCCGGGGGGGAGGCAACTTCACACGACCGCCAAGCCAGGCCTAAGCAGTTAAATCTGGGCTGACACGTTAATGAATTTCACAGTACGCCTGGAAAAACTCTCACCCAACCTCAATTTACCGGCGCGGGGAGGGGGCTGGGGCTGGGGGAGGAGGGCGTCGCGTTTTGCCGAAGGAAATCTTGTTCCCATTATCTTTTTGCGAGAGTGTTAAGCAGGAACGGGCATTGCTTTGCCTTTTTATCTCGCACACGTGGAATCGGGCGGGCGGGGGTGCGTGGTTCCTGTGACTAATGAAAAAATAGCGTGCGTGTGTGTTTGCAGGAGTGTGCACGTGTGTGTGCACATGTACAAGCATCTGTGCGTGCATATTTGTGCATGTGTACGTATGCACACACGTGAGCATGTGTATGAATGTGCATGCTCGCACGTGTGAGCATACATGGTTGTGTGTACATTTGCGTGTGTGCATGTGTAACGGTATGTGGATGTTTCTGTGCACATCTGTGTGCATGCATATGCATGTGTACACGTGTAATGGTATGTAGATGTTTAGGTGGATGTTTGTGTGTATGCATGTGCCCATGTACACGCTTGTGTGCACGTGTAACGGTATGTGGGTATTTAGGTGCACATTTGTGTGTGTGCATGTTCAGGTGTACATGTTTGTGTGCACATGAGCTTGTGTGTGTGCTTGTGCACATTTGTGTGTGCACACATGTGCATGTGCACGCATGGGTTGCTGTGTGGGATGCTTTGTGTGTGCACATACGCACACAGGGTAGAGCCTTAAATATAAGGAGTCTGGGGGCTCTGTTGCTGATGCTGAGGATGGCACCCTGTGAGGCAGCAGGGGCAACGCCGTCGCACCCCCTGGCATGAGTCGGGTGGTCTTGCTGAAATGCCGGCCAGGCTCTGTCACCGGAGCCGGCTGCCGGGGAAGGGGCAGGGGGGATGGCGGGGCTGCAGGTGCCCGGCTGGTGCTGCCGGACCCCCCGGCTGCACCCCTCTGTCCCATACTTGCCTGCCTTCAGCCGAGCGGTGCCCCGTCCCTACACGTGCCCTTTCTCCTCCGCCCTGACCTCCCGGCACCAGCCCTGTGGGGCGGCGGATACTGCACATCTGGACGGCACGTTGGGGCCGGCTGTGCCGTGCTGTGCCTTGCCCTGCCCTGCCCATCCCGCTCCCCCAGCGCCGGCAGCCCCGGCCCTCAGCAGCAGCGGAGGGCATGGGGGCAGCTCCAGCCCACCCAGGGGGGCTCCCAGGTTTCGCCTCCAGCCCTCACCCTCTCACCTTCCCTTGCAGCCTGCAACTGCAACCTGCACGCCCGGCGCTGCCGCTTCAACATGGAGCTGTACAAGCTCTCGGGCAGGAAGAGTGGCGGTGTCTGCCTCAACTGCCGGCACAACACCGCGGGGCGGCACTGCCACTACTGCAAGGAGGGCTTCTACCGGGACCTCAGCAAGTCCATCACAGACCGTAAGGCCTGCAAAGGTAAGCTGGGAGGTCTCCACGCGGGCAGCACAAGTGATATAATCTCTCTTGGTCTCCTTGCTCTTCCCTCCCATCCTTGGGACATCCCTCTGCTCTGCTCGGAGCCCAGCAGCTCCCTCCAGCAGCTACAGGTCACCTCCAGCCTTTGTCACCCTGGTCACCTCTGCCACCCCGAGGGCACCAGGCAGGGACATTGCTTTGAGCCCAGCATCTCCTCGAGGGACAGGGATGATGATGGACAGGGAGGGAGCCGGCTCCCAGGAGCCCCGTCCATCCCGGGAGGGTCCTGGTGTGGCCACAGTTATGGTCTCCGCAGTCAGTGTTTAGAGAGATGCTGGGCAGGTGCTGGAGAAGGCGCATGACTAAACGTGCTGGAAACCTGTCTCTGACACTGACGTCTGGGCCATAGACATGCTTGGAACCGTTTAAGCTGCTTCAGAAAATGACCCGTGGTGGCTTCCCTGCCTTGGAGGGCCGGGGGTGCTGACGGAGGTTTCCATCTCCCTGCTGGGCTGCCGTGCAGGGCCCCACAGTGGGTGTTTCAGCTGTGGGGTGGCTCTTGGGACCTGTTTTTGGGGGGATACTGAGCACCATGGCTCCCGGTACCGGCGGGCAGGGTGGCTTGTCCCCAAGCTGGCCAGGAGCCACCCTGGCTCCAAGCCATCAAGCTGCAGCTTGACCTCACAAAGTCCCCAGCCTGTGCCAGATGTCACAGGACCTGCACCTCTCCTCTCCCTCCTCTAGCTCCTGGCCAAGCCTGTCTGGTTTCTCTTACCTCTCCCTGCTCAGCCCCCTCTGTGGAGCCTTTTTCCTCTGTGAAGCCTCAAAACAATAGTTTCACCAAAGAAGTTGAGATAAGAAAACACCTTGCCTGTCCCCAAGGACTGGCGGGACCCAGCCTGAAACACTGGAGCAGGCGGGAGGTTGGCCACGGCTGCTCTGAGGCCAGGAATTCATCCTTGATCCCTTTTTTCCCAGCTGAGATTGCAAGTACCCCCTGGAAGGGAGCACAGCATCCCTCTCCAGTGCATTGTGCAGCCGTGTGGGCACCGGCCACCTTCGCTGCTGTGAGGACGTGATGCTAGCGTGTTTATGTAGGGCCTACAGGAACTGCTGAAGCTGGTTTCGGACCATTAACGTTGTGGCCACAGACCTGAATTGAAGGATTTGGCTTTTGGCGTTCCCCTCTTGGGTGCACTAGTGTTGTTTGTAGGTATGACTCATTTGGGTCCGGGACGTAATAGGTAAAATCCCTCCATTGCCGGTGCTGTGTGAGCTGCCCCTGCCTCTCCCCATCTTTGTTCCCTCGGGAGCAGTCGAGAGGACGGAGCACAGGGAGAAACTTCCCACGTTTGACTGACACGGCAGCGGCAGCGCGGCTGAGCAGGCACTGGCAGGGGGAGCCCTGCCCGCAGCCAGCTCGTTAGCAAACGGCAAGCTAATCATTTTTAATAACCCGAGCAGCTGACTTGACAGGTCCCACCTCGGCAGCCCGTGTCCCCCGGGGACCACGCGCTGCTTCCCAGCCCCGTGGCCTTGGCCAAGCCATGTCACAGCTATGGCTATGGGCATGGCAGCCTCCCGGCAGCAGCGAGGGTTTCGCGTTGACAGGGCTCGTGCCAGGTGGCAGCCAGGTCCCAAAGCTGTGCCAGGTGCCAGCATCCTTGGGGTGACACTGGGAGGCACTGGGAGAGAGGAGGAGGAGGAGGCAGGACAAGGCATGCATCCCGAAGGTCTATAGCACAGCATCCCGGGTCGTGTCCCATTCCTGGGAGGGGTCCTGGCTCTGACTGAGGCCAGGGAGGGATGGCAGCAGCCCCCAGCTCCTGCTGCAGCACCGCTGGACTGGGGCAGCTGCAGCAAAATTCCCTTTTCCACGAGGATTTTCCTTGAGTGCTGGGGGCTCGCAGGCAGCCCCGGCTCACCCTGACTGGCACTGGGGCTCGCGAGGCACTGGGGTGGCTGTGCCGCCTCCACCTCGTCTTGCATCCTCTGCGGGCAGCACTCAACCTCCCCACTCCTCCCCGAACGAGGGGTTTCTGATCCCCTTTGGTTCACCAGCTCCTTCTACTTTTGCTACCAAAATTATCTGATAAAATCCCAAGCAAAGTAGAAGCCTTGCAGGCGTTCACCTCCCTCGGGGACCCAGGGTCCCCAGTGCCACCTCTCTGCAGGGCCTTGAGGTCTCAGTTTCTGCTCCAGCCAGGGAAGAGAGCACTTATCAAAAAAATAATAATAAATAAAGCAAGCAAGATTTGGCTAGGTGCTGGAAGCAGGGAGGAGGGTCACTGAATACGGCCCAGCTCGACGTGTGGGTTGGAGCTGGGTACGGGTTTGTGGGACCAGGGACACTGTGGGCGCAGCGTTTCCTACCCAGGCTGTGGCTCAGGTCCCTCTGTTTTCGGGGCTGAGGATGGAGGAAGCAGAGGAGCCCCGGCTGCCTCCCCCTGCCTGCGCCTGCCTAATGCAGGCAGCAGCCTGCGGTCTGTCAGGGCGCGTCCTGCTCCACCATCCTCGCGGGGCAGTGATTGTGAGGCATTAAGGTGATGGAAAGCATCTTGGATTCAAGGTGGCTCCTCTGGAGGGGACGGGGTGGCAGAGCACCCTGGGGCACCCAGGAGCTGGTGGGACACGGCAAAGGCTGATGCCACTGTGCAGGAGAAACGCCAGCGAGCGATGCCCAGGCTGTGGCGGAGCGGAGGAGTGGGGTGCTGTGGCAGGTCCCCCCTTGCAGACAAACCTCCCTCCCCTGCCCGTCACCGTGCCAAGTCACAGGCAGGTCTCTGCCAGCCCGGGCCGGGGGGTGCCACTTCCGGAGGGCTGGCAGGGCTTGCCCGTGGTTTGGAAATGCTGCAAAGGTTCAGCCCAGCCAGATGAACATGTGCACAAGGGCCGTCCCCTGCTACGGTGCATATGTTGAGGAGGATCTGGCAGTAAAGGCAGTACCCTGGGTCTTGGGAGCCAGTTCCTGGCTCTGCCTCAGGGAACCGAGTTAATAATAAAATCCCTGATGCTTCTGCTCCTTTGGCTGCCCCTCCTTCAGTAAAGCAGAGAGTGTGTCCACCCCTTTCTTGTACTTATCCAGTGGTGGATCCATTGGAATTGGGAGCTCCTTGGAGCAGGACCAGCACCTGGGAGCCTGCCTGCCCGGTGCCATGAATGGGAGTTGGTGCTGCCAGAGATACATGGAGATGTGACGAGACAGTTTGGGGCTGGTTTTTCCAAAGGTGTGTCCTGTACCTACAGCTCAGATACCTACACTCCTGCAAGAAAAAAGAAAGAAAAGGAAAAGCATGGCTCGTGACAGCAGATCTTAAAAGCAGGTGTGGAGCAAGCTGCTGTGAACTGACATCTGCAGCTTTGAACGAAGGTCTTTGCACCCACCGCAGCACTACCCACCCAGGGCAGAAGCTGAGCATCCCAGCAAAGGCAGATTTTGCAGGCGCTAGGAACAAAGCTCGGTTCATATTCAGGAGGTGAAATACTAGCCCAGAGGCCAGGAACTATTACATTTTATTTAAACAAACCCCAAAGCATGTTACTAAATATCTATCCAACCCTGGTTCGTCTCCGCTGGGATGCAACGTCTTTGAAATAAGCACAAAAATATCGACTGCAGATTGCACAAGCCCACATTTCCTGCCGGCAACTGAGCAGAACCCTCAGCCACCGGCCGGTGAGCGGGGAGGCGAGCTCTTCCCTCCAGCCGCCGGCTCGCCAACAGCCGGCGTCACTGCTGGACGCTGCGAGACGGAAAAGCTGGGAGGATGGAAAAGGCAGAACAACCTACAGGATTAATTCAATGGTGGTAATTGAAAAGTCAAATAAAGAATGGCCGTGCATTAATCCCTGTAATTTAAACAAAGCTGTAAACCGTGAGCTTTCTCCAATGAAAACTGGTGAAGCAGTAGCAGCTAAGCCTTAAGACGCAAAAATACCCTCAATATTAGGTGCAAGACATGCTTTCTGGCAAGCACGGCTCGATGAGTTAAGCTCCGAGCTAGTGACTTAATCCACCATTCAAGCACTGTGGGCCAGATCCTGGCAACCGGCAGGGCTGCGAGCAGCAGGGCTTGGTGTGTGGGCAGTGGGCATGGAGCTGTGCTGTGCTCCCAGCGCCTGCGTTCCTTGGTGCCGGAATGGGGTCCCCCGGCCAGCCCCCCTCTGTGGATCGTGTCAGGACGAGGAAGGATGGAGATGCTACAGCTGGAGTGGTGGGATGTGGCCGTGTTGGGATGTGGGACTGGTCTGGGTAAGGACTGAGTGCTGCCTGGGATGCTCTTCCCATCGGAGCGGGAAGGAGCAATGGATTTTTGTGGGACTGCAGGAAATCCCACCACGGTGGGGTGAGGGGCCAGAGGGTGGTCTGGAAGAGACCAAGCTCATCTGCCAAAGACACTTATCTGTTGCGGATGTAAGATGAGCAAAACTGCCTTAATTGCTGATCCAGGTGAAACATCAAGAGTCATTGAAAGCCGCCTTCCACCGCATGAAGAGGGATCTGCTTAGATGAATCGGATCCTGATTGTGCTGAGATTTATGTCCTTCCTTAGACTTTACACCAGGAATACACTGCTGAGGCCCAAGAGATTATCCACAATGTGTGAAGCTAAGCGCTTGTATAAATCTTTGCTGGAAGCGTGCCTTTGGCCATAAATTTTTTAGGGCATGGACTGTCTGTCGCTGTGCGTGCAGAGCCAGAGTGATGGCTGCAGGGACCTCTGAGCTCTTCCTGCACGGTTACATCTCTCAGGCGAGCGGGTGTTTGGCAGGGCTTGTGCCCAGTTGCTCTGGGGTGGGTTGGACTTCACCAGGTGGAGATGGGTGCTGTGGCCCTGGGAGCGCTCCGAGCACCAATGGTGGGGTGAGCGCCCCTCATTCAGGGCAGCACCGGGCTGGTGCTGGTGGCACCGGGCTGCTCCTTCCAGCACGGGTGGCGATGAGGATGGGCGATGCTTCATACCCAGCCCCACTAACAGAAACCCAAGCCTTTGCTAGCGGAAAAGAGACAAAGCAACGGATGGTTTCCAAGAGGTGTACCTGCCAGCTTGTCAAAGGCACCTGCTTCCTCCAAGTGCCGCAGGATCTGGCCGAGCCCACGCAGAAGAGGCCGGTGGAGTAGGCATTGGGAGACCATCAAGATGCACCCGAAGCAGCTGAAATGTCCTGGAGCATGGTGGTTCAAGAGAGGGCGGTAAGCCCAATCTTCTCCTCCAGGCGAAGCAGCAGTGCTGTTCCCACGGGTCATCCGAGGTTGGCCAAGCACTGGACCATTGTTGCCAGTTTTGCTCCTCACAGGCCAGGGCTGGACCATCCCATGATCTCAGGACCTTTGGGGGTCCCTGATAACCTGATGGTGGGTGTTTGCAGGAGAGCCGGGAAAGCCTGGCTCACTGGGGAGAGCCGGCCGCCCCGGCAGGAGACAAGCCTGTTGTGGCTGAAGAAAGACCCCGTGTTTCCGACAGCCCTACGTCATGCCAAGACTCCCTCGCTCGCTGCCATTTGTTATCACAGCTGAGCCCCCAAAATATCCTTGTCAGAAAGACGTCCGCTTCCAGTCCCAGCCAAGATCTGATAAGGATGAAGCATCTGGTCCCTATTAGAGGCTGCTCGCTCTGGTTTCTGGCCGTGCGGGAGGGGGCCCGAGGAGCAGCATCGTGGTGCTCCCACCAGTCCCATCTGGTGAAAATTAGGGAAACGATAACATCAGGGGGCTGCGGGGGCAGGCAGGGGGGATGTTTTTGTTTTGCTTTGGAATCACGTTCAACTCTTACACTGATGGAGGCCGAGATAACCTCCTCCAGCTTGTAGCCAGTCCAGCCCTGGGCAGGCAGATGGGAAGGTCCTGTTCTGAGTGAGCATCTCCTTCGTGCACCCCTCCTCATAGTCAACCCCTGGTGGGTCCATCATCCAGTGTTGTGTGATGGAGAGTCACTTTGGGTCTGTCCTGAGGATGGAGACCCAACTTTCACCCACCTCAGGTGTGGCTTTTCCCCTGGGGAGGCTGTGGTGGGAAGCCATGGGGACATCCTTTGGCTGGGGTCTCCAGGAGGCAGGATGGGCATTGAGGCTCATGAGCTTGGGAAGCATCAAGAAGATCCACTTCAGACCATCCTAAAACCAAAACAAGGCCAAAGTTTCTGTAAAAGCTCGGTGTTGGCTCAGCTCCGTGGACTGGAAAGCTCAGAGGTGGGGGAGCAAGTGGAGAAAATGCCTTTTACTGCTGTGACAGGAGCATCACCCCGGGGTTGAGGTGGGGGAAGAGCAGACCCGGGCACGTATCTGTCTGCTTTCTGTCCCTGCAGTGCCCTCAGGCCTGCCCTGGCCATGAACAAGGGTTTGCATGGCCCCGTGTGAGCCCCGCTCCCTTTGCTTGCACAGGACAAGGCTGGCAGCAGGCGTGGGGCTGCCCGTGGAAATCCCTCCTCCTGCCTGCACGCGTGCCGGGCTGTCCCCAGAGCAGCTGCCTGCAAATCGGGCAGGAAGAAACTGTTCTACTGGTGTCCAGACCTTAAATGCCAGCTGGCAGCTGCAGGTGCCTGTGTGAGCTGTGGGGTCTCCAGGGGCTCATCCTGAGCATCCCCATCAGCAGAGGCTGTACTCTGGCCAAGCCCTTCGTCCGCTCACCCTCCTGCCCATGCTGCTCGCAGTACACGTGGTGCCACGGTCTGGACCCATGGGTCTTGGCTGTGCCAGCCCCAGCAGCTGGTTTCCACTGGTGTGCTGGAAGGATCCACCTCCTCTTCGCCTCTCCAGGGGTGGCACGTTGGGTCCAGTTTGGGATTTCCATTGTGCATCACCTCTCATGTAACCTTTTCTCTCTCTCCCACCCAGCCTGCGACTGCCACCCCGTCGGCGCGGCCGGCAAGACCTGCAACCAGACGACAGGGCAGTGCCCGTGCAAGGACGGCGTGACCGGCCTCACCTGCAACCGCTGTGCCAAGGGCTACCAGCAGAGCCGCTCACCGGTGGCCCCCTGCATCAGTGAGTGCTGCCATGCCCTGCCCCGCGCTCAGGGACCCCCACCAGTGCCAGGGGATGCTCTCCTTGGGCTGGCTTGCGGTGGGTGGGAGGCTGAGCCGAGGGGCTGCCCATCCACGTGGTTCAAGGCAGGATGGTTGGTGCGGTGGCAGTGAGGGTAAGCTGGCGGAGCTGGCTCCTCTCCCTCTGTTGTTCTCCAGATTTGGGGTTAGGACAGAATTTCCCTCAGATTTTGTTGTCAGGAGTCCCGAGAAAGTGTCGTCTTTGCCCATGCGTATCCCTGTGCTGTGCAGCGTGGAGCACGCTCAGATCAGCCGAGCATCTGTTCATCTGTCCGCCCTGGGAGCAGGTGTCCTCTGCAGCAGTGACTTATGGCTCTTGGGGGTTGCAGCGTCTCAGCCTGTCCCAATTTACTGAGCTCAGTTTGGGCGTCTCCGGGTCTATTTAATGGCCTGTGATATTCACGTCAGACTCATCCCATCTATCTTTCTTAGCGAGCTGCCAGAGGTGACACACAAAATCCCCCCTGCACCCTGCTTGTGGAGGGCTTTTGTCCAGGTGTCACCCCCAGAGCTGGGGACCCCTTTCCTTAAGACATCTCTCCCTTTCTCTTCCAGAGATCCCTGCCATCAACCCCACCTCCCTGGTCACCAGCACGGAGGCGCCTGCAGGTAAGTGCTCTGCGTCCCGGGCCGAGCCCATGGCCCTGGCCCTGCCCAGAGACGTCCCATCCCACCTCCCCTCTCCCCAGCACACCAAGGAGAAGGGCTGAGCCCCACTAAACCCTTTGGCAAAAAGATTAATGGTGAAAAATTTTGGTGAAAAAAATGACTGAGATTTGAAATCCTATGTATTTCTGGAAAGGGACCGACAAAGCTTGACGAGGCTTTCTCGCGGAAAGGGTTTCTCCATCCCCTCTGAGGAGGAAACCAGGGATGCAGCCTGCCAGGGCCTTGCTGCCCCTCGGCAGCTTATGGCAGGGATTGTGGCGTACGGCACCTATGGCTCGGTGGGTGCTTGGGGCTTTTTTTAATCTCCTTTTATCAGTGCCAGTGCAAGAGGTTTCTCCTCGGTGCCTTTTACCTTTGCAGGGCCTTGGCTCTCTGAGCAGCGCCAGGGCGGTGGGGGTCCGGCAGGCTGCCGGCTGCAGGCAGGCTCAGGAGCCCCTGTGCTGGGGCGTGGGCTGCCAGGTCTCTCCTCGGGCGTGGGTGACGTGGGGTTCGCCCCAACCAGGTCCAGAGGAGTGAAGTGTCTGGGTCTGAGCTGCTTGTCCCAGCTCTGCGGGCTGATGGGACCACAGGGTGATGGGAGGACCGGTGTCACTGCTGCTGTCACCCAGTGGGAGAGGGGGGCAGCTCCGGTGGCAGGCTGCAGGCTTTGCACGGGCGAGGGAGGCATTTCTGCCACTGTTCTTAGAGCTCCTCAAGAGCCGCCCTGGCTTCCCCAGGCTGGAGCAGCAAGGCTCACGTCTCCACGCATGCTGCAGGTTTGCTCACGCTCTTGCGGAGGCTCGGCCAGGGCTGCCGCTGGTGGGTGCATGGATGCTGCCTGCACTGTTGGTTAGGGTCCCTCTTCCAGCCCAGCCACGGGTGCCAGGGCCCCACCAAGGTGCCCTCATCTCTCACCCTGACACGGTACATGCCGATAGCACCACACAGTGGTGTGCCGGCCTCCGGACCCTATGCTGCCGCTGCCACGCTCAGCCCTCCCTGGCACTGCAGGATGTGGCCCGGCAGATGCCATGGTAGACAGGTAAAGCAGCCGCTCTGCATCTCCTCCCCGACCGCCCCTGTTCTATCAGCCACCCCGTGCCGCCTCATCTGTCTTCCTGGCACCTCTGTGCCCTGCATGGTGGTCACCAGCGGTGGGAGCGGATGGGCTGTGCTGATGCTGGGCCAGCTCTTCAGAGGCACACATGGCTGTGCGTCCGAGGGGGCCGTAGCAGGGCTTTTCTCTCCCCCCTCTCCTTCCGCAGTCCCGTCGGCACCGTAGCGTGGCTCTTCCTAGCCATCCCACTGTCTATCCCTCTGTAGGGATCCCAAGCCAGGTCAAACGGGAGGAGCTAGGGAAGGAAGCAGCCCTTTTCCTCCTCAGGCCACCCTTCACCCTGAAGTCCCCAAGACCTTGGTTTTCTCCCACATGCCAGTACGGGGGAATAGGCATCCTGCACCATCCTCCACTCCATCCCGTGGCACGTGGTCCTGTGGAGAGAGCAGGGGAACCTCCAGCTCCCCATGCCTATATTTAATGAGGAGCTTCCCTGTGCCCTGTTTGGGGTACATCCATCCCGGGGGAGCCTGCACGCTCCTTGGAGACCTGGTGCCCTGCACGCATCCTTCTCCCCAGCTCTCCTTCCCACAGCCACCCCACCTTAGGGGTGGAAAATGCCAACAGCCCTTTCCCAGGCTGGAGCATGCCTGTGACGTGCTCCTCAGCCTTTTGGGAGCATCTTCCAGCGTGGCCCTTGCAGCTGCATGCATGCGCTCGGTGGCCGTAGGAGGGGGACTGGAACAAGGGCTGTCAAAGGTATGGAGCAATGGAAGGAGTAAAGCGTGTGGATGGGGATGGAGGGGCGAGATGTGTGGGAGAGCTCGGCTCCTCGCGGAGCGGTGCTGGCCCCTGTACGCACGCAGATTACATGTATTGATGCAGAGGCTGGGAGTGCTGCGCAGCCTGGTGCTCACCCAGCGCCCACGGGCAGGTTTCAGCCCTCCCGGCCCTGCTCCGCAGAGGCTCCGGGAAATGGGAGGTGTTACCGGGATGTGAATCAAGCAGCCCTGCGTGGATCTGGCAGAGGTTTCACTCCACGCTGCGGCAGCGGAGGAGAGCCGGTCCTCGATGGACCGTGCGTCTTGCACGATGGGACGACCGTAAGAGCTGAGCTGTCTGTGACAGTAACACTGCTGGGGAGGCTGCGCGGGACAGGGCAGACCACCACCACTACTACTCCTACCTGCCCTGCTTGCTCTGCCTGCCTTGCCTGCTGCGAGGGAGGGAGCTGGGAACGCCAGGCTTTGTGAAAAGGAAAAAAAAGGGGAGGGGAAAGGGGGATTTGGACAGTTTTATTGCAAACAGAGAGTGACACATGGAGCAGAGTTAATCAAGGTGACTCCCCTCCAGTGCTTTATAAATAGAAACAGTCTTAGAGTGATGTCTGATATTTTCAGCTGTGTAAAAATAAATGGCACTCACTGGAGACCCAGGTGTTTACTTTGTTTTAGCGGAGCAGGTCTGCCTTAAAGTGCCTCTAGTTTTATCTGTGGGTTTGTTGTTTTAAGATTTCTGGCTTCTAGCTCGAATATCTTTAATGCAAAGTAGCTCGCCTCTGCCCAGTGTCTGCGCCAGGGGAGCAAGGGACCTGGCTGGGGTCCTGCTGCCCCCTTTGCTGGGGGGGGGATCAGAGATGGGGCAGGCGATCCTGCCCTGCCCAACTCTGCCTGAGGTGCCCTGCCTCCAGCACGCTTGTGCTGTGGGCAGGGCTGGCCACAGCGGTGCACCCTGCCTGCTGCCTGCACCCTGCCCCGCTGCCTGCACTCCTCTCCCCTAGGAACCTCCGGGCTCTTCCACAAGCGGGGCACTCCCCAAGGGGGCTCTCAGACCCCCAGTGCCCCACAGTCCTCCCACCCCCGGCAGCCTCCGAGCCGCTTCTTCCCCCATTTCCCCACCTCCCTCCCTGCCTCTGGCAGCAGGTGCCGGGCTGCGGGAACAGGGGGACATTGTTCGGGGCTGCCGTGCTCAGGTGCTGGGCTTCCTCCCCCCCCCCCCCCCCCCCGCCATCCTCCTCCCTGATGGAGTCCTGTCCCCGGGTGCGTCCGGGCTTTTCGCTGACGTTGCCATCCTCTGCATCGCTCTTCCCAGCTTTCTCCTGCCTTTCCGACCCTCTGGAGCCTTTGAGGTCCGGCTTTGATCCCTCTGCCCGTGCGGCCAACTGGCTCGGCAGCAAAACGTCCTGGGTCCACTTCTTATAATTTTTATTATTATTATCTTAAAATATTTTCCACTTAGTGGGAAAAAAAAAAATCCTTGTTCCCTGTTAGCAGAATTAACAAAACTTGTGGAGCACAAAACGGGGCTTTAAAAGAATTCAAAGTCAGCAGTAAAAGATTTGCAGCCATAACACCTAATTAAGTTACATCTCTCTTAAAACAAAATATTCCTTCTTTTTTTCAAGGCAAGGAGAAATAAACCAGATGTGCAAACTTGCCGCCTCTCACGCATGCTCCCCCCGCAGAGATGGGGGATGCCCGTGCCAGGCCGGTGGCTCGCCGACCGCCGCCGACCTCCTGCGTGCGGCTTCACCCGCTGCTTGCCCCACTCTGTCCATCCATCCCACGTGCCGGCTCCCTGCTGGCAGCAGAGACATTGCCGGTACATACGGTACTACTGCCCGCACCACAGGCCGATGCCAGACTGGCATCAGCAGGCAGCGATTCGGTGGGCGCACGCCCATGGCAGCCGTCCCCGCTGGTGTCCGTGGAGAGTCCCACCCCTCGCCAGCATCTGCCGAGTCTGTCACCAGTGCGAGTCTCCCCGTTGGTCCCGGGAAGCTTTGTGGTGGCACTGGTGAGAGATGAAGCTGGGAGCTGGGACTGCCTGGGCTGCGGCTGTAGTGGGACGAGGCGGGCCAAGAGCTCCCCTGGGATGCAAACGGGACCAAGCAGTGTCCAGGATGGGGCTGTAGTGTATCCCAGGGATGCACCAGTGTCTGGGATGGGACTGTAGCATGTCCCAGAGGATGCAACATCATCTCAGGGGTTGTGGGTGCACTTTCACAGCCTCGGACTGGGGCAGGTCTCTGCCATCCCCCAGCCTCTCCACAGGGCTCGGCTGCCCCGTCAGGCTGCACAGACACAGCAGGAGGGGTGAGCAGGAGGGTGGCTGCAGGCGGAGGCTAAACTTGATCATCTTTCCAGTACCCTGCAGCATGTGTAGTGCTATGTCTGGGACATTTAAAAGGGAGCTGGGAAGGTGGGGGATGCTCTGGGAGCTGCTAGGGGAGAGGCGCTCCTGAAGCAGCTTCTCTGATGGCCATCGAGCTTCTCCTGATGGTTTTGTGGGGTGGACAGAGAGCGTGCCGCCCAGCTGGGCTGGCAGGGCAGCTAGAGCTGCGCCCAGGCTCCCTGGGGCCTGCCTGCGGGAAGAGCCACCAGCTGGCACGTGGCTTCCCGGCATGGGAGGACGGAGCCGTGGTCCCTAGCTGTGTCCCAGTGAGGGGTGGGGGGCTGAGACCCTGAGTAGAGCCCTGCTGCGGGGGGACCCTGCGGGGACAGGACTAGGTGCTCAGGGAGATGCGTTCGTGGAGGCGTGGGCAGGACCCAGCCACCCCCTGGGTGGGGACTGAGCTGGGCGGCAGCCCTGGCACCCTCGCCTGGCCATTTCCCCAGCCACAGCACCCACGCCCGCCCCACGCGCTGCGATGGAGGCCACGTGCTCAAAGGCAAGGAAGGGAAACTTCCTTGTTACTTGGTGGTTTTTTTTTTCTTCGCAAGTTTCTTACATAAATTGAGCAGGAATTGATTTTATATATGAGGAATGTTTCTCAGCACAAAGCCGAGGTTAAAAAAATCCCCAAATTAATCCCAAATTGTTAATTCCCAACACTATTTTCTGGCTCTTTTGAATCACAGTTTTATGATGTTAATCACGAGCGGGAGCCCAGGGCAGTTACTGGTTTTCTTTCTGCTTTTCTTACTTTTCTTTCTTCCCCATCACTGAGCGAGGGGGGTGGCAGGTTGGCCAAGGCTGCCCTGCAGCCTGGTCCCGCCACCCATCACCCCACCACCCACGGGCTCAGCACCGGTGTGGCCTCAGCACTGTGCAGCAGCCACCCTGGCTATCCTCCTGGCTGACACCCCAGTTCGTGCCACCCTCCTCTGCCACAGCACCCAGTGCCCACGGGCAGACCCATGGCAGAGCCACGACCGAAGCCGGCTGCAGGATGGTTTCCGTGCCCCACAGCCTCCTCCTTTCACCACACGGCCCTGCATGGTGTGGTGTTGGCAAACTGCTGCGGTGGCATGGCTCCCAGCTCCGGCTCCAGTGGTGGGGGCAACGCAAACCCATAAAGTCCTGCATCTTCAGCAAAGGCTCGCACGGGGCCGGGACCCAGGCTGGACCCTGCGGCGGGTGTGGAGGGGCATGCCCCGCACCCATCCCCAAAAAGTGCCTGGTAGCCCCTCCGTGCCAGGGCAGTTGCTTGGGCACACGGACAGCCTCCTCCACTCTGCCTGGGGAGGAAAAGCGCACCCGTCCTGCTGGGCGTCCCCAAAATAAGGCGAGAACTCCCTTTTGAAGTCCTCTTCAGATAGCAAGAAAAGACGGAGCAGTGTGTCAGGGACGGGGCTGTAGCGTGTCCCAGGGGATGCAGCGGTGTCCAGGATGGGGCTGTAGCACATCCCAGGGATGCAGTGGATGGGGGCACCTTCAGCACTGCGGCCGAGAGTTTCAGTGCACTCAGCAGCCACCCCGCACGGGGGGACCCTGCGCCCGCTCTACAGCCACCACCGCTGTCGCAGGGGATGCAGCGGGGCCGAGGCAGCTCTGCCAGCCCAGGCAGAGGGGCAGCGTGGCAGCACGGGGGGGCTGAGCCGAGAATCAGGGCTCACCCCCCTCTGCCAAGAATTAGCTTCGTGCTGCGCCCCTTCTATCGATGACAAATTTGGAACAGGCGACACAAGGTCCCTGATAAAAAGGAGCCGGGCAGAAAGGAGAGCAGCAGAGCCCAGGGCAAGTTCGTGCTCCTGGGCTTCTTTCTTTCCTCTTTTCTCCTCCTCCTCTTGGCACAGGGCGCTGTTATTCCCCCGTCTTCCTCCAGACCCTTTCCTCCATCCCCGGTGATCGCTGTGGCAACCCACAAACAAAGACAACTTCAGGGACTGCTGGCTCTGTCCCGGGATGCGGGGCCAAGCTGGAGAGAGAACCTGCAAGAGGGAGAGAAAAGAAGAAAGATGGGCTTAGAAAAAACATGCCATTTGGAAAGAGACAAATTGAGATGTTCAAAGGAAGATGGCAGGGGGAAAGAAAAGAGGAGAAGCGGGCTGCTTCAGGCAATTGTTGGGATCAAAGCCTTTGGGGAGAAGGAAAGAGGCATTCCCTGCCCTCCCTCTGCTTGAGATGCAAATCTCGGGTCTTTAGAAATGCACAGAAAAAAGCCTCCTTGAGGACATGAGTCTCTGGGAGAGCTGGGGGACAGCAGGGAGGGGTGCTGCGTGGGGTGGGACGACAGACTGGTGGCCTCCCCAGCCGTTCTGGAGCAGCTTGAGCAGGGGATGCTCGGGCAGGAGGAGCGACCTGGCGGAGCAGAGCCGCTTCCCTTGCCCACCTCCTCCCCTCGGCCTGAGTCCCCTTCCCTGCTTTTGGGACACTGGCGAGGCGCAGGTCTCTGGAGGGGCTGCCCCATGAGGATGCTTCCCACCACCCTGGCCCCTGAGGGCTGAGTTGCCCCTGAGGATCACAACCCCCTTGGACTGCGGTCAGACCTTCCTTTGGGTCCCCTCCCTGTGGGCCGATGGTGGGGTTGGTGCTGAGTCCTCTCTTCCCCGTGTTGCCCAGGTTTGCAGAGCCACAGCTGTTCTGGTTGACTCTCCTTGGCCATGGCCCCTGCCCACTCTCCATGGTGGCCACCATCACCTCACCTGCATTTCTCCCATCCATCCCCTTCTGCATCCCAGAGGAGAGTCCCCAGGCTCCCTCCACTGCGCCTGTGCTGATTTATCCTGCAGGACACCATCAGCACAGGAGGTGACATAGTCTGCTCGATGGGCTCAAAGCCACTTGGTTTCTCTTCCCAGCTGATGTGGTGTCAGTGTTCATGCCGGGACTTGAGCCTCCAGCTCCTGTGAGCTGCCAGGGAGGCAGCTGGACTCGCTGGACCCCCATCCTCAGCAGCATCCCAGGCCCCAGCTCAGGAGCCTTCTGGAGGGTGCTGGGATGTGGAGTACCCACCACCCTCTGGCAGGCTGGGTCTTGCTGCTGTCCCCTCCACCCTGTTCCCTCTTCCCTTGCGGTGGGATGGGACCCCACATGCTTCAAGCTCCTCAGTGCTCAACTCTGTTCTTCCTCCGCAGACTGTGACTCCTACTGCAAGCCAGCCAAGGGCAACTACAAGATTAACATGAAGAAATACTGCAAGAAGGACTATGGTAAGGACCTTCTCCCTCCCTGGCCCATGCTGGGCTTTGCTGCAGAGGCAGCCGAGGGCTGGCCACAAGCTGGCTGTGGGTCGGGGAGATGCAGATGTCCCAGGGGATGGGGAGCACCCAGCACGGAGAGGGGTCCCCAAATCAGCCCTCCCAAAGGTGCGATGGACAAGGCAGGTGGGGCTGCTGGGGACGGGCAGTTCCCATTGCCAAAGCTTGCTTTGGGGAGCAAGGCAAAGCATCCCCCATCACCATGCCTCCCCCTCTTTTCCCTCAGTGGTCCAGGTGAACATCCTGGAAATGGAGACGGTGGCCAACTGGGCCAAGTTCACCATCAACATCCTCTCTGTCTACAAGTGCCGTGACGAGCGGGTCAAGCGCGGCGACAACTTCTTGTGGATCCACCTGAAAGACCTGTCCTGCAAGTGCCCCAAGATCCAGATCAGCAAGAAGTACTTGGTCATGGGGATCAGCGAAAACTCCACCGACCGGCCAGGACTGATGGCCGACAAGAACAGCCTGGTCATCCAGTGGCGGGACGCCTGGACGCGCCGCCTTCGGAAACTGCAGCGGCGGGAGAAGAAGGGGAAGTGCGTGAAGCCCTGAGGGGTTTCCACCCATCCCGTCCCACCCCGTGCTCAGCCCCAGCCCGGCTGTGCGCTGCCAGACTGCGCCCAGAGACTCTGTACATATATATAGTGTGAATGGACTCTTCTGTCTATAGTGTATATTTTGGCAATGGTTTCCCTTTGTGTGTGCGTGTGCATGCGTGGGTGTGCGTGTGGGTCTTTTTCTCTAAGTGTGTATTAAAAATAACGCAGTAATGACAAACCTTTAATGAGGAGCAAAGCGGAGCGAGATCCTGTGCGTGCCTGTTGCCTGAAGGAGCTTGAAAGGGATTGGTGTCCTGCTCTGGGCATGCTGTTCGTAGCGCTCGTTTTCTAGGCTTTTCTGTTCCCTTTAACAAAGTCATCTTCTGCCCGGTGTTGACATCTGAGTTGACAGCTCTCCCTTCTTGAGCATCCAGGGCTTGCCTCTTCCTTGCTGTCTGAAAATGTGCTGCTGTCAGACCTCTCTCTGCCCTTCTCCTTGCCCAGTAGGAACAGGAGGACAGAGTCTTCTGTCCTTCATCCCAATGTGCGTACGGGCAGGCTGAGTGGAAACCATCCAACGCTGCAGAGGGACCAGCCTCAGGAGCTCCATCAGGAAGAACAAATGAACTTTTGCAAGGCCTGATTCTCTCGTGACCTCAGGTTTACAGGGAGCAGCTCTGCTGCCTGGGGCAGGACCCATGCGATGCTGCAGTGCTGTGGGGAGGAGTCAGGCCCTGGCAGTGGGTTGGTGGCCACTACCAGGCAGAGCTGTGTCCACCAGGCAGAAAGGGACAGACTTCACAACCCCCTGCCCGTTACCTGTCCTGGTGCATAGTCCAGGCGACCCAGCGGGAAAGACCTGGAGACACCCATTTCCCCCCCCCCCCCACCAAGGCTATAGCCTGCTCTGCCAGCAGGACCTGAGGTGGAGTGGACAGGCTGACCGGAGCCATCATGTATCATCGTCCATCCACCCAGGTCTGTGTCCCTATATTCTCAGCTGGTACCAACTGACATAATTCCACCCGTTTCTGTTGAGTTGACACCAAGCTGCCGTCTGCCTTGGTGTGCATCCTTCAGAGCTGGCCTGACTGTGTGCTCTCCTGGGAAGTAACGCTGTGCCCAAGGTTGTCCGAGGAGATGCACAAAGCAGAGGTGGCAGGAAGAGAGAAGAGCTTTCGTTGACCCACCTCTAGCCTTTTATTTCTTCTTCACTGTGTATTAGTCTCCAGTTCAAACAGACATCAGTATCTTCCCATGTTGAGGTTGTAGCTGTCTTGGCATAATAAATATGAGTAGAAATAATAGGTGATCTGACAATAGATATTCCTTTCCCTACAAACCTTGCCTTGCTTATTGAATGGCTCAGCGAGGTGTTGTAGTCTACATCACAGTCTTCCAGTGCTTTAGGATGATGCTTTGCCCTTTTGAGCCCACGGCAGCTTGCATGGAGTCCCCATCCCATGGGTGGTCTGGTGCTTCTGGGCTCCAGCATCCCAGGGTGGTGCTGGAGCCTGCAGCTGAAGAGACTGGTGGAGCACTGTCGGGGTTCAGGACAGGGGAGTTTGGGGAGTGAGGATCTAGGCCCTAGGGGATGTCTGTGTGGACATGCAGGTGCCCTAGTTGGGGAGCTCAGTGCATTGGTGAAGCTGCTGGAGATGCTGGAAGTGGCTTTTCAGAGATGCGGGAGGCCTGCAGTGCCATCTTTCAGGTCCCTATGCAGGGCACAGGCAGAGCTGGGGGAAGGCCAGAAGCTGAGGGGCAAAGGGTACTTGGGCTTGGATGAGCTGGTCCTGTGCCACACTCCGGACATAGACCCTTCCTTCCCTCCTCCAGCTGAGCTGAGGGGATCCTCCCATCCCCGGTTCCTCTTGTTCTGGTTGTCATAGGCTATCAGCCTCTGCCATGAGATGGCCCTTGAAGTACGTGGGCCACCCAGCTCTCCTCTTCCTCCCATGTCTGCTTGCACCCAGGAGCCCCAGAAGCAGAGCTGCTGCCCTTGCCCCAGGCTCACTCAGACCCCATGCACCCGACAGTCCTCACACAAGAGTCGGTGGTGGAACACCCCTTGGTTGTGCACAGCTGGGACTCCCATCGGCGTCATCCCCACGTCATGGGGTGTGGGGGCTCGCTGGCTCCTCTTGTCGGCAGCCACAGCCCACAAAGGAGCAGGGCGGCACCACTGCTCCATGGGTGTGGATGCTCCTCAGGGCAGGGCTACAGAAGGCACGTGCTTTCTCCAAGCAAGTACAGCCTTCAGGAGAGGCATGATGTGTCTGTGCTCCCCAAAAAGCGCTCTGCACAGCCTGCTCGGGCAGGAGGCTCCAGGGTGTCCTTTGGCACCTGATTTCTCCTCCCTTGAAGCAGGGCACCTAAAACTCTTTGAGGACTTCGGTGTTGGTGGTTGAAGTTCTCGATTTATCCTCCCAGACGGCTTTTCCCTCTTGTTTCAGCTCTGCCATCTGGGACTGCTGACGAGGAGGGATGGCTCCCAGCTGGTCTCCCAGTGCTCATGGGTGTCCTGCTGGGGCAGATCAGAGACACCGGGGCAGGACCACCACATACCCCATCGGCTGCTGCTGAGGAGAGGAGCTCTCCCTCTTTGGCTGGGGGATGTCCTAAAATCCTGGCCGAAGGACTGGAGCAGGCCACTCCGAATCTTCACGAAGGCTGCTGTCTGGAAGATGTTTTCCTGAATTCCCCTGCTTGTGTCACCCCGAAGTCTGAAGCAAGAATTCATCTTTCTTCTTCCTCTCCCTCTGCCCGGCACGGCCGGCTGGAAACCCCTGCACGCGGGTTTGGCTGTCCTTGGGACACCAGGGCTGGGTCACCCGGAGCTGGTGCCGGGGTGCCGAGCACGGTGGTGGAGGCACTATGGGGTTGCAGAGAGGTGCTGCTTGTCCTGCCCTGCAGCTCAGGGCAGGGCTTGGCGCAGACACTACCGCAGGCACAGTTTGGGGGAGGGCTGCAAAACCGGGGGCTGCTGTGCCATCCTCACAGGGGTGCTGCTGAGTTGGCTCTTCTGGCTGTGCCTTTCCATGCCCCGCTTGCCATGCAAGCAGCTCGCTGGGGAAAAGAGGCCCTTTGCAGAGAGGGCTGGCAACATTGCATCCAGCCTGTGTGCAAGCCTTGCACGGACCCCGCGCTGCGCAACCCCGCACCGCTGTAACTCTTCTGTCCGCGTTTAACTGAAGCCGGGTGCCAAATGCCAAAGCCGGAGGCATCCCCAGGTGGAGGAGGGACAACCCCGGCTGGGGAACCCAGCCTGCCAAGCCGTGCCTGACGCCTGCTGCAGTGGGTTTTTTGGGAGAAGTAATGCTGCCCAGGGGATTTAGACATGGAGCTGCGCCCAGACGCATATTTAAATCCCCACACACGTCCACATGCCTTTTTATCTTCTTTTTCTGCTTGCTTTATAATTTAAATGTATGACTGGATGGAGCAGATCCAGGATGCTGGTGGGATCCTTTGCGAGTCACCTCATGCAGATTTGGGGGTGGGCTCTGCTGTGCTTCTTGGGGTGCCCTGGGCCTGGCTGCTGGGACATGTGTCATGTAAATACCATCCCAAGGGCGCCCATGCAGAGGGACCCTGGCCCTGCAACGTGGTGGCATCTGTGAAATATGTAAAAAGAAAAGCCAGCGAATGTTATGGACCATAGCGTAACATATATAAGATATGTACGTTTGGGGTTTTATTATTATTTTATTATTATTATTTTTAATAACACGAGTCTAATAAGTACTGACCGCCTAATTCTGCGTCTTCTTTGCATGCACACCCAGTTTGCTTGTGGGCTGGGAAGCCGGGGCCTTTGCCAAAGGGTTTCTGTCTCCCATCACCCCCAGCTCTGCAGGTCAGGGCTGTGCTGACCCACAGGGTTTCATGAGTGCTGCAGAAACTTCCCCACAGCTTCATATCCGGACGTGAGTGGGCTCTGAGCATCCCCAGGTGCACCAGGGACTGACGGCTCATGGCTCATCGTGGCTCCCAGGCTTGGCTCTGCGGTTGTCCACCTGTCTGGGTACAACGGGGACGGCAGATCCCAGAGAGCTCTTCCACCTCACCAGGACTGGGTCACTAGCGTCCAGCCGACTTTCTTGTACTCATTGGACTCATCAGGCAAGTGGGGGGCTCTCCCCAAGCCCCCACCCACCTCCACTTCTCCGGCAGCTCAAGCATCTGGAGTTACCCAAAACCGGCAGGGCTTCACAGCCACGGAGGTTAAATAGCTGGAAAAACTCTTCCACCTTCCCATCACGACTCTCCAAGAGCTGTAACTGAAAAAAACAGAAACATTAATGATATTACTTCCAGTTTATTTTATTTAGGTATTGTTTTTATATACTCATTAATGGCTTATGTAATTATTTCATTGCTGTTCATAACACTAACATTGAAACAAAGCCACAGTTAAAAGAAAGAGCAATCAAGCCAAATTTCCAGTAGGCTTAACTACTTTCAAAGCTAATTTAAGGGGGAAAAAGGATAATTAGCAGTCAAACAAGGGGCTGCCTTCCTGCCTGCGTTGATGCAACGGGAGGCTGGTTGGCGCAAGCTCTGGCAGGCTGAAGCTGTGCTGGGGCACTTCCACGTCTGCCCACATCCACGCAGCCCCGGCCACCCCGTTGGTGCTGGGGAGTGCTTGTCACCGGGGGATGCTGCCAGAGCCCATGGGCGACGCAGGGCAGGGGGACTTGGGTGGCAGCAGGGGATGTCACGTGGTCCTGGTGGCCACGGCCAGCAGCCGTAGGCTTTGCAAGGGCAAGAGGTGCTGCAGCGCAACCCTGACTTGCCACAAAGTGCCACAATGAAGGCGGCGTACATTTTCCAAAACAGCTCTTCAAGGAAAAAAATATTAATTCAGCAAAGGATCTGAAAAGACTTCGGCACGCTCCGGTGCGCTCCCATTTCCCAGAGCACAGATCTCACGCACCCCGTGCAGCAGCTGGCTGAGCTCAGGCGTGCACCAAGAAACGCCGTGCCGGGACCAGCTGCTCTGGGCAGTGGATGCCTC
This sequence comes from Gymnogyps californianus, assembly GCF_018139145.2. Classification (NCBI taxonomy): domain Eukaryota; kingdom Metazoa; phylum Chordata; class Aves; order Accipitriformes; family Cathartidae; genus Gymnogyps; species Gymnogyps californianus. Next base: position 18,963,114 of record NC_059485.1, read on the forward strand.
GTCCCCACACGGGAAGGGCCAAAACGAGCACGCACGTTTTGCATCAGTGGTTTTTTTTTAACAGACCTTTTCCTAGTATTCAGCTGGGGCAAAATGTTTGAGATTCAAAGGCGACTGAAAGAGAGGCCAAGTTTGCAAGTTCCCCCCTGCCTTGGGACTGAATTTTGCAGCTGGTTAAAATTTTTCTCATTTCAAAATGCCGATGGACATTTTTCATGGAAACCCGAATTTGGCCAAGGAAAGAAGCAAAATGTGAGAATACTACAGAAAACTCGATGCTCTTTTTCCGTGTCGTCCAGCCAGCTCCACTCACGAGAGATCACAGGAGCTCAGACAACTGAACCCCAACCTTAGTGGACAGACAGATGGGTGGATGGGCAGACAGATGGATGCATACACAGATTATTTCCCATCATTTTGCTCTTGCTAACCAAAGTCCATATAAATAAAAATAGACCTGAATTCCACAGGAAAACACCTCCCTCAGGTGCAGCACAGTCGAGCAAAGAGCATTTTGCTTGGCCAGCGGGGCACAGCTCAGTGCTGGGCTCTGGAAACATGCTGCCTGGTGAGGAGCTGTGTCTCTAAGTAGGGGCAAGACCTACTTAGAGAGGCAAGACCTACTTGCTTGGCCCCTTGTCATAGCCTGACGTAGTCTCCTTGCTCTCCTTGCTCCCTTGATGATCTCTGGTACACAGAGCAACTTCTCTCCGTCCTGCGATGCTGATCCACGTGGGTCTTAGTAGTGGCTCCAGCTGTCGGAGAGGTGGCCCTGCCAGCCTGTCCTTTCCATGCTTCTGTGGTTATTAACATGGAAAAGTGGTGCTTTGTCTCCTGTGGATGTGGTGTACTAGGGAACGGTGACCTGCTGCCATCTCTCAGGTGTGGTGACCTGTTCAACCACCCCGCTCAGCGCCGCGTCCTCCGTCCTGGCAACCCTTGGGGACAGGCAGGGAAGGCAGCAGTGTCCGCAACAGTGGCCAGAGACCTATGGCTGGGACCTGCTGCTGAGGACAATGGCTCTGCACTCCCCCAAGGCCCAAAAAATCCCTCTCTCATCTGCCTTCCCCAACGTGATGAAAAGATTTCAAGTGATTTTCCCTTAGTCCTCCTGCAGTGAGACCGGAGATCACCAGCTCCCAGCAGAGCAGGTCTCCAGGGGCAAAGCCCGCACAGGCTCTGCCATGCCCTTGGTACCACAGCACTCTGTCCGCCACCCCTTACCCAAGCATGGCATTTTACTCGGTGCTTTACAACCCTCATAAGCCTCGTTAACCTCCCAAATTTTGCCTCCTAAGCAAACCTCGGCCTCTACATTTCCCAGCCCTCCTCCTGCCCTCCCAACCCTGACCAGGGCTCTTCCACCCACCTGCGGCCACCCAGGCTCCTGCCAGAGGGGCTGTAGGACCAGGGCAGGATACGCTTTTCCCACTCATGACCATGTCAGCCAAGTGTGCAGGGGGTTTAGGTGCTCCAGCCACTATCGTCCTTGCAAAATGATGTGAAATGTACTATTCTTCAAAACGCCAAGCATGTTTTTACAAGCCTTGGGGGCATTTATTACATCAGAGTTAATCACTGTGTCATTCATTCATTTGTTCATTTATTCCTTCATCCAATCTATCTATCTCCCCGTTCATCTTTATTAGGGCACAATTCACTGGTTAAACACATGCTCCCCATGTGTGCAGGATACCCGGCACCCGTGCGGGGCACGGGGGCACGGGAAGGCAGAGGCTCAGTTCAGCAGAGCCTGGGGAGCAGAGAGGCAGCTTCCCACATCGGCCGCGCGAGGGGAACATGAGGAAACCATTAATCGATGGGCTGGCCCATGCCGTGTTTTCCTAAGGAAGAGCCGAAGACGGGGAACGGCTGGGGTCAGCGGGGCACCATCTGGAGAAACCCGTCGACTCCCTCCTGCTGTGGTTTTCCCACCTCAGCAGCGATGGAGAGGACGAGGCAAAAGAGAAGAGCGGTTCTCACCAGCGCCCTGGGGATGGGGCGACCCTGCTGCACCCCGTGACCTGCATCCGAGCTGCGTTGGCCCTAAGGCATCGCTGCAATGTTGCACCGTGATGTTTGCCAGTGGCACAAAAAGACCATCCCACCCAGAGATGCTGCTGCCCCAGTAGAGCCGTGCTGGTCCCCTGTGACTCGGGCTCAGCATCGCTCCGCCTCCTTCCAGGCTTTCACGGCTCAGCTGCTGCCACAACCTCAACCCCCCCATTTCATCCTCTGCCATTCATGTCACCAGCCTGCAAGGCACAGGACCTGGGTGGAATTGTTTGTTTGGGGGGATGCTACATCTCCGTTAAGTCAACGACAGGCTGGAGGCCTCCGCACGGGGCAGGATCAGGCCCTCACTGCTGAGCCACCGGCCGGCATCCGTTGAAGTGAGTCCTCTATTTACACAGCCACTGTGAGACTCAAATAAACAGCTGATGTTTTCATCTTGGACAAGACGCACTACCCTGAAAGCTTGGAGAACGGGCCTCTCCGCTGTCAAAATAAACACCACCCGCCGCTTCCCCCTTGGTGCACCCACGCGATAGGAAACCATTGGCCTTTGTTTATTGGGAGGAGCAGGGAGAGGTGGCACTTCCAGAAGATGTCTGGTGCTGGGGGCGTTTGGAGGAGGGATCGCCTGTCGGAGAGCCGGCAGCAGCCAGCCCGGGCGCACGCAGCCGCCAGCTGACCCCTGGGTTTGTCACAGCAGGGACCACGGTCCTGCTCATGGCACAGGGAGAGAGGGAATGGAGACGGGGCAGAGCAGACCCAGCTCAGCACATCCGAGGGGTCCGGAGGCGCCTGGGTCGGGTCTCTCCCCAGCACCAGCATCCCCATAGAGACCTCTGAAGCAGCACCGTAAAGCCGGGTGCTGCATCCTGCCTGTCCCCTGCCTGTGCCCTGCCAGACAGATGACAGCGGGAGCAAAGCTGCTCCAACGCTTGCAGCTCCGGGGCTGTGCAATGGGTCGCTAACCTGACCTCATGGCCATTTGAGGCTTTTGGTATGTGGTGACTCTTAAGTGTCCCTTCCCAGTGCTGCTGGCCACCCAGGCTGTGATCCCTGCGGCCCCGGGGCCTGGCCGGGACAGGGTCAGTGCTGCTCAGGTCGGTGCCCCGGGAGCCCTCAGTGCTCTCCATGCCGTGACGGCAAGGGTTTGCTCTTCCATCAGGAAGCCCAGCAGAGCCTGGCACACTCTGGCTCACATCTCGAGCCAGAAATCGGGGTGGCTTTGGCCAGCCCACCCATACGGACCTTCACACTGTCCCTTTTCCAGCAAAGCTGGACAGTACCTGGAGCTGGGAGTGAGGCAGGGTGGCTGAAGGGGGCCGGTGGGGTGGCTGGGCAGCGCTGTCACTGTCACCGGCAAGGCTCAGATATTCCTCCTGCCCTGCCCAGGTCCAAGCTGTGCGGCAGCAGCCCCATGGGTGCTGGTCCCAACCTCCATCCCCATCCCTCGCTCCAGCGCTCAGCTCCTCGCCTTCAAGAGCGATCCCTTTCCATCAACCTGCCGGCTCACGTGGGGAAATTCCCGGTCTTGTCTGTTATGCAAAATTAGCTCTCAGGGAGCGCCTGGTGAAATCGCGGGGCCTTCGTCTGCTCCGGGTGCTTTCAGACTTTTCCCTGGCATCCACCGGGATGGCCATAAATCTCCGCTACTGCCTCCGAGTCGAACATTTCCTCCGAGTCCCATTATTAATTTTCTGAAAGATCCCATAAACCCCCAGATGGAAAAATACGGAGATATTTGCACATGTGCCGTAAAACACATTGCCCATCTATTTCAAATGGATGTGGCAATATATAAAACATACTTAGGGCATGAGCCAGGTTTCACGGTATTTAAACAAGGGGGCATGATGTAATTGGAATTTACAGTATAGGAGCAGATTGAAGCTGGGACTTGGTTGTGTACCATATATCTTCAATCTCCTGAAGATTTGGCCTGCTTTATAATGCCAAATGCCTTTTGTACTTGTCACCTATATTTTAAATGGATGAACAGCTCCTTTCGTGAAATATAACGGTTGGAAAATATGTATTTTTTCCATCTGAATTTTGCAGCCTCTCCGGAGAGGAGAAATCTGTTCTGTCCCTCTGCAAACAGCACATATTCCCAGGGATGCAGGTGTCTCAGAGCTTCGCTTCCCTTGTTCCCCTGTCCGGACGGCTCCTGTCCCTGGGCAGCACGGTGCCACCACCTCTCCTGCACCACAGCCTTGAGCCCCGGAGGCTCTGCACTGGGGTGAGGATGAGGACCTGCTGCCCACAGCCACTGTTCCATGGGGCAGGAGAGGGTGGTGAGCCCCCGGCGCTGCTCCCTGATGCTGGGAAGAGCAGCCAATTCTCCAGGCGCTGCTGGCAGGAGTGTGGGCAGGAGGTGCTCCAGGCAGAGAGCATCTCCTGGAAGAGATGTCACCATCAGGTCCCCAAAAAAGATGCTCTGGCAAAGCCTGTCAGATGTGCGCACACCTCCCTGCAGCCCCTTGAAGCCAGCATTGGGGGGAGTAGGGGGCGATGGGAAGGTGATGGGAGAGCCGAGGATGCTTAGAGGCCACCAACAACAGGGCTGTCCCCAAGCTGTCGCCGTCACCAGTGCAAGCACCCCTCTGCCACCCCTCCCCAGGACAGGGCAGGCAGACGGGCGCAGCAAAGCTGGGGATTTTTTGGCTCCAGCAGCCCAGTTCCTCCCAGCAAGGTCCTGGTTTCTCATCCCCTCCCCACGCTGCTGAGACCTCCTGCAGTGCTCACCACTCTAGGGGATCTCTGGGGAGGTGGGGGGGCCCCAGAGGGGCTGCAGCAAAGCCGGTCGCTGCCTGCTGCACCCCCTCCCTGCCTCGCCCGCGCCCTTCCCATGGCACCCACCTGGCCCAGGAGGACCCACCAGCATAGAATGGGGTCTGCGCCCCGGCGTGGGAAGATGGTGCGGCCCCATAGTTAGGGCATGGAGATGCTTACATGCCCTGTCCGAGGGACAGGTGTCCCTCCACAGCCTGGAAATCTCCCGGGCTCCCCCGGCCAAAGGGAAAGGCAAAAAAGGGAAAGGCAAAAGATACCAAAGCATAAAAATTGAAATTTTGCTCATAGATGAGCTGGTGGCTCCATCCCAGCCAGTCTCGCTGGTGGGCTGTGGGTGCAGGACTGATGGCACCCTGGTCCCCAGGCCACGAGTGCCAGGGTGCTGTAGGGCTCTGGGGTGGCTGTGGGCACTCAGAGGGGTTCTGGGGAGCCCATCTGCAAGCCTGGGGCAACGAGAAGGTGTCAGGAGCCCCCCATGCCTGCCAGCTTCAGGCAGGGCTGGTGGACCTGGTCTGGCCAAAGTCACTGGCCCTCTCTCCACCCTCCTCCAAGCATCCAGGGGGATCGGATAAGGAATTTTTGAAAAATGAATGAATCAAGTCGTTCCCTTCCGGCAGAAGGAAAAGCCCTCCAAAAAATGTCAGTTAGAAATAATCCAAGTGATTTATTTGGAAAATTTTGAAGCGCAGGTCCTCCCAAGAGCCAGGATGGCCTCTCGGCCTCGCTCTCCAGAGCCAGGAACCAAGAGCCAAGACCCCGGCTCCAGGGCAGGAAGCCTAGAAACTCTCATAGCCACGGCTCAAGCTGGAGCCCAACGGAGCCACAGGCCACCTGCAGCTGAGCCAGGACCAAGACCCCACAAGCCCACCCGGAGCCAGAGCTGAGCCTCCCCGGGGCTCTCCAGAAGCCGGGGTCCAGCCTCCCGGGGACCGGGCTGGATGCCGAGGAGGGGGCCGGTCAGCTGGCTCAGTTCAGGCAAACTGGCTTTTTCAGATGGTAAAACCAGTCTGATTGGGAATTTTCTAACTAGCCCTGGCTCTTGACCATCAAGTATTGTGCCGGCCGTGGATGAGACACAGGGGCTGGTGCATGCTAGCTGCTGGTGTGGAAACCAGGTTATTTCTCCTCGGCAGCCCCTGCACACACCACGCCAGTGGCAGCCCCTGCGGTGCCGTCCTGCAGGACCTTTTCCTGCTCCACAGCTCCAGACTTAATTCCCGCTCATGAATGAGCTGAACTGCTCTGCAGAATTGTGTTAGCAGCCATATGTTAGCTGGACAGTACTTGTGGTTTCTGCAGACCTCAAGAGACCTCCTCTATCATTTTCTGAAGGGCTCTTACTACCAGACAGAAGGTCTCTGAGGGTTTCTCGTGAGCTTCAAGTGTGTAACAGCACAGTGAAAACTCCTCAAGAAGGTTGTGTGTGTGTGCATTTCCAGCCCTCAGACCTCTTGGAGACCCAGCTATCAGAGGCTGTTGAGCATCAGCTCTTTGAAAGCCAGGAGCCTCTCCGTCATTGCCGCAGGGGAGGCTAAATAGGCAGGCATCTGGAACCACTTCCCATGTTTGAGAGTCTGGACTTCACCAGGCCAAAGAATCAGCCTCACCTACTGCTGAATTTTTGGCTAACTCTCATGGGACCTGTCCTGCAGAGGTGTTGGCATGAGCCGGTCAGCACCATGAGCTGAGTGCTGAGTTAGAAGTGCTGGTGGAGGTGCTTGGCTCCTCAGTCGCTCTGGGGCCAGTGGCAGGTTTCTGGCACAGATTAAATGACGTAGAGCTGCGTTCTGCCATCTTAATGGCATGTTTCTCTGAGACGAGCTCTCCCAGGCTTGTTGGTAGTCATCCACAGGATGCCATCACGTTGCTTCTCTAGGCTGACTGCAGTGGTCATTCAATATTTTGGCTCATTAATTCTAAGGGGAAGGGGAACGCAAAAAACCGAGCTTTTCTTGCGCTCCCCCCATGGCGCTATTTGTCAGGCTACCGTTACAAATGTAAGAAGAGGAGAAAGCAGATGATTTAAGCCCCATGGCTTTATCTAAGGAGTCTACAAAACCCTGCAGGGAAGGGGTGAGATTGCCAGAGGCTGGGAGCATTCAAACCCAGGCAAAGCAGCTCTGACAAATGAATGGAGCTGGAGGTGATGGCTCAGGAGGGGATAGCACAGATAATGGGAGACAGGCACTGCGCTAGTGATTCTCTGCCTGAAGAGATTGCAGATGGAGCTGCTCTAGGACATCAGAGATACCTGAGGCCTTTGTCTGTATGGCACACAGCAGGTACTGACGCTGCGGGGCTGACCGGCACAGAACAGATCTTCAGCAGGAGTCAGGAAACATGACAGAGAAATCATGTTTCTGCATCTCTGGATCTTCCTTTCACATTCTCACCACCCTCCTCCATCTTTCTCTTATTCATCTCTCTTGCCTTTGACCTCTCCCCTCCTCCTGCCAAACTTTCTCTTTTCCCAAGTTTCTTGCTGTTTGGCTGCTTGTTCTCCCATTCCCGTCAGGGATGATAGATCACCTCTTCAGATGAGCGTCATCAACATACCAGACTCATCCTTCTTTTGACCTCCTCGGCTCTGTGCCACTTCCAGGAGGTAAGAACTGGACACAATTACGCTGGAGAGGAGATCACCAGTCGACCCAGTGAAACAGGAACCGTTCCATTCCCCTTTTTTCCTCCAGTCACAAGTCCTGCCCTCGCCAGTCCTGCATGTTCAGTGGAGACTGCACATCCCTCCAGCCGTCATGCTGTGCATCCAGCTGGGGCACCTCATGCTAAAGAGATGGTCACGTACACATGCCCCTCTCTTTCTCTTGATCTCCCTTACCTTGCTCCCTCCTTTCCCTCCCCCAACACACATCTGCTCACACAGTTCCAGAGAATTCATTTCATCTCACCATTGAGCCGTTTATTTCTTTCCAGAGAGTTAAAAGCCTGTCTCCCTTGATTTAGTGAGTCAAGAGTGGCTGGGAGGGAGGGGGGAGAAGAAAAGAATGAAAGAAAGAAATAAAATAATGAAAAAAAGGTCTTGGGAACATCTGGAGTTGCTCTTAAGCAAGACGCAATATTCTCGGCCAGATGTTGAGTGACTGGCTTCTACTTGGGAAACGTCAACATGTCAGACGTCGAAATCCCACCCGACACCACCTTCCCTTCCCTCCCTGCCCCTCTTCGCCTCCTCCTTGTCCTGCTTTGGTTGTGCTGCCTGCATCATCCCCCAGGGATGGCACTGAGAGGAAGGAACGGTTTTTCTGGGACCTTGATGGGTGTCACCGGGAGGCATCAACGGCCCGAGCTCGTCACTTGGAAACAACTGGTTCACCAAGCAGAGGGATATGGAGAGGCTGGGTGAGCTCACAGTGGTGCTGCCTGCGTTGGATGAGGCAGAGCCAGGCATCTACAAGTGGTTTCAAAGAGCTGGGAATAGGACTGCAGCAGGACCGTCTGGGCGGTGAAGCCATCTGAGATCTCTGGCAGCACGGCTTTCCCAGCAAGGCAAAGAGAAGACCTTGCTCAATCCCTGGGTGAACACAGCTGAGCAGACAGCTGCCAGCGAGGCAGGAAGGGCACAGGCACGCAGGCAGTCTTGGGGCCGCTTCCCCAGAGGAAGGAGCTCTTGGACAGACCAGTCATACTGAATCATCGTCGTCACTGTAAATGGACTATGAGGATTTATAATGGCTTCAGAGCTGGCCAGGCAAGCAGGGAGAGCACGTCAGTGAAAGCCGATGTAGCCGAGGGGATGATGTCCATCCCGAGCCGGACACGCTCCGTGTACCGCAACACCCCACTGCGGCATGAGCGGCAGCTGCTGGAGGTGTCATCCCTCACGGGCTGGACGCGGCACATCTGTCAGCTGCCCAGGCCAGCACTGCAGAGCACTCTGCTCTTGGGGGGTGCCCCTCTGCCGTGCCCTGGACGCGGTCCATCACCCCCCACCCATCCGTCACTGAGCCAGCGCATCCAGCAGCGCCACCCAGGGATGCTTGGGAGTGAAATATTCCTTCTTCCCGCTGGTGGTTTATAAAATATGAGCCGTGACGTGAAAAAGCAGAACTGGGAGTTAATCAGAGGAAAATCCCAATAGGCTGCTCGGGAGGAGGACTGGCACCCCAGGACAAGAGCAGTGCTGGGTGGCACCTGCCACGCCAGGCCAGCTCCTTCCCCGTGCTGGATGCCCTGCAGAGGCTGAGGTCCATCCGTTTGAGCCTGACCACCTCTTCTACACCTCTGGCCTCAGCTCCCAGTGCTGTTACTCCAGGGCCAAGCCATGGCCTCCTCTAACCTGCTGCTCTTCAGCTTCGTACAACCCAGGGCGTGGGCTTGGCTGGTCCAGGGGAGTAACCATGGCCAGGACCATCCACCTCCCTTCATTCACACCATCCCGAGGATCAATAAGGAACAGGACCAGTACTGCTGCCAGGCAAACCCACTGTCTGGGGCCTTGTAGGTGGCTTTCAGCTCCCACATCTCATTATGGTGGGTGCCAGGAACCCAGAGTTTATGGCCAACCGTATGGGTTTTTCGGGAGCTGGAATCTATCCTCATGCCTCAGTGGTGTCTGAGTACCAGGACAAGCTCCCCAGGACTCATCCAGGGCCTCTCACACATCAGAGGTTACTCTGGGTGCACAAAGCACCACCGATGTCTTTCCATGTCACTGAGCTGGACCAGGTTAAGCAGAGACCTCCCTCCCTCCCCAGCGAGAGTGGGAAATGAAGGATGGAGAAGTAAAGGACAGCTGAGCCATTTGCCATCGCCAAACCCTGCCTGCATGTGGTTACCTCAGCAGGCGTTGCAGTGTCAGAGGGCTGTGATGGCTGGGACTTGCCCACAAGAGGCTCTGAGTCACGCCAGCAGTGCCCATGCCCAGGCAAAACCTCCTGCTCAGAGAGGGGTCCCTTTGGGTGCTGCTCTCCCCGCCTCCCCACCAGCTGCAGGGTCCCAAAGCCCACTCATGCCCTTCGGTTATTGCCTGAAGTAGCTGAGGAATCACAGCCAGAAGGAACATCTTCTGCCTCTTAAAGGCAGGGACCGGGACCACTTTAGCCAGCGTGTGGAGGAAAGACGCAGGACCAAGGCACGTGTCTGGGTCTGCCTGCAGCCTTCCCTGCACTTCTTTCCTTTTCCTGGACCGAAAAATAATAGCTGAAAGGCATCTGCCGAGAGCGCAGGAGCAACCCAACCTGGGGGGCTTTCCAGCTCCCCATGGCGCCATAGTCTCCTCTCGCCCAGCACAGGCGATGCTGCAGAAGGACACACAGTCCTCCCATCTCTGCTGGTCCCAGCCCTGCATGTCCCAGGCTGGGCTCCCCGTGGCCAGGAGAGGGGGGACCTGCCGAGGAGGTGTCAGCTGTCCCACTTGCTCAGTGGAGGTCTGCAGCAGGAGGGCTTGGTCCCCGCCATGACCTGATGCATCAGCAGGGAAGGTCTGGGGGAGAAGGGACTGCCACTGCTCGGGGGTGACCTTTCTCTGGGTGCCCAGAGCCTTCATCTCCACGTGGCATCAAAGCTCTGTGCTCCACCCTGCTATGAGGGGGGACATTTACTGCCCTTAATCCAGGGAAGGGTTACCAGGATATGATCTGTATGGAGACAGAAGCATCTCTGAGCAGCGAATCAAGTTCTGGTCCCCTTTCTGGGGGAGCATCCCTCCCCACACTGCCTGGGGAAGCCCTGACCCTCTACCCCTCCACAGGGATGGGATTAGCGGGACCCACCCCCACATCTTGTGGGGTTCCCTCTCCCTTGGACCAAGCCACCCTCCAGAGATGGAGGCGGGGCGGAGCGGGGTGACAGTGCCAAGAACGGGCACCGGACGAGCAGGATCCGCCATGAAACCCCCACGGGGCGTCCCCACTCCCGCGCCCCCACCCCACGGCAGCGGGGCAGGGTACCCGGTGGGAGTCGGGGGCCCAGAGCACGGGCAGCTCGGGGCAGGGGTGGCACGGGCTCAGGTGGCCGCAGCGGGGGCGTGGGGCCGGGGGCGGCCGTGGTAATGACAACCAGGTGAGCGGGCGGCGATAAGCCCCCAGGAATGCGGCAGCGGCAGCTGCCGGCCCACGGCTCGCTCAGACCTTGGATGGGCCAATTAAGTAAATAGAAAATTTGGAGCGCGGGATCAAAGCCGGAGCGCACGGGCTTTATTTATTTGGAAAAGGTCAGATTATATTGGCAGATGTGTTAAAGGAAAGAGGAGAAAAAAACCTTTCAAAAACATTGGCCCTGATTTGAGGTTTCCTGACGGGCGGGCCGGGTTTTTTTTCTTTCTTTTCGGGCCACGGGTGGGTAGGAGTGCTGGCAGCGCGCGGGGGGCGGTGGGAAGGGCATGTCCGGCAGACTTGCCCGCACCGGGCTCGCCGCCCCTGCCCACCCGCCTCCCGGCCGCCTCTGCCAGCAGCACCAGCCTCAGAAACAGGGGTCCCTCTGGCTCAGGGCCCACGCCCCATCACGTCACGCTGGCCGCAGTCCTCTGCAGCTGGCCCCTACACTGCGGTCCTCCGGCCGGCCAGGGAGGTGGTCTCCAAGGTGGACCTGATGGGCTCTGCCCACCGCTTCCCTTCCTGGCCCCCCCCAGCAGCTCCATTGGTGCTGGGCTCAGCATGCCGAGGTGATGCCGCTGTCCACCCGGTGCCACCCTGGCTGTCCCTGGCCATGCCGGGTCACCATCCCACCACTACTCTGCTGCCTTTTTGGTTTTCCCAGCCTGTAGAGGTGGAAAGCCCACCCAAGCTGTGCCCAGCATCACCTTGCTCTGCCCATCCTGCCTGCAGGCTCACTCTCCCGGGGGGCAGGGGAACCCCAGGATCGCCTCTCATCAATGAGCCTGGGACATTCCCGGTGCCATCAGCACTGCCAGCAGTATCTCCAAGCTGGTGCCCGGGCTGGGGCTGGACTGGGTCCCCCTGGCTCCCACTCCAGATCACCACCTCCCCACAGGTGCTCGGCCAGCCCCCCAACATTGCAAATGGGGACAGACATCACCTCCTTTAGCACCCCAAAACTGCGGGAGGGTCATGCAAACCTCAGCAACCCACATCCCCAGGCTTTTCTCTGCTTTCCCAGAAGCAGCGTGGGGGTCCCAGCTGGGGAAACTGAGGCAGAGGGGCAGGAGGGGAGAGGGGCGATGTGGTGCGGGCAGCGGAGGGTGGCAGCATCCAGCACCAAGGTGGGAAGGCGGCGGGAGGGACCTGCGATGGGGGAGAGGAATGTGTTCGCCCGGGCAGGAAATTGTTGGGCTCGGCAAGCGCGGGACCCGCCTGCTAAGAAAACAAGTGGAGGCTGAAAGGCAGCGGGGGCGCAGCGCCCGGCGGGGGGGCAGGAAGAGGACTCCGGGGGCAGGAATGCCGGCTATGTTCCCACTCCGGGCAGGTGTGCCGGACCCGCTGCCGGACCCGCTGCCGGCCCGCGCCAAAGCTGCAGCTCGGCCGTGGGAGCCCCTTTTCCTCCGCACAGGCAGGCGTGGAGGGGAGCAGCAACCCTAGAGTTGCAGGCAGCTCCTCTTCTAGTCTTGGCCTGGCCCTGCCTCAGTTTCCCCAACCTGCGCATCAGCCACGCGTGGTGGCGAGCCCCATCCCGGGTGTGCTGGCAAAGGCACGAGCTGTCAGCAGGGCTGAGAGCTGCAGGGCTTTGCTGTGCACGGCCCTGGACCTCACTCAGAGCCATGAGCAAGGGAGCTTCTGATCTCCCATGTCCATGCTTATGGAGAAGGCAACCCCTGTGTCACTGCTGGTCACTCTGCCGGGTCTTCTCCGGCTGCACGCCGGGTGCCACAGGGGTGATGGGGCGCGGAGCAGAGCCCACAGGGATGGGAGCGGGTCAGACCAGGAGCAGAGGGAGAAGCCAGGGATGGTCCTGCTGGAAAGGGCTGGTGCGAGGGGGTACGGCCACAGTGGTGGCCAGGGTCAGGGGGTCCCTGATGTTGGCAGCTGCCTGCTGGCTGGTCCCCCACGGGGCTGCCGCCGCGTGGCCACCCCGACCACCCGCCCCGCCTTGTCCACACCAAGGGATGCTCGGTGCAGTCCTAGGATGCATTTGCATCCGCATGGACATTTCTGGGTCCTTTCTGTTCCCTTTATGGGACAGCATGGCATGAAATGCTGCCTGGATCACGGCGCTGTTTAGAAACTCCACTGGCATGTAATACAATATCTGGCAGGAGCGTCTACGACTTTATCTGCAACAGATCAGGTTGGAGCAAAACCTTCTGAGACAGCATCTGGAAGTGGTTTAACCTTCGCCAAGTTTTGCATGAAATACCAATTTTCCACCCCTTTCATTTAGTTTATTGAAATTAGGAGGGGAAACTCCCCCTCCTCCCTTCTACCGCTCCCCTCGCCCCCGGGTTCTCCTCTGGGGCAGCTCAGCTTCTCAGAGCTCTTCTGGAAAAGCTGAAGACGTCATGGAGCTGCGTCTCAGGCTGGGGAGCACCTCCCCATGCTGTGACAGGCAGCAGGGCTGCGCCTGCACGGCTGTACCGGAGGTGCCTGTGATGAAGGCAGCTGCGCCGGGTTGCAGGCAGGCAGCCGAGGCGGGTTGCAGGCAGGCAGTCGAGCCAGGTTGCAGGCAGCAACGGGAGCAGGATGGTGGTGGGGGAGCCCGTGGTGGCCAGCACTGAGAGCGGTGGAGCAGGGATGGGTGCAGCATCCTGGGGCAATGACCTGAGGGAAAGTCCCGCTGTGCTGAGTAGGGACACAACTCATGACGTGGGACCTCAGCAGGAGCTGTGCGGAGCAGCCGGCGGCATCACAAGCTGGCTGTGCCAAGCTGCTACCGACACCGAGCTTTCAGAGAAGGGATATTTTAACCAAACCTGGCATTTTCACCCCAAGCTCCATCATGCCGAGCCGCAGGCCCTCACTGCAGAGCAGGGAGATGCGAGCGGCTGAGCAAACCATCGCACACACTGGAAAATCCGGCCAAATTCTGTACTCGGCTTCAAACTGCTCAAGCAGCTGCCGGGCTCCACACTCTCTCCTTGAAATTTCCCTTGAAAATGTGTCACTTGAGGCAGAGGGACAGAAAGGGACAGCTTTAGGAAGGGCAGTACCGGCCCTGCCACCAGCTCTGCTTGCAGGGAGCCGCCAGCCGGGTCCCAGGAGGTCCTGAGGGGCCAGCTCGCACATGTGCCGTGTTTGCAGGATCCGAGCAGGTGTTTTTAGGATGGAGCTGGCACATCGGCTTTTGGGACAGATTTGCATGTGTTTGCCCATGCGAGGTGGGGGCTCACGGCGGGACTGTGTCGTTCCTGGCATAGGGCAGAGGCAGTATGTTGTCCCACGGGAGAGCTGGCAGGGGACGAGGAACTGGCTTTCCTCCCACTGTGGGGACGAGGGTCAGGGGACAGGGACATGCCAAGGCCCCTGGCCAGGGGAGATGTGCTGGAAAGCCGGGAGCTGCACTGCCTCAGCAAGAAACTTGCGTATTAAAATAACTTCCATCTTCCAGGTTGGAAACACATCCCAGATCTTGCCCGGCGGGAGGTGGTGTGGGCAGATGCCCAACTGCCTGCAGCTCCCACTGGCACAGATCCATTGCACCACGGGGACAGTCCTTGCAAGCTCTTCCCTGGACATCCAAGGAGCATGGGGAGTGTGTCTGGGGGCAGCACCAACGCAGGCTGCATTACACAGCCTGGACATCCCCCTCCAGGAAGAGGGATGGGGGGTTATGAGGCTGCTCATCCCCTTGCTGGCCCTGGGGACCTGGGCTGGAAGCAGCCAGCACAGCACAGCTCTGCGAACCAGATCGTGGTGCAGGGTTCAGTCCTGCAAAGGTCCATCCCCACCATGATCCCAGCCCTCCGAGGCTGGGGGTCTGCGCTGGCTCCCCCGTCGCTGCGCAGCTCCGGCCCCGGCCGTGCCGTAGCTTCCCGCTGGGCTGCAGCGCGGCCAGGACCATATGTCCCTGCGATGCCGCGATGCTGCTGCCAAGGCTGAGCATCACTTCCCGCCGCTCCTGCTCCTGCAAAAGGGGGATGGAGAGAGATGGGGCCCCGTTTGCACATCCTTAGGATGCAGTGGAGTGGGGGGGGCCTTTAGCCCCGCCATGGCCAGGGTTGCTCTTCCACCCTGCCCCGGGACCTGTTGCAGCAGGGATGGAGGAGTCCTCTCCTGCCCCATGGGGTGGGCTTTGGGGAGTCCTCCTCTCCTGCACAGCCCCACAGCCCCCCAACCCCTGCTCCTCCACCCTCCCACCCCACTGCCCCCACGAGGGGCTGGAAGGGCATTTGCTTTCTGCTGGCGCGGGTCCACGCGGAGCCCGGCTGCCAGGCAGGGAGGGGAGGCGAGGCTAAGCCAAAAGCTATAGAGCAAGGCATGTGAAGCTCAAGGTTTAGCTGTCCTCGTCCCTGTCCTTCTCCTCCCACCCCCCGTCCCCAGACGACTGTGCCTTTCCCATATGCTGGCAGGGCCAGGCTGGCCGGGAGCTGGGCCAGAGCGGAGCAGCGGATGCACCCGGCTGCAGCAGCCTTGGGCTCGGGGGCTGCGCCGAAGCCCTTCTGCTCTGGGGAGAAAGGAGGGGCTGCCGAGGGCTCCAGGAGCCTTCCCAAAGCCAGGCACTCCCCAACACGTGCTGCTGCCTCAGCGTCCACCCCGTGTCCCCATCCAGCCCTGGCCCTGCAAGGGGTGGGCACAGGCTGGGGCTGGGCCATGGTGCAGGATGTGACCCATGGGGGTGAGCCTCCCCGGGTACCCGTCCTGGGCACTGTGCTGGGCACTGTGATTGGCAGGACACGTCCATCACTGCTGCTGCTGTCAGCAGGATGGCACTCATCCTCTCTGCCAACATTCTTGCGGGGTGAGGGGCAGCAGAACCTTTAGGGACCCCTGGAAAACCCAAGCTCCATTTTGGGTTATGAGGTTATAAGAAGAGCCAGCCCCCCCCGTCCAGCTGGATTTCAGCTCCTCCTTCTGCTGCCTCCCAGCACTCCTCGGGGGTCCCAGCCTGCGCTTCACAGCTGGGGAAACTGAGGCTCGGCAGGTGGGAATGTGTCCCAGCCTGGCCTCAGCCAGGTGCCACCAGCATCCCCCTGGGATCTGGGGATCCCCTGCCCTCACTGGGAGGTGTCCATCCCTGCAGCATGCCAGTATGGAGGTGGGATGTGATGGTCTCCTGCACACCAACAACCCCTCTGGGGTTTCTTCCATGCGCTTGGTGACGGCTCCATCCCTTTCCCCAGAGTGGGAGCCAGCCAGCACAGCCGCTGCAACCAGCCCTGCTCCTCCACCCGGCTTCTCCATCCCCGGGCTCCTCCATCCTGCAAACCCCCAGGGTGTCCCAGTGCCCACAGCCTCCTCCCTGCACAGAGTTGCACCTATTTAATTAAAGGTGTGAAATGATCTCATTAAATCAGTGTTGGGCTCTTTGTCCAAACTGCTCCCACAGCTTACGAATGGCTCGTTTCCACTATGTTTCATCCCCCCCCCCCTTTTTTTGGCTTGGTTTCCAAAGCAAATGAGGTTTCTGCAGTCGTGGTATGTGCGGGTATGTCTCTCTGTCCAGCTCTATAACTTTCAAAGCCACCAGCCAATTTCAACAGGAGTCAACGGAGGGATGGAGAGTTCAGAGATGCTCCGTCCCCACGTGTCCCATGAGAAGGGTGGGAGATGCTGCATCCCCAGCCCTGCTTTCACTGGACACCGGAGGAGCCAGATGGGAAAACAGCCTTGAGACACAAATCCCCAAGTCAGGGCTCACCCCCAGCAGCCCCAAGAATAATTTGCTCTTTCCTACTGGAAATTTTGCCTGCATCGATGCTGCTGAGGTTGATTCACTGCAGGAGCCTTTTTGACTGCAACCCCAATTTTAAAACACTCTTCCCGTTTAATAATAACAACTGAGGAAGAGGAAAGGAAGAGCAAGAGCTGAGCAGCGTGAAACTTGGCCAGGGCACTGCGGGGGGAGCTGTGACAGTGCATACAGCTCACACCAGACTACCCAGCTAGGATGCATCCCTATGGATTAATATTAAATCCTGCCAATAAATCAACCATGGAGGTGCTTTCTAGCCTGGGTCTCTCCCTCGGGATCTGGCAGGCAGAGGGATGCTGTTGCATGGGGATGAAGACGACCTGACCACAGGCTCTCCCCTCCACTGCCACGGTGAGCATCAGGCAGGGGCTGCCTGGCACAACCGGCTGGCAGCAGTGATGCCGTGGGGTCCCGGAGGTGCTGACTTGTCCCTGTCCTTGCTCTTCTGCCACTGCCCTCCACTGCAGTCCCTTCACCCCCTCCTCGCTCCCGCTCCCAGCTCAATCCCTCGCTCCCCCCTTTCTTGGCCGGGTGTTTGCCAGCGCAGGTGCACGCTAGTCCCCCCCTACCACTGCCCATTTTTTAATTAGCCGATAAAGAAAGCGTCCTTTTGAAGCAGGTAGGGGATTCCACACATCCCTGGCATTGCTGGGCTGCCTGGCTGTAACCCTATTCCAGTTAAAAGCTTTCTGCACCCGTCCACGGCCCGCCGGGCCTCCGGCTCGCCCCACACCTGCAGGCAAGTCCTCGCGGGCTGCCCGCTCGGCCACTCGTGCAATTACCCAACGTGATGATTAACTGAGGGAGAGCAGGAGGGACGGGGCCTTCGACCTGCCAGCAGCAACTGCCTTCACCCCTGAAGCGCGGCGGCTGGGTCCCCCCGACCCTGGGCAGGCCAGCACCCAGCGCTGCCTCTAGAGCAATCCCCAAAGCTGAGGCCGCAGGTGGGTGTTGGGGGGACGTGGGTCTCAGCTTAAATGTCCCCTCCCCAGCATCCCCATACCCGTCTCAGAAACGGGGTGCTGTGGGGCGTAGGGCTGTTTGCTGCAAAGGCCAAAGCTCGGCTGGTTTCTCTGCGCCTCCCAGCCCTGAGCTGACTTGGGGAGAGAAAACTCGGAGATGGGGCTTGGAGTCCTCTTCTGGGCAGGGTCTCTGCTCCCTGGCCTGGAAGCCCTCAGTCAGATGGAGGACAAGGTTGCAAAGCCTGATGCACGTCCTCCTGCAGCCCAATGCATGTCCTCCTGCAGCCCAATGCACGTCCTCCTGCAGCCCAACATGCATCTTCCCAATGCATGTCCTCCTGCAGCCCAATGCATGTCCTCCTGCAGCCCAACGTGCATCTTCCCAATGCATGTCCTCCTGCAGCCCAGTGCATGTCCTCCTGCAGCCCAACGTGCATCTTCCCAATGCACGTCCTCCTGCAGCCCAATGCACATCCTTCTGCAGCCCAGTGCATGTCCTCCTGCAGCCCAACCTGCATCTTCCCGATGCACGTCCTCCTGCAGCCCGATGCACATCCCCCTGCCACACGTCCCCCCTGCAGCCCAGCACATCAGCAGGCCCCACGGCGTGCCAGCATGCCGAGGCAGCCTGTCAGCGCAGCATGGCTCCCGGCCCCATGTGCTGCCCGTTATATTGCGGAACCAGTAAAAATTATTTCGGCATGTGCCTGTGTGGTCTGCAGCAATGCCCCAGCCTGAGATAACCTAAGCAGAGGAAGCCCCAGGCTGAGCTTTAAATCTTCCTGCTCTTTGCCAGTAACCCCCAAGTGTCTGATCCCCCATCCCACAGCCAACATCTCCCCTCTGTACCGGAGAGATGGCTCGGGGACCCCAGCAGCAACCCCCGGCGGGGTGAGCCCTGCACACCACGGCGGTGACGGCATTCAGATCCCGCTTTAAATCAATTGCTGTGCCTTGGCAGCTCTATTTCCACGGTCCCATGTTATTCTTTCACTCAATCATGGGGAGAATGACTCTGTTTTCCTTCGACAGTTTTGGTTCTTTTTCCTCTTTTCTTTCTTTCTTCCTTTCTTTCTCAGGGCGAAGGATGGGGTCGGAGCGAATATTCATTTCCATGGTTCCAGCTCATTGAGAACAATAAGGGCAGTAAACAGAGGGCAGCATTGCTCAGGAATGCGAAGCATTCGCCTGCGGTTTAAAATTACTAATTTTTTTACAGGCAAGAATATATATATTTTTAGAGACCTTTAAGGACAGGCCAAATTCTGCTCCCCCACATTGCTCCCCCACCAGCACCCCCAAATCTCCCCCCCTCATTGGGTTTGTTGCAAACTGGCGCTAAGCATGAGAGGTGATGGAGGGCTTGGCAAGCCGGGGGTCCCGGGGGAGCCCGGCCATGGAGCTGGAGCAGGGAGGAGAGACCCGAAGTCACCGGTTGAAGCTGCAGAGGTTGGACCGGGAGCCTGAAGGTTTCAGCAATGGGCACAAAAAAAAAAATGCTGCTGCGCGTGCCTCTCACTGCAGAAAAGAAAATGAAATGCGGCTGGGGGTGAGACAGCACAGGGTGGCAGCGGGGAGGGGATGCAGCCGTGGGCATCGCTGGCAGCAGTCCAGGCTGCGGGGCAGGGGGACCTGCCAGGACATGCGTGCCCTTCCCGGGGTGCTGCAGGGCAAGGCCAGGCTGTCCCCGCACAGGGGTCACACGCTGCTGCTGCCCATCAGGAGCGAGGGCAGGGGAGAACAGGGCCACCGGCTGCAGGGAGGAAGCGGGGACACCCCGGGTGCCCCCAGAACAGCCGCAGTCAGCTGCTCCCCCCTGCCTGGCCACCCAGGACCTTCCCAGTCCAGCTGGGACAATTCCCAACTCCGGGAGTGGAGCAGGCACTCGGAGGGGCTGTGCCCCACCACTGCCGTGCCCCAGCCCGGAGGCACTGCCCGTCCGGCCCCAGTACCATCCCATCCCTGCATCCGTGCAGGCTTAGATCATCCACTTCCCCCTCGTCGTGATGCAAGCCCTATTGCTGCTTCTCCTGCAACAAGAGCTGCTCTGGGAAGACTGAAGGGATCCGGGAAGGCAGGGATGTCTTCACTTCCCAACCTCAGAGGGATGGTTGCGCCTGAGAGTCCCTAGCTTTAGACCTGCTCAGCTGCCCAGCGCCACAGCCAGCAACCGGCACGGCAGGCAGAGCCGTGGAGCTTGGCCTGGGGGCACCGGCACTGGCTGATGCAAAAGCACACGGGCTCCTGCTCAGCTGCACCGATCCCCGTGTCTCCATCAATTCCTCCCTCTTGGAGAAGGCAGGAGGACCAGGAGAGTCAGCTGAGGACATTCGGGCTCACAGCTTCACTTCCGAACGAAACGGAGGAGGAAAGCATTGTTTTATTGAGCGCAGTTGCTTTCCTAGCCCTGCCCCAACAGACATGCATGCATCCTGTCTCAGGGCTGATTAGCTCCAGATCTGCACACGCTGGCTGTGTGGGGATGGCTGCCTCCCGCTTCCCGCTCCCGCAGCCCCCCCAGCCCTGGGGCTGCCCCCCGCCGACCTTCCACCCCACGTCCCCAAAGACATCCAGGCTCCGCTCTCAGGGAGCAGCTGCGGTTCCCCCCATCTGGATCCTCTTTGCAGATCCAGCTCCCAAACATTTCGCCGCTCACCCGGAGGCTGAATGGAAACATTTGGGCCCTTTCTCTTTGCTCGCCTCTTCCTCTTTGTGGCCGTGAAACCCTCCCTGTGCCTTCTGTGGCGGCACGGGTGCTGCCCTGGGGCATCAGGGCTCACCCCAAGCTGCTCTCCCCTGCGGGACATCGGGCAAAGGCCACTGTAGACCCCAAGCCGGACCCTGCAGCAGGACCAGCCTGGGCTGAGGGATGGATTTGGAGACCAGACGAGCCCCCGGCTGATGCAGTTTGCTTCCACAGGCCTTTTACGACAGTCAAACAGCTTGAAGAGTCACAAACCATGAAGGAATATAGCAAAAACTCCATAAATCAAGTAAAAAGGCATAGACATAAAGCTGGGAAGACATTTGCCTTTTATTGTCTCTTTGGACAGGCTTAGCATTTAAAGGCTTTTATCTCCTTTTTATGGCTTTTCGTGTGGGCTCCAAGCCAATAGGTACCTCGCGTCCTTGCTCTGCGTTAAATTACATCACGAAGAAAGGAGGCTGGGGAGCAGATCACAAGGAAGATGCAGCCAATGCATCCGTACCCGCTGCCGGGGAGGACTCGCCTCTGCCAGGGCCACCCTCCCAGTGGCTGCGGGGCAGCTTTCCTGCCCTGAAGACCTCAGCCTGTTGTCCAGCCATAGCTGGTGGGAGGAACTGCCCTATCTAGGACTTAGGTGATGCTTTACAAGCCAAAGGGACTGCAACCCCTCTGGGTTTTGGTCTGGATCAGAGCTGTGCCTGCACTAAAAGCCTGGATCCCAGAGCTCAGACGATGGAGGGGAGTCCCAAAACCTCAAGGGCTTGTGCAAATGGTTGGGGAAATCCCATCTTCCTTCCTAACAGACCCTTAGCGCATCGTCCCCACTCCCACGTGCCAACAGAGACCCCAAATCTACCCTCTCTGAGGCAGCGCCTGGCTGCAGCGAGCCAGAAGCACCCAGCTGATGGGACCACGGGAGCCCCAGCCACCCCCGGGACCCCTGACCCCCGGGTGGGTTCAGGAGTGGGGATGCTGCCGGAGTCGAGGAGTGGGCTTATTGTGGGAGAACCCCAGGGGAAACGCCGCCTTGGCCAAATCACCCCCACAAGGCAGGCGGGAGGCAGGAGCTCACGGTGAGCTCGTGGTGAGCTCGCGGCAGAGGCGAGGGCAGCGATGGGAAGGGTGCACAACCTCCCCGATCCGGCAGGCAGACCCCTCAGCGGGGTGGCTGGCCCGGCTGCAGTGACCCGCAGTTTCAGGACAGGCTGTTCGTGCCACAGAGCTGGGTTTGCTTAATAACAGGCATTGAATTGAATGTGCTTTTTGTGCGGTTCCCTGCTGACACCAGACATCGGCTGTGTGATGAAAGACCTCTGCTCCCCCCAGCCCAGCACCCCACGGCTTCCTCCCCGGACCTTTCCCTGGAAAGGTTCCCATCCCTCCATGGAAGCTCCTGGGGGGTATCAGGGCACAGGGAGAGCGAAGATGGCCTTTGGACCCTCATCTCACCCATCCCTGCAAGAGTTCTCCCCAAAATGGGGTCACGGTCCCCAGAGGATCATGGCACTATGGATGGCGTCATGAGTGGGAGGCGTAGCGTGCCAGGAGCGGGGCTGTGGGTGCACGGTGGGCTATGTCCCAGTAGCTCCCTGCTCCTGCATCCCCTGGGGCCGGGCTGGGTGGAGGATGGACAGAAACCTCTGCATCTGCAGGTGGCTGCTCCCCGAAGAGCCACTCGCACCTACATCCCAGCACCTCTGCTCCCCCAGCTCTCCATCACCCAGGGTCTCTCCCATCCCAGCTGCGAGCCCTGGGGATGGGCTGTCCGGGGGCCAAGGCTCCTTCTTCTGCAGGACTCCCATCCCCCAGGGACACAGGGGACCAAAGCCTGTGGTGAGCATCTCTGCCCCTGCCCTGCTCAGCCTCCTCGCCCAGTCCCAGTGCTCAGCAGTAACTGGGCACCCTGGTTTCCCCCCGTGGGGCTGCAACCTCTGCTGAAACCCAGAGGCTGCTGGGGCTGCAAGACACTCGCTTAGATGCCCGAGCAGGCATTTTTCTTCCCAAAGCTTGTTTTGTGCTTGTAGCAGCAGGTAGCTGTGTGGGCAGTGATGGAGGGGTCCAGGCATGGCTGCGGGCAGGCGGTCAGGAGAGGGGAGTCCCGGCAGAGCTGTGCTCCCAGTGCCTCTGGAGCAAGGACCTTGCGGTCAAGTGGAAGAGCAAGCCTCACCGCCTTGTTCAAACCAAGCGTCTTCTGGCCAGACATCAGGCTGGAGGGACAGCTGTGGGCTGGTGGGGAGATGCTGTGCGGGGGACACATGGAGAAGAACCAAGGGGAAGGGACACGGCACGTGAAGGGTTAAAGGTGTCCTTCCCACCCAGCATATGCTGTGTGCCAATCCTCCTAGCCATGTGTTTGAAATCCTTTCTGCTATCTCCTGAAAATATTTACAGTACACGCAGATAAATTAGCTGTAGCGCTTATTACGTCTCCCTGGAAATATATACAGCAGTTAAAGATGTTTAAAAAAAATAGCCGAAAGCCGTCTCTTTACTATATCTGGAAGATATTTCACAGTGCGGGGAATTTACAGGGCTGGGTGGTGGGGAAATCGCATTTATTTTCACTCGAGTAGAGAAAGTTAAAGGACCCTTCACTGGAGTTTATTTTCATCTCTACTTGCAAGACAAGGATCCAAGGTTGGCTTGGAGTGAGCCGGCACGCCGAGGCAGGGGTGCAGGGCAGGTTGGGGTAGAGTGGGGATGGAGACCAGGAGTTTGGTGGCACCACGAGCTCCCAGACACACGTGGGTAGGGACCAGCGGTGCGGATGCAGGCTCCTCACACCGCTGCTGGAGGGCATGCTGCCTGATGGACCCCCAGCTGTGCCTCCAGGGAAAATGGGTGACGTGGAGGTTGGGGACACCATCGCCGGGTATCCATGGAGGTTCAGAGGATGGGACACCTCTGGTAGTCCAGGCTGCCTGGTCCAGGGTGAAGGGCTCTCCTCCTGCCAGGGGGATCTTGGCTGATCCCACTCCTCACAGACCTTCTCCTACAGAAGATGTGCCTGTCCCCTTGCCCCCAAGCACACATTTCTGAGGGCACTGAAAGTGTCCAGAGCCCACACAGTGCCATCAGAAGACCAATGCCCTCAGCCAAAGCAGCCTGAGACGTTGCTCCCATTCCCGGTGCCAGCCCAAGTCAAGAAGCTCTGCCAGGACAAGGTGACGAGGCATTGTCGCACCTGACAGCTGCTTTGTTGGTTCTTGTCTGCCAGAGAAAAGCAAAAGCTGGTATCATCTCCATGCACAACTTTCTTAATAGCTTCCAGGTGAAAATCAAGGTGATCTCTAAACCCACAGCAGAGGCACCAGCTGTCACAGACTCTCCCCATCTCCAGACTTCGAGGCTGACCCTCCTCAAATGTCCTTTCCAGAAGTCCTCAGATCTCCATGCTGGGGTGAAAGGGCTGTGGTGGAATATCTCCACTTCTCGGTCAGCTCCTGTAGCCGACATCGTTGTGTCCGGTGAAAGCTCGTTGACTGGATCGTTGTCTTCCTGTCTTTTCTGGCTTCTCCCTTGGCTGAGGTTTCCCATGGTGAAGACACCTGCCAGCTAGGAGTCAAAGACCAAGGTCCTCAAATGCACTCGTTGACTCATGGTCACTGACCCAACATTAGATGACAATGTCTTCTGGGCCACTGGCATCAAGATCTGGAATCGAGCTGCTGGTCTTGACGTAAAAGGCTTTGGGAAGCCATTTGCTAATTCCCCTGAGTCACCCGCTCCCTCTGGCTGTTTTGAAATTCATATCTAATGAGTGGTTTGGGTGAAGGCATTCTGCAAAGATGCAAACAATTCCTTTGCCAAAATAAATGGAGCCAGAGCCGGGCTTATAAACATATAAATCATTTCTAGTTTTTAGCTTGCAAACAAGATACTTGTTTCTTCGTACGGATTTGGGGGAGAGCAGGAGGCAGGAGGAGGAGCGGGGGGAGCCAACTGAAGGTCCCCTCCAAAGGCAGCCCATGCCTTCCTCGGAGCAGAACATGGGGCACCAGCCACCCTCCAGAAAGTCTCCAGGAGGAAGGAGCTCCAGAAAGTCCTCCAGAAAGTCTCCAGGAGTCTCCAGGAGGGAGGAAAGTTGGGCTCTCCACCAGCTTTTTTGGTTATTGGCTCCTCAAACAATAATCTGCAGCAAATTAACTCAACCAATTCTTAATTTTCTCTCCAATAGAGGGATGTCATGTTCTGGGCCAGGCAGGGAGGAGAAACATCCTTGGGGTTGAAGGACATTGCACAGAGAACAACTTAACCGTGCTGCCCAGGGCTGGCTAAACGTGCATGCTTTGCTATGCATGTACTTCACGCAGGATTGCTATGGGACAGGAGGAAAATGGTGTAAATCACCCAAAACAAAGTCAAGCGTAGCATGGCCCTGGCACAGCTAGCAGAGGATGGAGCTCACCTGGCTGCAGGCTCCCTCGTGTCATTTCTGTGACCCCCGCGCTGCTGGTGGGGTTCGGCACCCCTGGGACACAGGTGGCCCTTTGCTTTGGCAGCCGTTTCGCCCAGGAGCTGGGAGGTGGCAAACCCGCGCCCTGGGACGGGAGCTGCTCCCATGGAAGAGGTTTGCACCGAGCTTGTGCTAACCGCATTTTTTCCCAAATAAAGTGTTCTAGCTTGGTCAAATTTGAGCATATTCCAGGGACACAAGACGAAGCTCAGCCTCTCTTCCCTCCCTACTTGCCAAATTGCTTCAAAGGCAGAATTTTAAAACAAAATAAGGACAAATGCTTTATTTTCCCTTATCCCCATTCTTGGAAAGAGCTATGCTCTCCAGCTGAAATTTTCCCCCCAAATTTAACTGGAGGCTGCAATCCACCCTGCAAAAAATTGCCACCCAGCCTGGGATGGTTTGGCAAAGCTGGCAGCAACTGCAAGGCAGGGTTTCACAGAATGAAGGACCAAGCATCCTTAAAAGTAGGGGGCACCTCTGGCTCCCCATCCCGAGCACATGGAGTCCGTCTGCAGCACACCCAGAGCACAGTCACTTTATTTATAGGACGCCGAGGATCTGCCTCGGTCTTCCAGGGGCTCTTTCCCCTTTTTTTTCCTAAGCCTGCGGAAGCCAGCCAGATAACCAAAGCCGTTCCTCACTTTCACAGCAGATAAGCTAATTGTCGGATGTGCCCTTTGAGATAAGCAGAGCCCGGGTTTACGAGGGAACATGTGTTCTTGGGAAACGCTGTCACCCAGCCGCAACGCGTGTGATAACCCAAGGACGTGCAGGCTCCCTCCCCAGGGGAATTGGGGTGTCCCTTGGTTGCGGGGGCTCAGGGGCAGCTGCCTTGGGCCACAGCGCCATGTTTTCAGGGGGGATGTTCCCCTGCTTCCCTGCTCCGTTGCTGCTGAGCAAGGAAATGTTGTGGTGCAGAGCACCGCCAGGTCCTCCCAGAGAGAGACCCAGCCCTTCAGATGCTTTGCAATTCAGCAAAAAGTTTAATGCCTATTGAAACCCACAAAAAAACCTGCAGTGAGTTTAGGACTTATTGGGCCAGGCTGGTGGTGATGAGGAGGATTCCCTGGCAGCACCGGTGGGTGCTGAGTCCCTGCCCGAAGCATGAATGCAGGCAGGAGGGTATTTCCCTCCAGCTCCTGCAGACATATATGGCTCCGCCACTGGTGTGGCAATGGTTGAGCACTGGTCTGCACTGGGGAAAGCTGAGGCACCGGGGGCTGAGGCTCTGTCCAGACAGAGCTGAGCAGGGGGAAGCCGTGGGTGACCCCGCAGATGGGTCACTGATGGGCTCCTCTCCTCCAGCAAAGAATCTCCGGAGAGGGCCTATTGCCCACGCACAGCCTCCAGACCAAGGCTGGGGCCAGGTTTCCCAAATTTCACAGAAATGTGAAAGCCAGGGGACCCCTTGGAGGCCATTTCACCC
Organism: Gymnogyps californianus; assembly: GCF_018139145.2. Lineage (NCBI taxonomy): Eukaryota > Metazoa > Chordata > Aves > Accipitriformes > Cathartidae > Gymnogyps > Gymnogyps californianus. Next base: position 18,989,237 of record NC_059485.1, read on the forward strand.
GCCCCAGCCTGCCCTGACTGCAACCAGCCTGTTTGGGAGTGGTCAAGTCCTCGACTCTCTGCTGATGGGGATGGCAGAAGTTCCCGTGGCATGGCAAGGCTCAACCTGACGTGCAAGCCATGCCGTGCTGGCAGGAGCATGTGCTGCCCAAGGGATTTGCACCAAAATCCCTCCCACACAGTGTCCCCAGTCTTCCCTGGCACAGGAAAAGAGCAGCCGTGCTCCTCCGGGGCCACACTCACACACCAGGAGTGAAAGGCAGGCAGAGCCAGGGCACCAGGGTGGTCTGAGCCAGCGTGCCCCCAGCCCCAGCGAGGATGCTCAGAGGGTGCGCGGGAGGGGGCTGCGGGAGGAGATCTGCTTCTCTGCCCCCCAGGGAGACTGCCTTTGGTGTGGCCTTGACCTCCTGCCTGGCCCCTGCTCAGACACCAGCCCTGCTGTCCCAACCAGGACCTCCCAGCCTAACCATGGGGAAGCCACTCGCCTGTCACTGGGGATGCTCAGTCCAGTGTGGCTCCCAGCACTGGGGATGCTCTGTCCCATCTGGCTCCCGGTGCTGGGGGTGGTCCATCCAGTCAGGCTCCTAGCACTGGGGATGCTCTGTTGAGTCCGGCTCCCAGTGCTGGGGAAGCTCAATCCAGCCCAGCTCCCAGCACTGGGAATGCTCCGTCTGGTCTGGCTCCCAGCACTGGGCATGCTCCATCCAGTCCAGCTCCCAGTGCCAGGGATGCTCAGTCCAGTCCAGCTCTGAGCATTGGGGATGCTCAGCCTGATATGGCTTCCAGCGCTGGAGATGCTCCATCCAGTCCAGTTCGCAGTGCCACCACCCACAGCCGCACCTGCAGGAGCTGCACAGCAAAGGCACCCACACCCTGTGATCCCACCATCCCCATCCGAGCCGCTCTCTGGGGCCGTGGCAAGGCCCCCGGCATGCGAGCCACCCTCGCTCGGCTGTCCCTTCGTTCCCTCCCCCCGAACAGCCATCACTCACCAGGCTTTGATTACGGCCACAAAGGAGCCTTGGAGGAACCACGGGGAAGCTGGAGGGAGGCAGGCAGATGATGAAAGAGCTGTCAAATGGGATTAAACAGTAACCGTCTCCCCTACTGCTGGGCAGCGGGAAGGGGGACAGATTGTACTGGATTGTAATGCAGGAGCCCTCCCGCTGCTGGAGCCTGCCAGGCCTGTCCTCCCGCGGGCTGCCGGCCGGCCGTGCCCCGCCAGCGGGCAGCGGTCCCCGGGCGGGAGGTGGCGGTGGGTGATGCATGGCGGCTCTTCACACGAGCACCCACATCCCACAGCGTCACCCCCAAGCCCTGGGTGAGACCTCCTGCATCCTCTCGAGGGCTGAGGAAGCCATCCCCCAAGTTCCCAGGCAGAGAGCCCCCAGGGGTTTGGACGGAGGCTCTGTCCATTCCCAGCCTGTAGCTGGTGGTGTCCCCTTGTCCCCAGTGGCACCTGCTGCTGCCAGCATGGCCCTTGCCTCCCCTGCCAGCCGGTCCCCAAGGGGAGATGGTCTGGCAGGGGACACCTCACTCACAGCATCCTTCTTGCCAGCCCTTGGGTAGAAACTCCCTTTTTCCTTGCCTGGCTTCCAGGCACAGGATCACAGAGGTGGGGAAGAGGTAGGTACGCTTTCTCGTAGCACAGGGACAATGCCAGAGCTGCCCAGGGACTTTCTGCAGCTCCCCAGGGACGTGGGTGCCACTCGTCCCACCAGGCAGAGCCCTGGGGGCAGGATGAGCACTGGGGACTCTGCCTTTCCGTGCATCCTCCTGGTGACCCCCGAGCAGCACAGCGAGCAGGGCACAGGGTGCCACAACCTGTGGAGCCATCCCATGCATGGCGTGGGTGTGTTCTGGCTTTCCCAGGGGTGCGCGGCATCGGGATCTCGGCACGTGGTTGATGAAACACCTGGGTGCCGGCACGTCCCCCAGGATGCTGAGCCACACTGCCACCGGTGCCCTGGGGCTCCCACCCCTCCACTCTCCCCTGCTGCTCCGGCTCTGCCTTCACCCCTTCGTCCGCTCCCGGGGACGAAGTGGCATGTGTGGGCATGGGGGTGTTGGGAGCCCATTGGGGATGCTGTTGTCCAAGATCCTGACAAGCCACTCAAACAGGATCTAAAGTCCAGCATTGCTGGAGCCGTCCCGGTGTGGGAGCAGGTCAGGGGTCCAGCAAACCCCAGCCAAGGAGCCCTCCATCAAAACTGGGGCTGCCCTGGCGTGGCCGGGCATCTCCTTATCCCTTCCGCATCTCCCAGTTTTCGGCTGCTCTGACATACCTGCCTGGGGCTGCTTTTCGCCGCAGTGGGTGACACAGCGGGGTAGACCTTTCCCCACGGCTGCGTGGAGCCAGTGGCTGGGAGTGCTGGGACGGGCACCGGCAGGGCTGGCTCCCCGCAGGCAGAGGGACAGGCAGGGGGACCCGATCCTTGGCTTTCCAAGCACCCAGGCAGCAAGCCCCTTGGGGAGCCCATATCACCCTGCCGCCTCCCCATCCCAGCACCGCGCGGGAGCCCCCAGCCGGGCGCTCGCAGGCAGACCCCCCCCGGCCCCCCGAGAGCCAAGTCCTCACCACCCACTCCGCCAGCAGCAGCTCCAGTTTCTCACAGCACCCTCTTTTCTGAGCCATTCGTCACGGCCCCCAGCACAAAAGCCAGGGAGAGAAAGAAACAAGGAGTAGGAAAAGGAAGGAAGATAAAAAAAAAAAAATAGGGAAAGGGAGCAAGAAGGAAAGAAAGAGGGAGGACAAGGCATGAAAAGAGCCAGGTCTGTCGCCGAGAGGGGAGGAGGGGAAATTATGAAATAAATGAAGCACCTCGGCGGTTCGGGGGGCACTGGAAGACAGCCCGACCACGGCTGAATTTTAAACGCCTGCTGCACAATCGGTCCCATTTTGCGAAGAGAGGAAGCTGTGTCCAAAGATCCTCATGTTTATTCATGAGGAGCCTCGCTGGCCCCTCCCACCCTATTGTCTGGGGGTATTTATTTGGGGGCATCTGTCTGGCCCGATGAATGGCGGAGGGGTAATAAATGGGATGGTGGGGCCGGGGAGGGGAGCCGGCGCAGCCGAGCTGGGCGGTGGGCTGCCCTGTCTCCCGACCCCCTTCCCACTCCTCCTCTCGGCCCCATGCCACCTGGGGGGTGTTTCTGCCCCCCGCGCTGTCCCCAGCCCCCAAGAGACCGCAGGCAGGGCTCCCCGCAGAGCCATGGCAGCCCAGGGGTGGCAGGGCGAGGGGAGCAGGGACAGGTCTGGAGGGGCAAAGCTGGGTGATGCTGGGCTGTGGGCTGCGGCTGCTGGAGGCCAGGGGAGAGAAGGGTGGGCGTCCCCAGGGTGCCAGTGGCAGCAAAGCCAGGACAGGGCACGGAGCATGGCATGCCACTGAGAGTGGCTGCATGGGACAGGGCTCGCTGGGGGCTTGCCTTGCCTAGCTGGGAGCAGTGACCGGCCCCTCCACAGGCAGCAAGGAAGGGCAGGCAGCCTCCAAGGGGCAGGCAGGGCTCGTTCAGGAAAAGGAGGACCCGGCTGATCCACACAGAGGGGCAGGAGGCTCATCGGGGACAGGGTGGGCAGCCTGCAGTGGGGAGAGCTGCATCCCACATCTGCTAGGCCAGGCCACCACTCTCCCGCCTCTCCTGCTGGAGAGGAGCAGCTTCCTCTGGTGGAAGCTCCTCCTCATCCTCCCTCGATGGGACACGGTCCTCATGGGGAGCAAGGAGGAGCTCTGCATCAAAGCCAGCCTTGGTCATGTCAAGAGGCTCAGGCACTCCGCAGCCCAGAAGCAAGACGCTGGGGTGTCCTGGGGACATGGGGACCCATGGGGCACAGCAGACTCCGGCCAACCTGGCTCTGTGGGAAGCACATCGCACCGGAGAAACCCAGCAGCTCTCCTGCCAATGGGGCTGGTGGAGGTGTGGGGACAGAGTGGCTGAGCTGAGGCAGGCAGCCTGGCTTTCTCCATCCCAGCCTTTCCTTCACCTTGTGCTCAAGGAAGCTGGTGTCCAGCCTGACCCTCGCCCAGGGAATGCCGGCGGGCCGCAGGAGTGATGCTCGTTTGCAGACAAAGTCATTACAAGATCACCCGGCTGGAAGCTGGAGCTCATCAAATTCAACCTTGAAACAGAAGCTACAGCCTTGCAGCTGCCAAGAAGAGGAGCAAAGAAAGGAGGTGGCTCTTGATGGCACAGCCGCAAAAGCCACTTCCCCAAGCGCACGCTGTCACCCAGATGCTGGCAGAGGCGGCACAATGCGGGGAGGGGACCAGGGCTGCCCGGTGGCCACCTCCACCGCCGCGGCAGAGCCCAGACAGATGCTCCTGCCCAGGCACCGGGCACTTGAGGAGGGTTAGGAGGCACTGGGCAGGGAGAGCAGCCGGGAAGAGCCAGCCTGGCCGGCAGCTCGGGGAGCAGATGGTGCAGTCAGCAGGGGAGTGCAGACACCTCCCCGAGCAGGCCGGGAGCCAGGGCGATGGCATGGCTCCCCACCGGCACCCACGGGCTCTGCTGGGATGGGGAGGCAGCCGGGCAAGTGGGCTCCCAATCTCCTCCCTCAAAACACGGTTGTCCTCGCTGCTGTGTGGAGCAAGCATCGCATCGGCCAGCATGTATGCCCCGAGTGCAGCGGTCGGTAGGAAGATGTCAGAGCCATGCCTCCATCTCAGTTGCTGGCAGAAGCTGGCTCAGCAGTTTGCTTGCGAGCTCTATCCAGGAAAGTATTTTTGGAAGGGCGTTAGGTTATTGGCATAAACGTCGCCTCGTAGCCATGTAAGCCCAAGCACAGCTGCCAGCTGCGCTTCCCTGATCTCTCCCATTCCCAAACCTTGGCAGAAAACCCCTCTGTAGTCACAGCCGGTGATCCCCAGGTCCCTTCTCCCTCTGCCCCTGCGTTGGACGGCTCCTGCCTCACCCCCTCCCCACGTTCCAACCCCTGTGCCAGTTTGTGTCCCACCCAAGACAAGGTCTCCAGCAAGTTTTGGGACCGCGCAGGCTCCACGCAGGTCCCTCTGGGATGAGTACCTCCGGGACAGCCATGCCGGGGAGCAGGTCTCCAGGAGGCCAGCTGAGGGATGTCCCCCAGCCACCAGCCTCTTGGGACAACAGTGTTGAGACAGACCAGCCCAGCGGTGCTGCTGAGGATCCTGCTTTCAGCGAGGATATTAAACGCTTGTATCCGCCATCCCCAGGACTCTGCCACTAGACCTTCACCTTCTCCTGGCCTGGGTGACACCACACGCCCTGGGAGGAAGGGCAGGAGGAGGTAGTGGGGAAAGAAATTGATGGGAAAACCAGCCTATACTTCAGCCCAGCAAAATCAAACACCTCCTGAGCCAAAGCAGGAACAGGGGAGTGATGTGATGAGCTGGCAGCCTCCAGAATCCCATCTCCTCTCCACTCAGGTGCCAAGGGAGAGGGTGTGCACGGGGAAGATTACCACGGCAAGAGAAGATGGTGACCAGACAAGCTCCTCACCCTCTCGCACGCCGGCCAGCCCGCATCCCTACGCCGCTGGCAGAATGTTTTCTGCACCCTCTGTGTTTTGGAGACCTCACTTCCCACTAATGAGATGCTTCCTAGGTTGTAATTTGGACAAGTTGGCTTCGGTTGAGAGAAAACCAGAAGGAAAATCCTCCCAGTCCTTCCGGCTTCTGTAATTGAATGCAAATTGCTCGGTAAATATCTGCAGCCAAACACCCCTGCAGCCACGGAGCGGAGGAGGGAGTGCCGTGCTCCAGCGGGGATGGTTTCTACCACGGGGTGATTTTTCCGGCATGCACACTTGGCTCTTCATGACAAAGGGAGAGAGCTGGGGGGCACATCCCCAGCCAGCATCAGCTTTGCTTCACAGAGGTGATGACAGGGTGGACAGCACATGTGCGGGAGGCTGTGATCCTCCCGCTGCCTGTGGTTGCCAGCCCTCCCTGCCTGCCGGCCCCGTGCCCCGTGGGGTCCGGGGGTCGCTGCGGGGAGGGCGGCGTGGTGAGGCAGGGCAATGCCCTGGCCAGGAGGGATGCTCCTTGGGATGGGAAATGAGCTGGGTGGAGGCTGGGAGGGTAGGAGGGAAGAGATGTGGGAACAGAGACTGCCACACGGGCGCTGCCTTATGTGTCATGAGCCATTTGGGCAAGGGGGGGCCTGTTGAACCCCAGAGCCACTTGGGCTATGGGAGCCATAGCCAGGCTTAGGGCACTGCCCTGCCCAGAGCCACAGCAGCTGCCAGCAACCTCACTGCAAGCGGGGGGTCATCTCTGATACTGCATCCAAGCCTCAGGGATGCCTTGTCCCCCCCCTCCATGGCTGCGGGGTGCAGGACAGTGTCCGGGCTGGGCCCTTGGGGAGAGGGAAGGGCCCCAGAGCAGCGCTGGTCCCCACTCTCACCCATCACCCATGGGGAAACCCACCCCAATCTGCACTGTTTCATTCAGCCCTTGGCCTCAGGCTGGCCACCCACCCGTCCCCCTTCACTCAACACATCCTGACGGTGGAAGAAGCATCTCCAAAAGCCGGCGTGACCCACTGGCACTGTGCAAATACTGTACGCATGCAAAGCTGTGAACACCTCTGTGTGCAGACACAGACACATGCGATAAGATCCACGGCTACACAAACATGCTCCTGGGGAGATATTTAAGCAGGCAAGGGGAACGGCCCCAGATGCCCAAACTCGCTAACAGACAGATGCAAACATTGAGCGAGACACCCGGAGCCCACGACATGTGCATACACACAGTCAGACACATCCGTACACAATACCTCATTAAACATGGGCAGTGTACAGTCCCAGATTAGGTCTGGCTGGGCTGTGGGCACCCAGCCAGGCTGGGATCAGGGTTCAACTTCAGCTTTGACAAGTCCTGAAGTCTCACGAGCTGTTCTCGTGGGATTCCCGTCGCCCTGGACTCTCAGCAGGCACAGAGGGGCAGCCCTGGTCTGGAACAGGGGACAAAAATGCTAAAGCTCATCCGGTCCTAAAAGCAGGTTCAGATCCCCTGAACCTGTTGTGGTTGCCCCTGTGGATGCCCCATCATTGGAAGTGCTCAAGGTCAGATCGGCCAGGGCTTTGAGCAACCTCATCTACTGAAAGATGTCCAGGGAGGATGGACTAGATCTTTAAAGGTCTCTTCCAACCCAAACCATTCTCTGATTTTATGATCTAGGGATGGAGTTGGCTTCAGCCCGAGGGTGCCGCTCATGGGACCACCGTGGGACCAGGAGCCGGGGCGAGGGGACGTGCATCCCCTCCCGGGCCGGGACCCGGCAACCCCCCGGCTGCCGCGGCTCGTCCCCGCGACCCCCGGCCGGTCCGTCCCAGGGCCTTTGCTGCCACCTCTCCGCGCTGCGGGGAAGCACAGCCCGGCCCCGGCCCCGGCCCCGGCCCCGGCCCCGCGGGGGAAGCGGACCCCGGCTCCCGCAGCACTGCGGGGGGTTTCCCGGGGCCGGGAAGGGCGGCTGCAAGGCGGCCGGTGCTCCCTCCTCCTGCGGGAGCCGGGTACCTGGAGGGGACAGCCTCTGCTGCCGGCTCGAGATATTTTGCCAGTTCGTTACAAACACATCATGTCAAGAAATAACAAATTTTCTACTTGGTCATTGCTCCAAAGCGATGCCCGGGACGGAGCAGTGATAAGGACTCTCGGCTTCTCCCGCCCTGAGCTCGCTGCCTGGGAGGCACGTTGCCCGTCAGTAGCTAAAATGCTTTCCAAACCCTCCTGCTTTCAAAGGTCTCTCCTCTCCCTCACATCCAGACCACTCCGAGTCAGTGACGTTGCCTTATGGGCTCCAGCGAGGTGCCCCCCCTGAAACCTGCAAGGTCCCTCCCCTGCTTCTGCTCCCCAGATGTCCCTCGTGCCCCATGCCACCGGCAGTCCTTGTCCCACTCCCAGCCCTGCTTCGGCAAGATGCCCGAGACCCCTGTGCCCGGCCCTTCTTCCCAGTGCAATGAAGTGTCCCACCTCAGACTGGGAGAACTTCCGCACTGCCCCGAGCCCGGCACCTCGGGGGAGGATGCACTTGCTGTGCCGTGCTTCCCACCTCCAAGGGCTGATGGGTCCTGCAGTGAGTGGCAGGTCCCCACAGAGGACAGGGCAGGGGAGGTCGGGCACGGGCAATGCACCGCATGGGTGCAGCTGCCTGCGGCAGCCTCTGCCCACAATGCAGCTCTCCACACTCCTGCACGGGACACCATGGCTGTCTGAGAGCAGCCCAGCCAGCAGCCGGTAGGATGGGGTTTGGGACAGGCCGTTAAGTGATTGTTTGGGGTCTGGAGGCCAACAGGCCCAGCAGGACGTTCAAGCTAAGGTGCTGGGCATCCTCGTGGACGGAGATAGGCCATCCTCCATGAACACGGGTGATAGTCCCCCCTTTCCTGTTGGGACAGGCAATGGACTTGAGCAAGCAATCCTCAGATGTACCGCAGGCACGGAGCAGTGGTTCCTTCTCCACATCACTTCTGAGCGTGACCATCAGCTCTAAGCAATGTCTCTCCCTTCAAATGCCAGATGGACTTCAAACCCCATGCAGGCGTCCTGGAGAGAGGGGAGGCCAGAGTGTCCCTGAAACCAAACCTCCAGAGCTAGGCCTGGGAAAGAGGAACGCTTCACATCTTCATTGTCTCACCAAGTCCTCAGCAGTACATAGCAACAGGGAAACACAATTATTGAGACAAATGCAGCTGCCTCCCACATGAAGGAAACAGAACTGGTCAAAGCCGGGAAGCTCAGGAGGGGGGAAGGAGAAAATTTTCATAAAATACTCTTCTTTAATGACAGCGGGGCTAAATGCGCATTGCACACACGCACACACACACACACAAAACAAACAAACAAAAGCCCTAACACACACTGAGGTCCTCCAGCAATGCCTTGAACTGGTTTGTGGGAGGGCCTCCCTACAATGCCACCATCTCGATGGCCGCCCCTCTCCTGTGTTGACAAAAGGCAGCGTCACACATGCCTGAAGAAGCCAGTCCCAGAGCCCGTTTGCTGTTCTTTCCATTGTTTCACTTTAATGAGTTGCTAGCGAGGGATGACCTTTCCCTCTCCCTCCTCAACAAAGAAACAAATACATTTCTCAAAATCACGGGGGAAAAGAAAACATATCAGAAAGCACGATGGCCGCAGAGCTACCAAACGTGCCATTGACAAAGACCAAGAGAACTGCAGCGAGCCGGCACGGCTGAAGAGCCGTGGTGACCAGGGGGCATCAGGAGGGCTTCAGTTGGAGGGGATGCTCCTGCGAGCCCGGGGCTGCAGGTGCAAAGCGCTCCGGGGGCTTAGGCCTTCACCAAGACCTGCACAAAGCAGGTCCCAAAGATCTCCTCTGGGGTGGGACTCCATCTGCCAGCCAGCAAGGGGACTCATGCCTGTCCTGAAGAGCTGGCGCGCCAGGAAGGAGCAAGACCTGCCTGTACTCACACACCAGAGCCAAAGCTTGTGGGCTCCAGGTTGACAGAGACCCCTCAGCTCCCATGTCCCCACCACCCCAACACCTCCCTTGGGTACAGCAGCAAAGGGCTGGGACCTCATTGCCCCCGGCAGAGGGAAGCTCCAGCAGCACGGCCAGGTCCTCGCCCATCCCTGTGCCAGGGATAAGGCAAAATCATTGAACGCTGAGGTCAGTGCAGCCCTAAATGTGCACTTCAGCCTGGATTTTTCCTGTTTAACATCTCTGCAGTTAATGGAGGAAGGCAGGCGACTCCTGGGGAGCACCCTGACCCAAGACCGACCGCATGGACCTCTGAAGGTGCCTTCTTCACCACAGAGGAGATGCTGCTCCTCATTTTGGCACAGTGTGCACCACTACTTCAGCTCTGGGACAATAGTGCTGAAGCACAAAGTCTTCTGCTGACCCAGTGAGACCAAAACAGAGCTGTGACCCCTCCCAGCATCAGCTAGTCAGGCCATCACTTCACCAAGCCATTGTTGCCTTGGCTCAGTTGTCCTAGACCTGCCCAGATGGTTGCTTCTGGGGCTCCAACGGAGAGGGCCACAGCGGCAGTCAGACCCAGCAGCAGCTGATTTATTTTTAAGGGTCCCACCACCCCTTTTCCATGGCATCTCTGAGCTCCGGGAGGAGAGACAGTCCCAGCCATGCACTCTCCCAAGACACCTGCACCAGGGAGGGCTCCCTCCACCGCCCAGCACTGATGGGCTTTAGAGAAGGGGCAGGTTTTCCCCGGCACTTCCCACCCTTCAGCCTGTTGCAAACCATGTTGTGTATCAGCAGCTCCACCCAAATCCCTGCCAACGTCCAAACATCTGCAACTCCTTAGCATGCGGCATTCCCTTCCTTTATTTCATTGGTGTTGCTGGATTTAACCTTCCCGCTCCCTGGCTGTGGCCTCACATCCACCACCCAGCATCTCGTCTGGAAGTGGTGGCTGCTCGTGGGTGGGTGTGCTGCCTCCTGGCTCCCCAAGCGTTAACGCCGCCGAGCTGCGGGCACGCGAGCGTCGGCTCATGCCCTTTCCTCGCATGGTCCTTTTTTTTTTTTGGTGAGCTCGTTTTCTGTGAATTTTGGAGCTCTTGCAGAATGTTTAAGCTGCTGCTGCTCAGTGTGGAGAAGCGCAACCTCCGTCAAGAGGTGGTGGAAAGAGTCGGAGGACCTTCTCCCTGTCTTCTGTACTTGTGGTGGCAACAGTCAGCTCCTTCTCCCCATCTTCTGTGCTCCTCGTGGCAGCAGCCAGCTCTTCCTCTCCTTCCCATCTTGCTGAGGTCCACCCATCCCATGGAGGCTGGACATCCCCCTGCAGAAATACAGCCGCTGACCCTGCCATACTTGCACGAAAGCACCTTTCCTTGGCCCCATGCACCATGCCATGCCGTGCTATGCCATGCCCGTAGCTAACCCCCTACTCTCTCCTCTCTCACCGCTTTTCCTCCACTAAGCAAATCCTCCCTAAAAATACCTTTTGCCCTGTTCACACCTGTGCTGGCTCGGGGAAGGTAGAGATGTGTTGTTGGAGGTCGCCCAGGCTGCCCCAGCTGGAGCACGGCCAAGCACAGGGACCAGCGCCTGCCCTCCCCGGCCGCACAGTAAGAGCACGGAGTCGGAAAAAATGACGTGGAAGGTTTTCCGTTGGAGGACACTCCTTCCCTGCTCAGTGTTCGGGGCTGGAAAGCTCTCAGAAAGTGAAAGGGGTTGACACTTTTGCTGGCAGCGGAGTTCAGCAGGGGTCAGGGCTAATCCAAGCAGAGCCGACGGGAGGGGAGGGAGGTGGCGGGGGGAGTCAAGCGTTGACGCGCTGAGAGGTAAAAGCTGTGTCAGACACTCCCAGGAGGGAGGAAACAAATGTTTAATCAAAACAAAACCGGCTGGGGCTCGCGTGGTTGATGGTGGGTCTCCAGGGGGCTCGAATTTTATGTTCAGCTGCTGCGGGCGGCATGGAGGGAGAGCGGGGCTGGGGGTGCTGCTGTCGGGGGCCACGGTCGACTCACCCACCTTGCAGGCAGCCAGGTATCTACCTGGCCTCAAAAACATCAAGATGCCCAATAGTCCTCAGATCAGCCTGCGGATGCTCAAGGCTCGTCTTAGGTCCCATCTCCAAGGGATGGTTGGGTGGGAGCTCAGGCTGACAGACACCCTGGGAATCGTGTTAGGACTGCTGTGACATCCCAGAAACACTCCTGCTCCCCCGCCCCGTGTTTGCACAAAGCTCCAGGCCCTGGAGATGCAGCCACCAAGCATTGCACAAAGCTCACCGCCCCAGCAGGAGCAGAGACCAGGAGCAACTCAACAAAATCCAAGCTGTTGTCCTCTGGGCAGCTCTCACCCTGCCAGCCATGCTATGATGCTCCCATCCTGGCTGGAGACAGCTTTGGAGCAGTCCTGCTGGGGTCCTGGAGGTCCCAGGGGAACCACACCGCTCTGTGCTCGGATCAGCACAGGATCCAGGGCACCACACACGTGCGGAGCACCAGCATGCATCTAGAGCAAAGGGGAGATCTTTGCCTGCCAGTACATGATTGACTCGACGTTGAGTCTTAGGCACAAGTCCAAGCCATGTGATGATACTAAGCAGTGTCTGATAATAAAATCAGCACCAGACAGCAGAGCCCATTTGTTTCAGATCAAGGGGATTACCAAGATTTTTACAGGTTTGCTAACAAACAGTGGGGTATTTGTGTGGAGTTGTCCGGGCCAAATCCATCTTTCATCTAGAAGTCTCCCCATAGCTCTGACACTGGGAGCTGGGGGAGCTGAGCATGTCCTTTTTTCAGGCATGCCTTTTGTTCATCTAAACAGGATGCAGGACTGAAAAACACATCGAAATCTCTCATCAAAAGCTAGCCAAAATGCATGGTTTTCTAGTGCTTTTGAATGGTTTTGGTTTTGTTTTTTTTAACTCAGGGGATTGAAATTATTCATTTCCAAAAAAAAGAGGAGTGCATAGGCAATGTGATGTTAGGGGCATGCAGGTGCAGAAGGGCATGTGCGTGTCCTGTTCCTCCAGCCAGGCACGTCACAGCCCTGGGCAGTCCCCTGGGACGGGGTCTGCATCTGCGGTGTTGGAATTGATGTTCCTCACCGAGCTCCCAGCCCTGACCCATCCATTACGCTGGTCCTCAGCCTTGAGGCGGGACTGGGAACCCGAGGAATCAAAACCCCAAAGGCAGGCTTCCCTTCAGCAGCAGCTGTTCATAGAAAATTAGCAGTCTGTGCAGGGAAAAAAACTGCACAAGCAATCAGTCTGGGGCATTTCAGTTTCTTTTAATGTATCTTAAAGTTTCTGAGTCTTCAGGCCATGCTAGTATCACATTTTCAGGTTTTCTCCGCAGTGGTGGCAGCTCAAGCCTTCCTTTTCCTTGCCAAATCCCCCCAACCAAGCAAAGTGGAAGCCCCCCAAAGCACTGTGACTCCAAGCGCTTGGCCTTAGGAGGAACATTCGGGACTCAGGGAGGACAATTTGGCAGAGCTGCAGTGCAAAGTCGTGGCATCCAGCTCTCTGATGGATCAATTGGAGGAGATGCAGGATGCACCAAGGGCTGTCTGAGTCACACCACCGTCCTTTAAATCACTCCCTCTCCCAGTATCCCCAGTATCATTGATAAATCCAGGAGGAGATGCGCTGTTGATGGATATATTGTCTGGCAGCAGCCCTGAACCTAAAGGAGCTAAAGGAGGTAGTGGGAAATGGTAAAATGAACACAAGCTCTGCTGCTGTACTGGAGAAGGCAGAGACGAGAGAAGTGAGGAACTGGGTGATGAGATCTGCTGGGAATATCCCTGATGTTGTTCAGCTCATACTGCATGGATTTCACAAATAAAATTTGGCCCTGCATGGGAAAGCCTGAAGGCAAGAAGTCTCCAAGAGCAGCTGCTGCTCTTAGAGTAGGCTGGACTGTCATTATGTTGCCATTTATCAGAATTTTATCATGAGTCTTAGGGCTGAGAAAGCCTCAACTTTTTGACTCCGCTTGTTTGTAAATCAAAATGGTCATGCAAGAAAAGTAAGATTCTGGTCTACAACCTGTGAAGAAAAGCCACAGACTGGTGGAGCTTTATAACTGCAATTTCTCCATCCAGATTGCCCTGGTTTTGAATTGCCGCTGAGCCTCTCGCTGCAGCCATCTCCTGCCAGTCCCCACAGGCAGCGGGGTCGCAACTATGTCCATTTTACAGGCAGGGACTGAAGGGACCAGCGGGTCCTGAGCCTGGCAGGGACCTTTGCCCGCTCGATGGTGGGACGCGGTGGGACGGCGGGGTGCCTCAGCGGAGCAGGGTCTGGCTGGGGACCAAATGCAGAAGCAGCCCCACCCGGGAGGGCCCCAAGATGGGGGTAGAGGGGATCTGAAGCAGAGGGGGATGGGACGGGGGGGCTGCCCATGCACTGACCTGCCGACAAGCTGCCTTGCTGGGGCTCGATGCCCCTCCAGGAACTCTTCCTGCAGGGAGCAGCGCAGCCTCTCCCACTTGCCCCACGGACCACTGGCGTGGGGTGTATGGTGTCCCTGTCCCCCCATGCCCAAACTGGCAGAGGCCCCTCCCGGCACAGCCCTTGGGGAGCCCCCCCAGCCAGCACAAGCCCGTTCCCACCCAAGAGTGTGGCAGAGCCAAGGCTGCCAACTGCACGGCATCTGAGGGGTTAAGAAAACCGAACCTGCCACAAGAGATTTGAGCAGAAACTCCACTAGAGACCTTGAAATCCTGTTAATTGATGCCACACATGTGCTGCATTTAACCTCTGCCCTTTGCTGTAATAGTTTACACAAGTGGCACGAAGGCCGATGTCTCCTGATGCGCGGGGGCGGTCTGCGCAAGCCCGAACCCGCTGCGATCGCACCGGGCATCCTCCGAGCGAGGGTCACCTCCCCGGCGCCGAGCTCCTCCATCCCAAAGGCGCTCGCGAGCCCTCCGCCGGGCGTTTCAGCTCACAAGCCTTGTGCAGGAATCAGCCACTGTTTGCGGGCAAGTCCCGGGCAAAGGAAGAGTTCATGTGTAATTATTCAGTTATCTGCAATAAAACCCTTGCCACCATCTCTGGGGTGAACGCAGTCCTTCCAGCTGGTGCCCGGGCAGGAGGCGTCCCCGTCTTGCTGGGTCTCACCCAGGGGTGGAGAGAGGAGCTACTGCTGCTTGTGGTCAACACCAAGGGTGCGGGACCAGGCATCTTCCCAGCCCTGCCGATGCGAGGTTTGTTCTTTATCGCTCAGGAAAAAAACTGTGGAGTCAAGTCTGAAAAAAAAGAAAAGATCAGAGGAGTTATGGCCATTGTTAATCCTTATTATAGCCAGGCGAAGGACAGAGTAAATGAGTCCTCCTGGGTTTATCCATCTTAAAAACACCTGAGTAGGCAAAAAATTAAAAAAGAAGAACCTTGTAACTCCTACCCGATACGGGTCATGCTTCAAATCAGCTTGTTTCCTCCGGTGCCCAGGCTTCAGGGCTGGAGACAAGAGAGGTTTGCTCTGGCAGGGGGGCACCAAGAGGAATGAAGAGAAGGTCTCCAGGACAAGGCAGGAGACACCAGGACTTGCTGCCACTGAGGAAGGTCTCGGGGCCATGGGGACTTGCAGAGTTACCAGTGATGATGCTCTGCATGCTTGCTCCTCAGCCTCAGGAGCTGATAACTCACCCAGGATGACAGTGCCCAGTTAACACGTGAGCCATTGCAGTGGGAGCCAAATCCCAGCTGACACGTTGGCAGGTACATGGTGGATCCACCAGACTCCCCAGGCTGGGTCAGTCAAGACGCAGCACTCTGGGTCACCAGGGCCGTGCCAGCACCAAGAGCAGCCCATCAGCCTTCCAGCAGTGAAGTATACCTATTGTACTATTACTGCAGTACAGTTAACAATGAAATAGGTGATCTGCTCTTGGACAACCCAGAGGTGGATTTATACTATGTCTTTTTTCATTGCCACTGTTATTACCATTCTGTCTTCACGAATCAAGTGATTCAGGGCCATGACCAAGGTCTCAGAGGAAGAAGGAACTGACATTGCTCCATATATTCAAGTGCAATAGCAGCCCTCGATGTTGGGTGCTGTGGAGGTAAGAGCTTCTGGATGCAGGAGAGCAAGTGTTATTATCTACTCTCATTCCTACTTGTCCAACAGCTCCCAGGAAAATCCCTTCTGGTAGAGCCATAGGGCAGGGAGAAGCTACACCCCACGATGAGCATCTGGCTACCAGGGCTGAGATTCACTCCAACCCACGACTGCCTCTCACTCACAAACTGCTCCATCAAAGACAACTCCTAAAGGTTCCCCTTCAAATTCATACCGAAAGATGCAAACCAAAACATCAGTTCAAAAGCGTTCATTTTTCTTCCTCTTGGAAAGATTAAAGAGATGTCAGGTCTCCTTTCACTGTTTCTGCCTTCCCTCCACAGACCATGGGCGACTGATACAGAGAACCCTGACGCTGGTGGAGAGATGTGCTCCAGAAGAGAACCGACCCTTCTGCGTTCTTCCAACCAGCTGTAATTTTAAACCGGGTAACACTGAAGGTCCTATTGTATTTCAGAATATTTGTGATCAACCAAGCACCTGTCAATCAAAACCTTTGTGGGGACAGGGAGGACTGTCCCGGGTGAAGCAGCAGATGCGAGGCAAGGTGCGATAGCACGAGGGGTTTCTCAGAGATGCTTTGGGCCAGGCTCTCACCAGCCCATCACCTCTGACAAAGCCAGATCTCCCAAGGGACCAGCGCCCATTAAATTAAAGGCTGGATCTTCGGTAGCTCCTGCTTGGATGTGTGTTACCAAAGTTTTGGGCAGCGGCGGTGCAGGGGGCTGCCGGGGTCCCGCGAGCATGGGACCTCTCGCCGGCACCGCCTCCGGGTGGGAAACCATCTGAGAGCGGCTGCCAGCGCTGCTTGCCTTTGGCATCATGAGAGGGACACGAAGCGGAGAACCTCACCCCGTGCTAATCAGCCAGGCCCTTGTTTTATCTTCAAATGTTCCTGCACGCAGCCATTAAAACTGCCCAGCCAATATCCCAGAGACGATTCTCTTTGAACGGCCGCTTTGTCTGGTAACTTTATTTACACTTTTGATGCCAATGTTTATCCACTCTTTAAAAAGCTATTCAGAGCGTCTCCCAAATTAACTTCAGATGTGAGAGCAATGGGAACATTCCCTACATCATATTTCATACACTTTCGTGTTATTTAATTCTTGGAAACTCTTTTTTTTAAATATAAAAATATTTTTTAAAAAATCTCCAAGGTTTTGGAGAGTATAACCTCTCCCTGTGTGGTCTGCAAAATCTGGCTGTAAAGCTCTTTCCTAAAGTTCACAAACTCCATTATAAATCGTCTCCTTATCTTGCTTATTGGGTTTCTGTTTTCACTGACATACATCCTGGATAAGAAAATGCTCCAAGTGGCCTCCACCACCAACAGACCTGCTCCACTGGCAAGAGGAGCTCTGTCTGGGAATGGCTGGCACGGATGCCCAGAGGAGATGGGGATGGGGTGGGGTCAGATGGGATGGAGTGGGATGAGATAGGGTGGGATGTGATGGGAGGGATGGGATATGGGGTGGGATGGGGTGAGTGGAATGGGATGGGTGGGATGGGGTGGGGTGGGATAAAATTATGAGATGAGATGAGACGAGATGAGATGAGACGAGACGAGACGAGACCAGATGAGACCAGACCAGATGAGACCAGACGAGAGCACTTGCTTTTCCCCATTTCACCACAAACCTTCCCTCAGATTTCAATCTTTTTCCTCAAGATGCCTTAGAAAAAGGAAACTGACTTTCTGCACAGGGAAAAGAAGCCCAGAGCAGCCTGGTACTCGCAGGGCTCACTGGAGACCCATGGCCAAGTCCCTGGAGGGCTGGGGCGGGCCACCAGGTCTGCTCCGCATGGAAGCAGCTGCAGTGGCCCAGCAGACTCGAGCCCCATCCTCCGGACCCCCAGGAGGTGGCTGCACCATCAGCGCCTGGAGCCAACCCATGTGCCCATGAAGGTTTGTGCATTGACTCTTCCAGCAGTGACCAGCTGGAGCTGGAAGAAGGCATCACCTACAGCCAGGATTAGTCTTTCCTGTTCCCATCCCCACCCCACTGCTCTGGTACGGATCAGGACATAGACAAGCAGGTTCCTCCCCTCGCCGCTGAAGACCCTTCACAGCCACCGTTGTGTAGACTGCGAGGGTCGCCCAGGAGGCTGCAGTTGAGCTGGCAACACCGGCGGCTCCCAGACAGAAGGCGTCACTGCCTCTGGTCAGGTCTTGGGCTGTGGCTTTCCAGCTGTGAGAGAAGTTAAAAGGCCTCTTCCCAGGGGGGCAATTTTCAGAAAAATCCAGTAGGCAGCTGGCGGCAGCCTCCAAAACCAGCCGGCAGAGCCGAAAATCCTGCTTGAATGCAGGTATTTCAGCAGCAGCCGGCCAACGGTCCCTACAGCAGACGGGCTCCTCCCTGCCTGCAGCCTGGGATGTCCAGCGGAGGAAGCCAGGCAGCCAAAGGACCCGGAGCAGATCCGGAAAGGCACAATGTTCCCGTGTCCGGGCCAAGCCAGAGCGGTGTCCGATGAAAACCGCTGCATCTCCTGGGACACTGAAGCTGCGAACAAACCTCTGGACAGGACTAAGAAGGACCTGATGACAGCAAAGGGCTTGGACAGGGAAGAGGGAATCCGAGAGGCTGTATTATTTGGACTCATTAGCAAGCAAGACTTCCATGTGGTTAACTCCTGCCCTGCTCCAGGGCCAGGACCCAGTGTGCCAGACAAATCCATTCCTGACCTAAAAAAAACCAGAGGTCTGGGAAAATGGAGGGTGGCTTTATCACTGGCCCTGCAGCCACAGCGGGGGGTGGCCACGCCAGCTCCCTGGCAGGGGGCTTCCCCGGGGTCCCCCCAGGAGGAGCTAAGGCTGCACATCATGTGCCATGCTGCAGGACAGCATCCTGCCGGCTACAGACCGGTGCTGCTCGTCCCTGAGCACCTCACCCCAGGCACCCCAGCAGGGACAGAGGTGTCCATGGGGGCAGCTGGGGTGGGAGGAGAGCCAAGAGGGATGCAGAGGAGGCTGCCGCGCTAATCCCGGCACGGTCGGGCATCCAGGTGGGACCGCGGGAAGGGTTTATCACTTTCCCTGAGTGGCAGGGGCGCGGAAGGGGTGGTACTGCGTCCTCCTGGCAGGCTCGGAGAGATCCATTATTTATAGAGCACTTGGGGATGCTCAGAAGCAAGGCGCCACACAAGCACGAAATGTCATTACAAAGGATATGATTTAAGGCCGGGCAGGGCTGGGAGGGGAGGGGGATCCAGTTTGCGTGGAAGACTATACAAAATAAATCCTGTCCGAAAGGCTTCCCGCCTCCGCAGCAGAAAGTGGAGCTGTATCAGCCGGCCTGTCTCTGCCGTGCTCTCCTTCTTCCTTTTACAGGCATGAAGAGACTTTTTTCGCTCATCTTTGCTGCAAGACTTGCTGGGTCCCGCCAGCTGATCCATGGCCAAGGGGAACGTCAAGGAGCAGGGAGAATGAAGGGATCCAGCTCTCCTCCAAGGTGGGACCTCTGCAGCCACGTCCGCCCTCAGCCAGGCGACCTGCAGGGTCACTGGAGGGATGCGGGCATTAGAGGGATGCAGCACTGACATCGCTGGCCACATGCACTGGCCGGGAGAAGCTGCAGGAGAAGGAAAGCTGGTGAGCCAGAAGCCATGTCTCCAGCATGCCACCGCTCCGCTCCTCCCAGCACAGCCAGGCTGAGGGCTCCTCTGCCCAGACCCGGGCTCCCCTTGCCCCAGGTGCCCATGGCCATGCATCTCCTCCTGCTGCTGCTCTCAGCCCGGACCTCTGCTCAGAGAGTGATTCGACCGGCTCTCCCCTTCCCATCTCCAGTGACAACACCTGACTGCGCTGCCAGCACTGTCCACACCGCACAGCGCAGCAGTACACATGTGCCAGCCGACATCACCACCGCTGGGAGAAGAGCTCCGGAGAAGCTGCAGGAAGAGCATCACTCAAGCCCTCAGCTATCACGGATGTGCAGACATGGGCAGGAAGAGCTGGGCAGGATCTGGCCGTCAGAGCGACCCATGAGCCACCGGCGGAGGGGAGGCGATGGGGAGGCCTGGGCTGCTGCCTCACTCCTCTGCCCGCAGCAATGGCTCGGGCAGACCTTGCTGGTGCAGCTGAGGACATGTTGAGGCACCCGCCCTGCCCCTCCACCAGAAGCCGGGAGTCCCAGTGTGCCGCAGACCGTGTCTGTCCCTCGCCAGGGCTCCATGGTGGGTGGGCCAGGGGCCCGGGGTGGCAGCAGGGTGCTCGAGGCTCACTGGCCTGTGCCCCAGCCCCACCGCAGGCTGGAGATGCCCTGGGTCAGGGCTTGGCCCCACACTGCCACCGGAGCAGGAGCAAACCGAAACGGGGCTCCAGTCAGCAGGAATCCTCCCCCCTGAGACCGCTCTCCTTGGCTGGAAATGGGACAAAAGCAAATTGTGGCCAGATGGGTTTGCCAAAAGTGTTCCTTTTTTTATTTTAAGGGAAATTTCAAAATTAAAATTCCTCATTTTCAGCTTTCCTGTTAATTCTTCTCTCTCCCCCCACCCAGGGCAGGTAAACAGCCAAGTGCTGTTTCCATGGGAAAGAAAATCTCCTCCTCTCCCCTTTCCCTTGCATTTTCTAGGAAGGAGAAGAAACTCAAGATAAAGCTAGAGGAAGGGGAAGCCCATTGAAATAAATTAGCCAGCAGCAAAGTCATTGGGAAATGGTAAATGAACAAACAATGGTTTGCTGCTCTTCTTAAATTTCAAACCGAACTGGCTCTGTAGAGGACGGGGATCTCCATCCCCACCGAAGTTCAGGCAGAAGAAGAGGAGGTCCTCTTTGGCTTGTCTTGGCGACACCACTTACAGCCCTTCGCAGCTCCTTCCCGCAGCCGCCTGTTCTCCACCTTTTGCCGTGGAGAAGGGGAACTCTTTTCCCGGGAGAGCTGCCCTGAGGTCTGGATCGTTTTCTTTCTCCGCTGGCTCCGAAGGAGGGTGAGGAGATACAGCTCCAAGCCTGGATACCTCTGTGATTTGGCCTTAAGTCAAGCAAGACAAACCCTGGCCTGCAGGCAGCTTTAACAAGGAATTTGCGACCCTAATTAGAAAAATAAGGGCATATTCACGCAACATATAAATATAAAACAAAGGTTAAGTTTAAAGATTCCGGGTCTAGAGAGGAGCGAAACCAAAGAGGCCCCAAAGTTTCCGAGTTCCTGTTGGCTTTGGAGAGGGGTCCACGCCTGGGGAAGTTCAAGCTTCTCCAGATCTCCAGGGTCTGCAAAACCTGCGCTGAGGCTCTCCAGCGAGCAGGCTTGCTCCCACGGTTTCCGGCATTTCCTAGTGCGGGAAGGTCTGGGAAACACTGCAAGAACAGCCTTTCGCGAAGTATTTTGGCACCTATGCTTCCAACGGGGATGCAGAAAGTACAAAGGCTGCAAAACCTAAAAAAAATAGGGGGAGGGGGGCTAACCGAAGGTTTTCAAGCATTAGCAACTTTGACTTGGGGGTGGTTCAAGTTGGAGGTGAAAGTTTGGGTGAGGTGCTCATTCTCCGTGAATCAGAGCATCCATATTTACTCTAACGATCACACAACGGAGCTGCAGAAAGCTGAGGATCAAGAGGTGGCTGCCGAGGGGCAAGGACTCGCACCAGATCCAGTGCCCAGGGCCAGGGCTGAGCACTCTCCCCAGCCAGGGCAGCCTGGGGCTGGGAGCTGAGCTTAGCCCTGTGCAAGACGCCGGAGCACGGATAGAGGGTGACAGCCCAGGCACCACATGTGAGACATCCCGATGTGGGCAAGGAGGTCAGGCACCCCGATGGGAGTGCTGCCTCTCCGGTGCAGCAGCTGGAGATGGTCCCAGGATGACCTGGAGATGGTCCTAGGATGACCTGGAGATGGTCCCAGGATGACCCGGTTTCCCTCTGAACCCCTGACAACGTGCCTCCACCCATCGTGGAGCCGGACGTGCCCACTGAGACGTGGCACCACATGGCTGATGCCCCCACGCAACCCCGCGGTGCTGGCCGGCCAAGCCGGTGAAGGCACCTGAGCCCTGAGCACGGTGCTCAGACTCACTAGAGAGCAGGGCAGCAGAGCAGGGTAAAGGATGGGGATGGGGTGTTGCGCTCACAGCTGGCACCATCCCCCTCTGAGCGGCTCTGGGGAGTTTTGAAATTCTCCAACAATGGAAAATTCCTTCCTCTCTCCCTCAAAAAAAAAAAAACCAACAAAAAACTCGCTTTGGGCAAACTGAAGCATTTTTGCTCCACTTCCGACTTTCCTTGATTTTGACTTTTCCATTTTGCCTTAGATAACATGATGCAACAGCAAATTAAAACAAAGCATCATTTTTTCCTGAACCTGCACTGGAAATGGCCTGTCCTGAATCTGCTGAATGGAGATGTGCTGACACTGCCAGAAAAAAACCCATGGAAAACAGGTCCCAAACCGAAATCCATGCAGCTTCCCAGAGCTCAGCCATACCGTCCTGCTCAACACAGCGTCCTCCCATCAGCATTTCGCTGACCGGCTGCACTTGCAGCCCTTCTTTTCTGCTGAAACACCACATCAGCATCCCTTATTCTGCTGTTTAGCCAAGTCCGTACTCAGACCTCCTCCACATCCCCTAATTATTATATCGGGTGTCTTACGCTTTGTGCTCACAAGGCTTTGAGAAACAGGCTTGCATACATGTAAGAGGTGCTTGACAGAGCTCAGAGCCTGTGTAAAGGCAGAACCGGCATCCCCGTTTTGCAGACAGCAAGCCAAGTCAAGGATGAAGGCTGCTTGTGGTTGGCGTGGCTGCCCCAGTACTGCCATCACACCTCACTGGAAATGGCTAGAAACAAGACTGGAGGGTTTCTCAGGTCCCCAGTGGAAGCTGCAGTTGAGCCTAGCAAAGGACTGGCCCCCAAGCCCCAGCGTGGCCCCAGGACCTCCAGGATGGTCCATCCTGAAGCCCATCCTGAAGATCCCAGCCCATCCTGAAGCCATGCTTTCTACCGGGGCCGAGATGCCATAGCTGGAGCCCGATGCAAGCAGGCGACGCAGGAGCATCCCTAAAAAGACCTGTAGACTGGGAAAAGCCTCTCCCAGCCCGCTCTGCTCAGCAAACCCAGTGCCAGTCCCTCCCTGTACAGTAGCACCCACTTCTTCAGAAGACTTTGAATAGGGAAGAAAACAACATATGCAATCCAAATTACAAAAACAAAGCCCAAACAAAGACCGTAAAATCTAATAATTAACAGAGCAAATAAGCTGAACGCCCATTAGGTTGCACATATTAGGTAATGACAAGTAGTTCGCAATAACCACTTCTGAATGGACTTCACCCAATATGCGTTTAATTAGGGTTTAATAAAGCAACAGCATGTTCTTAAAGGCCAATTAGAAACATATTCACTGAGGTTTAGAAGCTATGTAATAGATGCCTGTAGGAACCAGATACGTGCTGATTACATAGCTATTAATCCTCAATAAAGGGTCTAATAATCATTTTGTGCTTCAGGAGCAGGCAGCTGCTTTATTAAATCTTAATGAAACGCATACTTGGGAGCTTTCCTTCAAAGCCAGCCCACATTAGGAAGATGGGCTTAGAAGTGGCAGTCTGCTGAGAGAAAAGACCCCCTCCTCGTCACCACCCCTGCCACCGCTGCAGCGGGTTTGAGGCCAACTCTGTCCCCGGAGCAGCGGAGACGGCGGCGGTTGATTCCTGCTCCGACAGGAGCGAGAGATCTCTGGGTCTGGGAGCACCACGAGACGTTTCACCCCGTGCTGAACATTTGCTCACATGGGTAAATGTCTCCATGAATTGGAGCATCCATCCGATTCACGGCTCCATGTCCGGAGCATCCCTGCGCAGCTGACACCAGCACTCCGGGCGGGAGGGGAGCAAAGGCCTGGGCTCGGCAGGGTGGTGCCACATGCCATGAGGAGCAGCTCAGCCACTTCTCCAGGAATTTACCTCCTGCCTGGATTCATGGCTGCCCGAAAAGGAGCCAGACTGAAGTGAGCTCCCTCCCACGATCAGCCAAAGAGGAGCTGGTCTGATCCAGGGTCTGGGCCAGCCAGGTGGTGGCTTCTTGCTATGTAACCTGTAGGATCGGAGGATGATCTAAAACCTGCCAAGCCATTATTAAGTCCCTGTGGACACACCTGGACAAGCCATGCCCATGCCTTTCCACCACAACTCCATCGGAAAGCCAGCAAAATGGCGTGCTGGGCTTAAAAACTGTCAGATTGCAAAAACTTTTAATAAACAGTCATCTGTTTCTTCACCTTCTGGTTTCCCGCCCTCTGACTCATGGGTTTGAGTTTTCCACGGCGGCTGGAAACTTCAGCAACTGCAGTTGCGATGCAGCGCACTTCACCCCTACACTGCCCTGGAGGTGAAGATGTGCCTGGTCCTCACCCTAAAGTGGCCAGGCGCAGAGACCGCCCCAAGACAGCAGCCAGTCGTCAGCTAAGAGTTGCCGGCCCATCCTCTTCTGCCGCCCAGGAGGACGAAGGCACAGCAAGCAGAGCTGGTGCAACGGGGCCAGAGCCAGGAGGCAGCACCCAGGGACAGATCCAAGTCCCACGGCCGTAAGTGGCACCGTCTGGCAGCGTGAGGCTCTGCACAGCGCTGCCCACCAGTTCAGACTGGTGCAGGTCCCACTGGGGTCCTGTCTCAGGCTGAGCCTGGGTCCTAATTAGCAGCCCTGTTAACCCTTCAGGACTTCAGCAGTGCTGGGACTGGCAGCCTGCCACATTGCCTCAGAGATGCCCAGGCACAGGGCACCATGGGGGCCCCATCTGCTCACCCCGGCTGCACCACACTGGGTGCGGGTCCAAGCCTGGGTGGTGGGTGCCCAGTGCTGAATTTCACAGAGGAGCAGCCAAACACCAGGACAAGCCATGGGAAGAGCGGCAGGAGCCACAGGCATGAGCAGCCCAGGGGCGAGAGGCAATGGAGATCAGTGAGGGTGGGCTGTGGAGTGGCCCCTGCAGCACTGAGCTTCAGCACTCTCCTGCACTCCCCAGGCAGTGGGAACAGGTAAAGCAGGGAAAACACTCGGGATACTCACGTGACATCCCAAATACGCTGCCCTTTTGAAAGCTCTCTGCCCCTTTTGAAAGCTCTCTGCGGTGTTACACTCTAATTAGCCCAATTAAGCAGAGCTCTGCCCCACAGGGCTGGCTGCTCACTGGCTCTAATGCTGGGCAGGGGGTCTGGCTCGCCCTGGCAGGGCAAAGCGCCTCCAAGTCCTCCTCCCAGCTGTGGGGCTTTGCGGCCAGGGGAGCACCTTGTAGGGGCAGTGCCTCACCTGCCTGCGGCCGTGGGGCTGAGGAGGGCACCCCCAGGGACCCCCTGGCTCCACAACAGGGCTGCCTCCACCTGCCTCTCCTGCCCCCGACCATCACTCGTTCCCCCACCTGCAGAGCCCCCACCCTGGCTCGTGCACGGCACCCTCCACTCCAGGGCACCCACGTCCCCGCTTCGCCCAGAACCCATGCCACCATCCCAGTCCCATGCGGGCATCACTCGCAGTGCCCACCTGCAACCAGAGCAGGCATCCCGCGAGGACCAGCACCCAAGCATCCTTCATTTTATCACCTGGGTCAGGCATGCACACCCTCGCGGGTACCTGAACCCCCAGGATCCACGTTCCCCAAAATGGGGAGACTGTCCCCTCCCATGCCAACAGCGTCCCTGGCCAAGAGTCTCCAAAAAAGGAGTCACAATGGGCCATAAGCAGGGTGCCGGGGGGTGCCCGCAGGCAGCTCCGAGCCAGGGAGCAGCTGGTTCACATTAGGTGTTGTCGGGCCTCGCCTCGCCACAGATGGACAAAATCGCAACATCTCCTGTGTTATTAATTAATGTGTTTTCACAGAAAATGGAAACTTCTTTCCAACCTCACGGAGGAGTTAATCTGCTGCACAAATTGGCCCTACCAACAGCCTGAGCGGGGGCAGGACCCTGCGGGGACAGCCAGTCCCAGGGGAAATAAAGGAACAAGGCATTTCGTTACTATTGTTTCTCCCAGCGAAGAAAAGCTGGACCTGGCCAGGGTGCAGATCGCACCCATCTGTCCCTCTGCGTGCCCTCCCGGCTTGGCATCCCGCTGCCTCGTGGGGATGGAGAGCCTCAGTGGTGGTTCCTGGTGAGACCCCACGTGTGAGATGAAGAGCTGGGATTTCCCCTCTTCTTCTCGCTGGTAAAATACCGACTCAACCACAGACACCCACTTTTAAGCGTCGTCTCTGCATCAGGGAACCAGGCTGGAGAAAGACTCCATGTGACCGTCACAGACTCTGGTTACCCCCATTAGCAGCCTTCGGGTGGTCCTTCCCATCCAACCACAGGTGGCTGGACTCCACGCTGCTCTGCTGAGGAGCTCAGAGCAGAGACCCCTTGGCTGGGCAGAGGTGCCCATGGCTGGCACAGCCTCTCCCCACTTTCAAGACATCCCACTCTTCTTGTTCAGCCAAGCCTCGTTTGCCCACAGCGTTGCTGGTCAGCAGTTTTCTGGTGGAAAACACAGCTTCTGCAAAAGTAATGCTTTCTCCGCAAGAAAGTTCTGGTTTTCTCCTAAAGGCCAAGCCTCAGGCTTGTTTAGCCGAACCAGAACGGTTTGAGGTCAGCTTGACACAAAACCTCCCGTGACGCATCACAGGTCACTGTCATGCACCCCAAATCCCACCACGAGAGCCCAGGCCCCTGTGAAGCTCGGTCCAGGGAGAAGAGCAGGGGCTGGTGATGCCCCACCAGCTTGGGAGGGCATGGGCTGGTGTGTGGGAGCTGAAAATGAAGTTTGCTGAATTGAGCGTTTCTGCCCTCATATGTTTTTTTTCTTTTCGGAACTTTCCATCCCACAGAAGATTTTAACAAGTTGATTTTTCCACCCTCTTGAGGACAAAAACAAATTCTGAAATATCACAATTTCCGCAAGGGCAAAACTTCTGATTTTCAGCCACTTTCTCCCAAGACCTTACCCCAGCAGCGCTGCCAGGAGGCCCCAGCCACCCATGCAGAAGACACCCACATATATATATGTCTGGTTTGCAGCCCCTTCCCCAAGAGGGGTTCTTGGGTGTTTGATAAGGCACGAGCCCATCGTATCTCATCAGGGCCATCGCGTGGTCCCCTCTCCCAGCCTGGCCACAGCATCGGTGCCGAACACCGGTGCCATCCCCACCAGCTTTGGCTGAGCCACGGAGGAGGGGGTCCCGTGGGAATCACAGGGTGCACAAGGTAGGGCAAGAAGGACAATCACACACATCTGGGGCATCCTGAAGATCGTGACCTCAGACAAGATATGGAGGCAACAGGGCTATATTTAATGACGATGCTTGAGGGATGGATATTTTCTTACACAGAAGAACCACCAAAAGACCTGCCTGGAAGTCAAGCTTGAGCTTGAGCCCCAGTAGAGGGCACAAGGCAGATGGCTTCAGCAAGGATGCTCTTGTACAGGGTCTGCCTTGCCCGATTTCCCTCCCTGTGCCCCATCTTCTAGTTGGTTGGATCTTATGTTCAGGAAGGAGGGTGCCAAGAAAAGGCAAGAAAAAGATTAATTTTATTGGGAGCTCACAGGGATGCATTTAGAGACACCCCACAAGGTTACACCAAAAGGCCCATCTGACTGGGGTTGTGTGTCCAGCACTGGCTGATCATGGATGTTTAGAAGAACTCAAGACAGACTTTCCCAGGAGCAGTCAGCTACTTTGAGACATCCAAATCACTGTCTTCAACAGCCACCAACACAGCAAAATTTCTCTGACCCCTTTTTGAATCAAACGTGGTCAACTGGTACCATAAAACAAGCCTGTCTGTTGGCTAGCTCTGAACAAAAACTGCAACTAAGGCATTGCAGATCATCACAAGCCGGTCCCTATCCCGTGGGGGCTGCTTGCAGAGACCAGAAGGGTTTGTCATATGGCAATTAGCTGCAAGGAATCCCCAAAACCCTCCAAAGCTGCTGCTCACTGCCTCTGGCCCTTGCAATAAACTTACTGCCGCTCTCCATTTCAGATGGCCAGCTGTTCCTTATTTCTAGACCTGTTTCCTTTCTACTAATTAATCAGCTCCAAATGTCTCTCTGCATGGCCTGCCTGAACATGAGGCCAGAAACACAATGTTGGGACACACTCGCCCAGACCCGCTCATGCCGCAGGTGAGGGGCCGGGAGTGCCAGCAGCAGACCCTGCATGGCCACCCCTGTGGCCACCATGCTGCTCCACGTAGCCAGACCCTGTGTTGTTCCGGGTCCAGGGCACAGGCAGCGCTGCCTGTTCGGCAGGGGACGGTGGATGGAACGTATTGATGCTGCTCAGCCTGTTGTGCTGACTCCTGACTCCAGCATCCCACAGAGGGAGGCAAGCATCGGCCCCACCATCACATGCAACTGCAACTCACCTCCAGGCAGAGCTGGGGCTGAAGTCTCAGGGGGAAAAAAAATGGGTTCACAAGACAAAAGAAAAGCAAAGGGTGGATGAAGCACTCTGCAGAGCGGGCCACACCAAGGTCAGCTTGACTTACCCACCGCTGACATATCCTGAGCAGAGCTGCCTGCGCACGGAGCCAGCCATGGGGAAACACGAACAGGGACTCGTGTCCAGGGCACCAGAGCCAGCGGCCGTCCCAGCCCCACGCGGAGGAGCTGGGACCAGAGGCACCGCCAACACGCCTGGGCTCTGCTGCTTCAGCTCGTGGTCAGACTCCCTTCCTCTTGGAAAAGCTGGAAGGAACCAAATTTTTTCTTTTATTATCTTGGATCTGACTTGCACAGAGAAGGTGCTCCAAGGTCGCCTGTGCCAGGACATTCACAAAGTTTCCCAGCAGAAGAATGAAGCAAAACAAGGGGAAGCTCTTTGATCTTTATGGGCCTGACACTTTGAGCCAAGGAAGCAGAGAGCATGAAGCTGCACTTCCCATCCAGGTTTGCAATCGTTCCTCCTGGCCGTGGCCTCAGACAGCAGCACTGAGCCTCTTCCCACTGCCGGAGAGGCCCCGTTGCAGCAGGGCTGACCACAGAGGGGTGCTGGGCACCAGAGCTCTGACCTCGACTCTGCCGCTCGCCTCAGCGCTTTGTTTTCATGAGACAGAAGGGACATCTCCTAGTAAGCCTCTTCCAGGTCTCAGGGTGGAAAGCATATTTAAGTGTGAGGTTCCCCCCCCCCCCCAGTGCATCCGTAACAGACAGCACAGGCTGCTTCACCACCATAAAGCTCTGCAGATGGAGGATGCCAGCTGAACAACAGGCTTTTTGCCATTTAGTCCCTTCTGAACCAGAAGGGTCACTTGGGAAATTCAAACTGAAATCTGGATTTTGAAGATTTCAAAGTACCAAGGAGGATTTTGGTGCTGCGTTCGCCCAGCTCTGCTTCAAAACCCCATCTCCCCCAATGATCGCTAGTGGCTAACCTCCAGAAAGGAAAAGGTTGCAATACCCAGCCTGATGGCCTGTTCCAGAGGTGGTGAGTCCTTGGTACAAGGCTGTAACATGTAATGTGCCTTGGGTTTCTGCAAGTGAAAGGACCGTGGGGAGGCAGGACTGTCACCATGGTAGGAATTCGGGTCCTTCTTTACGGTCTCAGATTCCTGGTTGCAGCTGTCTCAAGTCTGCAGCGCTGGCCTGGAAATTGGGTGGTAAATAGACTTGAGTGAGACTTCCAGCACACCCTGCCTCCAGGCATGCTGGGGATATGGGGAGTCTTCCTGGAAGAGCAGAGGCAGCAGCAAGCCAGGGCCAAAATGTTAATCCAGCAACACAGGCAGGCCTGAGTTGGTTGGGTTGGCAAAGTCACGAGAGCTGCGTCTTGGTTTTGTTGGGACAGTGGTGATTCCCATCCCACCTCATGACTGAAGCCACAGTGTTGTAGTCCCCTGAGCAAAACGTACCTTCTTACTCAGCTCCCAGAGGTTACGTGGTGCAAGGACAGTTTTCCTTGCACTGCTGAAGTAAGAGGAAACATATGGAGTATTCAAATACCACCGTGAAGATCCCGTCCATCGCTTCTGCCGCTGCATGGGTTAGATCACCCAAAGCAAGCAATGGCTCCAGTCCAGCAAGCCAGCAGCTCTTCACGTAGTAGACATGTCCAAAGAGCCTGAACCTTGGCAGATCATACGACACGGGGTCTGCAAGCCCTGGAGCCTCTCTAGAAACCACCCCACATGGAGAGCAGGGCTCTGCCGAATGGAGAGGACTCGGCAGCTACAGCACCAGGGCAAACAGCTCACTAGAGTCGTCCAACAGAGCCTCTGGCTTCTCCTTCTGCTCATGGCATAGCCCTGCTGAGATCCGCCTCACTGGCAGCGGGCTGTGCCCACGAGCATCAGACCCTCCAGCCTGGAGCGTGCCCTGGCCACGTGCCCCATGCCACCCCGCACTGCAGCCCCGCTGCCAGCTTTGCTCCAGCACTGGCTGCACGTAAGGTTTCAGGACCTCCTCCCGCAGACGGGTTTGTTTGTGCCAGCCGAGTTGCTCAACAGGATATTAGCTGCCTGGGCGTCTGCCGCCCAGCACACAAACCTCCACCGAAGGACTGACACCCTGCAGGCATGGGGCTGGCAGCGCATAGCTGCCAGTCCCACTCCCCGGGAGCTGTGCAAACCCTCCACCAGCCCCCTAATCCTTCTTGGCGCATGAAGAGCCCTCATCTTCTCCAGGACATGAAAGGACTGATTCAAAGTTGTACCGAACGTGTTCCCACGTTGCTGCCCAGGGAAAGGGCCAAAAAGCCTGTGCAGCTGAGGCCCTCGGACTCGTTGCACCAGTGGCAGCTGCAGAGCAGCCTGTGAGGTGGATGCAGGGGGCAGGCAGAGTGTGACCATCAGCGGAGCTCTGAAATCCCTGCTCTTCCCAGCCCTTCCCAGCACACTGGAGGGAATGTGGGAGCCCGGAACGGAGGTGAGGGGCGGCTGATGAATGAGGTGATAACACCTCGGCAGATGGCTCCAAAGGCTGCATGGCGCTTGGGGGGTGTAGACAAAACACAGAGGTGAAGCCCAGATGTTTAACTTCAGCATCTGGATGTGATTCCTAAACAGAGACCCTCACATCTGACCATTCTGCCTGAAAATAAATGGTTTGTTTGACCTTCCCCGTAGCCCGCCCCAATATTTTCTGGGTGTCTCCTAAACACATGGCAGCTGCTCCCTCCTCGCTGGGTCCAGCCACACGTCATGAGAGCCGCAGGCATCACTGTGGGCACAGCGGCAGCTGCGGGTGCCTGGGACACGACATCAGGGGATGCGGGGCAGGGCGCAGCTCAGAGCAGTGCCATGAGCCCGGAGGAAAGCCCAGCGGGGAGGAAAACATCCTTCTGCATTGCACCCGCCCTGTTTTGAGCTTCCGCTCAGCGCATTTTGGAGCAGGACACCAACCCTGGGTGCCCACCCTGCCCAAGAGCCCGGCTCCTGGCCTCTACCTGCCAGGTGTCTGCTCCTGCCCAAAAATCCTGTGGGAGTGGAGAGGGATGGGACTATGGAGAGGGACTGGTCTGCAACCACGTCCTACCTTCAGCCCATGCAGTCCCCACCTGAGACCCACCAGAGCAGCCCGGCTGCCTGAGCACCCCCTCGGCGCACCCAGGCACCATGGGACTCGGCACAACCTGGGTCTCATTTCATCGCAGCAGCATCCCATCGCCAGCAGCAGGGACTGGCAGCAGGTGCTTTCTAAGTCAAGAAGGGACAAACCTGCTCAATGCCTTGGGAGCGCTGGAAGAGCCTGCTCAGGGAGCCGGGTCCCCAGGACATGTTGAAGCCAGGCAGTCCCCTTCAGAGAAGATATCTGATCTTGGATCAGAGACACCACGCGTCAGAGAATCCACCACGCTCCTAATAAGTGGAAATTGTAGGCGTTGGGTGGTGTTGAAGCTGACAATGAAGATAGTGATTAGTGATGACGGGCAGTACCAATTAAGGCTAATCTGCCTAATGGCCAAGTCTGAGGGTAGTGCGTGTGACTGATGGTGACAAGTGATGGCAGCTGGAGGAGGCCACAGTGACCACAGAGATGTAAGACAATGCTGGTGGCAGACAGAGCAAACAAGTGGTGACACAGTAATCTGTTACTCGGGTTATTTGTAATCCTGCAGACACATCTGGCACAGAGCGCGCCGCAGTCCTGCGCTTCTCCTGAAGGATCAAACAGGCAGCACTGGAGGCGGGACCTCTCTCCGCGGCTTCCTGTGGGCAGCGTGGGATGCGAAGCAGTGGTGGCACTGTCTGGTGAGGCACATCAATAGCCGGTATCTCGGTCTGCTCCAGCCCAGCTCCACCAGCGCCCTTCGACTCGGCAAGAGGAGGGCAGAGCCGGCAGGGCAGGGCAGGAGGCATCAGACCTCCCTGGCGCAGCGGGACAAGGAGCCCAAGGTCTCGCTGAGCCCTGGCAACTGGCTGCCCACCACTGGCCACCCACCCGGCACAGCCCCTGTGCCGGCCGGTCCCTTGCAGCGGGAGCAGCCCCGCGCCAGCAGTACACCTGTTTCACGAGCCGCTGGCCAGGACAGACAGCCAAGAGCAATGAGCCGGTGCAGCCAGGGTGCCAGCACAGCCAGCCCGTGGGGGTACGGGCACACTGGGTGCTCCATGGC
Source organism: Gymnogyps californianus (assembly GCF_018139145.2). Lineage (NCBI taxonomy): Eukaryota > Metazoa > Chordata > Aves > Accipitriformes > Cathartidae > Gymnogyps > Gymnogyps californianus. The sequence continues at coordinate 19,021,264 of NC_059485.1, forward strand.
CACTCATAGCCCAGCCTAGCCCTGGGCATGCTGCCGGCTCCCCTCCCACGCTGCCTTTAAGCATCAGGCACCGGCAGGGAGGAGGGACAGAGATAATCCAGGCAGCAGAAACACCGGTGCATCCCAGCGCCAGTGCGGGCAGCACGTGAAAGCCAGGCTGGCCTTTGGGGACCGGGACGATACTTCACACGGGTGAAAAGAACAGGGCAAAACATGTCAGCTCACTGCGATAAGAGCAGTCACACAAAGCAGGCGCCGTTCACAGAGCAATATGTTAACTGTCATTGAGCCTGGCAGCATGACAAGGGCCAGCACCTCATGCCCATCAGATTTATTCTCTGCCTGAGGTTAAAGCAGGGCTCTGGTCCAAACGAAGCTAGTGCAGATCAGCGGAAAGCTGCCCAAGTATGACCACAGAGTTACTAGCCCTGGTAGGGTGTAACCAAGCTCCAGGACTGCTGCTAAAGGCTGAAGCTTTGCCACCCAAGAACTGCTCACCGAGCCTGCCAGTTTGGGGTTAGAAAGGCTGGTTTTGTGGCATCTCCCTGGGATGGGTCCCCTCCCACCAGGAGCAGGACAGGAGCTCTGCTCACACCAGGCCACGCTCTCCAGCACCCAGCACCTTTACTCGGGGTCCTTCCCAGTCACAGTGGTGAACCGGCTCTCCCTGGCAGGGCTGCCCAGCCCGCACTGCAGCAGACCGCGGCACGGCTGCATCCACCAGACACTGTCCTTGGCGCTTGCTTCTCCAAGATGATCTGGGGGACGTGGTTGATGGAGCCGGGAGTACCCTGGTACTCCCACGAGGACGTGGCTGCAGCCCAGGTCATAAGAGCTCACGGGAGCGTGCTGGCAGCCAGGGACTTGGAAAGGAGGCCAGCAGTGGCGGTACGAGCCCAGAGCTGACATGGCAGCCCATGCCACGGTCCTGGCAGGAAGCACCAGTGAAGGACACAGGCACCAGTGGCACCTGTAGCCCCCATAGCACCCTGTCCAGAGGAGCCCCAGGTCCCCTAGTCCCATGTGCCCGCAGGCTTGGGATGCTCTCCACCGGTGATGCTGGGGATGGGCAGCATGGCACGGCAGCACAGTGCTGCTCCCAACCAGAGCAGGCATTTTTGGAGGGACGTGCCCCGGCGTGAGGGCACGGTGGGGCACTCCCTGCTCTCACCCCCCACACATTGATCTTATCACCAGCCTCGAGACTCAGACACATTTTTGTCTCGATTTTGAATTTGCTCTGGTTTTAATTTGGGGGGATGATGCTGTATCTAGCGCCGCAGCCCTTGATTAGCATGCGCACCGACACACACGCACACACAACATTGCCAGACTCAATCACACATGTTTGCTCAAGACCTCTTGGAAATCTTGGATTCAGACCAACTTTTCTTTTCTTACATGCGTTTGTTGTAGTCCGATATTTATAGTTTACTTAAAATAAATGGCTCCTTATGTTTCCCGCTTCCTGCTCCCGAGGGGAGGGTCTCTTGGGGTTGCTGTCTGTCTTCTTCTCTCTTTCCTCAACCTTTTGCTATTTTTTTCCTCTTCCATAAACATTTTTCGAGTGGATCCTACATTTGCCAGACACTGCTGAGCCTCGTCCCAGGTTCTTTCAGTGGTTCTGGCGAGTGAGACACTGGTTCAGATTAAAGCAGACAACACAGTGCCCCAGTGGGGCAGCTGTGCCTCAGGGCCTTCACGGAGCAAAATGCTGGAGGAGGAGGAGGATGAAGATGAGGAGGAGGAGGCAGGGTGGTCTCCAGGACACAGGAGCCAAGCATGGATCCAGGCCATGATGCAGACTCGCTCACTTGCAGCACTAGGACGCAAGGATGTAGCACCCAGACTCATGGCTGTGGCAGGGGAGGGAAGGGGTGGCAAGAGTCCCCATGCCCACTCTCGCTTACCCTGCTTGGGTTGTGAGCATGGAGCTCCCGCCTGCAACCCCCTACTCCAGGAGGGACCATCTGCCCAGACCAGGATGCAGTGCTGGGTGGTGGAGCCTCATGAAGGTCTCTGCTCCCCCCCGGGCCAGCTCTGAGCAGACTGCTCCCAGGCTGCTCCAGTCAAGGTCTGAGTATCTCCAAGGACAGGCCCCTATTCCAGTATTTGAGGCCCCTCATGGTGGCATCATGATTTGTACTTGCATTCACAGGGAATTTCCCTTGTTCCAGCTCCTGCTGCTGCCTCTCACTGTCTCTCTGTGCACCTTTGAGAAGCCCCGGCTGCATCTTCCCTGCACCCTCCCATTTGGTCTTGGATGACCAAATGCCCCATGCCCCACAGCAAAGGGAGCACAAGTCCTCAACAGAGGATGGAAACCTCCTGGGGACCTCAGCTGCTTGGCAGGGCAGGTCTGGGCGAGCCAGAGAGGGGGACCCAGGAGACCCCCTGGGTGAGGAGCAATCCCCAGGCAGATCCCTGTTGCCTTGCAGCATCTCAGGGTGCAAGAGGCAGGGACGTTGCTAGAGCATCCCTGCAGACAGCGGGAGGACGGAGGGATTAAACCAATGTTTGCATGGCCTTTCCCACCCAGAAGCCTCTTGGCAGCTCTCTCCATCGCTGGGGCCGATGAGCCCCATTTGTTTTGGAAGAGCTGTTTGTTTTCTAACTCTCTGCTGTGAAGGGAACATTTTCACTGCAAAAATTTTCCTCCCTTCTTGTTTCAGGCCCCGGGGCTCCATTTGGCCCTGTCTCCCCAGGGGTAGCCCACCTGCACACACACACGTGCAAGCTCACACCCAGCCCATCCTCTAGTATGTGAGTAGGATCACATACTCCCCGTTTACACACTGGCCCGCATGCTGCATATCCAGACATGTAGGTGCAGGCTCAAACACTGCCACCCACACGCATGCATAGCACTGCCTTGGTGTATGGAGGAGCCCAGGCAAGCTGGAGGAGAGCTGGTCACACGCCAGTCTCCCCTCAGCCTGCCGGGTGGCCCAAGTACGATGCCAGGCAGGACTGACTCTGCAGTGGCTTTACAGGCAAAGTGGTGCCCAGCACCACTCCGACCGCAGGCAGGGCTGTGCGGGCAGCAGGGCTGAGCATCCTCAGGGAGAGGCTGAAGCCCCTCTCCAGGCTTCAGGAGCCCCAGGCCCCAGGCACAGACAGGACGGCACCCACCGCCCTCACCCTAGGAGCAGCACCCCACCGCCTCCCCGGCTCCCGGGAAACACCCTGCAGAAAAAACAGAATCGTAGAATGGTTTGGGTTGGAAGGGACCTTTAAAGGTCATCTAGTCTAACCCCCCTGCCATGCACAGGGACATCTTTCACTAGATCAGGATGCTCAAAGCCCCGTCCAACCTGACCTTGAACACTTCCAGGGATGGGGGATCCACCACTTCTCTGGGTAACCTAGTCTCTCACCACCCACATATTAAAGACTTTCTTCCTTATATCTAATCTAGATCTACCCTCTGCCAGTTTAAAACCATTACCCCTTGTCCTATTGCAACTGGGCCTATTAAAAAGTCTGTCCCCATCTTTCTTACAAGCCCCCTTGAAGTGTTGAAAGGCTGCAATAAGGTCTCCCCGGAGCCTTCTCCTCTCCAGGCTGAACAACCCCAACTCTCTCAGCCTTTCCCATGGCAGAGGTGTTCCATCCTCTGACCATTTTTGACCCTAAAGGCTTCATCCAGGAGGAAGCCTGGATATAAAGGCAGGAGGAAAGCCTGGCTTTCTCCTCCAGACAGCCCTGCAGGCACGTTGTCCCATTGGGAAGCGCTCCCAGCTGACAGCACCACACAGGACTGGGCTGTTTCCGTACAGTACTTTGACCTCAGTTGCTTTTTTTCTTTTCTTTTGTCTTTCTTTTCTCTTTCCTTTCCTGTTTTTCTTTCTTTTTCTTTTTATTCTTTTCTTTTTTTAAATTATTATTTTTTATTTTTCCTTTTCTTTTTCTTGCTTTTTTCTTTTCTTTTTCTTTTTTTTATTTTTCCTTTTCTTTTTCATTTTCTTTTCCTTTTCCATTTTCCTTTTCCTTTCCCTTTCCTTTCCCTTTTCTTTTTTCCTTTTCTTTTTCCTCTCCTTTTTCTTTCCTTTCTCTCCCTCCTCTCTGCTCCAGCTGCATGCAATCCGCGCAAAGAGCATTTGACTTCCACACACCCGTTAATCATTTGCCAGCTCGGCTTGCGAGGGGGGCCACGGCACATGAGCGCAGCAGCACCATAGGGCTGGGGTGGGGGTTAGAATGGGGTGGGGGGGAACGGGAGCACAAGCCTGACCCCCCGGTGCCTCACAGCACCGGAGGCGGTGGGGTGGGGGGATCCGTGGCTGGGAAACGCCATCGGATGCCCCCGCTGTAATGAGCAAAAACCCTGCACAAAAATGCTCCTGCAGATAGCATTACAATGGGCTGAATTAAACTGCCTCCTCAAAATGCTCTCCACTGGGAGCGGGGCCACCAGCAGCCGCTGCCTTGGCAGTGCTGCCTAACCAGCACCCAGCAGGCAGCTCTGCCCACCCTGCCTCTGCTCGGGGCCGCCTCCCCACCCCAGCACAGCCCCGGCTCGCTGCTGAAAATCTTCAAATCTCTGTGGATAAAATGTCATCAGAGAAAAGGGGATTAACCTGGGCAAGGGGTGGCCTCACCTCCGGGGCTAGAAGATAAATTGGGCTCCTGGGTGCAAAGTGACACAAGGCTGAAGGTCCTCCCTGCCCAGCTTATCCTAGAGCAGGCGGGAGGCGCCAGGGATGGACAGCCATCGGAGCGTGCAAGAGGAGCAACTTCTGACAGCAAACCCTGACCAAGAGAGGAGCACAGCAAGGGCCAAGCAACATTTTCTAGAGTGTTTCTGGGCAGAGGTCCTGGGGTTCACAATGGAGGAGGGCAGTGTGGCACCCAGATGGCTGCGCAGGGCAAATCCCAAGCCCCATGGCAAACCAGCTCCAGTGGCTGCAGGGTTTACACCCAGGAGCTCAAACAGGCATGCAGGTGCCTTTCTCCTTGTCTTTGTTGAGCCCCTGGTCTTTGCCCAGCCCCAACTCTGCTCCCATTAGCACATGCCTCCTCAGCAGGCTGCCCTGGGGTGGGATGATGCCATCATCCCACAGCAAGAAACAGAACCCAGAGAGCCAAAACGCCCTGAGCCTCCTAGGCTGCTCGCAGCAGGCTGAAGACCACATCTCCCAGGCATGAGCACGAACTCCTCGGCCATCCTCCATGCCCCTGGAGGCATCGCACAGCCTGGAGGCACTGAGGGGCTTTGCTCCCCCCAGGGGAACCAAGACCCAGCATGGGACAGGATCTGGGAGTCCCATGGGAGTGGAGAGCGGGGCCATGGGAGCGAGCTCACAAATGAACTCCCTGGACCCCAAGCCACCATGCAGCAGGAGGGCCCCGTGAGAGCACCGGAGCCAGCCGGGCTCTCCCATGGCACGCTGACAGCTCTTCAGCCACTGGGAGAGTAGTTGACGCCAAACGGAGCAAAGCAACACCCCACAGAGCCGAGGGGTCAACGTAACCTCCGGCTGTCCTGGGCAGCCTCACGGGGACACCGCCAAGAGTGGCCACAGTCACCCTTGCACCCTGGGAAGCGTCCCCCATCTGTGGACCACGGCACCCCCGGTGTGGCCCCAGGGATGGGCACAACACTGCCCGCTCCCCTGGGACCCCAACCCTCCCCGACTTCGACAGCTCCCAGCTCTTTTTCTCCCAGCACAAGGAGTCCTCAGAAAGGGTCCAGGGCATCCAGTCTGGAGGGGAGCTACAGCCAAGCGCCTCGGGCAGGCCACGAGGATGCTGAAGCATTTTGGAGTGCGGGGGCAGGCCAGCGGGACCTGGCAGGCGATGAGACGGGAGGACAATACAACGGCCTGTTTGTGCTCCCAGCCCCCTCCACCCTGCCCCATGCCATAGTAAGGCTGGTATTCAGGAATTAATTGATGTAATTAAAGTGTGGCATGACTTTGCCACAGCCTCTGAAGGCAGTGGCGGCAGGCCAGGGTCTGCGGGTGGAGGAGGAGCCCCTCGCGTGCTATTCTCCCTATAGAAAAAGGGCAGATCTTGGGCAGATCCAAGGCATGAAATTGGTATAAAGAGATTGTCAGGGATGCATAACAGTGCCGGTCTTGCTGCCATCAGCAGCTGCAGGGTGATAATTCATCCCGGCAAGCTGCTGCATCCTGTCCCACCACAGCAGCACCTCTGGCAGGAGGTGCCGGCCTTGACACCGAGCGGTGTCCGGGGATGTGCCAACCTGGCTGGGCTCCGTGGTTGCTCCGCTCCAGTTCTGCACCATGGCTCCTGAGCACGGACAGGGCTTGGATATGGGGCTGGGGGCTGCACTGGCAGGTTGGGGTCCCCTTGCCTCACCCCAGAGCATGCACTACAGGACAGGGACGTCTCCAGCCTTCCCCCTTCCCCTGCCCTGGCTCTCAAAGGCGGCGCGATTCAAGCAGTGACAGTAACAATATCCAAACACTGAGCACACAGGGCGAGCGAACAGAGCCTGGCCCTGATTTCTGACCGCTTGCCCGGGTGGGAATAATTTTCCCACTGGGGTTCCTGTGTCAGAGGGCTGCTGAGCCTGGGGTTAACCGCAGCACGCCAGCTGGAGCCTTCCCAGCTCACTGCCAGCCTGGCAAAGTTGTAAGCAAACCCCCTGGTACTTTCAGCAGCCGGGGGAGAATGGAGTGGCGTGGCCCGGGGAGAGCGAGATCCCACATGGGGCTCTGCAGCAAGCTGGTGACAGGGGACGCCTTGTTGTTAATGAGGTGCAGAAGAGGACGCAGACATCCACCCCCTTGCCTCCCCAAGGGCGCTGGCTCCGCAGCCGCCCCAGCAGCTTTCTCTGGGTATTGGAGCAGCAGCAGGCCAACCCCAGCGCTCCTCCGCATCTCCCCATCCAAGCACCGAGCATGTCCGTGCCTGCTGGAGGGAAGGCAAGGTGCAGGTTGGGGTGCTGGGCCACAGGCAATTGGCCTGACCCTGCTAGCACCGGGCTCTGGTTACTGCAGGACGGAGGAGTCCATCCCCATCCCTACAGCACAGTGACAGCATCAGGACCAACCTCTGTCCCCTCCCGAGACCTCCATGGCTCTTGCACTGCAGTGTCCCCTCCATCCGCCCTCCTCAGCATGGTCCAGGCAACAGCCCGATCTCCTGGCCAGGAAGAAGGACAAACCAGGAAGCCAGGAGACGAACGGCTCTGGTGTAATCATCTCCCCAGGGTCTCCATCGCAGCGCCGCTGCACCCCCTGCAGCCTCAGGCGATGGGCTGCGCTCTGGTTTCCCCCGAGAAAGGGAGAAACGAGCCGTGTGCCAGCTTATTTCAGACAGCCATAGAGGGGTGATGGTTGTCCCTGTGCCAGAGTGGCATCTCCAGCCAGCCACTCCATCCCGTGTGGGCCCTGGGATGGCAGAGCAGGATCGTGGAGCAGTACACACGGCTGCATCCACTGGGCTCACTGGGCTGGGGACGAGCCGGGAGGGCAGCACCTCTGGGGACCCTCCCAGCCCCTCGTCCAGAGCAGCAGGAGCCACTGGGTTCCCACCTCCACTCCACCAGTGTGGAGCAGGAGGGAGAACAGACGTGAGATCAACCTCCAGAGCAGCCGCTGGAAACCCAAACAGAGCAATGCAGCTGTGCCACAGAGAGCTGGGGCTCTCCTCATCCCTCCTTTCCAAACCCAAGGGCCACTTCTCCTGTGAGCCACCACCAAAGCCATGCACCGGCTCCTCTGCCTGCAGAAACCACAGCTCCCACGCCTTGTGTGCTCCATCCTCTTGCGGTCATTTGCCAGACACTGCGGCTTGGCCCGTGCCCCGCGGACTCGGCACGAGCGCGCCTGTGGCCCAGTTTAAACAAACAGCCTTTCCTCCAGGGCTGTTGCCTCTTGCCACCACAGCCGCCTTCAGCTGGCCCGCCTGTGCCAGCAGCACGGCTGAGAGGTTTAGCAAGGTCCACCCCTGTAGTCGCTGTGGGCTCAGCTGCCGGCACTGCCTGCCACCACGGCTGGCGGAGAGCAGGACTGAAACAACAAACAAACAAGAAACATGCACGGCTTGGCTAGGCCTGCACATTGGAAACAGAGATAAGCTGCTCCGAAAGCCGAATCCCCGCGAGGCGGTGGAGCAGGAAGGAGAGGGTGGCAGAGCTGCCATGCACTGGCCGGGGAGCAGACAGCCCTGGCAAATGCCAGCTCCCACCTCTGGGTGCTGGGGAGGGGAAGCACCCTGAGGTGCGAGCAGGAGCGCCCAGCCATGCTGCAGCTACAGCCATGCTGTACAGCACCCAGCGCTGGCCGTGGGATGGAGGGAGGTCAGGCTGGGCTGGAGAGCGCAGTCCTGTCCCCTTGCACCGCAGCCAGCCCTGCCAGAGGCCTCGTGGCTGAGCGCACGCGGTGACGGTGGCAAAACGAAGGGCAGTAAATCATTAAGCTGCTGTGGCTGTGCTGTTAGCGCTGGAAGCCTCCAGGCAGCTCGACTTGCCTGCGACCGCACGAGGGCTGGAGTCAGGGTCTCTGCACCCGGCTCACCACCCTCTCCACTGCGCAAACACCCTTGTGCTCTGCCCTGGCAGGAGCAGCTGCCTTGCTCCTTGGGCTCATGATATTTTTCGAAACAACCAATCTTGCAAGTGCAGTTTGGAGCAGAGCATCTGCTGTGAAACGGGGACTGGGTTATTTCCACAGCCCTGATTCTTTGGAAACTGCTGAAGCAGGCGAGAGAATAGTTCACGGTCCCCTCGAACGCACCCGACCTCCCCGGAGGAGCTGGCTGAGTTAGCGGTTTGAGCAGGAGAAGACTTGTGCTTTATTCCCAGCTCTGCCACTGACTCACTGGGTGGCTTTGAGTGAATCACTTCCCTCCGTGTGTGTTTTCAGCTGGGAAGTGCCGGCTGGGGCAGCTGCTGCTCCCCACGCACCAGGCGGACGTACCTGGCTGTCTGCAGGACGGGCAGCAAGGGCACAACATGGTGGAGAAGAGCAGCTCTCGGCTGTCAGGACCAGCCTCTGCCCTGAGGACCTGTCATCCCCGTTAACAGGCACAAGGTAAAGCAGGCTGACACTCCGAGCTGTACCCAGCCTGCCTGAAGTACAGCCTGCTGCAGGCAGAGCAGGGACAACACCGCCTGTGCCACCAAAGTGGTTTACCTCCTCTCTTTGCTGTGCTCTGGTCTGCCATGCCCGCATCCTTGGAGCCCGTCTTTGCCTCAGAAAGCCTCTCATGCTCCACCAGTCCAGGGCAGATGGGGCTCCCATACTCCCTCCCCAGTGCCATGTGCCTGGCTGGAAAGATCCAGGTCAGACCCAGCAGCGGTGTCCCCAGGATTTCAGATGCTTTGGGAAAAAGAGGCTTGTTGCTAGAAATAAAACTTTAAATGTTCTGGACCGTCATGATGACTCAGTGCTGTTAATGCTGTGCAAGCTCTGCATCTTCTGGGCTTGCACCAGTACAGATGCACACCAGTTGGACGGCTGCACCCACAGGCCGTGCAGTGTTGCTCCCATGCCCATCGTGGCACTGGGCTGCGCAATTGCAGCCATCAGGCATTTGGGGTAGAGATCACCAGGTTCCTGCAAGAGCTTCCAGAAGAGTGGCCTCCGGGACGTTACGAGGGGATGAAACAAAGGTAAGAAATGCAGAAACTGGTGGGGAATGTGGACGGGTGTCCCAGGCCAGATGTCTGGGGGAGGTCGGGAGGTGCAGTAGGCAGCGTTGCGGTTGTTTGGAGGAGAACAAGGGTCAGTCCATGAACACGAATCCCCCTGATGATATTGGCTCACAGTTTCCTTCCACACGGCATTGCCCAGGGACGTGATGTTCTCTGCATCTTACCAAAGAGAAAATTGTGGCAGCGAGAGGCAAGTCAGCTACGGAGGTCAGCAACAGTGTGAACTTGGAGAGAAAGCTTGGAGCACCCTGCCCAGCACCTCCACCACGCACAGCCTTCCCATGAGGGCACTGTTCCGCTCCGCAGGGCGCGTGGGTGCCCCGGGCGTGCAGCCAGGCGCCAGTCCCTCCACGGCACAGGATGAACAGCCACAGAGACAGAGAGAGGAAAAATACATGCATCAGAACACAGGTATCTTCCACAGATAATGCAGCTACTGGGGTCCAAGGGCAGAAACAGAGAGGACGGGGAGGGACCCGCCAAAGGGAACACGCAGCGGTCCCCAGCGGCCAGCTTTGTCCCCAGGGCTGTGGAGGTTTGAGATCAGCTCTCCTCTGCCACAGACTGTGCTGTGGCCCTGGGCACATCAGTCCCAGTCCCCACAAGGGCACTCCCCAGGGAGCCCCCAGGGATGCTCCCACAGACCGTGGCAGCTGAGCTCTGCTGGCGAGTCTGCGTGCAGCTCCTGGCACAGCCGGGTCACAGCAGAGCCAACTGAAGGCACAGGGGCTCCTCTCAGGGCTCCACGGGCCTCCCCTGCCACCTCCAGCAGATCCACTCCCAAAGCCTGAACAGTTTGTTCCCCTCCACTTCCCAGCTGGCTCCAGGCAAGGCAGGGCTGCATGTGTTTTGGGCAGGCAGCTCTGCCCGCCTGCCTGCAGCCGGCTCCGGGCAGGGGAAGAGCACCCTCTGCCGCTGCTCCGGCGGGCGCTGCTGCAAATCCAGCACCCAGCTCCCAGCCTGAAAAATGAGGGAAACTCCAAGGCCCTGGCTTGTCACCGGTTTAATAGGCACAGCAAAAGGAAATTTATAAATCCGGTTCACTTCTCTAAATGGATTTGCATTTGGCATCTCTTTCAACAAGGGCAATGAAAACAGACTTTGATATCATATGTTATCATTTTACTAATAAAAACAGACCACAGTTGCCAAATACATCTGAGCATCTTAAAAGTGCTCCTTGAATTAAAGAGACATTGGCAAATTTGAAGTGCATGTTCTTAGTTTAGAAACTAGACTGCATCAATTAGACATGAGTATACCAGCAGAGACGAAGGATGCAGACAGAGTACAACCACTATGTTCCTACACACATCTATACGTGCAGACAGCTGCTTGCATATAGACGTGTCTGGCCTCTGCTTTGCTTCTTCAGCGGTAGCATCCCCGGGCGCAGAGCGGGCGTCCTGGGCCCGCTCCCCTCACGCACACCTGCCTGGGAGAGCCGGGCTCCCACAGGAACCGGGAAAGCAGCGCTGCAGGAAGCCGCAGCAGTGCGGCAGGCTCCCGGCAGCCAGCGCGGGCTGCAGCTGGCCGTGTGCGGAGCAGCGCGCCTCGCCGGGAGCCAGCGCCTTGCTGCCGCTCTCCCACGGCTGCGTGGCCTTCCGGGCTGCTCCCACCTGCAGAAAAACCTGGTGGGTGAGATCACCTCGGGGATCGGCCGGCCGCTGAGGTGAGTTCACGCCACATAGCTGAGAGCCCTCAGGTTTGAATCAGAGGGGACCCGCACTCGGGTGGGAGCCAGCAGCTTTCCAGCCCTGTAGCATCTCCTCCAGCATGGCTGCCTACAGCAAGACACGAGCGAAGGAGAGCAGCCCTCAGGCTGCTCTAGCCTTCACCAGCTGCCTGGTCCGGGTTTCAGCATGCCCGCAGGGTTGTTGATCAGAGTACGGGGGCCCTGCTTTTGGGGGAGAATGGGGGACCAGCAGCTGCGATGGTTACAGAGCCTGTCCCTGCAGATTTCTGTCTGAGTCACTGCCTGATGCTGGCTAACAATACAGGGAGTTATCAAAAAAGCAGTTGTCGAAAGGGATAAGTCTGATTGTTCTTGTCCCTGTCTGCCTAAACCTGTCTGCATACCTTCACGCCATGTTGACACAGTCCCCAAAGCTTGGAAAGGCTCCCACTTCCCAAAAGTCAGCAGTTCAGAGAGACGCTTTGAGGAGTCCCAGCCTCCACTCAGCATGCAGGAGGATGCAGGGGGACCAGCCGTCACTCCTGCTGGTCATGTCCCCTGGGGAGACGGGACCTCTGTACTGGCTCCCCTCTGGAGATGCCCAACTCTCTCCATCCTAGGGCTCCCAATCTCAGCTCCTCACACAGGGGCCTAAAATTGGGAGAGGTGAATCACCCTCTTCCTCGCCCCTAGGGCAAAGCTCGTCAGGAATTTTCTGTCATTGTAATTTTCCTAAAGGAAAATCCACTTGTGCCCAGGCGCGCTTCTCAGCTCTGTGACCTTTAAGACTGACTGTCTGCTGGGAAAGCAGGAAACAAACAGATTTGTTTGGTTCAGTTTGATCCGACTCGAAATATTTTTGGTTGTGGTCCTGATCCAAAGTGTTTCATCTCAGATCAGTTCCACATTAATCCGTAATTCCCTGGCAGGCTGCGCTGCCAGCAGCACTGTAGCTGGGATGCTGCTCCCTCCTAGGGCCCTGCTCCTACGCCAGAGTGGATCTCTGCGGCTGCTCTGACCAGCCCTGGCCAGGTGTGCCGTGAGGGTCGCACGCAGCTCGGCAGGAGCCGTTTTCGGAGGTTGCGGGCCCCCAGCTGCGAGTGCAGGTCTGTGACAGCCTCCCTCACCGCTGTCCCCAAGCAGTTCAGTGCCTGCATCTGTGCGCTGGCTGAGAACTTGGCCTATAAAGCATCAGACGGGCCTTCGTGGCTCAGCAGGAGGCTCCTCTGAAGCAGCTCCTCACTGTCTTCTCTGCAACTTTTATTCAATTCTCTCTGCTCTGGGACCATCCCATTTCTTTCCAGCATTTGCCCCATCACCAGTGATCCTTGTCTTCTTGACACTGTACCCCTGCCCTGCTCATAATGCCATGTGTGAGCACGGTGGGAACCCGAGCCCTGCGTGAACAGACAAAAAAACCTTTGCTGACTCTTGCTGCTGATCTGGTCTCATCGGTGTAAGTCAGTTAATGTTTCAGGACATGGAGACATGGGGGCGGAGGCCAGTGCTGCTGGTAGCAAAGAGAGGGCATCGTGTCAGGGACGGCGGCGAACAGGGGCTGCAGACAACCAGTGGCTGTGTGTGCTTGTCCCACGCCAGCTCCCCCAGGCAAGCCCGGCTCCAGGCAGACGCACTCCCAGTGCAGGAGGTGTTGATGGAGCCGCAGGCCTGCGTGGGGGCCTGCTCACAGGCGGTCATGTCTGAGACAGAGCAGGGTTGCTGCGACCAGGGGAGTGGCCACGTGCAGGCAGAGAGCTCAGCCAGGAAGGCAGGGTCAGGTCCTGATGCAGCATGAAGTTGGGGTGCCACATGGCACAACTGTGCCGTCCCTCTTTTTCAGCCCTGGTTGTCCTCAGCCCCAAGCAGAAAGGGTTTGCAGAGCACAAGGATACTGTCCTTCCCTTTGGTAGGATGCACCTGCAGGCGTGCATATGCAGAGAGCTGGTCTGCTGCAGGGTCAGCTCCAAGGGTATCTCTGTTGGACATGCACGCAGCTTGCTGTGCTCTGCCCTGAAATCGCAAGGGAGGACTCAAGCATCACTCACCTCACCTTGCCACTCACTCCAGAAGTTTGTCCAAACACCAAAACATCCCAGCCAGCCTCAGTGGCTTTATCTGGAGGGTGGGAAGGAGCATCTCAGTGAACCTCTGCCCCATTAGTTACAGTCTCCTTCCTCTGCCTCTTACAGAGCAACTGCAGGTGATGTAGGAGCCAGCTAGTGCATGTCCTCAGATGGGAGGCAGCAAAAGGCATGCTGAAGCTGAGGGCAAGTCAAGACAGTGGCCTTGAGTGGAGCCACTGAAGAGCAAGGATCCTGATGAGCACCATGAACTTCTGTGGTCCAGCACAGCCTGCAGCCCACAGCCAGGGCAGTGTTTTCACAGGGGGAACATGTTTCCTCCAGCAATACCTGTGAGTTACCTCAGCATCTCTGTTTCCCACTGTCCTGCAAAATGGTTTTATAAATGGACAGTTCTCGGCCATGGGAGGCTGGTGTACACATGGCCTCCAAGAAAGATTTTCAGGTTGGTTCTGCAGAAATATCTTACAGCGTCTGGGTGTCTCAGCCTGCCCGGCTGAGATAACAGCACATGCTATCATCTCAAGCAGCCAAGGCTCCCAGGAGCAGCATTACAAAGGCAAATGTTTGGATGCTCGAGATTGTGCTCCATGGCCCCTAGGCACATCTTTGCTGTCTTGTTTGTTTCTAAAGCGCTCCTGGTCTCCGGGCCAGCTCCTGCACAGGGGCACAAGACTCACCGCTACACACTCGAACAATTTATCACTTGAGTACCCAGTTCCCTGAGCTCATTTCCCGGTAAAAGAGTCGCTTCACTTCTCCTCTTTGACTCTCAATATTTAAGACTGCCAGCCACACCAGGGGAGCATCACCTCACAGATACCGATCCCATGTGCCTTCCCACCTCTGTACAGGCACATCCTGCCCTGCGGAGGGGCAATTCTTACTTCATAGAATCAGAGAATGGTCGATGTTGGAAAGGACCTCTGGAGGTCACCTTGTCCAACCCCCTCAGGGTGGGCACTTGGGACGAGGGAGACCCACATGGAAAAGCACATGGCTCTAGGGCAAGGCTATTCTGACACGTTCACAGGCAACCACCACAAGACTATGCTGACATGCTCACAAGCGACCGCATTACTGCTGCGGTCACAGCACATGACTGACAGCTGCCATCCACGACTGTGTGGGTGCTGCAAGCAGCGGCAAATGCATGGAGAGCTGCGGCCATGAGTTGGCTCCAGAAAAAGCTGCATGACTACAGTGCATGGAGCCGCCATGCAGGGACTTGTGCCAGGAAATGCACAAGGAACCAGAGAGCTCACAGACAGCATCGGCGTAGCAGGAACCACCTCCATCCCTGGCAGCATATCTGCTCTCTTGGCATCACAGCACCAGGGAGGCTACAGGAGGGGTGTGAAGGATGGGGCAGAAGGGCAATGGGTGGGTACAGAGGGTGGGAGAGGAACTGGGAAAGGGAGACAGGCGGTGTGACCGGCCATGCTAGAAAACAAGGAGCCAGAAAGAGTATTCTTGGTAATCTAAAAATAAGGTCTTTCAGTTCTTCATCTTTGCTACCTCCGAGGGTTTCAGTGCTGAGGACTGAGAAGCATGAGATAGTCCAGAGAGACAGTAACTGTGCCGACACTGCAGGACCCGGGAACACCTTTCAGCACCAGTATTTGGTGGGAATCAAGTCACATCACAGCTCCACAGCAGAAGAATAACACGGTCATCCCTCCCACTCTTGATGCCAAAGTAAGTCCAGGCAGCAGGAGCTGAGCAGTCAGCACGCTGTCCTGGACTCACATACAGCCCTAAGCAGCAATACACGCTGCCTTTAGCAAGACTTTAAGGTGCTGGGCAGACATTTGCAGAGCATCAGGAACACGGAGATGATGTGCTGGGGAGCTCTGCCAACTCTCCTCCTTCAGGCTCAGTGGAGGTCACAGCCTGCCCGGTTGCTCACGGTTTCTTTATTCTGGCTCCCTTTTAAAATTTTTGCAGTTCTTTGTCTAGAAACACCTATGCTGCTCTCAGCAGTTGTTGTTCTTCCTAACTCAACTGTAACTTGCTTTGTTTTATTCTGTTTATCTTTCCAAGGACACTTTGCCTGGTTTTCCTTATCGCCTCTGTTCTTCTTAAAGAGCCTTGAATCACACCAGAGCAGCTACTCTGCTCACCGTTTTTGTGGTTCATAATATGTTGCTTGTGCTAACCATCACTCACACCAGCTACAGACTGTCTGACCTGCCTTCTCCCTCGCTGAGTTTTGCGGGAAGGAAAGCTGGACACACAGCCTGGAAGGGAACTGTGACATGCTCTAATCCTGCAGATTAGGCATAATTTATTGATGTAGGGTGAAGAACCAAAGCATAGTACCGTGCTGCAGGGGTAGGCTGGCCTCCAACTTGTAATTTACTGCCACAAACCGAAATCCCAGGTAGCCAGGAAAGCCGAGCAGACCAAAAACTACTTGGGTCACCTCTCCCAGCATCTTCATCCTCCTGCTGGTTGGAGTCCAGTGGGAAGGACCTGTCTCGAGCAAGCCCACTCCACCAGGGCCAGCATACCTCAGGCCACTCTGCTCTGCTGTGACTCGCTTTGAAAGACTCCAGCATCTGGGAAAACCACTGGTCTCACTTCTGTGTCTCCATCGTGTTCAGTGGGGCTTGCTCTCTGTTGGCAGAAGCCCAAGACCAAAATCAAGCATTTCTTAACCCAGTTTTCTCCTCTGGCTACCTGTGCATGCCTTAGCAAAGTTCTTTGAAACCCTGGCACAGCAGGATCCGCAGTTTCAGGCCAGCTGCTGCAGATCAGCATCTGTCAGCTGGTTCCAATGGCACAGAACTAGTTTACACCAACAAAAGATCCTGTCCAGGAACCGGGAAGCATTGTTCTCATTACCTCTGCAATGCTTTTGGTCGCAAGCTATCCCATAGGGAATGGTGGAGCTGGCTGTTTCAGCCTGGTTCCCAATAGAAACAAAACTTAAGCAATCATGCCGTTTGTGTTTGTTCATCCATCTCCAACAGCTTGGGAACCCATCGGCAAGTTTCACCAAATCTGACAGAGGGGTCAAGAAGCTAACGGTCTGACTCGATTTGTGACATGAGGTCCCTCTCTTCTACCAATTGCATAGGAGGAACCCACACAGAAAGCTGCTGTGAGAGCTTAACTTCTATCAGACACCAGGAAACAGTACACAGAGCTTCCCCAAACGCCCTCCTCATGCAGAAGCTTTAGGCAGGATTCACACTTTCCAGGACACCAGAGGATCCACCAGAGAAGACAGAGCCCTGGGAGAGGAGGTTTCCTCGAGCTGGCTGCTCAGACTTGCTGCCTCTGGTTTTGCACTGAGGCTGCCACCGCCATAAAACAGAGAGGTTAACGCTGAGAAACAGAATGACCAAGAACACCAGTTCTTCAATGGAAAGAAGCAGTTCCCTGCCTTGGGAGACCAGCACCCAAAAATGCCAGGATGCATCAACCATACCCAGGCCCCAGAACAGCAGGAAGGGCCATGATTTTCTCACCCTTCCAGGCAGGTTTTAAAGATAATGGTGTCTTTTCTCCAGGCTTCACCAAACACTAAGAACAAAATCCAGGGGAAACAATTGATGTCAGTGACTGATGCACCCACTACAGCGGTTGAGCTGTTCATAGGAAGAAGCACAAAAATAATACAAGTTCACTGTTTATCTAACACCGGCCAAGGGCAAAGTCAACAAACAGCCTTGGTATCTCTTAGGAGACACAAAGCTGACAGCCCCAGCCTGCCCTAAACGGACACGGGATGCATTGACTTTGGCAGCGCTGACTGCTGCATGCTGTCGTGTCAATAAACATCCCCATACAGATATCTGAAGGAGGTGAATGGTTGTGGGACGTGGAGAGGAAGTGTTTGCTATAAAGAGACAAGGGAGAGTGAAAAATCAGTCTTCTAAGTAATAACACTTCACTCTATTATATGCCCATGAACAAGGAAAAGTAGGAGCGCTAATGGGGGAGGCTGTCCCAGATACTGCCTGGAAGACACAGTATTGCTTATACTGCTGTGCAGCTGTGTACAGCTAAGGAGGTGGTGGTGCTGATGATGTGCTCCCACCATCCTTGCTGCTGCTTTCCTGTGTGCTTCCAGAAAGACCTTTACCTCGCCACACAGTGTGGACCTCTCTGGTTACTTCTCTCCCAGAACACAGTCCCCATGTGCCAGTTTGCATGGAGAGGGATGCAGCTCTGTGCCAGGCTGTGGCTGGAAAGCTAACCTGGGGCAGGGTTCCTCCAAGCCCACACCTCCTCTCAGATCCAGCCCCTTTCCCACCTCACAGCCTGTAGGCAAGTCATACATTAGGCTGATACAGTAGCTTATACGTGGCTCCTGGCGATGCTGTTACTGTGGGAAACCCACAAGCACAAAACTATGGCTCACAGTGCAAATTTCACTCACTGAGATGTGACTAGTCTAACACAATTCAGCTGCTTACTTTGAGAAGGGAAGCTTGTTTCCACCATCTTCAGAGAAAGAGGGTTCCTGAAATGGAACCAAGAAGCAAACGAGCAGCCCAGGCAGCAGAGAAAAGCCAGGCCATCAGCCCTGAAATGCACATCACAGCCTAAAAGAGACGACAGCTTGTGAAGGTCCCTCTGAATAGCAGCTGTGCCCTCCAGTGTATCAACTGTTTGCCCCCAATCTGGTATCGTCCACAAGCTCGCTGAGTGTGCACTCTAAGCCATTAATAAAGGCACTAAATATTATTGGTCCCAGTGTCAAAAAAGCATTGAGTATCTCTGCCTTTTCCATGTCCTTTGTTTCTAGGTCCTCTGCCCCAGTAAGCAGCAAGCCCACACTTTCCTTAGCTCTCATTTTGCTGCTGGCATACTTGAAAGAGGCCCTTCTTGGTGTCTTTCACATCTGCTGGCTCCAGCACTGCTGAGCTTTGGCCTTTCTCACTCCATTCCTGAAAGCTCAGGCAATGCCTCGATGTCCACTGCAGGCAGCCTGTCCCTGCTTCCGCTGCCTGTTCAGGAGTCTCCTCTTGGGCTCCTCTCCAAAGCACCGCTCTTACCTCAAGGAAGCTGGTCCCTGTCCAAGATGCTGCTATTTCAGTAGATCCAGGATGAAACGGAAGGCAAAGTTGCAGCCCATTCTATCCAGGTGGAATCAAGGGTGAAATTCCACCCTTCCCAAAACACCTAAGCTGCACGTACAGTACAGAATCATTTTAAGAGCAACAATGCCCCCTGCCTGTCTCCACCCCAGCGCTCTCTTCCCATTCCTTTGAATCTTCTGACTGCAAATCAGTTGATTTAGATTTGTCCCCTCTCTCATACCACAGCTAGGACATGCAACTCCAGGTTTAGGGGAGATCGGACTTTCAGGACTGGATTCTGCTTCAAAATGGCTTAGAATAAGGGTGGCTTCACCAAAGTCTCTGCTGTTCAGCCTGAGCCAGGGATTGCTCATGGACAAGTCAGGTCACTTTCAGAGGCCCACATCCTCAGAAGCATCCAGAAACTCAGCTCCTTCTGTTTTCAGTTTCATAATCCACACTGGTAACTTCATCTTGCCTCTCCTTTCAGCTCCTTCACCTTTTCCAAACTCCCACTGTGCCAGAGAGAGGATATTGCCCAGATCTTCCCACTGACCTCACTAAGGTGCTCCGCATCTTCTTGCTCTCTAAGCGTAGCACCTTGTCTTGACTCACGGCTTTCTCCAAATGGAGAGAACAAGCAAAGATGGAGGAGAGGCAGGTCATGGTGCCAAAGGAGGCCTGCTGGGCTGGAAAGGGACAGGCATTTGTGGAGTGAGGTGATATGCTCTGAGCCGTGACCTGGGTCCCCACGGGGAGCTGGTTGCCTGAGTACCCTGGCTGTGAAGAGGACTAGGAGAGCCTGTCCCTGGAGGAGATCGTTGTGACTCCACGGAGCAGGGCAGGAGAGCTGCCAAAACTACTCTCTGGAGAGACAAGGGGCTGGGGTAGGATCACAGACATCCCTGACGCAGAGGAAACCGGGCACTGGGAACCTGGAACAAGGGACTGAGAAGCACAGCAAGGGAAGAGTTTGGGGCGATGAGTCACAGACTGAACGCAAACACAGGAACAGGCTATCACGCGGTAACCAGTTACTGCGTGTCAGCATTACAGTCCATGTGCATTCGCTTAGTCCATGCAAATAAGGTCATTTCAGCCAGCTTAGTGCGGTTCTGTCACGTTGGCTAACTCAAATTGACTTGCATGTGCCATGGATTAAGGGTGTGCACATAGATGCCCCCCACCGTCAGCGGATGTACAGCAGCGTATTCCTCTGTGATAACTTGTCCAGTCTGTCCGCGCCTCCAGCTTCATAAAAGCTTCATCAGTGGGACAGGGAAGCCTCAAGAAAAAGTACCTGGGATATGGTAAGGTAGCTAAGGAGGTCACACAAACCAGGTTGCCAGTGGGGTTATGTTCAAGCACAATGAGGACCCATCCCATGCCATTTCTGCCTTCCATCTTGGGCATGCCTTCTCCAGGACCACAGCCTCCCATGTTCCTCTCCTAGGCTGGAGCCTCCTGGGTTCGGAGATGGCTGCTTGACAGAACTGCCTCGTTAGGAGGTTTCGCAACAAGCTCCCTGTGACTGTATTAAGCGGCCTGCATCATCTGTTTTGACTTTGCTGGATTTGTCTGTGTTCAATATATTTCTCGCAAGGGTCCCAGTTCAGCCCTCATTGACGTCAATGGGAGTCGGTCCATTCCCTTCAGTGAGAGCGAGAGCTGTCCCTTGGTGCTTGTATCTCGGCTGTTTCATTTCAATGCCCAGCTCCGTACACCCTCCTACCTTTCCCATCCCTTTGACATGGCTGGCGGCTCTAGCCTGTCCCTTCTGGCTGACTAGCGGATCCTGTCCCGAACTCGCTCCTTGTTCCCTGACGCTGTACCGCTCTCATTTGTTGTTCACCACATATCTTGATTTTCTGAGCACCTTCAGCATCGTATTTCCTCAGCTGGACCCTCAGCAACGTTTCCATTTCTTAAACATAGACAAAGCACGTTCTGTTGGTTGGCCTCTCCACCTGGGCCATATCCTCCTTCTACAGCACAGTCATCCACCTTGACTGTAAGGAAGGCTTTCACTTCAGTTAGTTTTATTTCTGCTCTAGCTCCTCAACGATCATTTCCCATCCTAACTTAGATCTCTGTGTGGGTGATTATCAAAGAGGAAGGCTGGACAGTCACAGGAGTCCGAGCATCTGGTTTCAACACCACACTCTGTTAAGGATTCCCACTGAGATTTCGGATAAGCCGTTTAAGTTCTTTGCTCCCTCCTGTAAAACCGGGAATCATGCTCCCCTCTCTCCAATGTTGTTTGATGGTGAGATGTCCTCACAGTACTTTTGAGACCACTGCTAAATCTCATGCAGAGAACTTCACATCCCCAAGCCTTTCTGAGTTAGCACCATCGCTGCTTCTAAAACACTTCAAAAATGGTCAAACAAAGATGCCAAATACTAGCTGATCACCCACTAGATAAACCTTTCATCACATCCATGGACTGCCAGAGAAGAGGCAGGACAACACACACCATGTATGCATTGTTTTAAGCCCTTTCCTAGAGCACTCACTCCAGCTGGGGAGAGGATCCTGCACTAAACAACTCCGCGGTGTGACCCAGTACAGCCTTGCTTACGTTCACACGTTCAGCCTGGAGCCAAACTGTCTGTCTGATTTACGTTATCCTAAGGAAGATCTTGAGTTAATGGCACTAAAGTTCTTCAGAGAAGACCCATCTCATGGAAGAGGGAAAAAGACAAGGAAAGAGGGAACAACGGGAACTCTTCTCCTTCCACGTCCCAGCTGGGCTTGGCTGGAGCTTGCTCCAATTACGCTGGTGGAGCCCAGCACTGCGTGCACTTCTGAGGCTGCCACAATATCTCCCAGTGCCAGAGACGCGCTCTCAGGCAAAGCGGAAAGCAGATGGGCTAAATGCAGCACCCCCACCTCCTTGCGGCAGGCACAATTTGAGAGAAGGGGATCGTTTTTATCAATAACAGATATTCTGCTGGAAGGGGGTAGGCTTCCTGTGAGCTTCGGCAGTGAGGAGGGAATGGCAAAGCACTCAAACAGCAGTCAGCCACGGTTCCAGGGGAACGCTTTCAAGATGTGGTCTGTCCCACTGATATGCAATCACAGAGAATTCAGCCTCAGGAGCAACCCTATATCCCACCGGATTTAGAGATGAGAAGGAGGAGAGACAATGCTTCAAAGCTGATGGTGTCCAGGGTACTCCTGCACATCATCTCCCTGAGGATCTGCTGAAGCCCATTAACTCTGCCACAGGGAAAGCCACTGTGACTAAAGCGCTCATGCCCGGCTCCCATCTCGCAGGCAAATCATGGGGAATGAATTGTCAAAGCCAAGGCCAGCCAGCATCGCACTCCCTCAGCGTTTCACCTGCACAGCACTGGTACCAGAGACAGGCAGGGGATGGGGACATGCAGTGACACTGCTGTTGGACTAAGGAGGAACCAGGGATGTGAGGAAGGGGAAGGAGGAGGGATGGAAAAGGTGAACATGGGCTGCCAGAGCCTTGCTCAGGTGGGAGCTGGGCAGAAATGGCAGCGAATCCACTATTTACGAGGAGTAAAGTGTTACAGAGCACAGCTGGGCCTGGACTACCTTCACCGACACCACGGCCTGCCAAGCTCCTAATAAAACCCAACACAGGTTGACTTGGGTTCTCATGGTGCTCCAGAGCAGCAGCTTCCTCCTCCCCACCTGGGGCCCACATGCGCTCTGAAGCAAGCGCTTCCCCAGCATCTCACCACATCCAGGGCCTCCAGGGCTTCCCCACCCACTTCCACAGCCAAGCGGAGCAGCCCAGGAGCGGGTCCATGCCCTCACTGCTTAACCTGCCCTCCGCAGCCCCACCTCGCCACACATGCCTCCCCGCTCCGAGCAGGGCTGGAGTACGCCCACGGTCTGTTGTTGTTGGTTTTGGCTCAGCAGTAGCAGGCTGCTTCCAGCAAGAGTGGTATGAATAATTGCCCAATTAACTGGAGGAACTTCCAGATGTGTGTTTGCTTTCATACCCATCCAGCCCCCCTCAATCCCACGTGCCTAACGCCGCGGAGAGCGGTGGGGGTGGGAGAGCCAAGGCTAGCTTGCGCAGCAGCGTGGGCAGGGCTAGCCCGCTGCCTGGCTCAGCTCCCCTTTCCATCCCCACCTCCCTCCCGCTCTTTAAATGGGGAAATGGTCTTTTTTTAACGACCCCGGGGAGAAGGAAATTTGCCCTGCCTGCCAGAGCTTGGTTACGCATGCCAAAAGCCGAGCAAGCAGAGAAGAAAGCTGATCCCATGTTATGATTTTTATCAGGTGCACATACAGTGAACCCTCTTAAGACAGGTATTTTTTGCCATTCCCCCCCCCCCTTTCTCATTGAATAATCTCGCACTCAGCAGAGGTTTTATTATCAGCCAAACTGCTTTCACCCTGCGGGATGCACTGAAGCATTTCAAGATTGTGGTTCTTCTCTGTTATCAGTGGGATCCAGTCCTAGCATTGCCACCCATCCGCTTCAGACCGTCTGAGAAAGGGGGGCTCTCTCTAGGATCCGAGTGGAGATTTTGACCTTGGCACAGCGTGTCTGGAACTCAGTCAACAGAACAAGGACAAAAGGTGGCTTAGACTCCACAGACAACATGAGCTTCCCACCATCCCTCGCTCACACAAAAAGTGCAAGGGGTGGCTGTCATCTCCTCTGATTTTAGCACCCAGTTCGGCACCTGAATATCTAAGCTCCAGTGAGAAGAAATAGAAGCAGCTCCAGAGCAACCTGCTCCATCCGATAGTGCTTAAGACAAATGAGCTGATTCACTCGCAGGAGGCTTCGGTCTCTCCCCACTGCATAGCACAGATGGAGCTTAAAGGACAAAATTACACCAGATGGCAAACTTCTAGACAGCTACTGTTTGGGGAAATGAATGCCATCCAAAACATGCGCTCTGCCCAACCACAGCACGAGTGAAGCAACTCCAGCTCAAGGCATTCTCCCAGACCAAAACCTCAGCCTTGGGACCCTTCGGACAGGATGTCCAGAAATAACAGCAGCTAGGGGTGATGACTCTGTTTGGAAGTGGCATCAGCTTGGTACTGTGTGCATCACACGACTCCTTCTGTCATCCGACTGCCGAGGTTTTGTCTTGCAAACCTTCAGACGGCAACTAGCAGAGAGCACCTGGGATTTACACACCAACACAACCACAGCCAGAACATCTCCTTTAGCATGAGCACACGGATGCACGTACGGCACTGTTGAAGCAGAAGGCTCATAAGACCTGCTTTTCACGCAGCAGCTGGCAAAGACAGAACCCGAAGAAAGAGGACAAACTGCCATGTGATTCTTCCCCAAGGTGTACAGAGAGCCTGGCTCACTGCAGGCCAAGCAAATGCTCTCTCTAACTAAGCAGCTTCAGGGAAAGTGTGCTCCTGAAGCTGGTGAAATGGTTTGGACAATGCTCTGCTTCCCCATCCTTTGAATCAGGACAACTGGACAGGGCAGACAGCCAAGCTCCAAACACCTTTAAAAGATAAATGATGATGTTTTCCTGAGAGAAGCTCAACAGCCAACATTAGCTTTTCAGTAATCAGCAAATAGCCCAGTGTCAAATACACTTTTCCATACTGAATTTCCATACCACACATCGCAAGACTGGGGTATAAAGTCCCATTTCTCACAAGTCTCTCCGATCACTGGAAAAGTCACTGCTGCCAGGAATGACTTTCCCTTGCCCCCTGGATTGCTATTCAAATCCAGCCCACCTACAGCAATGACGATTCATTTGTCCCCTTCTCTCCACAGCACATTTCCAGGTCAAATCCAGACATGGCGAACTAAATGATCGGGTTGTTTGCTTCAGACAGAGCATGAACCTCGTTGCTAGAGAGCAGCTGACCTGCTGTAATGCCTTCCTTTAGGAGGAGTTATTCACGGCTCCTGTGCTCAGTCTGCTGCACATGGGGCAGCTTCTGCAGGCTGGCAGTTGTTCTTCCACAAGAGGACAGGGCGCTGGAGCCTGGGGAGGAAGGAGGAGGTGCCACATGTATGAGGAACATGAGAAAGGCAAGGTCTGATATCCTGGCGTGAGGGGTGAGACTGTACAGGACCAGAAGCAGTAAAGATGGGGAATTCGATAAATGCCCAAAGGGAGACAAAACCATGTGTTTCCTAAGGACAACAAGGCATTATGTCTGTCCTGGGCACTGGTGTCTCAACCTGGTCTGACATCCATGGGGCAGGGGCGCTGAGCCTGCCCGCCCACAGTGTTGCTGTCAGAAGGCAGAGGAAGCTTTTGGGCTGTTGCAGTATTTTGCAAGGGTGGAACAACTGGCTTCCCCTCCACAGTCGTCGCCCTCCCCACCACCCCGCAGGACTCTAAGTGGGCCATAAATGTTTTCAGCATGGCACTTTACCAAGCATACGCCATAAATTACAGTCCCGTGCCGATAATAAGTCAGGTAATAGCGCCACTTTTTTGTCCTGCCAACTGCACAAAAGGTGGCAGAGGGGAGGGAGGAAGGCGGAGGGAGACGCCTATTAGCACCAGGCTGGGTTTTACACGCGATGGAAAGTGTTTGTTCAGCTGGAAGTGAGAACGGTCCTTAACCCAAGAGCACGCACTAATGAAAACAGACTGTGCAGAGGGGGTGAGGGGCACCGGCACAGAGTAGCAATTCACGCTCCGGCGCAGGTGCGAGGGCTGCGAGGACCAGGCCTGGGTCAGAGCACCCACCGAGCGTGCTTTTGCTCTGGCTCCATTTCACACCTTTTGGAAACACTAATTGCAGGTTCTGCTTTGCCCTAGGGGAGAACACAGACAGGTCTGAGAGCACTCAGTGCCATGGATTTTGGTGCAAAGCCCACTTGACAGGCTGAGCGAGGGACCTGCCCTGACTGTTTGGCTGGGACAGCGAGGAACCCACTCCAGGCAGAGGCCCTCTGGACACCATGCCCTCTCCTCATCCTTCATCCAGGTGGGTTCAGCCCATTCTCAGGTCTCCAGAAAGCAAAGCCATGGGATGGCAGCCTGGTTTTGCACTTGCTTGTCCAGCCACCTCTGCTGTGAACTCTGCAGGCCCCTCGCGGCTCCCACTCCATCACGCTATGTGGTAAATGCACCCAAGACCCAGAGCCAGCTACCCAGGCAGAGGCACAATGCTATGAGGGAGATCACTGCCCGAAAAACCAGATCCTGCTTTGCCTGGTGAAAGGCAGTAAGTCCTCTGAGAAGAGGCAGTCCTGCATTTGGGCTGGTGCAGAGGAGTACAGGGGGAAGGAAGGGACCAAGACAACATCAAAGACAGTGCAGGGCATAAATCAAGCAACATTTAGTTATCCGTCCATGTCTGTAGCATGTGACTCACCAACAGTCCCTGGAGCTTATACGATACACCTGCACTTGAGAATAAACCAAACTCCTTCAAAATCACCTTCTCAGGAAAAGCCCTGGGAAAATAAGCCATTCCCTGAGACCCCGCAGGTCATCAGGCAGGCACTCCATGGGTGGAGGCAAAAACTGCCACATGCCAGATCCTTCTGCAATGAACTCTCTTCCTCCAGATAGTCAGGAGCTGGAAAGCGTGCCCCAAAGGTGCCCAACAGCCAGAGGGATCTCTCTGGACCTGACCCTACCAGGTATCCAATGCAACACCAGTACCTGCAGCCAAAGCCAGATGCTAACAGGCAATCATCACACGTTGGAATACCTGATGCAATATGCTGAGAGCGTACTACACACGTCGCCACACAGCTATGTCCTGGTCCTCTCATGGAGGAGGCGGACTAAAGTCATCCAGAAGGGAGGCTGCTAATTCCCTAACGAATCCCCTGTCCACGCCAAGAGGATCACCCAGTACCAAAAGCTAACCCTTCCCATGACGTTCACGGTACAAAAAGATGACCGCCCAGCCCTAGAAGGCAGGAGGTACCATAGCTGGGGAGAGGGAAGGGACAAAGAAACAGGAAAAGCTGGCTGCAACCCATCCAACCAAACAGAAAACGTAGCATCTGCAGAGCGCTTCTTAGAGCCACAGAGAAATGCGTGCCCACCTTCGCAACAGTGTCCCTTTTAGCGTCATTAAAACATCCACCAGCACTCTCCCAATTTTGGCACCTTTGGCTTCAGCCTCACCCTCATTGCCAGGAGGAACATCAGCAGCTCATCCAGAGGCGGGGAACCAGGTCTGGCTGCTGCAGGTGGAAGGGAAGGTGATCCACACCACTGGGCAAACCTCCCATTAAGATGCTGGCACGTGATATGAAAAGGATTTGCTTAATTATCGCATGGTAATTCCCAGTTTTACCCACAGGAGGTCACACTTTGCCAGGCTTATCAGCTTTCCATGCAAGCAGCCCTGCGCAAACAGCTTTGCTGTGGGACCAGCAAAGCCACAGTTTTACTAGCCCAGTTCAGGTTTTGGCCTTAGTCCCTTCTGCACATCCCGGCATTCGCTGCCGATGCTCCCAGCTGCTCTCCTGCCCACCCTACGAGAGCTAGCCCCCTCTCCAAGGCTGTTGGACACCCCTATGGACAGCTTTCCTGTGTGATGGTCCACGCCACCCACCCAGCCATTCCTCTCTTTCTTTTCTCTTCTTGCTTTCGTGTCCTTTCCCAATCCAGCCTTCCAGTCCCTCCATTGCCCCTGCCAAAAAGACTCCATTACATCCAGTGCCTAGACCGTAACTCTAGCCTGGTTTCATAAGAAAATGAGAGATATACAACTGCACACACTGGAGAAATTTCCGTTCCAATACACTTCAGGAAAATAAATGCTCAAGTGGAATAGCATCCCCACACAAAGAAATGGTTCAGTATGAGCTCACCCCTTATTAGTCTTTGGAGAATAGAGAGAGAGAAGCCACCCTCAAGACACAAACCCATAGGAAAACAGGCTTCACCGAACACTGCACTTGAGGAACTACTTATTTCATGCCATGTGGAAGTTCTCCAAAACTCAGGGAAGTTGTTGATTGGCAGCCCTATAAACAAATATCCTTCATTTATCCCTAGAAAGCCCTTGCAGGCTCATTGCCCTCAGTGCCCAGGGGGGTCACCGAGTCTTGCTCTTTATTTGAGCTGCTGCAGGGTTTAGTACTCAGAGCCTTAGCATTCCTTGGCTTCTGTGAAACTGCCAGCAATGAACACCTTTCTCCAGGAAGAAAAGTAGGTGCATTCAAACATGTTTTCCATCAGCCATCAACCAACTAGTCAAGCATGGTTTTCACCCTCTCTCTCACATAGTCACAGACAGCCCAACAGCCTGAGTACAGGCTAATGAAGATTATTCATATAGCCATGCAGTCTCCAAAGTTTTAAGACAGCACACAGCATCCACTCTGTCCACATCGTCTGCCATTTTTTCAACTTCTACTAGTCCACAGGCTGCTGTCTCCTTTTATCCTGCCATCACATAGGCCCCCCTTCTAAAAGATCTCCCTGCGTTGATCTTACCTCTGTGCAGGGCTCTGCCTCCTTGAACACTATCCTCTGTGGCACCTGGGTTACTGGAATGGTAAAACCATCGGGCAATGCAGAGACTTTGGTGACAAAAGTGTCACCATTATACTCCTAAAATATCTCTTGACAGTGCACTGCTGAGCATCAGTACAGACGTTTGGAGAGAACCTTCAATTACTTCTTCTTTCTGAACACTGAGAGCAACTCCTTGGCTAAAGGGTATGTTCAGTTCAAATCATGGTTCACATTTCAGCAGAGAAATTCCTGAAGTCCAACCCATCTCCCTGTGCCTGGTCTTGCTTTTCTAAAGCCTGTCAACCCCCAGCTTTGTTCGCACCATGTGAACACCTTCTCTCTGCCACAGTTTCCCTGGAGAAATATGGGAATACCACCACTGCTTTACCCCAGAGGAGCACCATGAGCCCAAATATACAGACTACCTAGGACCCATGTACTACAGTGAAAGGATGCTATAAATACCGAAGACAGATGGAAGCTTTTCATCCTCCTACAAAATCTTATCAAATACTGCCCGTACTTATCTCTGTTCCCACACCTCTCCATCTACTTTCACCCTCTTCTAAACCTGCTTTCCTTGCTAGCTCAACTTCATTTAGCATAGGGAACATAATCCTTTCCATGTGTGTAAGTGCCCTCTAGGACCCTACAGAACCAAACACAAGTGAATGTAAAATAATGCATTATATTTCCAACTTACATTTGGATAAACAAATGATTTCTCCACACAGCTTCTGGAAATGGCTCTGTCACGTGCTTCTGTGACATTCACGGAGTTCATTGCTCTTCACAGCAGTTATCAGCCAGTCACAAGGAAGCCCTGAAGGAAGCGCATATTAAGAGGTCTGCTTAGTGCTGTCAACCAGTTATGAGCTTAGCCATTCTTTGAAACAGTGGGACTGCCCTGCCTTCTGAAGCACTAGCCACCATCAGAGGCGGGGTACCCAGCACTGCCCGTCACCGCAATGCTCGAGACCCTACTAACCATTTGTCCCTGGCACGATGGATGCTGTGTCTATCTTGCTTCTGATCACTGCCCAGCAGCTTTAAGATAAATCTGAAAAACCCTCTTAAGACCCCATTTAAAATCCAGCTGCAATGGCTACAACTCTTCTTTGTGTTTTATGTTTCATTATCATGTCTTGTACTTTCCTTGTGGTCCTTTGTGGTTTCTTTTAGATTGTAAACCTTCCGGGTAAGGGATTTGTTATCTGTTTGGCAAGAACCGGCATTACCAAGCTGTGTACATTTACAACGCCATATAAAAGATTAGTACTTTATTGGTCACTTAAGCATTCCCAGTTAATAATCTTTAATGTGGCAGTTATTTATCCAGTCGTAAACAGAACACTGCTGCCAAGTCAAGTCAAATAAACACTATGGAAGTCCTTCATCTTTGAAATGAACCCATTTCTGTCCCGCCCATTTCAGGCTTTGCAAAAAAACAGTCACATTGTTACTGAGCACAAAACTATTCAGATCTTAAAGTGTTCTTAAAGCAACAATTGTATCTAGTATTTGCACTGAGCTTTTCACCTGAAGCCTCGGCAAGGCCGGTAAATAGTGCAGCCTCCAGTGCAGAACCACAAGCCCGAGGCCTCCTTACCCACCGCTGCTGTGCCCAGCAGCCCTGCCTGCCTGTCTGCAGCACCAGCACTGCCCCTCACCACCACCCCGTCACCCCTCACAATCCCCCAACGCCCTTCACAGCCCCTCATCGTTGCCCCTCACCCCCTTGACACCTCACAGCCCCCCATCATCCCTCACCCCCCTGACACCTCACAGCCCCCCATCACCCCTCACAGCCCCTGTCACCCCTCACCGCCTCCTGACACCTCACAGCCCCCCATCACCCCTCACCACCCCCTGACACCTCACAGCCCCCCCATCACCCATCACGCCTCACAGCCCCTCACTGTCACCCCTCACCGCCCCCGACCCTTCAAAGCCCCCCGTCACCCCTCACAGCCCCTCACGGCCCCCCGACACCTCACCGCCCCTCACCGCCCCCCGCTCGAGGCCCGCGGCCCGGCCCGGCCCGGCCCGGCCCGGCCCCGCCCCGCCCCGCCCCGGCCCCTCTCTCCGCCGCGGCGCCGCCCGCTCGGCCTCAACACCGCAGACGCCGCGCACGTGCCCGCGCCGCCCGGCGGAGCGCATGCGCGCTCCCGTCCCGCCGCGTCCTTTGCGCATGCGCGCGGCGGCCGCTGGCTCGCTCTCCCGGTCCCGCCGGCGGCGGCGGCCTGAGAGGCGCGGCGGCGCTGAGGGCGGTGGCGGTAAGGGCGGCCCCAGCGCGGCCGGGATGCGGCGGGCGCGCCTCCGGCGGCACCGGGAGCCGGCTGGGGAGGGGGTTGGAATTCGGTGCCGGGCGGCGGGACCTCGGCGGCGCCTTCCCGGCGAGAGGCCGGGCAGGACCGGGAGGGGGCCTGCCCCGAGCCCGGCCTTCGTCGGGCCCCTTTTCGCGGGCGCCGCGCTGGGACTCGCTCCCGGTGCCGGGCCGTGGGTCGCTGGCCGTGCCCGTGCGAGATCGGTGTGGCTGGGGCGGAGCCGCCGGGGGAGGGTCGGGCCGCGGCCCCGAGCCGCTGTTTCCCTGGGCTCTGGTGCCCGCGGTGGCACCGGCGGCAGCCCCGGGAGCTGTCGGTGTCCGAAGGAGCTGGCGCTCTCCCCTCCTCTCTGCTGCGAGCCGGCCTTGGGAGGCTTTGGATTTAGCCTTTGAGTTAGCTCCAGTGCGTGGAGACTGTGGAAGGCAGTTAAATGGCTTGTGGGTGCCTCTTGGCGTGAATGCGCAGGGTAATACTCACTGCTGGTCCGCTTGCTTTTTCTGCAAAATAAGTCAAGACCCGGGGATGAGGCAAAGACAGATCCTCTCATTACTGGTGATGCTCACCCAAATACTCACAGTTTACACTTATTCTGCCAGCTGGTCCCAATTGAAGGGGCAGTTTATATTCACATGCAGAGCTCCCTAAACCAAAAGCTTGTGATCTGCAGCTTCTTCCTTGAACATTTTAAAATTTCTATCACGAAAGTAAAATTTTGTTATGAGTTTATTTTCATGTTGGTCTTCATCTAGGAACTGCTCTCTGCAACGTATGTTTGTATATACAGCACATCCTTAAGTGGACGGTTGCTGTTGGGATATTGGGGCTGCCGGAATGTTACCCAACTGAACACCGGATTTAGGGTGCCCACTAGAACTTGCCAAAATGTTCCTTGGCCTTTCTGGGCCTACGAACAGGAGAGCAAATAACCAAGCGGGTGCAGTATGCTTAGCTGACTCCAGCCCCAGGTGGTGTCCGAGGGCAGCAGGAGGGGTGATACCTTACAGGTGCTGTGTAGCTGTGATGAGAGGGAAGTGGATGGTTCTGTATTGAACTGTATTCTCTTAAAACCTTGCATTTTTATGTCCAATTCCTACAGGAAGCTGGAGCATCTGAAAGCTTTTCCGGCTTACAGGAAGTCCCAGTAGGATTGTCAGAGCATCCAGGAATACCCAGAGCACAGAAATTACATGGATCACATCTAGGGCTCTGTATTACCAGAAAAGGGAATTCCCTGTTGTTAGAATTTCCTTCTTTGTGCAATGGCTAGCAGTTAGACCGTGTTGCAAAAGACTTCTCTCTAAGATAGTTAGTTTGCAGGAACAGCACTGATAACTCGAATCCAAGGAGTCCAGCAGCATTCTATGTTAGCTCTTTATTGCTTCCAAGCAATACATGATACTTATGTCCTTTGTAATTTGCAAAATGGCTGTGGATAGTATTGCACAGTAATGAGCTATTGGGAATCTTTGTACTGAATGTCTTTTCTGTCATTAATATTTGAAAGTTTGCAGGTGTTCCTGCAGCTAGAATTTGAATGCAAGGGAAGGCAGCTTTCTGCTTCTCTTTTTTTTTGCTGTTAATTATTAAGTGCTGCAAAGTAAATGTTTCTAACAGGCTATCTGTGGACCCATCACGTATTTAAGCACCTCTGCTCTTCCCAGCTCTCTCATTTTATTGCAACCTTTGTTTTCTCCCCTTGGTTGTCTTTGCTTCTTCATTCTGTTAATATGAAATCTTGAAAGAGCCTCCTTCCCGTGATCAGCCTTGTCATTTGGACTGTAAAGAAAACTGAAAAAGAAGCTATTCCTGCTCTAAAATTACCCTGTCCATAAATTTAAGGCAGGCAAGCAAAGCAAACCAGTCCACACTGCACATGTCTCTCACCATCTCCAACACCAAGGTTATTGCAATCTGATAATACTACCCTGGCATTTGTTTAGATCATAAGTGCCTTTGCTTCAGTGCTGAAGCAGTTAGAGTTAGTGACAAGCAAATTATTGGCAACAGACCGTGAATTTAGTCCTTGCTATTCTTCTAGCTCTTTAGCATACACCCTGCCCTGCCTGTAAGGTTGGAGAGGCCATTAAAACTGCTTGTGTTAGGCTGTATGGATGCGTGCTCAGAAGCAGATAGATGTATGTTAATACTCAAAATAGATAAACTGTGTTAATGGTCTGAAAGAAAAATAGCTATTTATATTCCATCTATACATAGCTTTGAATTGTAACTGAGAACTAAAGAACTAAAATTTCTTTTAAATGTCTGCTCATTTGGGGATGCCTTTATTGTCGGGTTTAATTGCAATATTCTGACACGTTTGCATGGGGTGTGATGTTTTTTGGGGGGTGGGGTGGGAGGGTGCAGTGGAGTTTGGCTATGTAATGCTTGTCTTTAGCCATTTACTCCTTTTGTACTTGACCAGGCAGCCATGTGACCTTTCTGATATAAAAATAGACAGACCTAATTGCACTATATTAATGATTGACTTGCTTGGAGTCCATGTGTATTGGTGGGAGTACGTGCTGGAGATGTCCAGCTGTGGAATCAACTGTTTTAAATTCTCTAAAATTAATATATGAAAGTGCTCATATCTGTGGTGTTCACACTCTTAGGCTTTACCATATCTCGTTTGTTCTCCTCTTGCTTAAACTTCTAAAGTTAGAGGACAATTACCTGAGCTTTCAGACATGTTGCAGAAGACCATGTGTTGTTGATTCCCACTGTCTCAGGAAAGAGACTCAGAAGAAACCTCAGACTGCCAATGTCTGTATTAATGAGCATGCTTAATTGTCCTTGGGGTGTACACAGCTACATTATGTTAGCAAATAGGTGTAACTTTGGTGTAGCTACACCAATGCTGGATTATTTTGTTACGTTTTTCAGGGGAAAACAACTTAAGGGAGAAATAAGTTGTACAAAAAGTTGTTGTAATACTGTGTTTTGCAGGAAACTAGAACTCGGTTATTTCAAAATCTGCTAGGCTGAATATCATTCATTTGAAAAGAAAAATAATGTTCATCAGATTAGTTCAAACTTTTCTACCTAATAGGACAAGGGCCTCGTATATCAACCCTCAGCAAGTCAGCTGAGCTAAACCCATACTCCATTGCATATATTCAGAATATAGTTATTTTTGTTTCAGAACTGGGGATCCAAATACTGTAAGCTGCAGAGCTGATATTCTAAAATCCCCTACCTGTGCAGCAAATACCTCTGTTAGTCGTAGGAAGGGAGACGCTCTCCAGAGATTGCCTGTTTAATGCAGAATTTTGTACTTCCTGTAGAGAAAGGAGGGGCGGGGGAACACAGCAGTAAGCTACAATGAGAATATTAGCTAAGAGTATTTATGACAAAGGTGTCACAAGTAGTAATGCTGCTTGGGGTTTTAGAGACTGAAATGAGTTGCTTATGCTGTAAGCACTTTAATAATGTGGTTAATTACCTGCTCTTCTCTATTGTGAGGGTATTTGTCGCCTTATTCTCTATACTGCAGTTGCAAGTATGAAGGTTGGAAGCCATGCAGAAGTGCAGGCAAATACCTTTTTGGTTTTTTTAAAAGGTATGGAGGTCAATGGTGCACCTGATGCACGTGGATGTTGCCCAATGCATTGTTTAAAAAACAGTCTAATTTTTAAATTCCCCCTCCCCCCCCCCAACAGGCCCAGCAGAAGGGAGTAAGTCATAAGACGATCTATACAAGGACGAGTTCTAAGGTAAGGACTAATAAAAGCTCTTCAGTCTGGGGGTGGAAGAGTGTTGGGATTCTTTGGTTTGTTTGGGTTTTTTTTGGTAATATCTTCACTGTATACAGAAAATGTTTGCTTTATAATCTGGTTCCATGCGGAGACAAGATTCCTGGTTCTGCTTTACTTTTCAATAAGCCTGTAAGCCCTCTTCTCCAGTTGAGAGACTTTGAATCAATTGGCCAATGCAGTGACACTTGACAGAGGAGTAGGCATGTCAGGTATGCTAAGTCCCTTTAGGTTTGTTTGCTCAGAACAAGCACATGGGTAAAGAACACCACCGACAGCAAGGCCTCTTCTTATACATCCTGTGCTCTGGCCCCTTAACTATCTTGATGGCCTTCTAACAGGCCTAGTCTTCCTAAAGTTTTTCCCCTCTAGTAAGACTAGAGATTACCAATATGCACTAATAGTAAGATTATAAACTCAGCAGCTGATCTGTTGTTATAAATGCCCTTTGATTTTAAAATCAAAGTCAAAATAACAGAGGACTAGTTTGGGATTCTACATTGATTAGTTTTTCATTATGAAATGCTGTTTCTGTACCTTTGCTGCTGCAGAGGAGGTGTTTGTTGCTACTCTTTGACTTTTAATAGAGCATAACTTTGGAAAGACTACAGAAATAAGTATCAAAATGAAGCGATATATTGTTCAAGTTCCCTGAAATGCAACTGTTGGCATTCTGCCTGAGATTAGGTCCTCCTTTAATTGTAAAGTGTATTTGGAACTGGCTTGATGTTGGTGTCTGAACTCTCTCCGTGTGTAGGATAATCTGCCCTTTTTTTCAGGAAGTGGGTAATCCATTATCAGGGATATGAGATTATTGAAGCTCCTCTTCTGAGCAGTCTTTGGGGAAAGGGAGAACATCTGTAGGGTTTTGCAGAGCTAGAAGAAAATAAATTCTGTATAAAATGATAGCTTTAACTTCGTAATTTTTATATGCTCATCTTACTGTAAATCGGCTTTTGTTTTCCAAGAGAAAACTTCTACACCCTTAGCACTTAGTGCGGAGAATAATGAAATAGGCTGAGATGATAAAATTTTCCTACCCTGTTTTTAGCTGCTGGCTGAAATTATGGGAGCACAAAACTTACCCTGGAATAAACAAGACCTAGTGATAACTGCTGGTGTGCATAGAGTGTCCCTCCCCATTTGCTTACTACAGAGGCAAGGAGTACATGCAGCAATTTCTGTAGGCTCACTAAGAGAGTAAGGACTTGTGTGCTCGATTAGCCCGGGGTTACTGGTTCACCTGCTCATTTCCTGATTTAGGTATCCCTTAAGCTCTCCAGCACTGCCAGATTAAGGCTCTATATATTCATATATTGCACTGGGAGGTCTTAAATAATAAACATGTCCTATTAGTTAATTTAACAGAAGAATTAACTTGGCATAAGTAGCCACACTGATACTTGTACTGCTTTGATTAAATTGTCTTTTTGTTTTGTTTTAAAGATGATGTGGGGAATTGGGGCGTTGGCCTGTTTCCTTCACAGACTTTAAATGGCACAGTTCATATTTTGAACCTTTTGCAAGAGAGAATGTACAATGTTTATCTGTGTGGACATATTTTTGATAAATGTGAATATTGTAAACAAACTGAATTTGAGCATTAGTTTTAAAATATATAGGTACAATGCAATGTATGTTTTGTGTGTATATGTATATATATTTGAATGGAAAGTATATTTGAATTAACAAGAGACAGGCTGAGACTGTGATGAGCTAGTTCTGCTCGTACATCGCTTGAACAACAAAGGCTTCCCTGTAGCCTGCAGACAAGGCTCCTGATTCTACCTGGCCCAGCCTAGCGGACGTATTGTTAAATCCTACACGGAAAAGGCTACTATTTTATGGAACAGAAGGATAAAACCAAAAAAAACCAGTTACAGTATGGTGTAGATCGTGACTTGGAGAGTGCTAAGGTTGTCTGTAGGAAAGTAAGTGTATGGGGCTTTGTAAAAAGGTGTGTCCTTCTCCATAAAGCAGCTTGCATTCTCTTTCTCAGTGCGATACTAACCATGGCAGTCTGAGGCCAGGGGGTTCCTGTTAGCTGGGAGGCTTCTTATGTTGTAGTCAGGCTGCATTAGTTTTGGGACCTGCACCCGCTGCAGTTTGGGATGCCAAGTGTTGAAGCAGCTTAGTGGTTGCACAGGTGCACTGTCATGTAAAGACTGGCCCAGAGCAGAAACCAAATGCTTCATAGAGAAAACTCCTGGACACGCTGTCGTGATACTTGGTCACAAAAACTATTGAAAAGGTATAATCACGTATTGTTGAAACCGGTCAGATAGTGGGAGGAACAGGTTTAGGAGGTATGTGCTCTTTAACCTCTGAATGGTTTTCTTATACTAATAAACCCATAAACATTGCCATTGTCTCTGAAATGCTTCTTGGCAAAACTTTTCTCTTAGATACCAGAAAAGGTCACACCTAAGATTGTGTCTTCTGCTTGTAAAAATCTACGTTGTGTTTCCATTCATGCTGTCAGCTGCTGTTCTGGACCTAAAGAAACTCTAAACACATAAGAAATAAAACATGGTTACATATACTCCTGTAGAGAAAGTTTAGATGGGAGAAAAAGAAATAAATCTGTGTTCAATATAAACAAATGCAGACATTATGTCTAAGAGGAGAATATTTCAAAGCACAGATATTTAAAGATATTTTTCTGCCAGTAAATGTTTGTAATGGAGAGAGATCTAGAGGTGATAGCTGTCAAACTGACAGAGCATTCAGTGCAAGAGAGCAGGAAAATGGATTGGTTTATTGCATATGGATTTGCTACCATGTCAGAGCTTTTCACTGGCAGTTACACTGCATCTTTAGTTGTACATAGTAGACTGTACTTCCAAACAGAGAAAGATATAAACTGAGGTGTTTAGGGGAAAAAAGAAAACAAAATTTGAAGACTGAAGTTTGCATGTTTGGTGTAAAATTTTTATCAGAGCCAGAGTTCGCTGTTGGAGGGAGTCCTGTTTCTAGTTACTTCAGTTTTTGAAACAAAGGGAAGAAGAATAATTAGCACAATGTGAGGGATTTTTTCATTCTTACAATTTGAAAGAAACCAAAAGGAAAACACAGTCAATATGGCAGGAAAATTGTATTGATTTTTCTGCGCTACTTTGACAGATTTTTTTTTTTTTTAAATGGGTCATTTTTAATACATTGTGTAAAATAGTTTTGCTGCTTAAATGCAGTTTTCTTTTGGTTTGGAGTGGGGAAAGATAGGAATTCTCCTCTCCAATTTTGCTAGTTGTTCCTTGTTTTTTTATGAAGTAGGCAGGACAGAAACCTCCTCATCTATGTCTTTGGTAACATTTACCATCCGGTATCCTCTTACAATGCTCTGTTCTTTAGCTTTTTTCACCCTTCGTGGAACCATTAACCATTTCTTTTCTCTTCCATTTTTTCAGCAAGAGTGTTTTGGGTTTTTTTCCAGAGTTACCTTGTTTGGTTTTTGTGTATTTATTTTGTACCTCTATGGTATCTTAATGATCAGTACAGCTCACAGTATCAACAGTGATTGAGCATTAGAATGCTTGTGTCATCCCAGGGCAGGGGATGGGAAGGAGGGGGTGCTGCTTTCTATCGAAGTGCTTGCAGATATAAGGCATACACATTCTCCTAAATATAAGCTACTGTCATTTATCTGGCCAGCAGTGAAGAGCTCACTGTGTGTCTGAACTTTTGACTGTAATAAAGTACACGATAGATTAATCACAGGTCATTTAAAGACCCTGTTTAAGAAGACAGTAGTACTTTCCTAAGAATGAAAGCATGGGATTCTAGGACAAACCTTCTGTGACTGTGCTTCGTATGCAACGGTGACATCCCAAGAGAAATTATCTAGATGCCTAAAATGATTTGCCCTGTAGTGTACTCTTATATCAGGTCTTTACCAGTTACCTAGGAAAGTGAGAGGTTTCTAGACTTTGTCCCAACATAATATCAAAAAACAGCAGGGAGCAGCTAACTAATCCCCTATTGTTATTGATAAACTAGTAGTAGAACATTATCCAGAATTGTATTCCTGGAGCTCAGCTTGTGCTGTACGCAGCGCCCAGGGCAAATCGTAAAGAGATCGAACTGCATTTAACCTCATTAAAGCAATCCATCGAACTCTGTGTACTCTACCGAAAAGGATCATCACTCCAGAATGCATCAGCATGGCCCAAATTGCTGTCCTACACAAGCTGAGCTAGTTGTGTTCAGCTTGTTCTAGTGCTAAATGGAGTGCTTAATTTTGGCTCTGATGCATACATCTTCCTGAATGATGTGATGGCATAGGAAGTAACTGAAGCTGTAAACGTGACAAAACATGCTTCTAAGCAGGAGGTGTTTGGGGGAAGCGGGGACGGCACTGTGGTGTCCAGTCTTGTTTCCAGATCCATGTAGCAGAGATGTCAAGGTGTGCTGCTGTAAGTCTGGGCTTGGGGAAAGCTGCAGGATGCGCCCAAGTACTGGAGGAGGAGAGAGTAACTGTCTGCTAGTTGTCTTTTATTCTGCTTGCTGTGTTGCTTTGTTCTTCTGTCAGATTCTTTGGTGTATGAAGCAAATATCTCAGACGTGATTGAGTATTCCTCAAGGATGGGAAATCATCTACTCAGAGTTTTGGGTTTAATTTTCTCTTAACTGGGATGAGGACTAATAGATAGCAGTCTTGAGGAAGCAGTTCTCATTATCTCTTCATGTGCCTCCTGCACAGATTAGTTTAACAAGGTTATGAAAGAGAGCAGATTTGAGTCTTTTCTCTGGCTACATCACTACTCAACAGTATAAACAGCAAACAATATGCTGCAGGTCTGGGAGTTTAGCATTAGTCTTGATTTGTACGGCAGCAAAAGAAAATATTTGCTTTCTGTTAGCACGTTATAAAAATGCGTGCCAAAATTTTGGTCGACGGTATCTAGCTGTATCTGTACAGTACACAGTAAATAGCTGAATCAAAGGTGGTGTAACTGTCCATGGTTAAGATGAAAAGTGTTATTTTCAAAGTTTGAGTTTCTTGCTATAGAGCAGCTGCACTAGATTTGAGTGAAGTGTTTTAATAAGCTATTAATCTGTAGTCACACTTTCAGAACAACAAAGTTGCAAGAATACCTAAATGGAATAGGGGACAAGGTTTTCCTGATTAATTCTAATTAGGTTTTTTTTTTAGGAAACTTTCCTGTGTTTATTGAAAGCAGTATCAAATCATGTAATCTCAGGTTTTAACCAAAGCTGGAATTTATTTTTATGAAGTTTAGAATGTAAATATTTCACTACTGTTGAGTACTGTGTGTACTCTGGATTTGAAAGAAATAATTGTCCTCTGGGTTAGATGTACTTCAGATATTTCAGTTTCCTAATTCCTGCATTTTGGAAAGCAAAAAAAATTATTAAAGTTGACCCTAGCCATGTTATCTTTAGTTAAATTGTAGTCTTATATTCCCCTTAATGAAGCTAAGTCATAATTCAAATCTTCTCTTTTCCTGCTGATGTATTTTTAGACACTTTCATAGAATTTTTCTTCACAGGCAGTATCAGAATTTTGACTGTCACGCTTGGCTTTGCTGCTGTAGATTTTATACAAATTCAGCGTGGTTTTCAGCTGTCTTCTGAAAGTAGCCCAAATGACAATGGGAAGAACTAAGGGAATGGAATGGAAAATGTGGCTAGACTAGCAAGCTAAATATTTCCTAAAAATTTAGTCACTGACTTGAAATCATGCCAGTTCCAGTTACCATAGTCATTGCTTGGTTTTGAATTGTAATGATTACTTGCTTGCTTCATAGTTCAAACTTAACCTTGAAAAATCTTTTGCCTGTTCTGCAGCCATTTTTGGCATATCTTCAACATGCATTTTTCTAGTTCTACTTCTCACTTGTATGTTGGGGTTTTTTTATATTGCACTTAACTGAAGAGCTCCACTATAGACTGACAGATCTAACAATCTCAAAATTGTGTGGCAGTTACTAAGAAAAAAGCTTTTTTCTCCTGGTTCTGTTCTTCTGTGTTAGTTCCTACTGTTTTGTAAAAGTCAGTCTGATTAGAAAGAATAATGGCTGCTTCCCCTTAAATAAGGTATACATATCTTTCAAGCTGTGTCATTGTTATGAATAATGTAATTTTTTTGCTAATTTTTACAATCCCCTTGTAGTTCTGCTCTAACAGGTACTTGAAAGCATTTCAGTTCTGTGCAGTTCAGGTCCTGATCCATCCTGTTGTCCCCATGGCCAGTTAGAGGATACTTACCACAACACAATGCTAACTTCTCTAAAGTTACTTTAGCAAGAGGGAAAGAGGTTTGTTGCAATAAGGGGGTTTAAATGGGTCTCTCTGTCTGCCTTTAACCGTATCTTTATATAAACATTACATTCTGAAATGTTTTTTCTCTTCTGCTTGTGTCTTACCCCCTCTGTATATGTGAAAGCTAGGTAGTTTAGGTGAAGATGGGACTTTTTGACACAGACATGCACTCTTACACAGCCATCTTCCTCTATTTTTACTCCTTAACTGACACTCCAGCCTTCCATCCCTCCAAATATAACAGTCTGTACTGCCTGCTTGCTTGCTTGTGGTAGGAGAGGTGGGTAGGAGACAGCCACAGCCAGCTAGCCCTTTGCTACTGAACGCGAGACAGCTTTTGTCTCCTCACCAGCTTAAAGTTAAACGTTGCTCTTTACATGGTTGCCAGAAGAGAGACAACTTGCCCAGAGGGAGGGAGGAAATTTTGGAAGCAGTGGGAGGAGAGGATGAAGGCTGGCTGGAATTTTCCTGAGATTTCTTGGGCTCTTCTCCTTTGGCAAGTAAATACTCCCCATTTGAGGCCTGCTGGCTTACAGTAGCTGTTGGCACAGTGTCAGGAGCTATGCACCATTACACTGAAGCACACTAATTCTGTTGGTTTTGCAAGCACAGTTAAGAGCTGGTCATGCTCTGGCAACCTTGACAATGCCCATTTGCTTTGCTGTCATTTTTTCTTGCAGCATCTAGAGCTTTTAAAAGGTTAAGCAGCCAAACCTACTCACAGACCCAGCAGATTTATCCCAGCCAAAGTATGTATAAGACTGTAAGCTCAGATCAAAAGTTCTGGCAGTCTGACTTCCATCCTCTAGCCACGGACTTCAGTGAGCTTGCTGAGGAGCACATACTCATCGAATTCATTAGTTTCTGGAATGGGCAGTAACTTCCGGAGGGGAAAAATTACTCTTTGGTGCAACCTCTAAATATCCCTGTGCCTCTGAACGATAGAAAATGAGACAGGAAAGAGTCAAGAGGAGGGAGAAGAAAGTTTACAGGAAAAAGGACAGCCGAGATGTAATTCTGAGTATCTTAGGAGGTGTCTCATATGATGGACATTTTACTTAACCCTAATACAAATATAAGCAGCTCCCAAGGGATGATGGCAGAAGGGGGAAGCTGTTGCATAGTGGAGACTCCAGCAAGCACAGGATAGTAATAGTTTCTGTACTGAAGTGACCATGAACAGAATGGTTCATCTCTCCGTGCTTTGGTCACTGCTAAATAGGATTAAATTTCTCTTCTCCACAGGGATCTTATTCTAGGATTTGAATTAAAGATAATGAGTTTCCCTATGATTCCCAGGTAGAGAATGACAGAAAAATGTTAACTTCCACGGAGCTGACATTGACTCTGCGATGGACTGGTATCCTACCGTTACTGTCTTTGCATATCCTGAAGGCATGCTCTCAGCTCACACTGAGAGACATCATTTCCGAACATTGTAAGATATCTCGCTTTCAGAACTGAAGTCGGGACAATGTGTTGCCTCCTTTTATTACAGTCTGAGAATTAGTGTCAGGTGTGCAAGAATACAACAAAAAGAAATGGTGAGCATTTCTGTATTGCTCTTACATTCTACAAAGGTGACTCAAAAAGAATCTTTTTTTTATTTAAAAAAAAAAAACAACTGAAGTAAATATTTGGTAGAGAAGAGCCATCCAAAAGCCTTCTCTGAAAGGCTCCTGTGTGTTGCTGCCAGCCTTTTAAAAGAGGAGTTAAATTCTGGAGTTTCAGCATGTGATTCCAAAATACCCAGATGAATATTTAGTCAGAATCTAAAATGGTGAATTAAATGTATGGCTGTCCAAGCTAATGCTAATTGTATGTTTACAAACTTCTGTCTACTTGAGGCAAAATGTTTGTTTTACTTTCCTGTAGTAAAGTAGGGAGGATGAGTTTTCTGTTTTGATGACTTATCTACCTTATGAGTTTCAAATCATTTTAATGCACCTGTTGTATGAAAGACCATGCTGATAAATGTCAAGTTCCATGCGTTCTCCAGTCTGTTGACACAGGAATGACTAAGGGTTCTTTGGAAGCATTTCAATAACTGTTTTAGTTGATTTAACCTTGCTACATAATGTCTTAATTGTACAAAACAGTTTTATACGCCTGTTGCGTTTTATAGGGATTATCTGCCTTTGCAGAGTGTGCGGTGTCAACGGCCATGCACTTCCTAGCTTTAATCGGGCACTGAGGACATATCTGCAGAGACGTTTCAGCACTGGGCAAACCTGTTGCCTGCTGTTATTAGTGCATTTTATTGTATCTCTCCTCCTAGTTTTGCACTGATGTGACTAAAGCTGAATCAGGTACGGCCATTAGCGGTTGCAGTCATGCTGTCTGCTGGGACACAGGTGTACTTTAAAGCTGGAGTTAACTGGTAGGTCATGTAAACATGTGGTTTGAGGAACTAGAGGCCACAACCTGGTCTTTCAGCTCCTGGTGCTATTGCAGTGGTGTGCGTTTTTAAAATCTCCTAACGTTGGTGATAGCAGGCCCTCTAGAGGGTGGTTTGGTCATGGAAGTGTGTGCAAGGTCAGGACCAGAAGTCCAGTGCAGCACTCGAGAGAATTAAGAAGCAGTTTCATGAAGCTGTTTTAAGCTGACTTGAGCCTCTGCTGCAGTCAGAGAGTGGTTCTGTCCTGCGCTCATCTTTGTTCTGGCACTAATCTGGCTGACCATACAGCTGCGCATCTTATCCAATGGAAAAGAAAAATTGTACCAGATTAACAAGCTAATCTCAGTGACTGTGTGGCCACAGGAGTGCTGGTACCAGCATGAAGAAATGACTAAGAACGCATGGCTGTGGCTAGCAGGAGGTCAGCATCTCTTGTCACTGGCCACACAGTCTTAGAACAGTGTAAGCTGCTAGTGAGACTGCATCCTTGTAGTATAAATAACAGTTACTTGCCCAGAGAATTAGAAAGAGAGATTGCAAATTGAACAGACTTTACAATGGATATTTTTGAAGTGGGAGGCTTCTGTTCTCTAAGTGAGAAGTTAACATAAAGGTCCATGCCTCAGCTTGGACCTTCAGTTAGGGAGATTAACTTCCTGTGGAGATGTCCTCAGAATCAACGTCTTGGCTGGCCATTGATAAATTACTTCAGTATGAGTTATTGACAGAATGGAAGTAAAGTTTGGCTTAAAAATAAAAAGACATGTATCTTTAACTTTCTTTGCTTTAGAAA
The DNA here is from genome assembly GCF_018139145.2 of Gymnogyps californianus. Lineage (NCBI taxonomy): Eukaryota > Metazoa > Chordata > Aves > Accipitriformes > Cathartidae > Gymnogyps > Gymnogyps californianus. Next base: position 19,064,652 of record NC_059485.1, read on the forward strand.
ACAGTTTTGGCATTGCAGGAACACGTTGAATGTACATGTGTGTTCCTAATGAAAATGGGAGATTACCTGTTACTCAAACCTCTATTTTTTTACTTTTCCTTTTGCAGAAAAAGCTGCAAGTCATTTAATGACCAAATAAGGTCTCCATTCTCATGATTTATCTGATATGCTTCTCCTGGAGCCATGGATGAATACAACCGCTTTGTGGATTGGGATAAAATGGATGTTACTGTCCAGAGCCAGGATGCGAAGGAGCTAACGTGCACAGAGTTCCAGGAGCTCAAGCAGCTGGCCCGGCAGGGCTACTGGGCCAAGAACCACTCTCTGAGAGCCAAAGTGTACCACAAACTAATTAGCAATATCCCGTGCCGCACAGTGACCCCAGATGCAAATGTGTACCGGGACATTGTTGTGAAGATTGTTGGAAAACGTAACAGTAGCTCCCTTCCACTACCAGAGTTTGTGGATAACAGCCTGGTCCCCACGTACTGCTTGAATGCAGAAGGCATCGGGGCAGTCAGGAAGATTATACTGTGCATTGCGAATCAGTTCCCAGACATATCATTTTGCCCAGCGCTGCCTTCCGTCATAGCTTTGCTCCTCCACTACAGCAAAGATGAGGCAGAGTGCTTTGAACAGGTTTGTCGCATCCTTGCTTGCAATGACCCGTCTAAGCGGCTCATCGATCAGACGTTCTTAGCTTTTGAGTCCTCCTGCATGACCTTTGGTGACCTGGTTAACAAGTACTGTCAGGCGGCACATAAGCTGATGGTGGCAGTGTCCGAGGATGTGTTGGAGGTGTACTCCGACTGGCAACGGTGGCTCTTCGGAGAACTGCCTATGGTGTACGTTGCGCGGGTCTTTGATGTGTTTCTGGTGGAGGGCTACAAAGTTCTGTATCGTGTTGCGCTGGCTCTTCTGAAATTTTTTCACAAAGTCAGAGCTGGGCAGCCCATGGAGTCTGACAGCATACAGCAGGACATTCGAGCTTTTGTGAGAGACATTGCCAAGTCAGTGTCTCCGGAGAGGCTTCTGGAAAAAGCCTTTGCTATCCGCCTTTTCTCACGGAAGGAGATCCAGCTTCTGCAGATGGCCAATGAGAAGGCTTTGCAACAGAAGGGCATCACTGTCAAACAGAAAAGGTAGGGCTCTCGCTACAGGTAGCCTGAGTGATCTCGTGAGTTTTCACAGCGTGATGAGCAGTCGGTTAGTCCTGGGTGACTGGGGGGGAAGCTCTACTGGTACATGCTGGTATCTCTGCTGATTCTTTTTTTTTCTCTGCAGAAAAAGTCAGCAGCCCCAAAATTAAGCATTGCTGGGATTGTAACGAGAAGTGTAAATGAAATGTTGTGATACAAGAGAAACAAAGCAGTTTCTCGTAGCTTACTCAGTGATGAATTTATAATTACTTTTTACAGGTACATGTTAATTGCAAGTATTGTATCTCAAAAGCGTCTTTCACAAGCTGTTTTTAAACTAAAAGGCATTTTAGCAAAGCTGGAAAAAACACTGATAAATTACTTGGAAGAAAAGTACCCAAACAAATGTGAAAATTAATTCTTAAATATGAGATTATTTGTATAAAATGTCGATTTCATGCTGCCCAGTACTGTGAATTCAGCTGTTTCTGTAGTGTAAGTAGGCAAACACTGTCCCAGCTGGGAGCATTTTGCTTAACTGGGGAGTTATTTTAACAGAGCAAGGAAGAAATAAGTCTTTTTTACAGGTTACTTTTAGTTTGACTGCAAGTCTCCTGGAAGTCAAGAGTACAGTAGTAATAGGTAGGAGTTGACCTATTTTGTGACAGGTTCATGTACTATTAAAGAACCGTGGAAGAGAGGAGTGAGGATACTGATCCAAAAGATGATTGCACAATCACAGTTTCTTTTCAGAAATGAGGGGAGGAAAAAACAACTGTGAAACTAGTAAATGAAATCCTGCTCCAATGTGATAGTAAAACCCACAATAATAAAAAGCTTAGCTGAAAGACCTCTCCATGTATATCGAAAAGGCAGAAATATATTAATCTAAACAAAATTAGCGTCTTGCCAAGTGCAGATGTATATGCAGGTAAATACTGGTGTTGTAGACATGTTCTGTTTCTCCTAAGGCCTTCTGTGACCGCAGAAAACTTCTCCCAACCATTTTTGAAATCTGAATTTAAGTGTTGAATGGTTTTATCAGCTGTCCTGACCTCTGAAGGGAGGATGACTTCTAGAAGTCTACTGGGGTCAGTAAGTGTAATATCTAGAACTTGGTATTCTAGAGGGACAGTCTTTCATTTTCACTAAATCTTCAAAAATCAAAAGGTACCAGCCGCTGATATGTTAGGATCTTACAGCCAATTGTGTTGCTGAGTTAGTTACAGTAGTTGCAGATATCATTCCATGGTATTGAAATATATACTTAGTAGATTTCAGCCTACAAAATAATGTAAATGTTAGCTGAACCTCTTTCATGTGCCTAAATACATGTAAAGTTCCCTCCAGTCTTTTCCAAGGATTTATTTTTAGACTTACAGTTTGGTTTACAATTAGCTTGTGCTTTATTTTGCTCATATCTTGGAAGAGACTGCTCTGTTAGTCTCAAATATTTCAAGGCCTTTAGCCACTGGAATGTCATGTTGCTAGAGTTCAGACCATTGTATTTGGGACTCGCAACCAGAAGTATTAACTCTTCCAATGTGTATCTTTTCTTCCTGGACTGAAGTTCAGGAGAGTTGTAATATTGTTTCTGAGTATATTCTTCAGCAACAGAATGAGAGCTTTAAATAAAAAATTAAAAAACAACAACCAAAAAAAAACCCAAGCAAAACCCAAGCAATCACAAAAAACCCAGAAGCTCCTGCTGTATTAAATGTTGTAGAGGTATTCTTGCGCAGAACAACAGTGATGCCTTCAAAGCAAAATACAGTAAATTCATACCCAAATAATGCCAGCAGTTACTGCCTTACCAGGCAGAGTTGCTAGTGAAAAACTGTTACCCTCTCTCGGCTACTTTTGTAAACATACTGAAACTTCTCAGTATCCCCTGGCACGGTACTGCTGTGAACTTGGCTCAGTTTGGATCCCGGTGTGGGCAGATGTGGGTGCTGGAGAAGTGAGCTTTTCTCCAGTGCTCAATAGGATGTGAGTGAGTTCTCCTGTCCAGGTGTGTTTGGCCTCTGCAAGGAGATGATGAATTATTTTCCAATCAGATAAATACAAGCAGGTAGCAAAAAAGGAAAAAAAAAAATAGAAATAGGAAATATTTTAACCTGTCTGTTTGTTTGTTTGTTTTTCTCATGCTTGGTGATTCGAATCAAACCTTACTTTGTTTCTCTCCAGGCTCCTTTCATTCACTTTGTCGCAGATGTAGGAAATCACTGATCTTTTCTATCTTTTTTTGTCTTTCTCCTTATACGTTCTCCTTCTGTCAATTCCATACCCACTGCACCCCTCCTGTCTGCAGTGTTGCATCTCCCAAAAGGTAGGTTAAAACACTTGAATCTTTGCACTTTGCTCATTTCTTCTCTCTTTGGCCGGTTATTTTTTCCGAGGCTGTCGTTATTGCTAATGCTGGGGCAGGAGAAGCAGGGAAGCAATTATAGCATCTGATTGCTGTGTAACATCTCCTGCATACTCTCTTGCAAAGTTAGTTCAAAGCACCTGCAAAATTGTAAGATAAGGGATCGTAGGCCCAGCTAGTCAACATAGCACTTCCATACAGCAATACAAGCCTGTGTTTTCCAGAGTGGAAAAGAGTAATGTTAATGGTAGGATATAAGTCCTTTCTACAGTGGAAGAAAAAGTGTCATTTTTTTAAAACATCTCAAGTAACATGTCTTCAGAACTGTTAGGTATTGTCCCACATCCAAGCCTGGTATATGCTGTTGCAATACATGTGAGACATACTCAACTTTTTTTCTTCTTTGCAAGCTTTCTGCAGTTAATTGGAAAGATGTTGGACTGAACCCAACTTGGCACACTCCTAGAAGTGACTTGTCTCTATTCATACTAGATTATATTTATTTTTAAGTAGGTAGGGTTTTTTAGAGGCAAGAAGACAAGACTATTTTCCTGTGTCAAGGAGGTCAGAGTTACTCAGCCATATAGCATTAATGGTTAATGAAGTCATTCATCAAGTCGTGGCCTGAAAAGCAAATCTTAAAGAACAAAACCCAGTGGATTGTGATACCTGATAAGCGGAGAACTTGGAAAGGAGAAAGACTGCCCTGTGAGTATTAAATACCACAGAGGTATGGGTTTGAATTAATGCCTTTGAGAATCTCCTGGCCTTGTTGCAGGTGCCCTGAGTTAACTTTAGTGAGTGATGCACACTAACATTTGTACTAATTTATAAAATCAAAATTGGAATTAATTTCCTCATGTTTTCATGTTTGAAAGAACACCTTAAGAGACTTATCAAAGCATGTTTCCTATCATATCCTGTGTGTTGAGGATTTTACCTCTAATGAATCAGCAGGCTGTTAATTCCAGCCAAGCAAATCTTCAACGTCCGTGTATTATTCTACTGTAGTTACAGTGTTCTGAAAGCAGCAGAAAGCCTGATTTCTGCTAGGAAGCACATAGTTTGGGTTTGAGGGGACTTGGGTAGATGCAGGGTGTCTGTTGACACTGATCTCAACACAGGATTGGGTTTCATGCTTATATGCCACATATGGCTTATTGCCATTTATGACTGAGAAACAACATACCACTTCTACCACGCATTTATGCCGTAACTGAAATTATAATGGATTTTAAAGATAATGCAGACCCTGTAGGATTTGACCCAAAACAAAGTAGAGCAGGAAGATGTAATTCAGTGAGTCATACCTTGGAGTGTGGTATTTGTTGTCTTGGAATACATACAGAGCATATCCGCTGTGACAGCTGCTACCGCATGTTGTCAGCGTTGGCTTTATCTTCAGGAACTTTGAGGTCTCTGAAGCACATTAATGATATAACTGTAAAAACAACAGTCCTATGAAAATAGCAAATAAGCTACTTTAATAAACATTTAAATTGTGCTACTTTTCTAAATATTATTTCCTTTGGGATAATAACAGTTGAACATGTCTTTCCAACATCAGCAATCAGTAGAAAGTTGTCATGCTGATCCCAATAAGCCAACATGAAGAACTGAGGAAAACACTAATGCAGGGTAAAATCTTAATGAATTTGTTCAGTTCTAGTGGTAGACTTTAATGCAGTGCCAGTCCAAATTTAGAGTTCTCTCAAACTGCTGATTTTTTACCGGATAACCTTGAAAGACCTGTGGTGTGGTGAAGGCTAAACTTAATTGTCATCAATCAGTATAGACCAAAACGTGTCTTTTTTTCTTAGCTAACTTGTGTGCTGTTCGTTTTCATTCATTTACTACTTTGAAAAGCAACTACCCAACTGAAGTAGATGATTTTCAGTGTCATTAGAGAAATACTGTCAAAAATGAGAGGATGAGTACAGGTTAGATACTTGTAATTCTAGTTGCAATTTTCTGAAACATCCCCCCCCCCCCCAAAAAAAAAGCTTGGATTTTTGTTAAGCAGCACGGAGTTTGGTTTGATGTAGGTGCAGGCTGTGTATTGACACTGGTCTCAACACAGGATCAGGTTTCAGTCTTAAGCACCTGCAACTGTGATTTATGACTGGGAAATAGCAGGTCATTTTATTCCAATCCTTTGGTCAAGCTGTGGTCTAGGTTTTACTAACTGAATGGCGACATTAAATATAAAATGATTCGCCATGATATTCAAGGGGCAGGAACGGCATGCCTGGAATAGTTTTAAATGGCCGATACAATGGTAAATGCTTTCTAGTAAATCAGAAGGATCTCTTCGTAAAGGTGATATTCTACCTATGTGGAAAAGTTGTAGGAAGACACAGGGTACTGAAAGTGATGTATTACTGTGAATGCTGCTGAACACAGGCTTCGAGTGGGGTCTGGGTAGGAAAGTCCTTAAATCAGCAGTTCATAGTAGCCAGGAGAAGGAACAGAGGCAAAAGAAAAGGTGCACTGAGGTTGAGAGCCTTTTGGGAACAAGTACTTAAGTTTAGTTGCCCAAACAGATCACATAAGTGTGAAAAACGTACAGACCAAGCATACAAATAATTATGAGGCTTCCTTGCTTGAGGTTTAGTAAGTTTAAAACTGTTTTGATATTTGCTACTAACTCTTAGCCTATTTATCATCATTACTTTTCCTCCAGAAATTCGCTGTAATAAACTAGTTGACTGCCCTGAATATTTTTTAATTCCTTGAATGTGAGAAAAATCTAATTTCTGATGAACTGAAACCAAGGCTTTGTTTCTCAGCTCTGTTCCATAGTGCCACCAGTCTTTAGCTGCAGACCAGACAGGACCGGGAGGGCTGAGACCTGCAGTAAGATTCTGAAGATGGGGGTTCAAGTCTTGGCTCATACTTTGCTTCAGTTGATCTCTCCTGTGCCTCAGCTTGCTGTGTTTAAAAGCACAAATAATGTTCTAGTCAGTGATACTGTAAGTTTTAAAACCCATTAATAGTTGCAGCTTGCTTAAATAGGTGTCTATATAAGTTCCTTGCTAATTAAATAATGCAGGGTAGCAATGCAAGTAGTGATTTGGTTCATTTTGCTAGAGGAAGCAGTAATTTTTTTTTTTTGTGACCTATGGAGTCACTTCATTAGAAATGCTGATACTAAGGCAGCTACAAGAAATTTCAGAAAGCATTTCCCAGTGTCTCCAAGCAAGCACTGCTCTAAAGTACAGTGCAAATGCTGCTGATTTCTTGGTACTACAAGCAAGAAGAATAATTTAAAAAATGTATAGTTTGTGTGGTTTAGGGAGTGAGCTAAGCTATTCAGATACATGCAGCTATGCAGTATTGAGGTCCTCTTTATGTTTCATGAAACTGAGAGGAAAGAAATGTGTAATTGTCAAAAAAAAGAAAAACCAAAAAACCAAAAAAACCACAATTGGCAAATACTTGCAACTAAACCCTTGCATGCAGAGCAAACTGCCTAAAGCTTCATTTAACTAATGGCTACCCAGTAATTTAGTATCTTGTGTAAGTTCCTATGTCACTTCCACCATGTACTTGGCTGTCACCCTTGCATTTTAAAAGTCTTTAATGTCGGCCACGGATGCCCTAACACTTGTTTAATCCCCAGGCTCTGAGTTTGTGTGCTTATTTAATCTGAGAAATGAAGGCTGGTTAAGATGATGATGATTAGTATTATTACTGTCAAGTGTTTAAAAGCCATGAATCAGTTCTTATAATTGTATCAGAACCCTCTGGGGGGCATGGGGGTTTGCTTTCTGGCATGAGTGTCTAGCGTTCCTTCATGTTTTCAGGCTCCGTCTGTAACCATGAACCTAGGAACTTCTTTGGTCCTTAATGAAGTGGAAGTCATTGGTAATGACATGTTTCCAAGAGGTGGAACCTTCCAAAAGCTTTAAATACTTGCCTTGGATTAAAATTGCTTAGCCTGGTAGTACTGATTCCTCTAAGATCTCTGAGGGTTTTAGGAATTCCCTAATTCCATGATACAGGCACGACCTCAGAGGGGGAAAAAGTACTACCTCTTCCTTTCAGACCCTGGCTGTTTCTTTAGGTATTCTGTTCTCTATGCTTAAATACTAGCACCAGTGAGACTGTCTCAAACAGCAAATATAATTTGATATATTTAAGGTCATGGTCATCCTAGCTGGCTCAACGTTATGTCCTCTATAGATAAAGGTGCAGGCCACAGCTGCCATACAGAGGAATTGCTCCAGGTATTTCAGTAAGGCCAGATCACTGCCTCCTGAGGATTATGTTAAACTGCAGTAGTTTAGTATCTTCACTAAGTCATGGCCTTCTAATCTCATGGGCTGGAGCTTTGAACAATAGCATATCTACTAGGGTCTTTTAGTGTTCAGCTGTCTTTGCATGTTACTGTCCAGTAATCCGAAACTTGGTTTGTTGTTAAAGTATTGTTTCTCAATGTTTTGTATTGTATTTCTCAGGCAGAATGTGCACTTAGCAGTTCATGCTGAGAACTTCAAGTCTGAAATTGTCAGTGTGAAAGAGATGCGAGATATCTGGTCATGGATCCCAGAGCGATTTGCACTTTGCCAGCCCCTCTTGCTTTTCACCACCTTGGAACATGGCTGTAGTCTGAGCAGGTAAGGAAAACCTTCCCCGCTCTTCTCTACCGTAGGGCGAAAAAGAGCAACTAGTGAACTGTTTGCTGCATTGACAAAAAGGCTGTGCCTAGTCAGAACTTGATCTGAAGAATATTATTAGCGACGGGATGTAAATGTGACAAATTCCTGTCGGCTACAGCATTTGACCGAGATACTTCATATGCCAGAACATGGCAAGCCATTTTAAACTGTCCAAGACCAATTGGAAAAGTCAAACTTGCATCAGTTCATGGAATATGCTGGTCTGAGACTGGTTCATTCCCCACTGGGGGAATGGTTTAACTCAGTGGCTGCTCTGCAGGCTCTTTTGATAGATAACCACATTCAAACTGATCCAAAGAATAAGGGAACTGGAAACCAAAGATTCCTCTACCTATGAATCTGATTGTTGTTATTTTTAAAGTGGGATAAACTAGATATGAGTTCTCCTTGCACTTGATACAGAAGGCTATAATCCTGTAGCTTCTAATAATGACTTCAACATCTGCAGTTGAGGTACTGAGGTGGGGAGTGGTCTGCTGTCCCAGCCCCATGTGCCTATGAGGAAAAGCAAAAGCAGGCAAAGAGAATGCATCATAATTATCTTCTATGAAAACCGAAAGCTCTTCAGACACAGCCGTCAGTCCTCAGGACACAACTTCCTTTAGGTTGTCTTAATTCAAAATGCTGTAAAATGCCATTGTTGTGATAGGTAGTCTTCTAGTTATTCTGCAGAGGCATAAACAACTGTACAGAGAAATGAGTAGAGAAGAGCTGCTTGATAATACTTGTTTACACTCAACTGTTATTTACAATGGACTGTAGAAAGCATTTGCAGGATTATGCTTAGTCTTCAGATGTCTTTTTTGCCATGCCATCAGTTGGAGGAGGAGGTGGTGCCTGATGTTAAGGAGGAAAAGAACTGCAGCTGGTGGTAGTTGAGTGCTCATTTTTGTGTACTCTGCGCTTCAGGTTCTATTCTCACAGCGAGGGACATGAACCAACTCTTCTCCTCATCAAGACCACAGCAAAAGAGGTGAGTGAGGTGAAAGGCAACTGATTTAATTAGGTTTTAGGCAGTTATGTAATGCTGTATTGCAACACACAACTGTTTATAATGAAATGAAGAAGCAAGGGACCTGAAATTGCTTGGGGTTTTGTTTTGGTTTTTCAACAATGCATGCTTTAAATGGTTCCATTTGTTGATTATGGGACTATGCATTCTTGGGTAAATCTTGTAAATTAGGTCTTGGTCAGCTTTCTTTCTCCTGTAAGTAGTGTGGGATAATGGACTAGAGTAACTTGTTGAGCTCTTGGACAGACTCTTGTAACTGCAGAATCAGAGGGAGAGGCTGAGGAATTGTGTTAAGAAACTCATGATTCATAGAAGATATTTTCATTTTCTCCAGCATGTGAGGAGAGAAAGTAGCAGAATTGAAATGGTATGAATAATATTGGACTGCATAATGTGGAAGCAAAACCTTTAGCTTCATCTCATTCTTGTTTGGAAAAAAAAAAATAAAACAAGAAAGCTCTGAGAACCTGAGGAGGAGTGCACACAGGTGCCTTATCTAATGAGTTTCGGTTCTCTGCTCTACTGTGTATGACAGTATTGGACAACATAATGTGAAAACAGAAACATTAGCTTCATCTCATGCTTGTTTAAAAAAAGATAATGCATAAAAAAGAAAGCTTCCCCAGAACCTCTGAAGGAGGGCACACAGGTGCTTCCTGTAATGAGCCTTGGTTGTCTGCACCACTGTGCATGACTTCACATATTCTGTGTATGGCATTAAGCTGTTATTGCAAGCTGTGGGCTTATATTTCTGCTTATGTTCCTGCAGGATGACTGTCCATGAAGCAAGCCCATTTCTACTCTTATTTGCATCTGCCTAATGCTAATGCTCCAGGCTATTTCGTAGTTCTGCGTATGGTTTCTGGCCATCCCAGGCCTGCATTGACATGCCAGTGGCTTGTAGAATGGCCGTGGTATTGAAAGAGAAGAGGGAAAATATTTATCATTTTGCTTCTTGTCCTGGAGCATGTCAAAAGTCTAGCTTTGTAAGTGATGCTGGGTTTTATAGTATGGTTCATTTTTTTACCCCTCAAAAAAAAAAAAAAAAGATAGTCCAAACAAAAAAGTAGAAGATAAATTATGGAGTTTTTTGTTTGGTGGTTGTGGGTTTTGTTTTTTTGCAAAGGATTACGGTCATCCTTTATTCGTATGTCTATAGTTACATTTTAGAAAGAAGAAAACTTACCTTCTGATTTTCTGGCTCTCAGGTACTTCAGGCATATCAGATGAAACAGAGTTCTGGGACATCTTTTTGTTTGTGCACATGATTTATCTATATAAAAAAACTACTTCTCGGTAATTTTGTTCTAGGAGCCCAGCTTGTAATGCTGGTGGAGGCTAAACAGCAAATGTACCTTAGAACAATTCTGTTTAACCATAGTTTCGGGGGAAAAAAAAATGCAGGGTTGCTTTCATCCCATTCTCAGAGCTTCATTGTTCAGTCTATGTCCACTTGGCAGTGATGCTTATTGCTGGTAGCAAGAAATTCCTCTAGTGCAAACAAAAGACTCCACAGAAAAGCTCAGCCCTCTAAGGCTATGTTTTTCTTTATTGGAAACTAGTGAACCCCATGCTGTTTGAATAGGCTGCTTTAAATATCTGAGCTAGTTCAGCATTGGCGTAGCTGTAAGCTGATTTTAACCTACAGTTTGAAATGGAGAAAGCCACCAAGGCTACTGTTTATGACTAGAAAATGTTCAGGCAGAACTACTCATACTGTAACCTGTGACAGTACTGTTACTTTGGATGCCAAAATGAGGAAGCAGAAGTCGGGCTTTACAAGTTTCGAGTGATTTGTGTTTTGGTACCCAGGGTTATGTTGGAACATTTCTCCTTTCAGGCCTCAGGGATGTGAAATGATTTATGAAACTCTTAGGATTTAAGGGTACCCACCAGTGGATTAAAGCAGTTTAAATCTATCTTTAGATAGAAGTTCTTGTGCTGCCTTGATCCACTGACATAGAGATTTTGAAAATCAAACTAAAATAAAACCTTCAGTTCTGATCTCTGAAATGTTGGTATCAATTGGTTTAACACACTTTCTTCTTCAATGGAAAGCCTCCTGACGGTGCTGTTTGTGCTAGGTCTGTGGTGCTTACCTGTCAACTGACTGGAGCGAGCGCAGACGAGGAGGGAACAAGCTGAGTTTCTTTGGAACTGGGGAGTGCTTTGTATTTAGGGTGAGTAAAATTTTATTGTCGCTACCCAGTAGCAAGGCAGAGCCGCTGTACTGGTGTAACTCTTACTTCCCTTCCACTTGAAGAGGCTGGATTATATGCCCTCCTAGTTTATAAAGTCTACTGAACTCTTAATGTGGAGGAGAAAATTTTACTTTTCAGTTCTGTGGTAACCCTTTTTGTCCCGTTGCACGGAATATTTTCTTAAAAGATGTAATAAGGTAACTCAGAAAACACTGCATCATTTCTTCAATCACCTAAAAAGCAAAGGTATAAAGAAAGAAAATAACATCTGGCCTAAAAGACAGTTTGATCCAGTCTTTACCGCTAATCGTGCGGGTGGAGTCTGAGGGGCTTGAATGTTCTTTGCTGTGCAGAGCTCTCTGTGTAGTGCATGTGCACTAACTAAACCTTTGCTCTTCTCTGCCCCTGTGCAGCTGCAGCCAGAAGTGGAACGCTACGAGTGGGTGATCATAAAACACCCAGAACTGGCCACAACTGGTTCAGAGCCAGAAAATCATGCCTCACCAGCTTCCAGCACCCTCTCTTCTGGCAGTGTCCCATCAGACCCCTCAGATCGCCTTTCTCCCTTCTTAGCGGCTCGGCACTTCAACTTGCCTTCCAAAACAGCCTCCATGTTCATGGCTGGCAGCAGCGAGTGCATCATTATAGGTAAGTCAGTGTGAGAATTTGAGCGTATATCCTACCAGCTCTTCCTATCCGCCTTAGATAAGAGAGTCACCTGTATTTACCACGTATGTATTTCAGTATCACTACAGTTAGAGGTAAAAGTGGCCAAAACCTGGTATTATTACCCAACAAAAATTTTCTGTGGGAAAACTTGCATATCAAGCATTTTAGAGTAAGATAGTAACTCATAGCTTTAAGCACAGGCATACCTTCCTACTGCCTAATTCCTTATGAGAAATAGTTCTTGAAGAGGAACTTACTTTGCACTGAGGCTTTTGAAACACAGGGTAAACTATAAAACATGTTAATTCTCCTGGAACTTTATTGGATCTATGGTGCTGCTGACTTTGGCAAAAGCCTGCTTAGTAAAGTTGTCGCCTAAATGGGAGTTACAAGGAACAGGTATAAAATCGTAGTTGTCCTTTTCCCAAAAAGCTTTACTTGACACTTGTTAAGAGAGCAACTAGCCTGGTGATTTCCTCTGTAACATCAAGTATTGGCTGATTTCCCACTTAGCAGCATGTGCTCTAATCGACCATAAGTTGGGCTGCTCCAGTATCAGCTAGGCTGGTGAGAGCTTCAGTGCATGTGTAACTGAATTAGAGATCACTGTTAATGATGTATCACAGATATTTCAGAGATCTTTACTGTTGAGCGTATATCCCACCAGCTCTTCCTATCAGTCTTAGATAAGACAGTCACTTATGTTTACCATATATTACACTATGGGTAGTAATAAGGGAAATACAAGCTTGGGTAGTAGATATATAGAAATGAATGTTGTACACAATTCCAGCTGTAGACCAGAATTTCCACCCTTTTGATTCTTCAGATGTTTTTGGTAGCTATTCTTAGATGGTTGCCCTGTAAGCAATAGGGGAATCTTCCTTTTTGTTTTCCTAACACATTTCTGTCTAAGTTTATTTACTTCATTCTCTGACTGTAAGCTCTGTGAATCTTGACACGGACCCACAGATATCAAAATGCTTTTAACTCTGACGTGTTTTATAATGATTTAGAAGACCAAGCCAGTGCTGTTACTTATTGATCTTGTTCTTCTCCCAGCTTTGATTTTTGACTGCTAACAGAATTATTTGGTTTTTTTTTACTGGGGGGAAAATATGCAGTTGGTAGCTTCCAAGATCCTCCAGCACTGAAAAACAAATCTTAAATGCAGGCATTTGAGTCAGGCTTCTTGTTCTTCCTGACTTGCATTACTGGTGTGTTTTAAATTTAAAAAAAAAAAAAAAATCCGTTTTTGATAGTGTCATTTAAAAGTTATGCATTTGATCATACTCTGTTACACCTGAAGACAGCAAGCAAACATCCCTTAGGGCTTCCAGTTGTTCCCATGAGAAAAGCCCTTAAGTCTCTCTTTTTTTTTTTTTTTTTTTTGATATAGCAGTTTCCCATACTGAGAAATGCAAAGACACCCTTACACTTGTCTTTGTCTCTTCACAGGAGGTGGTGATGGCCAGGCTCTTTACCTCGATGCAGATCTGAACCACGGAAGAACCAGCCACTGCGATACTTTCAATAATCAGCCACTGTGCTCTGAAAGCTTCCAGATCTCTGTCTTGGAGGTGTGGGGCTTCAGGGACACCATGAATGGTTGACTTGACTATCAACTAGTTTTCCAGTTGTCCTAGGATTCCCAAGGCAACCTCTAATGCAGGAGCCAAGTTAAACGTAATTTCTGCTGGACTCAGTGCTTTTTAGTAATTACTAAGTGGTGCACTTGAATGCAGGGCTTAGTTGTTTACTCTTATTTTATTTAAGACAGGTCAAGTAAAAGTAATGAATCTGATTAACTCCTTAGCTCTTTACCTCTAGAGATCTGGATTCAGGTCCTGTTATAAGGTAAAAATGAAAATGTAATGATTTCAAACCATCCTAAATGGATACAAGTCCGTATTACAGGATAGGTTTGCAGTTTGATGGAATTCCTCAGAGGCACAGAGCTGGCTGAGGTGCACTGTAGACCTGTGTGTCACTGGCACCAGTATCTGGCTTGAGCCAGTAATACCAAATGTCTGCTCACAGGGAACATTGATGACCTCAGATTTGACATAGAACAGTAGTTCATAAAATCATTGCCCTACTATAAGCAGACGTTGCGCAGACAAATCAGTACCATTTTGTAAGTTATGAAAGCCCTCAATTCACACAAGAACCATGATTGCTAGTTATCCTTCGCTTTGTACCTGAACCCTTGACACATTCCAGTTGCGTCTGTTTGAGGAGTCTGCCTCTGAGAAAGGCATCCAGACTGGACAACGATATCTCAAAGGCTTGATTTTGTTTACATTCCTATTCCATATCAGTATAATGACTTCAAACCGACTCCTGTTTCAGGCAGCTGAAAGCCAGAGCATGTACGCAGTGCTCAGAAACTTCCCTTGCTTCATCTTTCCTGGAAGCTGAAATGAAGCTTTAAATCTGAGAATAACTGTGCTGATATCACTACATGTTTGGGGAATTAGACATTGCGATACAGAAGCTTAATGCTCTCCCTACAAGTAAATGAAGGGAGGTGGGAGGGAAAGTCTTCTGTGTAGTAGTATTCTGGGAGTGGACGAGTTTCCCAGGAGAACTCTAGGTGACACTGTTTCTCCATATCATGAGTCTTCCCAGTGATGAGATCCTGAAAAAGGTAGCGCTTTTTTGCCAGCAGTGTTCTGGTAGGGTTTGGATGATGCCAAGAGGCTTTTGCTTCCTCCTGAGAATTCATACAGTTCTCTGCAAGCATACCTTGTGGCATGTGATGTCTGGAGGCAATTGCCTGGTGTCTTTATCTAAAACTTGCAGCATCTGCTGTAGAACGTCTCCCACATGAAGCACAAGTATATAAACATCGATGGATAGTCCAGAGCATATGACAGGATGCTCTCAAAGCTTCAGTGGGTAATTTGCTTAGTAAGAAGACTTACCACAACAAGTAAAATGAGGGGAAAGAGGAATTGCTGGTTTTTTCAGCAGTTCCATCTAAAAAATTGCTTTAGAGTGGGGGAAATGTGGGGAGTGTGCTTTAGAGTGGGGGAAAAAGTACTTAAACTTGAAGTTCACTAAAAGGAAAATTAAAAATTTATAATGATGAAATATCAGCTAGGCTGGACAGGGTCATGTTAATATTCAGAGGTCGCAGGTGAGTTGTTGGTAACGTTGGCTTCTTTAGCTTGCCGTCAATGAAAATACTATGTGTCTTGGTAAAGTGTTGCCTCCTGCACAGTACGTGAACAAACTTGGCAAAAATGTGATTTGCTTCTTAAGGTGCCATTTTGAATTTTTGTCAAAATAACTCTTTGAAATATTAGACTTCATATACAACAGTTCAAGATGTCTTTTGCACCATTTATATTTGCAATTAGATTATTTCACCCTGTTTGAGAGTCAGTACTGGGCCTCTCTCTCTTTCCCACTTCCCACTCAGGGAGTTCTGTCCAGCTGTCTTTTCATAGGTTTACCAGTAAGCTTGATTGAACTAGAAGGGAAGATGTAATTCAGTTATACTTACGTATTTTGATGGGGAGGAACTTGAACAGTCATATCTGGCTTTTTAGAAATACTGGCTGATGCTGCCTTCTATTATTTTTTTCAAAGCTAGCTCTATCACTTTGCACTTGCGAGTATCCCACAAGCTTCCTCAGCCAAAACAAATCACTCAAAAAATGCATCCCATTTACTAGGTTCTCTTAAATATAGATGGGATTTCAGTTTTGTCCCTATCTCCTCTCTTTCGAGCTTGTTTGAGGTGCCCTTGAAAAAAAAAAAAACACAACAAAACAGAATAGCATTAATTTTCAGCTTGTTAACTTGTCAGAAATTCCCTCGAGCTGTGTGTTGGCAGGATTTGTGGGACTTTAGTATTACACTCAGAATGAATAGGTTTTATCTAGAAAATCTTTCCTGCAGCTGGCAGTGGTGATGTGATTTTCTTGCTCCCCATCCCTGCTGGATGCAACTGTGTCAGCAAAACCCAAGTACCACACCATGTCTTAAGCCATATCTAAGAAACACTGTTCCTTTCCCTGCTCTGTTCTTAGTGCACAGGGATTTGGGTGTTTAAAATCAGAAATAATTCCTAGTTGCTCAGAAATTCATCATGGGATATTAGTGTGAGAATCCAAGGAGCAGTACTGAAAATCAGTGAGGTTTAGGCATCTGAGTCTTGAGTGTCTTTCAAAAGTCAATCACAGGCCTCAGCTCAGCTTCCCTTGTGCCAGATGAGTACAACTTCTGACCCCTCCGGCAGCGAAGGTCCACAAAAGACCCCTTTTTGGTAGCTCATCTAGATGGCCAACCAGTCTCTCAGATGGGACTACAGGTAAATCTTCTTTCTTAAAGTAAGAGGTTAGGCTGGGTGGCTGGCAGCATCTAACAGCTCTGTGTCTGTGCGTTTGCAGCTGGTGTGGCTGTGCTTGGAGCACAGCGCTATGCCCAGAGCAGTTTGAGCGACGACCTGTATGAGTTTGTGTCGTGGTTTAACCCCAGCCGGCAGCTCAGCACCACGCAGCCGCTCGTTCGCTCCCCCCACCCAGGGGGATGGGGGAGAGAATCGAAAAAAAGTAAAGCTCGTGGGTTGAGATAAAGACAGTTGAATAGGACAGAAAGGAAGGGAAAATAATTATTATTATAAAAAAAGAATTAGAATATACAAAACAAGTGATGCACAATGCCATTGCTCACCACTCGCCGACTGATGCCCAGTTTGTTCCCAGCAGCGATCCGCCCCTCCCGGCCAACTCCCCCCACATTATATACTGGGCATGACGTCATATGGTCTGGAATATCCCTTTGGTCAGTTGGGTCAGCTGTCCTGGCTGTGTCCCCTCCCAGCTTCTTGTGCCCCTCCAGCCTTCTTGCTGGCTGGGCATGGGAAGCTGAAAAATCCTTGACTTGGTATAAACACTACTTAGCAACAACTGAAAACATCAGTGTGTTATCAACATTATTCTCCTACTAAATCCAAACCACTGCACTCTACCAGCTACTAGGAAGAAAATTAACTCTGTCCCAGCTGAAAACAGGACAGTTTGCAAATCACAGCAGGAGGTAAAAGGATTAACAGGTCATCCTCCTTCTGCTGACTACTTGTATTCATATCAATCTTGAGGCACACCTTGCAGGGACGGTTTATTTTGTTACAGCATTACGCTGCTGCAGACATCCTGCAGGACCAGTATGTGTGTTTTAAATTTGAATAGCCTGAATAAGCAAGAGGCCGCAATAATCTAGCAAGAGGAATTATACAATGCTGTGTCATCTTCACGCAATCCTTTTGTTCAGTAAAAATGAATGTTCCTTTTCATGTGCAAATCCTCACGTGTAATTCTCGTTATGGTTGTGAGACACCTTGGAGGAATAGTGTGTTGGCTTGGTTTTCTTTCCAGTAGTGAAGAGGCATTTTTTTTGCCTGTGTAGTTAATGGTTGTTGCTGACCAAGTGTATATCAAAGTTCAGGTAATTAAGCCGACAGTTTGTGTTACATGCAAAACTCTTGAGGTGGAGACCACAGCCTGGTTTTTAAGACAATTGCTACAATGGGCGCCCTATCAGAAAGTTAAGATTATCTGAAGTACCCGAGCTGTGAAGTGCTTTGGTCACGCTGTAACTCTGAACAACTGTTGATGTAGTTTGTAGTCCTTGTTTGTAGTCCTGCTGGCAGCAGTGACAGCGCGAGCACCAGCGTCGCTTGATGAGCTGTTCGGTGTGGAGCTGGAGAGCTGAAGGCTGGGCGTCAGCTACCACAGTTCTTCAAGAGCGTATTTGCTTTCCCGAGAAGCCATTTTTGCTTTGTAATATGCTCTTGAAGGCAGAAAAGACTAGAAACTCCTGACATCAGAAACTTGAATTTATTGTAAATGGCGTCTAAGCTGCTTCCAGGCCACAGGAACTATTTCCAGCTGTCAGCCAGGCTGGACAGACTTCATCACTGCACCCAAACTGTCATTCCTACAGATCATGCATTTTGACACGCTCCCTTTTCTGATGAAGCACGTTAATCGGCCTCCTATTAATAGAGGCCAATTAACAAAGGGAAGGGAAAAACCTCCCCTTCCCTCTGTGGTGAGGTAACTGAAGACAAATTGGAGGGGCAGGCAGTGCTGTTCTTTAAAGAGTTAAACCTCATGCCAATAGAGATCTGTGTTTAGCCATGGAGTGGTGGCACGTGCAGATCGATCAACTGCTATTCATGTGTGTGTGCTGGAATTGTGTACTTTGTCCTTGGGAATCCGTCCTCATTTTTGATGGGGAGCGAGCTCCTCTGCCTGCTGACCCCGCAGCCGCCATAGAGCCACTGCTGCCACGGCCAGCGGGGACCGAGAGCTCGCCTACAGCCGCGGCGCTGGAAGAGCTCGGCTCCTGCGACTGACACCTGGAGTCCGGTTGTTGGATGGATTGGAGGTTTGGGCGCCCAGCTGTTAACGTTGAGATGCCTTTCTGCCAGCTCTCTGTCATGAATTTCAGGCTATTCATAGTTGAGATGAGTGTGCGTATTTTTGGGGGTGATGTTTTTCTTCAGATGAGTGCTGCTGAATTGGTTTTCTACCCTATCGTTGGAATCGCTGCCCTGCGTTGATGGTATTTTTGTCACTGTGCAGAATCTTGGGTTATATTAAAAGGTGTTTGACTGTGGAGGCTACTGACTTTGTCCTTCATTCGGTTATTTTCCTTCCTGTAGACCTCATAGCAAATGGCATGCTGAAACTGAGAAATAAACCTTGGAGCGTGTGTTCTCTCACATGAACTCTTCACTACAGTGAAGCGATTACACAGTTCCTGACCGTTTTAGGAGATCTCACAAGGCTTCCACCAAGATCAGGTGCCGAACTGACTGTAACATTAGATTGGCAAATTCTGAAATGAGCCGCCTTCCCTTTGGCGGGGCCAGACAGCGTGTTTTGCCCCAGCCCAGCCTGGGTTTAAAATGGAGCTTAGCAGTGTCTTCTGGCCACCGACACTTGGAAGCTGTAGATCAGACCAACGGTGCCGTTGCATCCTCTGCATGTGAACGCCATCATCGACTGGGCTACAGTCCTGCAGCCACTGTAAGCCAGCGCTGCCCTCGCTAGAGGCTGTGTGCCTTCCTTGGGGCAGCCCAAACGTGACGGTTGGCAGCAGGCGGGCAGCTCGGTCGGGGAGCTGCTTGTTTAAAACTAGTGGGTTTGTTCCTCTTGATGGCTTGGTTTTAACCTGGACCTCTTCCCTGCCCGCGTCCCTGATAACAGCGCGGATGCTTTGTGCCATGGTTGAAAGGAGTGTTTCTAGTTGGCAGCACTGGTTTAAACAAAGCTTCCTGTTAAGCCTAGTCTTTGCCAATGCCTGAAACTTAAATGTGAGACTTGTGGGAACTACAGGAATTTATTGGTATAGTTGGAGGATATCAAGATCCTCTGTGCAAAATGCCTTTGGAAACTCCCCGCAGGCGATGACCAATGAAGTAGAAAAAGCTGTTTGAGTTTCCAGTGAAATTCCACTAAATTCTTGGCGTTTGAGTGAAACTCCTGGCAGGCAGGAGGAAAAAAAAAAAAACAAACCCCAACATATACACCTCCTACACAACACGGGGGCCTCCCGTGCTGCTGTACACGGGTGTTTCCAAGAGCAAAGCTGTGGTCTAAGGCGATGCAATGTGGAAAAGAGGGATTGCTGAGCTTGCAGAAACAATTCACAGATTATTTTCATGCCAGCTCTCTGCACTGCCATGATGAGGGTTTGCTGCACAGAAAGCCTGTGGCCACTAGAGGTTTCCCTTCGCCTGGTCGTCAGCTTCTTTCTCCCTCCATTACAAATAAATCCATTCTTGCAAGCCAGCAGTCCCGGAATTTAGTAAACGTTATCAGGCTGCGTACTTCTTTCAAAAAAGAGATGGGAGTAGGGAAAAGGGGTATGAATAGGCTTACTCCACCTGATTTCCTAAAAGTGAGCTTAGCATTAAATACCATAAATAACAATTTTACAACTCCCTTAAAGACCTTAATAACAAAGGTGCTCAGTAGCAGGGAAATGTAACTGAGGGATCTTGAGGAGCTGAGCAATGCAGGCTGCTGGTTTTGAACCTTACAGCTACTTTAAACTACGTGACTGAGGACCTGAAAGGAAAATGGCATGCTTGATTGCATCAAGTAGCGGGAGCCCTTTATCATGCCTGGAGGGCTTGGTGATGGGAAAATTATGGGTGATGTCTCACGGGGCTGGTAGTTCATAATGAAGCTGGAGGAGCTTAACTCCTGGAAAAGGAAGGCTGTTCTCTGTCTTGCCGTGGTGCTGTGGTATGAGAAGAGCGTGACGCTTGCTGGTTCTGCCTTTTTTTCTGGATTTTCTACGCATGGTCTTTTCTGTAAATGTGACACGGATACCTGCTTCCTTGGGAGGTGTTCTGTAACCAGCTGATGGCACAAGGCTGCTTCTGGCAGCAAACTTAAAGGCTTTCCTGCCTTTTAAAGCACCCCGCTGGGTGTTTCCAGACCTGCCTTGCTATCACTCTTCCCAAGCACCGCTTTGGGTTGCAGAGCCTCTGCCTGAGCAGCTGGGAGGGTTGTGGCTCGACTCCTCAGCTGTGCTCTGGTGTTGTAGGCTGCTTCTGACTCTGTTTTCAAATCACACAAATGGCTGCTCAGTGGAACTGGATCCAGACTTTAGCTGGGCGATATTTGAGAGCGTTCAGCTCCTGTTTTGCTAACCTGGTGCTGGCTTCTCTTGTGCAAATGTAGATAAGGCGCTAGGACTGTCTACGCTGTCCCTGAACCTGGATACACACCTCCCAGTTGCTGACACAGCTTCAGTTCATTGCTTGCTTGGTGAGTCACCTCCCTTTTTGTGGTTAAGTTGTCCCCCAAAGTTAAGGGCTGTGCCCTCCGTCTGCCATTGACTGGCAGGGTTTCTGACTGGACTTCTCCTCCTCCTGATCTCTCGCAGCCGCAAGGTGAAGGAGGCAGCTTTGGAAACCCGTAGGGACGAGTGCAAGTCCAGCGAGCCAGTGATCAGTGCCTCGTTCTCCCAGCCCGTGCGATGCTGGATCCTCTGTGCCATAAACGACTGGCAGTCCGTGTTTTTGACCTGTGGGTGTTGCAGATGGAGCAGTGCCAGCGTTGGCTCCACCAGCTCAGCAGGGCCAGCTGGCTGCAACCAGCGCTCTCCCGCTCACGGTGGCTGGGGCGCAGTCTGTTTCTCTTCCTCAAAGGTTCCTCCTCGTGCTGCGAAATCCTGCTTTCTTAAAGCCCTCTGGCTTAATGTGAAGACCCACTTTTGCCCCTTGCACTGTGAAGCTCTCTGCTGTGCTGCAGGGATTGCCTCAGGCAGCCAGTCCCTTTCGAGAACCATTGCACGTGGGCTTCTGCATCGCCTACCTTCTGCAGGGGTCTAAGTATGCCGTGCTTTGGTAGACTCTTCTTGCTGAGGCTCTGAATTCAAGCCCAACACAGACCACAACTAGAACGAGGTTGGTTGCTCGCTATGAATCCTGCAGAGCAACGACTTGTCCAGTTTTGTTCAAGGGAGGTTTAGGACTGAAACTTCAAGAGTTGCCACTGTTTGTTGAGCTGGGGAGAGGTATACATCCAGGCTGGTATTTTGTCCCTTGACCTCTTGCGTGCTGAACCATATATGCTCGATGGAGATGGCCCTGGGCAGCGAGAGGGCCACTTCTGCCTGCTCAAGCAGCACAAGGCCAGTGGCCACAGGAGTCTCGCCGAGCTGTGGTGCCCTGCAGCCAGAGTCGTGGCAGGCAGCTGGCGGTTGAGCTGGCAGGATAGGTACATCTCCATCAGTCCTTTCTGTCAGCTCAGCACCCACAGAAGCTTTGCCACATGCCAGCCGTGTCTTCACGAGCGATGCAGCATGCCGCGGCCACCTGCTCCCCTCACTTGGAGGAAGGTATGTAGAGATAACCCTTGGGGACGGTGGAACAGGGGAGTCCAGGCTTCCTCACTGCCGCCACAGCCCAAGTGCTGCAGGACCTTCCTCGTGGCCACACTCACGCAAATTTAATGGGGGGAAGAGGCAGCAAAGTCTCAGAGATGTTGAGTTTCTCCAGGTTTGGCTGCCTGTTTTCGCAGAACAGGGAAGAGAGCCTCTAATGCTGCCTCCCAGAGGGAAGGGCTGCAGTGTGGGTATCACCCTTGTTGGGTAGCAGTCCCCCCAGTTACCCACCCTTGAGACAAAGCCAGAGGAAAACTGCTTGCAGCAGTTCCACAGCTCACAGAAGTACTTGTTGATATTCTCTTCCTCTAAGGAGCTGCCTAATTTTTACCGATTGTCATAACCTATATGCATAAGTTCATTATGCTTCCTCTTACGCTACAGGAATGTCAGCCGCAGCTCCTACGTAGCAGTGTGATCTTGTGCTCTCTTGGGGCAGATAAAGGCAAAGCGTTTCTCAAAGGCACAGCTTCACTTGCAGCCACGGCGTGGGTTGCGCACCTGGGTTTGTTCCCCGCTCGTGAGCTGTTGACTCTGGAGGGAGCAGTTTAGCTTCAAGGACTGCAGGGCTCTACTCAGCCATAACTCTCAGCATTTCTGAGGGTGTGGGTCGTCTTGGGACAGCTTCCTTCCCTAATGAGCAATAACATAATCACATACAGATTTTTGAAATTGCAGAAGTGGAAAACACAGGGGGAATAACTGACCAGCAGAGGAAATTTGATTAACATTTGTTCGACACAGCCTTGGGGGTGGAGGTTGGGGCAAGTGTTGAGGTTTCCAAGGAAGAGCCAAAGCACCTCTCTTTCCAGGACGGCTGCCTACCTTGTGCTCCACCCTCTGACAGTTTTGGAGCTGCTTCTAGCTCGGACTGGCATCTTGGAGAGAATTTCTAGCCTGTATTTAGGAGGGGAGATGTGCCGCTCCTCTGGCTGGTGGGAGCAGATGTTCGCTCAAGCCTGTTCCCTGGGTCAGAGCAACCTCCCGCTGGTGCCTGCCCCGACTCCCGGGCTGCCCTAAAAAGCTGTTTGCAAAGAAGAGGGGCCAGGGCTCCCAAAAGAAAAGGGAAGGGCAGGCTCTTGGCCCGCAAACCAGCATAAACAAGCTCCAAGCAGAAGCCTTTGGCCTGAATTGTGTCTCATGACCTCTGCCATGATCCATCTCTCCCACAGCCAGAACCTACTTGCAGGGGCTGGATCTGTGTTTCCTTGTACACACGGCAAGGGTACGCTCTCATGACCATCCCTACTAGCCAGTTCCTGCCCTGCCTTTACGCTGGGTTTTTTGAGGCAAAGGATGTTTTTAAGGGCTTAATGTTTAATCTGCACCCTACTAACCAGAAGAACTTGCAGAGGTTAAACGAGACTGGGAGATGGCTGCACAAGGTCCTCTTCCTTTCCAAGGTCCGTGTGCCTCCAGCCTGGGAGGTTTTCAGAAGCGCAGAGATGTGAAATCCAGCCGCTTGCTGGGGCTGGTGAAAGGCACATGATGAACAACCAGCTCCAGGGCAAAAGAGTTGCACTGCGAGCACAGGAAAGAGGGAGAATTAGAAAGTTTTGAATTTGCGGGCAGTGTTTTTGCAGAAACACGCCGCTCTTGGCAGAGCAGGAGCAGACATGTTCGGCAGCAAGCCCTCCGTGGCCCTGGGCACTGCTGCAGCAACGC
The DNA here is from genome assembly GCF_018139145.2 of Gymnogyps californianus. Lineage (NCBI taxonomy): Eukaryota > Metazoa > Chordata > Aves > Accipitriformes > Cathartidae > Gymnogyps > Gymnogyps californianus. Next base: position 19,088,306 of record NC_059485.1, read on the forward strand.
CTTTCCCCCCCCGGTCATGCCAAGGCCGTGGGATCAGCTCTATCCCTCCTGCCATCGGGTGTGGGCTCTTAGACCACCTCAGGGTGGGACTGCATGGTCTCCCCTCTCCCAGGGCTGTGTGACTGGGGATTGTCCAGCAGGTCCCACTTGAAACCCGGAGCCAGCCGGTGTCCTCTGAGCGACGGCTCTGCCCTGGCCTCAGACAACCCCCACTGTTTTCTCTGAAGGACCTTATCTCGAACAAATCTTCCCCGCTGCTGGTTGCTCACAGTCACTGAAACAACCGCGGAAAGGATCTGTCCTGAAAGCCCCTGGGGGGCAAAAATTTCTCTGTCCCGATCACAAATGTTTCCTGCTGCCTGTCCGCAGAGGAGCACGCAGCTGGGTTTAGACTGTGTGGTCCCCAGGGGCTCCCCAGCGAGGTCCAGAGCATCGTGCTGCTGCCCCCCATCCAGCCGCCCCGGCGGGGAGCTCCTGGCCCGCGGCTCCCGGTGAGTGAACAGCGAAGAGCCAAGTGCCGCAGGCTCTGCTGGGGCCGCTCCAGCACACGGCAGCTTTTCTGCAAGCACGAAAATGGGGAGGGTTGGGCCACAAGGATGAGAAGGGCCCCAGGAAAAAGCAATAGCTTGGATAAGCGCAGTGCCTGTGCATCAGCAAATATTACTAATACATATGTAGCCGTACAGGCGTTCTTAAATAATGAGCTATTCCTGAGCTCAGGCTACCCCGTGTGATCCTGACTGTGTCAGCTGATGGGAAAAAATCTCTTTATGGAAGAAACGGCGTTTTCCTCGGAGAGGCCCAGGACCGTGCAGGTCTCCCCTCTCCTCTGTGCTCAGCCAGCTGGGAGCCAGCTGCGTGCGAGGGATGGGGTGAGGACAGAGCGATGGAGAGAGGATGGAGGAGGGACCAAACTCAGCTTCGGCTTGAGATGTTTGGCTCGCCAGAGATTTACCGCCCTGAGCTTAGCTAAGGGGCTGGAATCTAATCACAGCCCCCCATGTTGGAGGGAGGTTTCCTCCTTTTCCCGGCACACGCCGGGGCTATCCGGCCACTTTGCCCCTCTGGGGACAGGAGGGGTGGTTGGGAGGGTGAGTCCTGTGCGGGGCCAGGCTGCGGGGATGCCACGGGGACTGCGCTCGTCCCTGGCTGTCCCTGCTTTCCATCGGGCACTAAAGGTGATGGTGTTTCCCTCTCTCTCAAAAGACAAAGGAGTCACAAAGCTGGATTTATTCCTGCTGTAAAACCCCGTGGTTTTAAAAAACCCTCAGAGCAGCTCTGGAAAGCACGATGCTTCGTTGCCTGTGTTGTCATCTGGGCTTTATGCCGTGGCTGTCCTTACCTCTGGCTTTCTGAGCCATGCCAGTATATTTCAAAACCTGACAGTAAATAAAATACATAAAATCAGCTTCTTTTAATCTGTTCCACGTATGCTGCCCTTTAATTTCTGCACTGTACTTACGGGATATGGTAGAAAGAGGAACTGATTGTTTTCATGTGTCCCCCACATATTTCCACTGAGTCTCCTCTACCTCTTCCCCTTTTCTGAGCCAAAGATCCCTGTGTGATCTTTTGTCATCCACAAACGCTCTTGCCCTTTTCATCCGCATCCACTGAACTTTGCCGTCTCGGCTGTGTCTTCTGCAAAACCTGGTGGTTAATGTAGTCGTGCCTCTCTGCCCCCAGCAAAGAGCCCAAATTCAGGATCTCCCTGCAGCCCTGCAGTAAGCGATGCCTGCTGAGCCCATGACGGATGGCCAGCTAAAAAGCACTAAGAAGCAGAGGACTGGGCTTTGGAAACCCTGGGGTCATGGTCCAGATCTGCTGCTTTGGTGGCGTTGAGGTGAGCAGGTCCGTGCTGCAGGTCCATGGTACTCAGTAATTTCTCCTACCAGATACCATCTTTTTTGGGTGTTTTGCCCTCGAGGGCAGCGCATCTCCTGCCGACAGCAGTGGGCATGGCTGGACCCTGCCTTTGGCTGAGGCTTGGGGTGTGCCTGTAATATGAATATAAAAGGATAGTAGGAACCCGCAGGTAATCGACCTGCTCCCTGCTGTGCTGAAAACTTGCACTGGACCCTTTGGAGGTCTCCGGATTTCCTTGTGGCCTTTTCTTTTTGCTAGCATAGGAAAGCGGTCTGATTAAGACCATCTTTGACTAGGCATGATGGAGCTTCCTCCAGAGGAGGTGTTTGATGCCATGCCCAAGCGCAGCCGAGGATGAGCATGGGCGGAGGAAACCCCAGCACCGTCCCCAGCCCGCCTCCGGCACCTCGGGAAAGGCTGTGACAGCCCCAGGCTGCCACAGACCGTGGGCCTGCCTGGGCCTGCCTCTGCTTTCCCCGGCTGCAGCAGCCGGAGACGTTCACCGCTCATTCCCCTTCACAGGCGTGCGCAGAGCTGGCCCGGCCGCCCCGGTCCAGCAAATCCCAGCGTTGGAGCTGGGGCTGACAGGGAAATCTTGTGCTTTGTCTTCTCTCCTGCAAGGCAGCTCTAAAATACAGTCTTTGGGGGCTGGGTATGACCCTGCCTGGAAGCACCAGCGCTTTGTCTCCTGAGGTTTAGAGGAGAAGGCATCACATGAAGCCAGGGATAGGGGAGACCCTGAAAGCTCAGCCCAGCCCACCCCGTCTTGGGATGTGAATTTTGCACAGTGGGGTTTCACGATCGTTTCCTGCAGCCCAAGAGGAACAGAAACTCTTCCCTCCCACCGCCCGAGCCTTTCCTGCATCATTGTGGTCTTTCTCATTCCCGATGAGACGCCCATTTCCAATGAGCATCTCATTCCTGATGAGATGCTCATTTCCAATGAGGCACCCATGCTTTTGGAAAACAGGCGCCGGCCTCCGCAGCCAGCGTGCTGGCACGGCACGGCGGGTACCGTGTGGCCGCCCGCCCCGGCGCGGGGCTCTGGGCAGCTCAGATAAGCAGATGTGTGCTTCATCCCCATGGTTGGCTAACCGTCCTCTCGCTACTGGTGCGATGTTTTGCATTGGGTGTTGTAGGAGAGGAACTGCCTGCAAGAGAGATGTGAAACCCAGGAAACAGAAAAATGACTCTTAAAATAAAAAGGCCCTGTGCCTTGCCCAGCAGCGGCTCTGGAGCCAGCTGGGCTCAGCAGGCAGCTCCCATTCCCCAGCAAACTGAGCAAAGAAATAACGGCCTGAGAGGGAAATAACAAAAGCAAAAGAAAACACGTTCCTTCTCCCTTTCAGTTTATCTTTGCTAAAACAAAGTGATAACTGAGCACTGTTTAATTTGGCTCGCCCACAGCATTTTGGTTTGGGTGCTCCAAGGCAGCAAGGACACGGCTGGGAAAGCTGCTGGCGGAGCCGGCTGCCGCATCCTTTGCCCAACAGCTGGGCAGGGAGGTGAGACCATGGGGATGTCGTGCCCCATCGTGAGTTAACGGAGGCTGCGGGGGCCGGAGCATGGCACCCGTAACCCCCCCGGCCAGGCAGAGTGAGATTGGGACGCTGCCAGCACCCACACCCAGAAAGACAACTGCGGGAAAACTGGTCGCCCCAACTCATGCACAGAACAGTTGTTGGGGACAATCTGACCCTGTTTTGACAAATTTCTTCACCCAGTCAAAAATATCCTTTTCTATACGTATTAGCCAAGCCCGGCAGAGAAGTGTGTGCAGGAGGAGGGTGGGAGGCAGGGGTACACCGCGTCTGATGAGCCCCGGAGGAGAAGACCTTTGGGGGCTCCCAGCCGGCTGCCACCAAGCTGCCACCGGCACCGACACCAGCTCAATCTCATCTCTAGTTGTTGAGCGGTCTATAGGCATGAGAAGCCGGAGGAGAGGCTAGCACGGCACGGCACAGCCCAGCACGGCACAGCCCGGCACGGCAGCTGGCCGGAGGCAGCATGCAGAGGAGGTGATGCTCCATCAGAGCGCAGGAGCCGAGACTGGAGGAGCCAAAAGCGGAGCAGCCGTGCGGGAATACCTGGGAAGTGCCAGAGGGATTGGGTTTAATTGGCTAATTGGTAGCAGGGTACTCTGATGAGAGCTGAGCCAGGCAGGGAGGCAGAGGAGGGGAGGCTCCTGCCCTGCCACAGCTCGGAGCAGAAAGACAGCGATTTTCTCAGCGCACGGAAGCAGCATCTCTGCAGAGAGGCGGTGTGTCCTGCCAGCCAGCCAAGGTTTTATTTCCCTCTCCACCTGCCAGCTCTGCAGGCCGAGAGAGAGCTGGCAGCACGGAGGAGGAGCGGGTTTGTGGAGGGGAGGCAGAGCCATGGCACTGTCCCAGCCCAGTGACGAAGGACAGATTCGGGGCAGCCCAGCACATGGCTCTGAAGCAGCTCCTGTCCAGGCAGCAGAAAGCCTCTGCCCTCGCCTTTCCTGGTAGAAACCAACCCATGCTTTCTCCCCAAAACTGAGCGTGGTGCTGAGCAATGACCCAAAATCAGGCTTCTCTTCCTTGGTGCCCTGTGGCTGCTCGTTCTCGGCATCCGCCGGCAGCTGCGTCCCCAAAAAGAGGTGGCCACGCAGGCAGAGCACAGCACCCCGGGCTTTGCCTTGCCCTGCCACATCCTGCCCCCAATGTGCTCCTCACCCCCAGCGCCTGCTGTCCCCTGGGCAGCTGCCTGCGGGGCAGCCGGGTCGCCAGCTCCCGGGGCCGGCAGGGAAACGTCTGCGGGCAGGTGAGTCCCAGCTGCATCCCAGGCTGGCTCCTGGCTCTCCCGCGTGGGGTGGTGTCTGCCATCGCTGCGGGGAAGACAAAAAATACCACCTGCTGCCGCAAGCATCTGGCAAGAAAATCCCACGGTTTGGAAGCTCCAGTGCTGGACCAACCTGCGCTTTGGGTTTACACCAGTCTGGGTGTCTCCGCATGGGAGGACGGCCCCACACACGGCTCCCTGCCACCGAGCATCCCTCCCACCGGCTTTGCCAGAGCTCGATTCTGCCAGGTCCGGCATCGAGGACAAGCTCCATCGCTTGTGCAAAGTAACAGAAACACGCATGGTGCTTTACACGCTGAGCTGCTGGTCACTGTTGATCGAAGAGCCGTCACCGCCAGCTTCCAGCCCGCGGGAGAGCAGCACTCTGTATCCCCATCTCACCAAGCATCAACTCTCCAAAAGTGTCTCTCCAGGACACATCAGCTGCTCCAGTCCCCCATTTGCAGACCGGCTTCCCAAAAACCAGGCGTGGGGTTGCGGCAGGGAGGTTTGCTGTGCTGGCTCTCAGTATTTGTCTTCAAGAGCTCCGAGATGCAGCACAAGTACAGACTTTGCATTGGGAAAACCACGTCGGCTGCTTCTAGCAACGCAAACACGGTGATCGAGGACCCAAAATCTGCTACGGCACTGGAGGTGCATCCAGCAGTTTAAAGAGAGGGTTGCTGAAAGGTGTGAGGGGCAGCTAGGGCATCCCATTACAGAGCTCACCCAGCGCCCAAGAAATTCCTGCAATTTTGATGGGTCAATTTGACGGCAAAATTAGCCGGTCATGCCGCATCGGAGAGAATCGCCCAACCAAGCAGCAGAAGCGGCACCCTGTGACTTCCCCAAGTAACTATGGTAACTCAGAGCAAATAAATGCTATTTTCAAACCACGGGCAGAACCTCCTCGTGGGAAGCTCTGGCTGATCCCAGCTGCCGGCTGAGTGCTGTGGTCCAGGCATGGATGCCCTGCAGAGGGAGGGATGGAGAAGACCAGCCAACGCATAGTGCGTGGTCCTGGAGAGGACCAGGAGCCCCTTCTGCTTGCCTCCTGGCATGTCAGGAAAAGGACAGTGGAAAAAAAAAAAACCCAGCTTTTCTCTGCACCATCCCCACGAGCTGAAGAAACTGTAGAAACAAGGGTGATTTCCCAGCTGGGTTTGCCCACGAGCATGGCATGGAAAAGAGGAAGATCAGAGGTTTTATATAGGGCAGGAAAGTCCTGGACAGTGAGATGAGAAGGGAACAGGATTAGATTAGGTTAGATGAGAACAGAACAGAACAGAACAGAATAGAATAGAATAGAGTAGAATAGAATAGGATTAGAGGCCCCTAATTTGCCTCATCAAGAAGTCTAGCACCGGGTAGTGTCCCAGATAAGAAGGAGTTAACAGCTCAGGATGGAAATCAGTTAATTAAGACCCAAGAAGAGCAAGAGAAACCTCATTTGCAGATCGCCCAAGATCCTGACCTCCTGGGAGATGGTGTCACCCCAGGGACATGGGGAGCGGGGAGGAGCTGGGGCACGGTCCCCCCCCAGGCCCCGTGACTCCGGCCGTGTGATTTTGGCAAGACACTGCAGGAGACACCAAATGAGGAAATGCTCCGGCCGGGTTTGCTCCGTTGCTGGCGAGTGTTTGCTGCCGAGGCTGAGGGCGACGGGTCCGCTGCCAGCCCTGCTTTTCCCATCCCCGCTCCCGGCACCGGCTCAGCTCCGCTGACCCCGTCAGACCCCCTTCCCCAGCCCTGGCCAAGAGCCCGCCCGGGCTTGTCGTGCACCGAGCTGTGGGGCCCTGGGAGGTACACAGCATTTGTAACACATTAACACCAAATCCCCTCGGGAGGACCGGGTGACCGGTCCCCTGCCAAAGCACCCCTGTCCGGCAGCGACGTGCCTCCATGCCGGCACCTCCGTGCCTGGACCTGCTGGAGGTGCAGGGTGCTCCCAGCTGGCTTTCCAGACCCCTTCCAGCCCTGCTTCATGACATGGGCAAAGCCACCAGCATTGCTGCGACATTTAGAAACAGGAGCTTGGAGCGGGTACAGATCCCCCGGCAAACAGCTGATCCAGCTTGCCGCAAACCAGCCGGGGTAAGGGCAGAGAAGCAGCCCTGGTGTCCCGGACGGCAGCACCGAGCAGCCTGCGACCGGCTCCTGCTCGCTAAAAGCAGCCGATGAAAAGGAGCCCTGCGTTAAATTGCTCTCCAGCACATTTTGTCCATGCAAAGACAGACGCACGGTCCCAGGGTGGTGGGAAAGGCATCTGCCGTAAGACCACTCAGAAAGTGCCCCCCAAAAAGGTGGCGGCACCCAGAACCTGCACCCGTTGGAAAGCCCATCTCAACTCTCTGCTCCCTTCCTCAGGATGGGAACGGACAACCTAAAATCACCCTTTGGTTGCGTTTGGTGCAGTGCCGTGCAATACCACCGGACACGCACACGGAGCAGGGTTAATCCAGCCCAAAATTAAAAGGTAAAACTGGAGATGACGAACTCCCAGCCTCCATGGTGAACGCGTGCGCGCGTTCGGTGGCAGCATGGTGAGCGTCTGCCTGGCGGTGTGAGGAGGGTGAATGCGAGTTGCTGTGGGAACAGTAATTTGGGTTGTTCTGCCTCTGGGTTTCTGGCTCTCTGCCTTTGATTGCATTCGCCTCCCGGTTTTGCGTTGAATTTTGTTCCCTCCTTTCGTCATCCTTTCCCTAAGGAAGAAAGCATCCTGCCACCTCCACAAGGCAGAACGAGCTCTGGCATGAGAGCCTCAAGTGACCCCGCTTAGGGGTGGCAGTGGGGCCAGTGGCACCGCGGGGGGGCTGGATGGGGTGCAGCACCATGGGCAGAGCGGACTTCGAGGAGCAGGATGAGAGCGGTGCCCATTGCACCGGCTGGGCCTGCACAGGCCAGGAGACCCAACTGCAGCAGCAGAGTGTTAGTGATGGTGGAAATACCACGGTTTTAAACAGCAATAGTGTAGAAAGGATGTAATAGCATTAAATTACCCTTGGCTACCCCTTCCAGCTCGCCCGGCACCCGGGCACAACAGGGAGCCAGGCAGTTACACATGCTGTCACCAGCATCCAAGCACTCCTTCCCCTCTTCTGGCCACATGGGCTTCGTGCATCCTCATGTCCACCCACTGCACCCATCGCAGCCACAGCTGGGGCAACCGGCGTGGCTCAGCGGGCATCCAGGAGGATGCTCGGAACACGGCCCCTCCGTTGGCCATGGTCAGGCCGGGGTCGTGTGGGGCAAGTGGAGGAGGACCGGGCAGTCCCAGGCGGTTGGAAGGAGACGGATGCTCCCGTTTCCAGCACCCAGACCTTCCCTGCCTGTGTACCCCGGAGAGAGGAGCATGTTTGCGGTGGGACGTGCAGCGGAACCACGCTAGCCCCACCATGACCTCTCCTTGCCTCTTCCTGGCCAGCTCTAGCAGCGGGGGGATGAGCGGGGCATAGCGGGGCTAAATAAATGCAGGGCACAGGAGAAAATGTAAAATGAAATATTTTGGAAGAAAGCATTGTGAAAAGCATAAAAAAATATACTTTCTATGAATCAGCAATTTCTGGTGAAAACCCAATCAATTTGTTAGACCATTAGTGCTGGAGAACTGAGACCCAGAGACATTGAGTGAGTCCCAAATGAAGAGCATGGGAGAAGGAGGAAGGGGGGAAGGACAAGAGGGCTTGGCTCAAGGCGTTCGTGCCCTCCGCGATTTTGGCTGCGGCTGCGGCGCAGGGGCAAGGAGGCTCCCAGCATCCCACAGCTCCAAAGGGTGGAAGGAGGGAAGCTTGGCCCTTGGGGATCCCGTGGAGCCGGCGCTCAGCCCTTCTGGAGACACAGCGTCCCCGAAGCGCCGCAGCCGCCACAACTCGTGAGCTCACTGCTACAAGGAGGCTCTTTGTTCACCAGTGATGGCCGTTCGCCGGGCGGATGGGAGCGGCGGTGCGGAGACGGTGCCGGATGATTTGCGGGAAGCCGCCAGCCGGCGAGGGGCAGCAGGGCCAGGGCGGCCGGCTGGCACGGAGCCGGGTGCAGGGAGAGGAGAAGGCATCGTTACAGCGTGTGGGGTAATGGGAGCCGCTGCATCGGGCGGCCGGGGCTGCCCAGCGGGACCCGGCAGTGGCACAGGGACACCTCGGTGGCAGCGGGTGCCCGAAGGCACAGGGGGAAGAGCATCCTCTGGGAGCCCCTAAAATCCACTCTGCTCCCTGGGTCCCTGCTCAAAATATCAATGCCAGTGTTGCCCCTGTCCACAGCTGTCCTTGGAGCTTCGAAGCCCTCGCCTGGCGCCATGTCAGCACCCATCACACAGCAGCACCACGGATAAATCCCGTGGGGGCAGACGACTGGGCTCATCCCTGCCAGCCAGGATGCTCGTGCCACCCTCTGCCCAGGCTCTGTCCCCCACAGGGACCCCTCGCCGCAGCCAGGTCAGGCACGGTGTTTGGAGAGATGCCCGCTCTGGGCAAGGGCTGGCAGCAGTGCAGCCGGACAAAGCCCAAGCAGGAACCGGGCTGGCACAGACCTCAGCGCGAGGAGTAGGATGAGGCACCGCCGGTCCCTGCTCCACTCACCAGCCCAAACTTGGGGAACAAACTGCAAATGCCGCCAGTGCCTGAGAAATTCACCCAACGACCAATTGCTCCGGACCTCTGGGGCAGGGATTGTCCCCACCCTAGCGAAAGGCTTCCTGACGTTAATTGGGGCTGCTGGAAACGCTCATTAGTAATAATAGCCACCACCGTAGCAACGATAACAGTACCATGCTGACAAACTACACATCCCAGGGTGCAATGCTGCAGGAAAAGCAGCATGGTGGTGATGGTGGTGGTGGCGGCAGTGATGGCAGCAGTGATGGTCATGGTAGCGGCGGTGGTGATGGTGATGGTGGTGGTGGTGGCAGTGATGGTGGTGGTAGCGGTGGTGGTGATGGTGGTGGTAGTGGCAGTGATGATGGTGGTGGTGGAAGTGGCGGTGCTGGTGGCGGTGGTGGTGCTGGTGGTGGTGGTGATGGCGGTGGTGGTGGCAGTGGCAGTGATGATGGTAATGGCAGCGATGATGGCGATGGTGGTGGCGGTGATGGTGGCGGCAGTGATGATGATGACAGCGGTAGCGGTGGTGTGCTCCACCCGTGGGACCCACAGCCCCTGCGCCCACCTCTGCCAGGGCTCGGGATGGGGTCCACCTCTGGGGCTCTGACCCCCGGCAGTGCCCCACAGCCCTCTCCTCCCCTCCCGCCAGCTCTGCGCTTTTCAGCCAGTCCCTGCCGCAGGCCACGTGCTGAATGCCCCCGTGAAGACCTGGTGACAGAGCCTGCCGCAAGCCCGTCTCCTCCACTGAGCCGACGTGTCCTGGAGCCGGTCCCCACCAAGTGCCCGCCACCTCGGCCTGCTGCAGCGACGGGGCCATTTGTGTTCAACCAGCAGGCAGGGAATTTGCCAGGCAGGATTTAAATCCTGTTCTCACCTTCCCTGTGAGCTTTGACAAGGCTGAGGTGTCCAGAAAAGTGGCAACAACAGGAAAAGGCAGGTGACCCTCAATTAATTAAGAGGTCTGGTATTTCAGGACATCAGAAGATCAGCAGGATTTGTGGCAGCAGCAAAAGCAGGCGCAGGCAACTATTAATGAACACCCCAAATCCAGAATTAACGTGGGTTTTTTCTAGAGTATGCTGGGTAGTGGAAATGGCATCAGCCATTCTTTCAGGACAGGCTGTAGTAGTATCTCTCTGGGATGTTTTGGGATGGGGTTAGCTCAGAGTGGGGTTGTCTGCACCCTGCCTGCAGCGGGGGGTGGGTGGCAGCACCCGTGGTGGAGTGATAGCGTTTTTCAAACCCAGCCCACCTGTTCCCCTCCAGCCCCGGGGGAAAAGGATGGGCCAGAGGCGCCGGTCGCCATCTCGCAAGGGAGCAGGAGACACGCCGGGGAGAGGAGCAGGGGACATGGAGAACACCAGCGGGATGCTGCCAGGACCAGACCCTGGGAGGAGGTGGAGCACAGGGGGTAGGGATCCCCAGAGGGGACCCCGAGCCAGCAAGGCCCCATGGGCACAGCTACGTCCCCCATGGGGAGCCCACAAGGCAGGTCAGCACAGCGCAGGGGACAGGGCCCTGCACGGGGGACGAGGTACACGGGGGACGGGGCACACGGGGCACAACATGAGGACAGGGCACAGGGGCTGTGGCACATGGCACAAGCCATGGGGGACGTGGCACCAGGGACATGGCACATGGGACAGGGGACACGCTATGGGGGACGTGGCACCAGGGACATGGCACGTGGGACAGGGGACACAGGACACGGCACATGGGATGTGCCATGGGGGACATGGCACCAGGGACATGACACATGGCAGGGAGGACACACCATGGGGGATGCGGCACGGGGGACACAGCCGATGGGCAAGGGACACACCATGGAGGACGCGTCACGGGGGGCACGGCACGTGGGCGAGGGAACACACCATGGGGGACGTGCCACCGGGGACAGGGGACATGGCAGAGGTGACAGGGCACAGGAGATGCCGCAGAGGGCACCGAACAGGGGACACGGCCGGGGGTCACCTCCTGGCCCCGCCCCCGCGCCCCCCGCCGCGCCCCAGCGCCGGCGCCCCCGGCCCGGGGAGGACCGGCCGCCGCGTGGGCGGTGCCGCACCCTGGACACGCCCCTTATGCTAATGAGCGCTGAATCACGCTCAGCGGGACGCAGCAGCCGGGCGGGACTGAACCACGCGGGCGGAGGGGAGGGGAGAGCGAGGGAAGGGGAGCAGAGCAGGGGGGGTCGGCGCGGCCAAGCCCCCCGTTGGCGACACCGGGCGCGGAGAAGAGCGGGCTCCGCTCGTCCCCGGGAGCGAGACCCGTCGTAGGAGCGGGGAGTCGGGCGCGGGAGGGGGGGGGCGGCGGGCGGGCGCCCCCCAGTCGCACGCGCGTGGTGGCGGCCGAAGGCGGGGCGGGCGGGCGGGGGCGGTAAGCGCGGATCACGTGACGGGCGGGCCGCCGCCATTTTGTCCTGCGGAGCCAGTATTTAGGGCGCAGCGCCCGGGCCGCCGCGCACTCCCGCCGGGACGGAGCTGTGTGCCGCCGCCCTGCGTCTCCCGCCCGCGGCCGGCCCCCTCCCTGGCGCTGCCCGCAGCCGGCCTCCGCCCCGTCTCCCTCCTTCCCTCCCCGCCCGCGCCCTCCTCGCCTCCGCCATTTTGTAGCCGAGCGCTGCCTGCGGAGGACCGGCGCCGCGGCGGAGCCTCCCGCCTCCCCCCCCCCCGCCCTCTCGCGCTCCCGCTCCCAGCGGCGCCTCGCCCCGGCCCGCGCAGCCATGTCGTCCAGCGCCAGCCCCGAGTACGCCTCCTTCTTCGCCGTGATGGGCGCCTCGGCTGCCATGGTCTTCAGCGGTGAGCACCCGTCCGGCCTCCCGGGGGGGTGTCGGGGCCGGGGAGGGGGGCGGAGGGAGCACGGTCTGGCTCGCGGCCGTAGCGCCGGGGCGGGGGGACACCCTTTCCCCCATCCTCCCCCTCCCTTGGCGGGGCGGGATCCCCGGTGGCGGGCCTGGCGCCCGGCTGGACGGGGCGTCCTCCCGGCCTGGCCGCGGGCGGTGGAGGTGGCCCGGGGATGGCCCCCCCTCTTCCGCGCCCCCTCCCCGGCTCCATCCGGGCTACCGGGGCGCGGCGGAGGGGGGTCTGCGCGGGTGACGTCACCGCGGAGCGTGCTGCCGCCGGCGGAGCCCCCGCTCCCACGTGACTGCGGCGGCGCTGCCGCCGCCGCCCGGACCGGCCCCGCGGGGGCGGCCGTGCCTCCCGCCTGCGCCCCCCGCCGTGGGGAGCCCCTTCCGCGCGGGGGCCAGACCCCCGGTTAGCCACGTGTCCAGGCTGACTCGCCGGTGTGGGGGGGGTCTTACCAGCTAGAAGGCCGGTGTCACCGCAGGCCCGAGTCCCGGCTCTACTAACGTGCGCCTTAGCGTGTGCTGCGGGAGGATCTCATGCCGCCGCGCCCGGCTTCCTTGGGGCTGTGGCTGCTTCGGTGGCAAGTCTGCCCTGGTCTGCCGTAGGAGTCAGCCTTTGCGGGCTCTCCCGGCAGGGAGGGTCGGTCTGGCTCTCCTGGGGCTGAGTGCAGCACTTCTGCTGTAAATAGGACAAAGTTGCTTTTTAAAACATTCCTTGGATAATGCAAGACCGATTTTTAATGGGATTGAAACCTAAATGTGCAAGCATTTTAGGAGTGAAGTCAGCTTTAAAGATGTTAATGACATTAAGGACATAAAAGGAACTGATAGGCTCCTGACCTTCCCTTTAAAATGGGAGATGCATGAAATACTGAAAAAGGGAAGTTCTTCTCTAGTGGCCATCCATCTGCATCTGAAGTCATTGAGGTTCGGAATGGAGTAAATTGGGTCATTCTGCTGTATTGCTCTCCCTATAGAAGAACATTTATGTAGAGACCCATAAATGCTCTTTTACACTAGGAAGACCATCATATGATGCCTTGTCTCTCTTGGAGCCTGAGTAAACCTTCTGCAGAAAATGACTGCTGTTCCTGACTGAGCATTTACTGTTTCCTGATAGGTGCAGACCTGCCATTCTGTTTGGGATGTAACATGGGGAAGGATTTGGCTAGTTCTTTTCCAAATGCAAGTGTAACAGTAGCTAGGAATGCAAGAACTAGGAATCAGTTTGGTTTTCTCTTCTGAAGACTTAGCCAGTGTCTCCACATGTGTAAGCATACTGACTTGTCTTCATCTGCCACCTAATCTGGCTCCCAGTTGAGGAATCGGAACACTCAAGTATTGAATTGGCTGTAGCTGGAGTTGCATGTAGCTGTTCATGTGCTTGGAGTCTCGTTATATTAAAGTAGCCTCTGAGATGGTAGCTAGATCTGCAAGGCAAATTTGTGGAAGCTGCTCTTGATTGATTAGTGTGGTAGATTAAACTGTGTAAATAGCTAAGCAGACAGTGGATTAAGACTAGTGTTGGAGAGGAAGCTGTCTAGCCATGCTGGTGTTGGCACCATTGGCTGGCTTCACACCAGCCATGTTCATGGCTTTAATATTTGCAAAAAAAAAAAAAAAGCCTGACTGGCTGTGTTTAGTCTTGCTCAGTTTGTACCCAGTGGTGGGATGCAGATGTCCTGTGCTGAGGGCAATTAGTGGCATGCCACCTTGGAGTTAAAACATGGTACTTGCACTTGACAGGTAAGGACTTTCCTGAAAACAGTATGGCTGGAATGCTGTAGGAGCCAATGTTGGGCTACTGACCTACCTGCCTCTCAGCTAATGAAGATAATGGACAAATAGACTAAGACCTAGTTACTTGTTGGAAAAAACAGTGTGCAGATCACTGCCTTTTGCAAAATAGCAGTGATTAAGGTCCTAAATACTGAGCTTTCTTCCTGAGGAAGGAGTCACTGGATTCCTCTTGCAAAATTGAACTTGGAAGCAAAAGAACATGGTTGTATGGCCTTTTAGACACTGGTTTTGTGATATGCAAGCTTGCTTCAGTGGAAACATCAGTGAGGGATGCAAACTTGAGTCAGCATTTTAATAGGAATTCAGTGTTGCTTGGCATGTCTAAAGTAGAAGTGAAGCATTTCCTAGAAGCTGTGGCTTTGATAGCATGGTACTGTGGGATTGCAAGTTGAAGGGGAAGGTTTGAGTTAGGTAATTCAAAGTGAGTGCTTAAGCTATATTGATGAAGGTTTGGTAACTATCATGTTGCTGCTGGTACATGACTGGTCCTTGATGCAGAATCTGTGTCAGATGGTCCTAATACGAGCAGGTCTGAGCCATGAAGTTAGTCTCTTGCTAGGGCCTAAGTGCATCTGATGGGTTCAGTCACTGGAACAACAGGTTATAGATACTCCTGATGCAAAATTTTCTTAGTTGTGAACATTATTGAACTGCTTGTTTAGTGAAGCAACTTGGATATTAAGGCAGTATGGCAGAGGTGTCAATATAGGATAAACTAAAACTTGCAGTGTCATGTGGCTTTCCTAATAGGGATGTGGCACTTCAGCATGTTCTGATGTTAATTGAACATTAGTTGTTAAAAAACCCACCCTGATTTAGAAGTAAGGAGCTAAGTCTGTCTGGACAAGCAGTGTAAAACCGTCTAAAGTTGTCCTAGATCAGTGTTAATTAGTGCAGTGATCATGTCTGATTCATGCTGTCTAAAGATCAGATTCTTGGGGAGCTTGTAGTTCTGAGACCTGTTTCTGGTAAACATGTTCAAGTTCTATACTGTCCAGGCTAGTTTGATGTGAAAACAAGTGACTTTATGCAGTACTGTTTGACATTTGAACATTAACTGCTGATGGTAAATAGATAGCAGAACTTGTTCTGGTCAGCTAGTACTGATGGCAGCTAGAAAGACTAAAGCAGGCTGCTGTGACCTTGGCTATCTTTGAGCCTGCTTATTCATTTGCTGATTACAACTTGTTCTGATAGCTAAAGTTCCTTTATTTCCTATGTGTAAAACATGTGGCTGGCTCAGTGTCAGGTGCTGTTGAGTGATCAAATTATTGCAGCTCTTCCATGCAACTTTGTCAGGCCAAAATGGAAGAGCATGGTATTGGGCAAAGCTGTCTGATTCTGCGCTCGCTGATGTTCTGTGTAGAAAAGCGTGATGTCCCAGGCACACCCCACTGTGGCTTCCATAATGTGGTAAGGAGTTTTACTTAGACCTGCACTCTGGACAGGCATTCAGTGCCTTCAATACTGCTTCACTATCAAGCATCTGGAAGACTGCTAATGAAGAGAACTCTAGCCAGCAGTGTTAAGGTTAGTCCTGTGTCTTCTCATTGTTGCTGCAGAGCTAATGAAATAGCACTTTTTATTTTAAACTAGGGCTGCAGATATTGTAGCAGTTGGTTAGTTATTAAGGGACCTCCATGGTGAAATTGCTGGCTCAGAACATCTAGCTTGATGCAGCTGACAGCCCTGCGCAGTCTGATTTCTAGAAGGCATCATGACTATAAACAGCTTACAGCCTTGAAGACAAATTAGACCTGTGCTTCCTGAAATACTGTCTCTTGAGGCGTGGGGAGGTGGTAGAGAGGAGAGCTGCTTCCTTCTTGGTGAGGACCTGTAGAGCTCGTCCAAAGAGGAGCTTGCAGATTCCTTAGCTGTAGCTTGTAGGTAAGAATGAAATGGCAGAACAGAGTGCAGCTCAAGGTAGTCTTCTCTTCCAGATCATTAAAGAGTACTTCAAAGGTATTGTGGTATGGGCAGGAAAGCTCATTGGGTCAGATGTTTGAGCTACCAGACTGTCTACAGTAGAGAGACTAGCTTAAGCATTCATCCTTAACAGCAGGTAAATTAGTGGACTATTAAGACATAAGTGTTGTAACAGAAGTAAACCAGATAGGCAGTATTTTTACAGCTCAGTTAAATAAGGGAAGACATCTCAACAAGGACATCACTTCCACTCAGTAAATGCTAGTCTTAGGATCATCTGAAAACCAGATCGAGCATCAGGATAAACCATTGGCTCTACAAAACTTGGCTCAAGCAGATATGCTGCTGCTTGTACTGTGGCTTCCAGTTGTACCTGATGGGACTCCTGTCTCACCCTGAAGTCACTGTAGGCTACAAAGTCTGCAGGTACTTCCCCTCTGATGGGAACATTCAGAGCAGCAGTGGAGATGAATGCCAGCTGCCTCAGGACCTCTTAGTCAACTTCCTTTTTTCCCTTTCTAAAACTAGCCTCTTCCATCTATCCAGAGCCTTACTGATTTCAAGCAGTGGTTGCAAGCTGAAAAACTCTCCAGCCTGATCAGCCTGTTTGATGCTTGAAACAATGGTTTCACAGAAGTGAAGCATGCTTCCACCTGCTTGCTGTCCTCACCAAACAGTAAGGCATAACTTGCTGAACTTGCTTCCTTCAGACTGTGAATCTTGTGAGCATGAGGCTTCAAGTCAGGCTGGTCTGGCCACAGGAGTGTCTGCTGGATGCGGTCAGATGACCGTGGCTTTCCCATGCTTCAGAAATGAGGCAGCTTAGCTGTGGATGCGTGCTGGTGAGTGGTGTAAGCTGCTGTTAGACCAGCTAGATGAAAAGGACTCCTGCTAATGGGTGTAACAAACTACTCTGCCAGTCAGTACCTGGAGTACAGTGGTCCACCCAGTCTGGGAAATGGGTCATCTTTAAGGTTGCAGGGGAGCTTGTGTGGTGGTAAAGAAAGATAAATAACAAGTGACTGGACTTTGCTGCTTGCAGAAGAGCAAGCCTGTACTCTGTGGTGTAAAGTGTCAGCCTTACCATACTTTAAAAAAAAATTGGCTTTGTATACTATGTCAGACAATCCAGAGTACCAATTGCAGCAGTCCCAGCTGGTTGGACAGTTGACTGGTAACTCCTTTTTTCTTTGGACTGTTGCTATTGCAGCAGCTTCTTGAGGAGCTGGTAGACTTTTAAGTTCTCAAATTTACTGAACAAGAGTAAATAGCCTGCTAGCTTTGCAGGTTGGTTTTGATCATGCTGTAAGCTGACAGTGCTAGGCTTGTTTGAAATCCCCACACCATCTCATAACATTAGGGAAGAACAAAAAGCATGCTGTCCCTAATCCTGTAACAGGTGACTCACTAAAGATTTTCAAAGTCTATGACTTCCTGTAGGGCAGCTTATGTGTTTACCCCTCCAGTTATCACTGGGGGACTGACTGTAGCCAGTCTTCAGTCAGTGTGATCTGAATTTGCATAGGCTCCAGACACAGTTCCACTAATGTGGCTGTCTCTTCTGTGGAGATGCAACTGGACATAGCAACAGGGTTTTTCCAAGGCAGCCATGGAGTATCCATTACTGTAATCTGAGGCAGAACTGTGTTTGTGTTAAATGTGGTGGTGTGGGAGAGGCCTTAGAATACCAGTGGGAAGAAGCCTGTTTCTTTGAAAATGCCCAGGTTTCTGGCATGGCAAAGCAAGGTCTGTACTTGACCTGGATATCACCTCTAACAGTTCTCCAGCCATTTAAGAACAACATGCTCAAGGATGAGCAGGCATTGAGGTGAATTGATGCCTGCTGTCTGATTCAAGGGAAGCCTACCTGCTGCAGAGGGCAACCCATTTGATAGTGGATTAATTATAAAAGGCTCCATATGTAAGTACTCATCCAGAATGGTCTTTCAGACTTACTATGATAGTAACCCATGTTATCTTAATTGAAAGTTTGACTTGTGTTACTAGCTCACTTCCTAATGCAGGGAAGTTCTGCCTATTAGTGCTCTAGAAATCTTTCACACATTGCGGTGTGAAAACCTGCTTCTCCGTGGTGGGACACAGGAGGAATCACTGGCTCTGAATGGACCAAATGCTGCAAGAGTGTGTGTGGCTGGTTCTGAACCTCTGTATTCTTGGGATGAGCATGTCTAAATGTGTTGCAACTGCTGAAACTGCATCTATGCAAATGGTTCCCTGGCTTGAAGGCCCCTGATAATGTGGTCACTGTCCATAGGTGCATATCTGTCTGCAGAGCTTTGGAGAACCAATGCAAGGCTTTTGGTAATAGCCTTTTTCTGTATTGAGGGAGTGTCGCATGAGGTGACTTGCAGCTAACTTAGCTGCAAGATTAATGTTCTCAGTGCATGACCTTATTGAGCACTGTAACTATAGCTACAAAAGATTGGTCCTAATACTTGGACTAGTACTTGATCTAGACTGCAGGCTGCTCAAGTACTGACAGTGAATATCAGAGGCACAGCTGTACTGAAAGTCCTGGCAGTGGCAAGACTGCAGCTAGTCTTCAGTCCTTACTGAAGCTATTGCCTGTACGGCAAGTTACTTGCTAGTTCATACTTCATCTTGGTACTGCACAGCTACACTACCTCTGCTACCACTTTTGACTAATAGAGAGTAACAGCTGTGGCAGGGTGCCAGGCAGCATATCCACAGCCCTGTGGGAGTGCATTTTGACCCCAGGAGCAGTACTAGATCAACTCTGGCTTGTGAGTTCAAGGAGTTACTCTTCAGAAGTATTTCAAAATCAAGTTAACCTTTGAAACAGCCTTACTGGGAGTAGGTGGTCTTGAATGATGCGTAAAGCAACGTCTCTGTGTTGTAATATAATATAAAGAACTTAAAAGGGCGCAGTTCCTGGTTATGGACCAGAGTGGCTTTCTTCTGTGATAAAGCTAGGCAGGCATAATGCTGCTTTCTCTGGCTGCCAGGTAAATGTTTTGATAGCTCTGTGTTTGTATGCTTTAAAGGTAGTGTTGCAGCTTAATTGGTCTGTATGTTAGAGGTGATGGAGCTGTGTGATCTGGAGCAAATATGTGGAGTCTTGGTGTGTAACAATGGTACAGCTCTTGTTCCATTTTCACTGTCTCCCACAGATCTCTTCAAACCCTATTCACTGGCAAGATTTTGTAAAACATGTCTTTCCAACTCATCAGGGGTATTTAAATGTAGCATATGAAGTGTATGTGCTTCAAACATTCACAGCTGCCAAGAGGTACAAGTCAAGATGTGCAGGAGGATTGACCGAAGTGCCCAGATAGCCCATAACTGAACAGCTGTGCCATTAGATGGCTGTGTCATGGTGGGAAGTGGATATCATCTTTGCCACCTGGACTGTAATATTGGGGTATTGTCAGAGGTGTGAGGAGAACTTCTCAGGCTAGTGAAGAGCAGTAAGACAAGCTGCCTTGTAAGATAATTGGAGGTGCAGCTGCACGGGACTCCAGTGTAACCTTGTTGGTTAGGATGCTGATAAAGACTTCACTGGGAGCAGATCTGCCACGCTCTGAAGCTGTGTGTGTAGCACCTGTGACTGTCCGCCAGTGGGAGTGTAGTGGATCTTCAGTGCCATCTAAAACTGTAACGTGAAAACTAGCTGCCACAGAGTACCTGTAGACTTTATTTGTTAATGTGTCTAGACAAAGTTCAAGGCATAAGCTCTTGCCTGTTCCCTAGAATTGGGCTTTAACAACTAGGAATTGAGAAACTTGTGCTGATCTGCCCCTCCCCAAAAGCTTAAGCAGGCTGGCTTTCTGTAAGTGGGATTACAAAATCAGTTTCTGTAATCCGTGACTGCATTAATTGCAACACCTTTAAGTAACTCAGACTTGGAGGAAGTAATGGCTGATCTAATTTTAAATAGTGAACTTCCCTCGTGAGCTTCTGCGTTTCTGGAGAGGTTTATAAAAGATTCTGTACAAGTAGTTTCTGCTAAATGCTATAGCCAGTCTAGAAGTCTAGATAGCCTGAATCTTTATTCCACTTACTTCCAGTCCTTAGAAGATGCTTCATCCAACAGAAGAGGTTCCTGATTCAAGTTAGTGATTTTTTTCTAGACTTCCTAGGGGCTAGACCCTTAAAACAGTACCATCACTGATACTGCTAGCTAAGACTGTGTGCTAGTTTCCAGGCTCAGCTTACATTTGCAGGTAAAACCTGTCTTCTGCTCTTGGCTCAGGCTTCCTGCTAAGCTGGGTTCTAGTTCTGAATTGCACCGAACAGCCATTTACATCTGGCTCAGTGACAGTCAAGGTTCAAGAGCTTTGCTAGTACAGAACTAGTTTGTAGTTGATAATGAGGTTTTCAGTTCAAATTTTTGTAACTAAACCTGAACTTCCTTCTGATAGTGAGTCTTGTGTTAGTGCAGTGGTGCTGCCTTTATTAATCTTCTGAAGTTTCTTAGTGCAAAGCCAGGAGGATTACTGCTCAGTTTTTGACTGCTCAAAGATAGGCTTTATGTAAATGCTGAGTGAGAAGCAGGAAAGCACATATCCTAAATCCTTTGAATATCTCCCAGCAACTCTTTTGGGCAAAGTGTACTGTCTCACACTTGAATGCTGGTGTAAGGCAGCTACAGATCTTTGTGGAACAAGTAGCTCTCCCTTGTAGAAACCTTAGTTTTTCAGTGGGTGGGGCAAACTCAAATAGTAAGTCTCTGAACAGTACCAAGAAGATTTGAAATCACCATGGTTTTAATGCTCTCCAGTAGCCTTTTAGAGCAGGCAAGAGCATTTTCATGCTAAATAGGACTGTTACCTTTGAATGTCAGCCTGATGGTGTCTGAAAAGGAGACTACCTGCCCTTCCACATACCTTGCAGTGCTGCCTCAAGGACTTAGTCCTGGATGGCTGCTGATCTGTGTGTCATCTCTTGGGTGATGGTGAGTGCAGCCCAGTTAAGGAATTCCTAGAGTACGCCAGAGCAAGGTTGGAAGGAAAGAGGTCTTTTCGAGTACTTCAGAATCAAAGAATGAAGTATTCGTGGAAGCTTTTGGGAGACTAATACAAAGTTTTCAAGGCAGAAGTTACTTTTTGGGGTAGTGCTTTGGGACTTTTTTTAGCAGTTCTTAGTTGGAGGTGATAAGCCCATGTTCTGCTTTGAAAACCAAGCTTTGGATTCCTGTGTTGGTCTCTGCGTGCTCAAGTGTTTACACAGGTGATCAGTGAACCTTAGGGGTAAGGTGGTTGTGGTCCTCTATAACCTACAAGCCATACTCTACTTTGTGGTTCCAGTGGTTGGATTAACAAGTGTTGGGACCTGAATCCTTCACAGGTGAGGCTGTTGACACATGAAGAGGGTGTCCTTTCTCCAAGGAATGAAGTGCAGCAATAATATGTGAGTTTGTTGCTATTTCAGTATGTCTCTGACAAAGCTGAAATGGCGTGTTTAACCCCAGGCCAAAGCATAGGCAGATAGGTTTTGTGGAAGAAGAGGCTCCATGAAGATGACTTGTTAAACATTGGGTGCATCTGAGAACTCAGCCCAAGTGGCTCAAAGTTTAGTGACTGTAAAACCTGGCTTTCAGCCAGGTTACATCCTGCTGCGGTAGAAAGACATGCTTTGTGTTTCCTCTGCAGTTCAGCTGAGTAGAACCTCACAGTGTGGGCTCTGTGAGGGCACAAACTCTGAAGTAACGAGTTAAGATTTGCACCCTCCTGAACAGGGAATGAATGTCTGCTAGGGAGTATACCCTGCTGTGAAGCTAGCTTAGAGAGGGTATTCTGTTACCAGTACTGTTTGAACAGCACCTTTTTATTGATCTAGGTTTGGTCTAGGACTCTGGATAGGTCACTTCCTCATCCCTTAGGGGAATATCCCTGGCTGACAAACCAAATAGTCAAGTGACCATGTTAGTTTTGCACAATTCTTCCTTGTGCGGACTCAACTGTTCTAATACTGCAGCCTAGTGAAGGAGATGGTATGTGGGGATGTGTCTAATGCATTTTTTTCTCTTCCAGCCTTGGGAGCTGCATATGGAACAGCAAAGAGTGGCACGGGTATTGCAGCAATGTCTGTCATGAGGCCTGAGCTCATCATGAAGTCAATCATCCCTGTTGTCATGGCGGGTATTATAGCTATCTATGGCCTCGTAGTGGCAGTCCTCATTGCCAATGCCCTCTCACCTTCTATCACGCTATTCAAGTAAGTTGCTGCATCTGTCAGTTTTGTTTAAGTTTGTCCTGTCACTGTTTTGATGCTGCTGAATGGGTGGGTTTTGCTCAAGACCCCAGGAAGGACTGTCAGTGCTAAATGCTCCTAACTTGGGCTTAGCAGTATGGACTGGATTTCAGCTGTCCTACCTGGTGCCTTAGCCTCAGTGGTAGTGCTGCCTGATTAGTTTGCTGTATTAGCTAACAGATGAGACATCCCACTGCTAGAGATAATGCAGTGGTTTATGGCTTGAAGGAAACTGTACAGGCAGTACTGGGATAGGAGGCTAAGCTTGTTTCATGGTGCCAAATTCTAGACCTGGAATACACAGGTCTTTCCAAGACTGTCTAATCAGACTGTCTAAATAGTTCTCCTCTTGCCTGGGAGATGCAAGTGAATAATTAATATTGCTTGCTGCTTTATGTGCTGGTAAATCAATCCTCAAGCCATACATCAGGCCTCTACACCAGCTACAGTCTGAAACTTAATCTGCTCTTGGCTTTTGAGAATAGCTGGAACTGGCTTGATTGAGACCTCTCAGAATGAAACAATGCTGTTGAGGTCTAACAGAGTAGATATCTGTGTCACTGGACAAGCTATAGCTGATGAGCAGTGTGGCTGGCCTAATAAGCTGTGATCTAAGAAACAGCAGGTACAAATGCTCCTTTGCAGTTACTGGGTGGCCAGATACTGATAGGGACTGTTCCTCAGGTACCTCTGCCTGGAAAACCAGACCATTCCTGTCCAAGTCCTGCAGTGCAAGAGACCTAAAAATCACCTGGATGTGCTATGGCTGTATAATAAGGTTGCTAAAGGTGGGAGACAAAAGCAGCTATTAACAGGCTACACAGCACTGTGGGACAAGCATTACTGCAAGTGCTAGCCCACATGGCTGGAGTAAGTACAGGTCTGGCAGCATGCTATGCCTGCAGCTGACTGAAGTGGCTACAGACAAGCCATGTGAACCTGCAGGCCCATAGCTTAGCTTAGCGTATGAGCCATACCTGAGTATCAGCTAAAGATCTTGCATAGCTGCCCACTTTTTTAAGTATCAGAGCTAGGAGTCTCAGGAAGCATCTGCTTTGTGAGACATACTGTGCTTGCCTAAAGAGTATAAAGCCCTTTCTGCAGGAAAGGGGTTCCCTTTAAATGTTAATTCTTATTTGCATTGGGGAGGAGAAGAAAGGCTAGCCTGAAGTTGGAGGGTTGGGTGTCCTGTTGCTTGCCACTGAAACTCTTTTCATCTCTGTCCTACAGGAGCTTTCTTCAGCTGGGTGCTGGCTTGAGTGTGGGCCTCAGTGGTCTGGCTGCTGGCTTTGCCATTGGCATTGTGGGTGATGCAGGTGTACGGGGAACAGCACAGCAGCCCAGGTTATTTGTGGGCATGATCCTGATTTTGATCTTCGCTGAAGTCTTGGGTCTCTATGGCCTCATTGTTGCCCTTATCCTCTCCACAAAGTAAACATTGCAGTATGATGTAAAGAGATGTAACAAATCCACGTTTAAAAAAAAAGCTCCAGAATGAAAATGGTCTCTCCAATGTGTACAGTTGTCCCAATTTGGTAGTTGATCTCTTGTAAATGCGCAATGTATGTTAGTGACTTGTCTGTCCTGTGTGTACTTCAATATTAAATTGGATGGGCTGCTCCAAGCCTGCTGCATGGCTTGGGGTGGCCTGTGTGCAATTTTCCACCCATTGCTGTTAGTACTTTATGTATAAATATGAACTAGAAATGTAATTTTTTCTCTTCACTGGATGTTTATTTATAAAAGACTTGACATGTTCATACATCTATGGAGCAAGGATTTTCAATTTCCCATGCTATATATATTAATCTTATATATAGGTAGATTACACTGTGGGGTCAATTGTAAGTGCAGAGAATTCCTTGGATGTAACTTTGATTCTAAAGATTGCTGTAGTGTCCTGGTATTGGAGTATGAGAATTTCGTGTTTTATTACAGCAATTGTCCGAAACACTCCTGTGTTTCAGTAGTAACCGCGTATGCTCCGGCATCAGAGTCGTGCACCCAGTGTTGGGTTACAAACTTATACCATGTTTCCAAATAAAACTTCCTCACTACATTGCTGTAATGAGTCCTCTGCCTCTGATTTCACGCTTTTGCTGCTCCTTTAGGAAGAGGAGGCCTTCCTTTAGGGGGAAGGCAGGTTCCTGAAGTGACTGAGCACAATGCGAAAGTGATGCTGACATCACTGCTAAACCATTCCCTTTCTCCTGGGCAAGTAGCAATGCTGTTTCCAGCTGCTGCCCATGGGCAGTACTCATGGTGAGCAGGAATGCAAGGCTGTTGGAGTGCTATGCTCACCCCCATCAAGCAGCACATCTTTGCTCTGGCACATGGTAATGCCATGTAATAGGCTGTGCAGCATGGCCTGAGCAGGCAGTGTCAGGGAGCAAGGGTGCAGGCTTCAGCATGTGACAAGGAATAGGAGCTGCTGAAGAGCCTTTGGGCAGCTTGTCCTTGTGATGGCTCTGCGGAAACTTAGCTGGTTGGAAAGCTGCACTGTTAGCAGCAATTGCCTCTAAAGTACCTGAACAATAGTCTCATCAACAAAATGTGTTCATTCAAGAACTCGTATTTTTTTAAGGAGCATTTGAGCTGAGAAGTTCTGCTTTTGCAGCTAGTGAATGCGGTAGCAACCTTCTCTTGACCTCAGGATTTGAGTGTTGCAATGCTGAAGCTCATATGGGGCAATACATGTTGGACCCTTTCAAATGTAGAGCTTGTTCCAAATTACCTTTGGCTGGGAGAGTTAATTTTCTTAGTAGCTATGTACACATAGTGTGCCATGTATATCTTGCAGTTCTGGTGAGAGGGATTGTATTTTGCTTGTGTAGCAGGACAGGAAAAGGTCCTGGCTGGGGCTGCAAATATGTTTAAGATCTGGTTTTACCTTTAAGGGGAACCTGCTGCCAGCCTTGGTTTTGGCCAATTTACAAGAATATGAGCAAATTGCATTTAAGAGAGCAACTAAATGCTGGTGGTAGCTCTTCTCTCTAAGAGAAATAAGCAATTTAAGAGTTCCTGTAGACCAGTGCCTTTAAGATCCCATTGTAGCTTGGTGATGCCTTGCAGAAGGCAGTTACTAGGCTCAGGATGGTGATGGATATTTACGTAACCAAATGCAGACAAAATCCTGTCAAGGCATTTTGGTTCATGCCTTGGAACATCAAGCCTTGTTTATATATAAACTCATGCAAGTCAGGAGAACAGAGCATAAAGCAAAAGCTGGGGTTAGCATGCATAGGTGGAGGAATGCTTTGCGCTGAGTACCTGCAAATACGCTGGGAGTAAAATTAACAATCTGAGCATGTTGCCTTGGCCAAGTGTTTCCTGACAGTGATGCTCTAGATCCTCATTGATGACTCCCAGGTGAAAACTTGCATTTCAAGTCCTTCACTGATGCTATTGCATCAGCAAATTTCTCAAGTGATTCAGGGCATTAAGAAAATTACGGACCTTTTGGTCCTTTCATTTACTGACAGCACCGTGCTGGATCAGAGTGCAGTCCCATCTGGCAGGGATTGACTTTGTATTTGGTTTGGAAGAGGGGAACAGGCAGCCTCAGAGCTTGAAATGACAGACTCGTAGAGTGCCTGATTAAAAGAGGTGGTGTCTGCTGGCACATAAATAGTCCTCTGTAATGTGGCAGATTGTGTGCCTGTGTGTGCGCACTGCAGAGTGAGTCAGCCCTGCAGAGAGAGAAAGGAGCAGGGTGGCTCTGCAGCAGCAGCAGCAGAGGGTAAATGTCCATTAGCAGTCAGTTCAGGCTAGGTAAGGTTAAGGGGTGCCTGGTGCCAGATGCTGCCTGCATAGACAATGCCTTCATCGAGCTTGCTGACCTTTCTCTTTTTTAACTCTTTCATACTGGCTTTTTTCCCAAAGGCTGCAGATTTTTTCTTTTTTTTTTCTTTTTTTACACTGTTCTGTTGGAGAAACATTTTTTAGTAGGATTTTATCTGTGATTGCTCAGGGGTTCTCTTTCCTTGGGAGACCTGGTTTACAGAGAAGCGTGGTAACCTGGAAAAGTAAATAAGCTTTGGGGAAATAAAAACCTCATTAAGAGAAACTGATCCCAGAAACTAAGCTGCTGTTTTCAACTACAGGGTAACAGCAGAGGTAATGAAAAGGACTCTCGGTAAACCTTGTTTTCCTCGCAGTCTAACCATGGGGATATTGATTTTATGGCTTTTTGCTGTTTCCATCCAGCCTTACTGTACAAACCATCACTATTCTCAGGTGAGAATTACCTCTGTCTCTGACACACAGGACTTGCCACCTCTGCTCTTAGTATATCTCTTTCTGCTCTACAGGTATTAACCATCTTTTGACATAATTAAATTAAACCTAGAGTAAGTCTTCCCAGTGCCAATTATCCTGGAGTGGGAATTTTCTGTTTCAGGGTCAAAGGACTGTGTCCCGAAAAGCTTCTCCTTTTTTGTTCCTATTACTAATGAATGCTATTCCTTTTCTCTGCAAGCCACGCTTCATTTAGCTCCTGAGATAGTCACAGCTTTACAACTCGTATCACTGAGTTTCTGTCAAGCTAGTTCCTGTATCACGCCGCCAAAGCACACAGAAAAAAAATCCTCCCCCAACTTTACAGTGTGTAAGGCCTGAAGCTTTCCTAGGGGCCAAACCGCAGGGTCCCGAGTGCCTCCCACAAGGTATCTACAGACCACTGACAGTTCTCACTGACCTGTGGGAGTACGAGCTGGGTAGCAGGAGGGCAGGACGAGTTTCCTGGAGAGTCAGTGGCTCGTGTTTGCCATCTTCCTTTTGCTGAGGGGATGAGATGCACTCACCACAGGCTTGAGTCCTGGCTCTTCTGGATTTAGCAAGGGGATACTGGTGGCTGTTTCAGTCCTGGACCCTTTTTTGGCACTTTGAACTGTCCTGTCCTTGCTATTACATCTGTGCTTTCCTCCTTTACCTTTGGGAGAGGGTAAAGGGGTGACCTCAAGTGGCAGAGAGCGATAACGACCACCTACACCTAATGGCTTTGTCTACCTAAGGTAGGCTGAGGACAAATCTTAGGAAACCACATGTATTCCCAAGATTGGCAGTGTGTTCTCAGCTCATAGCTGTAAGCAGCCTCCCTGGCTCTTGTGTGCATTAGGACAATTTCTTAGACCCCTTTGTGAATGCACGTGAAAAATTAGAAGCCAAGGCTGCATCTCCACAAGCACTTCATTTGGCAGCAGTGCTAGCCCAAGTCCTCCCTCTGGACACCTAGATCTTCTTTTGCATCTGTAGCACGCACTCCCCTGTTTCTCCCAAGTGTGCTGGTACAACTTCTCATGCCGCCAGGCAGTGAATCTAATTTGGGAATTGAGCCAGGTTAAAAATAACTCAACCTGAAGAAAAAGACGTTTGCTAAAGAAAATGCAAATGAAACTACAGCTTGTGATTCCCTCAGCCTGTTACTGGGGCAGTAGAGAGAAAGAACATGCAATTATTAAAGGAGTGTGCAATTACTGGTGATGCAAGACAGGGTTAATTTAATACTGAGAAATAAAAGGGAACATCCAAAGGGATAAGACTTAAGCAGGACAGATACATGACATAAAGTTGGGCTGGGTGACGTACCTACAGCATCGATGAGGCAAATTTCCATACCTTTCATCTCAGCACAGGCTGTTCTGTTCTTCCCAGCAGTGCAGAGGGAGGTCCGGGCCATTTTCCAGCGTTCTGATTCAGTGGTTCGCTTTGGGGCTTGCAGCCTAGAAAAATGCTGGCGCGCTCTGTCGCCAAAGGGTTGGTGAAGCTGTGTCAATGGGGTGGACCCCATGGCAGGATCTTCTATAGGGGATGTTACTATCTGTCAGCAGTCAGTATTTGCATTTACCTAGATGTCTCTTCCACTGCCAAGAAAAGTTACTGTCACAAGTCTGTTAGGTTGTACGTTCCTATGAAAGTGCCCTGTTTTGGCCACAGGCAGTTTGAGTGCTGTATATGCCTTTTGACATCTGAATTCAGTTTAGCAGCTTGGAAGGGTACTTCGTTCCTCACAGAGTCGTTTGCTCGAATAAGCAGCCCTGAGATCTGCTTTTAGGATTCATTTTCTAATCTTCTAGTTTTGGAGTCTCTCGACTTCACCTGTACTGAAGCCACAAATCATTGCCACCAATATGCTGCTGGGTGCCCCAGACATGGATAATTTCAGCCACAATGAGGAAAACCTGCCTGAAGCCATTCTCAGCCTCAGATTCCCAAAACGGTGCTGCACATAGTTTTCCTGGCCTCAACTAGCATCGTTCTCAGCTCTCCATTTCAGAGGCCTTTACTGGCATCCTGCTGACAGTAAGAGGCAGCTTGTAGTGTGGACAAGCACTGACATCATGGAATGATAAGTACAGCATAAAACCTCATTAAATTCAATTCCTGGCCAGACGGGCATGTTACATTCACGCACAATTACATTCCCCATCGTTTGTCTTTTCTCAGTGTGATTCATCAGCGGAGCTCACATCAGCACCCTGCCTAGACACAGTCCTTGATGAGACGCTTGACTGTCACTGCGATGCCATGGGACACCAAACGCGATAAACACGCGAGTGAGAGTGCTAGGTAGGCTGCTGCAGCACACAGCAGTCCCTGTGGAGCAAAGAGGACGGAGGGGAAATGGAAGCGTCTGCCAGCAGATGTTCAGGCGTAGATGCTTAGACTGTTGAGGACGCTGGCTTTAATTTGAACAATGCATAGTTCTTGCCTTTAACGTTTTGGAGATTGGACATTGTTGCCCTTCTGGCCACAGAGACTGCAGACATAAGGACCCCTGGTGGCATGGTCTGCTGGAGAGAAAAGGCAGGGGCCTGGCTCTAGAGCACAGAACAAGCTTTCTGTCTTCTCTCCCAGGCTGCTGCTGACTTGTCAAATGACGTTAGGAGCCTGCCTATAGCAATGCTGTCAGCTTAGAAAGTAACATTTAAAAGAAGTAATGACTGACTTGTCCAGGTTGCAGTTAACTCTTTTTCCCTGTAGCCGAGACTGAGAAAGGAACAGTGAAGGGGGGGGCTCCAGAAACCTGACTTTGCCGGAGCCAACAGTTCAAATTTAATTTTGTTTGTGTAACTATTATTGTGCCCAGCCAGATTTCCAAGCAGGTACATCCTTTGCAACACGTGTCTACCAGCTCTCAGGGGCAAGGATCAGCTGGTCCTTTGTGACAGGTCCATCCGGCACACCTGGGTCTGCCTGGGGTTGCCATTCAAGAAGTAAATAATCGTAAGTCAGATGAAGCAGGGCCTGCAGAGTTGCTGCCTTGCACAGTGGATGTAGCGTGCTGGCCCCTCATGGTCTGGCGTGCGTGCTCTCTCATGTATGTGCGGTGCGCCACAAAGCAAGCAGAGCAGTTCCTCCAGGCAGAATCATTCCCCAAAGAGGAACAAGTCCACTGTGGCTGTTCAAGCCAAGGTTACTTATTCACAAATTCACAGACTTACACGCCATTAGGAACCACTAATTCATCTCCTCTGACCTCTCAGGCCTTTCAACTTTGCCTGATAAAAAGTAATACTTAGCAGGTAACATTTCCTCCACAAAGGCATTCACCCGTCAGCATGTGACACGGCTGCCCAGCTAGCGGTGACAGTGCCTGTACAAGAGCTGCATCATGGCTTACTAAGGGCTGCAGGATCCTTGGCTGGAAGATGCCAGGTAGTACTTAACTTGTGAAGGTAAAAGTGGCTTGAGCTTACTCTAATCTGTCCTGGGGCTGAGTAATGGTTCTTGAGTGATGGTGCTCTAGACCTCCTGCGCTGAGAAGCTCCAGTTTGGAGTCAGTGGACACAGTGGAAAAAGATTCTGCCTCAAACATTTCTCATCAGAGCATAAGGCAAGGGGCAGCAGGAGGTCTGTGCAGACTGGCAAGGAGGAGGACTTGGGGAGATGGATGTGACGAGCAGATGTTGACACCTGCACGGTCAGCACAGCAGCTCTTCCCCATCCCTCTCCAGCTTCCCTGAGCTCACCAGATCTGGAGTTTCCCTGGGTAAACCGGGTTCCCTTAGGACACACGTCGCTCCCCACTGGTATCAGGCCTTTTCAAGAGCATTTCGTCAGCTCCACATTACATGCTGCAGGAAAACACCAGCATATGTTGCTGCCAGCCCCCTTAGAGGCTCCGATAGGGAACATTATTCATTTCTATTTAATGCTTAGTGTGATTAAACCAGATACAGAGCGTAAATCCCCTGAGACACTCGCTGCAAGGAGGGCCTGCAGGGCGGGGGGGCCTGCCACCCTCCCTGGCTTCCCAGGCAAGAGCAGGCATCTCTCTACAGCGTCGTCCCCACAGCCACCTCTGACACCATGCCGGTGACAATGCCAGGCCGCAGGCCCGGCGGCCTGTGTGGGCCGGCAGCAGACCCCAGGCCGAGGGGCAGCCAGGGCCGAGGACAGCTGTGGAAAGGAGCTCCTCTACCGCCGGTTCTCCTTCACCACCGGCTTTCAAAGCAAGGCCGTGGCCGCGGGGCGCGGCGGGGCCTGTCCGCTCCCCTCAGCCCGGCAGCCGGCCCGCCCCTGCGGACCCGCCGACCTCCTCAAGATGGCGGTGCCCTTCCCATGATGGCGGCTCCTTGGAGGATGGTCACGTGCGGCGGGGCGGGGCGGGTGGGGAAATCCCGGCGCGTCAGCTGAGCGGGCTCACGTGACTGGGAACCGGCGGCGCTGCGGGGTAAGGCCGGCGTTCGCTCCGCTCCACGCCCCGCCCCCGGCCCCGCCCCCGCGTCCCGGCCCCGCCCCCGGGTGTCCCGGTCCCCGCCGCTGCCCCGCGGAGTCGGGGAGGGGGGGGGGCTGCACCGGGCCCGGCCCTGACCGGGTCCCGCGGCGGGGCCTGGCCGCACAGGCCGGCGGGGTCTTTTCCTCACAGCATCGGCCCGGAGTCCCGGGGAGGGGCAGGGGCCTACCCACCGCCTGCCCCCGGGGCGGTGCCCCGGCCCCTCCGCCCCTCACCGGCTCCCCGTTCCCGCGGCAGCCGCTCGCACCGGAGCCGCGGCCTTGCCCCGCTCCGCCACCCCCGGTCCCCGCTTCGTGTCCCTGACCCCGGTCACCGGAGGGTCCCCCGTTCCCGCTGGCTCCCGCCGCCCCAAGATGCCGTCCAACAAATCCGTCTCGGACGCGCCCATCGTCCAGTTCACCAACTGCCGCATCCTGAGGGGCCACCAGCTCCAGAGGTGAGGGCTGCCGGGGGTGCCGGGGTTGCTGGTGGGGACCGCGGGGTGCCGGGGCTCACGGCCGGGCTGCGGAGCTGACCTGGACCCTGGCGTGCCCGAGGGACTGTCCCCAGGTCCCCCAGTGCATCAGCTGTCGGCTCTCGCCCCCCGCGCTCACACTGTCCCTTGTCCCCTCCGCCTGATTTCTGAAGGAGACGAGGCGTGAGTGTTGTACGGCCCCCCTCTGCTCCCCTCGTCTGTCATTTTGCCTCCTCTGCCAGCCCCTTGGCCCCTTGGCCATCGCCACCACATTTGACAGGCAGCCCGTGAAAATCCCGTTCCCGTGAGTTTTGTAAAGCCAGAGGCCAGGCAGAGAGAGGGCTGCCAGTCGTGTCGCTGCTGGAAGAGCAGCTCTGCCCTAGTAGACATCGCAGAGCCCATGGCGGAGGGTGCCAGTGGGGTCTGCTCTGCCTGAGGCCACTCCTGTCACTGGGGCCACGGCCACCTGCCCCCGTGTGCTGCACCGCAGATGGCAGAGGAGCTTGGTGTGTGTGTAACTGTCCCTTCAGGGACGGGGTGTGTGTAACTGTCCCTTCAGGGAGGACCTGTGGGTGCGAGAGGGGAAGATCCTCAACCCAGAGAAACTCTTCTTTGACGAGAAGGGCTCTGCTGACATCCAGCTGGACTGCAAGGACAGCATCATCACCCCAGGCTTCATCGATGTCCAGATCAATGGTACGGTGAAGCCATGTGAGCTTGCAGGGGGGTGGGGGGTCCCGGGTTTGTCCATCCCGGACCTTCAAACCCTGCTGTGTGCGTACTGCCCATGACCAAGTGCATTTCAGCTGCTCGAGGGAGATGTGTGTCACCGAACTAACGATAAAGAACAATTTTGCCCATGGTTGCTGCTGTCACATAATTGATCCCCTTTGGCTCGGTGGGGTTTTCAGCCCAGCTTTCCTCTTTTAACCTCATTTTTATCAACATTTTATCCTGCCCCTGTGCTGGCAGGATGCCTGCCCTACCATTTCCGGGATGGAGGGAGGACAGAGCAGGAGTTCTCAACGGAACAAACGTTACCTGCAATAGGTCTTTTCCTGAGGGTCACGAGGGGCTTGTTCTATGGTAGCTTATGTTGGAAGTCAGTGGGGAATCCTCAGATTTTGCCCTGCATCAAAATAAAAAGTTGGTGCTTGCAAAACGCTGGGATGCTGTGGGGAAAAGCACTTCAGGAGGACAGCGTTGGTTGGATTTGTACTCGCGGAGCCTCGTGAATGTAGGACAGGAGAAGTGCTGGTGGAGCCCTTTGCTTCTGGTCAGTGCCGTACAAGTGGAGCGGCTCACTCTGGTCACGCAAAATGTTTTTTTGGCATTTTCAGGTGGGAAAACATCCACTGGGGAAGCTGTAGTTTCATCTCTGTTTTGTTCATGGTGCAGGAGGCTTTGGGGTGGACTTCTCCCTGGCTACAGATGACTTCAAATCAGGGATTGACCTGGTCAGTCAGAAAATCCTCTCCCATGGAGTGACCTCCTTCTGTCCCACCCTGGTGACCTCTCCTCCATCTGTGTACCACCAGGTAAGTGACTTTCTTCCCCTCTCATCTGCAGGGTGATGAAGGGCTGAGGTTGGTACCAAGAGTGAGAGGGCCAAGGCTGGGTCTGCAGAGACTGGGATAGCTGCCTTGGCGGAAAAGCCATGGGCATGAGGAGCTGGACTCTACCCCTGGATTCCTTGCTCTTAACCTTTAGACCACTGAGACAGCCATGTTTCCCAGGCCAGCTTTGCACAACGGGGCTTGCAGCTAGCTTTTTCTTTGTGGGCTGTGTTTGGCTGATGGTCCCAAGTGGTCCAGCTACAAAGCTCTCTCTGGACCTGACGTTTGGGTTTGTTTTGGCAGGCTGGGGTGCTGTGTCTGGGGTGCCATGTCTGACAAACCCCTTTCTCTAGGTTCTCCCTCAGATCAGTATAAGAAATGGTGGAGCCCACGGAGCAGGTATCCTGGGTAAGTGGTTTTGTCCGTTGCTACCCAATCTGGTGCTACTCTAGGTAGGCAATTATCTTGTTCGTTGTTAAGGAGAAAGAAGCTACTGTAGGGACAGCACAAATCGGGGCTGGAGCTCTCTCGACGGAAGGGATGCACAGGTGGGCACAGACCCGCTTTTTCCCTCAACCTGTGCCTGGCCTTTGCCATGGTCTCTGCCATCGTACACGCACTGCTCCAGCCCTTTTGGGCCTCACAGGGTAATGGCAGTGGGGTGGCTTGGCTTGGCCAGTTGCCAGCGCTTCATCTTTCGCTGTGCTGAGCTCAGAGTTACCTGAGCCGTGTGTTTTGCTGCAGGAGAATGGCAAGAGCTTGACTGGAGCAGGGTAGACACAGCAGGGTTCTTGATCCTTGGTGGGGAGAGGAATGGTCATGGCTTTGTGTTCCTGTTTGGGCAGGGGCCCATCTGGAAGGACCGTTCATCAGCAAGGAGAAGAAAGGGGCGCACCCGGAGCACTGCCTCCGCACCTTTGAAGCAGGTGCCTTCCAAGACCTGCTTGCCACCTATGGGTCCCTGGACTGTGTCCGGATAGTCACCCTGGCGCCAGAGATGAAGAGGAGCAGTGAGGTGATCCGGGAGCTCACCAAGCGGGGCATCTGCGTCTCGCTCGGTAAGGGCTGGGGTGGAGGAGGCGTGGGGAGGCTCCGTCTCCCTGTGCCGCACGGGCCAGGCAGCCCCTCTCGCGGGGCTGTAGCATCTCTAATGGTGTCTCAGTGCGACTGGACGGGGTGGGATTTTCTTTTGCCTGGCCTACATGGAGGTGACAGACCTGTCACAAATGGGGACCTCACTTGATGCTGCAAATCTGTCGCCCTTTGTACGGTAAGGGCCAAACTTCATGTTGATTGAAAAGCCCCTGCAGTTTAATACAAGGTTGCATTTGGTGCTGTAAATACACAGGAAAGAATAGCAGTTTTACGTGAATAAAGATGTAATTGAGGGTTGATGATGTGGAAAGGTTCAAACTCTGAAGTTCAACTGCTTTAGGCCTTGTTTGACAGGTGAAATAATTTTCCAAAGGTTACTGTTGAGTTTTGATAACTCTGTTTTTCAACCAGAAGCGCTGTAGAGGACTCCCCACTGTCCCTCCACTGCTTGCAGGCCACTCACTTAAAACTGGCTGCATTTTTCTTATCCTCTGTTTCACAAACTCTTCTTTGCCTCAGATCATTAAAGAAATCCTTTTTTAAAAAAAAAAAAAATGGGGGAGTTATTCAGGGTGAAATTAAACCATAAGTGAGAAGGGCATTCATACAGCTGAGCATCTCTTACCTCACAGCCACATAAAGCGAAGAACCACAGAAAGGCAAAGTTTGCCCACAGAGCATTAGAGCTGCTGTCTGTGTTGGGGAAAACAGAATTTTCCTTCTGGGTAGTTTTATCCCCATATTCTTTCTTGGCAAAGTCCCCATTGTCTCTACTCCCTTGACACCCCTCTATAAAGCCTTCAAATATCTGAGGGCAGCAGAAAGGCATGTCCTTGGACCTCTAGCACAGCCTGAAGGCAACTCTCTGTGAGCAAGGCAGCATTTGTGATGGCTGTGATGTGAACAGTGAACGTGTTCAGGTGAAACACCCACTGCCAGAGTCCTCCACAGTCATGGCCAGACCCCTCTGTGCCGAGGCTAGCATCTCAGACCTCAGCCCAGGGTGCGGCATCAGAGTGGAGTCCTAGTGACAGAGCGTCTTCACTCCTGTAGGGAAATAAATGGAGAGATGGACAGAAAAATCGTGCGTTGGTCTTTGTTCCCAGGTCACTCGGTGGCTAATCTCTCCCAGGCTGAGGAGGCTGTGCAGCACGGTGCTACCTTCATCACTCACCTCTTCAATGCCATGTTGCCGGTGAGTAGCTGAGGGCACTCGCCCTGCACTGGTACTGCTTTTGGTGCTTTCTCTCCTGCTCCCCATGGATGCATACTCTCCCCAGCTTGTTTCATAACAGGCCTTGCAATGAGGTTTCAGCACTGAACCTCTGGCTTCACGTTTCTACTGCCTGATCTAAAAGAGAGTCAGGGCTGCAGCAGACTTGAAATTCGAGGAAATGCCCAGATTTGTCTGGTAAAGGATGGAGCACCCAGCTGCCAGGCACTATTTGATAGAGATGGCAGCTGCATCCCCTGATGGGAAGGGTCTCAGCCCGCAAGTCCTGGTGATGCTCCACAGCTTGTCCTCTCTCCCCTCGGGCAGTTCCACCATCGTGACCCTGGGATCGTGGGGCTGCTGACAAGTGACAAGATCCCTGCTGGGCGCAGGGTCTTCTACGGCATGATTTCTGATGGCATCCACACCAACCCTGCCGCCCTGCGAATCGCCCACCGAGCCCACCCCAAAGGTGAGCCATGCCAGGCCCACGCAGTGTCACCAGCCGTCCCGAGCGCTGTGCCACCTCCCACAAAACACTCGTGCAAGTGCTGTGGCGTGCTGCCCTCACTCCCTGAAAGAGGTCACAGCCATGTGTGCTGATCCACCAGCCCTCTTGCTTTGGTTGGATGTGGCCAGAGACACCTTGGCCCCTCTCTGGGAGGGCCAGTGTGGCGCAGTGCTCAGAGCTGCAGCAAGATCCAGCTGCGAAGCTAACGCAGCCTCTTTCCTTGTGTTCCTCAGGCCTGGTGCTGGTGACGGATGCGATCGCTGGCATGGGGCTGGCCCCAGGTCGGCACACGCTGGGTCAGCAGGTGGTGGAGATCGATGGGCTGAACACCTACATTGCAGGTAACTGCCTCTTGCTAAAGAGCTGGGGACAGCGCTGCCACTCGCACCCGTTCCTGGAGAGCTCAGCACACCTCGCAGTGCCTGTTGGTGTGAGGCAGCGCTTGTGCCACCCTCTCGGGTTTTGGTGCCTGATGGCTCTGCAGTGACTTGGCCCTGGGGAGAATGAGGCACCTCATAAAGCGCAGAAGTGCCCCATCTTCATGGAGTGAGGAGGAATCTGTCAATTTGTAGCTGTCTGCAACACCTTTGAATGCCTCATTGCCCAGCGTCATGGATGCCAGAGGTTCCAGCGGGGTCAGAAAGGACAGAGAAATCCTACAGATACTTATTGTCCCTTGTCTTTACTATAACACTACCACTTCTTGCTAACCAAGTTCCCTAAGCTGCAAGCAGTTGGAGACTGGGAAGGTATTTCAGAGAAGGATCATTCCTTTCTCAGTTCCCTTCCTCTGTCCCTGGCAGCAGGTGCCTGCGTTGTGAGCTAGTTTCACCCAGTCCAGCTGGTCTTACGGTGGAGCTGTGGGGTGACATCCCGGTACCTCTCCCTGCGTTGCCAGCACGGGCTCTCTCTTGCCTCGTTCTGTCACTCGGCAGCAATGGCTGCGGGCCCTTCAACTTGCTCCTCATGCAGCCCAGGATTTCTGCCCCTTCTGGTCACGTTATGCTTTCCCACCACCCTGCTTCTCCTTGCTATGAGTTGTGGGACCTGCTCAGTGCCATCCTGTTCCTCTCCCAGGCACAAAGACCCTGAGCGGTAGTGTGGCTACCATGGACACGTGTGTGCGACACTTCCAAGAAGCCACAGGTAAGTGAGCCTTGTCCACAAGCTGTTGCTCCCTACATTGACATGGGAAGAGGTCTCGCTCTTGCCAGCTGTGTCCGCTCCACCAGGGAACATTCCTTCTCCCCTGAGACATGATGAGAAGGGCTGGGATCAGCGGCACTGGCTTCAGATGAGCACCTTTTTGAGGGGAAGTTTCATTTTAACCCATAGCACTAATGAGAGGTGAACTCTCCTGCTCCTTTCTCACAAAGGTGAACGATTTTCCCCTAGCCGTTCAGTTCTCCTCTTCCCACTGTCTCCCATAGGGATGTTTCCCCTCCCCAGCTCCATCCGGCTGTGGCGAGGGTGTTCCAGCTCAGGTCCTTGCCAGGCTGACAGCTGCCTTAGCCAGGGGCGTTTGGGCTGCTCTGCCAACGGGGCTGTTTGCTGCCCTAATGTCTCCCCGCTTCTCTGTCCAAGGGTGCTCGGTAGAGACCGCGTTGGAGGCAGCGTCTCTGCATCCCGCCCAGCTCCTGGGGATTGAACACGAAAAGGGGACCCTAAATTACGACTCTGATGCAGGTACTGGTATGGGGACAGCAGGTACTGGTATGGGGACAACGGTGTGAGGGCTCCCGGGTGCTGAAGCAAAGCAGGGGCTGCTGTGAACGCATGTTCATCCCCCGCTTCAGTGGGAGCTGCAGGGAGACGCGCTCTGCCTGGGATTTGCTCTGGGCTTTTGCTCCAGTGGTTTTTCCCTTGGATGCTGGTGGTGTTTCGTGAGCCTTCTGGAGAGACCCCCACATCTCAGCCAAGCATGGAGCAGAGCTGCCATAGCAAGGATGGCACCACACTGCTGTCCTGCTGCCATTTCTGGGGTGGGGAGAAGCTCTTCCCCACTGAGCCCAGCTCTTCCCAGCCAGCTTCAGCTGCTCCATTTCTCTGACAGCTGCTTCCTTTCTCTCTTGTCTGATGCAGATTTCCTGATGCTGAATGACAGTCTTTATGTGCAAGCCACGTACATTGCAGGCGAGGAAGTCTGGAGACAGGATGCGTTAGGCATGTGACACTGGGCTGTCCTGGTGCCCTCCGAGGCTCCCTGGCACTGTGGTTAGCAGCTTTGGTAACCACCCCACTTCTCTCTTTTTTTTTTTTTTAATTCCTTCCTGCAACTCCCTTAAAGGAGCCTCATACCAAAGAGCTGTGTTTTCCAGCGCAACCACTGCTTCCAGTTACAGCCATGCCTGCAACAAATTTGTTGGTGCTCAGTTGGCGGAGTGGGGAAAGCAGGCAGATCTGTGTTGGGGGGGATTGTCAGTCCCTGGAGTGACCTGAAGGACTGCACGGCTGTCCTGCATGGAGTCCCCAGACAGAGGTGCTCCTGTCGCCGTCTTACAGCAGTGTGAAGCTGTCCCAGCCTTTGCACTGTTTTATACAGCACACACTAACCTGCCCCATGCCCGAGGCAGGCTCAAGCCATTTCCATTCCTCTGCCTGCTGTTTGCCTCGCTCCCGGGCAGCCGTGGCTGGTTAGACGTCAGCTTCCACCAGCTCAGCTCGCAGCTCTTCACATTAAAAGGTTCCTGTTGTGTCAGCAGAAGTTGAGGATCACGTTCTGATCCCCCGGCAGTCCCTCTGTCATGTGTCCTCGGAGCAAGGCTGTCACAGCTCGCCGACTTGGTGCCATTGTGGGGCTGTGAATCCATGTGGGCTGAATCCTCAGGGCAGAGATCAAACCCAGGAAAAACGAGGCATTGCTGGTCCTTTGTGCCTTTTCCCTGCATGGGCATTGAGTCCACAGCACGTGGTTTCGGCTGGAGACATGGACAGCATCCTGCACAGAAAGCAATGTTCCTCTTAACCCTTTGTTCTGTCTAGATGGGTTCCGCAGGCTCTGTGCCCAGCCATACCTAGTAGAGCCTGTGCATCGTCTGATGGATTTGTGCATTCCTCAGGCCACAGACGGGAAGCTTTTGCTTTAGGGGATGCATCCAGACTGGTGGTGACAGGTTCATGAGCCCTCGGTCCGGCTCAGGGCTTGAGGGAGAGGAGAACTGCAGTGGGATTCTGGCCTTTCAAGACAGTTGCTGATAGCTCATTATTCCCGTGCTCATTATTATCTTCTCCAGTACTTGACTGTCAGCTCTTTTCCTGACACTTGGACACTTCTATGTGAAGACTGATGCTGATTTCGAACCCACCGCAGTCAGAAAAGCCTTGCGATAAGTCTTAGACAACCTCTGAGAAGCCTCAAACCAATTAGATGGTTTTTGTAGTGAGGGGAGGGCTCAGATAAGGGCTAAGTCTTAGGAGGGTGGAGGTTGTAAGGGAAGACAAAAGTCTGGTTGGGATTGGCAGAAGTGTGCCAATTTTTCCAGTACCTTTTTATAACCTTTAACAGCAACATTTGGAAGTGCTTTCCTAGCACTTTAGAGCCCTGCTGGAATAACTGGCAGCCTTGGAGAATTTCTAACATCAACTGCCAACGTCAGCAGAAACTATAACCTCCACGATTTGAAGCATCTGAAAGAGACATCAAATACTGTGCTATGGAATGTGAAGTGCCACCGCAGTACAAATCTCAGCGGGGGCACTTTTGACTGCTATTGAAAAAAATCCAAGGGAAAAAAAAAGCATATGAAACAAGGTGTCTAACTTTTTTTTATTTACAAAATTAAATAATCAAAAGGAAATCTAAAATAGAAATGGAATTAAGACAATACCTGTATATGTGTATTACCCTTTTTCGTCTGCTGAAAGTACGCTGTACCCTACCCATGGTGGTGTACGGTGGCATGGCGTGTGTCAGGCTGGGACGCGAGCTGCCACCGGCGCCGTGGCCCTTGGGCCTCTGTGTCTTGATGGGGACGACACTGATCTGGGTGCTCCTGAAGGTGCCGTGGGATTTGGTCCCACGGAGGAAGGCCGCAGCTGGACAGCCAGCGTCCCGGCGGTGGCAATGTGGCCCAGCAGCTCGCTGTGGGGCTCAGGGGAGAGGGAGGTGAGCTTGGGGGGGGACAAATGCACCACCAAGGTGGGAGCTCGGCTCCTCTGATCCGCCCTCCCGCCGAAGCGTCCCCCGCCTTGGCTCGCCGGCTTCGGAGGAAGGCTTCGTGCCTCGGCACCCCGGGCCTTCCCCCGGCCCTCCCTGCGCAGGCCCCGGCGAGGCAGGCGCTGCAGGGCCTGGCAGGGAGGTGACCTGCCCGGGCCTTCCCCCGCGGCTGCCCCGGCCCGAGCGGAGGGGCTGCCCCGGTGGCGGCCCATGGCGGTCTGTGACGAGCCCCCTCGCCCCCGGCCGGCAGCGGGGCCTTTCCCCGTCCCTCCCCGGCGGGTCCGGGCTGGGTGCCGGGGCCCCGAGGGCCGAGGCGGGCCCGGACGGGCCCCGCTTTCCCCTCAGCGCGGCGGGCGGAACGGAGGCGCGGGGCCGGGCGAGCGGCCGGAGGGGCGGCGGGCGGACCGCGGCGGGGGGAGACTTTTGGGCGGTGCACGGCGGCCGGGTCCGTCCCGCCTTCACCCGTCGGGCCCCGGCGGTTGCCTCAGGCCGGGCCGCGGGGCGGCGGGCAGGCCTCGGGCCCCAGTCGCTGGTGCCGGCCCCGGCCCGGGCGGAGCTGGAGCCCGGGAGCCCACACGCTGTTCCGTGACCGGAGGTGGGCGGTAGCAGAGGGGCCCGGTTTCCTCCCCGTAGCGGCGCGGAGACTGCCCAGCATGGAGCGGGTAAGAGCTTTGCTCGGCCCCTCTCTGCCTCTCGCTTCTGTTCTGAGGCACCCTCTTCTCCCCCGGCCCTTTGCCGAGGCACTCTTCTCCAGGCCCAGGCTGTTCTCCAGCCCGCAGCGGTGCCTTTTCTTTAACGTCCTTTTCTTTAAAGGACTTCCCTAGCACTCGCGCCTACCTTGCCCAATTCCTGGTCACCTCGTTATTCTGCTAAGGCAAGATGTTTTTCATTTCCTAATGCGTTGTAACGACTGTCTTGTTCACAGGCGGACTTCTAAGCCTTACTTTCCACCTGCTTAGCAGGAGGCAGACAGGGTAAAAATACAGCACAGGTAGTCTTAAGGACTTGTGTTTAGCATAAAGATAAATTCTGTGTATTGCCAGAGCAGTGCTGGAGGGAAATTTCCTGCTGTGGAGACATATTATGCCATAGAATAAGCTTCAGGAAAAATGAGAAATCTTCCATTTGGGGCCTTTAAAAAGGGAGAAAGAGAAAAAAGGGAAAAAAAAACCCCAACAATCTGTGGGAAGTCCTGGCTTGCCAGCAGTGGGTGGTTTACTGCTATAAGAGTTTATTGTCTCTAATTTTTGTAATGAAGAGGGCTTATTTGGTGCCCTCCAAATAGGGAATATTGCATAGCAGGTGTCCCACCCTGTGCTGTGTTGATTTATGGTATAAATTTAGCTGTTACACAACACACCTCAAGCGTAAAGCCAGAAAAGGGGTTTATGACCCACTAGTCTGATCTGCCATGAGAGTGGAGAGGACTTCAGAAAACTCAGTTTTGGAATCAATTTTGCAGGTGAGAGATTTGTGCTTCTTTTAAACATTGTGCCTTCCCCTATCCCATGTCCAAGGCTCCCCAAGGCACATTCCAAGATGAGCTGCAGTGGTGCATTTCGCAGCTGGAGGCAAATCTTCACCTCAACCCAACCCCAAAACAAGGTATGTTGCTTCTTTCACAATCTGCAGGCATGTTCCAACCTCAGTTCTGATTTAGCAGACCTGGACATTTTTCTGTTTCTTCTCTCCCTCTGTTTCCTGTGCTTGTGTTGTATGGGATTTGTTCTGAGTACAAAACAACATAAAGCATTGACCTTTAAGAACTATCTGTCTGGAAGCACTTTATCTTTCATTCCTGTGACGTTCATTCTCCCTGTTTTCTGTATTCTTTCTCATGTTCTCATTTTCCCATCTATCGGCTTGTTATTTGGTTCTGCTACAGCTCTGCTTTTGTTTTCCAGTCTTAAGGAAATATTGTGTCAGCGCATCTGGCCCTTAAACGCCAGTACGTTTTTTTTGTGGAGCTTGTTCCTCGTTGTTCTTCTTCCAAGGAGAAACTACGTGAAAGATAAAATCCTATAAAATACTTTTCAGAAGATCACAGTTTGATCTAGTCAGTCCAACCTGTAAATATATGAAGATGTATGTCCTGCTCCTACTGATGGCTAGTACTTAACATTTAGAGGAGGGGTGTGGCTACCCTTTGTAAGATGCGTAGATGAGTGTTTGCCAGTGCACCTGAGGATGAGCAGTGACTAATACATGCCCACACACCATGCTTGAGCGTCAGACCGTTTTGTTACACCCATATCTTGTGCTCGGTACCTAGTGTCCAGCAGCAGCAGGGGAGGGCTGCTCCTGGAGGGGAGGCAGGAGCTGAGCACAGTGACAAGGCAAGCAGAGGCAATGACATGGCCAGAAAAGGGCCCGCTTGCACAGTACCCGACACAGGAGAGCAAAGCAGTACTGCTGATGGTAAGCAGGCTCTGCCTGGAGTCCGGATCGCCAGAGAAGTCTGCGGCGATGAGGCAGATCCAAACTCTAGCCAGGAATTCAAGGTCTGGATCAATGAGGTACCTGGCTGCAGCAGTGCTATGCATGAGATCCTCAGCTTAAAATAACTCCCAAGTGAGGGAGGGGAGATGTTCCCCTGAAGCTTTTTCTAGTTCTTTCTTTGTAACAGCTCTTATTAGCGAGCAGGCCTTGAATGCAGCCAGCTAAACCCCTTGAAGTAGGGAGAAATGTGTGCTCAGGACCCTGACGCCCAGGTGCTGTGAAGATACATCCCACTTTTGTGGGTGGCTACAGCCCCGCTGCGGCATTTCTGCCTCGCACTTGCATGCCGTTACTCTGTTCCTAGCGTGGGACTCTCAGTGTTGGATCTGCAAGATACACCTCATTTGGAGAGTCCCAGAGAGATGCACTGCAGCCAAGAGAGATGAGTGTGTGCCCGTTCCAAAATACTAGTCTAGTACATCAAGCGGTTTTGTGGCTTAAAATGTGTGAGACAAACACTAGAAGACTATGCATATCTGGAGTTCCCAAACTGAGGTCTCTGGGGACCGCTCACAGAAGAACAATTATGCTTTTTAGAGAATTTCCTCTGACACAAAGAATTAGGATTACTCTTGTGGTCAGGCCGGTTTGTATGAGAGTCAAGCAAGAGTCCTGCTTTTCGGGGTGTGCTCACTAATCAGTCAGATTTTTTCCAGTTTTCCAGAGAAGAGACACCAAGCTAGGCTTTTGGATTTGTTAGCTCCTTTGGGGGAAGGGTTGTTAAGCCCTGTGTAGCTTCTGTGCAACAGCTACTACTAATGAGTAGTGCACTTA
Organism: Gymnogyps californianus; assembly: GCF_018139145.2. Lineage (NCBI taxonomy): Eukaryota > Metazoa > Chordata > Aves > Accipitriformes > Cathartidae > Gymnogyps > Gymnogyps californianus. The sequence continues at coordinate 19,131,360 of NC_059485.1, forward strand.
CTGCAGTGTAACATTCTTACCGTATATAATAAGCAGTTAAGATCTATTTTTTTTTTTTTTTCCCTTTGAGAACATTTCATGGTATTTCAGCTTCTAGAAGCACTTGGAGTTTGCTTTCAATCAAATGCCAGTCATGGATTAGTCAGAGGTGGTATGAACACAGAACACATTCAGAGGAGACCCAGTCATCAGCGTCCCACAATATGGTTTGTAAGGCCCACCATAACCTGTTTCTTGTCTCTCTTGGTCTTTTTCTTGAGGGCAGCAGAGGAGACACAGCACCTTCTCAAGGTCCTGCGCTCCTGTGAGACTCCTTTTGTGGAGAAGCGACAAGTGATGAACCACATGTTTGGGGATTTTCGTCTCAAGATGGCTGAGGATCAGAAGAGCATGGAGAAGGCAGGTGAGCTTGAACCATCCATTCAGGGGATGGTGATATTTGGTTTTTTTCTGTAGATTTCTTACACTGCAGCTTTTGATTGGATTGCCTCTCTGCGGCAGTGCCTTACAGAGGGAGCTGCAGTAGCCGGGGCATCCCCATAGTAGGAAACTGGTATATTGATAGAAACATTATTGTTTATCTTTTCTAGACGTGAAACCTGGTGATGTGGAAGTACAGCAAAGCAATGGGCAGGCTTCAGATGGTGTGATATATGGGAAACAATCTGACCAAATCTCTGAGGCAAAGCCAAAGTGGTTCATGTCATCTGACAACAGCTTCCGATTTGATTTTACACTTTCTGAGATCGACCCAGAAGCAACTGGCACACCTTTGGAAGCAGTCCCTGCTGTCAGTGGTGCTGAGCAGATACAAACCAATGTAAGACGCACCGAGCAGGAGAACTGGAATGGAGCCTTGAGTTTTGCTGCCTCTGGACAAGAACCCAAGTTTGCTTTCAACTTTGCTATCCCAGATGAAGACTGTCCTCTAGTTCAATTAGTTCCAGCAAACCAACATATAGAGCATACAGCAGATCATGAAGTGCTGGGTAATTCACTGCCTACTGAATCAGCAGGTATGCCACAGATTTCAGCCTTGCAGAAGCCTGAATTGACTCAAACTACAGGTAGTGCACCCAAAGAGGATAGAAGCCATGTCACGTTAAAGACCCCCCAACCAGAGACTGCTCCTGGAGGTGACACAGTGACAGAGAAATCAACAGCAGATGGAGCTGCCCAGAAGAAGAAAAAGAAGAAGAAACAAAAAACATCTGTCAGTAAAAAGGAGATAGAAGAAACGGAGATCAACAGGAAGGCAAAGGCAGAAGCTAACAGATGTCAAAATAAAGATACGTCCCACCAGGATGAGACCTCTCAGGTATTTAAATATTGATGGGATCCCATAATTTGTAAACCCTTGAGCAAAAGAGAAGCTTTATCTCTTTGCATAGTTTAACAGTTAGTATACTGGCTTGAGGCAAAAGCTGAAAGACCAGGATTGCTGCTTATTTCTTACAGCAGTTGTTTTCTTTCTCTGCTAGACAGTTGAGGAACGTAACCAGTGGAAAGGAAGTTAATGGTCCTTTGTTGTCTGCTTCAGACTTGTGCTGAAACGTTTCATGTTTAGACTTGTGATGGCTAATCCTGGGAAGCTGGGTGCCATGTTTTTAAAAAAAATAAAAATAAAAAATGGAGGTAACTGTCCTCAGTTAGTGCCAAGCTGGTATCTGTGTGTGCTGAACCAGGTACTGTACCCCTGATTTGCATGTTAGCAGGTAGGATGAATTGCTCACATAATGCAAATAGGAAAGCCGAGGTGCAGAGCTGCTACCTGGTGTAGCCGAGACCGTGGCTGGGTCTGGTGCAAAGCTTAAGGGTGCTTCCGAGAAGGTTCCCACTGTAAGGTGTGGCCCAGAAATCGACTGAAGTTGCAAGTTATGCGTAAACACACCATTAAGGCACACCCTGAGGTTTTCTAATGTTCTGCTAAGGTGCAGGTCTTAATTTTATTTTTCTTTTCAGCACTGGTGTAGTTACTATTAACAAACAATGCCAGCTTAGCAATACTGAAATCCAAAATTACAAAAAACTTGCCTTCATTAATATTCGACGTGGAAGGCGCACTGAGTATTCACCTGCCTCTTGAAGCATTCCATCCAAAGTGCTGCTTCACCAACAACCCTACCAATGAACACTGCTGAGTACCAGAAAGTTAGAAAGATTTGAAGATGATGTAAAGCCCTTCCAGTCCATTAGAAGGAGACTGTTGTAAGGAAAAGAAGGAGATGGCATGAGGGCTTTTGTGTTTACATGTACGTAGCAGTTAAGAATTGCTTCAGCCCCAGGGTGCAGCCCTGTTTCTTTCTCCCTTCCGCTGCTCAGTTAGCCAGCTGGCTTTGCTCGATGGGACTTGGCTTCTTCCATCTTCATGGGCTTCAGCTTCCTTCTCCTCATGCATTTCTGGTTGAGCAAGCACACGGGAACCTAGACACCAAGACTCGGCTTCTGATTTTGTCCGTTGTTTACTTTTTGATTTCGGGCAGGTTTGGAGGTAGGGGGTTTTGTTGTTAATCCTTATTCCTCCCATGTGTAAGTTGATTTGACAGCATCTTTCAGAGGAAAGGCCCTGGACAGCTTTCCAGAAAACAGCATCGTCTGAATGGCTGCCAAATATTAAATCCATCAAATAGAGGCAGTGAGTTGCAACTAAACATTTGTCCAGTGCTTTAAGTTTATCCAATGAAAAACACTATAGGGAAAATGTCATGAAGTCTATAAAGTGATCACCAGAACATGAAATTTTGAATCCTGACTTTACGCAGATACCTTTTTTTCCTGTGTAGCAACCCCTGCTCTAATTTTTGAATTACTTATTTCCTCACGCTCACTCTGCTCCATGTTGCATAGCAGTCAGATGACCAGCTGTGGAAGGAGGTGGACTGGTGTGTGGAACAGCTGGAACTTGGCCTGAAGACACAGAAATCCACTCCAAAGCAGGGTAAGCATTCAAGTAAACGAGAGATCTCCCCTGCGGGAAGGGTTGGCAGGCATGCAGGGGCAGAGCCAGTGGGGAGTCTTAAACGGTGCGTTGTTTCTCCTTTGCGCTGCTTCAGTCGAGGAGGCTCTCCGTGCAATCAAGACACTGCGCAATGACAAGGCTCCACTGGTGAAGAAGCGTCAGCTCATGAGAGCCATGTTTGGAGACTACAGGAAGAAGATGGAGGAGGAGCGGTGCAGAGAGCTGAAGCTCATGGAAGCAGGTAGGAGAACTTTGCATGGTGGGGGAAGAGAAGAAGAAAAGGCTTCTCTCCTGCCCTCCGTATTGCTTTGCAGAGTGGGACCTCACTATATGAGAAGACTAAACATCTCTTATTGCTCTTTTCTCCCCTCTTTAAGCTGTGAAATCTGCCAGGGTCATGGAAGTGAAGGGAAACATCCGCAACAAGAACTGCCGGTTCATCCGGAAGCGCTCAGGAGCTTGCAGGAAAAGCCAAGGTTCAGCAGGATCCCCTTCAGAGTCACCCAGCACACTGAACACAGGCTTATTCAAATTCACTTCCCAAGAAGAGTTTTGCTTTAATTTCTTTTAGGAAAGTCTTTTAGACTAAAACTGTGGCTAAAAACTGTGCCAAATCTCCTATAAACTTAAAAATGGTGGAAAGATGCTGTGCAGCAGAAAATGTTATGCAAGAATCTCTGTGTATTTCCTAAAAAAAGGATCCTCTTTCTGAGTGCCTTATCTAGAGGTTTAAAACAGATCTGCCTACTACGCGTATGACCCCAAGACTCAGTCTACATAGTACTCCTCTGTCCTCACACTGTAGAAAGGCACCTTTGCGAAAGATCAGCACAGAGTCTGGAAGGAGCTGTTTTTCTTCCTGTAGAATTGACGTTAACCTAAGAATCTGTCTTTTATACCAGGAGATTTTCCCATTCTCCTATTGCTTTTAAATAGAGCAGACCTTTTATAGCAGATAAGGCAGCGATGCGTACAGAAGGGAATGGTTTGTAATGAAGATCCAGCAGTGTAAGCATGATGGTTAGTTGAATGCTTCCACTCCACATGAGCTGTGTGAATGCAGCTTCTGGTATCCAGAAAGCAGTGGGCAGTGTGTGCCATCACTGCCATCTAGAGAGTATGAGCTCAGGATCTTGGAGGAAAATGAGTGAGAATCATCCTTGCTCATTTATCTCTTTAATTGACAGGTATAGGACTTAGAAGAGAACTGCAAATGCTGATTTAATCTAGCCTAGGGATGTAAGGACAGTTGTTTCCAGACAAGGAAAGATTTTTGTTGCTGAAGCCAGGTTCCGGTCAGCTAGGAACAATGTACAATCAGTTCTTAAAAAAGGAACTTTACTTTATAAGTAGCCCAGTTACAACCAGCAGTGACTCAGAGGATAAATCAGCTGCATGCCAGACCTTGGATGGTGGTGAAATGAACTGTGAGAGCCCAAAGACCGTCCTGCTTTTGATTTGTATTACATTTTTGCTTTCTGAACAGTTGAATGTGTGTCTCCAGTGTTTCGATAATGCTTCAGCCACTGAACCCATCTCCTGTGTTCATGCAGAAAATCTTCCCTACTAAGCCTAAAAAAGCTGAAGCTTTTAAAGGACCAGAAGTCCTTTAAAAGGAAACATGGTGTCAGGTGTCCGTAGGGTGCAGTGCTTTCCTTCCTTTTTATAGTCCAGTTATCCTGTATGAGAAGCGAGAAATAGGAGTGTAGGCAGATTCCAGGGTACACTGAGAGCAGCTGAGAGATGGTGGAAAACATTTGCTGGGAAAGACGTCAAAAAACCTGATGTTGGCTACAAAAAAATTCATTTTGTTACTAAGCTCTGATGCAGTCAGTTGCATCTGCGAGGATATTTTTTTTTGTTTTAAATATTTTAAAGAATGCCTGTCTAAGCATAAGGAGAAACTGAACCTGCGTAACATATCTGATGAGGAGAAATATGCAGAGAAGACTTTAAGTCTTCTGGAAATCAATAGGTTAAAACTGGAAATCAGTAGGTGAGCAGATTATTATTTTACTTGCCAAGGAGCACTGCTGTTACTTTGACTGTATGGAACAACACTATACAGTATTTTTTGGATTTCCAGGATTTTGTATTATCCATACAAAAGCTGTGTCATTGTCAAACTTTTAGTGTTTTCATGCCATTTACTAAGATTAAAGAGCATCTTGTACATGACCTTGGAACTACAGCTGTTTTCTTTCCTAGGTGGTTATGCAGCTTATGTCTGGGAAATTGATTTTTTTTTTTTTTTCCCCTTGTTTTCTTTCAGGTAAAGCTAGTGTTACTAAAACGTTGCAAAATCCTGTGCTGTGGAGGGCTGCAGGAGTATTCTGGGAAGCATTCCTACATAATTGCCTCATGCTTATACTATTTGTCATTCACAATTAGAATAAAGATAGCAGCGAGGTGGACATTTGGTGTAACCTAATCCAGCTGGTTTATCTCCAAAGAGGTCAGAGAAAAATGCATTCCAATACGTGAACGGCTCCTGTGGTTTTTCAGAGGTCTTTGCATAATGCTGACCTGCAAAGCCAGCCCGTATTCCTTTCACAGTGCTTCATTATTGGAGCACTCAGAAGGCAAATGTTCATCGATCCGGTACTTCATAGCCCTGAGTGTCATGCTTGGCCTGTGGACTTGAGTGCAAGACCAGAGTCAACTGGTCAGTTCCACGAGTCGACTGTGTGATCTTGAACAGGGCATTTTGCCTTTCTGTGTCCGCTCCCTGTTTTCATAGTCAAGGCAATGCCTCCTGCATTTTTGACAGATGTGTCCAAGTTATTTCATTAATGATTGTGTCTTGAAGAGGTAACTCTATAGTATTTTGCATCTGAAATTACAGCAGTCTTTACTTCACTCTTAAGCTTTGCAATGTTTGAAGCATCTCTGCTGCATTATCATTTGTTCGAAAGGAAACAAGCAATGTTACTAGAAGTTAGGAAATGCTGTCGCTGCTCCATCAGTCCATTCCCCGTTATAGGAGCCACAATGCAGTCTTAATGACATTTAAAAAAAAAATGTTTTCCCCTTTTAGCATTTCTTTCTTTAGGATTTCAATGCTGTTTAGGTTTCCAGTGATGTCTCTAATTACAGCAGTGTCAGGTTTGCGTGAGGGCTTTGCTCTACTAGTTACTATAATATGTGTGGCTGGAGGTATGGTCCATGCCCTAAGGTGTTTATGATATACACGAGTGAGGGAGAAAGGAGATGTTCTCATCTGCTTGGAGTTCTCTGTTCCAGTGTTCTTGCATTAAGGAAATGTAGCTCAGTTTTGGTAGGAAATTGAGCTCAGTTCTGACCTGCCTGTCTCTTTCTGCATCCTCTCCTCAGCTTCGTGCCGTGCATTTGAGATGATTGGTGCAAAAGGGGTGACTGGACTTGCAGTACCGTATCTCTTTGGTGACTGCCCACCTAAATGCAGTGCCAGGCCCAGGCTTGTGGGCAGCAAACTAGTTAGAAGAGTTCCCAGCATGGTTGTGACCTCAGGAATGAGTTAAAGACAAGGCAAAAAGGGAGTGCAAAGTACAACAGTGCCTCTAGAGCAAAGCTTGCTTAATAGCATTGGTCTTGAAAAAGTAAAAGCTGAGGATCAACTTTTAAAGTGAGTAACAGGATGAAGGAATGCCGTAACTTTTCTCAGACCATTCACCATAGCAAAGCAGAGGAAAGGTCTCACTTTTGGGAACAAAGTGTAGAATTTTAGAGTTGTTTCTGTGGCAGGGTAAGCCCAAGAATGTTTCCACACAGAGGCAGCAGAAATCTCGATGTGATCTCTGCTCCTTTTAGGCTTGGCACCCTCATCTGTAAAAAGATCCCCCTAGCAAAGGTTAGGAAACGCAATCCCGTTCTAGACAGACCCTGCCTCTGGCGGGGAGAGAGCAGGCGATGGCAGCCTCCCCCCTCGCAGACTGGCCCTGTCCTGGTGGCTGCTTGTCCCTGCTTACATTTTGGCTGTTAACCTGGATACTGGGCACTAATTGGTAAGTTCTTCCAATCCCTTCCCTTGGGCTTGGTCAGTGGAAATGCATTTATTGGTCCCCGGGCTGCCCATCTTCTGCTTTGAGTAATCGGTGGGCAGAGTCACTGAGGAACAGCCTACAAAGGATCTCCAAGGGATCCCTGCAAAGTTCAGCTGAAATTACCTCCCGAGTCCCAGCAGCCACTTCTACGAGGACTCCCTCTCCCAAGACCTGCAAAGACAGAAGGAAGCCAACAAATTGGTCCTACTGAATCTGTAACTCGGGTGACTAATATTCCCTTCTGCCACTTAAATTTTTTTAAGAGTGCTGAGGGTAGACTGCGGGCTCAGCATCTAATGACCCCTAAAGGATAAAATACACTATTATCTTCCTTTGGGGAGGAAAACCCCAATCCTAACTTATCTTTTCTTTGAATTAGAAAGAAGAAAAGCTTACCACTTCAAGCAAGACAACAATTCGAACACTGTAACAGAAGGAAGGTTATTTGAAGAGTAATAAGCATTGAACCTGCAGTTCCTTAACAAAAAAAGAGGAGAGATACTGCTATTTTAAGATCACATGGAGCTGTGACAGATCATCTTGTATCTTTCTGCTGAAGTTATTTTACTCTAAGGACGAAGTTATTTTGTCTTCTTTGCTTAAAATTTTTTGCTGCTCACTGTTTGTGCTGCTTTCACATTTAGAACTGCAGGAAGGTTTGTAAGCCACACTGGTTTGGAAAATTGAACTTCAACATCAGCTACCACAGTGCTTTGATTACTTGCAACAGTCCTTCCTGTGGATGCTGACAGCTGGGAAGCGCTGACCACCTACTGTATTTGGCCCGTCTTCTTCCCTTTGAGTACATCAGCAGGCTCTACTAGCTCCTTGGTATCTCACCACCAAGATGGAAGAAGTCTGGGTTGTGTATCTCTGCCTGATCTTGCTTATCATTGTGCTTCTTCTAATGAGGCATAACCCGCATGTGGAAGAGGCCAAGAAGGAGAGGGAAAGCAAAAGCCCCCCGCCATCCTCTTCCTTTTTCCCCAGTAATGTCGGCAAACAACTGGAGCACACCCAGGAAGAGCTGGAGAACTATCTGGACAGGCTAACCCATGTCTTGTTTGACACAGAAACCAGGAAAAGGGATGGCCACCATGATCAGAAGTCCCACCATCACCATCACAGAAGTGCTGATGTTATGTCTGAAACTAAGGAGCATTCAGGAAAGGAGGCAGCGCGCTCTCAGTATCTGTCAGGCTACACAAGGGTTCAGGTATGAGGCTTATAAAGACTTTCAGACTCAACCAGACTTAGAGCTCCTGGCTGAGGTAGTGAATCCTGTTGAAATGCATAGTCCATGAACTTGGATGGGGAAGACCTGGGGAGGAAGTCTCGCTATTTCGAAGTACAATACATTCCTATTTTTGCACTGTATATTTCAACATTAAGCAGTCGTTCAGAGACAGCTCTATGTGACAGGAGTTGTATGTACGTTACAGGTGTAAGATGTCAATGTTGGCATTAGCATCTATGCATGTGTGTGTATCTATATGTAAATTATGCCTTCCTATATTAATAGAAATAGGTATAATTTCTTACTTCAAGAAATTATTATGCAGCTCTTCAGCTGTTATAAATCTCCCACTTTCCCCACATACAGCAGCATTTTTCCCGTTTGCCCAGCTAAGTATCTGGCTCAGCAGGGTACAGGAGCTCTGCAGACACCTATCTAGTGGTGAATGCATGGTATCCAGCCATGGGAAATACTTGTGTAATTTTTCTGCTATGCACGATGATCATGCATAGTGTACTCTGTAAACATGAAAGTCGCTATTGGCAACCTGCAAAATTCTCATTGCCTTGGCCAAGGCCCTTTTTTAGGGGATGGAACAAGATGCATGCCTTTATATTTTTATCGTGATCCTCATTGCAATACATCAGCTTTTGCCCTTGAGATGACAGAGTTTCATGGCAGCTATGCGAGGCTGTGTTACTTTATGCTAGCAGCTGTTTATATTCTTCATTCTTCGGACACATATCTTGCAGTGCCAATGCCCCTCTCTGTCACTGAGCGCGTTCTAGGTCCAGGTGGGAGCTCCAGTACGAAGCCTTCACCTTAGAGGGGAGAGCCAGACCTTGATGTCGATAATTGTGCCCTGCCGAAGAATCAAGAGACAGGTTTCTTAGCGATGAAGGCACTACTGTAAACAGCCTTTTCAGTGAGCCAGGACATTATAACTTCTTAAGTCTTCAGGAGCTGCCTGAGCTATCTGGGGGAATCAGTACATCCAGTTGAAGGCAGAGGGGCAAATATACAAAATGTGAGGCTGTTGTGCAGAGTACGTGGGCAGAAAGAGTAATTCAAGTGGTTATTTACTTACTGGCATGTTTCATTTACTGAAGAAGGTGCTATTTTATTAGATCTATTACAGATCAAAAAATAGCAATGATTTTTCATTATGGAAATGGGTCATGTTGCAAAATAACAGTTTTAGCTTATTTTTCTACTATGTTTAAAGAAGATTGTTTGCAGAATACAAATTGGGGAGAAAAGGCGGTGTGGTCACTATTTTTGTGCAGTTTAGTATAATGCTAGTTAGCTTCAGTGAGCATTCACTTGCTTAGAAGAGGGAGTACACTCTTCACAGACTTGATGCAGCAGATGATCGTCCTTTGGACAGCTGAAAACTTTAATATAAGCTCCTTTGATATATGGAATGAACAGTAATCATACAGAAGCAAAGTAGCAGAAATAATCTTTTGTTGTTCCTCGTTTTGTGTTTTGGGAGCAGTGAGAAAGAAGTCGCCACCTAAACAAACCTTAAAAAGCACTTGTCAATAAGTTGTACAGCCACTGAAGTGAAATGGGAAGCTTCAACTTTGCTTGGAATAGTATTAGTGCCAAAACTTTGGGGGTGGGGAGGGGTTTTTATTGCTCAGGTAAAGGCTAAGTGTTGGGATAGTTTCAGGAGCTGTATTTGAGCGTGGTTACCCGGGTGCATGGCATGATAGAGATGCAGTCAGCTCAGAACGTGATTTAGGTGCCATCCGTGAGCATGAGAACGTGTGGGTATGTACAAAGGCTTTCCTGTCTCTCCAAGGTCAAGGAAGGACGTTGATGCTTTTGTTCAGGGAGGGGGCAGCGTTCTCTTCCTTCTTCTGAGAATTTTGTCTCTCTTTCAGAATGAATGTAGGTTGTTGCGACGTGCCAAGTTAGGATCTCTGGAAAATGAAATCCTCAGCATTGTCTAGCAGAGGTAGGATGGCTTGCAGCAAAAGCTTCTTCAGTAAGTGTGCCAGTCTTCTCAACCAGCCACGTCCAGGATCTCTGCTTGCTTTTCCTGCCCAGTTCTGAAAAAGCCTGCAGCTCTGCTGGCACTAGTGTGCAGAGAGGAGTGATCTAAAACCTGTTATGGATGGAGAAACAGAAAACACCACCAAGCTGGAGCCCTGGGCAAGGACATTCAGGAGCGATAGCTGTGGAAATTCAGAGTAATGTAACTACTATTGGCAAGAGGCAATACTAGTTGCAGATTTCTCAGGGGGCATTGGAATTATTAAAAGGACTTTGGCCATAGTTGGTCAGCTGTCAACGTAGACACCTTCCATTAATCCATTTTCCACTGGAGGGAAGCTGTTTTGTCTTGCAAACAGATGTTCAGAAGGAGCTAGGGTTTTTTTTGTCATTCATTGCACTCATCTAAGCCCTTGCCTAGTAGGGTAGAATCTATATTTTCTTACGAATTTCTATTTGTTACTACACATTAAATTATTAAATGATCTAAAAATCATTTCTACATTTCCCCTCATTTCCCACTGACTCCCTATTCTCATGGAAACTGAGCAGTCCGCTCGTTACAGCCAAAACAGGAGCAAACTAATGGATTCAGAAGTGCAGGAGGGTAAGACAGGTAAAGGCAGTAGGTGTGACAGAGCAGTAAGCAGATTATTTGGGAAAAATGTACTCAGAGGGTTTCCTGCTTCATTAAACTTAATCAGAGCAGGGTTATTTTCAGGTTGTTTTCAGAAGCAATGAAAAGTGAATGGTGGCAGATGGCAGAGAGGCGTGGGCCTCCTACATGCTGGAAAAATAGATTGCCAGCCAGTCTGCGGTACATACCACGGGTGGTAGAGCACATGTGCCTGTTAGGACAAGGCAGAAGCCATGGATTTAGAAAACTGACAGTGCCAGCTTCAAGCCCCACAGTGGGAGAAAAGCCAGTGCAATGCCCCAGCTGATGGCGAGCTGAGAGTTGTTTCCAAAGGTGCTTGGCTGAGCACTGGTGTGTGCCCCGTGACAGCAAGTGACAGGAGTTCAGAGGGAGCATGTCGGAGATGTCTGTCATCAGTGGCTGTGTGAGATACCTGCTGGGTATCTTGCCCATTGTAACTTGCCCGACTCTGATGGACCTGTATTTGTGTATGCCGTGTTTGACACGGGTCAGGAGGTTCAGCAAAACCAGTGCTTCTGCTGGAAGTGCTTCCCATAGTCAGTAATCTCCAGTGCTGTCCTTAACCTGAATATCTTTGAGTCATACCCATGGAAATTCTTGTGATGACATGTCAGTGCTAATACAGCCGTGATTCACAGGAGCATGGCACAAATAGGCAGAACTGCAAGGAAAAATAGATATTATTCATCCACACAAGGTTGACTTCTGTGCTGTAGTACTGGGCCTCCTCGCTTCTCCAGATCTAGCAAGAGTGGCAAGCTTTCTGCAGTGCATTCCTGGTGGATTTTGGGTGGTTTTAGTTATGCTGCAAGAGGCTTTACGCCTTCAGTCCATCATCTGATTCAGTCAGCTACTTCAGCCCATCACAGGCCCTGAAAACTACGTAGATGGCTAGCGCAGTCGTATGATTAAATGTCTTTGTGGCTCTCGTGCTGCGGTGCTAGACACCTTAAATGACATTACCTAAGATAATACTGTTAGGCCGTGTTTCTGTAATCTTCTCAAGACCTGCCATCATGCTGCTTTTTAGGTCTGTGTTGCAGCTGTCATTTTTCAAGCATAGAGGTTTGTAGGCAGAGAGGATATCTGTCATTGCACCTGTGGAGCTTATGTGCCTGAAAGCTTCTCTGCTTTTCCCCCCGCCCCAGCTATATCATCTGTTCTCAGAAAAGATAATCTGCCACATTTGTGTTTCAGGGTGCCCCTGATCTATATAGTCCCGTGTAGAACCACAGAGCGGATGAGGTTGGAAGGGATGTCTGGAGATCAGCTAGTCCAGCCCCTCTGCTCAAAGCACAGTCAGCTAGAGCAGATTGCCCAGGACTACGTCCAGTCAGATTTTTAGTATCTCTGTCTAGATACTTGGATGTCCTCTAACCCAGTAAAATCTGAGCATTTGTGCAGGAAAAATAAAACACTGTTTCTTTTGAAGTCTCCCTCTGTCCAGGTCCTCCATCTCTGTATTGCATCTAGGTGTTTCCCAAACTCTTAACTCTCTAGCACACACTAGAGAAGGCAGATATCAGGATGTGTATCTGAAAACTGAAGTTTCACGTTTGTGCTTCAGCCCTGACTTTTAATCAGGTATATTCCAAGCAGTGCATGATACATGGTGAACTTCTAAGTTTCTCTTTTGATGTGAGGAGAGAGTTCTGCCCGCTTTTCCTTGCTGGTAAGGAAGCCTAGGACGTTCCAGCAAGATGATCAGAGGTTCAATAGGTTTCAAGCCTTTCATCAATAACAAGCATTTATTTACAGGTACAGAATTTCCTTCTCCTTGAATCACTTTCCTTACCTCAGGAGCTGGTGACAGTTAAGTAACAGCTATATTTGTAGTCTAGAAGATTAGGATTTTTTGTCTTGCAAGATTTAACTTCCAGCTGGCTGAACAGTTAATTGTGGCATAGTCTTCATGTGATCCACAAGCTCTGTGAGAATCCAGCATGTCCCAGCAGTTTGTAATGTGAGCCAGCACTCAGCAATGTAGATGTGTGTGTGGATCCACCCCATACCTTAGGAGAGAAGGATTGATACAGACTGAAGAGGATCAAGAGGAGAAGAACATGCATTTAATCATTTGTGCTTTGTTCGACAGCATGTAGGAGTTTTTTGTGGACTTGCTGTCCAGGAGTTGATAGAAGAATATTCAGAGAATAAGTGAGTCAATATTGTCATCCTGTACGTGTTCCCATTTTTAGACTTGTTGAATTGATTTCCCACTTCAGTAGTGGATGTAAGATTCAGATTAAAGGAGATAAGAGGAAGGGTATAAGGTGACAAATTAGTAGGAATATTAGAATGGCAAAGCATGGATATTTACAGTCCTCCGTGGACCTTTGCTCTCAAAAGACTGTCCAGCCTCAAAGTTTCCAAGAGCTCTGCCCTTGGATTTTATTTATTTGAGGACATTGTGCAAATAAATTTCAGCCTTCGGGTTATTGTAAGCTGACTGTATTGCATATGTTATCCGTTTGGTATCACCATAGTGCTTTGTGATGAGGCATTTTTAATCGTGTGGCACTTGCTCATAGAGCTGGGTGAGTCAAGATGAAGAAAGAGAAAGAGGGCATATCAACTCAAGAAGATATTTGGTTCTTTGGGGAAAAGAGTAGAAAGAGTTGATGTTATTTTGGGGAAAACTAATGAAGTTCATTGGAAGAGTCTTGCCAGCTTCCGGTGTTTCCTTTCCCGGCTGTTTGAATTAGGCAGTGTTGGTGAGAGCAGGTACCACATCTGCAGCTGAGCTGGTGCTGAGCTTTAGTCTAAAGTTTTGCCACCTGCTTATTGCAGCCATTGTCACTACCTGTTTACTCTTTCACAGCTATGATTAGGAAGGTCATAGCATCTGTCTCATATCTGCCATGTCAAATCTGGGGATCGTTTCAGTGCTTCTGTCTTTGACTGTGGTTGTTAAACACCACTGTGTTTGTAGTGGGCTTTACAGACCTCCAAAAGGCACAGTCAAGATAAGAGCAGCAGGAGAAAATGACCATGAACAAGCAAGAGACCTCTTAATATAAGCAAAATCAGCATGGTTTCATCCTCACAGCTAGCCATGCCTACCAGCGCTGCCTCGCTGGTTCTCACATCAGCATATCAGTTTGTTCTCCAAGCTCTGCTCTACAGTGGTGGTGTCCCAGCCTTTGATAAATGGGAATCTGTTTAACTGAGAGAAATTTTTGATCACTGTGTTCTCTGTACTCTGCTCAAAGTGTTACCGAATCTGGAGCTGTATCCCTGCCAACCTCTTAAGGTGAGCAGAAGTGACCTCAGGGGTATTTACACTATCTAACTGCAGACGTTTAACTTAGGTGCCCTGGGAGAGAGGTGTGATTTGGAGCATTGAAGGTAGGAGCAAAAATAAAATGCCTAAAATAACCTCAATTAATGGTGTGATTAACCATACACCACCTCCCTTGCATTAGGTTGCCCCTAGCCTGCACCACTCTGATGAGCCACTGAAAAAGAGAAGAGTTGGGAGTGCAGACTTGCAGCTCAGGGATGACAAAGTCTTCAACAGTGCCATGCCTGTGAGTGCTTTTAAGAGGCTGAGCCTAAACCTTTAATTGTCTAACTTGAGACATACGTGGGAGGAGAATTCCTGTGCCCAAATTTAGGCAGCTAAAGTTAGATGTCTAAAGCCTGAGCTAATTAACCATGGCTCCGTCTGTAGTCAAGGGAGAGAAACGGGCATCCTTGGAGGCTGACTCATTTTGTGCATCACCATCTCCGTTTAGATGGATTGCCCAAGCTGGGCAATGAGTCCCGTCCCTCTTTATGGCACAGCATAGTGTGGTTTAGAGAGATCTGAGCTGGTGGTGGAAACAGGTGGTGCGGCTGTGTTGGAACGGTGCTCCGCTCACGCTAGTTAGCTCAGCATTTTCCTTAGCAATTATTTTAAATCGCTAGATTTTTAGATTGCTCCACAATTTGCAGGTCACCGTTTTAGAATTCTTTTTGCTCATTTCCTAGGCTCCACAGACTCTCGTGAAAGGGGCAAAAATGCCCAATATATCTGCATAATTGGTATGACCTGTAGGCTAATAAAGGAGTAGGAGCCTTCCCATTAAGTTCAGGGTCTTGGGGACAGACCCATGTTCTGGAAAGAATTCATCCCATTTGATCCCAGTTAAACAAATTAACAAAGATTAACAAATGTATACATTAGCCTTAAAACAAAATGCCTATTTCTTGGTCAGGGTAGTTCTTGTGATTATTCTGTGGCTTAAAGGCAGTAGAGTAGTTGATCTTCAATGTCTTAACGTTGAGTTTTGCTGTAAACTGACAATCGTACAAAGAGAAACCTCCTGAAGGAAAGAGAACAAGAGCTAATGTCCTTGTCACTGATTCCAGAAGGAAATACTGGAGTTTTGTCATTTCTTCTTTGTATGTGAACACATATTTACATTATCATAAGGTGATGAACTGTTGCAGCTTGTTGAATTCCTCTTTATCAGTGAGCTTTCTACAATGGCAATCCAGAGTATGTTAGCTGAAATTACCCTGATGTGGACTTCATTAAGCTGTATTAACACATTTGCTTCAGGCTGTTCAGGCAGATCCTTAGTTCTGAAGGAATCTTTCTCAAAGTCAGTCATGCCTGAAAACACACTTGAGCCGTGCCTGAATATTTCAGGAAATTGTACGTAGACAGTAGGTAGTCTTCAAGCGGATCCCTTAAATATCAGCAGCTCAGCAGTGATTGAACACTCTTGCATCTGATTTTCCAGTGGCTTCTGTGACATCTTTTTTTATCCAGTGCAGTTGTTAGTAAACACGTGTTTTTATCTGTTTGGTACCTGCCAGAGTCTTGGCACAAGCTGTGGAGTGAGCTGTTGCTGTCCACACCATGCCTGTTTTGTAGACACACATAGGATTTTGCTCTCTGACGCTGTTGATCTTTGTGCTTTTAAGCAAACCCCAAATTCAATTTCGTTTCGGAAAGCATGAATCTAAATTTCAAATGCGTCTTGGGGAAAGTCAGATAAAGAGAATATGGTAAAGTCTGTAAAATCTGAAGGACAGAGAAAGTGAGATGGGAATGACTGTGCACTAACTCTCCTTCCCTGCAAAAATGTGGGTTAGCCAACAAAATTGCCAAGCATCAGATTTAAAGCAGAGCAGCACTCACAGAGCACATAGTTTAACTGTGAATTTCTGCCAAAGAATGACCTGGAAACAAAATGTATTACTTGCTTTCTAAACGATTAAATGCATTCATAGAAGCTGGGGACATGACAGGCTCTTAAACACTTTTGTCCCTGAATCCCTGAAACCAAAAGGACAGCTAATTGTCCTGCATGTCCTTAGTTTAAAAAAACATAAAACACAAAAAAATTTGTTACCTTGTGTATGTCAGATCTTGGATTGGAACTGAAAAGACTTTTCAGTGTCCCCTTAGAAACTGGGATGGTTGAAAAGTAGACTATTTCATAGGCTGAACGGAGGCAAGACATGGCAGCTGTGCTGAATATTTAGCCTTTGGAGTTCTGCCCCAAAGGGAAGAGTTTCCCAAGTCCTAGCAAGCATATAAGGTGAACTCACAGATAAACCAAGAGAGCCATTTGTTTCATCTTGCCTCACTTCTGACAAACCAGGTTTCAAGATCTTCTGGCCACCAGAAGGGAATCCAGCATGGTTGCTAGCTATCCAAATTGCAGTAATGAGCAATGATACCAGCATTTAGAGTGACAGATTTACCGCTGATCATATATCTGTCTTCAGGTCTGAGGTGGCTGAAGGGCTTTGTGAAAAATGCTGGCGCGTTACAGAGGTGCTCTTAAAGAGCACACAGACCTACAGCGAAATGTGGAGCCAAGCTGGGTTAAAGCCTTTGAGGAACCATTATAAGCCTAAAGATAATGTCCTAGACATGATAATGATTTCCTTCTTCCAGTGGGCCAAAGATATTGCTTTCTTGAGACTGATGAGGTGGGACTGACCTTTCAGGATTTGGGAGCTGATGGTAAGGTAATAATATTTAATATTTAGCTCTTTTTAAATTCCTGGTCTTTGGTGAGTAGAAGGATAGTATTATGGTCAGGGCTTAGCAGTTCTGGGTTCTGTTCCCCACTTCTCCACTTCAGCTTGGGTAAGTCTTATTGTAGGCTTTATTTTGCAGAGCACTTGGAGGCAGCCCTCAAGATCAGGTTCACAAAGAGAATAGCATGTTCTCTTTTCAGATAAACACTGAAGGGCCATTTGGTCACTAGCAAGCATATGCACACAGGTTGCTCATGGGCCATCTACAAAGGCTTTGAATGCATGGGAGGTAGCTTGGGGAGTACATTCTGCTCCTGGGAGACTCAACCTTAGCCTGCCTTCTGAAAATGAAGCCAATTTCCCCATACGTAAGAAAGCCTTAAGGAAAGGGTAGTATGGGGCTGCAAGAGGAGAAAGAATAAAGGCTCATCTACACCTTTTAGCTCTTCAAAGATCAGATGAGGAAGGTGAATGACCAGGACTCAATGAAAGCTTGTGTGCAGAGGCAAAGACGAGAGTTGCCAATTAATACGCTGAGGTTGTAGAGGGAGTCTAAGGTGACTAGGACAGAAAGGAAATGGCACAAGTTCTTCCCAAGAAAATACAGAGTATGCCTATGGCACATCAAGTTGACAAAGGTGGTGTAGACATCCAAGAGATGATGCCTTGGCAGAGACACCAAGATAAAACATCAGTGTAAAGGTAATAAGTGGAAATCAAGACTCTCTTGATTTGGCTCAGAACTGATGAGAAGCAGTTCAAGAGCAGAGAAGGTGATTGCTGGCACTGGGGCTTTCAGCAGGAACTGGAAGAAAATAATTGAAGGCAATGTGAGTACAGAGAGGGCTAGAGGACTGTGAGGAATAGAATTGGGCAGTAAACTGGAAAAGCAGATGAATATGAAATGTGAACAAGAGTGTGCCTGAGGAAGAATGAAAGGGGAGGTATTTTGGGATAGCAAGCCAGATAGGACCAGAGTCTATGGACCAGAGTTTATGGACTGGGGGACTATCAATACTGTTTCATCACGGATGGAAGAGAGGAGTCATAAGATGAATTTGAGGAGTCATGGGACAACAGGGCTGGAAGGAGGACATCAGGAGTAGCTAATTGAACTTCCCCAGGCTGGACAAAGAGGGTTGAAGGCCATGTCTGTAAAGGACAACTTGGACAGGGAGCTGTTAAGTCCAGAGAACTTGCTGGATGGAGAGAGCAGGGCAAGCCCAGAGTGGTGACAGGGGAACAGTGAGAAGTGACCAGGAAGAAACTCAGTGAGGGGAATCACAAAAAAGTGGTGAAAGATTCTGTAGGTTTTAATAAAACTCCCCAGCAGAGTTGCAGTAGCTATCACGGGCATGCAATGATAATCTCCCACTGCAAGTGTGGAGATTTGGGTGTTAGCTTAAATCGCTCTCGAGGTGTTCTAAGTCACACTTGCTTTCCATCAGGGTATGCCTTGGCTCAGCTGACTGGTGGAGCATTCAGGTGCAGGAAGTTGATCTCTTGTAATAAGTCTGAGGAAGGATGGAGCAAACCCACCACTTGCACTTGGCTGTGTCCAGTGGCAGTGGTGCATCCATGGGTGCCACTTCTTGGCAGATGCCCTTTTAGATTTAGGAAGCACAAGTTCATGAGAGCTGGGGCAGCTATAGCTACCTAACACCTAGTTTGTTATACACTACCAAGTGCAAGGGAAGTGTTAATCCTGTGTGTACTTTCCTGGCAGCGGGTACTGCTGTGGTTCTCCTGTAAATTGTTTGCGCCTGCGGGAGCTGGCTGTTTTGAGTTCAACACCACCAGCGTGTCAGACCCTCTGGTCCGCTCTTCCTGACTGCTCTTGTTCAACTTCTGGTCTCAAGCAGGGGGCTTCCCCGCTGAACGGTGTTCCCAGAAAACCCACAGCTCTTGTTTAGAAAAACCTTGGAAAACCTGTCTATTGTTTGAAACCTGTCTTTGTCTGAGCGTCACCCTCACATGCTGCTGCCGCCTGCCCTCTCCAAATGGCATTCATGGGGCGCATGGCCTCCGAGCAGGAGCCAGGGGTCTGCTGTATATGGACTGCCTGCAGTATATGGACTGCCTGACCCGGGCAGTATTGAGTTACAGTCAGGCCCCCGCAGGAATGCAGGACCGTGCCAATATGACCTGTTCAGATATCCCAACTGAGAGCAGGAGCCCTTGGCAGCCTTTAAACCAGAGAGGTCAAGTTAATGTCACAGCGCACCTTTGCCAGAAAGGCTTCTGAAAGTGCGGTCTGGGGAGCTAATTAGATATGTTTTTCCCATCTGTTCTGTATTTTTCCATTCCTTTGTTTGGTTGTTCCCTCTCACCGATCAGCCCTCACCTGCTGGAAGAACATCAGGTTTTGGATGCTGGAGGGCAGTAGCGAAGCCCAGATGAGCCAGCCTTTCCATTGAGTGACTCAGATGGTCTCTTCGGGTTGTTTAAAGCCCTTGGATGGGTGACGAGGTTCAAAGACACCTCTGGAGGGCAGGCAGCGCTCAGCAAAGAGCCCACATAGCAGATCCGCAGAAAGTCCTGCCTTCAGGGAGGTCTGTACATTGAACAGGAGTTTTCTCAGCTCAAAGGTCAGGTCCTGTTCAGCTGCTCGGGCTTGCCATTTGAGTAAGAAACATGAATCCTTACACCAGCTCACATACAAGGAAACCTAGTAAGCCACAGCTGTGCTTGGAGACAAAAGAAGCAGATTAACAGGACCTCCTCTGAGTTCAGAGAGGTTAATTTCACAGGCGTACAAGGAATGACCCCAAAGGGTACCTGCTCACGGGAAAGCCCTGTCTACAAGCTGACCCAAAATGCAAACCAGCTGTTAGCAGCATCAGCACCCAGGCAGCTGGCCTCGCAGCCCATTCAGTATAATCCATAGGCTAGGAAAACAATATCTAAAACAACCTTAACATTAAATGTTAAGCGTGAGAGCTCAGAAGTCACTTGTGTCCCCAGTTTCTGGTTCGTAGCTCTGGTGCGTAGTTTTGTTGATAGACTGCAGGACACTGCGCAGTCAGTGCTACTTGCAGTCACTGAGAATGAGCAAAGCAAAGGGGGTTGGCTGGCTTCAGCCAGCAGACCTGCAAATTGACTCCCAACCACTTGCACCTCTTGCTCCGACACAGCTCTCCTCCTTAAGTCATATTCATTGACAAGTTTACGGCATAAGCAGGATGAGTACAGAAGATGCAAGACATGGTAGAGAACCCAGAAGAGGTTTTGTGATTGATTAAAATATGATTTCTGCACTGCTTTCAGCTTCTTTCTACCCAAGGCATGAGACTTTCTGAGCTGGATCCCGTGGTGAGCAGGGAAAGGACAGCAAACACGCCAAACTAATGGGAGAGGCGTCACAGTGAGAAGCTACCGACAGCAGAGGGCACAAAAGATAACGGCAGCATATACTTGACACGTGCACAGGACTAAAAGTGGTAGCTTGCACTTGAATTAAATCAAATCAGAGTTTTGTTACTTTCTCCTTATGACCGTAAAAAAAAAGAGGTTCTTTATTCTGATTTTTTTAAAGCTGGTGCTTCTTACATTTTTTCTCTCTCAATTTTATTTTTTTCTTAATATTTAAAATCAAGTGCCACTTCGTGGACTCTGTGGTGTGATTTCCTTTGTTATCCCAAATAACAAAGCACCAAATACTCCAGCACCTGTGGGATCAACATAGTCAGTGTTTCCACTGATAAACTCTGTGAACCCCTAAGGAAATTCTTAACATCATTTCACCCCATTTCCTTTCCTAATCCATCTTTTTCTACTTACACTATCGTTGCTGAGTTGAATAGATTAGCATATGACATCTGATGTTTTGAGGAATTTGCATTCATCGTTCAGCTGGAATTAGGAAAGCCTCATCTGGCATTACAGGTCCAAGTGAGCTGAGTGAGCGGATTCCCGGATCCGTTCTTTCGGTGCAGGAGGGCGAGATCCAGCTCCTGAAGACCTGAACGTGTCTGCGGGCAGCTCTGATGGGTGCAGCTGCAGGGGGATAGCATGTGTTTAACTGGGTTTGCAGTGCCAATGGCTGTGTATTGTTAGGGTTTAAACCTTTTGTATACACCAATCTCTAATATTTGCTTACTCTAAACGTATCACTCGTAGTAACTTTAAGTATGTGTCTGCAGGTTTGGGGGCAGCATTGTTCTTCGTCGTTTCTGTGTGTCCATGTCAGTCACGTTAGCGGTGTTTTTCAGAAGGATGAACAGCGGCTGTTCTTGCTCTTTTTCCCAAACTCTGGAGCAAACAGTGCCAATTTGCAGAGTTATCTGAATGTTGCTTTTTTTAAGGAAAAAAAAACCCTGAGGAGAAGGACTTAGCTCTTGAGATGGTTGCATAGCAGCATAACTGAAGGACTTGCACTGGATGGGTTGGACACCACTTTGCTGGGTGGAGTGGCTGAAGACAGCAGGTGCTGGTGTTGAGAACAGGAGGGCAGCAGTTCAGTCCCCATGGTGTTCGTGGTGTTAATCACAGCGATGACCAGGAAAGCCCCAGCGCTTCCTATTCCTCTCTCAGAGCAAAAGGGCAGGTCAAGGGGGCACCCACCTGAGGTTGTTATTCTTTTTTTGTTTGTTTTGTTTTGTTTCTGAACAGGAGAAAACCACTCCTCCTGGAAGCACTGAGAATATTGTGGAAGAGATTGGTGAGTTGGGCCAAACTGTGAGATTATGGCTAGAGAAATCACCTTCTCCTGTGCAGGCATTTGCTTTTGCCACTTCAGCCAGGAGTGACGGGGAAAACGCTCCTGGCTTTGCCATCTCATGCATGAATATCTGTACACCCAGCCAAATATTCAGGTTCCTTCTTAGCTAGCACCCAGAGTCTAGCTGTGAGTGCTGTGTACCATCTGCCAGGCAAGTGGGCATTTCCCTGCAGCTAGTTTTTGAAGGAAAGCAAGCCTACACAGAAATCAAGCCAAGAGCTGTCTTCGGGCATTGGTTTCATGAGGGTATATGCCCAGAGACCATTCTCCTGAACACTGTGGCTATGCCTACAGAGCCCTGAAAACGGGGTCAGTAAGCAGAAGATGCTCCCGCTGGCCTAGCAGATAATCTTGGGGAAGCGTGGCTCTGTGGCTGGCACACTCAGCCATGTGGCACCCAGCGTGCTCTGGAGGCTGCTCTCTGGCCGTGCCTGAGGTCCCATACAAAGGGAAAAGAGTGTGGACCTTGCCCTGACCCACCACCACCAGGGACTCCTAAGGCAGCAGATGGGAGCAAGGATCTGGATACTCTCGGTCTTGCCTTCCCTTTCCTCCCGTCAGTCTCCTCCAGGCCAGCCTGCTCCATGGGCTCCGACTCGGTAGCGCCCCGATGCCCTGCTCCGCCTGGCCGGGGAGCCTGGCGCTGAAACCCTTCCCTAAGCTTTTCCCTCTCAGCCTGGTTTGCAAATATGTCATTGACTTCAAAATCAAATTTTATATTCTCCCCTTACAAACTGACCCCTCCTTCACGTGAAGGCAGTGAGCCCAGAAGCTGAGTTGTTAGTGGACAGAGCTGGTTAAATAAACGAGGGTTTGCCAGGACGAGAGTGGAGGGGGGTTCATGCCCATCCCAGCCCTTCTGCAGTCAGCGGGTTTCAAAACTGCCCTCCACAAAATGTCGCTTGGCAATTACTCTTGATGGCAGCTTTTGGAAACTTTCATTGCTTCTATCCACAATTGTAACAAGCATTTTTGACCAACAAAGAAATAATTAAGTCCGTGCTTTGTTTTACAAGAAATCTTCTGTTGCCAAAATTTGATTTGACTAGCTCTACAGCCATTTAGTATTGTGTGTGTTGAAGGGAAGGAAGCCGTCCTAATTTTAGTTTCCTCTGTTTTATCACACGCAGGTAAAGCTGCCTTACCCACTTCCTCATTCTGCAGTCCCTGCAGATTTATGTTTGGAAACCACAGCTTATTTATATACCTCCTTATTATGCTAAATGCACACACATATTTAACATAATAAGTATGTATACTAGTTCACAATGGACCGTGCGACACAAAAAGCACAAGGCCAGACTTTCAGCTGCACCAGCTGGCAAGGAAGAGACTGAACAGCGACGAGCTGATGGCATTCTCCAAACGGGGAGTGATTTTTGGTTTGGCCATTTGGTTTTGCGCTCTTCTGAGCTGTCTGAACCTATGTGAGAAATGCAGCAGGTGATGTGCTTCCTAGGAAAGCAGGTTGGATGGCTTCAGGTATTGAAAGAGGATGCCCTGCCTTCCTATGGTGTAAGGCCAGCCTTGTTGGCCAGCGTGGAGGAGAGGGAGGCCAGAACGATGTCCATGAAGTCATTTGGAGACCATTGTTTCTGTGTGCACACAAGGGCTGCGTTTGTGCTGGAAGCCAGTGACTGCCTTGTACTGGTTGAGTGGGGCCAGGTATGACCCTGGTTGAGAGGTCCATCCTGAGTCTTGGAGAATGCAGAAGCGATGGTCTCCTGCACCATGCAGCAGTCGTGATTTTCAGGTCAGTGTGCTGCATTTCCAAACACGCCACCCAAAAAAGGCACCAAATTTAAAAAGTTTAATCAAGCTTGAGAGGATAAAGGCATTTTCAACTGAGGAAAGAAAGAGGGCTGCAGTAGGGGTTTTCTGGACCTTTATACAAGATCCAGCACTCAGGAGTGCCATTCCTAACCCCCCACGGTGCTTAGCCCCCACCGGCAGCTATTACCAGGCAGTCTCCTGCAGGGCTTATCAACAACTGCAAGGAGCTTATCAACAGAGGTGTATCTTTCTCTGTCCTGCTTCCAGAGCAAGCGGTTCAGGAGACGGTAGACTCAGATCTGTATGTGAGAAGAAGACAGCGCCCGACTGCTTCCAGGAGATACCGTGAGGGTTACCGGTAAAGACAGTTCTCCATGGGCATCTTGTTTTGGCTGTAGCTCTCCTTGCCTCCTCCTTCCTTTCTTTTCCTGCTCTTCTGGACTCTGTTTCTGCTAAGCTCAGCTGTGTCCTTACCGGGTTGGGGTGAGAGGACAACTGTTGGCAGGTCCTCGTGGTGTTGGTGGCTCCCTGTGGGAGGTGTGCGGTGGCCCTGGGGCAGGAGTGGGCTGGGGATTGGTGAAGTTGTGAAGACAGGGGATGTGGAGGAACACAAGATGGTTCTGGGATGCTTTCCCCTGTTAATGTGGGGCAGGAGCTCTGGCCATGTGGGAGGAGAAGAGCTGAGGAAGAGGTGGCATCATTTTCTTCCTTGGCATGGGCCAGTGAAGAGAGTGTCTCACGAGTGGCCTGAATTGGCTGACATGTCAGCAAAGGTCCTACTTGGCTTCCATCGTTCACCTGGTGTGTGTGAGTGTCCGGGGGATGGGACAGTGTCTTGTCTTGGGAACTTCTGTGGAAATGGAGAGGCCTTTCCCAGTGCGTTGTCTCTGGGTGGTAGCTGAGCCCTTGACAGGGCCCGGAGTCTGGCCAGCATCCTGATGGGCTGCAGCGGCCGTGCCAAGTAAGACCCTGGAGGTAACGCTGCAGCTTGGCCTTGCCTTGTCTGAGCTGTCAGTCGCCGGCGCAGGGATGCTGGGGGCTGCACCTTCGAGGCAAAGAGGAAAGGTTTTATTTCTGTTGCTGAGCCCCTTCACTGCAGGCTCAGAGACCTCAAAATGAGCCATGCTGATGGACCAGAGCTGAACAGCCATGTTACAGCGGGCTCAGTCCAGCTCCAAAGTTTACCATGACCTAAGTGACAGGAAAGGGAGAAACGGCACCTATGGAAACTCAGCGTGGGCTCCTAGTGCCAGGCAGCTGGCTGTCCAGCGTCCAGCCACTTCAGGAAAAGGACAAGAGCAAGGGGGATACAGGGTTTATGCAAAAAGAAAAAAAAAAAGGGGGGGGGGTTGGGGGTGGCTCTACTTTTTACGTTGTTCAGCCATTAAAAAGCACCTGCTTGGGATTTTATTTCTTTTCCATTTCAGTGGTCAATGCTTACACAGTCTGAGAGTGGTCCTATAACCCATGGCTTGGGGGAGCTTGGTTTCGCACCTTGTAGGAGTGCTCTTTGTCCGGCATAATGCACAGTGTATAGACGAATGTATGTGCATATATAGATATGTGTGTATGTAGTTATCTAGAACATCCTCTGCCCATTTCCACCTTCTTCAGCACACATTAAACGTTTTTGCTGGTTTCATGAAACAGTTGAAGATAGTTTACGTATGCACACTTATTGTTAGGTATCCCCTATAGGGATATTTGTGATGCATTAGCTGTACACAATATATTAGTTCATATAGAGCTTATATTGTGTGTGTGGTATGTATATGTAATGACACAGTTCAACTTTGCTTTGGCTCTGCAAGGTAGGTAATGCCAAATGCTCTGTCATGGCAATTTTGAGCTGACCAAGGGTCCGTAAGCATCAGGTTATGTTGGCAGCTGAAATAAACTTCCTCGGACACGCAAAGCATCTGCCGGTTTACAGTTAGAGCCCTTTCCTCGGCAGCTGCACCAGTGCACGCAGTTCAGAGGAAGATGGGGAGCGGGGAGGAGGGATGTTCAAGTCTCATAGGTGTGGGACCCTGGTTAATCGTGTCAGCCACCGTCCACCACGTCAGAGGGAAGGCGGCTTGCTGGGACCCGTCTCCCCAGAGCGGTGCTGCTGGCAAAGCCATGTCCTGGTGACAGGGCCAGAGCCTAGCCGTGCCACTCCATGTGGAGATGCTCAGCCAGTGTCCAGGACCAGGCAGATGTTCAGGTAGCTGCCCCTTTTTGCCTTCAGCACATAGTAGAGAAGGGAAGTAGATTCAGAGAGTCCATCTCCCAGGAGCTGATGAGCAGGGAAGAAATGTCCTTTTCTGTCAGGGTTGCATGTAGCTGAAAGCAAGAACTTCTTGTGCTTCCCAGCGTCGAGGGTTACGTGCATGTTTCGACCCCCTTTGAAGTACGTGCAAACGTTCAAGCACTCACTGGACAAACAGTCTCAGCTTTTCATAGCTGGGATGCTCCTCAAGTGGGGGCACCAGGCCCCTGCATGCTGGAAGGGCCTTTGACACCCTGATCTGCTGCGGCTGCTGGTTTGCTCATCTGTACTCTGTCACAGCTCATTCTGGTGTAAAGTCCAGCTTGGGGCACTGAAGTAATTTGGGCTTTACACCAGTGCAAAGAAGGTGAGCGTTTGGGCTGGAGCCATTAAGTGTGCAAAGAGCTCTGCAACTGGGTTGACCAAAAGCTGCTCTGCTCTCCCCAGTGACCTTGGTTTGAACTGCTGCGTCCTCAGCCCGTGAGCAGCATCAGCAGGTCCCACCTGCAAGCACGGGGCTGAGGACCGCTGCTCTACCCCAGTGAAAGTGTCCTTCCCTCCAAGGGTGACACCACTGTTTAGTTTCTCCTCTTGCTTCAAGACATGGTTGTCGTCCCCCCGCTGACTGGCTGCGTGTTTCGGTTTTGTTCTTTTCTTGCAGGCCTGAAACAGCCGTTCAGCCTGAGACCGATACTACTTAAAGCAGTAGCCGGTAAGTGTCCCCCCATCGCTTGCTGCCCATTTTATATAGCTCCATCAGGCTAAAGGGGTTAGGTGGGCACAGCTTACGACACCCGTCTGCAGGCGGTACGTGTGGCTGTCCCATCTATCCACTGTGTCCATGGATTGAGAAACTGCAGAGCACGAGGGCTGAGCTGATGTCCTGAACCTCAGGTTGTGCTTGCACCAGA
The DNA here is from genome assembly GCF_018139145.2 of Gymnogyps californianus. Lineage (NCBI taxonomy): Eukaryota > Metazoa > Chordata > Aves > Accipitriformes > Cathartidae > Gymnogyps > Gymnogyps californianus. The sequence goes on from NC_059485.1 coordinate 19,157,874, forward strand.
AGTCCCAGTGGGCTTGGAGTCCCATTGCGTGCCTCTGCCTGCCTGGCTTGTTCCTGCCTGGATGCTGCCAGAGAGGAGGACTGAGGTTGAACCCATCTGCCTGCATTGCCCCACCACCACAGGGTTCCTGCCTCAGCCTTGTGTTTACGTGGTTTCCGTGGGTATGATCTGTTCACCAGTTTGAGACTCTCTTGGCACTGCCAAGACACAGCCTTGCACCTCTGTAAGAAATGCCGAACTGGCAGAGGCGTTGCTGGGCTCAAGGCTTTCTGCAGCCACTTGAACCAGCAATCGAGAAATGGTCTTCGCCATCATTATTGTCATCTGCCTTGAAGTGAAGCTGGCCCTGAGTTGACGCTTGCCTTCCTACCAGGGCACGGCCTGTCAGTGCTTACTCCTGCTCCTCCTCCTCCTCCCAGAGTCTCTGTCTACATCCCGCTCCTGCGATGTTCAGCCGGGTCTCATTCCCTTTTCCTTTCTGTTCCCTGACAGCTCCAGCTTCCACGGTGTGTGGCGGCAGCTTGCAGAACTAGTGTCATCGCAGCCTTCCCGGAGGAGACCTGGAGTGAACCAAGGGGTTTGGTGGGGTGGGATGGGATCGGGGCATCTTTAGGGGCGTACGTGGGTGAGGGGAACGCTTGACGTTGCAGTTCTGTTGCGGCTAAGGCAAAAAGCTTTCCCTGTGTTGAGGCCAGGTCAGGTACATTTGCTGTTTCTTGAGAATAAACGTCCCGTCTTGTTTGTACAGCTGCAGTCTTCATCTGACCAGACATTCACTGGCTGAAGACAGACTGCTCCACAGCAAGCCCTTCCCTGCTCCTCTCAGCAGCCGTAGCTTCCCACCCAGCTGGTGGCCCTGGTCAGCACCACGCGGCACTGAGGGAAAAGGCGATGCCTAAAAAGAGAAGGCAGCATCTCAAGAAACACCAAACGATCTGGCCTGGCCAGCCTTTTGAGCACATCAGCGCAGTAGTTGCCTGTCTCAGGCCATGCAGAATCCAAAGCTATCCCACGACCGGAGGACTGCTGGCATTTATAGCTGGCAGCTGCCTGGCTTGACCCTTCTGGCTAAAAGGAGACGGGGTTTGTGCAAACACTGGTGGAACCAGGGGGCTGGACGTGCTTCCCACTATCAGGGTCCAGCCCAAAGCTGTCACCTGCGCTTCAGCTCGTGTCTGTGAGCTGAGAGCAAAGCCAGAGAGTGCTGGGGCTGGGCGCTGGCGCACATCCTTCTTTAGAGCTTTTTTTCCCTGTTCAATGGCTTTCCAAAGCCCCCTCCCACGTGGCAGCACTTGGAAGTCCGAGGAGTTGGATGTGACCGGTGGTGCTGGGAGGCAGTGGGCAGAGGCTCGGTGGGGGAGAAGGGCCAATACAGCCGGTACAAATGCTCTGGGCTGCTGATCCGTCCCATCTAGCCTGCTAAACCCCATCCAGCGACTTTTTCAGTCCCTTGTTTTGCAATGTAAAGGCTGTCCCCAAAGCACTCTCACTTCTTCAGCCTGGATCTGCAGTGAGTATTTGATCTCCTCAGGCTTTTTGCCTTTGTGCCATGACCTGACAGAGGAGGGAGGAGAGCCTTCCCGAAGGCTGGTATGGCGACGCTCCTCCGGGATAGACTTGGAGGCCATAGTCTCTGCTTTGACCCCCTAGATCTCCTTGGCTTTTCTGGGCTGAGTTGCAAGTCCTGTGGGGGAGTCTTACCCTTACCACAGGTGGGTGGGGGGCGAGAAACCCCCCGCGACTGGGCTGAGACGGTCTGCCAGTTAAATATCCCTGCTGCTGGGCTGGCAGAGGTACACAAAGGAGCATTTTCTAACTGCTCCACACCCACTGTCCTTTCACTGGGACATGTGCCAGTGAGACCCCATGGGAAGCACAGCACCTATGGATGTAGTCTGCCAAGAAAAGAAAACAAAACAACTCGCAGCAGACCTCTCAGTTCATGACTGTTATAGGCAGCGACTGGGGAAGGAAGAAAGTTGAAGTGGATAAATAGTACGGATTTCCTCAGGATTTCATCTAGAGTGGATGCAGGTGAGCCGCATAAAGATGCCGAAAATAGCGTCCAGGCAGACAATAACCGCTCGCCCTCGAGAGGTGCCAGGACGGGAGCTCTTGGAGCAGGGGTGGGTTCGGCAGGAAGGACAGGTAAGGGCCACGCTCTCACCTGGGGCAGCAGATCCCTCCGGAGGGACAGCATCCCCCAGAACTGGGCTGCTTGGCTCGGGAGTGTCACTGGGTCCCATGGGACAGGGTCAGTCACACGCTTTTATTCCTTGTATTCTCTGATCCCAGCGCCGGTGGCTGTCAGGGTCACCCTGTGTTTGGTGCTGTCCTTCCGGGCAGGATGCCGGTGGTGTTCAAAGCCACCCGCCAGCCCTTTGCAGAAGGGGAAGGGGACAGGGGGAGGCTGCAGCTCGTCTTGACTCTGCCCCTGCGGTCTCCCCAGGCCCTGACATCTGATCCGAGGGGTGGGGAGCATCTCCCGGCCGGGTGCTGTAAGACCCCCCCTGAGAACCTCCCATCTTGGCCCCCCTGATGGGTACATCCCCCCTCACCCAGCAGTACATGCCTGGTGTCTTTTAGCCTGCAAGCAACAGGTCAGCAGCTCCAAAAGCACTTTGTTATAAGCAGCGAGGAGATCTCCAGAGTCGGGAGGGCAGCGCGTTAGACTCGCTTTGCAGCAGCAGCCTTAGAGGCAGCGCTCGCTAGTTGAGAGGTATCACTGCAATGTAGAGTAGCGATAAAAATGGAAAGGTCCTGTTAACTGCGGGGCGGGAGCTCAGAGATGTCTCTGTCGTGACAGCAGAGCAGATGTTTGGGGAGTGCTGCTCCCCACGCAGGCTCGGACTGCGCCGGGTCCTTCGCCCACACTGCCGAGGGATGTCGGTGCCCGCGCAGACACATGCTGGTGATTGCTGTGGGTGCTGGCTGGGGCGCAGCCCAGGATCCCACCGGCAGCACAGGCGCAGGCAGAGCCTGGCAGGCAGCACAGCAGCGTTGGCCGAGGGGGTTTGGTACAGCCCCGCTCTGCGAGGCTGAGCAATGCTTCTGGGATGCCGGGAGAGCTGCTGAGGCAGCCTGCAGCGATGGGTGCGTGCGTCTGCGTGTGCAGCAGAGTCAGCTTGTTCCTTGTACAAACCATTTGGAGTGAAACCAATAAACACTGAGCTCTCTGTGCCTGCGTTAGTCAGCGAGCTGAGCCTCATTGCGCGTCTCTTCTCTTTGCCTCTCTGAGTGCTGTCCCTGCTCCACGTGCCCAGTGGCAGCTCAGCCATGGCCACCCAACCAGCAGGACAGGGCACCCGCGGCCACGGCTGACCACCCAGAGACAATGCCCACAGCCACGGGGAGCCCTCCACACCCCTCGGTGCTGCAGTGCAGTGGTGAGCACCCGCCACCAGGCACCCACCCCGTGCAAGCTCATGGTGGTTGATATCACCGCAGCCACCGTCCTGGGTCATGCTGGGTCTGACCACATCCCTGCCTTCCCCCCAGCCCGGCGGTGCACAACCCACAGCGCCCAGTCCGGCCGCAGGGTGGGAGTGGTGGGGGGCCATGGTGCACCATGCTGGGCATGAACTTGGCCAAATAGCCCCAGGGGCTTTGCTGGAGAGAGCTGGAGCCAGTTCTGCCCCGGCTGGTCCCGCATGGGTCCCACCAGTGCCCCTCAGCTGCAGGGGCACCAACGGGTGCTCCTGCTTGTCCCCCATGCACTCAGGATCAGCCATCTCTGACCTCCTCCACTGGCTGCAAGTCCCACCCCGCAGTAAGACCCATCTACCGGAGTACAGGCTGGCCGTGCTCCAGCACCTGAACAAAGCGGCTTCCTCTGCTGAGGGTGTATTTTTGACACGAGAAAAACGTGCCCTAGTACAGCATCTGAGCCTTCCAGGTTTTTCCTGCCTTTAATAGGCCCAACCGGCAGAGCTTATTCAGAATACAGGTAGGAAATATATTCCGACAGTGAGGTACGTTTTCCTAATGAAGTCGTTAAAGGTTTTGCAGGGCTGTATACGCTTGTCCTGCTGAGCTCTGCCTTAGCAAAGCCAAGCCACGCCGTGCTCACCGTAGGTTGGAGAGCGTAGACGTGGCTGTGCCCAGGCCACCCAGCTGGCAGACACGGGGACACACACCCCCACCCCCACCCCACCCCCCGAAAGCGGTGAGAACTGCAGGTTTCCTCCTGGTGCCTCCTGGTGCCATGGCCCAGAGTTGCCCAGTGCTGCAGACCCACCTCCCGGGCAGACTGGACACAAAGGGAATTGAGGTACCAGCCATATGCTTTAGCACGGTGGCCACGAACGGGAGGTCCTGCCCTGTCACCCCTGCGCTGCTTCTGTCTGGGGGCCAGGTTCTCCCCCACCGGTCCCTGCTCGTTGCACGGGCAGCAGCCCCTTGCGGCGGCAGCTCCGCAGAGGCTCCCTTCATCTCGCGGCAGGACGTTTGGTCTTCTGTCCCCAAATCTCCCCTTGCTCTGCCTCCCCACAGGCTGGTGGGCTACGGTGTGGCTGGAGAAGGCACGGACGGGAGGAAGGAGCTTTCTGGGAGTCCAGGCTGCGCTCCCCACCAGAAGGACGGGAGCCTGGCAGTACAGAGCAGCAGTGGGTGAAGCGAGCACCAGGGCTGAGCACGCAGGGGAGGCGGAGGGTGCGGGGACCCGCCGCAGGCGTGACAGGGAGTCGCTCGAGTCTGATTGCGCCACGCGGATCCCAGCAAGGGATGAGTCAGGGCCCCTTCTGGGTAAGGGTGTTTCCTCTCCCCAACAGCTCCCCACCTCCCTTTGTAATTCCAGAGCCTCATGATTGCATAAATACAACGCCTCCAAAATGTGATCATTAAACTGAATAAACGCTGTCAGGAGGAATATTGGCTTTACTACCCTGTTGTTGAGCAGCCATGCAGAGCGCTCAGGCCCAGCAATCAGTTCTGTGTGCTCAGGGAGTTCGTTTTGCTCAAGTCCCGTGTGGGAACTGCCCCAGTGCTGCTTTGGGGACGCGCACGCTGCCGGAGTCTGCGCCGGAGTCTGTGGGAAAGCTCATACTGCCGAGGTCCCCCCTCCCTGGGGTGCAGATGCCCTCGCACTGTTTTGCACCCCAAGGAGCACTTGAGGGGCGTATCCTGCCCCTCGTGGCGCAGCCTCTCCTCCAGGAATAGCTGTGGATCCTGTGAAGATACCGGGGCTGCGGGAGCACAGGTCCCCCCAGCCCAGCCAGCAAGACCTGGGGGAAATGTGGCCCCTCTGGCAGAGCTCCCCGCCTTTGCTCTGAAGCACTGGTTTCCAGTTACAAGAGAGAGGAGGACACCAGACTGCTGAGTCACGAGCAGGAGCCTACATCCGGCCCAGCTGCGGGAGCTGTGGCTTTGTCAAATGGGTGTTTGGCACCGAGTCCAGCCCAGAGCAGGATCTCCGGGACGTCCTCCTCCCACTGAGTCCCCGTGTCTGGTGGAGCGGGGCAGTAACGACATGCATCTCCCCATGGGGAGATCCAGGGAAGGGGGACTGGGCAGCCCTATGAGCAGGTCCGGGGAAACAGGACCTGAGAGTTGATGGGGAGGAAGAGGAAGGCCAAGCCTGCCTCCTCTCTGTCGCCCAGGGAGTGGGGTCCCAGTGCAACTTGGGGGGCTTAAAGTTCCCCCTGGCCAGGTGTGCTGGGAGATGTGCAGCAGGTATTTGCTCTTCCCTCTACATCCAGACAGGCTGGGCACTGGATTCTGCACAGCAGAAACACAGCATTGGGACACAGCGGCTCATGGAAGCTGCAGGGACCAGTCCCATGGGAAAACCCTGCCGCTGCCACTGGGGCAGGCTGGGCACGGCCTCCCGGCACCACCATGCAGACCTCCAGCTCCTGGTTCAACCACTGAGGCTGGTGCAAGGAGAGACACAAAGTCCTCCAGCACAGTTGTGCTGCTAGTCCTGGCTGGGGAGTTCAGTGGGGTCAGGGGATGGATACACAACTGGTAAGCATCTGTCTGTTCATCCATCCATCCATTATCCACCCATCCATCCATCCATCCATCCGCCCACCCATCCATCCACCCATCCCACCCCGGGAGAACAGCTGGGAAGAGCCAGAGAAGGATTTTCTGGGACACGGGGATGAGTGAACTTATTTTGGGGATGGAGCCTCGTGAATGGCTCTCCCTCCTCCCCCTCCCCGTCCCGTCCCGCCCCGACCCACCCTCCCCGCTACGGCCCCGGCGGGCGGCGGTGCCGGCGCGTCCGTGGCAGCGAGCGGCGGTGAGTGCGTGGGGCGGCGGGGCCGTGCGAGCCCCCCCGGAGCGGTCCTGCTCTGTCCGCTCCGCCCGGGGACAGCCCGGCCCGGCGCGGGGGCTGCGCGGGGGCTGCGCGGCGGGCAGTGCTGGGGATGCGCAGGGGATGCGCGGGGGCTGCGCAGCGGGCGGTGCGGGGGATGCGCGGAGGATGCGCGGCGGTGTTGGGGGATGCGCGGGGGCTGCGCGGCGGGCGGTGCCGGGCAGATGCCGCTCCCGGCGGCCCGGGCTGAGCCCCGAAGCTCCGCTCCGGGCGCTTCGCGGAGCCCCGCCGGCAGCCGGGCCGCCTCCCCGGGCCTGACGGAGGCTTGGCCCCATCCCCGGCCCCATCCCCGGCCCTTCCCACCCCGCTCCGGCCGCGGCCGGGGCTCCCGCTGCCCTCCGCACCCCGGAGCGGGGGCAGGCGGCTGCCGGAGTCCCGTCCCGCTCCTGCCCTGCCAGTCTGTCCGGCTTTGGCGGGGGTTATTTTTTTTCCCTGCTGTTTTCTCCGATTTCTGGTGGGTTTCCTTCTGTCCAGGGGAAGCCCCTGGACAGGAGCTCCCCCGTGTGTTGTTCCTCCTTTCTGCTGCCTTTAACTGAAATGGGGAGAGACCGTGGAAATAGGGCACCTGTGGGGATGGGTTTGGCGGGGAGAAGCTGGTGCGGTTTCTTTTTCTTTGGAGGCTGGGCAGGAGCAAGAGCCTGCCAGAGCGGGGATGTTGCTAGTGATTTGGGGGATGAGCTGTGCCTGAAAGAGGACGGAGACCTTTTTGATAGTGACCATCTAACAGAAGAGAGAGCCGCGCCGGGGCTGGTCCTGTGCGCTGGAGGCATGAGGCATGTGTGCGCTTCTCCATCTTCCGTAGCCTGAGAGCAGATGAGTTTAAGGGCTGTCAGGCACAGCAAAAGGGGAAGGCGTTCCGAGGCAGAGTGGCTCAGGGTCATCTCTCCATCGGGGTCTGTTCTTTTGTGGCATCGCTGTCAGCTTCGTGCTTTGGAGTTATTGCAGTCTCCTCCTGTTTGGGAGGAGGCATCCGTGCACTGGCATTAGCTCAGGTGGCCGTGACAAATGGGAGCGTACTCGCTCGCAAGCCTGGGTGTTGATGTCCGTAGCTGCAAGTTGTGATGCTACGGTCTCACTGCAGCTGGCACTTCGCCTAAAAAGGACTGCAGGTATCCACCCACGCCGCAGTTACCCCTTTGGGCTGCTGTGATCATCAGCCGTGACTTTAAGCAGCTGGAGGGTTAGGTGTGCTTCTGATCCATCAGCCCTGCGTGGATGGGGCCCCGCAGCACAGGAAGGAGGCCGGCCTCCGGCATCCGTGCTGGTAAGCATTGCACGGGCTGGAAATCTCCGCGTGTCTGATCTGAGCTGGCCAAAGACTGCAAGGAGGTCCATCTAAGCTCAGCAGGTGATGGTACGGCTGTTCGTGGAAACATGTCTGGAAATGGGGAAAACAAATCTCACTTTTTTTCCAAGTGTCTTAAATTGTCAGTTCCTCCCCACTGCTTATTCTGCAGACTTACTCTGCATCTGCTGGAGCTGCAGCAGGGTTGGTCGGTGTGGTGGCCAGTGGAGCTGCTCTGCGATGCATGCGACAAGAACTCAGCCAAAGCCACCTGTCCTCTCTTTCCCCACCCTCACCTTGATGGAGAAGATGGTTACTATCATCTTTAGTGCCATTTTGTGTTAATTCCCGTGGAATAAATTGGACTCAGGGAAATAGCTATTAACACAGACACCGTACAACTTTCAATGTTCACACAAGTCTCTGGGTTTATGAACACTGAAAACTGCTGGCTTTGTCCCATGGCAGTCGCTGTTATGCGTCTTGATAAACCTCTGAAGAAACACAGGGAGGGAAAAGTATAGGGCTTTAAGGCTGTTAAATGTCACTGCTGTGTTTCTGTGTTTCCTGACAAGTTTTTTCTTCCCTCCCCCCCCGACTTTTAAAGGAGCTGAGCTGGGAAATCTCTTGTTCAGGCCATACTCAGTCTGATTTTTGCAGGATTGCTGCTTTGCTTTGCACACTAGAACTCCCCGAAGAAGTGTGCCTGCCTCTGCCAGTGCCTCTGCCAGTCAGCAACCAGGTCGGAGGCCTTGCATAGCTGTCCTGCAACAGCCAAGTGGTGGCAGCTTCCTTCTGTGCTCTATTTGTGGCTGTGAAAAGGAGAGGCCCTCCTCTCCTCTAGATTTGAACTGAAACAAAAATCCCAGCCTTCATCATGGGAGGTATCTGGCTGGTTGGATTGATGGTACTTTTGTACGCCTGGTTTCCCAAGGCTGCTGCTCAGAATCTCATAAAAAACCCCAGGGACCAGAAAACAGAGCATACCCTCTTGATTAATGAAGTAAATGCTGATAGCCCAGGAGAGGACACTTCTGAGTTTGTGGAGCTCTATCACACCAGCGGTCAAACAGCCCGCTTGGATGGCTACTATCTGGTCTTCTACAATGGCAATGGAAACCGAGCCTACAAAGTTTTAAACCTCCAGGGCAAAGTTACTAACGGCCAAGGGCTCTTTCTCGTTGGCTCCTCTTCTGTGAACCCTGCTATAGTTATTCCTAAGAACACTATCCAGAATGGTCCTGACGCAATTGCTCTCTATTATGGAAAAGGGAACTACAAGGAGGGCATGAGTGTCACAAGCTATGGACTAGTAGATGCCTTGGTCCATAAGACTAAGAAGACAGACAGAGCAGATACGCTGGTCAGGGTACTGACCCCTGGCAGAGATGCCTTCCTGGAGGACTCCACCTTCAGGACCATGGATGAGTCAATAGAAAGGTGCCGTGGGGCAGATTCTCAGTGGATCTTCCAAGTGGCCATGCCCACCCCAGGCACAGACAACCACTGCATCCTAACTTCTCAGCTGAACGCATCTGCTGTCCTGATCAGTGAGGTCCTTGCTGCCTCTTCTTCTGAAGAGTTCGAGTTCGTAGAGCTTCAGGGTCCCCACTCCACCATGCTGAGGGACATTGTTCTGGTGCTGATCGATGGTCGGACCAAAGACATTTATTTCACCATGGACGTTTACGGCAAAACCTCACTGGATGGGCTACTTCTGATCGGTCCAGCACAAAGCAAAACCCCAGGTAAGGACTGCATTTTGATGACTACCTCAGAGACGGGGGAGCGACCAGCCAAGCTTGGGGCTGGAGGATGATGTCATTTTTTATTGCTGTTTGGTGTTCTGAGAGATCAGTGAAAATGTGACACAGAACTCAGTGGCAGATAAAAAAGCAAATCAAATGTTAGAAATTATTGGAAAAGGAATTATGTAAAGCAAATTAAATATTAGAAGTCATTAGGAGAAGAGGAAAGAATGGAGGGCATCTTTTATGCCACTGTATAAATTCATGGTTTGCTTGTATCTTTAATTGTGTCTTGCGTGGTACAATACCTTAATCTTAAAAAGTATATATTAGAATTGGAGACATTCAGAGAAGGTCAGCTAGGGTGGATGGTGCTCTGGAAATGCTTCCACAGAAGAAATAACGAAGTACACCTAGAAAAGGGAAAGCTTAGGAGGGCCCTGACAGAGGTTTCAGAAATGTGAGTGGCCTGAAGAAAGTGGACAGGGATTGATTGCTTACCCTTTCCCCTGGTACAAGAACTAAAGGGCATCAAAAGAAGGTAGAAGGAGGTGGTGTCAGGACAAACAAGTGGAGGCGGTATGTCTCGCAGCGGTGGTAGACCTGCAGAGCTCCAGGTGAGGGATCTGGTGGAGGTCAGAAGACCACGTGTGCTTTTGCTGCTCGGGAGGACACGGTTCTGCTCCCAGCCCTGTGGCCAGCCTGCCGCGGGACCCTGACTGTGCCACGTGTCCTTGAAGTGTCCCCCTTCTCTATGCGTTACTTGGTGGTCATTCACAGCAGATACATACTCTTCTTGAAAAAGCACGAGGGCTTTTCTTCTGTTGTGCCATCTGCAAATGTAGGTCACATGTGTATCAGGCTGTGTGAAGCTGCAATCTAAACTTCCTCCCAACGTTCAAAATTTCTTCCAGGCCACCAGAGGAGGAAGAAATATCTTGTTATTTTGGGCACCTCAAAAGAAGATTTTGGCAGCTGGAGACACTGACTCTGCAAATGTCTTGTGTAATTCACTGACTCAGGGAGTATATTCATCCCTTACAAAATTGGTTCCCATAAAAATAAAAATACTTTTGCAACTAAAACTTTCTTTTTTAAAGCAGTTGAGCTCCTTTTTTTACAATTCAAACTGCTCCAAATACTCTCTCGCCAAAAGTAGAAGAGCTGATTGTCCACTTGGGCTCTGCTTTTCTCACCAGGAAAGGTGCTCTGCTCTTTCTTCTGGATGAGCTGGGGCTGTTAGCAGTCAACAGCTAAGGGGGCTCAAAGAAAGCAATGAGAAAGCACAACCAGTTTGCAGACTAAGCAGGAAATTTCTAAGGATTATGTTTAACTCTTCCTCAAGGCTCACTCAAGTCAAGAAGGTGACTGGAGATATGCTTTGGCATTTTTTTCCAATGAGGCTTTGTCAAGATGTGCAAGCATACTGCACACACATTTTTGTGGAAGGTTTTCCCCCAAAAAACACCCAATGACACTGTGTGATTACATTTTAATCATCTTAAAAGGATACTTTCGTAGTGACTCCATGCTGAGCACTCTGTGAGAAGTTGATTTAACCTGACCACTTCAGATTTGGGACAGGAGCTCTTAAAATGGCCCTGGCTGTTAGTCCTGTCTTTGTATGGCTTGTCTGCCTATCACTGCAGAGAACTTAAAGCTGTGAGAGCCCAGAGTGAAAGTCCTCCCTTGACAGATGCCCGTGTGAAAACTTTCAGTTGAATCATAGGATGGTTTGGGTTGAAGGAACCTTTAAAGATCATCTAGTTCCATCCCCCCTGCCGTGGGCAGGGACATCTTCCACTAGATCAGGTTGCTCAGAGCCCTGTCTAACCTAAGGTCGAACACGTCCAAGGATGGAGCATCCACAACTTCTACGGGCAACCTGTTCCAGTGTCTCACCACCCTCATCGTAAATCTTTTCTTCCTTATTCTTCTAATCTAGAGCTACCCTCTGTCAATTTAAAACCATTACCCCTCGTCCTATCAGTACAGGCTCTGGTAAAAAGTCTGTCCCCATCTTTCTCATAAGCCCCCTTTAAGCATTGAAAGGCTGCAAGAAGGTCTCCTCAGAGTCTTCTCTTCTCCACGCTGAACAACCCCAACTCTCTCGGCCTTTTGTCATGGGAGACATTCTTCCAGCCCTTGGATCATTTTCGTGGCCCTCCTCTGGACCCGCTCTAACAGGTCCATGTCTTTCTTGTGCTGGAGACCCCAGAGAGGGACGTAATACTCCAGGTGGGGTCTCACGAGAGTGGAGTAGAGGGGGAGAATCACCTCCCTCGACCTGCTGGCCACACTTCTTTTGATGCAGCCCAGGATACAATTGGCTTTCTGGGCTGCAAGTGCACATTGTCATGTCCGATTTTTCATCCACCAGTATCCTTCTCTGGAGGGCTACTCCCTATCCATTCATCACCCAGTCCGTACTGATACTGGGGATTGCCCCAACCCAGGTGTAGGACCTTGCACTGTGCCTTGTTGAACTTCATGAGGTTCACATGGGCCCACTCCTCCAGCCTGTCAAAGTCCCTCTGGATGACATCCCTTCCCTCAAGTGTATCAACTGCATCACTCAGCTCGGTGTCATCCACAAACTTGTTGAGGGTGCACTCACTGCCAATGTCATTAATGAAGATATTGAACCATATTGGTCCCAATACAGACCCCTGAGGGACATCACTTGTTACTGATCTCCCTTTGGGCCTCGATCTGTTGACTGCAACTCTTTGGATGCGGCCATCCAGCCAATTCCTTATCCATTGAATAGTCCATCCATCAAACCCATAACTCTTCAATTTAGAGACAAGGATGTTGTGTGGGACCGTGTCAAAGGCCTTGGAGAAGTCAAGACAGATGACGTCAGTTGCTCTTCTCTTATGCTTCAACGCAGTCGCTCCATTGTAGAAGGCCACCAGATTAGGCAGGCAGGGGAAAAATAGTCCCTTGGGCAGGGGTGCATCAGGGCTAAGGCACAGCGCTGTCCCTTAGCGTGCAGGGGCCCTGGTGGCACTTCTCAAGGAGTAACCACTTCTCCTCACCCTTCTGCTTCTCATGTGATTCCTCCTTTAACGTTTGTTCCCTGGAGCCATTTACGCAGGGAGAAGTATTGAAATATCAGCAGTCTGCTGCTTTTTAATGTCCTCAGCAGTTCCTGCTGGGTGCTGGGGAAGTAGCTTGTGAAGGGAATAGTAAATACGAGGAAGGAAATTGGGAAGCTCATGAAATTGGGAAACTCCACCACACCTCAACCTTAATTCTGTACGCTGGTATCTTGGGCCTTTGCTGAATGTAAGTGTGTATATACGTGTGTGTGTATGTGTAGAGTGTTTGTGTTTGTAAAAACCATGGACTGTTAAATGCTAGAATAAAATGTAAATTCTTAAATATTTTTATGTAGTATTAAAGTAACTGCTACCTGAAAGTGGATTTTGCAGATCTCTTTTAGAATTAAAAATTGACTTTACTGTAGACAAAGTCACATCAGCACTTGCTTTCCAGTTCCCCTGCTTATGCACGAATCAGCTCCTCTGTTCACAGAACCAAAATAGCAGGACGAACTCTGCTCAGATTTCCCCCTCCAGCCTCCTCCACGCTGTGGATCTGGCTGCGAATGGGGAAATTCAGGCTGAGCGAACGTGAGAAATGTTAGTGAGCAGAAAGATGGGGCAGCAGATGCCAAATTTTCAATTGCCAGACAACCCCAGCCACTTTCTGAGTTCCTGTGTCCTGCTCTCCAGGACCAAAGAGATGCTGGTTTCCTACATAGTGGGTATTGCTCATGTGTTGCTTACGTGCCATCGTTGTTCCTTTCCTTGCTGGTGTGCAGTGGATCTGCCGTTCCCAGAGAACATCACCCGTCCTGTCCTCAGAGGTGGCCCCAATGCCATTGCCCTCTACAGAGGCAACAGCAGCAGTTTTGACCTGGGGAAGGCACTGCCAGTGACCGGTCTGTTGGATGCCTTCGTGTACACAAGCAACGAGGAACCGAACCCTGAGCTGCTGGAAATCCTGACCCCTGGCAGACCTGCCTATGAGGAAAAGCGGTGAGAGGCTTCTCGCTGGGCAGGACTGGGAGGAGAGTTTGGCACCAGAGTCACCCTTGCCTGCTGGGGTCACCTCTGCCTTGTGCCCCAAACCCCATCAGGACGGGAAGACAAGTGCCACCTCCAGACCAGGGTCTCCTCATAGTGGTACTGAGTCCCAGCCTTTTTCCACCACCTGGTCTAAGTTTGTAGGTGTCCCCCTCTCCACAGTAGTCCTCGTGCAGCTGTACAGTTGCAGGATGAAGTACTTGAGGAGGAATTTTCTGACCAAATGATTGCTGGTTATTATTTTATAATTTTAATTATTTATTGTTTATAAAAGTGTAACAGTCCACATAATAAATTTTCCGGTACCACTTTCAACAAGAAAAGGTTTTTCTTAGGTTCAGGATGGAATTTCAGGTCAAAATGAGGGCGAGGGAGGGACTTCAGTATTGCTCACCTGACCCAAGAGGAAATACCTGCCCTGCTTCATCCAGACCATGGACTGGAAGCAGGGTTACTGTTCATTCTGGGTTGAGCCACTTTCTTTTTGGGGTTTGGGTTTCTTTTTTTCTTTGTGGGTTAAGGAAAACATTAGTAACCTCAGACTTTTGTGAGACATGAGAACTGTTTCCTTCACATTTGAGGCATGCTCTACTAACATGGACTAAGAGGACAACAGAGTGGGTAAAGGACAGTGGAGCAGGTGGAGGAGCAGAGGCAGTGAGGTGCCATGCACATGAAGATGGGGTGGGATGTGTAGAACCAGGCAATAAGCAAAAAAATCTGGGCAAGCTCTTGTCTGTGGTGTTGATGGCAAAGCACCAGACTTGACCTCTGTGTGTAACGGTCAACTAAATACCAATCATAGAATCATAGAATAACAGAATGGTCTGGGTTGGAAGGGACCTTAAAGATCATCTCGTTCCAACCCCCCTGCCATGGGCAGGGACACCTTCCACTAGACCAGGTTGCTCAAAGTCCCATCCAGCCTGGCCTTGAACACTTCAGGGATGGGGCATTCACAACCTCTCTGGGCAACCTGTTCCAGTGCCTCACCACCCTCACAGTGAAGAATTTCTTCCTTACATCTCGTCTAAATCTCCCCTCTTGCAGTTTAAGGCCATTACCCCTTGTCCTGTCACTACATGCCCTTGTAAAAAGTCCCTCTCCGGCTTTCTTGTAGGCCCCTTTAGGTACTGGAAGGCTGCTATAAGGTCTCCCCGGAGCCTTCTCTTCTCCAGGCTGAACAACCCCAACTCTCTTGGCCTGTCTTCACAGGAGAGGTGCTCCAGCCCTCTGATCATCTTCGTGGCCGTTCTCTGGTCTCGCCCCAACAGGTCCATGTCCTTCTTATGTTGGGGGCCCCAGAGCTGAACGCAGTACTCCAGCTGGGGTCTCACGAGAGCAGAGTAGAGGGGGAGAATCACCTCCCTCAACCTGCTGGCCTTGCTTCTTTTGAAGCAGCCCAGGATGTGATTGGCTTTCTGGGCTGCAAACGCACATTGCCGGCTCATATTCAGTTTTTCATGCACCAGTACCCCCAAGGCCTTCTCGGCAGGGCTGCTCTCAATCCACTCATTGCCCAGCCTGTATTTGTGCTTGGGATTGCCCGACCCATGTGCAGCACCTTGCACTTGGCCTTGCTGAACTTCATGAGGTTTGCACGGGCCCACCTCTCCAGCCTGTCCAGGTCCCTCTGGATGGCATCCCTTCCCTCCAGCGTGTCAACCGCACAACACAGCTTGGTGTCATCGGCAAACTTGCTGAGGGTGCACTCGGTCCCACTGTCCATGTCGCCGACAAAGATGTTAAGCAGCGCCAGTCCCAATACTGACCCTTGAGGAATGCCAATTGTCACTGGTCTCAGCTTGGACATCGAGCCATTGACCGCAACTCTTTGAGTGCGACCATCCAGCCAATTCCTTATCCACCAAGTGGTCCATCCGTCAAATCCATGTCTCTCCAATTTAGAGACAAGGATGTCGTGCGGGACACTGTCAAATGCTTTGCACAAGTCCAGGTAGATGATGTCAGTCGCTCTTCCCTTATCCACCAATGCTGTAACCCTGTCATAGAAGGCCACCAAATTTGTCAGGCACGATTTGCCCTTAGTGAAGCCATGCTGGCTGTCACCAATCACCTCCTTATTTTCCATGTGCCCTAGCACAGTTTCCAGAAGGATCTGGTCCATGATCTTGCCAGGCACAGAGGTGAGACTGACTGGCCTGTAGTTCTCCAGGTGTTCCTTTTTTCCGTTTTTAAAAATGGGGGTTATGTTTCCCCTTTTCCAGTCGGGGGGAACTTCACCGGACTGCCACAACTTCTCAAATATGATGGATAGTGGCTTAACCACTTCATCTGCCAGTTCCCTCAGGACCCACAGATGCATCTCATTAGGTCCCATGGACTTGTGTGCCTTCAGGTTCCTTAGATGGTCTCGAACCTGATCTTCTCCTACGGTGGGCAGTTCTTCATTCTCCCAGTCCCTGCCTTTGTCTTCTGAGACATGGGCAGTGTGGGTGGAGCACTTGCCGGTGAAGACTGAGGCAAAAAAGTCATTGAGTACCTCAGCCTTCTCCATGTCCTGGGTAACCAGGTCTCCCTTTTCCTTCCAGAGAGGGCCCACATTTCCCCTTGTCTTCCTTTTATCACCAAAGTACTTATAGAAGCTTTTCTTGTTGCCCCTGACATCCCTGGCCAGATTTAATTCTATCAGGGCTTTAGCTTTCCTAACCTGATCCCTGGCTGCTCAGACAATTTCTCTGTATTCCTCCCAGGCTACCTGTCCTTGCTTCCACCCTCTGTAGGCTTCCTTTTTGTGTTTGAGTTTGTCCAGGAGCTCCTTGTTCATCCACGCAGGCCTCCTGGAATGTTTGCCTGAGTTCCTCTTTGTTGGGATGCATTGCTCCTAAGCTTGGAAGAGGTGATCCTTGAATATTAACCAGCTTTCTTGGGCCCCTCTTCCTCCAGGGCTTTATCCTATGGTACTCTACCAAGCAGATCTCTGAAGAGGCCAAAATCTGCTCTTCTGAAGTCCAGGGTAGCGAGCTTGCTGTGCGCCCTCCTCGCTGCCCTAAGGATCTTGAACTCCACCATTTCATGGTCACTGAAGCCAAGGTTGCCCTTGAGCTTCACATTCCCCACCAGCCCCTCCTTGTTGGTGAGAACAAGGTTCAGCATAGCACCTCTCCTCATTGGCTCCTCTATCACTTGGAGAAGGAAGTTATCATCAACACATTCCAGGAACCTCCTGGATTGTTTATGCCCTGCTGTGTTGTCCAGGGTGGTTGAAGTCCCCCATGAGGACCAGGGCTTGTGAACATGAGGCTGCTCCTATCTGTCTATAGAGGGCCTCATCCACTTGGTCTTCCTGGTCAGGGGGCCCGTAGCAGACCCCCACTATAATGTCACCTGTCTCTGCCCTCCTTTTAATCCTGACCCACAGGCTCTCGGCTGGCTCCTCATCCATCCCCAGGTGGAGCTCTGTGCACTCCACTGGTCATTGACATAGAGGGCGACACCCCCTCCTCATCTCCCCTGCCTGTCCTTCCTAAAGAGCGTGTATCCTTCCATTCCAACACTCCAGTCACAGGAGCCATCCCCCCATGTCTTCATGATGCCAATGAGATCATAGCCCTGCAGACGTGCGCACGTCTCTAACTCCTCTTGTTTATTTCCCATGCCACATGCGTTTGCACGTTTGCAATGTCCTGGCTCTGTAGCTGGAGGAGATTCACCCTTTCTGGATGGGCCTGTGAAAAGACCTTTTGAGACTACAGTGGAGTCAACCGCATCAGGAAAGGGTGTAGTTTACTCCCATGACAGGGTCACCACTTATTCACAGCATATTCCTATTCCTTCCTTTGCTCGTCTTCTGCCCACTTGTGAAACAAAATCTGCACTTGTCCCATAAGGAGGTGGTCTCCTTCCCTGAGGAGCTCTGAGGAGCTCTTCTCTGTGCAGCTCCTCACAGTGGGGCTTCATAGAATCACAGAATCATAGAATAGTTTGGGTTGGAAGGGACCTTTAAAGGTCATCTAGTCCAACCCCCAATCATCCTCTTCGCCTTTGAGTTGAGGGCTCTTGCTCAGGCATTTCATCCTCAGGAGCTGCCTTTCCAGTTTCTCTAGCTGCACCCCATCATTCTTCCCAGTGGTCCCAGGCTGAGCCCGAGTGTGTCTGTACTATCTTGCCTGTCTTCAGATCAGTCAAAAAAGCAGCCAGTGCTAGAAGAGAAAGGGTTGGATGAAGCCCGTGCTCTTCTCTCTCAAGATTTAGTGAGCTCTTGGGCTTTTTTTTGAGACAAGGAGGTACTGATGAGGATGGGATATCTCCCCAAACCTTGTGAAGGGAGAAGACTATAAGTGCGTGGTTTCACCCTCTGGCGCAGGCAGGTGTGACTGGTGTGTGAAGAGCACTCAGGTCTCTGGCTGGCAGGTCATGTTTTCTTTCACTTACATGTCTGTCTCTTGCAGGCACCAGCTGGGACATGTGTCCATGAGCCAGTGCAATTGCTGCTCTGTGACCCGGGACTCCTTGTCCTACGTCCTCAGCAGGCCCACCCCTGGCAAGTTCAATGATTGCCCCAGCAAACGCTTCAGCCAGACTCTCTCCTTCTGCCTTCATGTAGCAGGTGGGTATTAGTTGTTTCTGCTCCTGTAGGCAGGACCTCCTAAGGACAAGAGCATGTGCACAAAGCCAGAGCTGTCCAGGAAGACCACCCAGAGTCGTGCTGGGTTGTGTGAACGTAACACCAAAGGAAACGCAACTAGGACAGCTGACAATTTTCTGCAATATTTTTCTTCATGGCAACCCATGCCAAGCTGAGCTTCTCCAGTCTTCATTCCCACACCCAACTGCTCAGGGTGAAGAGAAGCCTTTTCGGGCCCTCTGAGTGATAAGCAGGAGCTGAGCTGCACCCATCCCAGAATGAGCTGGATCCCATGACCACGGCTGCACTGGCTGGGTAACAGTTGGCTTTTTGTTTCTTAGATTGCCAGGAGTGGCTCCTGAAGTCAGAAGAGATTCTCATGACTCTGGTCCAGGCCCTCGATGGATCCTGCAGCTGTGGAGTCTCTGCTGCCTACTTCAAAGGTGAGCTGGGCAGGAGCAGGGCAGTCCAGGGACCACCGGTGGTTAATGCCCATTCACTTCTGATTTTCAGCCCTGTGTTCCCTGTTGCATTGCGTCCTCCTGGCTTGGATCCCAGCTAATTTGAACCTGGTGCTGATGACAGAAATGTCAAGTGTTAGGCAGAGCATGGGGCTGCTCTTCCATGTTCCACAGAGCGCTCCCATCTGCAGCTCCACCAACACACATCAGTGCTCATCTGCAGACCACCAGCTATTTTGTCCTTGAGCATTTGCAGTCAGACAGACGTGGCAAGAAGGTTGACATCTCAACTAGGAGTTTGTTGCCTACTTGACCTTATGATCCATATGAACTAAGCCAAGTTGCAGCAGAAACGCAAGTGGACTTACTGGTCTGCGTTGCTTTTCTGATATCCCTACTAGGTTAGTGCACGAGTGTGATGAGCACATGCAGACACATGAAGAGAAGACCCATGACTTTGCAGCCTGCGTTGTCAGCAACGTTACGTTTAGCTTATGTTTAGACACCCCCCAAAGAGACCGTACTGTTCGCTGTTGGGACTACAAGGCTTCAAAAGGGTGAAAACAGTATCTGGGTATGCTGTGTGACTTGGTCCCAGGGCACCCCTTGGCACAGGCAGAGCTCACAGCATTGTGTGGATGGTATGAGCTGCCCTGAGTCAGTCTGACCAGGAGGGCAGTGGTGGTAGAGATGAGCTGGTGAGCTCTGTGTCTCTTCCAGGAGAAAGTGGGTCTTTGGCGGCATGGGGAAACTGAGGCAGTTCTCTGCTTGCTTTTGCAGAGCCAAAGGCAGCCTGCCAGGACCTGGGGCTTGTGTTCACCACTCTGCTAACTGCTAAGTCAGAGGACCAGCTGAGCAGCCTGCTGCTAGCCTTCAAGACCTTCCTAGAGACGCCCAGACTTGTGAGTTTTGACAGAAGGAACATCACAGCAGAAAGCTCCTGCTTCAAGGATATTAATGTGCCAGACTTGCCTCCAGGTACCAGTCATCGTTCTTGCAGGTTGGGGGATACGATGTGTTTGAGGGTGGACATGTGGGTCTAGCTCTCCTAGAGGAGGGAGATGTCCCTCCCTCCATTTTCCCACCTCTGGCAAAGATCTCTTCCAATTCCATCGCATCCAATTACTAGAGCCCATATTGCTCATTATCTGGAATAACAGCAAGCTCTGTTGTTACAGCTGGTATTAGCCAGAGTATTGCCAGGCCTCTTCGAAGGAGTATAGAGCACACAGATGATAAAAAACTGAGCCAGCATCCTCAGTCCACTGCTGAATTTGGTCTCACCCCAGCAAAATAGTGTGCAATGTTGTGTTGTTTCCCTGGGGCTCTGTGCTTAGGCCCATATTTGTGACATTTTTGCTTTCCAAGGTGTCCCATCAGAGATACCAGAAGGGACTCAAGAGCCTTCTGTGCAAGTGGCCGAGCTACTCATCAACGAGGTGAACCCAGACAACCCAGGGGGAGGAGAGGATGCAGAGTACATCGAACTCTTCTACACTGGACGGACACGCTTTGACCTCCAGGGATACTGGTTGGTCCTCTACAACGGTAAAAATAGCCGGGCCTACCGGGTGTTGGACCTGTCTGGATACCACACAGATGAGCTGGGTTACTTCTTGGTGGGGAGCAGCACCATGAGCCCAGCACCCATGATCAGGCTGCCCCCCAACACCATCCAGAACGGGGCGGACGCTGTGGCTCTCTACTACGGCAACAGCACCCTCTATGCGGTGAACATGGCTGTGACTGCAGAGGGGCTGGTGGACGCTGTGGTGTACACATCCCGAATGCCGGAGAAGGCAGACCAGCTGGTCAAAGTGCTGGTACCAGGGCAGAGCATCCTGTACGAAAATGATTCTCACAGCACCGAGGATGAGTCTCTGAGCCGCTGCCACAGCCTGAGCACAAAACTCCAGAGCAGCTTCCAGGTGGGTTGATGGCAGATGTCCTTTCTCCATCCATAGTCACTGGGAGGGCAGGGGTCGTGTTTCAGTATGTCCGTTATTTGGGAGAGCGGGGCGTTCTGGTGAGCCACATCTGCCTCCTGCCATCTGCTGATGCTCCCACCAGCCCTCACCTCCCTGCCCCGTTCACCTGCCGTTGTTGGCCAGGTAACAGCTCCCTGCCCTGTGCAGCGTGGCTCAGAACCAGGAGATCCCTGAAGACAGCTCACGTGCCACCAACCCCAGAACGGGTGAGTCTGCTTTTGGGCAACGTCCTGGACTCTCAAGTTAGCCCAAGCCAGATGTGGAGCCACCTCTTCACCCCCATTTGTTTGGTGCCGCCTTCGGGATGTGTGGCACAGCACGTCACGTCCCTGAAACCCAGCTTCCTGCAGGGCCGATGTGTGAAGGACGTGCCTCGACCACGGGTGTGACTGATTTGTGTTAGTTCGTCTGAACTGTTCCTTTTTATTTCAAAATGTCTAGTTTCAGATAGTCGCCCTGAAGGAACATGACAGAGTATGTACGCTTGTCCTGCACAAAGCTGGGTAAGGGAGGGCTTTGCTGCTCCACTGCTGATGCCTGCTGGGATCAGGCCAGCGCAGAGGTGTGCTCACGTCCAAAACTGGGGCAATAAAACTGCTCTAGAAGCAGAAGAGGTCTGCTGGCAGGAGGGAGGTGCATTTGCAGTGGGAGAGGACCACAAGGAAGTGATGCTGTGGACTGGAGACACAAGTGTAGAAGTGGTCCCAACAGTAGGGAAAGAGAATTGTTCCTAGTCCCGAGGGTGGGAGTGAAGGCAGCGATGGGGATGCGTGGTGATGGGACCCTACAGTCAGGACAACCCATGAGCAGATGGTGGGAGTGAGGAGCAGCTGGTGTCAGGTAGAACCACCATGTCCTCTTCGGGCCTCACCAGGGAGCCGTAGGAGGCATGAACAAGAGGTAACGCCATGAGCAGCCGTCGCTCCACCTGAAGAAATGGGAGCAGCAGTGGTGGCAGCAGCTTTTATGTCTCCCCGCAGGTGACCATGGTGACACCACTGGGGGAGAACTTCTGCAGCAGCTCCTCGGCACCGGTTCCTCCTGCCGTCCGCATCAGCGAGCTGTGCCTGGCCGGCGGCACTACCCCCTACCGCTTTGTTGAGCTGGAGGGGAAGCCTGGCACCAGCCTCAGAGGGCTCAGCCTGGTCTTCTTCTTGGGGAAGGAGGGCAAGGCACGTGCCAGCATCCCACTGAGGGGCACTGTCGGAGCCACGGGGCTGTTCGTGTTTGCGCTGGATGGACGGCACGGGCATGGTGAGGCTGATGGCACAGACCTGGCATGTGGTCTGTCTTCAAAGAAATGGGCAGGTGGTTGAGTGGCTTTGAGGAAAGGGATGGAGGAGGGTGCATGGCATGGGGAACAGCTCTTCCTTGCCCTTCCTGTCCTTTATTCCTGTTTTTTCTCTCTTTGTTCTGCCTGGGCTGTTCCATCACGCTCCTGCTGAGAAGGTGCTTAATCCTCCTCCGTGCTTCTGCTGAGCTCCCCGTGCAGGGCAGAGGAACCAGGAGGACTGAAAGCTCCTCCTGCCGGTACCAAGACAAGGGGGCTTTCAGGAGAAGCAGGGTCCGCCAGGACTGTTGGGTTGTTCACTGATGCCATGTTCACTGATGCTCCCTGAGCCCTGCAGTGCTGCTGCCTCCTCCAGGTCCTGAGGTGGTGTTTCCTCGGCACATTCGTTTATGTTGATTTATTTTTTGTTCACTTTAAGTTCTGGCTGGGCTGCATGAAGAGGACTCTGCATCTCAGAGGAACCTTGAACTTTTTGGAAACCTGTGTTCACAGCAAGCAGTCGCTTCTTTACAGCTTTACTTGGCCTCAGTCACCACGATTATTTTGTCTCTCGTTTCTGTTCTTGGAGTTCTCCTCGTTACCAGCTTGTCCTGTCAGGCTCAAGGCTCAGCCTAACACTATCTAGATGTTCACCCCACCTATTCCCCTGGCATTTCCAGATGGGACAAACCTGACTTTCAAGGACATCTCTGCTGCTAGTGAAGGCTCCAGCACTATTGCTGTGTACAGCACCAGCTTGATTCCTGATGGCACGAAGGCAACATCAGAGAACTTGGTGGATGCCTTGGTTTACACATGTGAGCCCAGCACAGCTGGAGGACACTTGGACTTCCTTGGACCATCTTACGCTGTGCCCTGCAAGGATGACAGGTGAGGTCGCTTCTCTGGGAAAATGTCTTTGGGTTCCCTGCGCCCAGAGCCTCCGGCTGGCATGTCGCTGAGCTTGCTGCCTCGTCCTGCCTCCTGTACAGCTGAATGCGTTCACCAGCGCTGTGATGAAAAACAGAGAGGTGCGTAGCACATTGCAATGGAAAACGTTTCCCTGCCCTTGGCATAGGGAATTGAACTTTGTTCCTCCACTGCTCACTTCACTTGCTTCCCCCAAGGGATATGTATGGCATCACCTGAAGGAATGCAGCCTTTAGAGATAGCAGCCGTATATGCTTCTTTGCCAAACTTTTTCTTTAAAAAAAAACAGCAAACAAACCAAACAAAAAAGGATGTCCCTGTGAGCAGCGGAACAAAACAAAACCCGACATCCCTTTCGCTCCTAGGTGGACTCAACAACAAATAGGGCTGAGCCTTTCTCTTGGTGAGAATACTAGCAGAGTTCCTCCTGTCCACAAGACCACCTCTGTTAATTAAATCTGTCCTCCTCAAGTCCTCTGCTCCCCTGTCCCATGTGGTGTGACAGGAGGTTCTGCGTTCGTAGCCTCCCCTACAAGCACGCGTGCATAGAGTGCAGCCCCACGTGCATGGTTTTCCCGGGAAACTGAGATGTCCAGCTTCTGGCTGGCTGCAGCGTTGTGCTGAAACCTCACCAGGGTGGTTATTCACAAGGTCAGGGCAGTGGTCTGGTGGGAGAGCTCACATGGGCTGACTCCAGGCAGCCTCTGTCAGTCCATCCCTGAACGACAGCATCCAGAAAAGCTGGTTCCTCACGCCATGACCAAGTTTCTAAGCCCTGGTGTGGGGAGGGAAGCAACAGGCTAATGAAATGCGGGGGCAGATGTTGTGTAGCTTGGAAACCTCATTATCCTGGAGGACAAACTCTTAATTTTGGGAGGCTGGCTGTAATGAGGCAGCAATCTTACTCCTACAGAAGCTACTCAGACCAAATAGGTTTGCCTTGGCCAAGCGCAGGTCTTCTCCAACTGGTGGGGTTGGCTGGACCCATCTCTGTGATGGCTCTGTGAAAGCTGATTTCAGCTCCAGCTCCAGCAAACTCTCCATCATCCCCAGCAGCGTCAGGAACTGGGGACCAGGGGGGATTTGTGGTTGGAGGTGGGAAGAAAGGTATGTGACGTGTTGGTGAGCTCTGACTCCTCTTCTAGGGACAGGCCCGTGTCCCTGAGCCGTTGCGCCCACGGCAGTGCCAGCGCAGAACTGCAGTTTGCCGTCTCAGACCCTACCCCTGGTCTGCAGAACAGCTGTCCCCAGGACGCCTTCGCAGTGGATCTCCACCTCTGCTTCCTGACACCCAGTGAGTGGAGCTGGGTGCCCCCACTGGTGCGGGGTGGGAGGACTGGGACGAGGGGCTGACCCCAACTTCCCATGGCATGGGAGGGGCATGCTGCTGGGGACCCTGCTGTCTCCCAGCCGTGAAAGTGGACGTGCTGGGGGAGAGCTGGTACAGACACCCATGTGTTGATGTGATGCCGCCATCCCAAGAGGGCAGCCTCGCTCACAGCTTCAGCGTGTGCTCGTGTGAAGGTGGCCACGTATTTCATTGGAGACATCTCTGCTCAGGCAGGGCTGAGCCCTGCTCGGGATTTCTTTCTGCAGCGTTAGATTTGCAGCAATGGCAGGAAAGCCCCCCAGGTCTCTGGTGATGGCAGGGGCACGGTCAGGGAAAGTGCCAGCAAACCCTCCCGTCCCAGCCCATCCGCGGGAGCAAAGCAGCGTGGGTCAGTCCTGACTCCGGAGCCAGCAAGCAAAAGTACAGTGGGGTCTCCAGTCCCTGCAAAGGCCATGCTTGGATCAGCTTGGGGCAGTCAAGACCTGGGTAAAATGAAGCGGAGGTTCCTCCTCCTCCTCCAGCCTCCTGAGAGGGGCAGGCATTGGACCTCTCCCTCCTCTCCCAGCATGAGAGACCACGCTATACTGGACCGTGTGGTGGGACATGTGGGGCATGCCTCTTCCCCACTCCCCTGGGAGGCTGGTGAAGGAGTGAAGCTGGCGTACGTGGTGGTAGAAGGCCAGAAGTGAGGACTCGCCCTGCAGGAGGGGGGCAGAGGAGGATGGGATGCAGAGGAGGGTGGGATGCAGGCTCTGGAGGAGCTTTGCTCCTGAGCTCAGGCATGAAGCCAAGTGTTTTGGAAAGGGCACACAGCTGGGAGCTTATTAACAGCCCCGAGCTGCACCCAGAAAACCACGTCTCCTTTTCCTCTAGACTGTTCCACGTGGACCCTGCACCACAGGAGGATGCTGGAAAGCTTGGGAAGGGTTTTGGTGAGCTCCCTAGAGCAGAACTGCTCCTGCGGCGTCTCTGAGCTCTACCTGCAAGGTTGGTGCCCTGCTCCGCTCACCCGGTTTGCAGTGCCCTCCTCCCTCACCCACCCACAGCTGCTCGCCATCAGGATGGTCCCTTCTCAAGCCCAGCTTGCAGGCTTGCACTCGAGTGAGGGGAACTGGAGGAGACGTGGTGGGTACATGGGATTTCAGCGAGGAGAGCAGGAGAGAGCCTGACACAGGCTGCTTACTAGAGGAAGGGCAAGCTAGAGGGACTGTGAGGAATGGGAGTCTCTGATGGTGCCTTGAGATGTCTGCCAGACAAACTGAATATCCTAAACCCGCAAAGCAAAAAGCCGTTTGCACTCTAGAGGACTCCGGTTCTCAACTCTTTCTCTATCAGACTCCTTCAGTGGCCTATACTTATTCGAAGTACCTGGACCAAGAACTCACTTCTGGAAGTCTTAGGGACCTACAGCTTTTGAGGGATGGGAAGAAATGTTTCCTATTTTTTGGCTGATTTTGTAAGGAAATGAAGGCTTTGCAGTCATGCTTTGTCTCCATTGCCCAAACACCTTTTTGAGCCTTTGAACAATTTCAGACAACTCTCACCAATGGGTAGAGATGGTGAAGTTACCAAGTGTAGTACAAAGTATTCTGCTGGGTTGGGAGGACAACTCCAAGTCCCTTTTGTCACCAAAAGAAAGGTTGAGCATGTGCTCAAGTTACCTGCGATACAGCATGGCGGCGTGATTTCAGAGAGGTGGCGAGAAGAGGGTGAAGAGCATGGGAGCAGGAGGGTGTTACTGGAGCAGGGCATGGGAGCAACGTGTTCCTGAACAGCTGGAGGGTTTCCGACCACCCAAGATCCACTGTTGTTCCTCCACAGAGCTGAACCTGACGTGCGTGGGCTCCCTGGTGAAGATCTGGGGCCAGGTGTGGGCTCGGCAGCCGGAGCAGCAGCAGTCCATCGAGACCTGGCGCCAGGGCTTCCTGGCCAGCCCCCACCCCATCTCCGTGGATGGGAGAGTGTTGAAAACCAGTTCTGAGTGCATCACCCCAAAAAATGCACTGTCTGTGTTGCACAGCGGTGGTGAGTAGGAGGCAAAGCTAAGCACAGCGAGCGGGGCTGGGGCCAGGGACCAAGTCTCTGTGTGAGAGCAGCAATGCAGGGCAAGCCACCAGGGACCTCTGGTGATGCTTCCCAAACACAGCTGCCTTCTAGAAACTGGTGGGTCATTACGAGAGAGGCAACAACAGTCAGTTCCTCCGGTGTGATGGGGTAGTCAGCCTTATCATGCCAATACCACTGGAAGTTTGGGTGTCTAAATCTTCTCGTGAGACTGGGCTTCACCAGGGACCCCCTTGCTTTTGGAGCTGTTGGACACACAGCCCAGAAGCCCTGAAGCTCAATTGCTCGGAGCAGCAGCTGGCACCCAGACTGGAGCTGGCCAGAGCCGGCACATGACGGGGGGTGCAGCCAGGGTGGGTAGAAGAGTGGCTCTCCAGGTCAGGAGGCTGGGACAGCCCAACCTGTTGTTGCCCAGAGAAGTTGTGGGTGTCCCATTGTTGGAAGTGTTCAAGGTCAGGTTGGAGAGGTCTTTGAGCAACCTGATCTAATGAAAGATGTCCCTGCCCACAGCAGGGGGTTGGACTAGATGATCTTTAAGGGTCCCTTCCAACCCAACCCAACCCAACCCAACCCATTCTGTGACTCTCTGATTCCATGGCCTCCTGGTGGCACCCTGTGCTGGGAAAGGTCATGACTACAATGTTCTGTCTTTGCCTTTGCACCCTCAGCTTCCTTCCAGGGCTGGGAAATCGCCCTGTTTGTCATGGGATCTCTCCTGCTCGTGTTCTTGTTGATCGGCCTGGCATTTTACTTCATCAAAAGGTGAGAAACCACCTTCCCATCTGCCTTGCATCTCTCACCCTCTCCTTCGCCAGTGCTTCCTCTCTAATCGCTGCGCAGGGACGTGCTCTTTCACTCGGGTGAACACCTACATTCAGATGCTGCATCCAAACACTCCAATACGTTGCTCCTAATTTTTGCAGCAAAGCCCCTTTGCTTTTGATGTGGCAGACTGTAGGTTCTGCAGGATGTTAAGATAGCCACCAATAAAACCATGGATAATGCTAGGCATGTCAGCGGGCACAGTGTAAAGGCCATCAGTCTTACAGCATGCTGTGGTGGGAGAGGAAAAAGCTGAAGGCTCGTGGCACGCAAGGGGCAGTGAGAGATGATGCTTTGGCCACAGGGAAGAACTCTGCCTTAGAGCGGGGTGGAAGCAATGGACAGTTCAGGAGTACCTTGATGGGAAACAGCTTTCACATTATAACGTGACACCACTTTAAATAATTACTTGGCGTTCCCTAACGTCAGCAGGCAAACAGCAGCTTAACACTCAGGCTGTATGTTTGTCTGAAATAAATGCTACAGTGGATGGTTTATTTAACCAGCCCAGGTGATTTATTTCCATTAATTTTTACTGATCTTCTTTCATCATTGGATAGGGGGCTGATGTGCAAGAGTTAGAAACGAGGAAAGTTCTTAAAATACATTTGGGAAATAGAAAACTCAGTATGTATTTCTTAAAGGAATTTAAAATATACTGTAAGTCAGATTTAGGGAAGCTCTTTCAGAAACCAGGGTGGTTTTAAGTTGATATACATGTGCCAGGTGATCGCAGGTGTTCTGCTCCTGGTTTTCCCCAAAACATTAACAGAGACCTTAGGAAACTGTGCCTGCTGAAGGCTGGTCATCCAGCCTCTTCATTTCAGGTGCAAAGCTGAGATGCAGATTAGCTGCCTTGTGCAAAAGAGCGGAGTGACTGATCTTGCATTTTTCTTTGTCTGTTGCTTTTCAGACATCCCCAAAATTACACCAACATCGAAATGAATGACCGCGGGGAGATTGCAGCAGACTTCTAATGCTCCCGGGCACAGCTGCAGCGGCAGGGTCTAACAGCACTGGGGCCAGGCATGTGTCTCTGTGGGGGGCAGACTGGTTGTCCAGCTCCCCCATCCACCGGGGTTGCTGCAAGGACCTGCAAAATGCCCAGGTGTATATATACATATATATATATATGTGTGTGTATACAACTCTGTGTGTGTGTATGTATGTATGTATGTGTGTGTGTATACAAATACCTGAATTATTTTTACACTTCTAAATTTTGACCTCAGACTCAAGGAGTTCAAAGAAACAGACTGGGGACGACTTCTGCTAGGCACAGTTTGTGCTAAGTATGATGACTAGAAAGAAAGAAGCCTGCTTGGCTGATGCAGAGGAAGGACATGCTCTGTCTCCTCTCGAGATCCACTGCTGGGTGATGAACCAAGGCCACCCCCCAGCAGACCTTTCCACCCAGCAGGCAAGTCCAGTTTCTAGTCCCTCTGGACTCCACTGCTGCAGTGAAAGTACATCAGCCCCACTCGAGCCCTTCTCGTCCGGGCAAGGGGGTTCTCAGCATCGTGCCCCTCTCTGCTTGAGCAGCTCTGTACCACCAGCAGCCTGCACTAGGGAGAGCCCTCGCTGCTGGGGACCACAACCAGGAGGCAGTCCTGCCCAGAAAAAGGGGTTAGAGGAGAGGCGAATACCCAGCTCATGCCCAGCTGCAACTCTTACTTGTTTGGTCCTGCCCGTATCCTGGCCAGACAGTGGGCAGGAGCAGTGCCAGACTCCAGATCTGCTGAGAATTTGGAGTGAGGAAGGTGACCTAGGTGGAATCTGCTCAGTAAAAGATTGTTTCTTACACAAGTGTGATGTATCCCTAACGGTGCAGCGGCTGATGCCAGGCCTCCGGTTGCATCCTTCTTGTGTGGAGCAACGGTCTCACCTCATGGGTTTGAGCACCCTGTGCAGCTCTGCGCATGGTGGCAGGGCCCAAGACAGATCTAGCCTGCTCGCTGGTGGGGCGAGGGATAGGTAAAATGAAGAAAGAGATCCCACACTGTTTCTGAACCATGGTGTACATAGATTTTTACTGAACAAGGCTCTGCAGAGGGAGGGCACGAAGCATTTCTGTGATTGATCATTACGGCACTGACCCTCATGAGAGGAAGCCTCACATTTTCTTTGAGATCCACCTCCCCGCTGTGTCTCTCTTAGTTGCATCTTCTACTTGCAGGCAGCCTGCCTGCGCTGCTGAAGTCCATGGGCCACCAGGCAGCTCCAGCACCAGCCGGGATGGGCAGCACGGGAGAAGTGAGGCCTCAGCTTTCCATTGCCCTGCCTCTTGTGCCGGGCAGCCCCTTTCAGTCAACAGGGCTGACAACATCAGGCACCAGTGACATTCTCTGCTGGGTGCCCCACATAATCCTTAGGCAGCTGCCATAGCCTCTGAGAGGTGGTTCTTCTTCACGGCTTCATCCTGCCGTCAGCGCAGCAGTGCTAGAGCACGCTGGCGTCACGTGAGGTCAGATGAGCTCCATCTTGAACTGGCTGAAGTTTGGCACGGTGGGCGAGGGTTCGGCCATACTGCTGAAGGGGACGCAGGGCTGGTTCGCTGGCACGGTGCCGTGGCTCACGGTGGAGCTGAGCTGCTGCAGCGTCATCAGCACCTCCTGCTGCAGCCGCTGCTGGTGCTCCTGCTGGCGCTCCAGGCGGCATTGCCTCTCCAGCACTGCGTGCAGGGCCTGGCTCAGCTTCTGGATCTCCGTCTGTACAGCATCCAGCTTTTCAGCAATGGCATGGGAGCTGGGAGCAGGGGGAAGCACTGGTCCACCCCAAGCAAGGTTTTGATTTCCAGGACTCACGGGGTGCGGCAGGGCAGTCTGAGTGCTGGCGTCTTTGACCTGGAGTAGAGAAGGGAAGGTGAAACATTATCAGCTGCTCCTTGAATGGCGTTTAGCAAGAGAAATATTTATTCTGCACTTAGCTCCAAGGCATGAGAGAAAGCAGACCTCTAGACCTCACCACGCTCTGAGCTGCACTACATCCCCACCCAGCCCCTATGCCGCTGCTCCACAGGAACTCCACGGTGCCCTGCATGCTGTCAGCACGTGCTTAGCCGTCCGGTGGTGGATGCTGCTAGACGGCAGCCAGGCTGCCTGTGCTGATGCTAGGCCTGTGTTTGCTCTCTGCAGGGACAGAAATAGCATATCCTGGGTTTTTCTTTCCAGTCTCTCCATTTCTTGTATTGCACCCTGAAGCAAAGGGTTGTTCTGCCCCCTGAGAGGGATCATGTGCTGGTTTTGAACCCCAGGGGAGCCTTTCTCCTGGAAAGGGTGTTGAACAACCTGTGTCCTCTCAAGCAGCTGGCAAGGGCTCTTGACAAACACCTGAGTGGGCTGGAGAAGGCATTTGCTGTGTCTGAGCAGAGACAGGGCCGTGGATGAAGGCTCAGCCTGACTCACAATTGTGTTTTGTACCCAGGATGCCATGAGAAAGGCAGGTGCCAGCGTCCTGCCATCCTGTGGGGCAACAGCATTGCCTGTCAGTGAAGCCTCCGGAGGTTGGAGCCTGCTCTGAAGGGGTGAACCTTGAGCACTGGGACAGCCCCATGGCCACACTGCCCTGCTGGCAGTCTACCCAGGGCTGGTCCTGGGACTGCTGGGTCACTTACTTACGTTTGCCCCATGGCTCGCCACGGCTGTCAGCAGAGCTGGGCTTGGCCATGGGGCTGGCCAGCCGGCTGCATGCTCACCATGGTGGGCAGGGTGGCCGCAGGGACAAGGACCTGCCGGGACAACGCATGCATGGCCACAGCCTGGGGGTCTCGTGGCGTGGCGAGGCAGGGGCATATGCGTTAGGGATTATGGCAGCTGGATGGGTCCCAGAGGGCAGCCGTCCTGGCTGTGTCACCCTGTCCTGGCCTGCCACAGCCCTTCATCTCCTGGTGCGGCACCAAGCCACTCAGCTGCTGGTGTCCTCGTGGTGGCTTGGGGAACCTCCTGAGCTGGTACTGAAACCAAGCCTTAAAGAGGGGGTCTGTGAGCTGCAGCTTGGAGGCCAATGCTGGCAGAAACTGGCATCGCCGTGGCCAGCATCGCCCAAGGGCAGCAGTGAGTGCTGGCTGCAGGCGGGTGGGCAGCACGCCCCATGGCCCCAGCGGACAGAAGGGCTTCCCAGACAAGCTCACCAAGTGCCAGGGTTGAGCATCGCTCGAGAGTGCAGCTAGCAGAGGCTGGGGGGGCATTTCAGGAGCCTTTCATCCCCAATAGCCTGCCCCACCTGCATGGTTTAGATGCAGCAGGGTGCTGTGCAGGGCCGTTCCAGCAGGCAGCACCGCACCGGCTCCTGGCCAGAGCAGATGGGCTCTCCCATCCCGCCGTGCTGCCTGGCGTCCTACCTTTTTCTGCAGGAGAATAGCCCTGTCCACAATCTTCTTCTTCACCATCAGGGCTGGGTTCCTGGCAGGGGGTGCGACCAGCCGCCCTCGGCTGGGCAGGGGCTGTGGGGGGGTGGCTGGGCCCCCCAGAGTGGGGCAGCTCCCTGGAGCTGAGGGGGTGCCTGTGGAGCCGTCATCGCCTGCAAGGGACAGCAAGAGAAATGCCTCGAAAGGAGGCCCTTAGGGGCTCCCCGGCAGCGGATGGGGAGCTCTTTCCCCGGCCCAGCACTGCCGGGGGTGGCCATGGTGGCAACTCCCCGCGGGGAGCCAGGCCTTACCGTTCCCGGGGGGCAGTCCCACGGGCAGGGCCTCCTCGAGCTGCCCGCCGTCCTTGCAGAGTGAGGCCACGCTAACGATCTGGATGCCCTCCTTGGTGTCTTGGCCCCCAGCGGGGCAGGGCACCCGGCTGCCCGTGGGGCCCCCGCTGGGCATTGCGGGGGGCCGGGTACCCGGAGGCTTGGGTGGCTCAGCCTCGCGCCCCCGCAGTGGGGGCCAGGGCTGGTCCCCGTCCCAGCCAGCTTCCGCCAACCCCGGCTCCACACTTTTCCGCTTGAGGAAGAGGTACACGGCCTGCGGCGTCACGCGGATGTCGTCCAGCTCCAGCACCTTCTTGATCTTGCGGAAGCTCAGCCCTGCCCTGCGCAGCTCCACAATCCTCCTCTTGGCGTGGTCGTCCAGCCGGCCCATTGCTCCCGGCACCCCTCCTGCGCCCGGCACCTACATCCCTGGAGCGCAGCCGCTGCGGGGACACCGGCAGCCCCCCAGGCAGCACTGAGCCCCGTGATGGTGCTCGGGCTCTGCTAGTGCCCTGCCGCCAGGCTGCCAGCCCCGGCCATGCGTCCACACAGCGCCATCCCCACCTTCCAGCAGTGACCTGGTTCCCAGCCGGAGAGGAGGAAGGAGGCAGCTCTTCCCACCAGGGCGACTAGGGACGGCCCAAAACCTGTCCTGCACTCACACGGAGCCCCCTCAGAGCAGTGGGTCCAGCCTGGTCCCCCGGTCCGCCAAGGGCACAGAAGATGGTAACGGGCTTGGCTTTGCCCTGTGTCCCAAACTGGACATCGATTCCCCACTGCCAGCAGCCCAGTGAGGAATCAGGAGTGGTCAGGATCCCGAGCAGCAGCTCAGTATCCCAGGAAGCTCGGTGCGAGCAAGCGGCAGTTCATCGCACGAGGCTGGCAGGTCCTCGCCGGAGCCTCACGTCTCCTTGGTAGCCTGGAAGGTTACGGCGAGCAGAACTGGGGATGTCCACGTTGACAACTACTGCGTGGAAACTGTTGGTGCTGCAGAGCCTGCCCTTCGGGTCTGGAGCCAACACTGTCCCGTACCTTTGGGAGAAGCAAAAGCAACCATTTATATACCAGTTGTAAAGAAGGCACAACTATAAACATAATGACTGTACCTCCTGTGCTTCCCCTTTCTCCCCACGCGCACAGCCTTGGCTGGTGGTGTCAGTCAGGGGACGGTGGCTCAGGACGTGGTCACACTCGCTGTGCATGCGCGGGTGGTGTAGCAGGGACTGCGCTGCTGGTATGGCCCCTGCACGCGTGTCTCCTCTGGGTCACACCCCGCAGCAAAGCAATGTGGCGGGACCAGCCCCTTCCCTTGCTGCAGGCATCACGGTGGGGCCAGGTCAGGATGGACAGTGCTTGGAGTTGTGTATCTGTGTCGTGGTTTAACCCCAGCCAGCAACTCAGCACCACGCGGCCGCTTCCCCCGCCCCCCTCCCAGTGGGGTGGAGAGGAGGGGAAAAAAGTAAAACTCGTGGATTGAAATAAGAACAGTTTAATAACTAAAGTAAAATAAAATACACTAATAACTAATATAATAATAATAATTGTAATGAAAAGGAATATAACAAAAAAAAAGAAATAACACCCAAGAAAAGACAAGCGATGCACAATGCAGTTGCTCACCACCCGCTGACCGATGCCCGAGCAGCGATCCGCCCCTCCCAGCCGACTTCCCCCTGTTTATATACTGGGCATGACGTTCCATGGTATGGAATAGCCCTTTGGCTAGTTGGGGTCAGCTGCCCCGGCTCTGCTCCCTCCCAGCTCCTTGCACACCTGCTTGCTGGCAGAGCATGGGAAACTGAAAAATCCTTAAGATAAGCGCTACTTAGCAACAACTAAAACATTGGAGTGTTATCAACAGTATTCTCACACTAAATCCAAAACACAGCACTGTACCAGCTACTAAGAAGAAAACTAACTCTATCCCAGCTGAAACCAGGACAATATGTGTGTATATACACTTACACCTACATGGGGATATACTTACACATGTGTATACACACACACGTATGTGTGTATACAAATATGGTGGAGGGTGTTTTCCACTTCCTATCAGCTTCCTTCATCTGCAGGCGTTTCTTGGACACTCAGTGCTGCAACTGCTGCCTAAAGGACATACTTTTGAGTTTCGCCTCACCAAAATAAACAGCCTCCAAGAATTCCCATAAGACAGCAAAACACTTTTCAGATTAGCCATGTATAATAGAGGCTACCTCAAATGGTTGCTGCCAAGCAGATGTGAGACAGGAACCTTTTCCAAACCCCAGGCACATGTGGATCTTAAAAAGGACAATAATGTGTTTTGTTGGCCAAGGAGGCACAGAGACTGTTGTACATCAGCAGCAGAAAGCCACAGGGAGAAATGGAGCCACTTAATTCGACACAGGAGTTGTGCCCCTCTGTGCTTTACTTCTTCCATGGCAAAAGGGAGAGACATTAACTCCAGAAATGTAGATTGTACTTTGATCCAGATCCGTTTACATCTAAAGGCCACCCCATGCCCTGCTATGGGCATTAGGGACCTTGTAGATAAAAGCTGGGGGAGGATATACAGGAAAGCAGACATCCCTGGATGCAGACACTGAGGAAAAGGTCAGAAATACCCAACTTCTCCATGCCAAGGGGAGATGACACAAGGAAACCACCACCTTGAGCTTCCTGTGGCTGCAGGTATAGCAAGATACTCTGCCCTCCTCCCAGAGTGTTTCAAGACATGGCCAGAGGACACTAGAGCAAAAGCAAAGCAGTGTAGCTATCTGAACAGCCGGTGACAGAAATGTAAAGTTTACGTAAATGCCAGGAAAGCCAGCGCCCCACACCTGCAGCCTTCATCCAGCCTCCGCACGGGAGGCGAGATGATGAGAGCCCCTTGGAGATGCGCTGACTCCACGCAGCATCTCCCCCAGCTCCCTCTTCACTGAGGACGTGGCTCACTTTGTACCATCCTCAGGTCCAAACTCTTTCCTTGTTCACCTGCTCATCCCCTCCGACCTTCCCCAGCCCTCCGCAGAGCTCCCGCCACCCTGCCTTCCTGGGCTTGGGGACAGCTTGGGGACAGGGAGGCACAGACCATCCCTGCCCCGCCAACCCCATGTCAGCTCGGCATTCCCAATGCAGGGTGTTCCCCTGCAGCCCCCATTTGCTGGAGGGGCAGCGGGATAAGGAGTTTGGCCAGGATGGCTCCTCGCTGCAGTGCATGGCTCCACGGGATGGCTCCACGCCAGCAGTGTGTGGCCGCAGGCGGCAGCTCTGTGGAGATACCATCAGCGCGCCGGGGCTCAAGGCTAGCTTCATCCAGGCTCCTTACGCTTCAAGAACAGTACTTCCCTCTGCAGCAGGGTTTTTTAAAAATATGTATTTACTGATCAGAGATAGACCAAGACCTGGAAACCCATTTCAGAGAAGACGCTGAAAAGCAGGCTGTGGGTCAAAGTCCAGCTGGCAAGCAGGAGGTGAGTGCAGGCAGGAGGGCAGGGCAAAATCCGGCTCAGATCCTGCTCACTTACACCATGAGGGCGTACAAAGCGCACAGCAGCTACTCTCTACCCTGTCGGGTAGGAGAAAAGGGTTGCCAGTGAAAGCAACAGGTCACCCCTCCAGACAATACAGTATTCCAGCTATTTCCTCCAAGATCACAACAGTCAGCCTCTCTGACAGCTCGGGTCTGGCTCCATCTCTAGTTATGCCTTTATTTATCCAGGTCCTGGTGCGAACTTGCAGTTTGCCTGTACGAAACGTGCTCCCCATTTCCACAGCTGAGTCCATCACCTTCTCCTCTTTCTCGCTCTCCAGAGGGGATTTTCCCAATGGAGCTGCAGCCTGTGTCACGCAGGCAGCTTATGCAACACAGTTGCTCAAGTTACACATTCAGGGAGATGAGACCTTTACACTCACCTGGCCTACAAGATGTTCGTTACTCTCCAATAATTTTTCCACAAGGAAGAAAAAAAATCAATCCAAGGAGAGGGAAAGATTCAGGGATTTTCCTAGACCTGTGATTTTGCATAGGGGATGGAATTCCCTTCACTTCTCAGGGCCAGGCTGGGGGTGACATGGTTCCTCTGAAGGTTTCTTACGCCACTCAGGAGAAGTCAATTCAAGTGGTGGCTTTGCAGGGGGACAGGGAAAGGCAGCGCATCAGTGGAAGCAAATTCACAGCACTGCAACGGTGTGAGCTTACTCTCTGCCTTTACCCCTTTTCATTTCTGTGGATATAGGGAAAACAGAAAGGTTTCATCTCCTCCAGAAAGTCCCTGGAACAACCTCCTCTGGGCTGACTCAGCCCTTGCTATTTCTAAAATAGGGCAGCACCACAAAGTCTGCTTGGCTTGGAGGTTTCCATACAAAGCACAGGCGCTGTGAGCTGCCTGTGGGCACCAGAAGCCCGTGTTCTGAAATGGCGGCTTGCCTCCACCTACCTGGCTATGGCGTTGTGCACCAGCCACAGCCGCAAGTCATTTATGCAAGCCCGATTCTGCAGTTGTGCCTGTGTGGACACAACGTTGTTCCCCTGCGAGCTATGACAGCTTCAGTGTGATTCCTCACGGGTCTGCAAGCGTCCTTCCCCCACCCACACCCCTTGTTTTGCAGCGGGATGCACACTCGCAGGGGGAAGACGCGGTGACTGGAACACTCGGCTTACAGCTACAGCCGGAGAGGGCTGTCACGCAGCACCACAGGCTCCAAGTTTTGCCCTTCGGTGGGTTGGCTTTCGAGACCTTACCCAGCCAGTTGGACATAGACATTTTTGTGAGCAGCTGCATGTTTTGTTATACAGCCAGGCCTGCAAAAGGAATTTCGCTTCAGCCTGCCAATTTAGGCGCCTGTCCAAATTTCACATCAGCCACCCTTTCTTCAGCTGCTGCTGAACCCTTGCAATGCCTAAAGTCTTTAAGTACTTAGTTGTAGCTGGGAAAGCTCCTTTAATCAGGCATCGCTGCTGAGAATGCTTCTATTCCACAACTCTGCACACAGTAATATCCACAGAAACACAGACCAGACCCTGGAGAAACACAGACCAGAACCTTCTTATCACTGGTATTATTTCCTTAGCTCTCCCGCTTTCTGGCCCAGAAAACATTATATACAAAATGGAGTAGCCTCAAGAGAGAAGGAGAAAGAAGGCAGCACTCATGCACACCCCAGAGTTCCCTTCAGGGCAGACTGGATTTAAGGTCTGAGACGGAGGAAGAGCATGAATCCAAGTTTCTTACAACCCAGGTGAAGTTACCTAACCCTCAGCCTTAGGGCAAGCAGCAGGCTTTTCCTCTTCACTGCTTGTTTCTGCCCCAGTGCAAGCCCCAGCTCTGGGGGGGTGAACCTGAGGAAGAGGAGCTCCCTAGCATCCATCCTGCAAGTCCCTCGGCGCAAAGCTCCCCCACTTGCCTGCACACACATACACCCACTGCCGACATTGCCACCTGTTTCTCCCCCAGTCTTTCTGCAGCCCTGATTCCCAAGGTTTGAACGCCAAATTCCCCAAGAGTTAAATATTAGTTGTGTGACCACAGAGTTGACTCGTGTCTGGGAAGATTGACTTCTCCCTTCTGTCTCCCAGCTGCAAGCCTGCTCTTGGACGCAGGCAGTTTTTGCCCTGGGGAGATGCAAGCAAAGCTTCTTCCGAAATTCATGCTGGGGTGAGGCAGGGAAGAGTCAGATCCCCACAGAGTCTTCAACAGAGAGCAGTGCCGTGCCACAATCACGCAACTGCTTTACCCTGGGGTTGCGTTTTCTCAATGGCTATTCAAGTCATCTGGGTCAGCTGCACAATTGCACACCTGCGGCCAGCCTGGCCCTCAGGGATGGAACAACCTTGGAGAGATGTAGGCATTTGTCTGTGGATGGACTTAACCAGAGCAACAAGCTTCACTCTATCATTTCAGAAGCAGCACAGCCACAAGGGTAGCAGACACCAAGGTGGAACAACGTGCCTCACCAGTGAGACAAACGGCTGATGCTGAGAATGGCTGTGACGGAGGAAGAGGGGGAGGGAAAAGCTGCAACCCATGGAGAGCGAGAAGATACAGCTCATTCTGTCCAGTCTCAGCAATTGACAACAGCCGCTTTATGTTGTTAACATCCCGATGCACGTTGGACTCGAGAGCTTGCTGTGCTGCAGAGAGTGCGAAATACTCCTGCCCTAAGAAGGTCCATGTAGGACCATGAAGGACAAAGTTGGATGTGGGTACATCCCTTTCCTTTCAACTTCAACTGCCTTTGCACAGCGCAAGGCCAGTGTACGAGGGCATGGGACAGGAAACAGTTTGACTAATTCATAACGGATGTACAGGGCATCCCAGGCTATGCAAACACAGGAAAATAAAGGGGAAGGTGTTAGCAAAAGAGGATTGATCCTTGTGGACCTTGTAAGGAGCCACAAGCCCAATCTGCCAGCCTTCCCTTCACCCTGGGTCTTGCAGCTTGACGAAGTCCTCTTGCCCCCCTTCTCTCTGCTTCTGATTTCCAGCCCTTCTTCTCAGATCCCCAGCACGCCTTTGGGAAGCTGGAGCAGCTGCCAGCAGCTGGGGAGGGACACTGATCCACCCTCATCGGTTTTATTGCTTTCCCACAGCGTTCTAAATAGCCACTGCAAAAGCTGGCAAGACGAGTCCTTTTTCACTCTGCAGCAGCTCAGAGGGGACAAAAAATATTTGAAAACATCCTCCAGAAGCACAAGGAGGACAGTGCTGGTTTACACTTGATTCAAATATGGAAAAGAGCTTCTCGCAACCAAGAAAGCAAGAAGCGTTTCAAGTAGAGCAAAGGCAAAGATGCCGCGGAAGGGGCTAGTCTGCTGGGGGAACGCCCGATTCCTTCTCGCCCTGCAGAGAAATGTGCTTTGAACACAGCCATGCTGGACAGGAAAGATGAGCTGATACGGCAATGCTCCGCTTGGTTTCTTGCCCTCGGGGTCCTGTTTCAGAGCCTGCCCGGCACAGCTTTGAAGGGACATGGATAGTTCTTAGCTCTTCACCTAGATAACAGTTTCACTGCTGTACAAACAGACTGGAAAGCCTTAGCTCCAAGGAGACAGGTAATCAGAAAGAACTGGCAATGTGGTTTAATGGTACTTAGCTTGGAGGAAGATTAACAGTATTAGGTGTCCCATGCTGAAATGTTGCCAAAGCAGGAAGATCTGTGCCAGGGAAGAATGGCCGTGTCTCCCAGGCTGCAGTTTTACCCAGTGTCACTGCTTTGCGGGATTTGTCAAGCCTCGTGGAAGCAATAACATTATCTAACAACATCGACCGCTACCGGCCGTACGGACTGCTGTATCCCATGTTACAGAGCTCTGATTTTCTTTGCAAAATTGGTGAAGGAGCAGCTCTGTTAGGAGATGGGCCAGTTGAATTTAGATGGTGCTGCCATTACCTGAGCTGTGCTGGCTCCCCCTCTGAAGGGATAACTTCATAAGAAGCTTTTTAATCAACTTGTACTTCAGCCATCACAATGGCAGAGAAGAAAGAGTTGTATATCTGGCCCAGGATTCGGACGTGAGCTATTTAGAGCCCACACCTAGCTTTGCTCTGTCACCTTTGACAGCTGACCAGTTCCCTTAGGCTCTGCTTCCTGAGCAGTTGAGGAGCTAGCCCCTGCCTGGCCACACTTTAAGAATTAGATCCTCAAATGGAAAATACAAAACTTTAAGGTTCTACTTTAAGGTTTGCAGTACATGCAAATTGAAGAAAGCTGGATCCCTGCAAGGTTTCTTTAATTAACAGTTTTGGGGTTTGCAAAACAAATTGTGAGGAGGATGATACACATAGTTTGCTTTTGACCCAGACAATGCCACTACAGCCTTGTGCTAACTGGGGAACAGGATATAAAGATAAGGTGATAGGATAAATAGGAGCATGTATAGGTAACGAGTATTAGGATTGTTTAGGGGCACAGGGGAAAAACAGTATAAACGCAGTACTGTTTCCTCATGTTTGAGGGGAGGAAAGGAGGAGTTTCAGGAATACAGGAAAATCCTCCCTGATGGTCAAAGGGTCCCAAGCCACGCAGCACAAAGCAGTGACACTGTATAAAATCGCGCTGATGGATAGCTTTGCACAAAAAGGCTTTGCATTGGATCAGCTGTCCTACAGCTCAAAAACTATAGGTCAACGTCAACACCGTATCACGTAGTCTGACAAATTCAGTATGGTTGTGATGCTGTGCCTGTATGTGGTAAAGGTCAGATTGGTATTAAGAAATTATTTGGAGCGTCCAAACCTGATACTAAGGACAGTGGAAGCACAGCTTGAAGGAACAAGAGGCTTTCACAGACCACCTAGAAAGGCCTGGGGGATAGGGACAGACTGGATTTCACATCCAGGCTCAGAAATCCATCTCTGCCCTGGGACTGAACAAACTTGTCAAGCTGAGCTTAAGTATTCAGACAAGAACAATAAATGCCAAGTATCTCACTGCCCTGCCTTTACCTGTACAGTCAACACTAGCCTCTCTTTGAAGTGTTACGCAGCTTTAAGTCTCTGCTCTCCAAAGATGCAGCCCTTCCAGCAGAGAGAGTTGCAAAGGCTAAACCACAAGCATACCTTGACTTCCTAGTGTCTTTCACGTGCCTGAAGAGGAAACAAATAAATCACTGCAAAGTATAACATGATATTTGTTCCTTGTGGTGAAACCAGGACGTTTGAGGAAGGTTAACATTGAGCAGGCATATTCCTACAGCGTCAGGGCATGCTTTGTAAGTGTTGCAGGAAAAGTGCATCGTGGCACAGTTTTTAGGCTAAGAGCCCCAAAATACAAATGTGTGCATAGGCACACTCAGGTGCAGACAGTCCTGAAGTCTTGAGCTTGTCCATGGCCTAGCTGCCAGTGTGCACTGCAAGAATCCGCCTCAGACCTCAAGAGAGGGCAGGCCAGATGTTCAGAGACTACTGCTGAAGACTTAATTCACCTCGAAGTGTTTCAGCTAAACTGCTAAATTCACCTCCTTCTGCAGATTAGAGAGGAACCCCAAAAATCTCCTTTTTCTGCTGTTCCAAATCTATATAGCTAATATAGCTACTCGACAGTGCAGCCATTGGAAACTCGGGCTAATCTCAACTCTCTGCAGAGATAACCAAGGCTGTTACTACACATTAGGATGAAAAGTTTCCAGGCCCTTAGAAGACAAATCGCCCATCCTGCAATTCCTCTAACGAAGCCACACAGACTGTATTCTCTGAAGCCAGGCACACATCTAAGCCCACTCTAACACATGTGCAGAAGGAGCGACGGACTGAACAGGGAGACGGACCAAAGCTCTTACAGCACGGGAAAAACATTAGCATCAAGAGGTTGCAGGGCTGAGCCAGTGCTGCAGTGCAATCCCTACGAGCGCGAAGTAACGCCTGGCATACGGCGCCTTGCACCTCACCACGATAAATGAACGCCAGTGGTTTAGTGCTGCTGTTGGCAGAATAACCCACCAAACACCTGGATTTTCCGGGGCTCAAGGAGAGCTCTCCGTAGCCACACCACCACACCACTGCGGCTCCGCAGCCCAAAGCCAATGAACAGGAAGGAAAAACGAAGCACCCAGTTGCAAGACGGTGCAACACACAGGACAAGCACTTTCAGCCTCAGGTGGCATTTAGAGACGCTGACTAATTAGTCCCAACCACCATCCGCCACCGCAAGCGGCGACATTCACCTGCCGAAGTGGCAGTAAATAGCACCGTTCTCATCAACAGCCTGGAGGTGCAGGAATGAAGGGACAGAAAAACACAGAGGCAAGATCCAAAAGCAGCACTCACGGAGCTCCGTTCTTTCCTCTCCTGCTTGCCTACGGTGTCTTGGCTGGAGCAGCTTTGTGGTTGTCTGCTGCCTTAAATCCACCACCCAGCAGTCTATCGAGACACGGGCAATTTCTAAAGAAGGTCTGCACCTCTGCTGGAAAATTGCTAGGCAGGTTTCTGAGTTCAGGAAGCAGCTGGAGGACAGCATTTCAGATCGGGCACACCACTCCCAGCTCTGACACTGAATCTCAGCGCAGCACCAGACCTCCGCATCCCCGCTTGAGCGCGTGCCCGGTCTGCGTGCCGAGCAGCAGCGGTCCACTCCATCCACAGCAGTGTCCTGCCAAGCACGGGATGGCTGTGGGCCGCGGGAGCTCGCTAACACCGGTCTCCTGCCACCCCTCCCTGCCACTCGCACCCCCGTCAAACGACCACTGCGAGAAGTTTCTCTCCATCCTTCCCCATCACGCTCCCAGCACCCAAACCAGCTTAACGCACAGAAGCAAACAGCCAAGACCATCCACCTACAGGAACTAAAGACGACGACTGCCGGGATCCTCCCAGGCGACGGCACCAACTTGCTGCCGCTGCTGCATCCGCCGGTGGCCGTGGCCAGCCAGGGTCCCAGCACAGCCCAGCCCAGCTCTGCAGCACCCAACTTTTTGGGAGGCTGCTGTTTGAAAAGCTCCTGCCCTCTTTGTTTGGTTGGGGCAGAGCCAGCAAAGGCTGCCGGGAAGGTCACCCAGGAGGAGACTTATGTACTGGGAGGGAGGAGCCCTCCTCTTAACTCTTTCGGGGCAGCCTTGCTCCAGGACCACGAGGAGCCACATCACCTTCGCAGTCTCGGGGCGCAGACCTGCCGTCCATCCCATCCCGGACCACAGCTCAGACGTGGCCGGTGGCCCCTGTGCCAGAGGATGGAGGAGAAACCCTGCAGGAGGCAGCAGTGCCGTCCCTAGAGGTCCCATCCAGACCTGGAAGCACCAGCTCCTTGGGCAGGACTGCAGCAGTGATGGTGGGCTGCCCTGTGCCGGGCTGAGCTGCTGGCATGAGGTGGAAGGTCACGGCGGTGCCGTTTGCTCTGAAACTGAAGCGGGCACGTGCTCCGACCTGTTTTCACCTCTGCTTGTGCCCCCAAATGAGATGTTCAAATGTCTCTTCCTGCGCAGGCTTGGCCTTACGGCTTCGTCCTGCTGACTGCCAGCAGCCACTGTGAGGAGATCAGACCCCCTGGCACCCTGCCACCACCGTCCTGGGGCTGGCCCTGCACCTCCCAACTCTGCGGGGAGCTGCTTCAGGGAGGGAACCGGCAGGAAACTTCTTTTTTTTCACAGCAGTAGTATTTTTCTGCTGGTTCAGTGAACTCACCTGACCACCCCTGGAGAGATGAGAGCCATTATGAGAATAAGGGTGTGCATGGCTTTGGGATCAGCCAGCCATTATGGCTTTGCTCCAGCAGAGCAAATTTTAAACATTGTGCCCTAAGCCTAACAGCAGTGAGCACAGACGAGTGGGAACAGCCTGGTCTCCATCCCTCCAGCCCAAGGAAGCATGGCCTCTCCCATGGGACCTTCTCTCTGCAGTAGTACTCGGGGTGGAGGCTAGATTGGGACTGGGCACTAAAAGGCTGTCACTAAACAGTACAACCTGCTGAAAAGCATAGGTCCGTGGGTAAGGCAGGCTGAAGCTTCTGGCTTATCTCTGTGAGGCCTAATCTTTAGTCCATATTGCCATTTATTGAATCAAGATAGTGGTACCTGCCATCTTTTTCAGATTTGCAGCGAAAATGTGGTATAGAAGAGGTTTGGATGTATCATGTCTTGCTCTCCAGCTGTGGCTGCAGTTGTTATCTAACAGGCACATTCATTAAGCATTCCTTTGCTCAGTGGTTACTCTAAGTATGGACAAAAACAGGCTACACAAAAATGGGCAGCACAAAAATGGACTCAAGATTTTAATGAAGCACCATAAAACTCAAGAATTAAAGCTACAGTACTTAA
The DNA here is from genome assembly GCF_018139145.2 of Gymnogyps californianus. Lineage (NCBI taxonomy): Eukaryota > Metazoa > Chordata > Aves > Accipitriformes > Cathartidae > Gymnogyps > Gymnogyps californianus. The sequence goes on from NC_059485.1 coordinate 19,201,175, forward strand.
AATTTCATGTGTAACAAGTTAGTTGGAAGAAAGGAGAGAATAACAGCCATGCTGGGTCAGCCGACAGGTTCCTGTGGGTCAGCACCTCGTCTCCAGCAGGCTGACTAGCAGGTGCCTGGGCAGGAATGTAAAAGCAGTGCAAGCACGTAGTAGCACTTCCCAAAGTACCCTCCCCCCAGTGCAGCACTGAGACTTTCCAAGAAGGCTGGTAGCATCCTGGCTTGTGTCAGCCATAGCGTGGCCAGCAGGACTAGGGCAGTGATCGTCCCCCTGTACTCAGCACTGGGGAGGCTGCACGTCGAATATTGTGTTCAGTTTTGGGCCCCTCACTACAAGAAAGACACTGAGGTGCTGGAGTGCGTCCAAAGAAGGGCAGCGAAGCTGGTGAAGGGTCTGCAGCACAAGTCCTATGAGGAGCGGCTGAGGGAGCTGGGGTTGTTCAGCCTGGAGGAGGCTGCGGGGAGACTCATCGCTCTCTACAACTACCTGAAAGGAGGTTGTAGCGAGGTGGGGGTTGGTCTCTTCTCCCAAGTAACAAGTGACAGGACGAGAGGAAACGGCCTCAAGTTGTGCCAGGGGAGGTTTAGATTGGAGATTAGGAAAAATTTCTTCACCGAAAGGGCTGTCAAGCACTGGAACAGGCTGCCCAGGGAAGTGTGGACGTGGTGCTTAGGGACGTCGTTTAGTGGAGGACTTGGTAGTGTTAGCTTAATAGATGGACTTATGGGTCTTTGCCAACCTAAATGATTCTATGATTCTAAGGTCATCATGACAGTCTACTGACAGTCCTCAATAGACATAGTCTAGTTTCTCTTTGAACCCAGGTAAACTTTTAGTAGGCTACAACATTCAATGGCAGGGAAATCTGCCCTGTAACAAGATGTTGTGTGAAGAACAACCTCCTTTTGTTTTTTTCTGAACATGCCCATGGCTAGTTTCATGTAATACCCCTTTGATTTTGCAGCAGAAGAGAAAACAAACCAATTCTTCTCCTTGCCACACATGATCTTACAGACACGTGCCCTGTTCTCGCTCACACTCTGCGAGGGAGGTAGACCGGGCATATTCTGACACCGTGTTCAGGAGGTGGAGCTGTCTTCCTTTCACGGAGCAGCACAAGGATTCGAATCTTGGGAATTTAACAAAAATGCCTATGATCACACTTCAGCTGACTAGCACGCCTGCTTCTCGGAAAGGTTTGTCATGTTTAAGGCCCTGCATTAGGAATGGGATCAAAGTACACTTCTGACTTTGTTCCTTTGAAGTCAGAAGTCGAGCAGGCAGTACAGCTGGAATCCAGTGTGACCGGGTCAGATCAGCAATGGCTCCAGTGGCAAATTTCCTTGTAAGTTCACAGCACACGTTTTGGCCGGGGGGGGGGGGGGAAGAGAAAAAAATGTCCTTCCCACATAAATCTTTAGATTTACGAAATGCCACTGGATGGTGCTCCATCTTAAGTCTTTCATTCTTCTCTTCACGTTTTTCTTGCACTTCTGCAAGTCAGGCAGCAGGCGAGTCCCCTCTCAGGGGCACCGTCCCTTTCTGCTCCCCGTCCCCTGAGAGGACGTCTGCCACAACCACAAATTAGAGACTTGTGTGTTGTGAATCTGCAACCTGGACATGACACTGGGCCCAGCGTCTACCGGTGAAGGCCTACAGCTTGCTGGGTTGTCACTTATGGAAAGTCAAGAGTTGAAGCCCTGGCTGCTATTATTATAATTATTATTATCAAGCAGGACAAGGTTTGTAGGAAGACTTAACAACCTTTATTACACCAATAAGCGTAGCTGCAAAAATCAGACAAGCAAGCCCAGTACAAACGGGACTACTTGCTCGCCGTTCCACGGGGCTGCGCAGCTCGGACATCCCTGCATGAAGGGGGCTGGCACCCACAGAGCTGAGGCACCTCTAGCCTGGGGGAACATCGGGTGCTCTGATAAATGAGATCGGACTTTTCCAGCTGCAGAGCTTGTCCTGCCAGTCGGTGTCCTTTGTCACGGCCACAGCCCGTTATCACTGGAGCTCTCTGATGAGCAATTGATTTCTCTCTCTCTCTCTGCAGTAACGCACCGTCCATTTTCTTCTCTTCCCACTCCTGCTCTCGGCCTGTTGACTGACCCACTCCCTTCCTCATCCCCAGCAGACGCCCGGACCGACCCGCTCCCCTCCTCGCCCCCCACGCACACCCGTGACCGACCCGCTCCCCTCCTCCCCCCCCACGCACACCCTGACCGACCCGCTCCCCTCCTCGCCCCCCCACGCACACCGTGGCCGACTCGCTCCCCTCCGCGCCCCCCCACGCACACCGTGGCCGACCCGCTCCCCTCCGCGCCCCCCACGCACACCGTGGCCGACCCGCTCCCCTCCTCGCCCCCCACGCACACCCTGACCGACTCGCTCCCCTCCTCGCCCCCCACGCACACCCTGACCGACTCGCTCCCCTCCTCGCCCCCCACGCACACCGTGACCGACCCGCTCCCGCCCTGTCCCTTTAAACCCGCCCGCCCGACCCGCTCGCACCCCCTTCCCCTCCCCCTCCCCCGGCGCGTGACGCCATCGGCGCGCGCCACGCGGCGCCCCTTCCCGCCCGCGCTGCGTCGATCGGGCGCGACGGGCCCGGAGCGGCGGCTGTGGCGGGCGCCGAGGATGTGAGTGGGGCCGGGGCGGGGGCTGGGGCCGCGGGGGATCGGCGTCCATCCGGCCCGGCCGCGGCGCGGAGCGGCCCCGCCGCGGCGCGGGGGTGCCGAGGGGAGCGCGCCGGAGCCGCCGAGGAGGAGATGGCGGGGCGAGGGTCAGGGATGGGGCCTCGGCGCCGCGGCCTACCGCGCTCGGGGGCGGGGAGGGCGGGCGGGAGGCCGGGCCGGGGAGGGGCCGGGCGGGGCCGGGCCGGGGCCTGGAGGGGAGCCGGGGCCGGGGGTCCCGGCGCTCCCCGCGGCCGGGGCGGCGGGAGGAGAGCTGTGCGGGCCCGGGGGCGGGCGGGCCGGCCGGCCGGCGGCGCCGGGCCTGGCGGAGGCGGCGGGCGGCGCGGGCCCCGGGGTGCGGGCTCTGCTCTGAACCGACTCTGTGCTTGGTCTGTGCTTTTCTCTCCCTGTTCCTCAGCCCGCGCCTTGGCTTCGCTCATAGTATGGCAACACGTACGGTGCGGTCAGCAGCGACAAGCCCTCGGTCCGCCCGGCGCCGTAACGTACCCCATGGCGTGCGAACCGGGACGCGGAGCTGGCTGCCCCTGCGCTCCTCCGGCCCTGCTCGCTGTAGTTAGCTTGGGCGAGCGGCCGTAACTTTGCAAAGAACTGCCGAGCGTTGAACCCTCTCCTCACACGAGGAAATCTTTTCCCCATTTTGCAAATGAGGATCTGAAGCAAACTGCCATTAAAGGACTTGCCTGTAGTCGTGCAGGAAGTCCGGGGGAGAGCTGAGTTTGCTTCCTTTGCTACAGAATTACAGCTCTCTAAGAGTGCAAATCAACTCTTTAAAGCAGAGAGGTGTGTGTGTGTGAAATGAATGTTTGGCCTGTGTAGATTGCTCTTAGACTTTCCGGTTTGGGGTGGGTGCTGCAAAAACATTGACTTGTTAGGGATTGAGAGTTCTTTTGATAGTAGGAAAGAAGCATGTCGCTTAGAAATGCGTTGCTATACACCCTTGTGTGAAGACTGTGATTTTATTCTTTCCACATCTTCCAGTGAATGTCTGAACGCATACAGGTGAAAGTGCCCACAGGCTGTGTCTCTTAGGCTGAGCTTTCCAACTGAAGTAAGCTAGGCAAGTGGCATTCTTGAGAAAGGCACTTATGTTTTGATGAAGAGAAAACACTGGTTAGTTTGCAGGCTGCTTAAATGCTGCATGTACCATCATATGGAAGCTTACTGAATGTATGAACATCATATGGCTAATTTGTCTAGTAAGTGCCTGTCCCGAGGAGTGGTAGCTGTTGAACTGAAGTATTACCTACTACTCCAGCAGCAGGCTGGATAACAGCAACGCATGTGCTGGTCTTCATCTGTGCTCTCTCTCTTCCCTCCTTCCAGTAGGGGTAAAACCAGAGCCAGCTATCAGACGATAATAGATAGTTTTGCGTGGCTGAGCTGATAGCATCATCACTGTGACAGTCCACAGATGCAAGAGGAGTTGGTGTGTAGGAAGAGATAACACAAACCTGACTATGGTATATTTAAGTGAAGAAAGGTGGGAAAGGAAAATGTAAGTTTTTTGGCCTTGTGAGTCCAGAAACTTGTCTGTTCTGTTCTTCCAAGTGAGTCAGCTGGTCTCATGCAGTGGCTTTCAATTTTTGAGCTGCAGCCCCCTCACACTTTGCACTAGAGGCATAGAGCCGGTTAGAAATGTCATACAGCTGAGTGACGTACACAGGTTTGCTTTTCTTAGTCACCTGTGCAGCACCTATGGAACAGTCCATGGACTGCCTTCTTATTGCCACTGGTGTTAGAGAAGACATTTCCTCGCCCAGCGAGCCCTGCCAGTGTCACATTTGTGTTGTCGGTTTCCTGTTCTCCATGCAAAGCGGCATGGGTGTTTCTCGACTTCTGGATCTGCAGAGAGCTGGGTTTGCGAATGTTCATTTGTGTTGCTTTTTGGAGTTGTTGTATGAGGGAAGACTGTGAAGCTGAAAATCAGGAAAGCGAGTTCAGCTGTTCAGAAGTGATCTCTTCCCGAACATAAATTTAATTGCAATTTAGAGTATAGAGTAATTGCTTATCAGAATCTGACACCAGAAGCATAGAAGCAACAAGACTGTTGGATGCAGTGAGCTGGAGAGGTTTTTCTTCTAGTTAACTAATTTTGCCTGTGGTGCATGTGGAGATAGAGATGTTTCCAACATCATGCAGTACTGTGACTATTCAATGCCACTTCAGATAAGCCTGGCAGTTCAGAAATGCTTGTGCCCGCTCTTCCATTTCCCGAATGTTTCGTTCATAGGTAGATAATGGGTGTTACAGCGAATCAAACCTGCCACACTCTTTTAGTCGTTATTAAAACATACGTTGGAGGCAGCTTTGTACTGCAGGTGTTAAACAATCCATGTGGAACAGTCAAAATGCAACAACGTGTTTAGACATTGCAGAATATGTGATGGGTGCAGTCCTCTCATGGGAAACATCTGGAATTCAACTAATGCCCAGTATTTCAGTGTTAAATAATGGGGTGTTAAATTCGTCTCCTTTTGGATCTAGAGTAAGGAGGGAACCGATTGGGGCTAGATGAGGTCAGAATCCAGTTTAGATTTTCTGCTAAGAAGTTAAAGTGGGATCTGCTGTTGCAGCAGTGCAGCAAACTGGGCCCTTTAATCTGGTCTTTCCAAGGCTGACAGAGCTTTGGAAGCAGCTTGTTGAGGCTGAAAGCAGCCATAATTCAGTGGGGGTTTTGTTCTCAACAACCTTTTCTTCCTGACGAATATATGCTATATGGCACAAATTGGCTTTGGAGAGAACCAGTGCTTACTCCTCTGGAGACAAGGCTGTTGTCAAGAGGCATGAGCTGCATGTACATCTTGCAGAGAAAATGGATGTCCTCTGTCTGCCATTTTTTTGGTTGGATTATTAAGGTCCTTTGTACTTCTGTGAATGTCAAAATGATAGCTTTAAACATGGATGCAGACGTTTACACGAGGCACACGATGCCAGTGTGAGCCGGCACAGAGGCTGGCTGTTAACAGCCGTGTAACAGTATGTGTAACTGAAGTACTCTGTAGAAGTCAGTTGATGCCCAGTGTGCTGCCATTGTTGCAAAGCAGGTTTGTTGTTTTATGCCTATCTGTTAATTTCTTGTTTCTAAACCCTTTTATCTTATCACTAGGCTGTTCTTTGGAGTTTATTGCACTCGATTAGGGATCGGTTCTCAGAATCGAGGAGTTAGAAGTGAGATTTGAGATAAGTGAGGCCCATTCGGTGCTGCTTTGGACGCCTCCGAAGGGGAAATGGAGTTATCAGGATTGAAAAAGAAGAGTTTGCTAGGACTCAAAGAAAATAATAAAAAATCCAACACTAGGTAATCATTCTGTCCGAATTTTCTAGGCTTAACAAAACTGGGGATGTTATAGGGTGCTAGGGCTTTCCCAGTGAGGGTGAGGAATTGGAAATGTACCTCTTTCTGCGTGAATTTCTGTATGCTATAGCTGTCTTCCTTAAAGCTGCTCTGTAATGTAAAATATTTTCCTTTTTCTAAAAAGTCCAAACTTGCCTAATGCTTTAACTCTGCAGTTATGGTGATCTTGACTGACATTTGAAGTTCAATGTTTTGTGTTGCTGTTCTGTTCTTTGTTTGGGTGTGGGTTTTTTGTTGTTTGTGTTTTTCTATATTAAACAATGTCTTCTGCAATTTGTTCTTGAAGGGCTCCCTCACCAACCAAACGCAAGGATAGGTCTGAAGAGAAATCAAAGGACCGGTCCAAGGATAAAGCAGCCACTAAGGAATCGGGTGAAAAGGATCGTGGTCGAGACAAGACACGCAAAAGACGCAGTGCTTCCAGTGGGAGCAGCAGTACCAGGTAGTTACTTTTACAGGTAGTAACAAATAACAGTGTTTTCAGAAACGACCAGCTTGATTTCTGGTACATTTCATTCCCTGTGTCATGGACTTGTTGAAAGCTTGCATTGTGTTAGTCACAGTGCAGTTTTGTCTAACTTCAGGGGGGTTATTTTTTTTAGGTATGAATTTGCTTTGGCTGTCTAGTGAGCTGAGGAGCGTCAGTTTTCATTGTTCTCACTCACAGTTGCTCTCTCCGTAATTATCAGAAGTTTTTCAGCCATTCTTTTTCTGGATACTCCACTCATTTTTATTCCTCCACCCACAACAGATCCCGTTCCAGCTCAACTTCGAGCTCAGGGTCCAGTTCCAGCACTGGTTCTAGCAGTGGCTCTAGCTCCTCTTCTGCCTCAAGCCGCTCTGGGAGCACCAGCACCTCACGCAGTTCCAGTTCCAGCAGCTCCTCTGGATCTCCAAGTCCATCTCGACGGAGACATGACAACAGGAGACGCTCCCGCTCCAAGTGAGTTTTATTTGCCTTTTGGGAATTACCAGATGGCAGGTTAATTTCCATGTAGAATACAAGATTGTGTTCAGAACAGATTGTTTTCTGAGGACTATTTGATTTCTCCATAACTTAGAGATCTGAATTTTGTTAGAATGGGTGTGCTCCTTTTGCTTACAATCAAAACATATGCCCTGTAGGAAGAGAGATTTAAACTACAAAGAAATTGTGATATGCAGCTACTTAAATAGTTTTTTTTTTTTTAACCGTGACATTTCTGGACCTCTGTAGTGAACAGAAGATACAGAAACACAAATCATTGGATCCATTAATTTGCCTGGTTGTGGTATGCTTTGGTGTTTATGTCCTCATTTTGCCTCTTTAATTGTTGAGGCAAAGAATGTTTTTTGACAGCTGGGAAATTCTTTAACTATGGCCAACAACTTTTATAGAAAAGTTTGCTAAGTTTCCTGTTTGTTACCCTAGTTGCAGTAGAGTTGAAAACTCACCAAAAAAGGCTTTCAAATTCCAGAAGGTTCTAAAGCAAAAGCAGACAAGGCCAAATGCAAGTCTTGAGGTGTTTCTAAGTGGAACACCCTCACCACCACCCCAGCACTTCCTAACCTGTAACTTCTTAAGAAAAAAGATGCCCTCCCAAGAAAAATGGTGCTCTTTAATCATGTGATGATGACTGGCTTCTTGGTTTTGTCTTGCATGTTCCCTGAAAACTGTAAACATTTTCTGTTGTCAAAATCAGGTCCAAGCCACCCAAGAGAGATGAAAAGGAGCGGAAGAGGCGGAGCCCATCACCCAGACCTACAAAAGTGCATGTTGGAAGGCTCACTAGAAACGTGACCAAGGTAACGGCATGCTCCCCTGTAATATCAAGCTGCATATCTTCTGTGAGGATGTGTGAGTGGCTCTTTTAAAGCTCTCAAAATTTTTTTGTTGCTAGAGTGCTGCCAAGGTGTTGCTGTTGGAAATTCTTGCTTTGTGTCCAAATTGATCAGTGAGGAAAATTTTGGTAGGATTTTACTGAGTCAAATACAGTGCAGGCTTTTGAGACTGTCTAGTACTTAAGAGATCTGCCTGCTTTGTCACTATTCCAGACCTTGTATCCTGCCTTGCTAGGAGGAAAACTGTAGAAGTTGGGACAATAGCTGAAATTACTTTGGAGGCATTAAGGATATCTGGAGGTCCTTGATAAAGGATCTGAAGAAAGCTGAGCTGGCTTGAGTTGTCCTTGCTAGAATGTAGTTTAAAGGTCTTCAGAGGTAAAAGGTTTAGGGTGCCAAAAAAATGATGTTTTTTAAAAAGTATTAACAATTGCACCTGAAAAGTTTTCAGCTGAGGGCCTAAGTTCCCTTTTCAGGTCCCCAAAAGGATTTTTACACTAGTTGTGTTTTGTAGCCGGTGCTGACATGCAGCAGTAATGCTGCTAGAACTTCAAGTTTGGAACAATCTGAGGAGGAACTGAATAGGCAACAGTAGAGAAAGCAGTAGTAATCCTTTCCGCATCTGGCCAATGAAATATGTCTCTTCCTGATGGTGGCATTGATTTAAAGCTACTCTAGTGCTCTGGATTTACTGCTCTGTGCCAGGCAGACCTGGTCAGTAAGTGTGGTCTGTGTCCTTAAGACTTGCTCTTTCTCTGCAGGATCACATCATGGAAATTTTTTCCACTTACGGAAAGATTAAAATGATTGACATGCCAGTTGACAGGCTAAATCCACACCTCTCTAAAGGTTATGCTTATGTGGAGTTTGAGAACCCAGATGATGCTGAGAAAGCCTTGAAACACATGGATGGAGGTAGGTATCAAATGCTGCAAGGAGGCTGGGTGCTTTTAAAAATCTTTGGAGAAGATGAGTTTGATCTGAAAATGAGTTAGTGGTGATAGGGAAGCCTTTGGGGAACTGATCTGAAATGGCTTTGGCTTTTGTGGGGCTCAGGACAGATCCAAAACATCACAGAATTATTAAAACTGAGTTTTTTCAAAACAAATAGTAATAAAATTCTTTAAGTTTCTGTGAAAATCTTTCCCAGTTAACATCTGAACAGCAATTTGATGGGATATTAGATTAAGAAGTCTAGTATATATGTGGGCTTTGTCAAAATAACCCCCGAGCGGGTGGTGGAAATAGGACTGTAGGCTGATTTGCGCTTCAGCTGCTTGTGACAAAGCTGTGAGTTGCAGTAATGTGATGTGTAGATGTTATAACGTGTTGGAAAATACTTACTTCTTCCTGTTTCTGTGATTCCCTAAAAAGGCCAGATTGATGGTCAGGAGATCACTGCCACCGCTGTGCTGGCACCACGGCCTAGGCCGCCTCCCAGACGCTTTAGCCCGCCCAGGAGGATGCTGCCGCCCCCACCAATGTGGCGCAGGTCACCCCCTCGCATGAGGAGAAGGTGAGAGCTGTGACGATTTGTGTTTCCTTCTCAGTGTGACAACGTGTTATCACTGAAAGGCTCGGCATGGGGACAGTTTCATCCTGTTGGACTTGACTTTCCCCTCCAAATGACAGTAACACCTTTCGGACATCAGTTGAACCTGGATTGTACTTCTTAACTCCTTAGCACCGGGGTAACCTGCTCTGGTCTACACCCTGAATGCAGTCTGTCGGAAACGTCAGATGCTTTCCAGCCCGTTCCCTGGAGTCCCTTCTGCATAAATGTTTCGAGATGAAGTGGGAATGGACGTGTGGCTGGCAGAATGCTTTTGGCAGCCTGCTCCAGCTGCTTGCTTTTCTGAAGCCCTTGCACCTCCCTCCCTTATTTCTGTGAACGGGCACATGACCAAAAAGCAGTCCTCCCGCATCGGGTGAGTGGAGTACACTGACCCCAAGATGTGACCTGAGATGCACGTGCCTGTTGTGTGATTTGGGGCTGCCCGAACATGCTCAGATAAGAAGTCTTTCAGGGTCTTCTCAGCATCTAGAGGGGCTCTGCTGTCTTGGAAATCTGCTTAAACTCTTGTCACTAGTAAAAGCGGCTTCTGTTTGAGCCACTTGATTGCTGAACAGCTTACGAACTACAGGTTTAAAAGTGAGAACTAGTTAATGTGGCACAAGATCCACTGCCTGTTGGTCTTCCTTTAGACATGCCTTTTACTGAGGTCTGGCAAATGCTAGATTTGGCGTTTCCTCCTCATTATTTGTTTTCTTCCCTAGTCTAACTTTTATTATCCTGTTCAGGCTCTGTTACTCTGTGCGTGGAACCTTGGTGTCATACTGGTGGCGGTACAGATTGATTGTAGTACTGAAGAGCTTGAAGCATAACTATTTCTTTAGAGTTAGACTTCCTCTGAGAAATGTCCCTGTGGTTTGAAAGGGCTTATATAAATCTTTCCCTGAATATCACTGTGTTTCAGGAGATAAAGCTGACCTTTCAGGTGAAGGAGAATCTGATGTAGAACGAACGTGAGCTTGTTTTGCTTGAGGAAGACGACAAGATTCTTGTCTGTTCTTTGGATATTAAACATTCTTTCACCTTCCTGAAGCAGAGGGAGTGTAGCCAGAATATTCCTGCTGTGTAGTCAATGTTTGAATTGCCTTTTTCCTCTCTGGAGCTGGCTGCATTTCCCTGGAGCTCTTTTACCGCGGTGTATGAGGGTTTTTTGGAGGGAGGAGGGGAAGTGTTTTTGAAAAGTTGGTAGATGAGCTGACAAATTACTGGAACCTGTTGTCTCCTGGTGAAAGCTTTCTCCTTCTCTCTCAGGTCCCGGTCTCCTAGGCGCAGATCCCCTGTTCGCCGGCGATCAAGATCCAGATCTCCTGGACGAAGGCGCCATCGCAGCCGCTCCAGCTCAAACTCCTCACGATAAAGCAAAAAGACTGGACAGCTTTTTATTTTTTAACTTAAATCCCGTCAGACTAAATATTGTACCTTTTTTTTTATAATGGGTCTGGGTGAGGAGGAGTGAGAGAGAGATAATCCTGGCAGTGAAGGCAACCTAAGAGGAGAGAGCAACAGTTCCCGGCCAGTAGATAGCCTTTGCTATGGGGCTTCTAGTTTCCTGGCATTGAATTGAAATTATTTAAAAATGGCTTTGACTTTTAAAGGCTGCAAAAACATCTTTTCCAGATAAACAGAAGGAAAGATGTTACAGCCTCTCTTTCTCCAGTTAGCAGGCTGCTGCTTGGTGATTTCTAAACGCTTAGCACGCTGTACAGACGAGCATGTAAATCTTGAGCTACTTCAGAAACCCTGTATAGTAAGGCAGGGGGGCATTTAACTTGATCTCTCGGTGCCAGCACAGGATTTTTCCGAGCAGCTGGAGTCCAGATCTGCCTGAGACTTAAATACCGAGTTGTCGCTTTATTCCAATTCCCAAGCAGATTATTAGTTTCTGCAGAGTAAGCTCTTTCTGCAGATTAAGCTCTTCTGTAATGCATATACCAGGCGATCACCACAGAAACAACGGTCCAGCCCACTGAATGTGATACTTTAGAAAAGACGCTGGAAATCTTAAGAACTGGTTTGTAGCTGCCCCGTAAGTGATTTCTTTCACCTTTTCTTAAAGGGTTTTGGTAAAAACTTCCTACACAACCCCCCAGTGGGATGGTGTGAGTGCTTCTGCTTTTGCAAAACTCAAATTAGCGACTGAGCGTCAACCCCCTGGAAACTGCAAGGCAGAGAGGGAGCCTTGAGGCTGCGATGCTGGCTGGATTAACTGGGTTTCACATAGCGAAAGGCAAAGAATTTACCACCTGTTGTACAGTCAATACTATAAAGATTTTTTTTGTTTTGTTTTGTATCACTTTGTAGCCTTTTGGGCTGTGTTGTGTTTGTACTTGTGTAGGATGAGCGACTATTGAATAAAGCAGTAGGGTTGAGAATAGCCGGCCTGCCTCGCTCCCTTCTCCAGCCCCTGGAGCGAGAAGCGGCGGGGGGTAGCTGCCTTTCCTGGGGATTTTTACGGCAAAACCAGCGCTGCCCGGTCCCGCGCGGGGGGGGCGGCAGGGCCGGAGCCGCCGGAGGGCCCCCCCCCCGCCGAGGGCGCCTGTCTCTTTAAGACCGGCGCGGGCGGTGCTTTTCGGTCGCGTCACGCGGGCGGGCGCCGCTGATTGGCTGCCGCTGAGGGCGGGCGGAAGCGGGGCCGCTGCCTCGCTCCCTTCAGCGCTCTCGCCCCCTCAGCGCCATGGCGGCGGCGCTGGAGCGCGCCTTGCGGGAGGCCGCGGCGACGCTGGAGCGGGACGGGGAGGGGGCCGCGGCGGCGCTGGGCGCGGTGCGGGCCGCTCTGGCGGCGGCGGAGGGCCCGGCCGCCCTCGGGGAGCGGGAGCGGGCGCTCTTCGGCGCCTTCCTGCGGAGCCTGGCCCGGGCGCCCCGCGCGGCGCGGCCCGAGGGCGTGTGGCAGAGCTGCTTCCTGGAGGGGCCGCCCGGCCTCGCCCTCTGCGTCCTGCTGGAAGCCCTCGCCTCCCCGGGGTCAGTCCGGCTTGGGCCGCGGCGGGCGGGCGGCTTCCGCGGGCCCGGTCGGGGCTCAGGGGGCCTGCTCCCCGGGGGGAGGCGGGCAGAGGCGAGTGTCACCCGGCGCGGTGGCCTGGAGAGCTGGTGGGGGCTTGTCCTCCTCAGAGTTTGTCTCGGAGCGCAAAAGGAGGGATGTCTGAGGGTGCCCCACCTGTGGCATAACGGGGGCATAAATGTGCAGGTGGACGGAGATGAGAGTGAGCGTGGGGAGGCCTTGCTCTGCCCCCTGAATCCCTTCGTTTCAAAACCCACACGCAACACCCATGCTTCCCGCAGAGGTCACAAAACTGTCTTCGGTTATGCTTATTGAATATTCTGAAATGTTATGTGCCGAGGAAACTGTAGAGATACAAAGAGATTAAAATCACGTTGATTTCAATTTGATTTTGATTAAAATTCTGTGTGATTGAGCAGCAGTGTTGTAGTGGTGAGACCACAACAGAAAAACAACAGTGTGCACGTGGTGTTTTATCAGTTAAAAGGGCAGGGACTTACTCCAGTTACTTTCTTCCAGTCCTAGCTTTCATCCGAGGGAGGTCGTTGAGGTACTGGAACAGTTCCTGCAGGAGGGACGGATTTCAGCTCTGATGTGGGAGGTCTGTCAGCAGCAAGCACAGGCTGGCTCACCTGAGCTGCAGGAGGCCCTGCTCAACAAGATTGTATGTTTGCCTGATCATGTGAGCAATAAACTCCAGGGGAAGAACCCACCAGTATTCTTTCCACAGAACTACTTTCCTCTCTTGGGTGGTGCAGTTATCCAGGTGCTGCAGAAGATCTCTGATTCTCTAAGAGGTAAGATTGCAGGAGGACTGTGCTATAGAGATGGCTCTTCTGAAGAAGTGTTTTGTGCCTGGACCCCCTTGGCTGGTGCTTGAAATACAGATAGTGGGTATTGCAGAGCCTCACATTCATCCTTCGGGCTGAAATTCATTGTTAAAAGCATAAGGTATGAGGAAGATGGCCGAGGCGCTTTAAAATCTCAGTGGAAGCTGCAATCCTACAAAAATAGCATCATCTGTTGCCAAAGGTTAATTGTGGTCACTTGGTCTGTGCTGAAGGAATTGTATGGAAGGTTTAAATAGTCCTGAATGAACCAGTGGCTTTGTTACCATTGTGTTAAAGTGGGACTGAGCTACTTTAGTCTTCTGACTCTCACTGTGTATAAATAATACTGGATACTGTTTTGTGCCTGAAGGCAGGTGGTAAAAAAAGAAGAGATGATGCTTGAAGAGAAAAAGTTAATCTGTTTTCAGGCTTCAGTACTTGTAGAAGTGTATGCACCTCCTTCTGAAGGTTGTTTGGAGGATGCTGGTGATGCTCTTGTTAAGCTTGTGTCTGTTTTATCCCAGGTGGCTTGGATTGCTCCATCTCTTTTGTTTCTCATGTCCTGGGGAAGGTATGCGTTCATGGAAGACAAAGTGAGTGTTTTACAGTACTATTTTGGGGAGGGGGGAAGTCTGTTTTACTGTATTAGTGTGGAAGGATGACTGTGATGATGATCAACAGAGGGAGCGGGAGACTGACCAGTTAATACTTTGGGGTTTTGTGAGTTGGACTGTACAGGCTGCTCTCTGCTTTCTGAGGCTACTCAACTATGTTTCTGATAGATGTTGATGCTTTTCTGTCAGCTCATGTGAATGTGATCTGTTCTCCTCTCAAAAATTGATGAGGTTATTAGCCTTCTCATCCTGCTATTTGGGGCACAACTATTAAATGCTCTTCTAGTGCGTTTCATCCAGTGGTCTGAAAGTGCCTTGTAAATACCAGCATAAATCACTGCCCATATGTAATAACCCTCTCATGTGAGTAGCCTTCAGTCTGGCTGTCCTGGTTTCAGCTGGGATAGAGTTAACTTTCTTCTTAGTAGCTGGTACAGTGCTGTGTTTTGGATTTAGTGTGAGAATACTGTTGATAACACACTGAGGTTTTAGTTGTTGCTAAGTAGCGCCTATGTTAAGGATTTTTTCAGTTTCCCGTGCTCTGCCAGCAAGCAGGTGTGCAAGAACTGGGAGGGAGCATGGCCAGGACAGCTGACCCGAACTAGCCAAAGGGGTATTCCATACCATGGAATGTCATGGCCAGTATATAAACTGGGGGGGTTGGCCAGGAGGGGCGGATCGCTGCTCATCCGGGCGCATCAGTCAGCGGGCGGGAGCAATTGTGTTGTGCATCACTGTTTTTTTTTTTTTTTTTTTTCCCTCTTCTTTTTTTTTTATATTCCTTTTCATTACAATTATTACTGTTAGTATTATATTTTACTTCAGTTTTTAAACTGTTCTTATCTCAACCCATGAGTTTCACCTTCTTTCTCGATTCTCCTCCCCATCCCCCTGGGAGCAGGGGTCGCAGCGAGGGAGCAGCTGCGTGGTGCTTAGCTGCTGGCTGGGGTTAAACCATGACACTGGCTTTGCTTAGGACTTTGAAGCCACTGAATGCAGAAGCAGTTAACAGGGCTGGGAAGAAGAGGAAAGATTTTCTAGCTGTTTACTGTGATGAGGAATACTTGCAAGTTCCTTAGGCTGCTTAGGTTAGTTCTTACCACAGGAGCAATTTCGAACTTCCAAACTGTACATTGTATTTCTTCATCTCGTAAGGATCTTGAAATTTGCAGGCTGACCTTGAGTACCATTGCACCAGTTCTGTCTATCTGCTGTATTTACCTGTTTTCTCTTCCACTTCAGAGGAAATTCTGAGCGTTTTGGTACCCCGCCTAACAGATCTCACCAAGTCAGACTGCATCTGGCAAAGAATATGCTGGCGATTGGTTGAATGTGTGCCAGACCGCTGGATGGAAGCAGTGGTCCTTGGTTTTGTACAGAGAGCACCTGGGTAAGAACAGGTTTTCCTCCCTGATCCAGAGCAAAGGCTGGAATTTTTTCACAAATACTTGCAGAATCAGCTTCTGAAAGATGCTGACGTGTGTGCCTGTTTGTGTAGGTGGTTTCTTACTTTACCCCTAGAGTCTCTCAGGAAATGGCACTGTATTTGATTGTTCCCTCTCAGGTAGAACCTGCACCATTCCTTAAAGATCTGCATCATGACATGCAGTGAGAAAACAAGTGAAAACATTCTTGGCAATTACTGACTCACTCTTAAAAGTTTAGAGGTGTTTTAGAGCTGCTCACAGAATTTCCTATGATTAGTAGCAGCATGACAGTAATTACATGGATTCCTAACGTTTTGCTATTGACCTGTCTTGCTAGGGCAGATGTCTTGTCTAGGTTGCTGGGGAACCTGGTTGTGAAAAACAAGAAAGCTCAGTTTGTGGTGACACAGAAGGTGCTACTCTTGCAGTATTGCCACACGGTAAGGACTCAGCGTTGAACAGCAGTGTAGTAATGCCTGTTTTTCCCAAGTGCCAATGTGTCTTTTAGCTGAGCCCCAGGTCTTCTTGAGTAAGATTTAACTCTTCATTCTGAAATCAGCCCTCAGTCTCTCCACATGTACCTGAGCTGTGCAGCTGCTTACTTACGTCCCCTCAGCTGAACGTGATGAAGAGGGAGTGGTAAACAGTTGCTGTGGAATCATGGGATTCATGTGCTCTCTCAGGGTTGATGGCAATTAGCAGAATTACTGTACTCTTTTTTTTTTTTTTTTTTTCTGGAACCAAATGTTTTTTTGCACATAATTCCAGTGTTCTGGGGAGCTGGAGACATCTAGTTAATTTAGAATCTGAAAGAAGGGACTGAAGAAACCATGACCCGCCCTTAGGGATAAGAATTAGATTGAAGAGATGAGACAAGGACTGTTGTTTGGTTTTTTTTCCTGTGCACCTAAATTTGTCACAAGGTGTTAGGAAGTGTTCTGTGGCTTGTGATGTTGTTGCGAGGGATGTTCTCTAGACTTTCTGTGTTCCATGTTTGCCTGGGACTGTGCTGATCTGGTTTTGATGGTAAAAATACTGTACTGTATTCCTGTCCTGTTTTTCCGTGTATTTCATCAGCAACTGCATGTGTGTGGTGGTTTTTTAAAATTTGCTTACTTTTCGGTCTCTGAATGTTGTCAACCAGTCCCTCAGAATGAAGAGTTTATCATAGTGAAAATACAGACTTGTCATTGCTGGATGACTTCTTTATGCCCAGTTAAAGCAAGACTCATGGTTTTCTTTGCAGACTGCAGTGCTTCAGAACCTCCTTGGCTACCTGTCCCTGGATAGCCTTCGGCGTGCCTTATTGATCAAAGTAAGGTTAAGTAACATTGTTGGTGAGGTATCTGATGGAAAAAATTCTACTGCGTGAGCGTGTGTGTCTGTGGAGTGCACAATTTTGGTACTTCTCCAAGACACTTTTGTTACTGTTCATGAGAGTGAGGCAAGCCCTACCATATCACAAGAAAATTGTGATATACAAATAGAAGACTTTCTGCACTGCTGGCATTAGTTTTTCATATTTAATTGGTAAATTGTCTTCCAAGTAGCAAAACTAATGAGGCTTGGATTCCGACAGATGTCCCGTGTCCTTCATCCTTCTCAGCTTCCTCTGTCATCCCCTATTTGTGTGGCTGGGCAGATGGCAGCAAGTGATGAAGTTGGTTGAGAGCTGTCTGTGTGCCAAATAGTTGATGCTTCAGAATCTCTCTCATCTACCTTTTCCTCAGTGGGGATGCAGATACTTTCCCTCTCCAAGTCAGCAGTGTGATGGAACTCCTAGGAAATTTGTGTCTCTGGAAATCTCTACTGTTTTGTCAATTATTGGGTTTTTTCACTGGTTACATGTTCTAAAATTATCTGGAATTACTGGCAGCTATATAAGATTGGACTGAAAACATATAAAATCATACAATATCATATTGTTTTTTAACAATAATACATACTGCTATAGTATTTATTTATGAGAAATAAACATCTTTACCACTTTAAATGAAAAAAACATTATGTTTAATGATATATTAAACGAAGGTGGTGTGGAGTTCTCAGTTGGTCAAACACAGTATGTTTTGGGCCCTGAAATAGAAAGTTAGCTCTGTTTGTGGGGAGTGTAAAGTTCACTAGGAAGCATGAAGACCAAAGGGCCATCAGAATATACAGTGTGCTGTATGAAAGCACATTTAAAAAATGTGCTTCAAAAAGGAAGATTACTTGTGTGTAGAAAAGATCCATTTCAAGCCAACTTGAGTTCTTTGATTCAGGTGCTGCAAGAACTGTTGGAGACCTGGGGCAGCAGCAGTGCTGTGAAACACTCTCCACCTGAGCAGCAGCAGTACATTAGCAAGGCCATCCTTATCTGCCTCTCCCACCTGAAGGAGCCTGAAATCGAGAGCTGCAGACAAGGTGAGGCAGTGGGAGAAGCAGGGGTTAGATTTGTTGAATAGAAGGTCTGCCTGTGAATAGAAAAACATCTTGTTTTGATCTACGGATAAACAAAATCGTCCTATCTTCATCTTGGCAAACGGGGTAGCCTGCTGGAATCCTCTTTTTCTTTAGCACTGATATGATATAATTCCAAGTGCGTAGCTTTAAATTATGAAACTGGAGAAGCCTGTCTTTGAACTAAGGTTCTTACCTGAACAGTGGTTTAGGAACCCTTAAGTTTTGTCACAGGAAAACAAGGATTGACCCTGAGACTGGTTAGAGGAATGGTGTGATTTGCAATTTATAGGCTTACCGTTGGAGCATGAGTAAGGCTCCAGAGGGGACTGTTTGGTTGGTCTCTGACTATCCATGTGCATTCCTCTGTGTCATTCTGCTCCCCTCAGTGTGAGGTGAGTAGGGTTTGTGAGTTACTGGCAAGGACCTCCTATTCTGTATTCATACAGGGCGTAGCACATTGGGGTCGTGGTCTAAAATTTCTGTTTCTGTTGCAATAAAAAAAAATTTCTGTCCAATGTCTAGTTATTTCTGTGTGTGTGTGGCTTTTGTGGGCAGGGAGAAGGTTGACTTACAAGACCTGTTCATCTGTTTCATTCTAGAATTAATTCTTCTTTAGGTGAATAAGTGACCTGTTGTTTGCTAACAGTACTGTAGTTTTATAATCTGGTTTTTATCTGACAGCTGTTGAACAGATAAGTTTTTCTGACTTGAAGGAGGTCAGTCTAACAGCAGTAAGCCTGTCTGGTAAAGCTGGCAACCATCATTCTCTGTGGGCTGAGGAATACTGGTGTTATCTGCCTGTGTTTCAATTTACCTAGGTGGCGGGGGAAACTTCTCCCTCCATGATTGTTGTACTGGTCAAAATTTGTAGCTGCCTCAAAACATGACTTTTCACTTAAGTGGCTTTGAAGCACTCTAAAAACAAGCTAAAGATTGACTTGACTTACCATCCTATTTTGTTTCAGTGAAAACCAAAATATTCCAAGTTTAGAATATACTGTAATGTTTTGTTGACTTTGTACCCCATGAAAAAGAACAGTTTTATTATATTGGTGCTGAAGGGCAATAAGAGAAAGAAAGAGGAGTCACAGTTGCATGGGCCCTTTCTATCTTTCTGCCCGTTATTGGGTGGTGAGGGGCTAAAGATGCCCTGTCAGAGAACTGGCATAAAGATGGATGGTTGTTTCTGTCATTGTGTCATGCACTGTTTGGTTGTTTTGGTTTTTTTTCCAGAGCTTCTCACAAGCATGATGGAGGGCGTGAAATGCCACTTGGACAGCAATCTACCACAAATACGGCGTCTGGGAATGATTGTGGCAGAGAGCATTAGTTCGAAAATAAACACTGATGGGCCTGTCCTGAAGTTTCAGGTGAAGGTTATAATGAAATTTATGTCTGGTGTGCAGGGCTTAGAGGAAATAAAAGCTTTAAACCAGATGATCCAGGGCATTATAGCAAGTTCTAACACTTATTATCTGGAAATAAGGAGAGGCAGCAACACTTTCAAAACCAGTATAGAAAATAGCCAGGTGGCTGAGAGTGACCTTAAGAGTGTAATCTGATGGCAAAGTTCAGGGTAAACTGTTGATAATAAAGGACTGCTAGAGGATTATCATATTGCATGAGGAAATCGGAATCTGACCCATGGAAGTTGAGAGGGAAATTCAAACCTAAACCAGTGGTGAACATTCAGTCCCTGACGTGGTGGGAAGACCTGCTTTGAGTTGAGATTTTCAAGACTGACATGGGGATATATGCTCTGCTATTTCCACTAGAGTTTATAAGAATTATGTGATTAAATCACATTAATTCTTTAAAAACCTGTATCGTCCCTCATGTCACATTGCCATTTATTAAATGTTTTAAAGATTGTAATAACAACATTCCGGCAATGTCTGATCAGGTACTACTGTTAAATATAGGGACAAAGATTATATATGGCACAGATTGCTATACAGCATAAATAGATTACTACTGGCAGCGCAGTGATTGAAACAAATGGCATTTTGTGGGTTCATCTGCTCATGATTCAGTCTTCGTGTGCACGCAGTAGAAGGGTCAAATGTTGGATGCTGGGTGTATTTGCCATCAAATAGAGTCCAGTAACAGTTATTCTGAATGTCTAGTATGAAGAAGATGATGAAGCAAGAGAATTGAAGTCCCTTCTGGTGCAGACTCCACCATTCTGTGTTGTCCCCAGCCTTCCAGATTATGAGTAAGATATTGCTACTATTCATCTCCATGCCATCTTTTTGCCCTTCTCCATACCTTTTTTTGAGTTACACACTAGAACTGTATACAGTATTCAAGATGTCTTATATAGTCTTAAGCATTATAATGCACCTTATTCTTACAATGCAGTGTAGTTATGTTAAATTCATAATTCAAATGGTAGTGTGTAATAAAATGGCTTGTTTGATAGCTGCACGTGGTGAAACCATGCTGCAGGGGTCTTACGTGCCCCTGGGTAGAATCAAATGGGCCTTTCTGTTCACATCTTGGAAATCTGGCATTTGGGCTGTATGCCCCGAGCCCATTCATCTGTGACAAAAACCTGGCATATCTGTCAGTCTAAAGACTGGTTCTTTGCTGCTCTTAACTTCCATAGCATCTGCTGAGGCTCTTTGAAGCACTTAGTTTTATCAGCAGATGAATGAAGCACTTCATGTTATTAGCAAATGAAGCTGTCCAGCACTCCAGTGAAGTACAGAAGATTTATTGCTCCCATTTTAGGGGCATAATCAGCATAGACAGCTGTTTGAGACAGCATTTGAGAAGCAGAGAGATGAAAGGACAATGCCAAAGTGCACAGAAATAGGTACAGAGACAGAAAAAAATGTCTCAATGATTGTATTCATTCTACTAGCAATGGTTAAAGATGTTTTTTCCCCATTTGTTCAGTTTCATTCACAGCTTCAAATATGGTGCAGGCCAGTGTGGTCTAGTTATCACAGATGAGTCTTTCCTTAGTAGTCCTAAGTACAGGTTAGTGCAGGGGAACACAGCAAATTAGCTAGCTTAATTTTTGTTATCCATTGCTCTTCTGTTAAGAGATTCTGCTTCTCTTCTCCCCTCGCCCCATCCTCCTTCCCAGGACTTTGTTCCTTGTGTCGGCCAAGCTAGGTGGGAGACTGCAGCAGAAATCATTATCTGCCATTCTGTTTAGGCAGCAGGGGTTGATGGTGTGGGTAGTTTCTTGCTTGTGAGTGAGGACTGTTACTTCATTGGTTTTAATACTTCTTGTTCCTCACAGCAGGAATGAGAAAGCAGATGCTGCACTGCCGTTGGTATTGGAAAGTAACAAGAAATCACATACAGCAGCCCCTGTGATGCCAGATGAGGAGTCGGATGCTGAGCTTGACAGGTATGGGGCAAGAAACTGGTAGGAAATGAAAAATAAATGGCAGGTTCTTAAGAGCAGACGTGGGGAGAAGGGAGCTATTGGTAGCTGCATTTCTTGGCAAATCTTGTGCTTTCTGAGCTTGTTCAGCTGAGTGGTATGCAGCAGAGTAGGACTTTGTGTAGGAAATTGCACGCAGGTATTTTAGTCGATAATTTAAGCGAAGCCCACGTCATGAACAACCATTGTATTTATTCCATTTGACTTAGATACATGTTTCCTGGAATTATGGATATATCTACCCATTTTAATAGCGGACCTGCCTTATTCTGTCACTTTGTGACAGAAATCTCAAGAATCAGCTTCTAGTCTCTTGGTCACCTGACTCATTCCTGCACTTGACCAGGAGATCCAGTTCCAGATGTGGTCACAGAACTGCTCTTTCACTGAGCTTCACAGTAATTCATAGAACTTCCTAAGGAACCCTTTCAGGCTAGGCTTCAGCAGCGCTGCTGGATGATGCAGGAGTGACGGTGTTATGACAATGTATGTGCTGGTTCTTTCCCTTTTGCGTGGATAGCTGGAGAAAGGAAGAACATCTATACCCCATAGACTAACTCCTGCCTTTATTTCTTTTACAGTGATGATGACCTCATCCCTTATGACATGTCAGAGGATAAAGAACTAAAGATTAAGGCTCCTGTGTATATTCGAGACTGTATTGAAGGTAGGAGACTTTGGGCTGAGTCTTTATCTGTTTCTTACTGGTTTTGGGAGAGTGGTCTCTGTGTAGGTTTATTTTTTTCTGAGCTAATTTGAAGAAGCTGTAGGTTTTCAGTAATCTGGGCTCAAGTGTTGAACTGTAATTTCTGAGTAATTTCAATTTAGTTCTTGATGCCGATCATGCGCTGGGTCAGTGATATCTGCCTATAACAAGACAAACTATTGGCAGAAGAAAGTTGGTGGTACATACCCAAGCACAACCGTTCTGTTAATAGCTTTTGTTTGTCTTTTACCTTCAGTCCTGACAGGATCTGAAGATGTGGACAAATGGGAAGCTACAGTCAAGGCTCTTGAGAGCTTGGTTCGAAAGAATCCAGCAGCAACAAGAGAGGTGAAGTAGTATGAGCTAAGTTACCAGTGGGCTGTAATACAGGATTATCCCGTTGCCCTCATGAGGAGACTAAACATGCCAACAGAGCAGCAGGCCAGGCTAATGTGTACCTGGATTTAAAGCTTTCAACTTGGGAAGAGAAATAGAAGGAAATAGTTGTTTTGGAGGTGAGGCTACAGAGCATGCAGGAACAAAGAAGCAGGCAAAGGTGCTGGCAACAGTATGGCATTTAGCAGCTCCAGCGCCGAAAATGAAATGCATTGCAAGTAGAGCTTGCCAGTAACGTGAGGAAGCAGAGGAAGCTCCATGACTTGTGCTGGGCAGAAAAAACGTTAGAAATGCAGTTTACAGAGCAGCCATGAATTCCACAGACCAACTGATTTTAATTTTGGATTTAATTGAGTTTGAATTGAAATTGAATTGAATTGTTATTCCCCAACAAAAAGGGAGATAAAATCAAATGGACTTTCCCTATTTGCTTGTACAAGCATAATGTCTTCTGGAGGGAGTAGTTGGGATTGTACTGGTCAAGATGAAAAGCTCAGGGGAGAGGAACTTGGGGACAAGGTCACTGGTGTGATGAGTGCTCACCACCACTTGTTAGTGAACACTTGAAGGTGGCAGAGATGCAGGCCTCTGCCAGCTGAGAAAGGGAAGGGGTGTAGTCTGGTAAACAATGTGCAATCTGCTGCTGCTCATCAGACATGTTACTGGGCTGAATGGGCTTTGGGTGTGGTACTGTACCCTTTAACCCATCAGTTATAGTGACAAGCCCTCCTATATCGATGCCACCACTTGTCCAAAAAGCCAAAGTGAACGTGGACAGAGAAACTGGCATAGGGGTTTGTTCAGTGTTTTGAGAAATCTGTCTTGATGGCATTTACCTTAATGTGTTTTCTCTCCCTCCTAAGTAAAGGACATGTTGCCTATATTCCATACCCTCATTGTCTTTGCTTAAACATTAGAAATGGCGTGTAAATCCTGTGAGGAGAAGAACACCTGCAGGGATTTGATTCCTTTTTTCATATTTTGAGCAGGTTAGCGTGGAGCTGGCAAAAATATTATTGCATCTGGAGGAGAAGACCTGTATCGAAGGCTTTGTGGAGCTCCGTCAGAGAGCTCAAGTAGCTGTTTTAACCACAGATCCAATACCTGTGAGTCCCTCTTACTGTTTTCCTTTTTCCAATTGAGGCACAGGCAAAAATTTAAGCAGCTGAAGTCTCTTGCTCGCTTGATAGAAGCAGCTGTCAGAGCGTGGCAGAATAGCTAGTTCATGTCTGACAGCATTTATACAGAGATGGGCTATGTACTGAAGAGTCTGCAATGGATGACTGAAACAACAGAAAAGAGAAAGCTCTGTCAGAGCTGTAACAGGCTGGAGGATCTGTTTGGAGGCTGTTAGTATGAGTATACCTGACAAGGCAAATTAGATAAGGACTTGTTGCACTGAAGGGGAGATTGTTTCACGTAGAGGGCACCTGAGGCACAAAGGGCTTCTCTAGAAGAAGACTTGATTGGTGATTGTAATCATAGAATCATAGAATGGTTTGGGTTGGAAGGGACCTTAAAGATCGTCTACTTCCAACCCTGCCTGCCATGGGCAGGGACACCTTCCGCTAGACCAGGTTGCTCGAAGCCCCATCCAGCCTGGCCTTGAACACTTCCAGGGATGGGGCATCCACAGCTTCTCTGAGCAACCTGTTCCTGTGCCTCACCACCCTCATAGTAAAGAATTTCTTCCTTATGTCCAATCTAGATCTATCCTCTTTCAGTTTAAAACCATTACCCCTCGTCCTATCAGTACAGGCCCTCGTAAAAAGTCTCTCTCCATCTTTCTTATAAGCCCCCTTTAAGTATTGAATAGGCCTAGTAACGTCTCCTTCGAAGTGCCAAAGCTGCCATGGCAGTTGTTTGGGTGCCTCTGCATAGGAGGGAGAGAGGAATGGCAAAGCCCTGTTTGTCATTCACTTCCTTTGGGAGAATCTAGAAGTGGAAGTGTCTGAATTTCCCCTATTTGCACAGCGTGTCTCTTCCCTTCTCTTGGAGGCTTGCTGTTAACTGACAGGAAGCAGGACTTCTCCTGAAATGGAGTGCTTTTAGAGTTAGTGGGAAGACTGTTTCCAGCCTGGGTTTGTGTTCATTGTGCCTTGATATTTCTGTACAGGTAGCAAAGTACTTGACCTCCCAATTCTACTCTCTGAACTACAGTCTTCGTCAGCGCATGGACATCCTCGATGTAAGTGCTCTTCTCTTCCCACTTTCCTTGTGTCTTTGTTGCAACAGTGCTGTTTCCCTGAGATGTAATGGGGTTACCTTTTATTCCTCATAGGATGAGGCAGAGGCATGGCAATCTCTTACATTAGTGTTTGTGCCTGGCATTCCCCTCTTGTTCGTAACCCTGCTACACTCCAATTACACAGCGATCCTTCCCCACAGAATGCAAAACATATGATGGTCATTTGCCTAGGAGGAGCCACTGTTTCCTAACACGTCATTAGCCTGTTATATCTTCGCTTTCTGAAAGACAGCAATCTGCCTGTGACTCCTTCTACATCATTTCACTTCCTGTGTCTGAAGGAGGAGCCACTGTTCTGTTTCGGGGCTAAGCGACCAAGTGCTTGGTCAGTACCTCAGAGCCAGTTGGTTGGTTGGGGGCCAGTTACCTTGCTGTTCTTCATTCTAAACCTGTTGTGCCTTTCTGCCTTGCTGTTCCTATCAGTTTGGGTGCAGGTAACTCTGTTGTTGTTCCCTAGTACAGGGATTACCCCTTTTTAACAGAACCTCCCTCTTTTTCATCTAGGTATTAGTTTTGGCAGCTCAGGAACTGTCCTATCCCAAATCCCATGGGAAGACCAAGCATTCTGGGGCCCAAAAACCTTGTATCCAGCTCCTTCCTGGAAGTGACAGCTCTAAGGACTGGAGAAGAATTGTTGACGAGAGGATCAAAAGCAAGACTCGGAGATTTGCTACGGTGAGGCCAGGGCAGAAGCAAACTAATGTCAAATCCAGCAAAAATAGGGACGCTAGGAGTTGCTGTAGTTCTATCCGGAAAGAGCAAAATACCTGTGAAATTGGGCACAATCCAAAGGAAAGACTGTAACTTCAAATATAAATTTATCTTAGTATCTGGCTGGATCTTTCAGTGCAGAGTACCAACTCCTGTAGTCCTCTCGGCAGGGAGAGGAACATAAACCTTGAACTCCTTGCCTTGTATTGAGGGATAGTTGTTGCTGTCCTGTGCTTGTTCTGAGCTTGTCTGGCCGCTGCAGGGAGCTGTGACTGCACCTCAGAGATCCCAGAGCCTCCTCCGTCAGACTAGCTGCCTCTGGACTGTCTCAGCCTTCCTATTTTTCAGGGAGATAAATTGATGCCAGTTTCCTAGTTCCCAGAACTCCCCTGTGGTTCATCCTTGAGAACTTGCTTTCCACAGCTCCTTTATGCTGTGCATGTTCTTGTTTCTTGTATCTAACCCAGCAGTACTGAGCTATATTATACTGAAATATTTAGATGTGAGAGAGGATCTGAAGTGGGAAGTGAGCCATCCAGTCTGGAAACTAGTAGCCATAGGTGTACAAGCAAGCAGTGTGGCTGACAGTGCGATGGCTGCAAGGAACCCGTAGTCTTGACAGCGTCCAGTGAAGTGGAGGAGTTGGGTGCTGCATCTTGTGTCTAGACTTCATTTTTCTCTTGGACAGGGTCAGTCTCAAGTGGAACCGGCTTCCGGCCCAAATGAGTTCAATTCTGTTGCTGGGCACTTCTTTTTTCCATTGATTCAGCACTTTGACAGGTGAGTGTGAACACCTTGGGATGTGGGCATGGCAGCTGCCAGAGTGAACCTTTCTGCTTGTTCTGCTTGCCTCAGAGCAGCAGGCTAAAGCCCAGAAGCTGTGTGGGAGTCCAGTGACACCACACTGATGCCTGGCTCACGCATAAAGCTTAGAGAGGAGGGGTTTGTGGTCTCTTGGACTTATCCTATGAAGTCTTGTTGGGCAGGAGTACGTAAGACCCTGCAGAAGCGAAGATACATTATGAAGAATAACCTGTCAGCAGGTACACAGGCGGATGATTTTGGCAGTACCAAACCAGTAGTCCTGGCTGACCCCCCACGTTGGGAGGTTCACACAAAACCGCAGAACTCAGACTGCAGTCTTTAACCAAAGTTAACCCTGTCTCGGGTTTGGGCCTGTCACCTGGACTGGTCCTTGTGACCGTGTTATAGGACACAGTTTATTGTCAATTGCTTAAGCCTTTGCTTACCTAAGGAAGGCTGAGTAATTGATTCCACGAGAATCAAGATGCTTGTAGTACCAGTCTTAATGGTTTGTTTCTAGTATGGCAGTGGTGCTAGCTTTTGCATGCAGTTCTTTCTAAGTAAAGCCTGTTGGAAGAAGAAGTGATCCCTGCTGTAAGAGTAGAGGATATTACTGGTCTGGGAGCAATTCTGAGAGCAAACTGCAGTGGCCTGTGAAACTGGGAAAGGCTGTATAATCACTGTTGTTATAGGGATTCAGGCTTGTGGGGGACAGTTCACCCTGCATAACCACCCTGACTGTTCCAAAGATCCACTGATCAGTCATCTCACTGCTACAGGACCGTGTATCTTGCACTTGCAGGCCTTTGACAACATTTGATCTCCTGGGGGAAGATCACTTTGTCCTTGGAAGACTGGTCCACACTTTAGCAATCCTGATGTACTTGGCTGTCAACACTGTGGTAAGAAAGGCTGCGTGAGTTTGCGGATAGCAGGAGGGACTCCCAGCCTGGGAACTCGGAGGTGCCTTCTGAAATTGCAGTGTGCTCTGGGGCCTGCTACACTTTGGCAGCGAGTTTGAGTTGCATGTGCTGAGAAGTTGCAAAAAGGGCTGGGGAAAAAATGGTCAGAAAAGAGACATGGGATTCAAGACACCCCTGCACTATCTTTTGCTGCTTCTGGTAGAAAAACTATCAACTTCTGTGGGAGGCTGGGCACATCATTTCACTTTCCTGCCTAAGTTTCCTCATCTGTAAAATAAAGTTAATTGTAACCCTGATCTTCACAACAGTGTATCTCAAGGTCCAGTTCTGTAGGGCGGTGTGAATGTGAAGGTATTCAGTGTTTCTGTCATAATCCTGTTTTGCAGGCAGTTACTGCAATGGGAAAGGCACTGCTGGAGTTTGTTTGGGCTCTGCGTTTCCACACTGACTCGTGAGTTGTAGTTGTATGCTTTCATTTTTAAAGATCAGCTGCGAGCCAGTCTCCAGCCATGGTTTGTCTTTGTCCAAGACTAGCACCTGACTGAGAATGTCAGCGACTTAATGCATTAACTCTATGCTCTCCTCCAGCCTTGTGTTCTTGTGACTGAGTATTGCAAGAATATGTAATGAAGGCATTGTGTTAATGTCAGACCAACATATGAACTTGGCTAGCGTCTTCTAGTGTGGCAGTACAGTCATTACTTGTAGAAAGCATGACAAATTTCTTCATCAACTATCCATGTGATAGTTTCATCTATGTTTACTCAGGGAGCTCAGAAAACTTTAGATTCAATTCCAGCATTCAACCCTGGAAAGAAATTAAGACATGTAGCCAAAATGCTATAAACATCCAATTTCTGTTTTGATCTCAGACTGATCCAGGACTCTGAATTATGCTAGACTCCCTGCACCACAGCATGGCAGGGGGCCTGTATGTGGGCACCGTTACACTCCTAATCAGTAGGAATATGGCAAAAGTAGTCATAATCACAAACATTTGAAACTGGAGAAGCCCTGAGGTGAGGAAGTCAAGTCAGAGCACGAAGCTGCAGGCTCTAACCAGTTCAGTCTTTCTCCAACAGGTATGTCCGCCAGGGTCTGTTGTCCTGTATCTCCTCCATGCTCCTCAGTGTCCCTACGGAGCGTCTTCTGGAAGACATGACAGAAGAGCTTTTGGAGACTCAGTCCTGGCTGGGAGGTAAGATGTGGTGGTGTACGCCAGTGTTCTTCTGGTTAGTGGTGCAGTCTTTGTGCAGCATCTCTTTCGTTGTGATGGTAGCAGCAATGTCCTAGTGTACTGCACCAGAGATTTGCACAGTAAGCATATTTATCGCTTGCTTGTAAGTTTAGGGCAAATACCAGACCACACCGTGTGCTGTACAGATGTATTACCGGGGTATCTAAAGCATAAGCTGAGAGCTGCGTATGACATTTCAAAGTGTGACTATCCTTACCTTACAGGCCAACCAAAAAATCCCAAAATTTATTATCTGCCCCCTTTCTCTGTCTAAGCGTCCAACCACCCACCTGATGCACCTTTCTGAACCCACTTTCTGCACCTTTCTGAAGGTGCAGAAAATGCTGTCATATTGCATATTACATCCAGGCAGTGACTTTGACCAGCAGCAACATACAAGGCTTGTACGGCCCTTTTACACCATGTGCACAGAAGATGGGTTTCATTACTGCTAAAAATGGGAGGAAGAAGAGCACGGCCCCATCTCCTAACTTCCTGATGGAAAGAACCACCTATGAAAGACAGCAAAGGACTTTGCATGCTGCACCCAACGCACCTTACATCAACACAAGCTATGTTTGTGGGTTCTGGTAGGCTGGAACTGCACGAATTGGTGGTCAGGTATCACAGTGTGCTGGAAGTACAAGAGGAAGTAACGCTGTGTGCTTTGTAGCTCCGAAGCCTCCACTGTATTCTGAGTGGACCTCATGTGACTCCCTGGGTTGGTTTCCTTCACCATTCTCACTCTTGGTGAGTTGGCTTCCCCCAGGGAGCAGGCAGGAAGCGACACTGACACAGCCGGCCTCTGATCCTTGCAGGTTGTGGAGCTCTGTGCCCTTTAAAAGGAAGAGAGCTCCCTTGTGGGGCCGAAAACTTTACTTTTCCCATGACATGGTGTGCTCTGAGGAATCTGCTTGTCTCTGCAGTTAACACTGCTATTACCAAGTAAAGCCTTTCCAGGAATGTTATAAATGTATTTTCAGCATGAGGGTCTGCGTAATCTGTTTGTAATGAGTTATTTCTGGAGGGAGGAGGATGACAGAGCTAGTAGCATCTTTTTATGCCTGTAGGTAGTGTAATAGCCATCTCTTTACATGTAGTGCTTTTGCATGAAAATTGCATGGTAGGTCCTGGTGGGAATGGGAGCAGGATAGGATCACAGTTGTGTGTGACATTGTAGGAGCCATTCAGAAACCTTAAAGAACACCACTCAGCTCCACGTCTGGTCAGATGCGATTTAAGTGCAATTTAAAAGGGCTTCTAGAGCTGCTTGCTGAAACACAACAGCTTCTCGGGCTATGCCTTTGCTATTTGTTGTAGGATTGTTGGTAAAACAGCTATCACAGGGAGGCACTGGGCTGCTCCTCGCTGCTCCAACAGGTGAAGTCAGGCACTAGAGACCTACTTTTGTGACTGAAGCATGGTTTTGAGCTAGCGGACTTGCTGTTGCTTCATGACTCTTCTGGACAAGATTTGCAAGAGGTGCCATGTATTAGATCTGCTGCTGTAGCTGGGAAAAATGACAAGCTGTCAAGCATGCAAGCCTTCTACTACCATGCCTAATGGCTAGGAGAAGCCACCACTGTGGGTTTCAGCTTAAAGCATCTACATTTCTCCTGCTATGGCTAAAGCACAACGAGGAACAGCGGGCTAGAAAATGTTATCCAGGGAGCATTTAGTAGAAATCTACAAATCTGCTCCAGTTTGTTGTTATATCACAGCCTGTGCAGATTGCTGTAGTTCATCGTGTGAATATGACTGACTGTTCCTGCCCTTCAGCCTTTGGGCTGGAACTGGAACTGTTCCCTGTTAGAAAGCGTTCGCAGTGTGGTATAAGAAACTACTTCAGTCACTGTCACGGTACTGTCTACTTAGTGGATGCTTTGAGACATTTCAGCTGGGGAGGGAGGCTGGGATCCACCTTGTACTTGGCTGTCATTGCCCTTAATGCCATGCTGGACCTCTTGAGTAGCCTCATCTTTCCCGGGGGAGGGAGGGAATACCTAAACATTTCTAGGAAACAGTTCCTTTGATTCCTCAGCAGCTGCCTTTGAAGGAATTCCCCACCCCTTGCAAGTGCTGTCGAGCTGTGTCATAGGTAAGTTTGTTTTATGTAAGGACCTGAATGGTACTCTGGTGCCCTGTGCCTCCCCTTCAGTGGCAGCAGTTCAAGGTCCATGCTCATGGCAATTAGAAACAGTGCCAACATCAGCCTCTTGGCTTTTCAGCTTGTACTAATCCGTCTTGTAGCCTCCCCCTTTTTGCCTTCTGTAGAGGGAGTATGGAAACACCGTGGTGAAGCTCTCCCTGAGGTTATAAATAGCCCTACTCCATCTGAATGAGTCATGTGTTTGGGCTGACAGTACTGGACTCTGAGCACACTGCTTGTGCGTACAGGATATCCTTACACAGACTCTCTGCTCTTCCAGGCTCCCCCTGCTCAGACATCCTGCGTGCATCCTGGTTTTTACTTTGCAGGCCCATTAAGGGCCCCTGAAATAACAGCTGCTGGAAGCAGCTTCATGCCCTCCCTTACACGCTGCATCAAGTGTGAAAGAATTACTGGTTTATCAGAAGACTAATCTCTCAGAATGGAGAATGTGTTGAAACTTGGGGCCTGCCTCTTTCTTTCCCCCGTTTGAAGGGCAGCGTGACCACAGATTTCAGGAGGGAGCACTGAGCTTTTGTTTAGATCGCAGGAATTGGCAGAATGGAGTTTAGGATTTTGAGTAAGTGGATTTCTAATTGCAAACTGCATTCATGGTGGTAGCTCAGCTGTAGAAAGGTTATGTATAGCTCAAGGGCACAAGTATCAATTCTGGCATGGAGGTTATCCTGTGGAATGCAAGGTCAGACAGTTTCTATAGTGTTTCAACCCAACTGACTATTTGTTTCTGCTACAAGAATGAACTGAGCATTATCACATGTGACAGTCGCAGCTTAGCTAAACTCATACCGCTTAAGATGATCAAGTTTGTGCATCTTTGCCTTCTGGTCTAACATAATTCCTGCAAGTGCTGATGTCCAGCCCAGACTTAGCTGCATTTGCTGTTGCATTTGGTGCCGTTCTGTGATGGTCAGTGAAACAGTAGAGAAGTGTTAGGTGAAGGGCAGTTTTTCCCGTTTTCCAACTAACAGTGGCTGCTTCTTTTACAGATGTGGTGGAGAAAGATCCAGATGGGGACTGCAGGAGGCTGGCCTTGCAGAACTTGCTACTGATGGAGAACCTGAAAAAGAAACTCAAAACTGTCCCTTCCTAGCTGAAGGGTGAAAGAAATGACCTTTACCTCATACTCTTGCCAGCTGGATGTGTGTAGGCACTGCTGGGGCCTCTTCAGCAGTCACCTGGCTGGAGAAGAGGAAGAAGGGGGGCAGGGTGCAGAGCTGTAAGCCAGCGAACCTGACTTGACATCTGGACTTTGTAGTGAAGGCCAATTTAGTGAGCTATTGCTATCCGGTACGGAGTGTACAGATGCAGGAAGGTAGGCTAGCACTGCCATCCTCCCCGCACCTCCCCAGCCCCCACCCCCAGCTATTTATAACCTTGGCAGGTTTGAGCGCTCTGCTAAAAATACAGGGAAGATCTCATAGCAGACTTCTTGTCAGAAAAACAGGAGGGCTGGAGAGGGCCGCTTACCTCCCAGGGCTAAGTCTACGCTATGCTCATAACAAAGGCTCTCGTGTCTTCCAGCAGTCAGCGTTTGGCAGAATAGCTATGGGCCTGCTGTTTGAGTGGCTGGCACGGTGTAGGGAATGACACCGCTGCTGAGATGTAAGAACTGAACAGCTACGCTGAAGTTCTGAAAATGTGCCAAACCTTAAAGGCTTGAGCTAGAGCTGTGCTGTGGTTAGGACGGAACAAAGCAGGAATTCTTTTTGTATAATCTTACTACAGAACTAAGGTTCTATTAAAGGATAACTAATGTCCAGATTTTGACCTTAAAAATCTCCCCCCACCCTTCTTCCCTGAAAGCATACAATTTAAAAACTTCATATTCACCCCAAGTTTTGAAGCAAGTCACAAAACAGGAAAAAGAAAAATCACTCTAAGCAGCAGGGCTAGTTGGAATGAAATGTATGAGAGTGACTTTATAAATACACCTTCGTGGGGCAGGGTAACAGGCTTAACGGTGAGCAGAACCTTGCTTGCTTATGTTGGGCTTCACTTTTCGTGGTCCTACTTGTGCCAGGCAAGAAATGGGCATCCTAAAATCTGACTAGTACAGAGCAGCTTGACACAACTGTGGTGTTTGGGAAGGAAGCTTCACAGTGAGAAAGAAGCTTCACTGGCTCAAAGCGACCCAGCTTGAGCAGGGAGGATTGGACCAGATGACCTCCAGAAGCCCCTTCCAACCCCAACCATTCTGTGGTTCTGAGGTTTAGTCCAGATTTTTGTTAGTGGTAGCTCTAGCCTACCTGAGCCTATGATGTATTTAACTACAAAAGCTTTGGGTTGGGGGAAGCCTCCCGTCATTCTGCAGTAGGGGAGTAGTTTGACTTTTACCCAAGCTCCTGCCCAAACGGGACAGAGATTGTTTTCAGAAGTTCTGACTTCTAGGGAATGACAAATAAGTTAGCGCCTTAGCAGATCAAAGGTGTACTTTGAAAATTTTGTCAACTCGGGAGTTTCCACCTCAGTTACTCAGCTCTTTTCTGTACTTGGAAAGAGGCCTGAAGTTACAATATGCAGTTCTTGTTGGCTTTTTTCCCCCCTCAAATTTATTAAAATACTAAAAGCAGCTTCATTACAGGATATACATGTGAATCTTTGTACGTAGTGTTTGAGATAATATATTAACTTCAATACTGTTGCTTGTACAGTCAAGCAGGAAGAATAAATTTCTTGGTGATAACCAAAAAGCCTTGTCGCAGCAGTGTTGACTGATATATGACCCCTAACGAGGACAGAATAAATGACCTAGTATTAAAGTCAACTTTGTGTTTGGTAAGTGTAAGTTGTCAAGGGTCCTCCACTTCATCAGCCACTTCTTCTTCCACCTCCTTGTTCTCCATGCTGCTGCGGCAGATTTGCTCTGGAACCAGGGTTCGGCTTACGGGAATGCCTACTCCTCGGTGAACTGCCTCAATGGTCTGCTGAGTCACGTAGTAGCTCAGGTTCATGGGTGGAATTCTTTTCTGCATCTCTTCCAGATACCGGTAAGCCTAAAGTAAGGCACAGAGATCACTGTTACGGGGGGGAGTACTGCGGTATGAGTCCCAGCAAAACAGTGAAAAGCATCCGCCCTTAGCGCGTGGCTGAGCTCTTGAGAGGAGCTCAGCGTTGAAGGGTGCTAACGCTTAGCCAGGAGTTGTGGCCTTTGCTAACATGATGACCTTTCATAGTGACTTGAGTCAATTCTGTCTTTCTCAGTTTAAAAAAGAAGAGGTCTCAAAGGCTAGTTTTCCATTCTCCCAATAGCTGAAGCACTGTCAAAACCACATGGTCAAAATCAGCGCAGCTGCAGAAACTAGCACTTGGCATCCTTACGTGTCGTAGTAGAGCAGGTTACAGTTTAGTCCAAACGCTGGTGTGTGGGGCACTTCTGCCCTGAAGAAGTGCTTCACCGTTCCCTCAAATGACTGCAATTTTACAATTTTCTTCTTTGGGCAGGTGGCCAGCGCAGTACAGCGTAATGGCGGAGGCATGCACCCAGACAGACCCTCCTGCTCTTATCCAGTCCCTGGCAATGTTTAAGAATCTGCCACTATTTATACTCTATGTCCTGTAAGCTTTCTTTTTCTCTTCAGTCCCATGAAATGAAAAATACATTAATATGGGCATAGTTGCTCACACCTGCTGAGCAGTTTAGCTCCTGTAAAGGAGCCTCTACTATGGAATGTCTGCCTGTATGGGAGAACTATGCTATACCAAGCTGCACTGGTGTATCTAAAATATGGGCTCTGTAGGTTGGAAGAATTAAGAATTAACTTACCATATGGAATTCCTCCACTTGCACATAATGTTCAACCAGAAATCCCAAGACATCACCGTGACGGATGGCGTTGTCAAAATCTTGTTCAGCTAGGAGAAGTTCACACTGTCTGACTGCTTCTTTGGGCTCTTCAGTGTAAACTCTAGTAAAGAGCAAAAGGAAACTGTTAACAGTCTCGGGGAGAGCATTTAGCTTGTCGTGTCAAGAACAGGGAAGATTTTTTTACTGTCTTATGTTTCATAATCACCCTTCTGACAGAGCTACGCTTTCCTCGGTCAATACACTTGCTTGTATTTCAGGTTACCTTTTCGTCTTTCGTGTCAACAGCACTTTTAAAAATCACATAATGGTTTCCTTGCTAGGAAAATGTAACGGCAGCTTTTAGAAGCGAGTCTGCAAATTATTTATTAAACTGTAGCTACTAGTAAAACTTTTCTTCTTGTATGATATTTCTGTCATTAGCTTACATGCTCTGAAAACTGCAGCTCACCTCCGAGCGTGGATGAATCGCTTAATCAGGGTCATCTTGCTCTGCAAATGTGCTAGTTTGCTTTCCTGTTCCAGAGGGCTTCTAGTCTTTGCTTTTGAAAGGCACTTGTACGCTTCTGTCAGCGCTCCTTGTGCTTTCTCATAGTTCTGATACTCATCGATTTCTACCTGCAAGAGGAGAAATGAGATGAATGTCTTGCTCCAGAGCTGACAAACCAGATCCCTTCAGCAGTCGCAGAAGGGGGATGTACCTGAGCACATGCGTCGTAGAAACCTGCCAACAGGTCAAGGGCCCTTCCTTTAGTATAGAAGCCAATGATGTTCTTCATAATCTCGGGGTCCTTACGCCAATCCAGTGATTGTAGATAGTTGGCTGCCATGATATAAATCTCTCTCTGTCTGGAAACTCCCGCAAAGAAGACAATTTTCTCGGTATCTCCAGATTTCAGCAGTGCCCTCATAGCCTAGCAATGGAAAGGGGGGGTACGGGGGAAGAGGGGGAAAAAATATCATTGTGAATGCAAAAACACAAGCTATGCTAAGGTGGCTAGGAAGCCCTGTCTGGATAGTCTATGGTATGAAGACTGTTCCAAGATTTACTTCTCAAAACACCCTTGTTTTGAGAAATCTTAGGAAGGTAATAGGCTCAGCCTCTTCAGCTTTTTTTCTATGTATCCAGGCTGACCTTTAACTTGTTTCCTGCTTGCGTGTATTTCTTGGTCGCCATGTGGTAGTTGCCTTGTCTCATGCAGCAATCGGCAATTTGCTCCAACAGCTCTCTCCGGGACTCCTCAGAGAGGTCCTTGGAGTCCTTAGAGACGGTCATCTTCTCAGCCATCTCCTCTGTGATGGTCAGGTTCTGCTTCAGGCAAAGTTGCAGAGCTTCATGGTACTAATGGAAGCGAGAAAGCAATGAGATGTTGCAAACACTACAGTGATACTTCACGTTGCTTGTGGTGTAACCTACAGAAATTAGCTATATGAAGGCACAAATGCTAGCAGATCTGGATGGTCTGTCTAGAACACTGTTGTGTAGTTAAGCATCCCGACATCGACTCCTGTTCAAGTACACGCTGTCTCATTTTGTTCGCTAAGAACGTATTTGTTCTTCCATGAAGACCGTTGATTCTCACCTGTCTTCTCGGAGGACACTAGTATGGCACGAAAGATTCATCCATTTCGTCTCTTTGAATGTGACATTCTCAGAGATGTACGAGTCAGATTTGTTAGGCATGGCTGATTATCTTAAGGTTTTCAGCAAATACCAATAAAATAAATACAAGGATTTGAAAGATTTTGTTAAATATTTTGCTACTTCCCATATAGGAACAAATAATGAGTAAGGATCTACACTAGCTTTTAGCCCAGAAAAGGGCTACTGTACCCTTGCAAAACATGGAAGAAAGTAAGACATAGGAGTTCATTAAAGAGGAGCGGGTATAGGACTGCTCTGGTACCCAGCCTTTTGGCAAGGCTGCGTTGCCAGCACAGTAACGAGGGCACAGTAGAAGCGCGTAGAAGTTTAGGTGAGAAATGAAGCGCCTTAACTACATTGGTGGTGGTGACAAGAGGGACAGCATTGATTTTTTTGGCTGATGTTATAATTTCCCTGTCTCCAAATATGTTAGTTTAGAGAGTGGGAGTTTTTCTTTAACCAAGAGTGCAAAATCTGCAGGTTTGAAGCCAGAAATAAGACAAAAAGTCAGGAATCCGTTTCAGAGTTGAGCCAGTGGGCATGAGAGGAAACTTTAAACCTTACAAATGTCTCTGCATATCTGTTTACCAACAAAGAGAAATGTATGTGCACGCACATACACACCTCTTGTGCTCCTCTGTACCTGTGCGTGGAGGGACAGGGAGCTGGAGCTAACCTTTTTGGCTGTTAGCAGCAACTCCGTTGCCTTCTCATACTGAGCGTGTTCAATAAAAAAATCAGAACAGCGGGCTAGCAGAGCTGGGTCTGATTTCTCATCCAGGTCTTCAGCAATTAGCTGTAGGGCCCCAAACTGCTGCGTGGCAAAGGCTAGCTCCAGTGCTTTGGAGAAATGTCCTGCCTGCAAAATTAAGAATGAGTCTTCAAAGACTAGAATAAGCACTGCAGAATCAGTTTACAGGATACCCCAGAGTGCATTAATAAAGCATTACCCACCATGAAGAAATGACTAATAAACAGTACATCCAGTAAAAACTACAGTTGATTTAATGTTCTTCTGCTGTAGGAACCACTTCAGTTTTAAGTTCGGTATTTTTTACTAAAAAGACATTTACCTTGTGGTATAACATGACAGCTCTGTCCATTTGTTCCCCCTTTTCCTCATAATAGCAGGCTGCCTCTATCATGTCTTCCGGAGAGCTCAGAAGAGCCAGGTTCATCAGCTGATCATCTAAATTGTTCTCCTATTCAAAAGCAAAGATTTGGCTCTAGGTATGCAGCAAACAGATGTCATAATTCTGCCTTCTGGCAAGCCTACAGCTTTATACTGTCGCATAGTAGCCCATCAACCCCCTTCTGTGTGAAACCTGTACCAACCCAAGTAACTTTGAGCTGCAACGATGATCGTTTGTTTCAGGCAGTTTTCTGTTGAGATATACAAGAAAATAATGTCCCATACAACCAAGCCTTTATTGATGCATCTTTTGTAGAAGATGCAGGCAGAAACCAGGAGCATCTTCATAGTGGGCTGTGTAAGAGCAAGCAGTGTCTCACAGGCGAGGATGGGCACAACCAACTTGGGCCGCTGTCATTCTGTATGCTGCCTAAGGAGAGACTCCTGCTTTGCTTTTGGCCATAAATGTACCTCTTCGCATACCTTACACAAACGGATGGCGTTGTTAAATGCCTGGGCCCTGGTGTAGAAATGTACAGCCTGCTTGATTTCATCCTGGCTCTCATA
Source organism: Gymnogyps californianus (assembly GCF_018139145.2). Classification (NCBI taxonomy): domain Eukaryota; kingdom Metazoa; phylum Chordata; class Aves; order Accipitriformes; family Cathartidae; genus Gymnogyps; species Gymnogyps californianus. The sequence goes on from NC_059485.1 coordinate 19,238,675, forward strand.
CTGGCGGGCCAAGTGATAGGACGCTGCCCAGTTCCCCGTTTCATTTGCTATTTCAGCAGCCTGAAAAGGAAATCATATAGCTTTACTTTGTGCCCATACTCATCCCAGGAATGCGAATTCTCTGGAAGCAGGTGGGAGCAGGCTGCCTTACCTTCTGAATGTTGCCCTGAAAGCAGTGGACACGGACTAGGGAAAAATAATCCTGAGCCAGTGCATAGTATTTTAGTGCAGATTCCATATCTGACTGGCTCTCCAGATACTGTGCCCACCATTTCCACAGGCTCCTAGAAAAGCAACAATATTAACTGCAGTAACAAGAATTGCCAGAGACTGCGTTTTTCACTCCTGGAGATCTTGAACTCAAGACTAGACACATTTTTTTAGAACGCAGACAAGGCTTTACCCCAACTCAAGGGTGACACTCAAAGGTCTGCACTATGAGGGAGTTCAGCCTGGATATCTGCTGTGGCAGTTCTTGAGCAAGATGTAGCATAATCCTGAAAAGCGACAGGAGGATCGTAATGGGTAAGGCAGGGGTTGAACTTGGGGCTGAGAGGATTCATACTCCTCCTTCCCTGCTCTCTTTGCAAGTTGTATTTCAGACCGGAAAGTCCCATTCGGGAGAAGGAACAAGCATAGCACTGACTTGTCTTTCATCTTGTTGACGTAGTTCTCCAGGGCTTGTAAGTCTTCAGAGAGCATTCGGGGTACCTCGAACCTGTGCGTGTCTGACTTCTCATAGCTGTAGAGAAGAAGAACACATTAGATGTGAAATGACTACTATTAGCTCACTTCCTAAAAAATCCATTTAATGTTGTTTGACAGCTATAGAGTGACAACACTGGTAATACTGCTTCATTTGTATTATTACATTCACTGTAAGACCAGTTGATGGTCTACCAGCACCATCAAAAATAAAAAGTTCAATGGTCCTGCCAGGCACCTGGAATCGGGGAGGCAATGTGATCGCAGGACAGTAAATATTTCAAAAGTGCCAGTGATGGCCCAAAGAAATATCCCAGAAAGCTCCCCAAACATCAAGCACGTCCCTGTACAACTGGCTGAAAAGACCGCAAGCGCCCTGGGCTCCTCATCTCGCCTGGTCCTTCTGCCATCCGTTGCAACTTCTCCACTACCGAGAGATCACCGCACTTCTGCCACCACCCGCTGTTAGAGTCTCTCCTCTCCTCCCTGCCCACCTTGATCATCTAATGGGTCTGTCTGATCACATCAGAGCTCTGCTTTGACTCTGAACAGAAGTGACCTTATTGTATTATTATATCGGGAGGCTTCATATGGAAAAACTCATATAAAAACAAGATTTCAAACAACAAGTACAACACATTAACAAATCACCTCCCCTGACTTCTCTAGGGACTCATCAGTCACAGGAGAGGACCAGGCACCAGAAGCACCCAAGTCAGACTAAACTCTGCCGCAGCAGTTGTGTCTGGGACTCTCAGGAGAAGTAAACAACTGGTGGTGTCATGGAAAGGAAGGAGAAGAGGGCACTGGTCTTCCAGAGACAAGTACAGGACTGGGTATTAGTGGGGTTCAACTACTGGCCCCAAGAAGACACTTCACCTTTCTGACGCTAAGCTTTATTAGCCTGGGAGGGTGCTGGGAAGTTCATTGGAACAATGCTTTCCCTCCATTAGATAGAAAGCACCAGAAACAGGAAAAGACTTTAATTATTACTGGTCATCATCAGACACCCTCCTTAGCCTGCCTCCAGTCTTCACAGCAGAACAAGGCTCCAGATCCCCCGGGTGCCCCAGGCTGGTGCTTACTGGGTGAGTGCAAGACTCTGCTCTCCGGTCGCCTCCAGGTGCTTAGCGTAGTTGTAGTACGTGGTGCGTAGGTGAACCCGATCGTGAGCTTCAGCTGTTTCGATGGCTTTCTGCCACTGGTTTGAGGCTTGATAGAACTTGTTCAGGAGGTCGTAGCGTTTGCAAGCCTTGTACAGTCGCTCCGCATCCTCCTGGAAGCAGAGCATACAAACACCTCGTTAGCTCGGCCCGGTGTTTCATAGGTGTCATTCACAACAGACACTGCACCTCTGAGTAGTTTATTGGTGCAGGTCATTGTAACGCAATTAAAGTAACAATAATTCAGGCAGGGGGTTTGATCACCTAAATATACGTAGCCTGGAATAGCACATTACTGGGAAACAGGATGTTTATGTGAAAATAAGGAAAGCACTCAGATCCTGGCATTTACTGTACAGTATCAACGGAGGGGTGACATGAGCAAGCCATCAACAATTAAACGCTGTCATCAGGAGCGTAAACCATTTCGGAAAGGGGAGATATGCTCACCTGGGGCTACAGTTACCAGCCAGGCTGCCTACCCAGAGGTGAGGTCCAGGAGAAGGTCCTAGGCCAAAACTAGGGGTTTTGGCAAGAAGGCGTTACGTGCCCGGGGACCCCCTGCGACCTCTGAGCAGGTCTCAGAGGCAGCAACGCTGTTCGTAGATAACTGAGATCTATTCCTGGGAATAAATGCTATGAATTTAAGACAGAATTAGAACAGGAGGATTTTGCTGATGCTGACGCAAGGGTGAGCAAATTTGGAACTATTATTTTTACGCTTTGAGAGGTACTCCTGTGGAAGGAGCATTTTCCTGCTCCACCCAAACGCTGTCCAGCTGAACACTATATTTAGTAAATTGAGATTATCTGTCCAGGACAGAAAAATAGTTTCTGTCTCTTATTGTTTCAAATTCAAAAAAGCATAGAAAGTAGAGAAGGAAGATGCCTGCACTATGGTTCTGTATAAGATGAAAAAATGCAACAGAACTGCATTCGTTTTGCTACAGTTCCCCTCCACCTCTCCAAACAGATCTAAACATCCGAAAGAAGGAGTATTGACACTTTTCAGCCTCATAGCTTTCTCTGCCAGGAAGCTTTTCCAAACATTTAGTTTCAATTTTCCTTTTCTTCTTCACTTTAACTCAGAATAGTTACTCTCTCTCTCTAGCATTTATACTCTTAAAATAGTTGTAGATTGCTAAAAACCTTTTAAAGCCAAATTCTAATTATTCAGCTATCTTAAAGATTTCCTTGTCTGCGAAATCTTTCCAAGAGCTTAACAATTTGCACTGATTTTCTCTGAACTTCTTCCAGTTCATCCACGTTTTTTCTGGTAATGAGATCCTTTAGGGTGGCAGTCAATGTTCCAGCTGTAGCTGCAACAAATCCATAGACAGAAGTTACCAAATCAAAGCCGCAGGATGTGGTGTCTCCTCGAACGCAGCCCCAAACAGATTTTTGCTGTCATAGCACCTTGCCATTTTTTATCGAATTTGTGATTTCCTGTGAACTGTGGGGTATTTCATCAATTCTCCTTTCCCAGTTTTTCACTCTTACAGATCATATGCCTGGATCTTTTATGGTTCCCAAACTAAAAATCTCTGCTTTTGTTACAGATCATTGATGAAGACATTAAATAAAGGCGAACGGGGTAGAATACATGCTCTTATCATTCATCTAACTCAATAGCGCTCCGGTCAGTTTTCAATCCACATGATAATGCTGGTCTCAAACCCATTTTCGATCTCAGTTCTATTGGTAATCAAGGGGAGTGGGTTCAGACTGCAATAAAGACACATGGGAAAGACAAGGTCCATTTTGGTATGTATCTATTTGCTGCCAGGTCGGGCTCCAGACACAGGTCCAAGGGACCCCCGTCCACCAGACTACGGGGAGAACAGCCTGACCCCCTCCTCTGGCTGTGCTGGAGCCGGGCAAGTTACTGCTCCCGCAATGGGAGAAGCTGGGATGGAAATCTGGGCGACTAGTAGATGCCCTGGGACAGCACGAGCAGCAAATGTGACTCCCCAGAGCTCTCCAACCCTGCAGGAAACATCAATTTTGCCTAAACTGCTTAAATGCCGTAAGCCAGCCCTCGCTCTCTGGCAGAACACAGCTTTAGCCTTTCACTCTACAAACAAACATGTCAAAATGGAACTTGCATTTCCCATACTGGACCTTAAAATATGTTTGTTGAAACATTTTAGCTAGAATACTTGAAAGTACATCTTTTTTTAATCCAGTCAAATCTAGAATGATTAAGCTTGGAAGAATTATGCCCCAAGAAAACAGTTTTTCTGTTTAATGTTTCACACATAAACCATCCTTAAAAGGTGTTTCCTTTATTCAGCAGTTTCCTTCATTCAGCAATTTTTCACATGGGAGTATAACTCCCATATAAATTCTGTATAGCAGTTAAGAAAACAGACAAATTAATTTGCTGTACCCTTAGGCGGCTATAGTTCCTGGTACTCATTTCCAGGCATCAGATTCTGCCACGCTCATTCTCATCTACTCTTTGAGGAAGAGGAAGAGGGCTCAGGGGACTGCTGAGCCTCTGAAGTTCAGGGAAAGCCCCTGGTCAGTGTCACGTAGGAATCGTGCAGCACGGGGTTGTGCAATGCTGAAGGAGATGCCTACTTCCCTAGGATAAAAACTCAACTTCAGGAAAATAATTGTCAGAACTACTCTTCATCACTCCCTGGAAATCTGGCAATAGTTTTTACTCCCCTCCAAGGTTTTTGCATCTCAGAATTTTAAAAAAAAGGATCAGTTTCTCATTTTTGTCCCTAGTTAAGCGGGGTGGATATTCCCGGATCGGTCGGCGGGGTTTACCAGCATGCCCAGCTGAATGGCCAGCACAGCCACTCTGGCCTCCTGCTCTGGCTCTTGTTCAGCCTCCCTCAACGCCTTGGCTCCTCTTGCGTGACCCATGTTTCCAAGGCAAATTTTGGCAACATCGAGCCTCTGAGTCTTCACGCACATGCGAGCCATGTTCTCCCAGACAGCCTCACTGTGAGAAATGGGGAAGAAAAGGAGAGCTGTTATGGTGTCACCTTTAAGGCTTGGGTACTAAGCAGGTAAGATGCAAGGGAAGAGGAGAGTGTGAAAGGGAAAACCATGGGACACTTGCTGGACGTAACAAAGGGACTCCAGTTGCTGTGTGAAGATTGAAGAGGAAGAGAAATAGGCCTCAGACGTAAAGGTTAGTTCTGGAGCTGAATGCTCACAGCCTTAAGGAAATATTGCAGGTTTTGTTTTACACCAATGTCTAAACAAAAGCACTTATGTTTGCAGGTATATAAACATTTATCATGCACCCCTCACTGTCGTTCTTGCTGTAGCTGCAACATATAGACATACACAATACCCCCACGTCGATGTTCCGAATTCAAAAGAAAAACTAGGAGAAAAGTCTTATAGACATAAACCTTACACTGGAAACGCCCTGCTAGTGTCCTGCATAGTTCAAACACGGAACAGCTATTAGGAGCCTAATAGTTGCATTCAGTAACAGGGAATGCTGTGTAGGAAACAACTGACCAAACTATCATGTTCTAATTTAAAACTTGCATAAAAAATGGCACAAAGAAAAGCTTTGCGATGCTCAGAATGAGAACTCCTCAGGGCTAAGAGCTTACGCTTAACATTGCAAAATCCTCTGCCAAGGCAGAGGCAGGGACTGGCTGCGCACCGCGCTCCCACGCAGGGACGTCAGGTCTCAGCAGGCAGCACTGCTCAACAGGAGGGCCGCGACACAGTTGACCATTACATGGCATGACAAGCAAAGACTTTCGTAGATTCTATTTACATTTGAGGCTCTTCAGAATAAAATGCAGTATGTTTGACTAATAGAAACCATAAGCATTCAAAATATGGGATTTCTTCAGTGTGTGAACCTCAGCGGAGGTATGGTCCATACAGTTCTCGGACACCACCACAGCACAAAACAAGTATCTAAATGATAAAAGCAGAAAAAAAAAAAGAAAAAAAGAAAAGAGTTGAATGACACTTCAGGCCCTGCATCTGCAAGCAAACACTCTTCCAGTTTTCCTATGATTAAAATGTTTTTCTCTTCCCAGTTGCTGTGGGAAAGCCCTGCACAAAGAGGGGAAAGTGACTAACCGGGAAGCAGCGAAGCAGATGAGATACGACGTGCTGTCAAACACATACAATAAAGAAAGGCAGAGAAAAAAATGCTTTTCCTAATTTACTTTACAGTTAGAGCATCTTTTATTTGCAACTACAACTGGTATAAATTTTTCCAGTAGTAAACGACATAAATATGTGACATAAACTTCATTAAGGCCAAACAGTATAGAGAAAATAAAATAGGATCAGAAGTGATAAATCGGGCGTATTTCAGATGGTTCAGACGTTTTGCTTGTTTAGAAAAGCAAAAATGCATGTCTGAATATTTTACTGAATTTCTTACACCTGCCTGTCCATGCTGAATGTGGTTCAAACGCAGGCTCCTCTCATGCTCTGCTCCCACACGTCCAAGTCCCCCAGACTGGGAAGCCAAAAAGAACATTGAAACAGCGCAGTAATTTCTGAACTGGAAAGGCCTTACATAAACTTCAGCGCTGGATCCTTCTGAGTGTAAGTCTATGCATCGCCACGCAATATAGAAATGCTGACTTACATCAGCAGAAAATCTGACCTTCCTGATTTTTGAAAAGTTGGAATTGGTTTCTCTTTTATTCCAGCCACTGCCTGTATCTGGAACTGGAAACAGCAGGAAAAACATCTTTAAAGAACATTTCGGTCCTGTTCAATATTGTCACCTGGCTTTGATCAGCAAGGACAGCGAGTTCTGTCGTTAGTAAAAGATGTCAAATCTTGTGCGCGTGGGCATGGCTGCGCTTCACTACGCACAAGGAAAGGAAATGTATTTTCCAAAATCTGTAGCATGCCAGAAGAAGTTGCCACTAGCCGTTTCACTCTGGGTGAAGGAACGCACGCCTGTGCTGTGCTTTGTCAAACTGACGCACAGCAAGTTTCTGAAAGGAAATCAAAATCTTAATTTTTCAGAGCCTTGACAGCTCGCAATTCCCTCAGTGCAAGAAGATGAGAGTTCATGGGCTTGAACAGACGAGCAGATGAGAAATCTTATTTAGACTACAAGGAGTGGAAACTTTTGAAAGGAAATAGATCAAATAATAGTGTATTTTAAAGTACAAAGTTAAAAGATAACAGTGTGCAGAGACACACAGCAGGACTTAGAAGACACTACTCATCATCCATCAGTTGCATTATGCTTTCCTGAATGGCAATGCCTCCTGCCAACTTCAAGACTCGGTGGGAGCTGCTGCCCCAGCAATTCCTCTTTGGGAGCTCTTGTCCCACGCCCAGCCTGCCCGTGGGCCACCTTGGCACCCATGCCAGCCGTATGCAGTGGACCACCCAGATGTACCTCTGCCCTGAGGAGCTGGAGCTCTGCCATCCCACCTCTTCCTCCTCCACTCCAAACCATTTGCAAAACTAACCCGAGAGGCTCCAGCAGCGGAGTACCGCTTGGGTGCAACAAATACAGAGGGAGAAACATCTCCAGTCGATGTGCTCTGCATTTGGTTTGATTTTGGCAAGCACTGCCCTCCCGACAGTCCCAGCTGGGCAGATGATGAGCACCCACCAGGATTCAGCACTGTGCTCAAACTGGACCAAAGACGCGGAGTTTGGAAGTGTTCACGGCAGAGCAGCGCTTGCACGGACTTACCCAGCGCGGGGACCAAAGCAAGAGACAGGCTAAGAGCAGCTCACCAGCACCAGTCCCTATGAAACGTGAAAACATCGCCTCCCTCTGACCATCCCTTCTCCTGCCTCTGCCCTCCAGGAGCCCTTGAAGGAATGTTTCCTCTAACGAACCTGGTCCTGCTCTGCACAGAGGAGTTCCCGTTCTCCCACTGGAGCTAAGGACGGCTTTGTTAGCAGCTGCGTGGGGGAGAGCCCACAGCCAAGCCTTCTCCCCTGGTCCACGCGGGGCTGCAGCAGAGGCTGGTTCTCTCCAGTAGACACGTCCCTCACAAGAAGGACGCTGCTCTGATAAGGTACATACATGTATGATTTCAATTTTCTTCCTGCAGCAAAATATTAGAAAACTGTTTCTGCTTTGAGAGACCATCCATTTTAGCACCACATGCCATCTACTGCTGCTAAGGTCCACAAGTATTTCTGGCACGGCAACATACTATTTGCTTGCAAGGACTATCTTCATGTGCATATATTATATACTTATTAATATATTTGTTTGTATTTATTATTTTAATATATTCTTATATCTTATTTAAAATCTAGAAAGGTACCAGAGTAACACCACCCTGTGAAACGCAAAAGATCCAAAGTACTCTACAAAAATAAACTACCACACAACACAGAAGGTCTCAGTGCCTGACAGAGGCACAAACCACAGAGCTGTTGACTACCACAGAGCACCGCGACCAAGCCTCAGCTGGGCAACGGCACGGACCGTGCCTCACTGAAACCACGGGGGGGTTAATGCAGCAGATCTGCGCCCCCAAAACCTGGGCAAGGACCAGGACGCTGGGACTGATCCACCACAGCTCCTGCAGAAAGACCAGGGGACCTTTAGCTAGAACCTCAGTTTTACCTTCACCCCAAAAAGACACCTCCAGCCTCTCCACACCATGGCTGGTCAGAGAGAACAGACACTTTTTATAGCACCAAATTCTTATTTAGAGATTTCCCTTGCAAACTATTCAGCTTGAGGCACCCAGCAGGCTTGCTGGCAGGAGTGGGCAGGCCTGCAGGCAAGGGATGGGCGAAGAGAGAGGAGAGAGGAGAGAGAGAGGAGAGAGGAGAGGAGAGGAGAGGAGAGGAGAGGAGAGGAGAGAGAAGAGAAGAATCCGGGAAGCATCAGCAACACGCTTACATGTTTCTCTGTGTCTCAAGTAGACCAGCCTCGGCCTTGGGATGGCACAACCTCCCTGGCAGGCGGACACCTCCAGCACCAGAGCAAGAGTCCTGCCCATCAGTTTTGCTGCCCCTCGGGAATGTGGGCAAATTAATGCAGGTCTGGTTAAGGAACAAGAACCAGGAGGAGGTGCAGAACAGGCTCACTTAAAGCCCAGGCAAAACCACAGTTTATCTCTAAACAGTTGTTAGTGCAGCGAGAAAGATGAATCTGCCCTTGCATCCCTAAAAGGCAGCAACTCTTCTCTCCAGGCCTGGCCCTGCTGTCACACGTAAAATGCCAAGTAATGATTTACCCTGCCCCCAGCTCATGCTCTGGGAATTTCCTGTTCTTCCCCTCCTCCTCCTCCTTTACTCCCCCCTGGAAAGCCGCTCGCATCTGTACTTCGTCAGCCGAAGCTGGAAACTTAATGACGACCAGACGCAGGAACAGCGCGAGCAGAGCCATGGGAATGCGCTCCCCGAGCACCCCGGGGGAGCGACGCCTGCCCGTGAAGCGCAGGGGTGAATGATCTGCTGCTGCACCCCAAACTCCCAGGCTTCAGGCCGCATCAATAGCGCTATGGATTTGGAAAGCAAACTTTGACGCCTCTTAAGACTGGACACAAGTTTTACCACATATTTGATGAAAAAGTTTTTCTTCCTTTATATCTGATCTTTTGCATCCGTTTTTCGATGAAACTATGTTTATAGCATCTAACAGTCTGATTTTACAAACCCTTCTGTTCCTGTATGTTTTTCATTGCCCATTTTGCATGAAAGTTTAAAGAAAAAATCCAGTGAATGGAGTATTATTTAGAAGTGCTGGAGATATTTATATGTCTGAAGCATCTCACTACAAAATCTCTCTCCCTCTATTTAACGGGGTATATTTGGAAAATGAACATATGTTCTGTCTCTTGCCTCTAAATATCTTGATCAGGAGAGAAAAAGAATCTCTCTTTCCAATATGGGCCCCCTTCGTTGAGCAGGACCCTGAGCATTCTGCTTTAAAAGACTACTGTATAATGCAAAGGGAAATACTAATATAAGATATAATAGCTATAACACTAATATCAGATATAATATCTAACACTATATTATATATAACAGTGTATTATTACATCCCTATAACATTATATTATAGATAATATATCATAATATCTTATTACGTCCCTATGGACCCATATGGAGCAGGCGGGTGTCCCCTTGTGCCTCAGGCAGAGCCTGCGCTCTCAAAAATGGAAATAAATCCAGCAAGCGGGGAGCTTTTGCTCACCCAACAGTGGGGACAAGGAAGCTTCACTGCCCTATAACAAAATAAACCGTACGAGAAATTCGAAGCAGATTCTCAGCAGCTCGGCCAGCTGGGACCGCAGTGGAGGTACCGTCCTGGGGCGAAGCGCTGGCTACGAGACTGACCCTCGAGTAAGCGGGGCTGGGCTGGGCTGGGCTGGACAACCGCGGCAGGGCACTGGGCACCACCCTTCCCCAGCCTCCACCCGCTGCCTACGTGCTGCTCGGGGGTGTTTTCCAGGCAAAGGAAAAGGATGGGACAAAGCAGGTGCTGCTTCCTAAGGAAAATTAGCAACATCTATTACTATTTCTCAAACGTTAATCCCTCGCCTGGATTTCAGTAACTTAAAGTTGCACCTTCCAACCCCTGAAAAAACGTGTTAGAATAACGTCATCTGCCTGAACTGTACAGCAGCGGGGATTCTGACCAGATAATTCATTTATGATCAACTTTACATACACGTGGTTTGATAGACTGGTCACAGAATAAAAGCATCATGCTGTGGACCATAACGGCTACAGAGGGCTTGGATATGGTCAAATGAGACCCACTACGTGACACCTAAGGTTAGCAGGCATGAAAAGCTGATCATTTAGAAGTACTATGTAAAATTTTAAACACATCTACAAATACGGACACTGCTCTTATCTTCAAACCACTGCAAAATAAATAGAGAGTTAAAATGTCAAAATTGGTGGCTTACTGTCTGTTCTCTTGTAACCTGGAAAAAACTCAGGGCTTGAAAAAAAAGAAGTTTTATCTGATGTAGCTAAATTACATTAGATGCTTTTAAAATGCATTTATTGGATTCTGGTTATGCCTGTTCAGTGGAACTAAAAGATAACAAGGAACTAAATAATAAATGAAAAGCTGCAACACTTATATGACATTCTTGATAGTGTTAATCATATTAAATGTGTGCTTCTCTGATAAATGTCAGGCATTTTTCATGTATGATCAAAACACTGAAAGCTGTCTAGATTATTCCTAAAAATTCTTCCCTGGGCAGAAACAGAGTATTTGATAAAGCAACAAAAGCTTTACAGAATACTATCTGTAATATCACGTTAAATCCATAGCTTTGTCTATTCCAAACTTACCCTGATAAAATCAACACCTAGCTACTGTTCAGTGTGAATTGTATCAAACAAAACTCTTGTGTCCTAAGGGATGCAGTAAGTTCTGCGATTGAATATACTACTGCACATTTATCAGTAGAGAAGTGTTCGTTAAGGTGATTGATTTTTTTTTTAAGGATCAGAAGGATTCCTGGACTGTTTTGTACTGGAAGCACAAGATCTCTGAGTGAAGACGGAGAATGTCACTGATTGTGAACACGCCAACAAGAACCCTTTGATTAAAACTGTGATAAAAATGAATAACTGAGCCATTTTGGTATGAGCAGGCTAGGAAAATTTACCAGATCTTTGCAAAACTCATTTAATTTTGACTTGGTGTGACCTACTCATTTGGGGAATTCCCCAATTTTACATCTTTAGATATTGTTATTAGCTGAATAGAATGATAAAAAGCCATTTGCCTATTAAAAAATAACAGAAAAAAGATTAGGCCCTGCATAAACAACTGTAAACAGAATTTATTAGGTACTAAATGGACAAATTCAGTATGGAAGCAACTAGTTCTCTGATATAAACTAAATTATTGAGATTCTGAAAGTAAGATTACATTTAGATAACTCATTTCTCACCCAGAAAGACCCCAAATGCTTTATAAGCCGCTATGCAAATTGTATGGAGCAATTTAACCTACCCCTGAGCAGAACCACTCGCTAGCACGGAACAGACAATTAGCAAACAGCTACTTCCAGACAAGAACATCCACCAGAAATTTTGCCATGGGAAAAAAAGTCTTCATGTGCTTGCTGAGTTACTGCAGCCCACAGCAATTACTACTGCCTTGCATTGCTCCTCAGATACTCCCCATACCGGTGTGTTATCCGGGTGGGCTGAAGACCGCAGTGCTGCCGTCCTTTCTGCTCTGTAAGCCATGATCAGCGTTCCCAGAAAAATTTCCACCCTCACAAAAACTAAAAGTCCCAAATCATTTGTGATGTGGCAGTCCCCATCAACTGAGAGACCATATGGACTTTTAAAATTATGCAGCCTTTTCGGAGATGACCACCTCACCATAGCTAGCGGGATGAAGCATCTTATCTAAGGCCAACTTTGTCACCAGCCCCAGGGCCACCTCCTGTTTTACGTGGCAGTGAACTGATCCACTTGACTCATCCGCATCCGTTCCCAGCTGCAACTCACTACATAACCACCCACCCAGCTGCGGCCACAAGAAGAGGCAATCTATCCGGGAGAAAGAGATGTATTTTTTTCCTCTGGGAAAGCCGCCTTAAAGGCAAACTCATTGACTTGCATGGATTTGCAGATGTAACACGAAGAATTTCTCAAGTATCATATCTCTCAAACCACAAACTAAAATACCATGATGTTTAGATCACCTGGTCCCTTTGATGCTCAAAGACAAGTATGACTTAGGAAGAATATGATTTATTTTTAATGTTGATGGAATTCAAAAAAGAGGGTGAATCTTCTCACACCAAATAATTGGTGTGGAAAGAGGAAGAGATGTGACTAAGCTTTAAATGATTAGACTGATTTGTTCAGCCTTTGTAAAATACAATTGCTATATTTTTTTTACATGTAACATGCAAAGAAAGTTTGTGCCCTTCTGCAAATACATGCTCAGACTTCAACAAATCACAAAAATCAAAGACAGGAGGGGGCAGAAGCAGGTGTGCGACTGGGTAGAAGAGATTTTTCCCTAAAGGTAAATCTCTCCTGGCATTATCTGTATATGAACATCATCTGCTTTGCTGCTAAATCACAGGCTTAAAATAATAACAAATAAACCATGGGTTATAAAATATGAAAATACAGTTGTTGCTAAGAAATTTCTTTGAAGAATGGCAGACACCAGTGTGTTATTTATACTGAAACCTCTAAAACCAGAGATGTATAGAAACATGACCGATCACAGGAAAAAAAGAAACCAAAGATGCTGTACTGCTGTCAGAGTATGAAGATGCTCAAAGTACCTAAAGCTTAATCCATTTAAGGATTAGAAATGAACCAAGTGCACAGAGGAGGGGTGAATTCATAGCCAGATTTGTACATTCAATTCCAATAGCTGAAAACTAATTATAGGGGCATATGAACTTCATTGAAATATTTTCCACTCCTCTCAGCAACAAGTCTTAGAAAATAAAACGTTGCCCTTCACAAAATTTCCAACCAGTTTGTCTACATGTATTGGGTCAGTAGCGATTTGTTGACTAAAAGGGCAAAGTAACTTAGCTGGTAAGACAGAACTGCTGTAAAATTAAATCAGTTTCTAATCTAATTTTATTAATTACACCGATGTGAACTCTTGCGCCAACATCTCGGGTGCGGTCGGTGCGGTGCAGCTGCGCCCGGTGATGCAGGTACCCTGCCACGACTTCTCACTACTCCCTCTCCAGGCTGCTGACAAGAACGTCACACCTTCATTTCACAATACACTATTTCATACTACACCTTGTACGGTATTTTTTCAGCCTAAAGAATTTTGACAGGCTCAGGTCAAGGAAAGGCATAACCACAGGTAATAACGCCCCGAGGGCCAGGAGAAGCCGGCAGCCGCAGCAGGGCAAAACCCGCCGGGGATCGCTGCCCTCGGCCCCGGCCCTGCGGCAGGACGTGCTGCGGCAGCTGATGGCAACATCAACCAGCCAACAGCCATCTGGAGAGCCAGTCTCTGCAAGACCCCTCTGGAAACATCCATGTTCAGTTTGAAATGTCCTCAACAACTCTTTTTTAATCTGTTTATTAGAGCTGCTTTCCTTGCAGCTTTTGCAGCACCAGTGCCGTGGTCCTGGCTTGCTGCATGGTAGTCAATTCTGTACTGGATTGTAAACAGAGGCATTATATTAAGCAACTTGCAGAAGCTTTTCCATCCTCTGGGCACTGAAGGGAGGTGGCCAGCCTTCTCAGAGGCACTGCAGAGCCACCAGTGTTCACAGCAAACCGGGACGTGGGGCTCAGGGCTGTGCCAGCCCTGCACAGTCGCAGTGCACTGATTTGCAACTTCATTCACATCATCGTAACACTTGCAACTGCCGTTTCAGACACCCCCAAATTCGTTTGTTCATCAGGTTGAGAATCTCGAGATTTTATATTTTCTATTTATCTGCCATGCTCCCTTCTAGGGTTGCAGAGAGGAAGGGGGACATCAGTGGACCCCCCCACACCGCTTTCGTCACGCTGTTCAACGGCTAACCCCAATATTGTTTTGCTTTCAGTAAAAAGCATTTCAAAGTCTCTCTCCTCAATCCGTTTCTGCAGACCTGACGTTCCGAGGGTTGAGGCTGGGGATTTCTTTTTTTCCTTTTAAAGAGGACCTCTGATTTGCGCCCTGGGCTCCCCTGCGATGTGCAGCCCGCTCCTCGCAGCCCTGCTTTGTGCTGCTGGGAGGGTAGGAGGAGTGAGACGGGGGGGGGGGGCTCTCCGAGGGGAGGAGGTACAACTTTAGAAGTCTCTATAGTCTTTTCCTTTCAGGAAACACATCCTGTTAATGTTTGACTGCTGTGGCAGTGGCTCTGTTTGTTGCAGTCGACTACGCCCTGAGGCTCACCAAAAACAGCCACAAAAACAGCCATTTCCTCTTCGTGGAGAGGTGGGGGGGGCCTTTTCCTCACAGCAGTGGCTGTTCTCTGGTCCCTGCACTCGCAGTTCGGATCTTCAGAGAGGGACACGGCGGAGCGAACTCCTCGAGATATACTCCAAACTCGCAGACCTCCTCTGGGATGACAGCATTCACCTCCAGTTCGGCTTGGCTTTGAGAGAATGACATTTGTCACGGTTTGCGGGATATTCTGAAGTTTGCACCCGAAAAAAAGGCTTTCAGAGCGGCGCCGGTTGACTCGGAGGACCCGGCGTGCTTGGCAGGCTGCTGGCGAGCATCCCCGCCTCTGCCCCGGCAGCAGCTCAGGCTCTCCAGCTTCGAGACTGGATTCTTTCTGGATTCGCCTCGTCTCACAAGGAATGGACCTCCCTATCGTTCAGTTCATCACAGGACTGGCATTACTTATCAAAGTGCAAGAAGGTGGATAAGCCAAAGCTGGGAAGGACCTAAAAAAGCTTCTTTGTGTTCTTATTTTATGGAATTCTCCTACCTACCTCGCAAAATTCTCATTTCCTTGATCAGAAACACCTCTGGAGTTGACTTTGAGAATGAACGGTGATGTCCTCTAGCCATTCGTAACATCCTAGCGAAGCTGCCTCGGTTTCAAGTCCAATTTCAATGTGCTGCAGCTGATTGAGACCTCGTGTCTTCTGCAAACAGAGACTGGCAGCAAGCTGACAGTCAGATATGACTGTCCAGAAACTGGTAGCCACAGCTGTGTTGGTAGCCCTGGTCTCACTTATTCTTAACAACGCAGCTGCCTTTACTCCCAACTGGGTATACCAGACGCTGGAGGACGGGCGTAAGCGCAGCGTGGGGCTCTGGAAGATGTGCTGGCTGGCAGAAAAGAGCAGAGGAGGTGCAAGCACAAGTGCCAGGCATGGGCAAGGGGAGGAGCGCGAGTGTGAAGCCCTGGGCTGGGGTTCAGAGTCAGCTGGGTTCCAGGAGTCGCGCAGTACTGTCAAACGTAAGTTCAATCTCTTGTCTTCTCTGCTTACGTTAGGTCGTGATTGATACGGTGTACCTGGTCCCCAGGAGATTTATAGCCTAGCAGAGCATCCTGAAACCGTTGTTAACCATCTGATTCTAAACATCTCTTAACATTCATCTCCAAATAAATTCATTTGGGAAAATAAGAATTATGTCCAGTGATGAACGAAACTCCTCCTCCTGCCACCCCAAAAGCAGTAATCTACATTGTGCTGTCTGGTTTATACAGCGTACGGAGCGATTTGAAAAAATAATCTGTGAAGTGTAAGTCTAAAGCTCTGAGACATCTGCTGCTTGCTTTTCCCTCTTGAGTTCCTGCTATAAGCACATCCCTTCCTGCTCAATACATTAAACCCCAACCACAGTTGCTCTGAATACCATAAAATTAAAAAAAAACCCAAACAAAGAAAGTATTCAGATGCCATGCTAAGTGATTTCTCCCTTCTGTTCACTTTTGTTGGAAGTGCCAGGAGTGGAAAAGACAGAAATAGTTTTGGTAAAAACATGTAAAATTGAGATAGGCCTTAATGTATGCAACTATTCTTGGTGAAAAAACACAATTAGTACGCTACTTGGGGAACATGAAAATCTTTAAGCATGGTGTATTTCTCATTTTGCAAATTCACAGACTCATGGGATCTGAAGAATGCATATAGCTTAAACTGAGCTAGTTAAAATTTTTTTGAGAAGATGAAACCTGTAAGCCAACGTTGAGAATTATAAAGCTGAATAATAAAAAAGCTCACCTTCCTTATCACATTCCTAATGTTAACGGTGCGACCCCGTTCTGTGCACAGTGCTTGGAATACCTGCGCTCCCCTCAGACACGATGCCTGGGAGCCCAAGGAAGCGTGGTGCCAAGGGGTTTGCTCCACCGAAAGCCGCTGCTCCCAGCAGCTGGCTGCCAGGCGGGCAGCCGAGCAAGCTGGCAAGAGGCGAGGGCTGGGAGCGGCAGTGCCTCCGGGGCCGTTCGTTCAGCCAAATCAGCGCTGTAACTGCATCCTTCAAGGAATGGAATAGAACAGGACGAATGTCTATGAAGTTCATGCCTTGACAGACACTAGGATTTTCCAGAGATTTTAACAGTGCTCATGAACAGCTCTGGTGCCTCTGAAGGACGCTAGCGTTAGAAACATAAGGGATTTCAGATAGATTTTTTTTTCATGGTTTGAAATGTGAAGGAAGAGCAAAATGCTCTGCTCCTCCCCAAAGTCTCTTGTATCCCTCTGGAGGCAAAACCAAAGAAATATGAGAGGAATTTCTTTTTAAAAAATGCTTTAATGTGGACCCATTCCATGTCGTGTTTTCCAACAAAATTGTGCAGTAACATTTTTTGCACATTTGCTAATATTAAACCTGCATAAATCACCAACAGAAAGCTTCTAAACTGTTATAAAGCCCTAAACCTAACTGGCAATTTATTTTAACTGAAAGAATTTTTGTAATGACAAATAATTACAAAAAGACTGTTTAGACCGTTGAAAAAGTTCCTTGATGTGTATCTGCAACTTCATCGCTGGAATCACTGCCTCAATTAATATTTATAAGCCATGTTCTAACTTGAAAAACATGCATACCATTCATGAATTTTGAAAGTACATGTTCTATATTCAACAGCTAGAATGAGCCCCTGCATATTGAATTTGGCTCCTGCGGCATTTTAAACACACCAACTTGTATTTCTTGCTGTGCACAGGTCAGAAGATGGGTGGTGCTATAAAGGTTGGCACAGATGTGTCCGTTTCATAGCAGAATTGTATGGGCAGCAAGTTCTTACGTCAAATAGAAGCAAAATGTGATAGAAAATTTTAAAATTTCGAAGTAAAAACTATAGCATGATTGAGTCCCCAGAAGAATTCTCTAACAAACACTCTTAAAAATTCTAATTTAAAGGAGGACTTTGAAGCTGAATGACTCAATTTGTATAGGAATAAAGGATCTATTCACTATTTAATCTGGAAGCAAACAGTAAGCAAAAGGCCAATTCTGAATCTTTATAAAGCCTTTAAAAGAAAATCTCACCTCTGCAGCTGTGCCATGACAAACTAAGTAGGAAACAAATCTGTTGCACGTATTTTTAAGACAAATATGTTTCCATGGATTGTACACAGTCAGTGAGTCTGATTCTGCATCCATGTTTTTGTCATTTTAAAGAACTTCTCTAATAAGAAATCACACATTATTTTAGTAATATATATGGCAATCCTCATCTGTCAGTTGTAGATAAATCACAAACATGTATGTGTGTGTATGTATATACATACATATAAAAAATAACTTTCTGAACAAAGAAATTCCTTCCTCAATGATAAGAGTTAACGTGTAGTATTTTGGATGCCATTTGTAGAACAATAACTAGAAAATATGTTCTTCCAATAGCAACGCAAAAAAGGCCACAATCTTGCTCATATAAAAAAAATTATTTATATATATACACACGTACATATTTGGGGGGCAAGTTATTTATCTCACAGTTCAACAGAAAAACTGTAAAACCTTTGAGAATTTGCTTTTCCAAATACAGATGACTTCTGTACGAGTAGTATGCATTTGTACAGAAGTCATCAGTGTGTGCACTGCTGTGTACATCAGTATAGTAGCGCATCACTAAATGCACTACTATAAGCAGGCTCGCTCACTGGCAAGAGAGAAGCGCATTCTTAAAACCTATTTTTCACTGACTTTCACTGCCTGCTCTTTCTCCCATTGAAATCATTGGCAAAGCTCCTTTTCAGGGGACACAATAAAGCTGGGGTGGTTTTTTCCCCCCCCATCATGTACACAGCTCAAGCAAAATGATTTGCAAGAAAAATGATGGAAGTAGCTCATTGTGTCAGGACTTGCATGTGCTTAGACTAAAAATAAACTACAGCAAATTGAAACAAGTAAAAATTGAAGTAAAAATTGCATATTTTGAGTAAAATTCATAGTAAATGATCTGTCAAAAGATTGTGCGGGGAATGAACAGAAAAAGTCAATGATGTGATGGAGCATGTCTGCCAAAAGCCTCTCTGGAAGCGCAAAGTCAAATTCCATACCAAATACCTCTCTGATCCAATTCCCCACTAACAGGACATCTGTGTGAATTATTTCACCATAACACAAACCACTGGAGCAAGAGGAAAATGAAGGTGTTTTGCATTCAAATCCTATGATGTAAATGCTGCATCAAGGATATCAAAGTGTCAGGAAAGGGCCGCTGGTATAAATACCAAGTGACATAAAAGACAAGGGGAGATTACAGATGCTGCAGCAAAGAGCCGCTGTGAGAAAAAAAGATTAGAAATAGGAAAAAAAAAAGAAATCCAAGGACAGGAGTAAATTATATTATACGGAAACAAAGTGTCTCAATGTGAACTATTTCAAGAAGGGCCAACACAAGAAACGTAGATGACTTCGGTCTCAGGGGAAAGCACCTCAACTCTGTTCTTCAAGCTCAAGCCTCACTGCTCCTGGAAGGGGGAGATCTCAGGCCCTTCCATTTGTCTTTATCGACTTCTTTCTTTCTCTCCTTCTCGCTGTGCCATCCTGCACCCTTCTTTCAACCATCTGTGATGCTAAAAAGCTTCTGTGAGACAGTTCAAATGACTAACAGCAAGAATATACCCAGGTTTGGGGCGGGGGGATGGGATGGGGGTTTTTGCGTGGTTATTTTTCTGTTGGATTAAGCAGTGGTATCAGGAGTCCAACAAGTACTGCTTCTAGCACAAACTGAGCGATGCAAGTGTGATGACGGGTCAGATAGATAGCTCCCTTTTAGTGGCAACAAACTATCAGATCTGAAATCTTTGCTTATGCTGAGAATCAGAGCCCGGTTATGAGGACACCAATCAAAGTTCTTCTAACATGGACAAACCACTAGACGATACAAACTTAAAGGCTCCACCGAGAACTCAGATGGCACATCCCCTCTTCAGAACACTTTAACGAAACCCAGCCAGGTAGCCCACCTTCCCTGTCGTCTGAGCGAGGGCAAAGAAATTTGCCAAAGGTTATGGAGATGCAGTTTCAGAGCTGTTGCAAAATTTCGGAAGATTATGCTCTTGTCTGCATCTCTTAACCCTTCAAAAAAAGACCACATGGAGTACAAGCATACACTTAGTAAGATCTTGAGTAAGACAGCATGTCTTGAGCACTCAATACTCAGCTTTGTGCCCACTTAATGCACGAGCAGACATAGCATACCGACCGATGCAGCATCACGCAGGGACACACAAGGTGCCTCAAGTAGCAAGAACACGTAGCTACACCAGCAGTGATGCCCTCTCAGAGCAAACTAGACCTTACTCAAAGCCACCATTACCTACGTCCTGGCCCAGCACCAGGCCAGTCATACTGCGTTGCACTATTTGAACACACCAGATTACTTTTAGAATCAGCTTAGATATTTTTAACCACGCTGCGTGGTACAAATATGCCCTTAAGGCCTACTGTGCTACAAGGCTATCTCTGGGTGGACAGATGGAGCTGATTTATTCATTAGCCGAGGTCACAGTCTGTCCCTTCTTGTCTAAAGAACATTACGAACAATGTGGAGACGCAGGAATAGGGAGGGGTTTAAAAAGATATAAAAACCTGACTTGGTTCTTCGGGGTTCCAGAAGACATAATGAAAATCCCAACCGTGGAAAGCGTTGGTACTTGCAACATTGGTACAGCAACTACAGATGCCCAGAGCAAGATCGCTCTCGTTAATTGTAGTTCTTCCAAGGAAGTAAAACCAGTGCCAGGGAGAGGCACAGTATCATGAGCGACTACGTGACTGCCACAGGGACCAAATATAAACACTTGTCCAGCCGAAACGTGTGATGTATGCAAACACGGGTACACTATGAAATACGGTGGCTAAGGTAGGGTGCTGCGGGGTGTGGGAATAAGGAGCTGACGTTTGCTTGCAGAGGCAACAGTTCACCTGAGTGCCAGGGTCCGCTGTATTTACACAAATTTCCAATGTCCGCAAATTTCTCTGAAATTTGGCTGGATGGAAGCCAGGCTGAGTCAAGCAGCTGAGCACGTTGTAGACACATGTTACTTTTTCAGTATATACAGATGAAGAAAGGAGGCCCACTGCATTTGGAGAAGACAGGAACTACCATCAGATTTAAAAAGCCCAAAACCTTACTACATACATGGTTGCCTGGTAAACTGCTCAGGCTGTTACACAGAGATGGAGGCAGTGCAGACAGCTGGCAGCTCGGGGCTTGTGATTCCCCCTCCTAACATCTGCAATATGATCAATATTTAAATACGTGAAATTACTAATTTAACGGCAGAGGCCAATATGCAATCTTTCTGGAGGTGAATTGTAAGAGGTCTGGCTCTTCAAATTAGAGTGAATGCTCATTTTAATGTGGATTTTACTATGCTGTGTACTTATTTTGGAAAAGTTCAAAACTTTTCAGGATTCAGGAGAGGAAAATGAACCTCACATGTGTTTCAATACAGTACCTTCATAAGCATTGCACAGAAATATTATCAGAAAAATCAATGTTTGATTACTCTCACTATCGAGACTCTGAATTCAATTAAAGTGTTAAGAGTGAAAATGGCTATGGAGCTTTTGAAAATTTCAGATTAAATGCCATTTTATTACAGCCACCAACACAGAATACCTTACTGGTGTTTATGAACAGGCAAACCATAACATACAGACAACTAACATCTCAACAGGAACTATGTAACAGCCCTGTCTGTTAAAATTGATCACTGTATAGAATCGGTCTCAATGTTGAGTTTGAAAGGACCCCATCATTTAACCGTAAGCACTTGTTTATGTTGCAAATAGTTGACGTAGCTATGTCTTCACTCCAAAAGTAACCACTGAAGCTGTTAAAAGAAACCCCAACCAACCACACTCTTCTTCTCTCCTCAAACAAGATCTGTATGCCTTTCAAACTAAATATTCAAATATGAAGTTTCACACCCAGATGAGCTCAGTCATAAAGTTCCAAAATTCCTAAAGGGATGGAAGATTTCACCAGTTTGTCACATCAGAACATTCTTTTAATCGGGCTGAAATAGACTGGTTTCTCCCCCCTCCCCTTTTTTTAAAAATTATTATTTTTAAGTGAAAAAGCATAAATTGCATACTTCACAAAGCTACCCAGGAGATGAAACCAAGCAAAATAAGTGACTGTTCCCATTTTTAAGATATCCATCCAGCAACAGAACGTATTGAGGACTCCTTGTAGCTGAAAGCTATATGGCTGCTTACGGAGATTTAAAAAGAAAAGAGAGGAGGAGAGACTTTCCTTTTCAGGATGAAGTTCTGTCCTTACAATGAGACATGCAAACAACATCCTCATGTGGAAAGGGTACAAACCGATGAAGAAAAAACTAAATTCAGATCTGTTTCACTTTTAAGAAATTAGTGTATATTCAGACCATCAAAATATACCTGTATCAAAGAGGCAGTGCTTTAATTAAATCTTCCCACAGTCTCAGTTACATAGTCATGCAAAGGTGCACTTAGATACTGCCAGCATTTGTTTTAGTTTGTTTCACAAATGCCTTTAAAGTGTTTCAATATATTTCCTAATTCATACTCCAAAAAACAGCTCAAGAGGTTAACAACATAAATACCCCAAATTTAAATCAACGGAAGAAATGAAATGTCCAAAGACTTCATAAATAGAGCACAAGTTCGGGAGGCGTAGCATGACGCTGACTGTCAATAAATAATTACAGTGATTCTATTTATTGTCCTTATTAACTATTTTAACAGTAAGTGCTGAATCTCCTATGTCTATGTTGTAAAATGAAGTGTAGTTGTAGTTTGTGGTTTCATAGTGCTCTTGATATTCAAGGCACCGCTCCAGCTGATTTCCATGTCAGCTGCAGAGACCGTTTCTGCACGTCTGATCTTTGCTGACAGTGCTGACATCCAAAACAAGAGGAACACACAATTGGTTGCCAAAAGTTTGGCCAAAGTGGATTTTTTTAGAATTATAAAGAAGGGTTTCTTCTGAAATTATTTATTAATACAGAATTCAGTTCTCCAGGTTGGAACTCAACTTCATTGACAGCAAGACCATAAGTAAGAGTTAGCAAGACAGAAGTCAAATAGAGAGCCGGTCTGAACGGCACCACTTCAGCTTTTTTGCAAAGCACTATTATTTCATGCGTTGAATGAATCAGAGCTCCCATGAAAAAACAGTATGAGCCCATTTAGGTAAAAGTGTACTCTTCTGGCTTTTCCCAATGTTTGGATGCTTGGCTTTCTGAAGTCCCTATAATGTGGTTTTTAAAAATGACTCCAAAAGGCTGAAAAAGTAGAATTCTGCTATACAACACCATGCACTAAGCCCAACCTGAATCATGGGCAGGCTTCAAACCTTTAGGTTAATGCACAGGCATAAGTGTTACTTATTTTCCAAACAGCTTAGTAACTGGGGCAGGAATGAGAAGTGGAGTTCACCAGAGCGGCGCAGCGAGGGCTCAGAGCTTGGACGGAACGAACTCTTTGCTCTCTGCTCTTGAGTGTCTGGTACCACAGTGGCTGGATGAACACATGCAAAGACTGTCGTCAGTATTGTGGCATATCCCCTGCTCTGTGACAACAGAGCCATGAGGCGATGAACATGCCTAGCGCTGCTGGGCTTTCGGAGGATTTAGTGGCCAGCTATGGTTCTGTTACGGCAGCATATACTAAGACTTACCAGACTACTTACTGGAGTGAATGGTAATAGAACAGCAGGAGATGCATCCCTTATCTCAGGATAACACCTCAGCAAAATGTTAAGTTCCAGAGGAAAACCATGTACTCTGTTAGAATCTCTTGATTATATTAGAGAAAATCTAATTACTGACCTAGTTAGATTAAATTTTAACAGCAGAATATGATCTCAGCCTGCAGACACCCAGCCCAAGAAGATGAAGTCTAGTCAAGTTACGAGGAACTGAAAATGGATTCTTACAAAAATAAGTGAAGCAACTTAAGCATAAGAAGCATTACCAGTTCTATCCATAATTATTTAGAAATACCTATTGCAGAAACGCAACCATTTATCCTCCTTTCCAGAATAAAGTCACGTATGAACATTAAGCATTTATGAAGACAATCAGATACATCTCAGAATGTATACTCAGTAATTCACTGAATAAGTAATCAATAAGTAAACCCAAGAACCATAAAAAGGAAAGAGCACCGATAGAATACTTTTTTTTTAAATTCCTTTCATCACAAACATAGCAACCATTGAACTCCTCCTATAAAGTCTGCCTTTTTATATTGACAGTGAAAAAAGGTTAAGAACCGAGTAATGTTTAAAAAGAAAGTCAATGATGAAAAGGTATTACACTCAGAACTCCAGTTGGTTGGAATAATTTTTAAAATTGATACCTAAAAGGCTAACTTTTGGTTAAAAGAAAACTGAAGTTAAACGCAACTAAAGTAGTTGTTTAACACCAAAACAATCAGTAGAAACAAGGAAGCAAAATTCCTCAGGAGATGTAAAGTATGGATAAACGGATAGATGTAATCAACTTAGCGCAGCCTAAGGTGGTACTATCCTTCAGCTAAGCGTAACAAATTCCTGCCCATCTAATTACAAAGTTGAAATAGCATTTTTTTCGTGTAATACATTTTGTGTCCCACAGCGGGGATACGATAACAGCATGCTCACAGTCAGCTCCTGCAGCTTAGATGACAGGCAGGAAATTGGGAAGCCACAGCGAGATGTTCAGAGTCAGTACTGTTCCCAGAAAGTGAGTAAACGTGTGGTCACTAGACTCTTCCTGGGGCTGGTAACTTCAGAAGTTACAGAAGCTGGACTTAAGTTTGCACAAAAATTTTTGTTCACCAAAAGTGGTATTTCTCAGGGGAAGTTGTAGACAAATATTAAAATATCTTGGGCCATTTAGTTTCCTTCAGACACACTCTGTGCTTTAATCAGTAAAAAGCTTGAATTCCCACTTGGGATTGGTTTTTTCCCTATATGCAGACAGAAAAGGGGAAGAAAACCTCCCATTTTAAGCAATTAGCATAATCTGATTTTTCAGTGAGATCATCCTTCCTCATTATCCCAAAACACTGCAAATTACTCTCCGATATGACTAGCCTACTTCTGCAAAGCACAAATAGTCCTGGGGCTATCATGGAACATAACAAAACAAAATTGCTGCTTGCAAATAACAAAATCAAATCAACATTTCTAATCCAGATGGATACATCTGGTCTGGGAAGTGAGCAAAACAACAAGGAATTTGAATTGGTCTCATCCCTGGAGTTTGGGTTTTGACCCTTGACGGATCGCTGTGTTTTAAACAAAGCAGAATTCATAAGCCAGTACCCCCAGCTGTACAAGAGACCCAGCTGGATACCCTGTCCATGAATTAACTACTTCTCAGAGTAAACTGGGATCAAGATGGCCTTCCAGAAGGAAAAAGTCAGAGACTAGCATTTTATATTGATGGCTGCTTAGAGCAGAGTTTTGGAGCCATTCAGCGTCTACCCCTTTCCAGTTCTCGACAGCCAAGTTGCATCTTAAGGGAGGTGAAGGAAAGGTATGTATAAAGAGAGAGAGATACTCTGCATTGCCCTCTCTCCTTCACCTATGTCAGACACCCACAAAGGAATAAACACCCTCTGCAGCATCCAGTTCTGCTGGAAGCATCCACCTCTAGCTATAGGACACTCCTTTCACAGTCAAACTTCGGGAGACAGGTGACATTAACAATAATGAGTTCAAAACAAAAAAAGTGGGACATCCAAAATACAAAATACCTATGTCATGACAGTGTTAGACAACAGATTCTAGAAGCTAATGGTTAACACAAATGCCACCAGTAATTGTGCAGACGTTATAATCATTATGAACCTCCTGTTCTACAAATTGTGGCTAACATAAATCATTCTGCAAAAGTTGATGAAGTCTGCAATGGCCAGAGAAAGTTACAATGGGATCATGGCTACTGTAAATGAAGCAGAAATGTTTGAAATGGTTGAACAGATGATCCTAAATTCATACTAATTATAAAGGCTACAGAAAACACATCAGAATGGACTTAGGCTGGCTACTGAGGAATTTCTGGTTTACATATAATTTAAAATAGCAACAGGCAGAGTAGAAGAGCACAAAGGTAAACACTAAATTTCACAGCTCTTACAAAAACTATATGGCAGCCGCTTTTATAAGAGATGAGAAATATTTATTCCTGGATTGAGCAGTCATACATCAGGAAAAGAGCTTTGTGGCCAGGCCTTCCTCAACATGATTTACATCTTCAACATCTTTGGGTACAGGCTCTGAAGAAATGCTTTGAAATTGCACACTCAATTCCCTTTCTTGATCAGTGTTGTCCATTGCTTGTCCTCAATAAGAGGAGGCCAGAGCTGCTTTCCACAACTACCGCCTTTTGGGGTGGTTAAGTTTCATGTTGCAGGAGCTCAGCTTAGGGTTGCGTATGTACAAAATAGAATTACCATGTGCTGAGCCGACAACAGGCAAAGTTACAATGGCTATGAGTAAGAAAGCATAGTCATCTGCAGAGTGGCACTTTCAGGCTGAATACAATTAACGAGCTCCACTGCAAGAAGAATGGAGTTTATAAGAGCTATACATTATTAGGTTTGATTTTTTCCCCTCTGAGGAAGAGGAATCATTACAATTCTAGAACAAAACCAAAAGATGACAGATTATACATTAATCCTGTTAGAATAAAACAACGATATCCTAATATGAAATATGGAAGGGTACTCAATTCTTGTAATACCTTATTCCATAAAAATAACTGTCTTCACATTTAATGAAATCATACCAGCTGCTTCCTCCTTATTCTACCTATCGTCATCCTGTTGCGGTTCCAACCTGGACCATGTGCGACATTCTTTTTGGTTAAAAGCAGCAGCTATGCAAAATATCAGGTGCATTTCTATATCTCTCTGAACAGTGTAGTGTATTAGGCAAACAAGCATCCCTAAGTCTGCAGTTCTTACAAACAGCAAAGATCATCAGTGTTACACATCCAATGCCACTGCACTCTCCAGTTGCAAGAGGGGACAGCAATCACAGAACCATTATTTAAAGACTAAATTATTACAAATTCTGTTGGAATTCAACTGAATCACAATCATAAACTTACTGGTTTCAGTATGCTAGATATAATATCATCTATGGCAAAGCCAAAAGAATTTATAATACAGTTAAGTGTTAAAAAGAAGTCATGAATAACAGTGAAGGCAAAAATTTGGTGTTTGTTTCTATGTCAAGGGGTAGTATGTATTTCTGGGATAAGCTCCAGACATTTAGAGGGTATATAATAACAGAGGCTTTTCTTTTTTTTTTTTTTTTAAAAGCTCATGCATACTATACACAGACAAGGCAACAGAATTCATTATGGCTGTAAACCAACTATTTTTTTAATTTGACACTACAGATAGCTCTGTCGACAAATTAAAGTACTTTAATAATAATGGCTGCAAGCCTGCTCTTTACTTAGTACATTTCTCCTTTGAAAGTCATTACTATCTCTTCAGCAAGCGTTGGTCCTCAAAGTATTATAGAAGTCCATTTAAGTGGAAAAACAGAACACTCCAAATGCTCACTTTTACTGGTATTTACAAAGCTCAGGCATCTGAATATGATTCTGTTATCAGTCAATGATGTGCTTCATGACCTGTAAGCATTCAGCATGGCAAGAGATCTAAATGCTCGCAATGCTAGAAAGAACAACTTTGAAAGTTAAACACAAAATCTTTGAGCAAACTATTTTTTTGAGTGAAGTCATTTTCCTCTCTGGTCAGAGATGAACTCACTAGGAAAAAACAAGAATACTTAGTATGTTATCTTTTTAACATTTTATTCAATGTGAAAAAGTTTAATGGACTACGGTTCTTAACTAACTCTTTCAGATACAGTACCGTATTTTATTAAATTTTAATTAAACCATGAGTTGTTACTTAGAATATTGGAAGCTAAAGATGACCTATGAGGGGAAAATAAAGGGTAAACTCATTTTTATGACTCACAAAAGTAGACCACACTCAATGATTACCACGATGAAGTTTACTCTTGCTTGTTTATATCAAGTTTTGTTTTCTGCACTTCCTAGCAGCCTCCTTGGAAGATCAGGAATCAAATTC
Organism: Gymnogyps californianus; assembly: GCF_018139145.2. Classification (NCBI taxonomy): domain Eukaryota; kingdom Metazoa; phylum Chordata; class Aves; order Accipitriformes; family Cathartidae; genus Gymnogyps; species Gymnogyps californianus. Next base: position 19,266,461 of record NC_059485.1, read on the forward strand.
CGGTGGTCAGTGCCCCCACTAAACTTATAACCAGTTAAGTCGCTTTAGAAAATCTGGTGAATATTCATGTCCAGAGTCTTTCTTTTTCTAATATATGCCAACTTAAACACTGAGCTGCTTCTATTTCAGAATAGCAATGACATATTAGCAAGAGATGTTGAACTGGCACAATGATATTTACAAATCCCACCTTTTGCTAGAGAGGAAGGAAAAGGATGAAAACAGGACATCCATCAGGTTAACAGGAAAAGTAGGAAAAAAGCCTGACTAAAAGTACCCAACTTTGCAATGAATGTATTCCATTCAGTAGCCAGCTGGCAGACACATTTTAATCAGGTTTCTAGCCAAGACTCCAGATATCTATGTCTGTAATCATTTCTGCATTTGTTCTTTATATTTAATATAGAATCATAGAATATCTCAAGTTGGAAGGGACCCCTAAGGATCATCAAGTCCAACTCCCTGCTCCTTGCAGGACTACCTAAACCTAAATCATGTGACTAAGAGCGTTGTCCAGACGCTCCTTGAACTCTGACAGCCTTGGTGCCATGACCACTTCCCTGGGGAGCCTGTTCCAGGGACCGACCACCCTCTCAGTGAAGAGCCTTTTCCTAATGTCCAGTCTGCACTTGCCCTGACACAGCTTCATTCCATTTCCTTGTGTCCTATCGCTGGTCACCAGAGAGAGGAGATCAGCACCTCCCCTTCCACTGCCCCCCTTGAGGAAGTTGTAGACTGCGATGGGGGCACCCCTCAGGGATGAGAGCACCCCTCAGCCTTCTCTTCTCCAGCTGAACAAGCCAAGTGACCTCAGCTGCTCCTCTTAAGTCTCGCCCTCGAGGCCCTTCACCGTCTTGGTCGCCCTCCCCTGGACACACTCTCATAGTTCGATGTGCTTCTTATATTGAGGCACCCAAAACTGCACACAGTACTCGAGGTGGGGCCGCACCAGTGCAGTGTAGAGTGGAACAATCACCTCCCTCAACCAGCTAGTGATGCTGTGCTTGATGCACCCCAGGACATGGTTGGCCCTTTTGGCTGCCAGGGCATTCTGTTGACTCCTATTCAACTTGCCACCAACCCAAACCCCCAGATCTCTTTCCATGGGGCTGCTCTCCAGCCTCTCGTCCCCCACTTTGTACGTACAACCAGGATTACCCCGTCCCAGGTGGAGAATCCGGCACTTGCCCTTCTTGAATTTCATACCCTTGGTGATTGCCCAGCGCTCTGGCCTATCCAGAGCTCTCTGTGAGGCCTCTCTACTCTCGAGGGAGTCCACAGCTCCTTCTACTTTAGTATCGTCGGCAAACAAAAATGTACATTCGATTCCTGCATCCAGATCATTTATAAAAACATTAAAGAGCACTGGCCCTAAAATTGAGCCCTGGGGAACCCCACTGGTGACTGGCTGCCAGCCTGATGTAACCTCATTTACTAGAACTCTTTGAGCCCGACCCATCAGCCAATTGCTCACCCAACATATGATGGACTTGTCTAGCTGTGTGCTGGACAGCTTATCCAGAAGGATACTGTGAGAGACAGTATCAAAAGCTTTGCTAAAATCCAAACCCACCACATCTACTGGCTTCCCTTGGTCAACTAGATGGCTGACCTTGTCATAAATGGAAATTAAGTTGGTTAAGCGGGACTTTCCCCTCGTGAACCCGTGCTGGCTATGAGCAATGACTGCGTTGGCTCTCAAGTGTTTTTCAGTAACTCCCAGAATAACCTTCTCCATAGTTTTACCAGGCACTGAAGTGAGACTGACAGGCCTGTAATTACCAGGGTCTTCCTTCTTACCCTTCTTGAGAATGGGGACAATATTTGCCAGCTTCCAGTTGACTGGGATCTCTCCAGTCTCCCAAGACCATTGAAAAATAATGGACAGAGGTCCCGCAATGACATCGGCCAGCTCTTTCAGTACCCTGGGATGAATCCCATCGGGCCCCATAGATTTATGTACATCCAGCTGGAGCAGCAAGTCTCGAACAAGTTCAGGGTCAGCTGGGAGTTTATCATCCCCCTCAGTCATGGTCTTCCAACGCAGGGCTCCGGGGGTCCCATCGGTGTTACAGACAGAGGCGAAGAAGGCATTGAACATCTCTGCTTTGTCTATGTCTCTATTTGTGAGCTGACCGACCTCATCAATGTTATCTCTGGTCCTCCTTTTGCTGTTAACATATTTCAAAAAGCCCTTTTTGATGTCCGTCACAGTGCTGGCCGGCTTGAACTCTAATCAAGCTTTGGCCGCACTAATTTTCTCCGTACAGTGGCGAACGGCATCCCTGTAGCCCTCCCGTGTCGCCTGTCCTTGCTTCCAATGTCCGTACACTTTTCTTTTCTGCCTAAGTTCTAGAAGATCCCTGATCAGCCAAGCCGGCCTTCTGCCCCGCTTGCATGACTTCCAACACTTTGGAATTGCCTGCTGCTGCGCTCTTAAGAGATGGCTCTTAAAAAGTGACCAGCATTCATGGACCCCAATACCTTCAAAAGCAGATTCCCAGGGGACCTTACTGACTAGCTCCTTCAGCAGCCCAAAGTCTGCTCTCCCCATATCCAGCGTTGAAGTTTTGCTGGCAGTTTTTCTCCTGTCAAGCACCAACAATTTGAAACTCAACTACTTCATGGTCACTGTAACCAAGAGAGCCACCAATCACCACTTCGCCCACGAGTCCCTCTCTGTTTCCAAACTACAAATCTAGGAGGGCACCTTTCCTACTCGGCTCCCTCAGTACCTGCACCAAGAAGGTATCTTCAACATGCTTCAGAAATTTCCTGGACCTGTTTGCGTCCACTGTATGATATGCCCAGTTGATGTCTGGGAAGTTAAAATCACCCGTAAGGCCAAGGGCAGTTGATCCAGAGATATCCCTTAATTCCTTGTAGAATAATTCATCGGTGTCATTGTCCTGGCTGGGTGGTCGACAGTAGACTCCCACAACATCCACTAATATATATATATGAATTAATATATATATATTAAAAAAATGTAACTTTTTACTTATACATGTAAATTATGCCATAGCACCTCATTCAGAACTGCCAAGCATTGACATCTTCATTGCAACCGTTTCCCTCATTACACAGATAGAAATACAAGGGTCTTTCCAGTGCATCCAAAAGATTAATAAATGTTACAAGAAGGAAAAGTTAAGAATCCTCTAAACAAAGCTCCCTTAAACCAATAAGATGTTAGCATTAATATCCACAGGATGTTTTCTAGGCCAACACAGATGGACTAGGTGAAAAAGAAATTCAAGGTGCTATAGATTTGTCTTTGTGATGATTATTATTTTAGGGCCTTGAAAACCTATTTATAAAGTAAGGTTCCATTTCAGTCAGTGCCACACAAATGCAAAACAAACACCATTCCTGCCCCAAACAATTCTGGCTACTAATCATAGGTAGAGTCTTCACAGGGCAAAAGTCAGGCACCTCCAGTGGGCCATCCTTGGAAATCAGCTGCTTGTTCCATACAAGATTGTTTTGCACTGAAGCAATACTTATGAGATGCTGTGTAACTAAAGGAAAGATTCAATACACATCCTAAAGAAAACCTTTTCTTAATCAGACCACAGGGAATGCAGTTTGAGCAAGGGACTGCTGGGAGTAGGAATCGTGTCTGAGAATCATTTTCTATGGACTGACAAATTTTACGTACCTGCTCAGCCAGGATTTTCTTTTTCCCAATTTTATAGCATTTTAACTTTATGCTTACTTCTTATGTTTCCCTAGTGCAGTTTGACATGATGCGTGCTTGTAACCTCATCGCCACTGTTGCTCTGACTGCTGGCCAGCTCATCTTCGTCCTGGGCCTGATGGAGCTACCTATCATTTCTCAGGATACCCAGTGGTGGGAGGAGGCCATAGCTGCCGTGTTCCAACTTGCCAGTAAGTCCACTTCTTTTTACTGATGGAAAAATACTTAAGTCTCTATTAAAACCAGGTAGAAAAGAGTTTCTTACTTTATAAATCTTTCAGGTGACAAAGAATAGCAAAAAGGCCTAAATCTAAAAGTAAGCTCATTGTCTCTTAAAAGCTCTCCCCATGAGATTCTGCAGTACATGAATAGAAGCTTTTATCTTGGGTATATCAGAATGAGTCTTCTGCCAACCAAGAAAAACAAGCCTTTATTATTTCCTATGAAACCAGGAAGGCAAACATGAAAGAAAGAAACTGGATGCGACGTAATCCCACAATTTAGCAGGACAAAATATACCAAAGGAATGGTTTGAAAGCAGAGCAGAACGGCCGAGCAAATTTTTGAAGTCTTGCTGAAACATGATTATTTGCTTTTAGCTAACTGAATTTTACTCAATGACCATCAGCTGGATTTTGATAGACAGATACGTCTGCAATCCAGCAAAGAAAGCTGAAGTCAATTCATAACATTGACTGCTATAAATAAAATTCCCACAGTAATTCTCATGGACACAGACTGTATACAGAAATGAATGAGGAAAGGAGGAAATGGTTTTATCACATTTCCATATTGACAGCAGTGGCAACAAACTGTAAACATTTTGCAATAATACCTTTCTTTACTACATAAAATAAGTCACTCATTATTCATTACACCAAGAGTCCAATCCTATAAAATATCCATGCATGAAACTGTCATTAATGGAGTATAACATTCAAGCTGCTTACAAGATCGGATTAAAAATGTATCATTTTTATTAATGTAAACAACAGGTTATAATAAAGTAACACCATTTTATTTTAAATTTTAATTTCAACTTTAAAAACTCAGAATACTTAGTATGGTATAAACATACTGAGACCTCAGGTTTACCCTGCTGCAAGATCAGAATCTAGCCTAGGTCATTTAAATACGGTCCTCACAGCAGTAAATACCCATTAAGGATGATGAACCTGAAGTCCAAACGAGGAGGAGACTGCAGAGGTTCTGTAATTCTCAAAGCATCTGATCCGGCTTCCAGGTGCAGCAAGACCCTCAAGCATCAGTTAGTGCTACCAAGAGACAGATATATGGCCTTGCCATAACAAGACCTCCCTACAGCCTCTTCATGTACACCATGGTCTTTGTAACTCTGGACACCTTCTGGACAGTTCTCCCTGACCATCGGTGTGATGCCTGCTTTACTCTCACTCCCTCCCATCCTCCCCAAAACTCTGTTTTTCCCAGAGAGGAAATGCATTCTGGCTCTGTTTAGATGTGTTGTTTCATTGACAAACAGCACAGTGGACAGCCCTGGGCCTTTCTTCTATCAAGGCTGCTAATTTTAGACTGGGCTTTTTTTTTTTTCCTTTTTTTTTTTTTTTTCCTGTGCTGGAGTCTGTTTTAAACACAGTCAGAGAGAGACTGAAGGGCGCCAGGATATCCCGACACAGGAGAAGGAAATGCCTGCTATTACCTGTTATGCAAGCTGAACCTTGAAATCCCCAGTGCTGGGAGGGGAGAAGGGAGGAAAGCCAGAGTCAGAATGATTAACAAAACACTAATGAGAATGGCTGAAGAAGCTGTTGAATCAAGGAGTTCATCTGCCTGCCTGTGTTCAAAAGGTGTGAAGAGATGGATGTGGCAGCTCGTGACAGTTACAAAGACAGACATTGCGCTATATGAATCAAAGGTCTCCCATCTGCAGAAATAATGCAATGACTTTGGTGGCTATCCCTGCCCCCCTTCCCCATCCTCCTTTGCAGTTATGCCACGCTCTCCTTCACCATCATCAGATGGTTTTCAGTCTTGCAGTCAGTAACATGATATTCATTTTACATCTCATTATCTTAATGAGAGTTTTATGTTTAAGCAAATTCCATCCTGATATCCAGAACAACCAGCTGAAGTCTTCTGGAATGTATACTTTTGAAAAAAAGAGGGAAGGAGTCATCATATCTGCCATTATCCCAATAGAAAATAGACTTCTTGGAGACCTCCCTAGTTTTCCAGGACAGTGGTACGTCAACTGCTGACTACCTGGGTAATCAAGGGTCTGCACTCACAGGACAGGCGGTTCAGAGTACAGCTTGCACTGGCAAAAGAGGCTGTTTCCTCTTTCACAGAACCCAATATGTGCTCTGTAACGTTGAGCCACTCAAACTGGCCACAAAAATCATCCCCGTCCACCAAATTCCCTGGATTGGGCCCAGGCAACAGCATTTTACACATTATGGCTGCAATGTCTTTGATATCAGACAAAACACATGTGCAAACTGTGAGCAAGTCCAGCATTTCTGTTGCTCTGATGAAGGATTGCTGCTACATCTACAGACCAAGATTTCTTTATTGAAGGGGGGAAAAGCGGCCCCCCCTTATCCTATAAGCCACAGGTAATACCCAGCCTCTGAGCCTCTACTCCAAGATGGTAACCTCTCATCTGTTTTCAAAGTAAAGTAGCAATATTCGGCAAAAACATCAGAACAGTGGATAAAAAGCTTGTATTTAAAAGCACTTTGTCCGCGCAAAACAGCCCAAGAGAAATCACTGTGAAGCTCTCCCCTACTTCATTTTAAGGGTTAAAGCCAATGTACTTTAGGCCAGACAGATCATTTGTGTGAGAAGAGCAAACAATATTTAAGAATATACATACTTAGATCTTATTAAATATTTCTTGAGTACTGGCTGGGTAATTTCTGTTTATTACATGTTACTGAAAACAAAAGCACCCACCTCCTGTTTTTTCCTTTTCAAAATCCAAATGATCTAGAGAATTGTTCTGCAATTGCTCATCCTGTCAGTAATTTCAGAAAGAATCCTCTTGATTCATGTCCCCTCTAATTCCAACTTCTGTTTGATCTCTAACTTTCATCCTGGAATATGCCAACAAGTGCTGAAGAGAACCGCAATGGTCACCAGTAGAATGAAATCTAGTATTATGGAGGAAGGCTTGAGTATATGGCTCAGAATCACAAAGTCAACTTACAGTTTTCTTATCCCACTGAAAGATTATGTGTGGATTTCATTACCGTTTCCCAAGGTCTGAACAAAAGTCCTTTTTGTTTTAGAAAACCAAGTGTACTAAGTATTATCTTCCAAACCCTATCACAAGTTCAAATCAAGCGTCTCTGATCGCCCTAGAGCTTGCGACGACTCCAGGCTCCACCGCTTTTTCACTTCTGCCACCTGCACAAGCATTTGACAGTCATTCAAAAAGGATGGACCTCTGACAGAAAATAAAGCCCCAGGAAGCAAAGAGGAAGGAAAGAAGAGAGGAAACAGCATTGCTCCTGGGACAGCAACGGGATTCACACAGCTCCAAAGCTCCGCAACCTCACACCTCCCAGTTAACAGGAAAGCGAGCTGTTTGCTTTGGAAAAGGCATGTGGTGAAAATGGAACCAGTGTTGTACATGGAATTTTGTGTCAACGCTCAGAAACTTCCCTCTAGAGGGTTTTGGGTTTTCTGTTTTTTTCCAAGGACCTGTTACAAACTCCATGTGCTGAATATAGGATGAATAACAGAGCTGACAGAAGAGCAGTTGGAAAGGGAAATCCATACTAACAGGAGAGGGAATAAAGAGCACTTCAGAGAATATTAAACTACTACAAGCAGTAACCTTCCAGACTGGATCAGACCTTAAGGGACTCTAGCCAAGTCTCCAATCTTGTACAATGGTGATTACCACAGACTTTAGAGTGAAATGTTAGAAACATAACGGGGAAAATCCGGGATAAAATATCCCCTACATTAGATCTCATCCTAGTTTCTGAAAGTCCAAGACTGGAATAAACCTGAATCATAATGATTAATATTCTTGCCAATCCGTTTTCAGCATTAAATTACTTTAATACATAACATCCTGAAGATTAAAAAGTTTTGTGTTCCTACTGAGCTTGTCATTTACAGCCAAATGAATTACAATCTCACCTCTCTCTTGCATTTCAAGCATTGCATTCCAGCTTCTCCTACTGTGTTTTTCTGCTGACGGTGTATTTCACTCCAGACCCCTAATGCATCACAGGAAATCCGAGTTCAGGCATACTCTCATTTCTGTGCTATTAAACCTAAATCAAGCAATTGTTAAACGTTTACCTTCTCTCTTCTTTCTGGGTACTACAACTTTAGATTGGTTGATATCCAGAAAATCTTAATGCAGAACAGACCAGCAAAGCAGCCATTGGAGAATATAGCTGAAGATATTCACGATAGCAATGTGGTTCTGATTTCTGTATTACTTCCTTCCACCTTTTTCCTTCACGACACCCTCAAGCCAGATCTGTTCTAAGATGAAATCTATGAAGCTGTAAGACCTAATACTTCCTGAAAAGGAAGCAAATAAATGAGACACTGTAAATAACCTAAAAATCGTAACAAAAAGAGAGTACTTGACTGCTCGATTTTGTGCTAAATGTTTTCATTATTTCTCATTTTTATTTCACCTCAGTGCCAAACTTGCTTGTTCTTTATGTGGACTGCAAACCTCACAGTAAAGCGATCTTGTTTTCACACATTTGAAAAATGAACCGCACTTGCAAAGATCTTAAAATATGGAAGCCTATCCCACTTATTTTGACTGAAATGGTTCACGTGAGCAGCTGAACCAGCGAACTGGGAAGGGCGGTAGCTCACAAGAAGTGTGTTGAACTCTTCAACTGGTATAACTGCAGCAGGGAGAAGATCTGCGTATATTCTTCACGTCTAAATACCGATACGAGTAGCAGGCGATTTGTTGTAGCATCTCAATGTCAAGGGCATGTATTCTGATTAGGAATATGGTAACAAATATATTACCAGATAAGTATCATTCGGATATGCAAGTACAAGGAACGCATTTTATGACAGACACAGCGTAAGAAATAATGCAGTAATGCAGAAAGAAGCGTGTGAAATGAAAAGTTCTCAGCTCAAATATTCACTTTATTGCTTATGAACATGCATATTATATATATATATGAAGATGTCTCCTAAAAAAGTTTCAAACTGAGTTGCCTAGCTAGATCCACAGTTATGCAATTCTTCCCTTTGATGCATCAGGAGATGGACAGACCACTTGAAAAATGGAAGCAGAAGATGACCACTGAAACTTCCAGGAGGATCACTTGTCCATGACTGCTTCACTCTGCACAAGTTGTTTTCGCTCAGGCTGACAAGAGCTCTTACCTGTGTCTGATACGAAGTTTACTGCGATCAAAAGCAGAGCTTTCATTGACTCCGGCTGCCTCCGAATCCGAGGTGCCAAGCACTGTTTGCAGCTGACTTTCAGTGTGAAAGTCTGCACATTTATCCTTATTTAAACAGCTGCCCAAGAGGAATTGTGTCTAATTCATAGGGAATGCTTTTCAACCTTCAGTTCAAGGACTGGCATCATTTCTAAGGAAACCTCCAAAAGGTAACCAAGAAAAGCAAGTTCACTGTCAGTAGACCTAAACTTGTTAAACAGTGCTCTGCACCTCCCTTTGAAGATTTCCAATCAACATAAAGTAGAATTCACTGCCTTACATTGACTAAATCTCCCAACCTTATCAGATTAAAAGACAAAGAGAGACTGACAAACTCAAAGAACACCACAAGTGGAAAGCCATTGTAATTCAGTGGTGAAAAGTGAAGGACAAGAGGGTCTTATTGCCCCTGAGAAGCTTTGCTACCCATAACTTGTTTAATTCTAAGAGATGTTATGTTCTACCAAAATCCTTGGCAGGAAATTTTTATTGTACTCAACAATGTACAACTGAAAACTCAAAGGCCGCTAAAGTCTCTGTGGCATTATAAACCAAAGCAAGCGTGCTTCTACAGCTTTCAGCCTGGTATTACAATGAAGAGCACCCAACTATTGCAGAAGCTCCACATTTGCCTTGCACTGTAACAACTCTCTTTTGTGCCAAGCTGACACAGGAAAAGGTATTAATTGATTAATCATTTACATAAGTCCTACAGCAATCGCACTTTGGCAATCTATCTCACTTTGATAAATACAGTTGAGCTCCTACAAGCAGCTTATTCAGGCTTGTGACTCATTGCAGCTAAATCATTCCCTGTAAATGTTTACGGGGTACGCAGAGAAAGGGGGTGAGAAATTTCCCCTCCCTGTTTGCAGTTCTGCTGCACAAGCGTGGGTTGTGAATTCTCAACAACAGTCTGGCTGCTCTATTTTCCTTCTTCTCCCTTTTCCTGGCAGCAAAAGTCATCCTATAGGACAAGCTGTAAAGAGAAGGATTATAACTCCCAATATAGACTTTCTACCAACCCAGAGAAAACATAAAGTAGATTTCTTCAACTGCACTATCAATGTACTAATAAAACGGAGGAATGCGAATCAAGGGGTGTCTGGGAAAAAAACAAACTATCACAGAAGTAGAAAAGTGACCATGAGAGTTCTTTTAAAATGCTAAAAATCTGTAGTTGGCTTGCAGCCAGCTACAGTCAAACAGGAAATTCAGTATACAGATCTGAAATGTAAGTTCAAAAAGTAGCATTCTCCCAACCCACCCCCACTCACACAGTCAATACTGTCCCAACCAAAAGTCTTCCTAGTCAATTCGTTATCTGTTTCCTTCCCCAACGGAAAAGCCCCCCCATCCAGGCTTGTTTTGCTACAGATGGGAAACAACTAGAGATAAACAGCAGCTCTATGGGAAAATAAAGTACTTCAAGTAATCTCATCAGGATTTTTAGTAAAGATGTGGCCTCTGTGCAGACTTTAGACAATACACAATAAAACGATCTGAAATTGATTGATGTACATAATGAAATTAATTCAGGGAAATTCAGCCATGCATCTAAAAGTCTTGTCATTGCTACAAAACAGGAACAAAACTAAACCAGATGAAAATGTTTAATATTTTCATAACTAAATTTAAAGAAACATTTCCCATCTGCAGCACTCCCCAAACTGTATAGTAAATTAAGAGATCAAGAAGACTGATGGCAAGTAGAGCAATTTTCTGGTTATTTTTAGTAGAGTTACCTACGGGAAATAGTCCGGGAAGCCAACTGTATCCCTCCAGGTATTTTACTGGAATACTGAAACTAAATTCAGACATTGTTGCTCAATGTTACAAATACCTATCTAAAAAGTGAAAAGTCACCACAGTCAGTTTTAGTCGTGGAGACAGAAGCTACTCTTAATACAAGGTTAATTTTTATAGGTGTACTTCTAACTGTTCCAAATACAGAGCCAAATTCTGCATTGGTGTATTTACATTAACAACTGAGTTATACCCATATTACACAACCATTAGTAGGAGTAGAATTCCAGCACCATTTTTCCTACGCTAAATTCTCACAAAAGCGATACACTAATTGAATATTTAACAATATTCAAAGGCAACAAATTAAAATGTTGTCAAAGATTTCCTAATGCTAATAACACTCACAGTGAAGGCAGTAAGCAAAACAGGAGATACCAGTATCATGAAAATACTCTGCTTTAGCTATGTTAGTAAAAATAAAACATTAGTTAAACTTCAGTTTCATTCTCTTTCCTTACAGAAACTCAGTATTATTGCATCAGTACGCTAGGGTTTGCAACCAAATGGTACACACGTAATTATTCTTAAGGTTTCATCCAAACTAGGCAGACACCACTCCTCAGATACATCCATATAACAAAGGAATTAAAAAAAAAATGTAAAAATCTACTTTCCCTAAGAAAGAGGAACCACTGAAGGAGAAGGGCCAGGCTGGCACAAATAAGCGCACTGAGTGTGTTGCCCAGTCATTTAGAGAACAGACTTGCTGCTAAATGTTCCGTCTCAATTCTTGGCTGGTGTACAACAAGACCACTCTAAGGGCAAGGAAAACATAAGTAGCACATTGGAACACTTTGCTTCAAGAAGTCTAATTTTGATTAAGTTATTACAGACAATATCTCTCCAAACAAACTTTGGGGGTTTTCACACAGCGTCTTTACAAAAGCAGCATTCATCAAAATTTAAGTATCATCCTATGCAAACTCAGTCTTTTTGGATCAGTACGATTTCTTCACCCTTTGCTCTTGAGCTCCTACGTTTATAAATCCAGTATCAGGTCATGCTAATATGAAATAAGAATGCTGGAAAATAATGTTCACAGCGAATTTTTAGTCCGGAGCTCACTTACAGTGGCAGAACTGTAAAACTAATTATGGAAACTCTCTATAGTAACATGCTTCCAACTCTCCCACCTCTGTCATGTTTTTCTCTCTTCTTAAATGTCAGTTCCTGTCTAGCCTGCAGCAAAGTATTCTAAACAGATCCTACATTTTTCACTCAAGAGCTCCAGTGACTCAATCCTGCTATCTGCCAAGTCGGGGAGCTCTCAAACCCATTATCGCCCAGTTCCCCCCGCTCAGACACTGGCACAGAACTGCAAAAGGAGAGAAAGCCTCTTGCATGACTAGCCGCTCATCTGATCAGGGTTCAGGCAAAGGGAAATAGTCTTGCTAGCAGAAATAGTTTTATTTTGGGACCTGTAAGGCAGCCTTAGTGCTTTTTCCTGGTGGACAGTTGCTCCACCGGACGGAAGGGAGCCCATGAAGGTGGCCAGTCTAGCATGGAGATGTGTAGCCATTTAGGACAGTAACTGGCCATAAGTGATACATAAACAAGAAAGAAAAAGCTAAGTAATTTAATTAAATAAGCTGGGTATTTGGAAAAAAGTTGAAATATTGAAAATACTCCTACAGCATTTATTTACTTCTGCTGTGCCATAAAGGACATATGTATAGACCACTGCTGCTTGTCTTGGCTAAATGAGAAAAGAATGGGGCAAAACTCATGCCCAAGAGAGTACAGCTCTCACACGCACCAGGAACTCTTAAGGTTTTTCCCGGCAGGTTTGCACAAGCAGACCTGACTTTCAGTAAGGAAACTAGAAGTGCTAATCATCCATTGCTTCTCTAAGCTAGGGATAATGGTAGAGTAAATACCTGTAAACCTGCAGTTGGAAAGCACCAGGCACAATTCTGTAAGTGGAAATTAAGCTGCAAGACACGACATAGCATCAGGGTTACTCTGTGTAACTGGCGTTCCTGAACCTAGTGCTCTCTGCCAAGAGAGCCTCAAACAAATAATGCAAGACAGTGCAAGGTGGGCTGTTGTTAATATTTATAACTGTCCCTTAGAGGTACCTGTAAGTGGTCACTGGTACAAACAGCTTAGGTTCAAAGTTCTTCCTGCTTAAGGTCTTATGATTTGCTCCACACTTTTTTTAAATTTATTTAATGCTTTTTGGATTCCCTGTGAAAGTATATGTGAACTGGAAAAGAGTTCTGAAAGGAAAATTGAAAAGGAAAACTGACCACACAAAGTTCTGTCATGTGCCAGACTCATCAGTAAGATGGGTCTCTTGATTTGTACCTCAATAGCCTCCTTCCTGCGAATTTGACACCAGAAGGAAAAGAAACACGTCCATAACTTTTGGCTGCAGGAGGTGCAAGCAATCTCCCTTTCTCTCTATTTCCTACCTTTATGAGAAAATTGGTATCTATCATCCTTTGAAAAGTGGACTGCAACCTTTGGAAGAGCAAAGCACTATCAGTGTTTATCTGTATTATAAGACCTAAAGACCTCAAACGTAGATGTAGAGATACACATTCTCTATAAGCACATTACAACCAGCACGCTCTGCTCCCAAAGCCCTGAAATACAAAACAAAACACAGGAGAAAAGAAGTTTTATCATCTTGGTTCCACAGATGGGGAACCGAGCCATCTCAGAAGAGAGTTTAAAAAAACTGATGTATTCCACAATACAGGATCTGGTCTCCCTCCCTCTTCTCTACCATGTGCCTCAGGACAAACTGAACTCGGAGAATGACACTGGAAATGAGGGAAAACGATTTTGTTTCCCAGCTCTGCTGCAATCTTCTTGTATGCTATTACTGCTAACAATAAAGAAATAGATTAAAGTCATACAAGACCCAGATAACACCGAACAGCAAAGTCATGAGAATTCAAAAGCAATTCAAGGAAACATCACAGAAAAGGAAGGGCACAATTAACTGTGGCTGTGGGGACAAAAGTAGTGTGCTGTGAATGCTGAAAAGACATGTGCAAACTTCAGTGAGATTTTGAATGCACAAGGAGAGAACATTCCCACTTTCACGTGGTGATGAGCTAAGCATATGAATATACAGAAAAATTAACTCCTTCAAAGACAGATGATTTGCCTTCAACAGTCCATCCAAGGATATAGATAACATCTGCCTGGCTTCAAGAGACCAGGATTTTAAAAAGCATGCATAATCTGATGTAAGGTGTGTCATCCAACAGTGATTACTGAAAAAAATGAAGATTCAAGCTTAATTTGTCAAAAGCACAACTTCACAATTTTTCTACCTCAGCCATAACTCACTATTTTTTTGAACAGGAGTCGAGAAGCAACTTTCAAACCTGTATACTTTGAAATAATGCTAGATGACCACCTATGTATTGGGATCCCATCTCCAACTTGGCTAACATTAAAATGGCCTCCTAAGTAAGCCTGCAGACTCAATTTGGGAGTGCTAGCAAACAATTATTGTACACATCAGTGATTCCTGCAACTCAGTTAAGTCAATGTGCTCCATGTGGCCACATTTTTCCCAGATGAAAGTTGTTCATTTATAACTAAGCTGAACCATTAAATAACTACTAGACTTACTGACAAAATCAAGGAGTTACTAATTGCTGTCCTTACAACTGAGTCGGCAGCCTAAAACCCATCCAGAGTATGTTAGACTTTTTTCACAGCAAAGGCTACTGCAGAGTGGCGAAAGAGCAGGAAAGAGCTACTCCTCGTGTAAGAACCTATTTCCTCCTCATATATCCTTAGGAAGAGACGCCTCACTTCAAACCCTCTCTGGTACATGCCATCTGTGGGACAGTGCTACTTCAGGAGGAGAAGGTGTAGCAAGCAACTGAGTTACAAACCACCTTCTGGGTAGACACAAGAGGTGTCTATCTTGTGAGATAGATATCGTTGATATCTATCAACGGATTCTGCCCCTTGTTCTAATATGGACCTCCTGCATGACTAGAAAAGTCACCTCACCTCATCTCTGAAATAACATTACTATTTATCAGCGGTGTCTACCAAAAAAAACCCGTGGAAAATATTTTTTTCAGGTTTTTTGCAAATCACATTGTGACATCTGGATGGAAATGCTAGACAAGTGCAGTGTTATTACTCTAATATTACCTACCTTTTAGGGAACTTACTACTGTGCTTAAAATTAGGAAGGGAATGGAAACCTTGCCTTTGGTAGCTTCTGCAGGCATGATACTACTCCTGCCTCATAACACTTTTTTCCAGCATAGAAAAAGTAGGACCCTAATGTCCCATTTATTTCACCTTCCCTTTTTTTTTCAGCTTCTGTGTATTTTTTTTATTATTCCTGTAAGATATTTAGCTATTCATCATCTTTGCAGTTTACAATAGCGGCCTGCCTTAAATAAACATTTTAAAATTTAAGAATAAGTGTACCATATTCTGAATAACAGATTTTCATTATTATTATCATTAACACAGTTTTCTGTGTTGGCAACGGGAGTAAGAAAGAGGACATCTGTGTAAGTGAGACAAGAGGATGGGGAAAAAAACACAACGTGAAATACAGCTAAGTGGTAGTAAGAAATTTAAATCAGAGTGAACGGATTTAAACCTAACATTGAGACTCCACTTCAGGCACCCAGTCTTTGCATATATCATGATGCCCAAATATGCCTTCAAGAACACATACAGAACATCAGAATTGGGATGGAAAGGCTTTACAGACTCATGAATGTTGGCCTATGGCATCTTGCCACGACAGAAATTCAAGAGAATAACTCATTAAAAATAATTCTCACATTCTCCTTGCAGGTTTTGTTCTGGTTATTGGATTGGTGACTTTCTACCGCATCGGACCGTACACCAACCTCTCTTGGTCTTGCTATCTGAACATTGGAGCCTGTCTTTTGGCCACGCTGGCAGCTGCCATTCTCATATGGAACATCCTTCACAGGCGTGAGGACTGCATGGCGCCCCGGGTCATTGTCATTAGCCGTACCCTGACTGCTCGGTTTCGCCGTGGCCTGGAAAACGACTACGTTGAGTCACCGTGCTGAAAGAGTGGACTTGAAAGGGGAAAGATCTCCAAGGAGATCTGCATTGGAGTTGTTTTCTATAAATATATGCTATAATTTAAAACTAAGGGTTGAAAGACATCACAAAGCTCACTCTTGTGGGCAGAGGCCCTCAATTATTATTTGGATGGGCTCCATCTATATACATATGTATAAAACACATAATTTTATATATATTATATTATATTGCCCTCTCCCTCTGCTGTACAGCACAGAATGTTGGATTGTCAGAATCCTGACAGAGCATCACAGCTATATGTCAGCAGGGTCAGCTGTAGCAGACACAGAGTGTATGCAATGAGAATATAGAAAAGAGGCCACAAAACACATTTTCTCTGTCTGCATAAAGTTATCCTGCTCCCTAATAATAATGTCAAAAGCTATAGGAGACCAGCGACAATAGCTTTGGAGTTACCAGGCAATCTGAGAAAGCAGAAAACTCACTATAGAGTAAGCGATGATTTTAACAGCTGTTCAGATTTCATGACTCTTTAGTCCTTCCATCCACCTCTCTCCAAGGAACTTCTCATTAGCTGCAACGTCTGCTCCCCAGCCACAGCATAGCCCAGACAGTAAAAAGCAAAAGCAACTCTAACTATTCTAATTGTAAAGTAAGGGAATGCAGAAGAATTAAGTTGCATTTTTTCAGACACTTCTTGTGTATCCTGAGACAAAGGTTTGGGTTTATCCTATATGCAAACAGACATGCCACTAAAAATGAAAAGGGTACGCAGCTAGAACAGGCGATACATGCTGCTGAAAAATCTACTTCAGTGTTACAGTGAAGGCAAATATCTACAGAAGAAGGTTACCTGGACTCCCTAATAATCACAGATACTATTGACTTACATTATTGGAAACGATTCATAAGAACAGATACTTCAGCCCAAATTAATTTCTTTTCTTCCCAGCTTGCTTTAACATTTGCTGTGACATTTTCAGATTAGAGTGCTATGTCAGGGCACCCAGCTCTGCCCAGCAATACTCAGAGGCACATAACACAGTGAATATTGGAGAATATAACTGCCACTCAAGCACCCAAATTGGAGAATAAGACACATATACAGGACTTAAGCAGGAGATTTAAAAAAGACCTGCCTGGTAACTTAATATGGTAGTGAAATGAAAATAATTAGTACCTTTGGAATTAGGCATAATGTTTATAAGCCTGACGCTGAGAAGCACAGGGGCTCACAAAACTCATGTGCACATAACTTTCAGGAATTAAAACAACAGGTCAAAAACTATTATGCAGAAATACTTAGGATACAGGAACTAGAGGCAATGACAGATGTTTAAAAACTCTAAGGATGCTACTCTGAGCACAGTTACTGATAGGTTTGAAGGACCATGAGCTGTGAATGTTACAAATTCTTTAGGACTGCTGTGTTGCTCCCAGCTGAGTACACTGCTTTTCTTCTTCATCATTATTTCCACCATACTTTTCCACACTTTGTTAAAATGTGATCATCAAGCTGGCTCTTGAGTTCTGTTCTGCACTCAGTTCTGATGTAATAAGAAACTCAAGCCCAACTGCTGCTCTGCACCATGTTCAAAGTGAGCAACACTCTGCAGAGACTGATGCTCTAGAACAACCGCATTGTTCTAGACTATCAGGGTAGAATATCGTAAAGCTGACAAAGAGTTTCTTCTAGCAGTAGGTTTGTAAAAACCAACTAAGATTTGTATTCATTTGCCTGCATTACTTTCTGGAAAATATTTTCTAGAAATAATATGCTATGATTAATTGCAGGGTTTTTTAAAAATAAAATATTGGAATATTTAAAAGACATTATATTATTTCTTCTAATATTGCAATATCCATATTATAATAATGTACATTTAAATTTAAAAATCAGCTATGTGGTCGGTAAATTTGTAATACGCGGTATTACTGTGATTATTTTAGATGTATAAATAAAGTTGTGAATGTTCATTTTCTTCTAGTGATAACATGAGATTTTTGCCATTCAGATACAGAATAAGGTCGCTTATTATCAACCATTTTTTCCCATTTAGTCAAAAAGAATCCCCAGAGCTCGCAACGTCTTGTAGACAAAGAATAAGCAGAGAATACATTAAAATGTCTGTAAGATAAAGATACTTCATCTGGTTAAAAATGAAAGGGAGAATGAAATCAGAGAGGAAAAATGTAAGGAGAATTTAGGAGGACCAAAACTTCATACAAACTTTTAACAAAAATAAACCGTACCCATAAAGAAATACATACAAATACTTATGATACCTTTTTATCAGCTTGATGGATTTGAAGGCCTCATCCATGTCCCCAGCAGTCAGATAGAAGCTGAAGTTCAGCATGGCATCCCGGGTAGTCTTATCACAGTCTCCTAACCCAATGAAATCTCTCATGGGTCTTCTCGCAACCATCTGAGAGACCTTTATTGAGCCAGACTCTGCTTGTCCTTTCTCAGCTTCTCCCAGCTAAAATGAGAATGTTATCATTTAGGTATCAAGTAGGTTGAAACTTACTCCTTTGTACGTGTAATTAATTACATTATTTCCACTACAGTCCAAGTTTTCTACTTCTGCAGGACCATGATCAATAGTGACAATAGTTGCAATGTTTCAGAACTTCCTAGAAAATGCCCCAAAATATGGAATGTCATAGAAGAGATTAGCATATCATAACAAACAATGACAGTACGTCAGGGATAGTTTGGAGATTGGTAAAATACCACAGGAGAGGCAGCCTCCTATTATTATAGTCATAATTGTTGTTATTTTATATATTATTAATATTATACTTATGACTATAATAGCAACTATTATTTTAAGTCCCCAGATTTCTGGCGATTTCACATAAACATTTCTCTAAGGTTAGTCTCTTCTCAAAAATGAGTCTGCTGTTCTGAAAGTTAACTATGTAGACCCAATTCTTTTATTCTTGCCTTCATGTGAAGCTTATGAGTACTAAAGCTGAGATTCAAACCCTTCCCCATACAATTGGCAGTTCTGGAGCCTCTGGAGCTTCAGTGGTACTTTCACCAGTCATTGAAAGGCAGGTCAAAGCAATTTAACCATTATTCAGAAAAATAATAAAGTCAATCATCAATATCAAATGATCTGTCTAGAGTGTTACAAGGAAACTTTCACACGTCAAACACAATGGAAGATCATCTGAGTCATGAAGGACACCAAATTTCACATACACTCTACCCCAATTGTATAGTTAGATGAGATAACTCAATATTAAGGTTTACAGAAGCCAATAAAAAAAATAGTTTTATATTATTATACAATGAAAGTATTAGATACAGTAAAAGACAGAAATCAAAAGTGCAAATGCGTTTGACTACCATTTGGGGAATTTCTGGAACCAGGACAGAAGAGACATTATAATGAATAAGGAGAAACCCTGGAATGAAACTTGCTCAAAACAGACTTGTTGCATCAACTCGATTTGCTATATTTAAAGCAGACTCTGTTCATGTACTAAATCATGTTTCCAAAATGAATTATTATATAGCAAGTAATTTAGTCACTAAGATACAGTAATCTACTGAGGGAAGAAAATGGAAACAGAAGAGAGAAAAGCAGAGAATGAAGGAAGAGGAGCAAAATAATGCAGATACTTACAGGTTTATAGACACATCCCCTCCGAAAAAACAACTAATAGCAGCAATAATCCATACAGAGTTAAAAAAAAAAAAAAAAGAAAAAAAAAAAAAAAGAGACGTAATATTGAAGTAAAATAGCATGAGACATGATGGGGGAAGTGTTAAAAGAAAGATTAGCGAATGCAGCAGATCACCTTTGACCTTTCAAATTAAGAGAAAAAGGAAAGTAAAATAGAGTGCAACTCTAAAAGCTAGATCTGCACAGGAAGAGTGATCACATTGGTCTGTCTTATTCAGAAGATTTAGAGGATTAGAAGTCTCATTAATATTAAGTTCCTGCAGATTTTACAAAAACGAATGCCTTGGTAGAATAAACAGACTCTGTTAAGCTCCCCCTACAAGAAGGGAGCAGTGCAAATCATCATCTTAACAGGCAGTAAGAAACTCAGGTCAGAGCTTAACCAGAAAACCAATCTGTAGGTAACAGGCTTCATTTCTTCCCGTATGCATGGAATTATGCATGGTATTATTTACCTAAGATGCAAACAATTTTGGATTCATATTCAAGTTTAAGAAGTTAAAGCATGCATTCCTGGTATTCGTAGCACATAGGCATTTGGTGATAGTGCAAGATGAGTATTCTTGCTCTCTTTGGTATTCTGTGGGGATTAAGCTCCATTCCAACATGGAAATGGGTTGCTTCCGCTGAAGCTGGTAGGAAGTGTCCCCTCTTATGGCCTTACGTAAAGTTGACACACACACACTCCTTACTTGCAATAGGCATGGTGACTACATAAAGCAGAAAGAGAATTTTTTTCACATCCCTTTTTTAGTGGCATTCCCTGGTAATTACTGCGTCTCCTATTCTTGTCGTGACATGCAGTTTGCAATACCCATGAAAAGCCAATTCAGTACAATTTCCACAATACTGCCAAGTACACCCGCATTAGATTTATCTTTATGTCATTTCTACATGTGATGGAGCAACTGTCACTGGAGTTGCTCTACTCACCCCAGACTCAATTTGGTTAAATTTGATCCCTATGCAGTGAAAAGTCTGAACTTAACGGGAAGGGAAGGAATTGTGAAAGACTTCCTCACCTTTTTTGCAAAGTAATAGTGTGGCACCTCTATGCCCAGAAGAACCTGGTAGGATGAAGGCAATGGAAAACTGTCCTGAAGCAAGAGGCCATGCTCTTCAGTACTGAAGAATGATATAATCCAAACATCCATCTGGAAAAGGAAGCAAAGCATTGTTTTGTTTTTATGTTGCAATATCCTTCTTTCATTTTGTTTTTATTTTCCATATTCACTTGGCAGAACCTTCTCTTGAAAATAATATGACGTATACATTCACATGCACACACCTGCTGGAGAGGGCAGAGCTGCACGCTTCCTCCCTACAGTAAGTAGTACGCTTCCTCCCGATAGTAAGTAGCCAACGACTCATTGTACATTACAGACTGTGTTCCTACTGCAAAGGGACCTCCACCTCTGCCTTTCAGGAACCAACTTCACCAACCATAAAGAGGGAAGTCCCTGGCCACAGACTGCTACTCTACAAGTCTCTCTGACAGATCTGACTCAGGTCAAAGAAATACTCCCAACTGTTTTCAATTTTTTTTTTTTAAATACTATATTATTTCTATTATAATTTCAGCAGCTCACTGACTGTTTTGAGTTCCCAGGGAATATACCAGCCATTTAAACACAGTTTCTGTAACAGCTTAAATATTGACCTGACTCAAGTCGAAATGAAGCATTTATTTCCAACTAAAGTTAATCAGACTTCTCATTTCTTAAAGGATAAGCACACAGTTAAAAGTTCTGTTGAATAAGGGCCAAAAAGCAAGTTGCACTCCTTTTATATCTTTTTATTTTTCAACTTTATGTAGAAGCCAAACATTTTTACTTGTTTACATTAGGAATATTAGGTTGAAGTGTTCTTCTCTTTACTAGAAGACCCTAGCAAGGTCCTTTGAGACATCCCTATTCCATTCCTCCTTTCTACCTTGATCTTGCCATGATTTTTCTAAAGTCATTTCAACCAACAAAAGAAACAAAGAGCTTTCTATCTCTAATTGGAAGAGGTTTAACTAAAATCATGCATGAATCAGAAAACTTCAAATCAACATGGACATTTCAAATCAATAGAATATTTATGAAGGACAAGCAGTTCTGTACAGACAAAATGGTAAGGACCGCTACAAGCACATTAGCAGGGGAAGTGGGGAAGAATTATTGGTCTGGTGAAAGAAGTCTTTGATTAGATCATTTCTGATCAATAAAAATGAATTTTTTTTCTAATGTAAAAAAGACCGTAAAAGACAATTTGGGAGGTACCATAAAGATGTACAATGTCTGTCCAGCAAAGCAGAAGATGGTAAGAACTGGGTGGGAAGAGTGTACTTCACTGTTCACCTTAACGATAGGGTCCCTGTTATTCTATCAAATTAATTCTTGCTGCTAAAAGTGGACTCAAGATATAAAATCTGCATTATTTTTTTTAAAATGAGAATAAGTATCAAACCTTTAGATTATCAATTCACCCATTAATGTCACCTGAAAAACTGTAGTCTAGATACAAGCTTGCATTATGATCATCCTCAAAATTCTAGCACAGGTAAAGAAATCACCTCTTTTTCTTCGTCACTGTATTCAAGCTAGGGCTAAAACAGAAAGCTAATGTACAGTAACTGCCTGAAGCCACAGACACCAAACAGATAGTTTCACTACTCATTTTTGTACAAGATAACGTATACTACCTACTCCCACATCCTTAATGAAGGACCAATGATTTATTACTGGGACAGGGAGAACTCCATGTAAAGCAAGGTAAAACAAACAAACAAAAAGACCATACTCTGCTCTCAGTCTGATTTTTCTTCTGGTCTGGAGATTGTAGGCCTGTTTCAAGAATTGCTTCACATACAAAAAGTCTTGGTTCACTCTGGTCCCAGAAATGGCAAGCAGGGATGTGATTGTGCAACTCTGGATACTCCACAACAGACCTACCAAAAGACAAGAAAAAGAATGTAGAACGGGAGACAAAATAATTCCAGCCCATTCAGTGCATAAATGTAAATAAAGGACTAACCAAGGGATAATTTTCAGATGATGATCAGTTATCACCACCAGTACCTCTGCATTGTAACATTAACCATATACATCTTCCTACCTCCTAACACTTCGTACGTGGCAATGCCAGTTTTAGTTTGTTCTGTATACAGTAACCATGACTGTAGGACATAAAGCATTTCAGTATAAAAAAAAGCTGGTACTGCCACAAATACAAACAGGCACCCAAAATCTGCCTCCACTGAGATTACACGTCCTACAGAAATACTTGAACATCCTTCAAATGATCTACCTTAGCGACTGCTACCAGTATAGGTACTGTCACATGGGGACTACCTCAGCTCCATCTTCTCGTGGGTTTTACAACCTGCCCCAAGGTGCTTATTGCCAGCACTGCTAGAAATGCCCAGCCAGGCTGAAGATAGCTTGAGGTACTGAAGTGCATTTAGATAAGCAGTAAAGAGAGAGTTTCTAGTACATATGCCTCACGTTCAAATCCAGCTAAGCAGCGGTCATAAGAGATCACAACTAGACAATTGTGGTTAAACTGACGGGGAAAAAAAATAAGAAATTAGTTTATATTCTCAGGCAACAGATCTCTCTCTACTGAGAGTTCAGCAAAGAGACCTAGGCATGGAGTGTGATCGAGGCTTTGAACTGCCGAACTTCTCAGTGCTGAGGGAAACCAGAGCTGCAGCTGAAGCTGACCTGCAGCTGGGGGACTTCAGTCTCCAGATACCCCGCAGTTCATTCCCTTTCCTCAGTACTGTGCTTGAACTTCATACTGGGCGTGAAGAATTCCGAGGCACATTAAGCACAAGGACAACCCCTGCAGCCTTAGGAAAGCCACTCTCTGGCAGCAGTTTAAATAAGAAACATTTTACCGCTCCTTCGGGCATTTAAATACTGCTTCAGTGCCTGCCATGTTCAGACTCTAGACATACAGCATCAGACTATTTTAGCAATGGTTTAGGATTCTTCTGGAAAAATACAGAATATAAATAGGTGTCAAATTTTTAAAAAGAGAGAAACCAAAGACATCATTAAAAGATTTTTCTCATTTGCTGTCACCACTGAAGGGTGGACTTTGTGGGGAGGATTGGAGTAGGGCTAGAAGGCAAATTAAGGGAGAGATTCAAAGGGATGCAGAAATACACAATGTCCTATCCATGCCACTGAATTAAAAATAAATCACTTGCAAACTGAAAAACAGAATTTGTGTAAAAAAATTGGGAGTGTTTAGATTCTGCCTCAGGAGGAGAGAGAGAGAAGGGGAAGAAGTATAGATTATTATTATTTTCTGGTGAGTTTACTCATTCCAATTTCAAGATACTCTAAAACGAAGCACAGATAAACAGATTATTCACACCGACACCATCTAGCTTTTAAATATCAGTGAAATAGCATTACTAGCTTGTGGTGGCCTCTGTTGGGCTACACAAGATACTACACTTGAAAACAACCTCCTCACTACTCATTATTATGCTCTTCGCGTATCTGACCAAGACATAAGGCCCCAAATTTGCACTGTCCTTAGTTTGTTATGAGCTGGGTAGTTTCTTCCGGGTTTTGGTGATAAGGAGAGTAAATCCTTTTTTGCTTGTAATACCTGTAGCACATAGTTGCTAAAAAAGCAAACCACCTTCTATTCTAACGCTGTTTTTTCTTAAGAAAAATATAGTCAGAAAAACTGTTGTAAAACCAGATGGGAATTTGTACCCTAACATTCCACTGTACTTCCATGAGAATTCCTAGTTCACTGCATTTTGCTGCCTTGCTACCAGGATTTCTAATGTATTCGCCACAGAACAGCTTGTATGAAAACAAAGCTGTCAGTTCTAAATAGACCTTTCATGAGTTTTTATCCATACAAAACCATCCTGTATTGGGCTTAAAAATTAACTTTTTTCCTAGGAGAACCTTCAGAATGTCCTCTTTTCAGTTCCTACCCTGTAAACTCTTCATGGAAGAGTAGCTTTCCAAGATTTTCCAAGATTTTTCTTTATTTTAAGATCCAGATCCTGATTCCAGTCATATAATACCTCTATGCATATCCCCCCAACACCCAGCCATCCTCCTCTCAGAGACCTCTTGAGCCAGATATGGCTTTCACATATCTAATAACTCTCACTGCATTTCTCTTCTATGAGTTTGTCCAATCCCTCCATGAACCCTTCCTTCATCATCTATAACTTCCTTTGGCAAGGAGTTCCTCAGCTTAGCTGCATGTTGTCTGAAGAACCGCCTCCTCCTGCTTGTGTTGAGCTTGCTTTCTGATACTTTGGTTTGACACTCCCTAGTTCACATATTGGAAGAGACACGGATGCAGGCTGATTGACATACAATGCACCAGTTTTAATTAATTCTTTAGAAATAAAATACTAAAATTCGTACAAGCTCCTACACAAAGACAGAGGAATGTCAGTATCAAGGTGTTGCTTGTCTTCATAGGGCAGGTTCCTATCTTAAATCCACAAGTAATACTTGTCGAAATAAAACGTTCTTACTTGTCAATGCCTTGTCCAGAAGAAAGTTTCTCTCTACCATTTCCCTGTTCAGCCTTGAAATCAAAGAGTGTAACTTTGTCCATTTCAACATCATAGAAACAGATCTTGGAATCAATGTTCCCATCTGCCTACAAGAAGGGAAAACAAAAGTTTCTGAAGCGTGCAGTCAAAAAGAAAAAAAGGGTATGTTTATCTCATCTGATTCATGCTCTCAGTTTTGTTTCCTGGCAATCACACAGGAACATTCTTTGGAAGAAATATCAGAAAATTTCTTGCTTTTTTTCTAGCCTTTGATTTCTTTGAAACGCTACAAAGTAGCTTTTGTAACTAAAATACTGCTTCCTTTTCTGGGTTGTCCTTCTCACCAAACATACAAAACCTTAACGTACCTTAATATTAGTGTTTAGTTACATGCTTGGACATGACATTTCAAGACCCAATACACCGCATAGAACATGTAGGTTTATTTCCGAGAAGTGAATCTTCTGTCTTCAGTAATCTTCTCGAACTGCACCAGTCTACTAACTGATGGTCAGGTCCTAGGGCAGTAAGTGAAAAGCTTTGCCTCACCTTGCTAACGAGGATGCTGACTTTATTGCCATTAGCATTGCACTTGACAGATGCAATGCCTCCAAGGCCAGGAAACAGCTCAGAGAAATTCTTGCTATTGCAGTGTACTTTTGCCTCTCTGTGGAAAGGAATAAACTTAAATCATATGATGGCAAGCAACTGGCAATATGCATCAGCCAAAACATTTTTCAAATTATGGGTACGACTTTTAAAAACAAACTATTTCTACCTTATGACACCACTGCCCCAGACTCCAGCTTCCTCTCCAGAGAATTGCTGCGACCTGCCTTTCTTTCAGGAAGAAGTTAATGAGACACTCTTTCCTCAATGAATCAGCAAGAATAAACTTCAATGCTCCTGCAGGATTCCCAAAACAGGGCTATATAGCAAGAACATCCTACCAGAATTTTGAATTTAGAGGTCTGTTTTTCCTACATAAGTAAGTTGAGCGGTACCATGAATGTTGAATATAGCCCATCACGTAAAAGTTCTGTGTATGGAAAACACACTGTGGAGCAGAAGTAAAGAAATGTCATTGGGGGGTGGTATTTCTATCATCCTACGGGTCACCTTCCCTCTGTACATAAGTTCCAAAAGACTGTATCATTCACATACTTAACATCCACCCTTCCCCACCCCCCCGCTTTTTTTATTATCTCAAAAGAATCTTACTGCCGATATAGATACAAACCCAGCAATCATTCAGCAACAGAGAGGACAATGTCATGAATCAAAAGAATGTGACAGAAAGAAGTGACAGTAATTTAGACCCATAATACGATCCCATGAAAAAAAATCTTTGATTCTGTAAAAATAACATTCTTGGGTTGCATGTTTAGACCTCTCATTTATTCTAAGCCAATTATGCTTGCTTTGAAATTAAAGAGCACTATACTGTCATCATTTGAGAAGGGGTATTTTCATTACTAGCCACAAAAATTTAACATAGCTTGCAGGAGCTAAGCTACTTTTTCTCCACTGTCAAACATCATAATCTAATATTTGTGGTAGTTATAACCTCCCCAAATCCAATAACCCTCAAATTGTGTCCCATGCGGAATTTGTGCCATCTCAACACAGGTAACGAGTTTCCAACTAGACTTTAGCATTCCTCTGGTGACAGTATGTAAAGAAGAACAGAATCCATTTCACTCTTGAGGTTTTTCAGGTTTTCAAAATTACATTTGTCATTAGCAGATAAATTTTTGAACTGCAAGTCATGTCAGGGACATATCTTTTTTATGCCACAGCTGTTTGTCAGCAGGGGAACACGCAGCAAAGTTTGAACGAAGTCAAGTAAACTTCTCTCTTAACCTAACCAGGAGGAAGAACAGAGTGTCCACAATTCTAGGTTCACTTCCTCCATGGATTCACTGACTCAAGTTTGTTGATTTATGAGGAGACATGAGACCTAGCATTTTTTTTTTTCATTTCAACTCTTCTGAGATTAAGGTCTTGGTCAAGTTCTCAGCAGAAACATGTGACATCCTTGTCTTGATCCTCCATAAATTCTCCACTCACTTTCAAATACACACAAATATCCCTCACAATATCCTCTTTTAAAAATTATCATTATTATTATTGTTACTCATCCCATGATTTGCCTAATAATTCTGTGGCTCTTCCCTTGCTTTAGGGATAGGCCATCAGTTCACGTAGGCTGCATGCATTGTCTCAAGACTGAAAGTGGCTATCACTTTTCATCAGATCAAAACCAATTAAAGATCCCCCCCACCCCCAAATATAGGCTCAATTATAAACAGATGTTTTTAAAAGGCTTATTAATACCTGCGAGAGAGATCAAAGATTTTAAAGTGAGCCAAATCAGTTGCCACAGCCAGGAAATTTCCGCAGACATCCAAGAAGCACGGATTCCCCTCTGCTTCAGAGAACACCAGCAGCTGTTTAACGGTGCCCTGAGAAGAAACGTGTAACACCAGGTTTGTGTGTTCAGAGCCTAACTAGAAGGCGCTTATTTTGTCACCAAGTTAAGTAACTAACTGCTGAACTTCCAAGTTAGACAAATCACTACCAGCAAAATGAGAGAAACTACACACACACAGTTTCTACAAATGCAATCTGTGTTTCAGGTTGGAAACTGGATGTGTAGCCTCTAAAAAAGTCAAAATTTAGAGGTATCCTTCTGCAACAATTTCCTCTTGAATAATACAACTTTTTCCAACTAAGAGGGATGCAGAAATACAGGTCCCTGAAGGTAGTTCAATACACGGCTGACAAAATAAATATGTGAATTAAATCAGTCCTTGTTGTGATAAATCCCACCCATTCTTGAATAGAATATTTATTTCCTAAATAAAATTATGTATCACAGAACTATGATAATTAGATTTCTCTTTTTGGTTCTCACAGACTAGCAGAGCCTGCAAAGGTTAAGCAAAAGATTTTGCAGGAATACACAGTATGTGCAGGGGTATTTTTCATTATCTTATAAGAATATTCAGCATGTTCACCCTCCTGTCAGTAATATATATACACATATTCAACCTGCATGCAATTTTGATCCTCTTAAAGTCTGGCCCTTACAGAATTCTGTTTTCTTTTATAAATACTTATTAGTTACAGTGCAGTAGCATTTAAAGTGACAGACTTTTTAAAGAACACAAAACGTCAAAGATCTTTCTGCTGAAATACTCAAAATATTTTTTCTATGACAGAAGTAGAGTTAATAGATGTACAGAACATCCACTTAACTTTTAAGCTGTAACACCAGTCTTTGAAAACAATATGGCATATTTGTCGCTTCATGGTTTCATCAGCCCTTACCTGCCAGGTGCGGACCTGGACCCGATATGGCTCAACTGTGTACAGATTTTCTCCATGCACGGACAGAACTGGAGAGTCACAAAGAAAAGAGCCTGGAACAATCACAATAAAGCCATCATTACAACAAAC
The DNA here is from genome assembly GCF_018139145.2 of Gymnogyps californianus. NCBI lineage: Eukaryota > Metazoa > Chordata > Aves > Accipitriformes > Cathartidae > Gymnogyps > Gymnogyps californianus. The sequence goes on from NC_059485.1 coordinate 19,295,093, forward strand.
AGATTTTTAAAGAGGAAAAAAAAAAAAGGAATTTTGACTTAAAGCATTCAATTTCCACTATCTTGCACCAAATCCATTTTTCAATCCATCAGTCTTTACTGATTCCCAAACTCCTTGGTGTCGCAGCCTTCTTCCGTTCTGGGACTCCTACTGAAAACAGGTGATTTGTACACTCTGCCCATGAAAACGAGTGGGAGAGGAAGGGGAAAGAGTTGATATGGGGAGTGAAAGAAAGAAAAAGGCTAATGCAATGTGACGTTCCGTTACGAGAATTCACTCCTTCCTTCATTGAACTACAACTGAGGAGTGATAAAGGAATCTCTGTCAGAAAAGAAGAGTGGCTCTTAAATAATTTCATGAGTGTTGTAGACTGTTGGGACCTTGGTGGTAATAATGCATTGATTCAGCATGGGAAAATTATAAAATAAATGAGTAAATATAGACAAGATAAGCCACTTCTCAGAAAACACTTGATGGTTCTTAAAAGACAAAGCCTAAACTCTCACGATTTTGGATGGTATTGATGGAATTCTGCATAACCTGTTTCTGAAGGCAGAAATATTTAGGGAAAATTAATCATAGAAAAAACTTATTTACTCGACTTAGCTGTATATACAGCAATTTATGGAACAGATTTTCCTGACAGCTGGGACTAAAACCCACTCCTTCCCAGTTCCTATGTAAGTGCAATGTAACCTTGATTACACTTTCTCCCAAGCAAAACAGAAAAGACTTCAATAGCCATCATCATGATCTATCTGTAAAAGGCAACAGGAGCTATGGCGACAGAAGTAGGAAAAAAATTCTGTTCTTGATCAACTACTGGAATGATTTACTTAAAAGATAAAAAGAAGCAGCCTTATCCTCATATCATGTTTTGTGCAAGGCCCTATATGATACGCTAGCTCTGAGGATACCTTTCAAGTCTAGGTGTGACAGCCAGGTATACATCTAATCTGTTGGAAACAGCAACAAGATGCTTGGTTTTGTCAAGGCCAGTCACACACTTGGATGCCTTAGGAACTCTATGAATGAGGCACGTGTAGTCTTTAGGTACTTCCAGGATTGGGTTGTAGCTGAACAGAGGTTAAGAGGATATATATTTTAATTTTATGCCTACGGATGCACAACACCTTCAGTTTTACCTCTGTTGCCGCACTGCTACTCATACACAGGAATACCAACATATTCTGAGGTTAACCCACACATTATATCCCAGCATATTTAGTGAATAAAGCACAGATGTAGGAGTTGGCAATTGAGTTCTGGTTTTGTTGATGATTTTTATACCGTAATCTTTCTATTTTGCAAAATGGGAATAGTGTCTAATTAGTGTTAATAATATTTTTCACTTTGCACTTATGATTACAGTCCATCAGCTATCATGAATGAAGAGAACATATAACTTTGGAGGAAGAGAACCATTTCAACTCTGATCATTGTTGTAAGTCGCACCTGCACTTCTGAAGGTATCTCCTGAGCACTCAAAGACAGTAACTTGCTTCCCGTTCCAGAATACTACAGCATCCTAAAACAATCAAAAAAGCAAAAGAATATATACATTCAGTTTCTTTTGGAATCATACAGGAATTCATGCAATAACACAGCAAGACCTTCCACACAATAGCCACCATTTACTAGTTCCTCTGTATATTGGGTTGGAAGGCTTTTGGTAACCCGAAAGTTCTCTGGTCAGCACCTAGAAAATTACTGAGTCACTATGCTATCTGAAAAATCAGCTCCACCACAGCATCATTGCTACCATCATAACAATACTTCCATAACACAATAAACTGAATATCAAAGAAAGGTTATATTAAAGATGCAGAAAGTTTGGTCTCCGTACACCTAACTAGGCAACCGATCGAGCAAATAAATGAAAAAAAACAATTAACCTTAGTAGCAAAGACTCCATTAACATTCATATCAACACGAAGACTGTGTACGGTTCCTGTGCTGAAGATGGTCACATTAAACAGGTTGGGAGACACCTGTACAACTGCCACTTGCTGATGAAAATGCGATGACATGGCCTGCTCACTGAGGATCACCACAGAGCTGATGTTGTTCACTGCCAGCAGGTTTTTTCGGGAGCCCCACTGCACACAATGGGAAGAGCAAAAAAAAAAAAAAAAAAAAGCACAACACACAATTTCATCTAAGCTCTTGAACAGTCACAGCAATGTCCCAAGACAGATGACAAGGGGTAGGCTAGAATAAACATTTTTATACATATACAAAGTCCTACTATCTAAATACAACTATAGTCAATGACTAGGAATTATTACAGATTAAAACTATTATGCTTGTTACCCAGCTACTCAGACTCCCTTAGTCTAAGGGAGGAGCTGGTTTTTTAATTAAAACCACTTTTCTTTCCTAAGATATTATTGCACCACCTTACACTTACTACTGCAAGAGAGCATCACATATTTAAAGGGCTTAATAATGCTGCGATCTGTAAAAGCAAGTTGCATGTATAGTTTCTTTTTTGATTACCATATTCTTTTCTGCAGTTTTGATAGCCCTTTCAGTCAATGTAGTTCAAGTTCCCTAGCAAAGATCAGATGGATAAAGAAAGGGGTCCAAAAGTACACTTCTCCCCTTACAGAATCATAGAATAGTTTGGGTTGGAAGGGACCTTTAAAGGCCATCTAGTCCAACTCCCCTACAATGAGCAGGGCCATCTTCAACTAGATCAGGTTGCTCAGAGCCCTGTCCAACCTGACCTTGAATGTTTCCAGGGATGGGGCATCTCCCACCTCTCTGGGCAACCTGTGCCAGCGTTTCACCACCCTCATTGTAAAAAATGTCTTCCTTATACCGAGTCTGAATCTACCCTCTTTTAGTTTAAAACCATTACCCCTTGTCCTATCACTACAGGCTCTGCTAAAAAGTCTGCACCCATCTTTCTTATAAGCCCCCTTTAAGTATTGAAAGGCCGCAACAAGATCTCCCTGGAGCCTTCTCTTCTCCAGGCTGAACAATCCCAACTCTCTCAGCCTTTCCCCATAGTAGACGTGTTCCATCTCTCTGATCATTTTTGTGGCCCTCCTCTGGACCCACTCCAACAGGGTATTGATACCAGGGGTTGCCCCAACCCAGGTGCAGGACCTTGCACTTGGCCTTGTTGAACCTCATAAGGTTCACATGGGCCCACTTCTCGAGCTTGTCCAGGTCCTTCTGGATGGCATCCCATCCCTCAGGCGTGTCAACGGCACCAGCTTGGTGTCATCTGCAAACTTGCTGAGGGTGCACTTGATCCCACTGTCTATGTCATTGATGAAGATATTAAACAGTACTGGTCCCAATACAGACCCCTGAGGAACACCACTCATCACTGATCTCCATCTGGACATTGAGCTGTTGACCACTACCCTCTCGATGCAACCATCCAACCAGTTCCTCATCCACCAAACAGTCCATCCATCAAATCCACATCTCTCCAATTCAGAGAGAAGGATGTTGTGGGGGACTGTGTCAAAGGCCTTGCAGAAGTCCAGATAGATGACATCCATAGCTCTTCCCTTGTCCACTCATGTAGTCACTCCATCATAGAAGGCCACTACGTTGGTCTGGCAGGACTTGCCCCTGGTGAAGCCATGCTGGCTGTCTCGAATCACCTCCCTGTCCTCCATGTGCCTTAACATAGCTCCTGGGAGGATCTGTTCCATGATCTTCCCAGGCACAGAGGTGAGGCTGACAGGTCAGTTGTTCCCAGGGTCCTCCTTTCCACCCTTTTTAAAATTGGGTGCAATGTTTCCCTTTTTCCAGTCACCAGGGACTTCACCTGACTGCCATGACTCTTCAAATACCATGAAGAGTGGCTTGCCAACTACATCAGCCAAGTCCCTCAGGACTCTAGGATGCATGTTGTCAGGTCCCATAGACTTATGGATGTTCAGGTTCCTCAGGTGGTCACGAACCTGATCTTCTCTTACAGTGGGAGGGACTTTGCTCTCCCAGTCCCCACCTTGAGGTCCATCCACTCAAGAGGTGTGGTAACAGAGGTTGCCAGGGAAGACTGAGGCAAAAAAGTTGTTGAGTACCTCAGCCTTCTCCTCGTCCGTTGTTACCAGTTTGCCCGTCGTGTTCATTAGAAGGGGTACACTTTCTCTGACCTTCCTTTTCTGGCTGACATACCTACAGAAGCCCTTCTTATTATTCATCACGTCCTTTGCCAAGTTCGGCTCCAGCCGCGCCTTGGCCTTCCTGACCCCATCCCTACACAACCGGAAGCATCCCTATACTCTTCCCAGAATACCTGTCCCTGCTTCCACTGCCTATGCATTTCCTTCTTGCCCTTTAGTTTGACCAGCAGGTCTCAACTCATCGCTGCCGGTCTCTTGCTTCCTTTTCTGATTTCTCACACCTGCGGATCAAGAGTTCTTGCGCTCTATGGAAAGCACCCTTAAAGCTCTGCCAGCTCTGTTCTGCTCCCTTGTCCCTGAGGGCAGTTTCCCAGGGGGTCCTACTGACTAACTCCTTGAAGAGCTGGAATTTTGCTTTCATAAAATTCAGGGTCCTGACTTTACTCTTTGCCTGACCCATATCCCTCAGGACTGCAAACTCCACCAGTACATGATCACTGCAGCCCAGGCTGCCTCCAATCTTGACGTCACCAATTAGCTCACTTGCGTTGTGATGAACAGGTCCAGTATCGCATCCCCTCTGGTAGGGCTGTCTATTACCTGGCTTAAGAAGTTATCCTCAATGCTCTCCAGGAGTCTCCTGGATTGCCTACAGCTCGCCGTGCTACTTTTCCAGCAGATGTTGGGGTGATTGAAGTCCCCCAGCAGGACGAGAGCCTGCGAGCGCAATGCCTCCCGTAGCTGGAGTAAGTAAGAAGGCTTCGTCAACAGGCTCCCCTTGATCAGGCAGCCTGTAGTAAACACCAACCACAAGGTTCCCTTTGTTGCCTTGGTCTCTAATTCTTACCCATAAGCTTTCAACCTGCTCGTGGCTATTCTTCAGAGACAGCTCTTCCCAATCTATCCATTTCTTGATGTGGAAGGCAACCTCTCTGCCCCTCCTTCCTCGCCTGTCCCTTCTGAATAGCCTGTAGCCATCGATAGCCACACTCCAGTCATGGGATTTGTCCCACCAAGTTTCAGTAATGGCAACTAAGTCGTAGCTTTCTAGCAGCACAGTGGCTTCCAACTCCCTTCTAGAAGAATCTCCATGTTCCAGCTAACTTTTTCAATGAGTTCTATGAAGGTTACCTTTCCCTCCTTTCAAGACTGAAAAACAGCACCTACATAGAGCAATTCTAAAACTGAAAATACCTTACAAAATTCAATGGGAGAAAGGTAAGATCTGTTTCCAAGATGGCTTGCAAAGACACAGTTTCTAACATGCAGCTGATGAATTCTATTATTAAAGTAATGCTCCCATTTCCATTCTTTCTTTCTATATCCACAGTTAAACATGTCTGACATTATTTATGTTTATTCTTACCAAAGGATAATTCTTGTCAGAAAGCATTGTGGCAACCAGCTGACTACACGTGAACTCTTCGCACATACCACATTAGCCAGATTCCAAACTCCATTAGCCGTTCCAAACTCCAGTCTGGAAGCTATAACTATGCGTGGGGGTGCAGGGGTGCTACTCCTGAGCTACCACACACCATCGATAATGCTCCTTGATAAGCACAGTCCATAGTACACTGCACAGCTTCAGCACAGGAGCTCCCTCAGGGCTGGGCCAGGGAACAGGCAGAGGGGTTTGGGGTTGGGTTTTTGTGTGGGGGTTTTTTTGTAATCTACCAGAGACCGTTCATACAGACATACTTTCATGGGCTAGACAAATTATAAAGTTTCTCGTAGCTGCAGAATATCCCTTTGAGGTCCAAGAACTTCTCTGTCCTTGCACAACTGATAAGCTCTATAAACTCTAGGGATATGCCAAGGCTCTAAGGTCTCTGCTTCCCCCAAAGTTATTTGAAGTTTCATACGAATTTCCTGACATACTGATATTTCTGTGGCTATACCTTTCCAACAACACTGATTTAAAAAGTTGTGTTTGGAAATAATTTCATTTTATTCAAAAGCATGATCTAAGAAATAAAGCTACTTTGCACAGTTTGTTTGGGGTTTTCTTTCTAACGGCGCTTAGTTACAATTAACTAGATACTACACTGCACAACAGATGAGCTAGAGTGCACTTCCCAGCCACCTCTCTTTTGAAGCCACCGTATCAGGTTGAAAAAAGATGAGGTTGGCAAGGAGTCAAATGAAGTTATTGCTGCCCTTTGACCTCACCATGATATATGGCTTTCTATTCTGAGTTTTTCATGGTAATATAGGAAAAGGCTTTTATAGGAATTACCAAAAGATTCCACATGTAACAATTTTTTAAATCTTTTACAAGGTATTTTTTGGAATGCAGGGATTACAATAAAAAAAATAATCTAGAGTTTCCACAATTAAAGACAGCTTTATAACATGAGACAAAACCGCAGTGATTGTTGACAATTGTTTGGCAATGCTTTTGTTTATGCTAACAAACATTGGGAACAAGGTGCTATTTCTGGACAGCGCTCCATATCCTGTTATCTGGAAAATGCCTGAATGGTCGAGCTGACATAAACACCTATATCTCTTCCCTTCCCTCAACTTATTAGCAGATGTATGATATACTAATGGCACACGCTATTTCCTATATCCTGGACCCTTTGTTACTGAAGCATCTTAACAAAAGATTGGGTTCTCCACTTTAATAGTACTTACGTTTTAATTTTGTAAGTAGGACTCTGTACAGGCCCTCGCTATATGCCAACCCAGAGCAAGCAAATGCCATTGCTTTTTAAATACTTCCCATTCTTATGTGAAAACAGAATAAAAGAAAACATAAAATTACTTTCTCTTGAAAGGCACCAGATATATTTGTTTGATTTTCGTTTCTTCTGAAAAATCATGGGTATTGTTCTCACATATTAAGCACAGCAACAGAATAATCTAAGTTATAACAGAAACTCTAAAAAACCTGGAAAAAACTTAATAATAGGATATAACAAACAAACAAAACAAAAAATGCTGGAGAACCTAAAAGCACAAGCTTTGCCTTTTAGCAGAATGGTGGTGGTCAAAAAAGCTAACTGTTTGTTAATGTAAAACTTTTTTAATTTAAATTTATGATTGTAACGCTCAGCATTTCTCTTTTCCATATATCAAAATGCTAATAAGTATAGAATGACAGTGTTTAAGCTTACTGTGACAAATGAAAACATTTCAAATAAATAAAAATGCTGCACCCTGACACTTAACAGACAATGGGTTAAAAAATAAATATTATAATGCTATGTATTGTCATAACCTTCAGCATTAAAAATATTGTAAATAGCGGTAGAAATGTTTTAAAGCATTGGTTTTGCAAATTTGTAAGAGAAAATTCATCATCCACATCTAGTCTGACAGTCACACAAAAATATTACCTAGCAAACAAGAAACATTTTCTGACAAAAAAGCAGCTGAAAACATCATTTTGTGTGTAAAAATATAGCATTCTCTTGTAGATGGCACATCTTCTCACCAAAGAATATTTGGTTGTAAACACATCTTTTTATTTTTGCAGCTACCAGTAAGAGCAAACTTTACATTGAGAAAGTGACTAAAAAGAAGAGAATTATCTACAAATAAAATCATGCACTTAGTCAGATTTTCTTGCTTGCTATTTTAATAAATTTATGTAAATTTGACATTTCTGACAATCTATCTTTTCCAGAAAATAATTTCAGGGTGCTGAATCCAAAGGGTTTGTCAATGAGACATATAATGGAGAGATGTTTGCATGTAAGGATGCCATGACTGGTAACTCTCCCAGGCAGAGATGTATTCACATTTCAGTGTGTTACCTTGCTGAGCATTTCAACCCTGCCTGTAAGAGAATAGCTACAAACAGGTGATATTTCTGCCAATTTTGATTTTAAAAGTTACTTGATCCTGATGGTTTTTCCTCCTTCTTCTGAAGGAGGACCAGCCTCTACTAGTGCACATATCTGTATGATAGTGATCACATTCATCTGTTTCACAAAGATGATCTGTTAATCTAGCGTTTGTGAAGTCCTACTAACATGCAGGAAGACTCTCTCCTGTCTTACCTTTATCTGAGTGACATTTCCTTCAAGTTCTGTAGGTGCCTGGAGCTTCCACTTCTCCTTGCCCTCCAAAGCCCGCATGCTCTGATCGGATCCTGCTGCTTTCCTCCACATAGCTATCCTCCCTTTGTTAGTACCAGCTGCTAAGAGACCTGCCATTCACAAACCTTTTAGGCATTTCACATCTTCAAACTTCAGAAAAACAAACCCACATCATACAAAGTAGCAGGCAGCCTAGCTCTGGCTCTGAGGTACTGAGAAGCCTTCGTCTAGCAGCATCCATTTCTTTGCCTTCCTGCAAACCAGCATCCTAGTCCTGAACTGGAAAAACTTTCCAGAGAAAAAACGGGAGAAGTTTCACGTGGCAAGGCCCATTTTCTAAGCTACCAGACGAAGTTATCTTTTAAATGTATCAGACAATGATTTCATTTTAACCGTTTATTTTTGAGTAGCTGCTTTTGTAGTCACCATGGGCAAGTCACCACTGAAAACCATTGTAGCAGACACTAACTATGCCTACACTGGCAAACAAGGTGACGCATAGGAGTAGCTCTGTAGAAAACATCAGTTTTAAGGACCTGATGTCCACGCTATACATGTTTGGCGAGTTCTACTTTGCATTAGCTCTACCGTGGGCTTGTAGACTGAATGCCCATAACACGTTGGAGTGCATTAGGTGTGCTCCAGGAGTACTTGTACCAGTTCAGTGTCAAAGGGAATCCAGCTTGTGTGCCGGGAGACAACCGCACAGTGAGACAAAGTGTGGTGAGTATCGAATGATCTCATTGTACCTTCAAAAGCACACTCCTGATCTGAACTAAAACGCTTCTGCGTCAATTGCTGTTACTGAAACCCTCAGTAAGAAGACAAATATACTGAAATGACTACAGGGCACTGAAGGCTGAGGTGTGACAAGGTTTAGGATCCAGAGATCACAGCTGCCATGTTATTTCTCACCTTTAGCACTGCAGTAAGAAACACAGTTAATACATTCTCCTCCCTCAAAGCCAAATTGCACATCTGGGGAGAGCACATAGTTCTCGTCTCGGTCCAAATCCCAGAACCTAAGGCACACAAAACAAGAGTGTTAACAATGCTTTTCCTTCCAGGTGTCTTGCTAAACACAGTCAATAGGATGCTGTACATGGCATTAATTTGCTATTTCCATAATGCCCAGATCATTCAATTTTTAAAATTAAATTGCCAGCAGCTGCCTCTGGAATGTGAATTTCTTAACGATCTCCTTCCTTTTCCTTTGACTTTTTAATCTGCAGCATGTTTTGTGATATTCTCCTATGAAGAAAGGAGTCAGAAGCAAACCCAGCCTTAAGAAAAAAAGAAAAGAAAAGAAGTGAGGTCTAGGTGCAATTTTCCTCCTCCCTACTTAGGCATCTTCGTCTATTTTAAGAATATTCCTTGGTTAACCAGTAGCCCTTTGGATTCCAGATGTATTTTCTAGAACTAAACATTGTCATCAAACATATTCCTTCTTGATACTTGGTCTTTACCACATTCTCACAAAATTAACAGAAGATTTTGTCTGAGAGTAGCAGATAGAGGCTCAAGAAAGTGAACTACTGACGTTAATGGAACACCCCCATCCCCCAAAAAAGTTAGAGGAAACAGGCAGAGCAAGTCATAGTAAAGACAGGAAAAAAACCCATTTAATACCTTTTTTAAAAAGATGCAAAAAGATAAAAACTACAGAACATGGTACCATAGCAGCATGGCAAAGTAACATACTTGGTTTAAAGAATTAGGGATAGAAGTAACCGAAATACTTGTCTTCTATTACAGTAACAGAGAAACATCCTGAAAAGCAAGCACTTCTTTTCCTGTTGCTGATGCTATGACTATCCTAAGAATCAGACAATAACAATGGAAAGAACAGCAAAGTGGCTATCTTTTTCATGCAAAAAACCAAAATGGATATATTTTCAGAAGAAATCAATAACAGCACTCAGAAAGGAACAGGTTTGGCTGACAAAACAAAATACAGATATACAGAAACAAAGAAGGATCTAGAGAATTCATTTCTGTCCTCAAGGAAACAGATTTTTCATTTCATTTCTCTATTTATTTTGAGAAACAAAATTAGAAAATATTGGGAGTTTTTTCATTATTGGTTAAAAAAAACCCAGTTCAGTAAAATATTCAGTGCACTGCAGACCGTAAACCTTTTAGCTGGCACTTCTCATGGGCAGCCAGAACAGCTTTAAAACAGGATTCTTACCTGACGACCGTCTCGCCTAGTGCTGTAACAACAAGGCTATGGTCTATTAAAATGATGTCTGCAGAATGACCTATCTTCCCACTCAACTTCACCTGTTAACCATAAGTAAATAAATAAATTTACAGAAGGTAGGAGGAACACACTGAAAGACAGTAAGCATCTGAATTGCCTAGTTTGGCTAAAAAGTTAAAATATAAGAACAACTAGACCTGTCTGTCAGTTCAGATAGACCAATAGTTTCTCTCAGACAGGGATCACCACTAAATGCATCAAGTATATGATGTATAAATTTAATGAAAGAAACCTTGTAGTGGGTTAATTAAGTAGGTAAGGAGCAGTTTTTTCTCTTGTACTAGATCTTCTTCTTAGAACTTGATAAAGATTGCTTTGAAATGTGAAATACCAAATCCTACTTCTAGTGAAAAATAAGTAATGATTAATACGAAGTGGACACTCCTGTACTACACAAGTGCCCAGTCTTTTTCGATCTGAGATAAAAAGAAAAAAAATCTTAGGAAGGTGAAGGTTTGGGTTCCATCCCCCCAAGCAGTACTCTCCAACACTACAGTATTTTATTTGAGCCAAGGTGATTATAAGTCCTGGATGAGGTCAGTTTGGTTTTTGTCCCTATACAATAATTTTGGGTCACTACATTATTATTTGTGATTCTGTGGGCTGTTATTTTTTAAAAGCTTCCTAGCCTTTGCAGCTGTGAAGAACACTTTCACAACGTGAGAACTAAACCATCTTTCAGATTTGCAGACAAAAACAGTATCACCAAGAGGAGGTACTGCTCCTGCTAATCTGAAAGACAAGACAGCTCTAAGCAACTGATGTTAATAAAACCAAGGACACAGATTATCAACTATTTATCCACAAGACATTTTAACAAATATTTGATTATACTGGAATTTTCAATTCTTCTCTAATTCACTAAGACAAGGTAAATGAAATGTAAAAGGATTAACAGAGGGTCAAAATGAAAGAAACTAAGAAAAAACAGGAAGGCAAGATGAAAACCATCTTTCCAAGTTCAGTAACACACCACTCTATTCCACTTTTAAACCAGCATATATTTGCTCATTAAGGTATTATTTGGGAAACAAAAATGAGAGTTGATTCCCTTGTAAGCAAAAAAGTGATAATCAAAAAACCCTAACAAATACTTATAAAGATTAAACATTGCAACTTTACCCTGTAGTCTTGACTCTTACCTTCATGAGCTCTTCTGCCTCTCCCTCTAGAGTAACTGCATGCAAGGACAACTGCAGGTTCTCTGTTATTACAACTAAAACATCTCTTTTCTCCAGGAACAGAAGCTTTTGGACCAGACTGTCTGTGGACAATACATGCCTTGTCTTTCCTTTGTCATTCACATAATGCACAGAACCTGTAGTACATATAAACAAGGTATCGTTTTGAGTTAACAGTTTTTAGCTACAAAAATCAAAGTTGCTGCTTTCTACCTCAATAAAATATTCCTCAAGTGCTGAAAAGGTAAAAACAACCACAACTCTTTTGTCTTCCAGTTTGTCTCAGGATACAGACTACTATAGTTGACCACAGCAATAAACCAAAACTTACTCACTTTTTCCCCATCTAGGAAATCCAGAGGGGAATCATTTAAATAATTTTAAACTACAAGTAAACTTTCTGCATATGTGTGCATGAATGATGGCTTCTGAAACCTTCAGTATTAATAATAATTTGTGAAAGAAGAACGGCAACTAAGAATTGGTACAATTTACAGCAGAGTCTAGATTATAGAAAACTGTGGCTACGAAGTTCTTCATTGTTTAGAAACACTCCACCACACACACTAAATACAGCTTTTCCACATTAATTTCACAAGCAAATGGGAGAGTGTCTTTCTAAGAACACTGACAACATAGTGTGTGACTTGGCAACTACAGCACCCATCAACATTTTAAAAGCCATTATCATTTCGTGAAATTGTAATACTGTATAAATCATGCACAGGTCTACCCAGTGAAAAACCCTAGAATTAGAATAGCAGTTTGCAAACGGTATTACAGAAATCACCCAAACAAATGAAGTCATTGAAATCTGACAGATCTCATACCACACACACACACATAATTTCTTAGTAAATTATGATATTATATAAAGGTAGCATTTCAAACCAGTGCAAATCAAAAAACCCTACGAAATGAAATAATATTCTCCCCCAAAAGCTGAAGCAGAAAACACAAATGTATAAGAATGAACATTAAGAATCCATGCTAAAATGTTGTACCCAAGAGGCAATATGATGTATCTAATTAAAAAGAATGTTTTAATTTCCAAAACTCTTGCAAATATATAATCATCCTCTATATTCCAACTATACAAAAATAATTCAAACTCCTCTCCCACCTCCTCCCACACTGCTTCATTTTCTCTCAAGTAAAACACTGAACAGATAGCTTCATTCATCCCTCTTGTTAAATGACAGAATGGTTTGGGTTGGAAGGGACCTTTAAAGGTCGTCTAGTTCCAACCCACCTGCAATAAGCAGGGACATCTTCAACTCTATCAGGATGCTCAAAGCCCCATCCAACCTGACCTTGAACACTTCCAGGGATGGGGGATCCATCACTTCTCTGGACAACCTAGTGTCTCACCACCCTCATATTAAAGACTTTCTTCCTTATATCTAATCTAGATCTACCCTCTGCCAGTTTAAAACCATTACCCCTCGTCCTATCAGTACAGGCCCTGGTAAGAAGTCTCCCTCCATCTTTTTAATAAGCCCCCTTTAAGTACTGAAAGGCCACAAGAAGGTCTCCCCAGAGCCTTCTCTTCTCCACGCTGAACAACCCCAACTCTCTCAACCTTTCTCCATGGGAGAGGTGCTCCAGCCCTCTAACTATGTTCGTGGCCTCCTCTGGACCCGCTCCAACAGGTCCACGTCTTTCTTGCGCTGGGGACCCCAGACCTGGATGCGGTCAGCACCGCAGGTGGGGTCTCACCAGAGCGGAGGAGAGGGGCAGAATCCCCTCCCTCGACCTGCCGGCCACGCTGCTTTTGATGCAGCCCAGGATACAATTGGCTTTCTGGGCTGCGAGCGCACACCGCTGGCTCACGTCCAGTTTTTCATCCACCAGTATCCCCAATTCCTTCTCCACAGGGCTGCTCTCAATCCATTCATCACCCAGTCTGTACTGATACCGGGGATTGTTGGGATAGTTCTCCAATGTAGCATTCTCCATCAGACAGATATCTGTTTATTGTAGTAATACTTTGCAGTAATCAATCATCTACTGAATCTCAGTTTTAAGGGATCTCTTACAAGAAACAGACAGTCCCTTGATTTTATTTGCCATCTGAAATTGTTTCGTAAGTTAAATTAACCTTCTGTACTTGGATATTATGATACAAAGTATCAGGTATCACACAGATAACATTACCCACTATTTTGAAGCTACTTAGGCGGTTAGGGAGAGGGTTATAGCTTTCTGAGTAATACAAAGTTTTCACACTGTATCACACAAGAGACTAATCTCAAAAGTTAACAAATCTGAGCTAATTGAGTAGAGCAAATAGCTCCGAGATTCAGAAGACAAAAAGCAGCAGAAAGTGTATGCTGTTTAGGAAATACAAGGGGGACCAGAAGAGGATTATTCTCATGACCAAAAATGTCTGCAGTGAAGACAAACAAGGGTACATTCAGTAAAAATATCAGGATGACTTCCACTGTTCAGGTTATGTCCCAGTACCTGTGCCAGTCATCTCAAATGCTCAGTAATGAAGACAATTCTTTGTGCTCATGGTTGCAAAACAACCTCCAAAAATTGTTAGCAGTTCAGGTGTCCTCTCTTCAGATAAGCATCTCATGTAACATGTTACCTGAATTGCACCTATTGTTTTACTGCAATGATCAGTGTTTTGGAAGCATCAAAAAATATCTAGACTAATAAATACTTGAAACTTGGGAGGTTTTTTCTTTTTGTTTTGGGCTTTTTTGAGGATCTTAATTGTTTATTTAGTTTTGCTTTAAAAGATGCTGTATTGTCTTTAGTCAAAGCTCTTTCGAGATATTTAAAAACATGCAATAAGAATCTTGGGGGGGTTAATTCACTTTTATTAAACAAGTTTGGGCTGAGAATCCATCCGTTAGAGGAAATTTACAGGTCACATTTAAACCCTACGAAAACATTAATTGATTCTGAAGTATGACAGATCACTAATTAGATTAAGAACTGGGTTCAAAAGACATATGCCCAAATCAACCTAGGCAATGAGACTCCTCAAAAGAAACAGTCAGTGTCGTTTGACTGAAATGTGAAAAGCCTGACCATGAGGCCCAAGAAACAAGCTGTGAAGAACAGCCACTTGCAGGTACAGAGTCTGTCCCTAGATGGAGCTGTGTACCACACAGCAGTTGCTTTGAAAGTGCGGCTGTAACCGGCACAGCTACTCAGAGATTCCCTCCTGTACCCCTTTTTCATTTAAATGGTTCCTATCTAGTAAAGAGGCTTGTAACTCACTGTCCTGGTTTCGGCTGGGACAGAGTTAACTTTCTTCTTAGTAGCTGGTACAGTGCTGTGTTTTGGATTTAGTGTGAGAATGATGTTGATAACACTCTGAGGTTTTAGTTGTTGCTAAGTAGCGCTTATCTTAAGCCAAGGACTTTTCAGCTTCCCATGCTCTGCCAGCAAGCAGGTGTGCAAGGAGCTGGGAGGGAGCAGAGCCGGGGCAGCTGACCTGAACTAGCCAAAGGGGTATTCCATACCATGGAATGTCATGCCCAGTATATAAACGGGGGGAGTTGGCCGGGCGGCGCGGATCATGGCTCGGGAACTAACTGGGCATCGGTCAGCGGGTGGTGAGCAATTGCATTGTGCATCACTGGTGGTTTGTTTGTTTGTTTGTTTGTTTTCCCTTCCTCCCCCTCCTTTTTTGTTATATTCCTTTTCATTACTATTATTATTATTATATGTCATTATTACTATTGTTAGTATTATATTTTACTTTAGTTATTAAACTGTTCTTATCTCAACCCACAAGTTTTACTTTTTTTCCCCTCTTTCCTCCTCCTCACCCCACTGGGAGGGGGAAGGGGGAAGCGGCTGCATGGTGCTGAGTTGCTGGCTGGGGTTAAACCACGACACTCACAAATCAAATGAAGGTACAGCCTACTGCTCTGCAAAACAAACATACAGCTGGATAATGCCATTCCTGCAATCATACGGAAGCTATACTGGTGTAAATGATGGGTCTCACTCTTGATAACGTAAACACTGAATCAAACTGTAATTGAGCTGCAGAACTAGTGTAACTTAAATGTTTTTCGGAGTAGTAAACACTTGAATCGAGAGGATTACATACTCAAATCACCTACCAGAAACATACTCATTACAATACTTGTCACACACATTCTGGCTCTGGTCCAAAGAGTTAGCAGGTTAGAGAGATAGAAGGCATCATGAGAACAACTGGGGTAGGAAGAAAATGAGCTCGAAGCAAACTAGTACCCAGAACAGTAAAAGGGAGAGGAAAAGACAAATGGCAGGGAAGAAACAATATGAGGAAGAAACCTAACAAAACACATACTCAGACTTTTTTGCTTCCTTAGACCGAAGCATCATTTCAAAGCATGAGAAAAAAGTGAAAAAGTAAATTAATAATTTATTTTAAAAGGTATGTTCTAGCAGCATTTGGCTATTTCTAGAAAAAAAAACCACAACACAGGCATTACTTTGAAGCTTTGCACAAAATGCTGACAACTTCTAGTTTTATTTACACATAGGTGTTAGAGATTGCTCTCCTTACACTCACTTCTTCGGGAACCTGACTAATCCAGTATCTGTGGTGTCCTTTTGGAGAAGACTCACCCTGAAGATGCTAAGATTTTAATAATTTTACTTATTTCTTCTTACCAAACATTCTTCAACTCCTATGAATACTCTATCCTGTTGGATGCATGAATATGATGGATATATGGATATACTCTAGACGTTGGATATATGAAAACAGGACTATCGTGCACTGAGCTATTTTGAAGCATTAAGGAAACAAATTTCCAGCAGACTGGAAAAGTGGGTTTGTTCTTACCATCTGTCAAAGTGATAAAGAAGGAGAGTCCTTCCTGGAGGCCCATTTTCAGAGGTGCTCCGGTGCCAGCTTTTCTCCAGTTAAACATATCCAAGGCCTTCTCATCACCACTCACAGCTGCTTTTGCCAGCTGTACGAAGTCCCTGCAAACAGAGATACTTAATTTCCAATTCCTTACATAACAGAGTACTTTCCATCTCAAAGAATGGATGAGTCGTTAATAAAACGTATTGTAGAGAGAGAATAAAGATGTTTCATACACTGATTGGGAAAAGGACAAACTCAAAAAGATACAAAGCAAAATTTTAATAGTTTTCATTTGCATTGCTTCACCTTTTCTTCCATAAGCATCATTATTTTTACAGAGATGTGAAACAGAAGTGGCCTGGACAAGGAAAATTCTTTTTTTTTTCCTAGAGCTGTTTCCTATTTCTTGCTTGGGGAGGAAAGAAATAATAATGTTTAAGAACTGACTTTTAATTTAATTATTCTTGCCAATAATTTAACGGATAATTGTGTTTTCAGTTTGCTTTCTGTTTTTCACAATCATCAGCAACATTGCTAATTAGAAGAACTAAAGGAAGAAGAGTCAACAGCAACAGAGAGAAAGGTATGGACAAATGGACAAAAGGAAGAAGATCTGTTGCTGCACACAGGACACAAATAGCCAGCTACTAGAGTGGGAGAAGAACTTGGAAATACAGGACAGTTAGGAGAAGAACTTTTTATATATATATTTAAAAAAATGTTTGTCTGTGAGTAGGACTTTCTTTCTGTGGAACGAGAGAAAGACCTGGTCTAGCAGCGCTCTGACAGGGCACAATACTTACTCGCCAGGAAGGGGTGGTCGAAAGACACAGTGAGACAGACATTTGCCATACTCCTGTTTCAGCAGGGCAGGACCCTGCACTCTGCCTCGCTGGTCGTTCTCCATAGAACCAAGACACCATGCTAGAAAAAGACAACAGTTAATTCATTACACTTTGCGCACAGATGAGAATCCTGACTCCAGCTACTCAGTGCACATAAAAATAAACATTTTACTGACAGAGAAACATCTTTCCTTTTATTTAGTTGACACATACAATTACTCCCACTTAAAACTAAGCCACAAGGATTAAAAATTATCTTCAACATTATATTATTTGCCAATTTAAAATCAAGTTATCTAAAAAAGCTTGTTGGTCATATCCATTCTTAGTAAAATGACACTGCCAGAGCAATTAAATGGAACAGCTTTGGTTTTCCTCAGCAAGTAGCATATGCAAATATTTGTTTAGGTAACTCCCTTTCCACTTTTTTCTTGCAAGTAGTCTGACTGCTAAACGAAAAGATAGTGAGATAAAGGATAGTAAAGCATAAGATATGCATCCCCGAGTAAGTGCATGTAACACTGATATAGATGAGCATGGGTACATGACTAGACACATGTGAAGTCACAGGACGGAGATAACCTAAGGAAAGAACTTTAGAATTTCTGGAGCTTTCCTCTTCTTTCAGAGTAGACATTCAAGTACAACACGAATTCATTTTTAGAAACAGAACTTAGTAACTAGAAGAATCATAGACGCTAAAGAAAGGAAGACTGGTTAGCTAATTAATTCAACAGTAGTTAATACAAGTTGGCCCTCAGAGCCTGGCACAGGTTCTGAAGGTAACACGCGTTTTGCAGTGCCAGCTCAGAATGAGCACCAAACCCCTGGTGACGGGAAAGAATGGAGAAGGCAGAGAAGCAAAAAGACAGTTCAGCATGACATACACATTAACCATCCCAACAAACTGACTTACATTACAGCCTCACAGCTGGAATTTTAAGATTATTATTGTTATTATTATGTTAGTGCTTAGGGAACCAAATTGCATTTGGAGGCCCTCTGTGTAAGCATTACATGAAAAAAACAACAATTTGCAATATGAAGTTCAATCTCATTTTATTTCATTAAGATAAATAACAATAAAAGTGGTATTATAATTTGCTCTATTTTTCTTTATTGTTTTCAGTGGAGTATGGTCTTTCTAGAAGTGAAAGACTAGTAGCAGTGGTACACTCTAAACACTTATTCTTCACAATCCTAACTAGAAGCCACTCGAGATGCAGCTGAGGCCTTCCAAGGTAACATTTCCTTCTTTTTTTTCCTAAGAATCAAGAATCAAAGTTCTAACTTCTTTTCAGCAGTAAGATGATAGTGTTTATACCACCCAAAACTGTAAGTGCAGTGCTGTCTCTTACAGCTTAAAGAATGTGACACAGCTGGGCATCTGTGAAACTGCTGTACTCCTGTTCCAAGAGGCCACTTGCGATTCATACGATGTTTGCTGGTTACCTCTGGAAATCACAGGTTCCTATGATCTGAAAGTTCATATCCCGTTGGCTCCTCCTCTCACTTTTCCCTCAGCTTTAAATGTCACCAAATTCCAGGGATCCCAACTAAGAAAACCTGCACCATTTATAAGCTGCAGGAAAAGCCTACAGCTTTATAAAGCTGCTGACCTTCCTTCCATCCTGTTCTAGATATCCCATCCAGTATCCAGATAACCTAGTTGCAAACTCAATTCTGAGTTTGGAACACATGAGATTGGAAAAAAAAAAAAGCTCACTACCTGTTCTAAGTGTGACTGGTTATAGAAAGGATGCAGAACTGGTCTGTTTTCAAATGGTATTTGAAAAGGACAAAGGACATTGACCTTATGATCTGTAAGATTCACTCTTAAGGTATCCTGCATCTTCCCAATCATTCTTAACAACCCAAAGCTTTAGGTTCTTGTTATAAAGGCTATTTGCCTTATAAATAGGCTTTCATTATAGAAAACACCTAGATCCTTAGGATTCTTTTGTGTGATCGAAACCTGGAAGTCATCCATGTTATTTGTTACTTAAAACACAAATTAAGAGCTTTTGATTTTCACAGCATCCTATTCCAACTTTAAGAAGTTATTTTCAAATAATTTTCTTGCAACTCAGGATTTATGATGACTGGATGTTCTCAGCTGGGCACTCTCAGTTATGAAGTCCCAGTGAAGATCAAACAGAAACCAAATCAGGGCCCAAATATTGATCTTCTTTCTAAGGATGTTCCTCTAATATGAGCAGAGTATGATCCTGGCAGCACTCACCTAATAGAAATCACCTGAATATAAACCTTCATGGGAAGCATTTTAAAAATAAACTTAAAAGCTATCGGGAAAGACGTAGGAAATGAAGCATACCTATGCTGCACATCAGACCATGGTACAGTGACACTGAGCGTGCAAGGCAAGGGGTGAGTGGGCCCAGCGCTGTGCTGGGCAGAGACACCATCCTGGAGCCAGCCGCAGGATGCTGAACCGCCTGCGTGCTCAGCCTCACAAGCCGGGGCCCTCAGCAAGGCTGATGATTAGCTCAAGCCGGCCACTACACACATCGCTGCAGGTTTGTAAGGACCCACATGTCACTGGCCAGGGACACCAGGGAGTACCTTGAACTGCGCTCAGCTGCGTGTTTCAGTGTCGGCAGAGGGTAACACAGCTCCTTCGCACTGATGAACTTTTCTGAGTTCAACTGTGCTGCTGTTCCATCTATTGAGGTTGGTCTTTCCAACTACAGCAACTGAAACTACATGCAACTGAAGACCATTCATGTCAACACATGCATGGGCTTTGTTTTGTCATGTTAAGGTATTTCCTTGAAGCCACTGCTTATTCTGCTTTGATTAATACTCTCATCAGAGGAGCAGTTAGGATGAGTCTATAAAATTGTTAAACTTGCCTATAAGAACGGCTATATCTGTTTTAAGATTACTTCATTACTGTGATCTGACACCAAATAAATCAATTTGAAAAAAGTTTGTTCATAAATGTAGGGTTAGTGTAAGCTGTGGCTACATTAATGTATTATCTCCATATAAATAAGGCCTCAGTTACACTGTGTGTCACCTTCTTTTATCTGGGCAGCATTTTCTCTTTTCTAGTAAAGAAAAGGATAAATTCATTTTTGATTCAATTTTAAATTTTTGCATTTCTGTCAAATGCAGCAACATAATTTTACAAACAATGATTTAAAATTGTATTTTCCTCTGACTCATATAGGTAAGAATTCTCAAAGAGCAGAACTGAAATTCTTGGACAAGCTCAAGTTTATATCAGGGAAAATATAGAAAAACCTACCTTTTTTTTTTCCCATTTGCTGACTCAAGAACTGGCAAAACCAGAATCTTCTATGAATACTTAATCCTGAATACTAAATATTCAATAGCTAGTTTCTCATTTCACTATATAAAAGGGCAACCAGCTCATCAAGAAATAAAGACTGTCACATTTCAAGTATCTCCACAACATATTTTCCATACAATAAGTCTGACTCATTTTTAGAGTATTAATTAAAACAGAACAAGAGAGATTAGCATGGGGGTTTTGTACTTAAGTGAGCATTGCTATGCACTCACTATGGATGAATATGTTGTAGCTGGAATTTGTTTCTCGACATCTGGGCTTTATTCCTGAACCTGCCACAAAATTCATGCATAGACAGGAGCAAATAATTCAAATTGTCTATGCCTCAATCACCTCATCCATTAAATAGCCTTAAACCCTAATCTACTGCTCAGCACATACTGAGACTAGATACACTTTTATTTCAAGATAAATTGATAAAACAGTGAGTACTGTAGAAAAAGTTAAAACACTGAGATTTGATTTTACTCCCTAACATTTTAAATTTGTATCTAAAGCGAGGAAATTTCTCTCCCCCGCGACTATCCCTTCGCCTAATAATCCATGCCATAATCCCTTCCCATCAGAGGGCTTGCAACACTGTGTTTCACATCAAACACACATTTGGCATTTCAACTACTCACCCTATCACCAGACACAAGACAGGTACCATTTGTACTCCAGTTTAGGACTGTAATTTTGGCGTTATGATTTGGTGGTACAGCGTGGTGCTCCTTGTCTTGTTTGTTAAGTATCACAACTTCTCCCGTCTCCCAGCCTGCTGCAAGAATCGCTCTGGAAGGGTGCCAGGAAAGTGATGTGACCTGAAAGCTTCTCTCAACATGCGCGTCGGATACATGTTCTCCCTGCAAATGGAAATAAAGTCAAGCTCAATACAAAGATGCAGCTAAACCTTCAGATTCACTTTCCAGTCAACAAGGTATTTTTCTGTGATAAAGAACTGACATGCAATAGAGCTTCCTGCAAGAGATGTGAAGTGGCTACACAAATTCTCTTTACAGCTATTTCATGCACATAAAAATGTGCTACAACATGCAGTACATCCACTTGAAAATTGCTAATGAAAACACAGCAGTGTTAGGTGACTGCCTCACTCTGCTTTTCCAGGCTATTCTTCCCTCACAGCATACATCAGCAGCTCTCACTGAGTATCAAGCTTTTAGTCCTGTATGAAGGATAAGAAGGCTTCGAGCACATTTCAAGGTAAAAAAACCCAACTTTTGAAAAAGAATAAAGCACCTCACTGAGGACACAGAATAATCTAATGCTTAAACAGCTCTTAAAGGTCGACCCTCCTTTGTGCATGGTTTGCAATAATATTTCAGGCAAATCATTTAACCTCTCTATGTATTTATTTTTCCATTTGTAAAATTTGGATGCAATTTTTCATAATACACTTTGAAAAGTATACATTTTATAGGCTACTCATATTAACAGACTTAAACGTTTCCAGTACATCTGCTGCTAGATAGCTTGTAGTACCATTACCCTAAATAGCACACTTTTTTCCTGAAAATTATGCAAACCAAAGTCCTATGCAAGCCTCTTGTGTAAAGTTTAGAGTATGCAAAGGAAATATCTGTCT
This sequence comes from Gymnogyps californianus, assembly GCF_018139145.2. Classification (NCBI taxonomy): domain Eukaryota; kingdom Metazoa; phylum Chordata; class Aves; order Accipitriformes; family Cathartidae; genus Gymnogyps; species Gymnogyps californianus. The sequence continues at coordinate 19,317,275 of NC_059485.1, forward strand.
ACAGGCAGAAACCGTACTAGGAAACAACCTACACAAATGGAACAAGCTGAGTCTAGCAGATCAGTTCAGTCTCAAGGTGGAGGAATTTTTTTTTAATTTACATTTCTTGGTACATTTTATTCACTTAGAGTTTTAAAAAAAAAAAACAAAAAAAACCAGCAGCAACATGTGTCCATTTTACTTATCAGCCTGAAATTCTCATACTATGAGAAGCGAAAAGCAAATTGGTAACCATCACAAACAAGACTTAAAGACTGTAAAAATTAAATTTCAATGGGAAGATCAATTTAATTTATGAAGACCTTTTTATAAAATACATGTAATCAGTAGCTGATGAATCTGACATGTCCTAGACGGCATAGGGCATGGATAGTAATTAAAATCCAGAGAGAGGGATTCAAGGAGCATAAGTAAAGCTGCAAATATATAGATCAAAAAAGTGAAGTTTCAAACCAGCAAAATGATATCAAGCCCAAAAGCAAAGTTGCTGATTATTCACCTGTTCCAGGTAGATATCCACACAGCCCCCAGATGCTGTGCTGATGGAAGCAACCGCCAGGAGCGGGTGAAGCGGGTGCCACGCTATATGAGAAGGGGAGGCAACTGAATCAGGAGCTTCTGTTCGATGATCCACATACACAGCCATAACAACAGAAGCTGTCACAGACTGCAAACCTGTACAAGGAAAACAAACATTTCTAACAGGTATGCTTAAGTATATAATATATATACTCTCTATATATGCTATATTATATATAATATATACTATATATATAATAACAAGTATGCTTAAAAAATGGGGAAAAAATAAAGCTACAGCATCATCTTGTTAACACGCACTAGACAGACATGAAAAAGGTCATAGTGGTATTTTTAAAAACTACGGAGGAATACTGAGCCTTGTAGTCTGTAGATTCACAGTGTGCATAGGCTAGTACTAATCTCTCACCAGTGGCTTGTGCTGGCTTATTTCAGAGGACTCTGAAATAACTGAGAATTTACCAGAAAGCTACTTCCAGTACTTCATATCCAAAGATGTCAATTAATGTACAGACAGAGAGAATTTATGTTTTAAAGTCTCATATCTGGGCTTTCAAGTAAGTTTTAACAGTTGTCACCACTTTGGAGCTTGTACTGTTGAAATTATGCAAGATTAGTTTAAGTCATACTACCTGTTATCTACATTTGAATGAAAATACTCAATAAGTGCTGATGTTCCAAGGAAAAGAACCTGAAAGCAATGCTCTTTTCAGAGTTGTGTCAGAAATGGAGGAAGTCACTAATAATCTTTAGTATTTTATATGCAGAGATGGTCTTTGGGATTTCTGTTGTGTGATCTTCTTGGCTTGGTTTCAAAAGAAAAATAGCTGGAGAAAACCACCTTGAGTTATTAGCAAATAATGACAAGACCTGGTGAAAAAACCAAACCAAAACAAAAAAAAAACAAAAAAACAACTGTGAAAGGTTTAAAAGACTCCCTTGACATTTCGGGGGAAGAGACTTTTTCTTCTGCACAGCTAAACCATGAGTTAAGAACCTGCAGGCACACGTATGCACAGCAGTTAGATTTGCCTAAGTCACCAATTGGACACTGATGCAGGATGTAAAATGGACATAAACAGACTCTTGTTTTAAAGTCTCTTTACTTCAAATATTCTGTCAGTGCTTAAAATAAATATTTTGCTTTAAGAAAGCTGCCTTCCCCCCCCCCCAAAAAAAAAAAAAGAAAAATGAAATCAGGTCCAGCACCTTTGATTAGACAGGTTAGAAAGGTGGGTAACATTTTTAAATAAGTTGGTAGTTCTGCATCTTGCCTCTGATATTACAAGGAACAACATGAACTACCAGACATGAAAACAGAAACAAGTGTACTTAGCCTAACAACAAGCAATTTGATCTTTCAACAAGATCCACTCACCTTTATCTTCACACTCCTTCAAAATCCTCCGCGTTCCCATAGCGGCATGTGGGTCTAGTTTTATTGCCACACAAAAAAACCCCAAGAAACCATTCAAATAAGAATTGAAGTGGTTTTCATCTTTATGTTTTTTAATAGTTTTCTTAAATCTCCAGTTCTGTTCCAAAATACTGTACCCATTCTACCGCTTTCGTTCTTATTTCATCTGTTTCATTTTACGCTAACGGGCAGAATTTAGTCCATATTTGAATATAAGCTTTATATGGGCTCAAATTTTGAACTAATAGAGAAATTCACTTCAGATTCAAATAAAAATTTGAGATGCCTAAATGAAAAGAACACATTTGGTATGAAATAATGGTTTTATCACACAAAACCACATAGCTGTAATGCCTTTTCCAGAGCCACCTTCTTCTGCTGTTAAGTGTTCCTTGCATCTGTAGTCATAAATATTACTTATTATTATTCAGTTATTTCAGTCCCCTTCAGAGAGGGAAGAAAATTAAGTTTGTCAAGTTTACAAACTGCATCTCTTCATCAACTCACTAATGGGGACATCAAGCCACGTTGTCTGCTTTGCTACAGGTGACTGTCAGCTTGTTCCAATTAGGATAGCTATAGCTAACTATCCCTTTCGGCATTAATAGACAGCAAGAACAATTTTTCAATCAATACTGTATATATTTAAAAAGGCAGACTAGCACTTACTAAAACAAGATTCAGTGATACTGTCCTGTAAATTATGGACAATCCCTAATATAAAATACTTTTCACCATCTCAATAACTGTACAAAATTGTGCAGGAGACTGCTATGTACAAATAAATAAACTGGATATATAAGTGGACTACCCAGTGGTGTAAAAATCACTAAACCAACATGCATTTGCTTGCTGTAATCTTGGGAATTTATTATTCACATGTTTACTGTTGCTTCAAGCTCATGTATTTCCACTCTGTAGCTTTGACAGATGCTTCTTCAAAAAAGTGTTCAAAGAAAAAAAAGTGAAAACCGAGCAGCGCCACCTCTACAAATGATTCTGGCACTGCACGTTCTATTTTTTCAAGGTCTAAAAGACAAGAATTTCTGAAAAAGTTAATCACTTTGAGGCTTGGAATAGAACATGACCAAGTCCAGATATCTGATCTCAGTAATCAGATTAGATACATGTCATGGCCTCTCTTGAAACAACCCACAAGCACTTCATAAAAACCGTAAGAGTTCACAGCATCACAGAATGGTTTGGGTTGGAAGGGACCTTTAAAGGTCACCTAGTCCAACCCCCCTGCACGGGCAGGGACATCTTTCACTACATCAGTTTGATCTAAGCCCCGTCCAGCCTGGCCTTGAAAACGTCCAATGATGGAGCATCCACAACTTCTCTGGGCAACCTGCTCCAGTGTCTCACCACCCTCATCGTAAAACTTTTCTTCCTTATGTCCACGCTAAACCCACCCTCTTTTAGTTTAAAACCATTACCCCTCGTCCTATCTGTACAGGCCCTGGTAAGAAGTCTCTCTCCATTTTTCTTATAAGCCCCCTTTAAGTACTGAAAGGCCACAAGAAGGTCTCCCCAGAGCCTTCTCTTCTCCACGCTGAACAACCCCAACTCTCTGTCGTGGTTTAACCCAGCCGGCAGCTAAGCACCACGCAGCCGCTTGCTCACTGCCCCCCACCCTGGGATGGGGAGAGAATCAGGGAAAAAAACTCGTGAGTTGAGATAAAGACAGTTTAATAGGACAGAAAGGAATGAAAAACAATGATAATGATAATAATAATAATATGACAATAGCAATACTAAAAGAATTAAACTATACAAAGTAAGTGGTGCACAATGCAATGCTCACCACTCGTTGACCGATGCCAGTTAGTTCCCGAGCCGCGATCCCCCTCCCAGTTAACTCCCCCAGTTTATATACTGGGCATGATGTCATATGGTATGGAATAGCTCTTTGGCCAATTTGGGTCAGCTGTCCTGATGGTGTCCCCTCCCAGCTTCTTGTGCCCCTCCAGCCTTCTTGCTGCCTGGCACGAGAAGCTGAAAAATCCTTGACTTAGTATAAACACTACTTAGCTACAACTAAAAACATCGGTGTGTTATCAACATTCTTTTCCTACTAAATCCAAAACACAGCACTATACCAGCTACTAGGAAGAAAATTAACTCTGTCCTAGCCGAAACCAGGACATCTCTCAGCCTTCCTTCATGGCAGAGGTGCTCCAGCCCTCTAACTATGTTCGTGGCCTCCTCTGGACCCGCTCCAACAGGTCCACGTCTTTCTTGCGCTGGGGACCCCAGAGCTGGATGCGGTCAGCACCGCAGGTGGGGTCTCACCAGAGCGGAGGAGAGGGGCAGAATCCCCTCCCTCGACCTGCCGGCCACGCTGCTTTTGATGCAGCCCAGGATACAATTGGCTTTCTGGGCTGCGAGCGCACACCGCCGGCTCATGTCCAGTTTTTCATCCACCAGTATCCCCAATTCCTTCTCCACAGGGCTGCTCTCAATCCATTCATCACCCAGTCTGTACTGATACCAGGGATTGCCCTGACCCAGGTGCAGGACCTTGCACTGGGCCTTATTGAACTTCATGGGGTTCACACAGGGAAACATCAGACAGGACATTAATGTCTGCCCACAGAGAAAAGTTAAGAGAGGTTCAAGGTCATTCTCTGCCCCTGTTCTTAACTGGCCAGACACAAGTCAGGTCTGGTCCAGACATCATACACCCATACTAACGTGGCCCTGTGCTCGGGATATCAGGTCCTTTGGGGAAATCAAGCCTTATTTCAGGGTTTATCAGCTCACAGGTCATACACCACCAATACAGGGACCAACGCAGATTGATAACTGGCCGTCATCTCAGACCATGGGCAAAGGATTGTGTTTGTCTGCACCCACCAACAGACATGCATAAGATTTCACAAGGAGTCACTAACTTTATGAGTAGGGGAAGATCATCCTTTGATATGAGATGGTATTCCTCCAGATAAACCTCTCAATTCATTACTTACAAATTGATAGAGTATTAAAATAAATTACAAACCAAACAGCTTTTATTTGTCTGGTTTGAATTTTGTGGGATTTAGGTAGGTAACCTCAAGATTCCTATTGCTACAAATGACAGCAGTGAGCCAGAATACATGCACATATGTCAAAAGACAATCATCTACATTCAGGAAAAAAAAAAATTAATTATGCTATTCTGTCTTTGGTGACAATTCTTAAAAAGCTACTTTTATGCTCTGTGTGACAATGTTGTCAGCACATTTAGCATCTAAGGGAGGCTGATTCGATTAGGTTTGCTATTCTTGTGGAACTGCTACCGGCCACAAGTTTTTTTTACCAGAAAACCCATCACCAAGCATATTCATAAAATGAGTTTTCTGTATGCATTGCTGTGATGTTTCCCTGACAAGACTTGACAGGTACCTACGCAAAACCATAGTTTTTTCTTATAGTCCCTACCTATAAGAAATGCTAGCTTTTTAAATTTTAAAATGTTTAAAATAGCTAGCCCCAGAAAAAAAATCGAATACAAAATTGAGTTACGCTACAAAAAGATGCCTAACGGCTAAACACTACTTCCTCCAACTAGTAAAACAGAAAGAGTAAATAGTAAAAATCTGATTAAATCCCGAACCCGCACTGAGGGAGATGGAGTGCGAAAACACGCGCAGGGACGAGCCCAGCCTGCTTCTCGAGCAATTCTTCCGCCCGTGGGACAGCGCCTCGCGTGGGCCCAAACCCGCGTGGGTCACCTCGGCCGAGCTGCAATCGTCATTCGCCACCACGAAATCACAACGGGCCCCGCGGACGCGCCACACCCCGCGAGGAGCGACTGCCCCCGGTAAACGCGCGGGTCCCGCCCGCCACGTTCGCGCTGCGTGGGCGCGCCGGCAGACCCGGCCGCTCCCGCCGCCCGCCCCAGCTCGGGGCGCCCGCAGGCAGCGGCCCGGCCGCCCCGGAGCCTCAGGGCGACCGCGACCGACCCCGCTCCGGCAGGCCGGGCCCAGAGCGACCGGGAAGAAGCCGGCCAAGCCGCTGAGGGCTCCCGGCGCCTTCGCTCGGGCCGACAGCAGCGGGCCAGCGCCCCGCGTCCCCCCGTACCTGCCGGCAGCCGCGGAGCGCGGTCCCAGCGGCGGCCCCGGCGCTGAAGGCCGCACTCGCTCCGAGATGCTTTGCGTTACCCCTGACAACGGGGAGAGCCCCCCAGCACGGAAACTCCCGACCTGGAGCCGAAGAGTCACGGAAACAGCCGAAGCGGTCCCGTCGTACACCGGAGAGAGACGGAAAGTGCCGAGCGCAGCGGGAGCCAGGCGCGGTCCCCGGCCGGCACTGAGCGAGCGGCCTGCTCTCCTTCGGAAGCGAGCGGCAGCCGCTCCGGGCTGGCTCTCCTTCGCCCCCTGAACGGCGCCTGGGAGCGGTGGTCGGAGAGGCTGGGAGCGCCGCTGCCCTGCGCGGGGTCGGGGGACCGGCCGGGCACCAGCCCTCCCCGCCGTCACCCCAAGCCCGTTGCCGAAGGAGGGCTGCCCCTTCCCCGGGCTGCGCGGCAGGCCCAGCGCCCCGTCCCACCACCGGGCAGGGAACCACCGCCACACTTGGACACCCACCCTCGGGGCTCCGGCTGGTGAGACCCCAAATCATAACGGGCGGCCTTCAAGCATCAGCGGCTCTCTCCAGGATTTTTGTGAAGTAACCCGTGAGGAACTTTTTCTAACCCAGATGATGGACTGTGCAGCTCCCCGGCTTCCGGGGAATCACAATTCGATCACGAACTCTTCAGGTCCCCGAACACATATTAAACACCCACTGCAACAGAGCCTGATCCAACTGAAACTTAGTGAAATATAAATGCATATGGTAACCATATGTGATTATACAGCCCAGAGCTCATCAGCTCTCTCAGAGCTTCTGTAGGAAAAGTGATTCGGTAACTTTTTAAGATACTGGCCAAGTTTTTCAAGTAACATCTAAGTGAAGACAGCTTCACAAAGCCCTCCTGCCGCTGCCCTCGCCCACCACCCCTCCTCTCCTCTGGCACCCCTGGGTGCAGCAGGTACGGCCCAGGTGAGGGACAGCACAGCTCCATCTCCAGTCCTCACCAGTCCTGGGCCTGCATTCAGCCTTAACAGCCAGGTTTACCCAACGCGTTCAAAAGAGACAATTCAAGACCCAATCCTCATACCACTGTCAAGCCCACAATCATTCCTAATTCCTCTGAAGTCACAACACTTCCACACAAAACAGATGAAAAGAAGCCACACCTCTAGCACAGCTGTGACCAACAGTTTCTGCATGCGCTAACTTACATTGACTCTGGCCACGTGTAACATGTTGTGTCATTTATGTGGTGGTTCACAGTTTCCCTTTTCCAAGTATACAGCAATTACTGGGACCCTCCTGACAAAAAAAAGGTCAGTTTTGTTAGCAAAATGTACCAGGTGGGAGGCAGACTGCATTAAAACATGCTGTGTCTCTTCCAGAACTTAAAGACAGTCTTTAGGTAGGGAGGCAAACACTGGCTTTAGACCTTCTTGCTACAAGCTCAGCAACCCCCTCTACAACAAATTGCTTTCTGAGCAGCAGAACTCAAAGTCCTGTTTTCTGTAGCTTTTTATCTCATGCTTTAATTATCTTCTCCCTTACAAGGCATCAGCTCTAACAAAGTCATTTATGGCATCTCTTCTTGGCGGATTCTTGGACATGTAGTAACACCGTTAGCTCACTGAGGTGCCACTCCCAAAGTCAAGTCAGTAATTCATTTCTTGGCTCTGCCCAGCTGCCTGTTTTCACTGCTCGTGCCCACGGTATTTTTGAGATCATCAGACTTGAAGTTGAGTACTTGAGCAGACCATGTGTGCAGATGCCTTGTTTTCTCAGACAACCAGGCTAAGGAGGAAACTACTGCAACTACATAGTACAATCAAGTCAGAAATACCTTGCCAGAAGGAGCCTCAAGCAATCGTCTAGTCTGTCATCCCTTTCTGGGCTGGAATAAAAATCATCTAAAAAAACCCCACTGACTGTCTCTGCTCAAATGACCATTTTTACAGCTTTCATAATTGCCTGGTTCAATGTTACACAAAATTTTGCCCAATAACTAAACTACATATCCCTACTTGTGCAGGCTTAGCTGGAAATTAAAGTTCCCTGCCCTCCAATATTCAGCAGAGAAGCCCTGCTGTAAAGGATTTATATCCAAAATCAACAAATGAGCAGGGCACCCTAGGATCCTAAGATCTTCCTTCCCGAGTACTGCGCTCATAAGAGACTCATAAAAGTCTCAGGACAGGCAAAGAACAGGCTTCAGCAGTGTAGTCGCACACAGTGCATTTCATCCCTTCCTCTAGGGGCTTGACCTCAGATGCTGAGAAAAAAAAATAAAGTTGCACGATTAGGTGCTTCCTATTTAGTAAGCCATAAAGGATTAACAATAGAAGTCTGACCTTTGGTTTAAATCCTCTTACCTGAATGGGAAAGAACTGCTTTAGTAACACAAATATCATCCATTATCAGTTGCCAGATTAAACAACTTCAGAGCCTTTTAAGAACAAATGAGTTATGAATGAAATGTAATAGCTTCTAAGTAACCTAAAAGGAAAATACAGGACAACATCCACTATATTGGTGGCTTTTACATCTAAGATCTTTGGAAAAGTATTTTCATGTTATAATTAGTGTAATGATAATGCACATTAGATGCAAAATTAAAACCACCTCAACATAAACCAAAAGTATTAACTTTGTCCTTCTGCTGGACAGTTCTGCATTGCTTGCTCTATTTCTATTAAGCATGCAATTTGTTATTCATACCTTAAAATACACAGGATGTGCAACAAATCCAAGTTAACGTTCTTGCCTAGTCTAGAAAACCATGGCAACAAACACTGTTATTTGCATTTTGTATCTGTGCAGGTCTGCCAAAGCATGATCATGGACCCTCCCTACTATTAAAAAAGAACGAATGAAAGTTCAAGTGTCTTTTGACATCTCAACCTACCCCCTGCCTCTCAGCCCTTGTCCAACTCCTTTTTATTCAGTCTTTCTTTCACAAACATTTACACACATGAGCAATTTCACACCTTAACAGTCCACTTGAGGCAATGGGGCTATTCAAGCATATAAAGTTATTTACATACAGAGAGAATGGAAACCTTCAACTCTGAGCTCCTTGGGGAGCTGAACATACCTTCATGTCTCTGCAAAGCACCATGGAAATATATGGCACTGTAGATGCAGAATGCATAATTTCCTGTCAATACTGTTAAATTTGGTTGTGGTCAAACCAAGTGGCAAAAATAAGCTATATGATCTTGTGCTACATTACAACAAAACTGCAAAATACTCTCTCTAAAAAAAACCTAATTAAGATGTAGATTTAAATGCAAAGCTCTACAGTGGAGACAAGACCATTAAGCAATTTGGCTCTTTTTTGTTCACAAATTGCATTTATAGCAATACACTTGGTTACTCACAGCTATGCTTTACAGCATACTTATAGGAGATGATGCAGAGCCCAAGGCACGTTCAAGTTTAGTTCACCATCATAATTACTTGCAACACTCTGCATGGGAGCCCAATCTTCCAGAATTTAGATGCCATCATGAAGTTTAGAAATCAGTGTTAACAATTTAAGCTACAGCTTATGAAGATGTTCTGGTTTTGGCTGGGACAGAGTTAAATTTTCTTCATAGTATTTGGTACAGTGCTGTGTTTTGGATTTAGTGTGAGAATACTGTTGATGATAGCAACAACTAAAACATCAGCATGTTAAGTAGCACTTATCCTAAGTCAAGGACTTTTCAGTGTCCCATGCTCTGCCAGCAAGCAGGTGTGCAAGAAGCTGGGAGGGAGCAGAGCCAGGGCAGCTGACCCCAACTAGCCAAAGGGCTATTCCATACCATGGAACATCATGGCCAGTATATAAACAGGGGGGAGTTGGCCAGGAGGGGCAGATCAAGGCTCTGGCATCAGTCAGCAGGTGGTGAGCAATTGCATTGTGCATCACTGGTTTTTTTTTCCTCCCCCTCCTTTTTTTGTTATATTCCTTTTCATTATTATTATATTATTATATTTTTATATTATTTATATTATTATATATTAATATATATTTATATTATTATATTATTATAAACCATTCTTACCTCAACCCACAAGTTTTACTTTTTTTCGATTCTCCTCCCACTTGGGAGGGCAAGAGGAGTGAGGGAGCGGGTGCATGGTACTTAGCTGCTGGCTGTGGTTAAACCATGATAGAAGATTTTCCTCAGAAGACTAAGGCAGCCTTTCCTGGTAGGATACGCACAAAGTTTCAAAATGAAGATGATCTAATGTTCTTTCCACAAAGAATTTATCAAGGAAAAAAATCTCACACAGTACCAGTTGTAAGAAATCATTCTTCCTAGCAGTTAACATGAAGTCACCACATAAAAGTATCAGAGAGTGGTCACTGGAAAACAGGCCAAAACATTAGGTTAGCAAATGAAATTCAACACCCTTTAATTCAGTACATCACTGAACAAAGCTGCTTAATCCTGGAGACAGCTTATTTAAAAAAAAATATCCCACTTATGAGTACTTACACAAGTGCAAACTCTGCAAAACAACCAGAAGTTGTGAAGGCACTAGGCCTTCCCAGGTTTCACATTTTTAATTTTATGTATGTTAGTTGTAACCTTTACAGACAATAAAGAACTTATTAACATCCTTAAGAAGCATGTTGCCAAGGGAGCTGCTGGGGCAGCGGGCGCCCGAGCAGCGCTCTGAGCCCGAGGACCCCGCTCACAGCCTCTCAGGAGCTCGGCCGCCATGTTCGGCGGCGCGGCCTCCCGCCGGCTGCGGCAGGCAGGCCGCTGGCGCTCAGCCACGCTCCCTGGCATTGTCCTTCTCCTTAAGCACTGCTAAAAACAATAGGAAATCAGCAAGAAGTGGTAGGTTCGTTAGTCGACACCAAGGAGGCACCAAGCCCACGCTGTGAAGGGATGCTCAGCGCCAAGCCCGCGGCACAGCGCAGTGCCTCCCCAGTGCACGCCCCAGCACTGTCCCTGCCGGTTCCGAGCTCCGGCCCAGGAAAGCACCAGGAGCTCCGAGGGAGAGCGGCCCCAGGGCTCCCCCTCTCGCTCCGCCGGGCGTAAGACAGCGGGAGCAGCGGGCGCTGCCGCCGCCGCCATACGGCTTCGCCGGGCAGCGAGCCCCCGACACCGCGAGCCAGAGCTCGCCTCCGGGCGAGCGGGTACGGCCACGGAGAAGCCCCGCGCTGCTTTTACCGCCTGGCTAAGACCCAAGCACCGGGGGCCGCGGGGGAGCCCGGCGGAGCAGCGAAGCGAAGCCGCAGCACCTCACCCTGAGGAGCGGGCCGAGAGCAGCACCGCCCCATGCCCCGCCCGCCCCGCCCAGCCCAGAGGAGCCCCGCCTTCCCGGCAGGCAATAAATAGAACGCCGCATGCAAATCGCCAGCTCTCTGACCAATGGCATCCTGGAGCACATCCACGCACCCCGGCTATAGCGCCCTCAATTGGTTTTTTTCTTTTAGCCAATCAGCAGCCAGGTCTCGGGATTCGTCTCGCCCTCTGACGGACACCGGCTGCCGCCTCTTCCTTTGCGTTACGCTTTCGTCACCCGCCCCGCGCCGCGCTTTGTTTGGCTTGCGCTGGGGCGCCGGCCCCGGCCCCGCCTCCCGCCTCGCTCCCGCTTGCCGCGAGCCAATGGGACGCCTTGTTTGGGGTCCCGGGGCGGGGAGCGCCGGCGCGCTCAGCTGGGCCCGCGCGCCGCGTCCTGCCCCGCCCCCTCGGCCCGGCGCAGGGTGACGAGGAAGCGGAACCGCCGCGGCCAGCAGCCCATCGCGGCCCGCTCTGCGGCCGAGCGCGGGGCCGGGGGCGACGGCGGAGCGCGGCCCAGCGCGGGGCGCCAGGGAGCCGCGGCGCCGGCCGGGGGCGCTGAGGCCCAACGGGGAGCCGGCGGTGCCCGGGACCGCGGCCGCGGTTTCGGAGGAGCCCGGGGAAGAGAGGTCGCCCCCGCGGCCGGGAGCGGGGCTGCCGCCGCCAGCAAAGCTGGGAGGGCCGCTGGGGTCCGCGGTGGTCGTAGGGCACGCCGGCCTCCTCCCGAGCTGGCGGGTCTGGGGCGCAGCCTGGGGGTGCCTGGGGCTGCGGGTGCCGGAAGACCCGAGGCAGCCGCCGGCGGGAGAGCTGGAGCGCGGAGGCTGCGCGGCGGCATTGATGCGGCAGGTGAGGACGGAGCCTCCCGCGGGGGGCGGAGGGGGCTGCTGTGGTGGGGGGAGAAACGGCGCCTGGGGCCCCCGCGGGGTGTGCGTGTCCCTGGGGGGACCGGCCCGGCCCGCCCCGGCCCAGCTCTCCTGTCCGGGCCGTCGATCGACGGGGTGCGGCGGCGCTGGGGTCTGAGGAGAAGGCATCTCCTCTGAGGGGAGCCGGGCTTTTGTAGGAGACAGAGTGAAGGGACGGCGGCTGAGTATTGAAGGTCTAGAGGACGAAAGCCGCGAGGCTGAGAAGATTTTCCCTTTGGAAGAAAAAGGAAAAGCAGGGGCAACGTGAAAACGAAAGGAGAAAGCAGCTGGAGTGGGTAAACTGGGTGCAGGGCACTGCCGGAGGGTTTAGGCAGGACGCTGTAAGGAGCCAGCTATGGGGAAGTGGGGCAGATACTGGGATTTGCTACCCTAGTCTTGTGAGTAAGTTACTGTCCCCAAGATGTGTTTCTTTGGTATCCCCCTACTAATTCTTGGGGGATGCCAGTGGATGCATCGTTTAATTTGCAGTAACAAAACTAAACTTGAAATCGAGGCGATTTCAGCCTTACTTAAGTGAAGTTTTTGAGCACAGCCTGTCAGAGTTGCAAGATTTCTGTCCTCAGAACAACTGAAAACACTGCAATTTCTGTTGTGCGGAGAACAAGTTTGTGTTTGTAATTAGGGACCTGTCAGGTGAATAGTTAACCAAGTTTTAATATGAGTCTAGATCCACAGTTCAAATCAGTTTATTGAGCATTTGCAAAGAATGGAACATTGCCCAGCATAATTCTGAATTGGTAGATTCAGTGGTTTAGCTGAAAATCTTTAGAGGGAAAAGTATCATTTTAATAGTAGGAATACAATCCATAAACTGTAATCGCGCAAATTTGTACGCCATATAACGCTGATGCATTCTTGTTCATTTTAAACCACGTTATTCTGGTGTCAGCCTAATCTGTAGCAATTCCATTCTTTATTTGTGATATTCAGAATTTCCTTCTCTTGTTGGTTTTTATCTTTTGCCTTAATTAAAGTTGGACTGTGGCTCTTGCTCTGGTGATAAGGCAGCTGCATTGCAACTGCTACTTCTTTGTTTTGCTCTAAGTGGTTTCTTGGAAGTTGACTTCTTTTAGATACGGTGTCAGTCATGTTTTTACACTCTTTAAGAAAAAACCCACCAGTTGTTGGGTTTTAGCAGGTAATACGATTTAATGCCTTAAGCTTTTGTGTGCGTATCTGGCGTTTTGTTCCAAGCATTTAAAAAAAACTTTAGAATTGAGAGGATTTATGAAGTGAGACACAGAGTGAGCGGTCATCCCGGCGGCCGGTCCGAATGTCAGATTCGGAATTACAGTTGTTCAGCGATGCCTCTCAGAAAGTCCAGGAGCGGTCCTCTAGCAAACGATGTTTCAAAACTTTTTTGCTTGGCCAAGAGGTTGCAGCATGGCTGCGAGCGGCGCGGTCCCCATCGAGGTGAGGGGGGAAGAGCCGCTGCAGATGCCTGCGGAGTTTGCTGCCCTTCAAATTAAACAAAATAATAAAGGGGGTCGCGTTAATTTAAAAAGGGAAAAAAAACCCGCTGGAAGCCGCTGACAGAGCCCGGCAGCCGTGGTCGGCTGTGGGGAGCCAGGCCGTCTCCTGGCGCGGGTCGGTCTGCGAGGGCCGGCGGTGACAGGCGCCCGGCCCGCGGCGCGATGCTCTTCGCAGAGGAGGCGGCCGGGCCGGGGGCTGCCCCGCGGGGAGCAGCGGAGAGGTGCCGGGGCTTCGGCGGGCGTGGGGGCGGAGGGGGAGCTGGAAATCTCGGTAGCCTCGGCCAGTCCCAGCCCCAGAGACACACACACACACACACGGGAGGAGAAGCCGCCGCCGCCGCATCTAGGAATATGAATCCCCCCCCCGCGGCAGGTCGGATCACCTCGGCTCCATGGTGAGGAGAAAGAAGAGCCCCCCTGGGCCCGCGGAGCCGCGGAATGGGTAGGATGGGGGGCGAGCAGCCGGCCCGGCCCGGCCGCGCTGCCCTGCTCCGCTCCGCCGGGCTCGGCGGCTGCCTTTCCTCTCAGCGGCTGTCGAGCGCTTCCACACGCCCGAGTTTGGCTGGGCGATTTCTCCGCCAAAGGCGCCCCGAACCCCTTCGGGAGGGTGCCGGAGGGCTGCCGGGGGAGCCCGGCTGCCTTTTGGGCCGGTTTGGGGGGGTTCCGGCAGGGCTTTCCCCCTCCCGCCCTCGGCACAGGTTGTTGGGTCGGGACAGCAAACGAAAGGGGATTTAGTAACAAACAACGGCGGCCATGTTGAGAGGAATTTCTGCAGCTAAACTTCTCCCCTCTCAGCCCAAGGATTTCTCTCCCTCTCTGGGGGGCTCCCTGGCCTGACTTTGTGCCCCCCTCTTTTCTCTCTCTCCTCCCCAACAGGATGACAGTGAAACTGGGAGAGAGCAGCGGGGAGGAAGGGGTGAAAAAGCTGGGCAAGAGAGCAGGAGGAGATGAGGAGTCCCTGGAAGAAGAAGGGGCAGGAGGAGGAGGAGAGGCAGCTCCAGGCAGCAGCAGCACAAAGAAAGAAGAGAAGATTATTAACAACAACACTAACAGCAGCCCCCCACCGAACCCCAGCTTATCACAGGCCCCGGCCTCCCTCCAGCCCTCCCACAGCCAGGACCAGCATCATTTTCTCAGGTCCAGCGTCAGACCTCAGAGCAAGAGGCTGAAGAAGGATTCCCAGGCATCCTCTTCAGTTGGCAGCAGCACTGCTGCAAAAGGCAAAGGTACTGTATTTTGGCACCCTGAAAACACGCGGGCGAGGGGGGTTCTGGGGGAGGGAGTCACCTGTGGGTTTGGGAGTTGTCATTCTCCTCCTGTAGATGCCATCTTTTGTTTGGTTTGGGGGAAGGTGTTTTGGGGCTTGTTTCTCACAGTAGCTGAAATCTTCTTTGTGTCCCAAGGCTTCAGCTTCTCTGCTGCCCACTGTCCTCTTTGCACTTGCAGAAACGGGGGGTTTCGATGTGTATGTGGAGGAGAAAGGAATCTCCATTATTGAAGCAAACCTTTAATTCCTTCATTTCATCTCTCTTGAGTTTTAGGAAATTCCTGTATTTTGGTTAGGAAATGAGACTCTAGCTGGCTGTGTAATCAGGTGGCTGCACTCTGAATTCTGTTCTTGGATAATAACAAAATATTCACTGGGTGCTAGTTAAAAAAGGGAAAAAAACAACCCACAAGACGTTGGTGATTTCCCCCAATTATTTCTATGACTCTTCTACCCAAGGAACTATTTTGGAAACAGCTATGAAATACACATATTGACTTGTTTGTTTCTAAGGTTTTGTGAGTCCTGCATTACTGTTTCAGAACAGTTTGGGCATTTCCATGTAATTTGAGTTTTTATTAAGATTGTTTTGTATGCATCTGAATGTCTGTACGTAAACACATACATACACGTGCTTTTTCACTTTAGCATTGTAGATAAGAATTTGATTTTTTTCAAAGCTGTTTCTTACTTGAGTAGGTAGAAGACAGCAGGGATATTTGAATATGTTGGTGCTATTGTGTGTGCTCAGCAGTTACTGGATGACACCTGGCACTGTACTTGAGCTGTACTTGAGACTAATTTTGGATACCTTGTGCAAAAGTACTCAAGTGTTATTTTCTGTTAACTTTTGAGAAAAACAACACTCAGAGATTTCTTCAACATTTGCAATAACAAAGTTTACTCTCGTCTGCTAAAACAAATAAAACTCCACGTAGTATAAATGTGTCTTGGAGGTTGCCTCACTTTTTGGTCTATTACAGTGGTATGCACATGCTGGACATAAGGTAGACATTACGAATTATGATAGTTTTGTGTTACAGTAATAAAGCAGTGCAAATTGTGGTATTTTAGTTATTGCCATATCACAAAAAATTTTTTGAACTCAGTTGCTTGACAGTTAGCTTGTATAATTGACTAAAGTATTTTTTAATGCTTTAGTAAGTCCTCTTTAATCTCTTAAGCTTTTTGTTTTAAGTGAAAAACTCCTATGTGTGATGTTGGAGGATAGAACAGAAAGGCCTACATAATTTTTCTCCCAGTTGCATTAAACCAAATAACCAGATGGAACACGCAGGAGTGTTTAGCTACAGATAATTATTTCAAGGGTTGTAAATAGTATTAAAGGCGAGGAGGTGTTTCTTTGGAATAAATGTTGTCCATGATTGACAAGTCAAATATACGCATTTGAAATTATTCCATTGCTTTGAAAGTGTATACACATGTGAACAAAATACATGTATCTTTGTGCACGTGTGTATTCATGTTTGTGTATTTGTACCTAAACATTCATTTCCAATTTTAGAGCAGCAGTACGATTTTTGAGTAGGTGTACCAACACAATTGAAAAGCAAACTTGGTTTATTTTGCAATTCAGATTCTAAAATAACCCTAATAAAATTATATACAGAATGGAATTGGTCATAGATAGTGCTTGTAATCACTGTACCTGACTACGTTGTCAGGTTTGGGGAAACTTCTTAAATCATTGGGGGTGACAGTCGGTGATAGAATTGTGGTTATGCTTTTACTTCTGAATTGTAAGACCAGCCACAGCTCTGCCTGGCTAGTTTTGAGGTGAATGCATTAAAGTTGATTTCTCTGATACGGTTGAGATTATAACTGTCACGTCTTGGAGAACAGAGCCATGGAGTGGGATCCTTTCTAATGTGAGTTCTTTACATTCAAGGATGCATACTGAGAGGTCTTCCAGGCTTGTCTGAATTCTCCCTAATGGAATGTCTTGTGATCAGAATTTATAGGGCTTTGCATTCTGAGTGAAGTATCTCACAGAGCTAGCTTCCAATAGGGAACTAATTGAAGGGTGAAGATTAGTAATACAGATTGGATTTAAATCCTTCCACTTGCTGTGCCACCAACTTTCTCCTCCCTCTGTAAGTGTAAAAATGATAAAAAGCTTGAATGCATGTGCTTTGGATCAGCTCTGAAAACTGGAAGCTTTTCCATTTTGTGTGTCACAGTCAAGGTGATAGCTGCAAAGGTAATTTTAACATCGGCCAGCAGGAGTGGCTAGACCACACTTACACTTGGTCCAGTGAAACCAGAAACTTGTTTTTGTCATAGCCTTTCAATAATGCTATGTAACCCTTAAAATTTTATTAAAGTGGTCCTGCTTTTAGAATCTGTGTATTCTAAAGTGAAAAATCTTTCAAAGGCTATTATTAAGGAGTGTAATCAATAAACTTAATTTCTTTCAAATTGTAGTTACTCCGCAGGCATTGGCTTGTCCTAATCATGTCTTTAAAAGAGTTTCGAAAATAGTATTTTTTTCTGTCTGTTGCAGATCCCTTTTTCCTTTTGGCATTTGTGCTTTTAGAGTGCTTCATTGTAGCAGACAAATTACTGATAAAGTAAACTTTACTGTAAACAGGAGGAAGAGTTTGCCCACTCAGCAGCTGCCGACTTTTCAACTTTACTATGGTTCAGGGAAGATTGTTAGTAATAATTCTCAAATTCTGTCTAGTAGAATGTATAAATGTATTGCTAATTTTCAGATTATCCTGACATAATCTTTAATTGCATCTTTGGATTCTGTCTCTTGCCTTTTGTGTACTGAGTTGCACTTTTGAGTTTAGGGCAAAAATGACATAGAAAGTAGCATAGTAAAATGAAGTTTGAAAAGTATTTCGCTTCAAACAGCCAATCCATTTTGAATTGTTGAAAGGTTTATCAAATTTCCTGCACAAATACCTAAATGTATGCATTTTTTTAGAATGATTATTATCTTATTTTCAAATGTTGGTAATCTTTTTATTGTATTTTCAAGTTCATAGTCTACACCTCAACTAATGCATGCCTTTTGAAGTGTGAATGCTTGGAAGTAGGTCTTAAAGTAACTTGCATGAAATCAGAGGAGGAACTTGAAGGAATAGCGGGGTGGAGGCGGTTTATTATGAGAGCTCAAAAGCAGGGAGGTTCATTGAGGGAGAGGAAGCAGACCAGTATAAGGTTGCTGAAAAAGAGGGATTTCTGAGAGTTTACTTCTCAAATACAAATACGCCACACGGTTGCTGAGCACAGGTTTTAAGGTGTGTTCTGGGGATTTTTTCCATGAAGCGAAAGTGCTTAGAATATGCATGTGTATGTTGTGACCACATTGGTAAAAGCAAATGTCAATACATTGCCATCATGTGCTGTAGATTTAGTTTGAACTAGAGTGTTCCCATTTCCGTGTTTTTATCCATTTTCTGAATGCAGAGTGAAGTCAGGAGGAAATAGTAACAAAGTCTGATGGTGATGAGCTGAAGCTTGAAGATGTTTTTCATGCTGTTGCTCTAGATTTATTCATAAAATGTGTAGAATGGCCCAAACAAGTATTTGGATTTGTTTTGCAGTAATAAGCAGTTCTTTCTTGAAAACAGAATTATTCAGCTGAAAGCATTAATTGAATTAAAATGTTCCATCTTTTGACATAATATAAAACTTGCTAGAAAGCAGTCTAGTTTGTTTCAGCCCACCAAAGTTGCGTGTCCCGTAGCATGTGGATTAAATTAACTGCTGTCGTCTCCTGTGGAGAGGATGTATATACAAAGATACCCGATGTATGTACTTACAATACAATTTTATTGTATCTTCCCAAATTTGTACGCTGCAGAATGTATTGTAACCTTCACTTGAAATGTCATTCCTCCAGCATTATTTCTCTAAGGCATGAATGACTTTAAAAACTACTGGCATGGTCCCTTGTTCTAATATTCTCCTTAGTTCTGTCCATCTTGTTTACACTTGGTACTTCTCCTTCCATCCTACCCTGATGTGCTTTCATTCATTCTTTGCCCTCCAATTTACCCCAGTTCTCCCTCCCTTCCTTTGAAAGTGGCTCAGGACCCGAACTCCGCAGTATCTCATCCCACACCACAAGAGGAGGATTTTTTCATGTGCCCTGTGCAGTAGGTGAACTGAACTTTCAAAAGTGCCTGCCTGCAAGGCTGCACAACCATGTGGTTTAGATGGAACTTCATACTAGGCTTTATGGGTGTTTTCTAATGGAAGAGCAAGAGAATAATGATTTACTGGGGGAGTAACCAAATTTATAATAAAACGTGCTTATTTTTTACAGCTATGCTTGGTTAGCTCAGATAGTGCTGCATTTGATAGCTTAAATATATACTGTCTGTAGAAAAGCAAGCCTTCAGTATAGTTTTGTAGACTCCTGTTGATAATGGACACTGTATATGTTTAAACACATTCAACTACATCTTGGTTGTGCAAATCTTCTAAATAATAAGAGGCAGAAGAAGCTAGACTGCTTGTATCCTTGTAGGACAGTTACCTGTTGTGTTTAAAACTTTGAATGTTAATTCATAACAAGAACGCTATATGGTATAATCATGCAATATGGCATAAGCTGTTGTAGACTTACCCTTCTTAGCAGTCCATGCTGTTTACTCTGGAGGCATACAGGATAGAAACTTGTTTTCTGGTTACGTTAGTACTCAAAATGAAGCTTTGACTTGTGGGGAATGTGTCTGTCTCTCTTCCTCTCTCATCTGTATTCTCTTCTCAGCTGCGGTGCCTGGAGACGAAAGCAAATTGGATCCAGCCTGCAGCTTTGTTGGGTTGTCCTTCCACAGAGAAGTGGCTTCACTTAAATTCCTAAAGCGCACACTTTCTATGGAATCACCTGATTCATTTCTTCACTGAAGTATATGATGCAGTATCTGCCATTAGAAAGATATGTGGCTAGAAACGGGGCTCATTTACCAAGTGATCAGAAAGAAAGTTTGGATGTTTGTCTTCAATTGCTTTTCATTAAAATCGAGGAATAAATGCTCATTGAGGAATGCTCTGCCATGAGGATAGCAGAATGCATGTGAAGCTTTCTGGAGAGTATAGATCATAGCACCTTACCCAGCTCTGTTGGCAACAGATGTTGTGATGTGCATTTCATAAGACTGCTGAGCACTAATGCAGGTTTGTGAGAATAAAATAGTCACTCGAAGGTGTTTTCTGGTATGGCCTCCTTAATGGCAGTCTTTACCGAAAGCACTTTTGAAGGTGACCTTGTGTAGTTTAGCCTTGCTATTGGCTCCTGTAGAACCCAAAAGGGAAGAAAGAATGTTCTGAAGGGAACTGTCTGGCATGTTACAAGTTGGCATTGCATCCTGTGCTTTGGGGAGCGAGTTTAGTGTCCTAACACTCTGCATTTGGCCTGCGGCATGCAAGAGTCTGTGAAAGTACCATCTCATTTATAAAGGTATTCCCTGATAGGTGTTCCACCTACAGTTGACTGGTGACTTCTGAAGAAGTTGAGATTTTGCAAGCTAAACCTGTAGAACACCAATAAGAGAACCAGCCTGTGTGTTGAGATAGATGGGTGTAGTAGGAATTAACTCTGTGAATTCCAGCTTCTGTAGATGTGGAATCTGTCATAGAAGATATGAATCAGCTGGCATGTAAGAGCTGCTAGTGGAAAATTGAAAAGCAGACACGAAGATGCTACGTAGAGCCTGGAAGGAAGAACTTCTTGTGGCTGTAGCCATGATAAGATGACAATACTATCAGTGACTTGATTATTTGATACATGCAGTGTTGCATTGTTTGTCATTTTCGTATCAGATTTTTAAATTGCAGTCTTTAAATCCCTTTGTATAAATTTTTGCAAGTGTTTGTGTTTTGCTTAGAACTACAAAACGGACAGCTTTTTCTACAGAAAATGTAGTTTGAGGTGATGTTATGCCATTCACAGATAAAGGAAGTTCTAATAACGGGGCATATAGATGGGTAGAGAACCCTGGATAAAAGGAATGAATAGGTTTCTCTGAATCATTGGTGTTCTGATCTGTGATTTTGTTGGGGGTTGTAGTTCAAATACCAAGTACAGAAACCTGATGTCTTTGCAAACTGGGGGTTGAAAGCTGAGTGAAAATGTCGAGAACTTACGCATCCGAACTTGCTGCTTTGTACCATGTATGCAGGTGCTGGTGCTCCGCTGCATCCTGGAGTGATGGGAAAGAATTGTAGCTGTAATTGTGTGGATGTCCAGTCCAGTGGTTGGGTGATGCAGGATAAGTAGGCAGAGTGAGAATGACCGTCTTGTCTTTGTCTCGTCTGCAGTGTTCTCCTCTTATAAATGATTTTTATTTAGAACAAGCAGCTAAGCAGATTGTTAGAGTAAGCCCCCTTCCTCTCTCCAGCAATTCTGCAGCAGTAATGGTATGGCTAGCCTCGATGGACCTTTTTGTTTTAATGCATTGCTGAAGTTTTAAATAATCTATTGTTGGGAGTTAATTATCATCATCGTCTATCATTAGTGAGGGGATGAAACCTTGTTAGCTGTTTTGTATGTTACAAGAATCTCATACAGGAAGATTGAAAGAATGAATTTATGGGGTGTAATTTAATGAGGTATGACTATTTTTACTTTTTCTTTTGCCTTTTATCCTGAATTGGTTTATAATACCATGTTTTGGAATATACTGCATTCCATTGCCTTACAGAGATCCAGTAAACTCTAGGGTGGATTGTGGTAACCCAGTGATAAATATTACCATGCACAGTAGTAAGAAAGTTTATGCAAAGGGATGATAGAGCAAACTCCTTTATTCCTGGAAGAATTAAGTGGCATATAAGATCTCTGTAGTGGTGACAGGATATTAGAATTTTTAGATCTTCATAGACAATACTCTGAACAGTTGTCTGGATAGTAATTTATTTGTGTTTAAAACAAGAAAGACTGTGATAGACTTCCCAGGACTACAGTTTGTCTTGTAGAATAGTAAGTATATATAAAGGAAGAAAAGAGCAATTAGGAGCTACGTATCCTTTGTAGAAGTTGCATCAGTGGAGTCCTTGCCATGTCCTCGATAGAACTGTTCTGTTCATTTAATCTTTTACATACAACTAAGAGGAAATGTACTGAATTTTATAGTCTTACAAGAATTTAAAGTCCTCACTGATACTTTTGCTTCTTATGCTTTTTAATAATGAAAACTTCGTGTGTACCAAGTGTACTGTACAATCTTTAGAAAATCCTTGGTAAGATCTGAACTTCAGGCAGCTGACTTTAGGTTTTTACTTATTTGAGTATGTATACAGAGAGATAAAAAAACCCCCACCAAACCCCCCCAAAACCCCAAACAAAAAACAACCACCCAACAAACAAACAAACAAACAAAACCCCGAACCCCTGCATTCGTGGTTCCTCTAAATGATTTCTCATAAAGTTAGAGGTCTGTGATCAGAATAGTAACTCTGGAATAGAATCCTGTAGCTGTCTTTTGATAAAGTACGTCTTTTGCATTGGGAGCTAGTAGCAACAGGAGACTGTAGATTGAGGACTGATATGTTTGAATTCCCCCTTCCTGACGGAAGATTTTAAATATTAAGATCTGTATTTCTTTACCATGCAAATTGTGATATTCCAGTCTCACATTTGCAGAATAAAGAAGCAATTCTGTGTCTTAAAATTGTTGATTTTCTTCTCAGTCGTCTGTTGAAGTGCTCAGGTTTTTCTTATGGTTTCCTTTTTTTAAAAGGATTTACCTTCACAGTACCAGAACTAAATTGCTTAACTTTCAATTATTTTATCAGTGACTTATGAAGATTTTAGGAAATAGAGAAGCTGTTTATTTGAGAATTTGTTTTTAAGTGCATTTTCTTCTAGATGTCCAATTCTTTTTCATGTTTTGCCTTACATGCTTCCTTGTGGTGACAGTCATTTTCTTCGGAAGGATCAAATAGTCATTCCTAGAAATAAAAGGAACATTAACCTTAAAATGGTCACAATATCATATTTTATATCAAGTAAATATTTATTGTATGCAGGAAAAATGTACTTTCACGCATCTTACTCTCTTCCAGGTTTGATTTCATATGTTCTTTGTTACTTGAACAAATACCTTTTTTAGGATTTGGAGAAATATGGTTTTGTCATTGAAAGGAATTACTTTCAAATTACAACTGAATAGTTACAGTTAAGACTTACATACAAGTCTTTCAAATCTCTAAAGCATAGTAAGCCTATAACAGTTGATTCTTCTGATACTCTTTTTTTAATAATATTAGGATTGTCAAACTGGGATATCCTGGTTCTTGAATGAGAGAGAGAGAGAGAGAGATGTATGTGTATATATAAAAACACTGACTTTGTCAGATAAACAAACTGCTTCATGTAATTGAATTTCAAAAGATAACTGAACTTTTTAAGCCTAAATATGAAAGAGAGAACTGTGCTAATGTGTATAAAAGTTTGGGAAACTAGTTGGGATTGCTATATTGTACAAGCTGGATTTATAAGTAAATAAACTAAG
This sequence comes from Gymnogyps californianus, assembly GCF_018139145.2. NCBI lineage: Eukaryota > Metazoa > Chordata > Aves > Accipitriformes > Cathartidae > Gymnogyps > Gymnogyps californianus. Next base: position 19,340,724 of record NC_059485.1, read on the forward strand.
GCAAGACGATTTATCATGAGATAAAACACAAAACATAAAGGACAGTAACCAGAAAAATGGAAACGGTAATAAGCATTCTTTATAATGAGCAATGTATGTTTAATGCTAAAAGGCTTCTGTTTTATTAAGTACACGACTGCATTGATAAGGGCAGTCAAATCTTAAATAATACTTCCTAGCAAAATTGAAGAGAATATGTTTTGGAAATGTAAGTTACTGAGAATGGTTACATTTTCATGGAAAAAAATGAGTGCACTTTTTGGGGGGTCTCCCTGGTTTCTGGATTAATATTCTGATAATCTGTTACAGTGTCAAACCAAGCATGATGTTTGGTTTGATTTATGTTGTGAATAAATCACAGGTTTAAGGTTAGTTGATAATGTTTTTGCTGATTAAAATGTCTTTGAAAGACTAATAGTTTGAGAGGTGATTTAAAAAAAAAAAAGAAAAGAGGCTTTTTCTTCTGAATTAAGGTGAGGGAGTGGAATCTTACTGCATTATATGTAGCTCTCACCTTCCTGCAGTTTCTCCATCCCATTTTCTTCCCTGTCCCCTACTTGCATAAACAGCAAATTCTCTTAGTTCCATCAGGCTTTATTCTCATTTTAGTATTTCCGATCTTCCTATTCTTTTTCTGATCCAAGTTCTTTGGAATGCCAATAACCGACAAAGGTACAATCAAGATTACGCTCCTGTGCCTTTTTCCAAAAGCCACAGCAGGATTTGGGGAAGGAAAAAGGGGTTGGGACTTGCCATCCTTGGGATACCTTGAATTATCCTAGATGGGCTAAGTGTCAGAGATGGTACTCTTTATACTGAGGATCAGATTCTTGAGAATGCTTATCCGTTGTCATGTGATGAACTAAAGTAGACATTTTTCAGTCCTTTCGTTACCAGTTATTTTGGAGGCAGTAGGATCACGACCAAAGACAAGGATATGAAATTACATATATTTTCTCATGGTCATTGGTTTGCTTTATTGGTCACATTCGTCAGCGTTGCTCAGAAGTTCCCCTCAGCTGCAAAGGGGCAACTGCAGAGCACAACAGGGTATAAGTGTCAGAGAGCGTGTTGTCTTTTAGAGGTTGCTTTGGTATATTCCTGCTGATCTGTCTTATCGCTGGAAATACAAAATTAAGCCATTGAAACCTTCCCCTTGCTATTTGCTCTTTGAGATTTTATTTCTTTAAAACAAACCTTGTTATTTGCCTATTGTATTTCAGGTGAAATATCTTGAAAAAAACCTGATGTGGATGGGAGTGGTGAAGAAGGAGGAAATTCTGAGTTCCTCCTTTATCCATGAATCCTCCTGTTGGTTTAATATTCACTCTGGTCATGCTTTTTTGCAGCAGCAGATAATGGAGGGGCTGCATCTGGTGGCACATCAGGAATTCCACCCAGCAATCCTGCTGGGAATTCCAAGTCAGCAGCAAGGAACCTGGGCTCCTCGGCTGGAGAGAAGGAGGAAGGAAAGAAGGTCAGACGGCAGTGGGAATCGTGGAGCACAGAGGACAAAAATACTTTCTTCGAGGGACTGTATGAGGTACACGTAGAGGAAGATAACAAGCTTAGATGGCTTCGTTTAGTATCTGGATATTCCTGAAGAAGGTTGATTCAACTGAGATTTGCAGGAGCAAAATGCATACGTGCACATGTGCATTTGTTAGTCTATGCATATGTGTCTGTACAGTTGGCTATAAACCAGCTGTCAATCAAAGCCCCATTTCAAAAGTGTCAAGCTTTTTTTTCTTTTGAAATACACAGGAAATATTTGTGAGTTTTATTCATGAATGTTTATAATAATTTCAGTTATTTTTCAATTATGGTTCTGTTTCAAATGAGAAATAAATAAATAATGTCCCCATCTCAGCTTTCAAAAGCAACACACTTGTGCTGTAATATTACCAAACAAGAAAATATGTTCTATTCTGATATTCTAATAAGAATTGTAGGCCCTGTGTTTAGTCTTTGACCATGAAAAGGTTTAAGCCAGTTCAGTGCTAGGGCTGAGAGACAAAGAAAAGTTAGATCATCGTATCTTTTATCTGATATGATGTATTCCTGGTTGTCCTGTTCCTATGATTATTTTAAGAGCATTTTTGTTATGAAAATACATACTAAAGGTGAAAACAAAAGAAGTGGTGGTGGGTTTTCTTTGTATGTGTGCATCTTTTTAAAAATACTTTTTTTTAGTGGTAAGCATGATTCATGTGTATGTATGTTGTGGACAAAATGAACACTTAAACACTGTTTTCTTTTTTTAACTCCTCTGGCTTGCAGTAATATTCCTGGGAATCGTGTCCCTTCATCACTCAAAGAAAACATTTTTTTTTTGAATGCTGAGGAAAAAGTTCAAAAATTTGCTCTAAGATGGATTTGGAACTCAGTTTGTGTGGTCCCCCACTTCCATTCATTTTGTGTCACTACCTTTCAAAAGAGGTTTTCACACTTTGTATTTAAATCAGTTCCAGCCTTTTTTGAATACTAAGAAATTTTGTGATAGCAGGAGTTCAATGATAATGTATAAAAAAAATTACATTTTCCTCTTTTGGACTCCAAGGTTTTTATAGGAATTAGCTAGTTTTAAAGGGACACTTAGGTGTCTCATTTTTATTTTTACCCTGAGAATAAATTTCTGAATGACCTACAGTGTAAAAATGTGTTTTCTGTAAGAAGATTGTTATTTTTTTAAAAAATATAATATTTTCCTTCATTATTTGAAACTCAAATTTTGTACTCCTAGTAACCAGAACATTAAATTTACTGTAAATAAAAGTGAAGCTGTTAAATATAATAGGCTTTTAATTCACCCTAGTCAGAAATGGAGGTAGGAGGGAGAGGGGGAAGAATGCAGAGGAAGGTAAAGAAAGCTAAGTGAGAAAGTCGGTATTTTCAATTCTGCTATTTAGCACGTCTATGAGTAGTTTTGGGTTTTTTTTAAATTTGCTAGCAACTTACAGTTTTTATTTTGAAACAGTTCAAGAAATTGGAAAGTAATTTATTTGGCATCTATGATGCATTTTATATAAAATAAAGGAAACAAGTGTCATTCTTCTGCTGTTGAGTTCTGATACCCAAGAGTTTTGTTTATGACCATTGAAATCTAATTTCCCACAAAGAACCCCAGAGTCCCTCATGTCGTTTGAGTTGTCTTATGACAAGATAGAAGTTTGGTTTTGAGTATTTGGATTTGTTTTATTTATTCTTCAGCATGGGAAGGACTTTGAAGCTATCCAGAACAATATTGCCCTGAAATACAAGAAGAAAGGCAAACCAGCAAGCATGGTGAAGAATAAGGAACAGGTCCGCCATTTCTACTACCGCACCTGGCACAAGATCTCAAAGTACATTGACTTTGATAATGGTTAGTATGCAATGAAATGGGCTTAATGCAGAGCTCACAGTCTCGTGAGGGTTGGAGCCCTGCCTTATAGTGCCATCATGGAGGGCAGGAGAAAATAAATAGTGAATAGGATGTCTGTGAACATGTCTTTTTTCATTAGCATGACCATACTGAGGTTCATGTTTTTTGAAAAATACTTCTCAAAAACTGGTATTTGTGCCACTGCTTTTATATGAATTCACCACACCATAATAAATGCTGATCCGACTATTAATAGTGGGGAAGAGCCAGGTTCAAGGAAATGTTTTTCTATTCTCAGGAACACACCTTTGAGGACAGTTGCCTAAATGTTAGTCAGGCATGACTTCATTGAGCAAATTGACTCCAGCACTACTTGGCACTTCTTGGGGGAGGGTGGAAATAAATAAATAGTCCGATACAAGTGTAAATGGTGAAATATTTGCTCACATTTTAAATAAGCCTGAAATTGTATCATTGGTTCAGTAACTTAGGATTCCCAGTACCATATTCCCTTCTTCCCATTCTTTTCCCTCCTTCCCCAGCTTGTTAAATGAAAAGGAAATTGCGAAGTCATATGAACTGCTAGTGATGTTTTGTAACAATAATAGTAATATATTATCACTGATAATTGATTTTTATCAAATACATACTATTCAGTAACAGGCAGTGAGAATTCAGGTCAATTTGCGGGTAGCCTAATCTGAATAGCCGGTTAAAGAAATCTATTTCAGAGTGAACAGATTTTACTAAGACCCGGTTCTTTTGACTTTTTTAAGGTATGAGGAATGTCAGTTCTCCCGTTAGCTTGTTGATTAATTAAAGGTCTCCAGGGCTTTCCTGTCCTTCTGATGCTATATTCTAAGTTGCATATATCATGGCAGTTTCATGGTGGTTGAATTTTTTGGTCTTTAAACAACTCTCTAACATCAGCAAAAATTTGGATGGTAAATTCATCTATACGATTTGTGGTTAGAGCCTCTCAAGTTAAAAATAACTCATTAACGAGAAATGGATATGACTAGAAAAAAGCTGAAGGAATGCAAAGATAGTGTATGATATAGTCTCTTTATACAATTGTTTTGTCTATTCCTGAGATTAGGTTATCTAAAGGAGGACTTACACATCTAAAACACCTCTCATAAGGTGTATTTTTGAGTTCCTTTTTCAAAACAAGAGAGCATTTTAAGATGAAACAAGCCATTAGTATTTTATTTAAAAACAAATGTTACAGCAAACACAGTATGGAAGAACTTTTAAGGAAAAAAAAAAAAGGATGTCATGGAGGAACTTCATCTGTTTCCTGGATAACGTAAAATTCTGTATCTGTACCTATAAGGTCTGAAATCTCATTGGGTGAAGGAATTTAAAAATTAGTGCAGTAGTTTGATTAGCTTTAGTATTGGTAGAAATATGTGTGCCTGGATTTTGAGATTGAATGAGTCTGCAAGTCAGAGAACTGCATTCTTGATGAATAGACAAGAGTGAATATTTTCATCTGATTTGTAAACCACAAGACTGTCTTTCCTTGCTGTCATAGATATTTAGTTCTATTAGCAATAATAATGTTGCAATAATAATGTCCACATCGTGTGTTGATGAGAAAGGAGAAAAAAACCTCTTGAATAAAATGGGTGCAATTCTTCATGTAAAAATTTAGAATTTGCATTAAATTCATAAGGTGCATTCGTGTGCACAGAAGACATTGTCTGTCTTCTGGAAAATTCAGACCTACTTTTTAATTTTCATATAAGAAAGAGTTCTGTATGCATTTTCTTGGGGGCATCTGGACATTTCCTTTGGAAATTGTAAACAGTTAAGTGATACTGGAGTTAGCTTTATTATGAATTAGCTTTATTTTGCATATTGAACTGTTGCATATTTGCTTAAATTCTGTGGAAGCTGCTTTGTTTTTTCTGTAATCTAAAAAATGTTGCATTTCCCAGATATTTAAGTCACCAAAAGGAAATTGGTGAACCTGTCTCATTATAGTGTTTCTTGAAACAGAACTCAGTCTTACCTTTGAGATATTTGTCTCATCATTGAAAATACAAATCACCTCATTTTCAGTGTTGAAATGAGGATCTGCAATGTAGCTGTGTATGAGTATCTGCAATCTACATCTCACTTACATCTTTTCTGCTTTTCAGTGTTTTCTCAAGGGCTGAAAAAATCCTCCCTGGAGCTTTATGGCTTAATCTGCTATGGAGAACTGAGGAAAAAGATTGGGGGATGTGAGTATGAATGACTTAAAATCATTTTTATATGGTAGAATCAGAAGTGTCTACCCTTGAAGTCGGCAATGTCTAGTACAGTTTCACTTTTGAGTTATTCAGAATTCTGTTGTAGTAATCTGTGGTATTGTTTTTTCATTAAATGTATTTTTATTTTTAAAGACCTTAGTCTGTTGCATTAGTCCCCTTTTTCTTTGACAGATTTCTTTAGCTTTTGCTATCTGTGGAATGCAGTGCATGTAATACCCACAGATGACAGGTGAATGTATATGCAGCTTAGATTATCTGTCTATTTTATTATTCTTGAAAACTAAGCAATTAAATGTGTAAATTATATCATTTGCACCCACAATTATTTCTGCCTATGCAATCAAAATCTTGGATGGTGCCTTTCTCTGAGTTATTCTCTACATCTTCACTTATTGAACCCTGAAGATGGAAAAACATTACGAATCATAATCAGAAATAACAACTTTACTGGCTAACCAAGATGCATTCTGACCTTGTCAATCCCGGAGGCTGGTTTGTCCGTAAGGATGAGTGTAGATGGATGAGTATATGCTATAGCAATGCTCCCCGATTAACTGGAATTTGATTAGTTGCGTTAGCAAGATATCTGAGCTTAGGCTTAGTACCATGTTCATAGAATCATAGAATGGTTTGCGTTACAAGGGACCTTTGAAGGTCACGTAGTCCAGCCGCCCTGCAATGAGCAGCTACATCTTCAACTAGATCAGGGTGATCAGAGCCCTGTCCGACCTGGCCTTGAACACTTCCAGGGATGGAGCATCCACAACTTCTCTGGGCAACCTGTTCTAGTGTTTCACCACCCTCATCGTAAAAAAAGTCTTCCTTATATTTAGTCTAAATCTACCCTCTTTTAGTTTAAAACCATTACCCCTTGTCCTATTGGAATTGGCCCTATTAAAAAGTCTGTCCCCATCTTTCTTATAAACCCCCTTTAAGTACTGAAAGGCTGCAATAAGGTCTCCCTGTAGCCTTCTCTTCTCTAGGCTGAACAACCCCAGCTCTCTCAGCCTTTCACCATAGGAGAGGTGTTCCATCCTCTGACCATTTTTGTGGCCTCCTCTGGACCCGCTCCAACAGGTCCATGTCTTTCCTGAACTGAGGACCCCAGAGCTGGACGCAGTACTCCAGGTGGGGTCTCACAAGAGCAGAGTAGAGGGGCAGAATCCCCTCCCTCGACCTGCCGGCCATGCTGCTTTTGATGCAGCCCAGGATATGGTTCCCATGGTCTACGGCTTCCAGTCTAGAGAGGGCTCTAATGTGGCTAGCTTCGAGAATGGGCAGAGGAACATGCACTGTATGTGCTGGTCCATGCATGTATACCTTCTTATCTGTGTATTTTTTTCATTTGTCCCCGAGCTTTTTGTAGAGTCAGTGTTATCATAGTGCAGCTTCTACATGTTTTGTTTAATTTGGGAGACATGGAAAATCATCAAAATACTTTCACTTCATTGTAAAGTCATACTAGTTGCAAAGTGAAAAATACAGGAAAACTTTAGTGAGTGGACGTATACAATTCCTAATAGAATCGTGGTATTTTGGCAGAATTTTTTTTTTGCTATATTCTTTCCTCACCTGGGATTTTTACTGTAAGGTGTCATGAATGAGACTGTTGTGAATGTTCACGCTGAGTTTATTCTGTTTGTTCGAACATCTCCAGTGTGTTAATTCATCTTGGAGAAGCAATTTTGAAGTGTTTCGTGACAAAGAAGGTGCAGAGGCAAGACAGATTGCATTGTCAGTAGAAATCAGTATTAGTGTTTCTTCCCTATATCCACATCTTGTCTTAAAAGCATCAACAGACCCTCCTTGCTATGACTGGGAATAAGGTTTCACACAGTCACCATGGCAATGCATGCATATTCTGTGCTTCTGTCTTTTTATAACTTTGGTACTTCGTTATGTATTTTACCCACTGTCACTTGGAAAATTCTGGTCTCCAAGACCAAATGGGCTTAAGCTGCAAGCCTCTACACCCAGTTTATGAGAGGTCTGCTCTGTAGCTAGTGAAAGTAGTTTCTTTCTCTCTCTCTCTCTCTCTCTTTTTTTTTTTCCCTTTCCCTCTTTTCCTCTTCTGTGGTATTCACCCAGTCCCGTCTTCCCAGAAATTGAGATGACTTACATAGAGCTATTGAGACAGGAAAGCATGTGAGGAATACTTTCAGCATTGCCACAGGGAGGTTAATTGTTCAGTAACTAGATCTGGGCCTAACTATCATAGGGAATATAAATCAAGTTACCATAATGTCCATTTTAAAATATGCTGTATAATGCATAGAAGAAAAGTGTGGGTTACATGTGCATTTTATTATTTTTATTTACTTTTTTTTATTGCATTCAGCGCTGTGAGGGCTTGATGCTCTTTCATTACGCTGTGCTGCCTTAGCAACAGAGATAGCAACAGGAAGATGAGGAAGCTTTTCTTTTTAATACTGCAGTGTCAGGTTAACACCCAACAACCCAAGATGACAGTAGCATCTAAACTAGGGTCATTTAATCCATGAGTAAAATGTAATTTTCGTGGCAAGGATCGTGTAAAGCTTGCACATTATGAAAATAGAAACTTTTCAGAAAGGGTATGTTACAGCACATTTATGCACATTAGTCCTATGTGAGAATAAAATGTAATAGCTTTGAAAACCAAACAGGACACAAAAAAAGGTCATGACTATATCACTTTAAATCCTAATTCAATGTGTTGTCCCATTTCATGTAAAGGTATGGATGACAAGAACGCAGCTAAACTCAATGAGCTCATTCAAGCCGGGTAAGTAATAACTTCTTCCTGAAACTCTTAAAACTGGGTTGTTCAGCAGCTTGGTTGTTGAATTGGTCATCCAGAGTCTAGGGGACATTTCCTGCTTTTTTAGAGCTGCAGTTTGACATTTTCTGTTCTTAGTTTGTTTCGTATGGGTCTTTTTGTCCCCTTTTCCATGAAGCCATTAATTCTTATTAGTAAGAAATGATGGGTGAAGTTTAAGAAGGTAATGAAATGGGAATTCTTTACAGAAGTTACGGCATTATAACTATGTGATTCACTATAGGGAATATAGAATCATAGAATCATTTAGGTTGGAAAAGACCTTTAAGATCATCGAGTCCAACCGTTAACCTAGCGCTGCCAAGTCCACCACTAAACCATGTCCCTAAGCACCACGTCTACAGGTCTTTTAAATGCCTCCAGGGATGGTGACTCCACCACTTCCCTGGGCAGCCTGTTCCAGTGCTTCACAGCCCTTTCGGTGAAGAAATTTTTCCTAATATCCAATCTAAACCTCCCCTGGCACAACTTGAGGCCGTTTCCTCTCGTCCTGTCGCTTGTTACTTGGGAGAAGAGACCAACCCCCACCTCGCTACAACCTCCTTTCAGGTAGCTGTAGAGAGCGATGAGGTCTCCCCTGAGCCTCCTTTTCTCCAGGCTAAACAACCCCAGTTCCCTCAGCCGCTCCTCATAGGACTTGTGCTCCAGACCCTTCACCAGCTTCGCTGTCCTTCTTTGGACGCACTCCGGCACTTCAGTGTCTTGTAGTGAGGGTTCATCTCCAAGCAGTTCTGCCAACAGTGCTCATGAGTCCTGACTTTCAGATGCGAAACAACACAGTCCAAGGCCTCAGCCCTGCAGTCGCTTCTGCATCTACTTGACTTTAAGAAGGAGTATTCTCTTTCACTTCAAGAAGGATTATGGGATTTGCGGGTTCAGTCTTGGCAATGAACTTTTAGAATACAGAAGGGGTTAGAAGTTGCTGTACTATTAGAAACGAGGGAATACCTGATATACTTGTACGTAAAATTTTCTGAAGTAGTCCTGCTTTTAGAATTTGTGTATTCTAAAGTGAAATCTCTTTCAAAGGATATTATTTTAAGGAATGTGATCATTAAGCAGGCATCACTCAGCAGGCATTGGTTTGTCCTAATCATATCTTTAAAAGCTATTTGAAAATAGTATTTTCTGTCTGTTACAGATACCTTTTTACTTTTGGCATTTGTGCTTTTAGGGTGCTTCACTGCAGCAGACAAATTATTGAAGTAAACTTTACTGTAAACAGGAGGAAGAGTTTGCCCACTCAGCAGCTGCTGACGTTTTGACTTTACCTTACATAAAATGGCTACTTGTTGTTGCGCCTTTCTGTTGTTCACAAACTGAGTTTCCAAATGAGTTCCTTACAGTTTGTTAAACTTTCATCTCCTGGGAGATGCACTGTGTACAGTGTACTGTTGTGTTGCGAGTCTTGAATGTGATTATTTAGGAAATCACTTGTTCATTCTTTTGTTAACTGCAAAGTTTGAAATTAGAAGAGAAATTGCCATTTGGCTTGGGTTTTGTACAATTAAGAAAATCTTAGCAGTAAGTTTTTTCATATAACAAAATGCTACTTAAAGCAAATTACTTCTTTAAATTGGAATTACCAGTTAAAATGGGCCTGGGATGAGCCTTTTTTCCCTAGTGCCCTGAATATCTCTAGAGTTCAGGATATAGGCAGTCATTTTGGTCTCTGTGTTGTACTGGAGAACCTTTCTAATACTGTGTCATCCAAATAGACTAAACCGTAATAAATGAGACTGATGACTCTTAGCGAGCTGTAGCGTCAGTCTAGCACTTTGCATGATTAACGCCTTAGTTCTTCTAATTAATTGTTAATAAGGGCTAATGATTTCTATGAAGTGTAGGTGTTTATTCTATAAAAGCCAGTCTTGTAACAAACCATTTTGAAAACAGGAGTCCTTGCATTTGAAAATATTAATGCTAATCTTCTAACCAAAAACTAGAGTGAACATAATATTAACATTCTTAGGCAGTTCAGAAATAGTTGCTCTTGCATAGGCTTGTTGTCTACCAGATGGAAGACACAATGAAAATAAAAGTATTGATTGCTGTAGTCGTGGAAGAGTGCTGTAGTGCCGGGGCGAAAACTTCCATGTGAAGTTTTTAACATTTTTTTTGTCAAATTTATGTGTGTTGTGTGTTCTTTCATTTACTGAACAGTGTACTTTGCTTGTTAGCTTCTAAACTGTGCCGTTCTCACTCAGTATTCGGGGAATACAGTAGTTCCTGCTTCTCTTTTAGGCCTATCAGCAGTTTCGTATTTGTTTTCTTTCCTCCAATATGATTTTTCTCCTAGATTTTGAGATATATATTTAATATCTTTTCCATAATATACTTACGTTTTTCATGCTTCTTTTCTTGCTTTTCTCCTAGGTTTTGGTGGGTGGGGTTTTTTTTTCCCCTCTATGCCTTTTAAGCACAGCTACAAATGCAGCCAGGAGCTTATGATGCTGATCCACTGTTCATGTGTGAGCTGCTCTGTGGTAGTAACAGATAGTGGTATCTGCAACCCAAGGTGCAGCTGAGCAGGTGGTAGACAAACTGATCAGGAGCAAATGCCAGGAAGCCTGACTCAATAATAAATGCTTTATGACCAACTAGTTAGGCTCTTTAAGAGAAATAGAAAATAGGAAAAATGAACAGCAGCGCTTTTCTTCTTCCTTCTTTTTCTTGATCAAATTAGCTCAGCTGTTCTAGGTGGATCAAATAGCCTTTTACGCATTCCGGCCCTTCTTTCAGTCGTCTTCAAGTCATGCGATGGAACAATTTCCACCAAGCTTGTCTGTTTTGTATAGTCATATCAGTTAATCTAAGAAGAAATAATGTTTCTCCCCACAATGCCCTTCTCACTTATACCCTTACACTGTCAAAGTTTAATAATAATAATAATAATAATGCTATTTCTGACTCTTCACTTGCATGCAGCTACTTCAAGGGCACATTTGATAAAAAGGTGTTGCATTAGCTAAAATCGAGATGCAGGAGGAGAGGCTCAGCTCGCACAAGTAGTCAAAAGAATTTGCTGTCCCAAAGTAGTGTAAATTTGCAGTTTAGCAACCTGTTTCAAGGTGCATTGAATTATTGGATTTATTTTCACTGGTGGATTTTGTATTAGTGGATTTTTTATGAGGCTATTATGAAACTGTGTTTTCCGCTGGAACAGGAGGGAGCATCTAGGCATCTCTTCACTAAGCAAGGAAATCATTACAGCAGTTCTGATTGCTGTAATACTGTAATTAACTCCTTGCAAGAACAAGGAAGACAATAATTTTGGCATGTTCATGCAGCAGCATTGTTTTCCGTACAGCCGTTCTGTCACATTCCCAGACTTTGTGTTTTCTAGTGGTTGGGTGCATTCGTGCATCCTATCATCTCAACCTGAGCTTTATAAAATTACTTACTGTGATGAACAGCATTAGTGGTAATAGAGTAAATGTAGCTTTCATTGAATCACTGTAGTTAAAGGCAAAAGGTATTTGTTGTGAATTATGAGGATGTGTTACTTTAGCATAAAACTACATAACAGGAAGAGCGATTTCTAGGCGCTACAGTAAAAGTTGTAGACTTTTAGCCCTCAGCTGTTTTTTCAGTTACTGTTCTTGGAGGAAATAATAATAAGCACTGGACAAAGAAATGTAATATGTATCTAGAGTTTTTATTTACTGCAAATTCTCTAGGTTCTACCAAATCCTACAGGTTTTGTGCCAGGCACATATATACTAGGCTGCCACTTCTGACTGCTGGCTGAGACCAAAGTTTGGGCACGTGAAGAAAAGTGGAGATTCTTCACCTAAAGATTCAGACCCAAGAGATAAGTTGTCCAAACACTGACCAGCTGAATTTGAGAGCAGCAGCATTTGTAGTTGGTTTCCTGTCTTTATACATTGCAGTCCCCGTTAACTTGACATAAGTGAGTATAGGTTGATTCATACTGATCTTATCCTCACTTGTGTTGAAATTTGGTTTATCTACACACACACACAAAAAAAAGGGTGCTAGCTGCATAGGATTAAACTTATTTTCAGGAGATTTATTTTCTAACAAATGCTGATTTTCTGATAAAATCATATCTGCGCTTTAATATAATGACAAGAGGATATTGAGCCTCATGCGTTAAGGCTAAGGTGTCCTTTGCAATGACCAGAAGGAAGTTTTACCTTTTGTTGTTACCTTCTGTCATTGACTAGATATCCACAAGCGTTACTGTGTCCTCCTCTAAAAGTCTTTCCACTGGCAGAGATTGACAGTTGTACTTGGTGGGACCCTCTATCTTCAAACAATTCAAGTTTCCAACAATTCAAGTTGGGGTTAAGTTGAAGGAGGAAAGGTAACAACAATGCTTCTGTTACAGCAGCTGTAGTGTTGTCTGCTGTTGCAGATGTGGAAATAGGAAGCACTGTTTAAAACCGGGCAAGTAGCTCTTAGGTCTTTTTATTTTTTCTTAAGTAGCACTATTGGTAGTTTCCCCTCAGCACTTAAGAGCCTTTTCTCTTCATTAGGTGAGCCATCACTACTACTGTGTCAGAGCTAGTTAGAAAGAGTGAGGGCTAACATATTCCCTCTAGCTTCTGGTAGCTCAGTGCAGATTGAGGAAATCTGCCCTTCTAGCCTTTGGATATTCTGAATTCTGTAGAAGTTCACAGCTTAGGAACTGAAACTTCTGAGCTGCTCACCTCATCAACTCCATCTTCTCAGGTCTGGCTTCACTTCTGCTGCTGTTTTGTGAATTTCCCGCTTAGCAGCGCAGACAAGTGCTCTTTCTGCCTAATGTTGTCTTCCTTACAGCGTAGGAAAAAATAAGATCCTGCTGTAGGAATATTCTCCATAATTTTCATTTTACTTGCAGGGACTTGTGTTCAATCCTGCTGCTTCTATGCTAGCTGATCTGTATTGCCTGAAGTATTAGGTAGTAAATACTGCCATCAGTAACTTTGTTGGTCTCAATGCCTGCCTTTTAAGTCTCTAAAAAGAAAACAGGGCTGACTGAGTGAAGAAATCAAGTAGTTCTACTGTGTGAAAACAAAAATGGCCTCTTGCTTTTAAGGATCTTTATAGCTGTTAATGTGGTATTGAAGCTAAAAGCCAGTGAAATCATACTGTAAAAATTACTTTGTTCAGATTCCTGCACAAGCTGTTAGACCTCATTTCTGCAACAGATGTGGTGTTGATATTCCAGAATGGAAGACTCTTCAAAAACTTTAGACTTTTTCCTCCCATAATTAAGTTAGGAGTTTAAAGGGGAGACTAAAGAAAAACCACTTGTCTTTTATGAAGCAGCTGACTCTGAGGGTACTCTTCAACTGAAGTAACATAATTCTGATCCGCTTTATAAAATAGCAGTCCCTCCCTAAGTGGACAGCCCAATGTTTCATGAAAGTCTGAAAGAGGAGGGTCACAAGAGTAGCATTTCGATAATGAAAAGTAAGGTGACAGAAAAGATTGAACGCTCTTGTGAATCTGCACTGCAAACCCTTACATTTCTTTGTTCATTCCTATAGCCATGATTGTATTTGACTCTGTGTCCCTAATACGTATGTATTCACAAACTTTTGTTAATGGTCCCTGTAAATACTGCTCTTTCAATGTGTTCAGGGCTACGACTGTTCGTTACAAAGGCAGAAACCTTCGTATCAAAGCTCCGATGTGCAGGGCTTTGAAGAAACTCTGTGATCCAGATGGTAAGTAAGAGACGCTGGAACGTGAGAGAGTTTTAACAGATGGTCGGAAAAATATGAGAGAGAGTAGGCCTGTTTTGATGTGTACATCACTGGCAGGGGAATTTGTGCTATTTCACATTTGTGTTGGGCACAGATACGTCGCTATTGTCTTACTTATCCTGTTTGCTTGTATAATCCCAATACTTTAGGACCTGCCCAGCTCTCTAACTCTTGGAGTATGTCACTAGCTAAATTGAAAAGGAAATAGCTACACCAGACAAGATCGCCACTGCTTTACCAGTTGTGCGTTCACTATATGCGAAGTTCTAGTCCCTTGTACCAGTGAATAAGCAGTAGTATGTTGTTTAGCATTGAGCATTTTTGACGTTTTTTTACCTTCTGCAGTTCAGCTATGTGCGAAATTTTTTTTTATTATTTTTTTCTTCTTCCTCTTCCTTCCCCCCCAATAAGTAGCATCAGTGCAGTTTAGAGGTCTGAAATACTGTATTTGTTCAAAGTTGCCAGCCACCTGATTTTGACACTGCCTGCTCAGCTGGAAGCTCCAGTACCACTGCAGTGTCCAAGGAAAAAAATAAACATATTGGAACAGGAGGTAATCTAAGGAAGCAGGCTCCACTGGTGAAGCTGAGCTGCCTAAGTTGTCTGTAGGTGATGCTGATGTCTGTGATGCTTTTTTTCATGTAACTGAGCATATAGCATTGTGACTGAGTTGTTCCTTGCTTTGACCCATGCCCTCTGTGCTTCATCTCCCTTCAGGTGTTAGCGATGAAGAGGACCAGAAGCCAGTACGTCTTCCTCTCAAGGTCCCTGTAGAGTTGCAGCCACGAAATAATCATGCATGGGCTCGAGTACAGAGTCTTGCCCAGAATCCACGGCTTAGGTAATGAAAAACTGATTGTGGTACTCAGAATAGAATAGGGAAATACATGAGCGGCATTCTAGCATCTTCCTCTCTCTTCAGGGTTCTCTTTGCCAGCTGGGCAGTTCATCTTTGAAAATGCAGTTTGCCTAAATGTACTTATTCTGAAGGCTTTCTCCAGCCAGAGTTGTTGTAAACATGAGATATTGGACTTGAAAATTAGATTACCATTGTTCTTTATATCTTTTAATTTGAGTAATGATAGGAGCTACTAGAGTTGGAGATGAATATACTTTGTGCCACTTACACCCAGTTGTCAGAGCAGAGTGCAAGTAAAATGGAGATATGCAGCACTAGTTCTACTAAAATTTGTATTGAATGTGCCATGAAACAGAGGCACAGGGGAGGGAAGTAAAACAACGGTCAGAGGCGCCTGCACCAAGACTCTGAACATGTCAGCTGCAACACAGTGATACTAGCAGAAAGGAAGGTATCTGTAGCTTGATCTCCTCCCTGCAAAATGTAGTTGGTGCTGTTGTTTCAGTGTCATCAATGGCTGTTCATCCTAGTACTTACATCTAGTCCAAAACTCAGGGCTGAAAACACGAGGCCTCTGTGATGTTGCTTGTTCTTTCAAATAGAGTACTCCAGTATAATGACCAAAGATCATGCAGAGAGGATAATGAAGATTTTTAGCATTAGGTTTATTTTGTAAAATGCTTTGAGAGCAAAAAGTAAATGTTTGGGGGTTTTTTGTGCCCCTTTTTCTTTCTACACTTCATGTGGTAGCTTTGTGCCTTGCCTGCACTTTTGCAGTTCAGCTAAATCTTGCCATCTTTTCCTATCTTCTTCCGTCTGGGGAAACTAGTATCTTGAATCATGGCAATCAGATTTAGCTGATAGGCTTTTAGATCTTTCTCAGTTGTGAGTTACCTAGATTTTAAAGTTGCGGCATAACATATGTTTTTGTTTCTCTTGGTTTTTTTTCTTAGAGCTTGGGAGTGGTAGGTGTGTTCTCTGTGCTTGTATTACAGAATGCCAGTTTCTTCCCTAATTCCCATTCTAGCATCAAGGCTGTGGTTTGAACTTCTGCTGACATTTTTTCTCTGTTCCCTTGCTTTGTTTATCTTGCATACAGGATGATTGTGGAGTTACATCGGAAGGTCTCCAGCCTCATTGAGTTCCTGAAACAGAAGTGGGCTCTCCACGAAGTGCGTATTGTATCCTTTTTCTGCTTAGTCTGTTCTGTATACTGTGTCCTGGGAGCAATTCCCTTCCTATTCTACGTTCATTTTGCATCAGAAGTGTGATTCTACCTCATAAATTTACCAGCACCTGCTTAGTAAAGGTAGAGGTCAGTATCTCAGCATCACTAATGGAACCTTTCATGGGAAATCCCATAGTATTCCACTTTTACCTCAACTCTTCTCTACTATGATCCCCTGAAAAGCTAGTTAGTAATAAATGAAGCTCCCTGCCTTTATTTCATTTCCTTAAACAGTGAGCTGAGTCTGTTTCATTATAGATGGGTGACCACCATAGAAGCCTGGATAATAACTGATGATTTTGTTTCCAGTTTCAGCAAAGAGATTAAGAACAGATTTTTTCACTTGCTTTATGCAGTTTCACCAAATGAAGGCGTAAGCTTCTTGTCTAGGTAGCTGCTGCTACCTGTTACGTATCTATATGCTGTCTGAGCCATACAACATTAGAGATATCCCTACCTCTGAACTTTAATCCATGGAGTAGAAGGATTTGTGAGTTAACAGCCTTCTGTTCTCCTGTTGACTGGTGTGCTATATCCTGTTCTTAGTCCTTTAATTCAGGCTTTTCTTTTTAATTTGCGAGCTTGGAAGAAGTAGCAGCATAGCACTTGAAACTTAGAAGGATGTCAGAACATGTAAGATGGAGGTTACTGCACAGAAAGAGGAGTCTGTTTTGCTGTGCAGTGACATTGGGGTTTTTTTGCTTGGTTTTGTTGGGGTTTGTTAGTTGGTTGGGTTTTTTAACAATTACAATGGTGTGTGAAGCAGAGGTAAGTAATTTTGTCTGGAACAGACATTTGGTTTGTGCCTGTAGCAGGTCTTCAGTGTAGTCCTTATCACCACAAAAGGACTTCATTTCTGATCACAGAGTTTTCATATCTATGCTGAAGATAGAACATGTCCTTGATCAGCTACTTTTTTTTTTTTTTTTAACTTGCAAAATAGGCTACCAGGTGCTTGTTTGGAAGGGACAGATGATTGTTGTATTCTTTGACACATCCTTTTTAGCGTAAAACACTAGAAGAACGGCAGCTTCAAGACTCCAGAGACTCAGAAACAAGAGGCAGTTTCTCAGAGGAGAAAGTGATGCTCCATCTCTTTCCGGGAGAGAATTGTACACTCACTCCGCTGCCTGGGGTAGCCAGAGTGGTCCACTCCAAGGCTTTCTGCACAGTGCATTGGCAGGAAACTGGCAAATGCAAACAGAACACGAAAGACTCTCACTTACTACCCCCTGCACAAATCCTAGGCATACAGAGTGGTCAGGGGACAGCTAGGGGACAGCTAAAATACACGCGGGGAACAGAAGGTAAGGGTGTTGGAAGGGCAGAGAGCACTACAGAGTCAAGCAGAACCTGTCAGCCTGCAGCTGAAGTTTCTGCAAGCACTGAAGATGGCACCCCAGAGCCTGGCCTGGTGGAAGGAACAGCCGCAAATCTTGGCATCGCTAATTCTCTCCAAAAGCCGCCTTCTGGACTTCAAGATCCAGGAGGGAACCACGAAAAGCTGAGCTCAGTGGCCTTCTGTGTGGAGGGCAGGGAGGCCCTGGCTAGTGACCAAGCGACTGTGCTACCATTGTGCAGCACAGTTTGTGCTTGCAGTAAGATCCCTGATGTGGAGGAACTCTCTCTGCTCGATCCATTCCCACGGTACATGAAGTCCTGTCAGGACCTGATCGTCCCAGAGAAATGTTCTTGCACAGACAAACTGCATGGGAAAGACTCTACTCCAGCAGCTGGTGATACATCTCCTGTGGCTTTTCCAAGCGGGAGGAGCGCAGAGACATCTGACTCCTATTCACAGCTACCGAGAGGTGGTGTGGCTTCACCCGGCAGTGGCCCATCCAGATATGAAACTCAGGCTAGCCACAGCCAGGGCCAGCAGCTTGATGCTTGTACCAAGGATATAACAGATGCAGTAATGGAGGATTCTCAAGAGAAGCTGGGCTCCTCATTTCCACCTCCACCTCAGGGACAATCTAGTACAAAGTCTCTCAAGGATGACCCAAGCCGGCTCTCTCAGCAGGTTAGAGAAGAAGGATGGAGTCTGCGAACTTCTGAGAGCCTTACGCTGGCTGAAGTCTACCTCATGATGGGCAAACCGAACAAGTTGCAGCTGGAATATGACTGGTTGGCTGTCTTGGAGCCAGAAACCCAGGATGCTAGGGAGCAAACATCTGAGTCAGGTGCTGTTCCTGCATGTACCACCTTTCACAAGCAGAGACTCCTAAACTGCCTTTTAAAACTCATCTCTACTGAAGTCAATCCCAAACCAGTAAGTAGCTCTTGTTCATGCTCCAGATGCTAAACTCTTATTTGATCTGGGGAATAATTGCCCAGTTGTGTTTTCATAGTAAATCAATGACCAGCCTTGTCAAGGTCTTGGAGATTCCTGTGTTTAAAAAAAAAAAGAAAACAAAACAAAAACCAACACAACCCAGCTTGCTACAGAGTAGACTTCTCAATATGCTGTATTTGCTTTTTACACTACCTTTTAGTTTCTGGTTTGCTATGAGTCTCAGTGGTATGACAATGAACATTTAACGTGACTACTGAAAAGATCAGTGATGAGGTTAGGTTAGGTAGGTACCTTCTGTTCTCTCTCAGGTTCACAGAACCATAGAACAGCCCAGGTTAGAAGGGACCTTGGAAGATCATCTGATCCAACCTTTTGTGGGAAATGGAGCCTGGATGGCGAAGGGAGCCTAGATGAGATTAATAGTCCACATGAAAACGGCAACCCTTAATTTCCAATGTTTATGTAGTTCAAGTTACACTAAGTGTAAGTGTGAAAAGAATTTATTTTTTTGGGATAGCATAGCCAATATAACTGCGCCTGCCACAGTGATTTTTGTAAAAGTTCCCAGACTCTAGGGTAGTTGTTTAACAGACCCAGAAAAATATCTTCTTCCTTAGGCAGACAACTGGGAATGAACTTGTTTTCCTTGTGCATTGTAACCAATGTTTAAGATCTGCCCCTGTGATACCTGGGCAGCCATTTCCACCTAGTGCAACTGATTGAAACTTAGTAAAACATCCTTTTAAAGACCAAAAAGACACTGAATTCAACAGATCTGACTGAATGCCTGTGATGGAGATACGATGAGTTAAAGATACTGTTTGCATTGTATTCCAGCATAGGATGCAAATGTATCGCTATTCCCAAACACACATAGTTCTTTGATCTTTCTTTGTTGGTGCAGTCTTAACCTCCCTCAAAGCTCCTTTTGATCCTGATTTTATAGAGATAGAATGTAGGATTTTATAAATTTAAAACCATCTTTGCTCAGATAGAGCTCCAGATGTAGACTTTGTTTAAACTGTGAAGACTTTTGGTCTGATATCTCACAGATCTGTGACAATGTCTCCTCTTTTGGCATCTACTTTTACTTCTGGTGACACGTGTGACAGCCAGGGATGAGACGATTAAACAATCACAGACTAGAAAGAAGGACATGTCCTTACACTTGGGCGGAGAGGGATAGAAGAGGGGGGAAAAAACCCAGCAGTTACTACTTGCAAGTGTTTTCCTGTCACTTTGGCACTCTTAGTGTTTTTATCAAAGTAGTGTAGTGCTACTGAAAAATAAAGGAGCTCTTTCAGATATGTACCATATCGTACATTCCAATACAAAGAAGTAACGTAACCTTTTCTTTTATTTGTCAAATACCACTTTATACTCGCTGTGTTTCAGAAAAAGAGATGTTCTTCTTGTGGCAATGAGTGTCGTGGGACTGATACATAATCAAGAGGCGAGGATGGTATTTACTGCCTAACTGAAAGTACTGTAGACTTCTTGAAAGTTTTGTCTCTTGAATCCTTGATATTTCATCAAATAACAACAGGAACCATAATATTTTTGCCACAGGGTACTTCAACAGAGGAAGGACTGATTGTCTAGATCCCTGCTATTTTCTCAAGACAATATGTAACAAAGCCAAAATGGCCAACTGTGCTCTGATTCTTTCCTTTAAATGAAGATTACCAGCATAAAACAAACTCTAGCAAATTGCATTGCAGTCAAGTGTGGGTGGTAATTTTATGCCTGTGGTTGCACACAGATTCCTTAAAAAGGGAGCATTTTCTAGAAAAGCGTTTAAACAACTTAATGAAATAACTGGATAGGCCTGGAAGATTAGTAAAGCACCTTGCCATGTGCCTCTTGTTATTGCTGTATTACAGTATGAAATAGGAGAAGGGATGGGAAAAAATTCAAAACTATTGGTCTCTACTTAATTCTAATCAAGAGCAAAATATTTTTGTCCAGGTGTACTTCCAACCAGAGGAGCCTTCTGGATCGTTAGAGTTTATGAAAATTAGTTTTGCACTGAATTAAAACCAACACCTTTTCCATTACTGTGACAAATCTGTGTCTTTTCCTTTTTTTTCCTCCTTTCCTTTCCTCCTTTTTTTTTCCTTCTGTCCTTTCCTCCTTTTTTTTTCCTTTTTTTTTTTTTTTCTTTTTTCCTTTTTATCCTGGGGTGGTCCAGCACATTATGTGAAGCTTGTTGAGTGTTAACCTGATTGTAACATAAATTAATGATACTGAACCGATGGCATTTAACACTGCTAAATGCACAGGAAGGGAATTTCAGCTACTTGCCACACATACAGCGGTATCGGCTAGAGTACTTAAAGATATTGTAGTATGTCAGATTATTATTTTTTTTTTAAGCTTCCTAAGTAGAATGAATTTAACAATGTATTTGTTGTAACAGTACACAATATTCATTTAATGCGTGTGCATTTTTAGACGCCCGAGATGAGCTCTGTTGCCACGTCACCTATAAAGCCTGCTCAAGAGGAGCAATCACTCACTCCTCCGGGAAAGGTGATTGCCATCAGCACCAGGAGTCCAGGTTGTGCACGAAATCAATCTGCCCTTCGCAACAACAAGACTTTTTCTCCTGGTGCTGCTTCCAGCTCCTCAGGTGAGTATTGATAAAAATCCATTTCAAGAGATGAGACCGTTAGTACCCATACTGTGATGAGTACATCCCAGTAATGTAACACTGGGAGCATGAATGTTCTTGCTCTTACAAACTTAACTGTTTAAGAACATCGGTATGTGTTAATTTGCTTTAGAGTTGTCATAAATTCAATACTTCTTTGAATCTTTAAAAACAATGCATGTCAATAATACAGTTTACAATCCAGAAGAACTCTCACGAGTCACTCTCACAGAAGATGCTGACGTTTGTTAGGAGCTGACTGATACAGGGTATGGGATCTCAAGAGAGTGAAGGCTTACACAGCTGGAAAGTAAATATATGGTGTAAAGTTTGTTGATAAAATAATTACTGAAAATTTTCTGTGCCATTCTGCCATTATAAAATACAGAATGATTAAGAATTACCTTTTCTTTTAATAGAAGGTACAGCTACTATAACTTGGGAGCCCTAGCCATGCAGACCAAGAATTTCAGTTCTGTTCTTCAGTCCAGTTGCATTTGCCAGCAAATATTTTATGACTTTAGAAAAGTCTGTGAAGGTGTCAGGGTTACTGGGAACAATTGTGATTCTTACGCTGTCCTTTTCACACCCGTGCTGTAAGAAGCAATGGACCATGAGCAGTTTAACCAATGCTGTAAAACATACTTGGTACTCTGTGTGGTTTTGATTTTAAAATGGCATTATGGCAATTTCATCTTTGTCTAAAGCTTTCATTGCGCTTACTTGCAGACGAGAACGTACTTAAATACCTAGTAAAAAGCCAATAATTTAATAGATCAAACAGAGAAATTGTTACATTTCAGTGAGATACACAGGCTTGAAGGACATATCTTTTTAAATCAGACTTGCAAGTAGAATCAAACTTCCTTAGTTTGTGACATTCATTTTTATGAGATGGTACTTTATGCTTCCCTAATGCTTTGAAAATCCTTTCTGAAGCATTTTAAGTAAGGGTAAGGATCATCCACTGAGGATATCAGACAGAAACAGCAAGAAGATAACAATACTTTGTGTCTGATTCTCTAGAAACAGACACCTGTTCTGTTTACATAGAGCTTCATTGATTCAAAAACAAATATAATTGTCCGTGTTAGTCTTCGGTTCGCATCACTGAATGACAAGTAGGGTTGTGCAGCACTATGGTTTAACATACTGTAATGAAGCACGTAGTCTTTAGTGCAAAATCAGGAAGTGAGAAATACAGACTATGTATTCCTGCTTTTGTACAGTACCAAAGATAGCCACATTGGCTTCAGCTGAGCTGTTCGGCTGGAACAGAGGAGCAGTAAAAGTGTTCAGTACAACATTCTACCTAGTTAATTAGTTTAGCTTCTCAGCAGTTCTGCCTGGGGTAAGGCCCTCAGCTTAGGCCTCAGGTAACGGCATTCCAGCATGTCAAACAGGTACCCAAGCAAGCCTGGTATCTTCACCCTAAGTTGTGTTCTTTTGGTAGACAAACTGTGAATCCCTTTTTTCAGCCCTGATAAGGATGTTCTGGATCTAAAATAGGATTGTTTGTGGTCTAGATTGCAACCTTCAGTATACAGTAATTATCAAGCTTCTTTGTGTCCTCACATAGTGCTATTAAATGACTGCAGTAATTTGGCTGTCGGAAAGCAAACTGCTAGGTTACTTTTGGTGATGAGCCTTCTAGGTGCGTTCCCTCGTGGACTTTGGTCCTGAGTCCGTTTAGGTGCTAACTGCTTTTTAGTTTTTGTCTTTTGGGGTTTTTTAATTAAAGATAAATTGATTTGGCTTTCTCAGTAGAAAATAAAGATTAGAAGATAGCCTGTGTCCACTCCGGAAGTACTGAAGCGTTGGCAAACTGACAGCTCCACAAAAGCCACACAGCTAGCTGGAGAGACAAAAAAGAGGCTAAAAAGAATCATGCAAAGAGATTTAGAAAAACTGAAGCAACAGCTGTGATGCAACATCACCTATAGTGCTTAAAATATCATTATGTAATTATAGTTGCATCCCTTTATTGCTTTTTTTAAAAGATAATATCATGTGTATTATATTTAACAATTCTCTCTAACTCCTGGTCAGGCAGGAGGCACAAATTTATACGTTGTTCTGCATTTAATTGATTTTTAGATACATTGGCACACAGTAATTTTAACTAACCTTTGGAAAAACAGCAGAATCTAGAGCAGCAGAGTAGAGGTGGCAATTTTGTCTTTTAAATAGGAGGATAATAAAACCTGCAGGTTTATTTGTTAGGTAAATAAAGTTTGATGTTTTTCAAAACACTTGTGGAATACTGTTGCGTATACCCATCTCTGCATTCATGTGGCCCAAGCTTGTGCTGTACCATGTTCCTGCCCAGGGAGGCAGCAGGCATGACTGAGAATCGTTGCCCACTTTGCTTCTTCCCCCTCTGGCTCAGTCAGGTGCCTGCTGCCTCCCAGCTGAGATCTCCAGCCCAGCAGTAGAGGCTGGAGTACCATGACAAGTATGGGTGCAGTATGAGTGTAAAAATAGCCGTTATTGTCTATCGTAACAAAACCCAGTGTTATATGCACAGCGAGCACTTCTGTGGAAGAGAGGCAGGTACACTTCTTGGTTATCTCAGCATGACATACTGACAATACTGGTTTTCATCCTAGCTGGATGCCTGCAGACTGGGCACAGCACTGTGAAACCCTACAATATTTTTTAAAGTTAAATGTAAATGGAGAAGGCTTACTGAGACCAGATGCCATTAATTCAATGTGCCAAATATATTTCTAAGACTGTCCATCTTTTGAAAGGTATTTTGGTAAATTGATCCCTGCTCTTTCATTTCTCAGTCACCAGAATCATTTTATTGGGGTTGCACTTTGAATTACCATGGGGAAGAGGTGGGAGGTGGGGAGTGTAAATAAAACATAAACATTGTAGAATAAGTCTGTGTTTGTATTATCTTCCCCTACAGAAGGAATGGTGGATATATAGTTTGTTTAGTGGGAAGGGCCCTCAGGTATGACTACAAGGCGAATAGATAAACTGGTTAACACAGTCTGTGTGGGGCTTAAAACTGGGTGCTTAAATTCTAGTTTCTTTAGTAGCGTAAATTTGCGTTTAACCCCCTTCTTCCAAGGATTTCAAAGCAAGTGAATGTTTGCAGTATCCCTGTGAAGCAGGTAAATACTAACAGTTTGCAGATAGGAAAACTGAAGTATTGAGAGTTTCATGATTTGAGATCACAAACAGATGGTGGCAGAGCCAGAATCCATAAATCCCAGCTCTCTGTATGATCCTTCAATTACTAAATAGTTACCTTCTTTTTGTTTTCACTTCATTTAAATTGCTGTTAAAATCTTCTAGGTTTGAGAAACCTCCCTAGACCTCTCTTGGTGGCTGGTCCTTCAAGTTCTGGAAGCACTGATGCTGATGGTGGACTCTTTGCAGTTCCTACAACTCTACCACCCAACAGCCGCCATGGGAAACTGTTCTTGCCTAGCAAAGAAGCAGAACTGACCTTCCGGCAGCACTTAGACACAATCAGTGTAAGTGAGATGACCGAATGAAAAAAGCAGCATATTGTCCCTGAGCCAGCTGCCAGTAGGCATTACAGGGTTTTTTTGGTTCATCAGAACGTATGGGCTTCCCTATGAAGCAGTGCTTCTAGTGATGCTCAAGCATAACATTATATTAGCTGAGATTAGTCAGACTGTGACTATATAACTATGCTTTGAAGTGACATCACCTCTTCAGACCTGAATCTGAATGCCATCACACAGCCCCATGAAACTGGTTCACACTCTAATGAAGTTGCTCCAGCAAATGTATTTGCCAGGTTTAGCAAAACTGATATCCTTCTTACCGTGCAGCTAATTTTAATACAACCTCATTGCTGTATTTAATTCAAATACTCATTCTATTTTTATATATACGCTCTCAGTAACAACTTCATAGCAAGCGACAGTAGTTAAGTAGTGAAATGGCTTTTTTGGGAGAAAGCTTTATCTCCATAAAAGAACAAAAAAAAATACATTCCTGGTGGAAAATTTTCTTACTCTAGTAGAAAGAATATTCTACTGTCTGAAACAAAACACAGTATTTTAATAAATAGTTACAACTTTATTGAAAAACAGAGTTTGAGGGGCATAATTTGTTCTGTGTCTGCATGCTTAAAATACTTTCTAATGCATTTCCTGTTCTTGTCCAGATGCAGTCGGACTTCTTCTTGCCAAAGCCAAGGAAGTTAAGGAACAGGCACTTGCGGAAGCCGTTAGTAGTACAGGTCAGAACAATTTGCAAAGTGTGAAATGCCTGCTTTGCTTCCTGAATAGATATCAGTAAGGCTATAATGATTTGCACCTAACTGAAATAAAAAACTGAACTTCCCTCATACATCTGCTGAAAAAGCGAAGCTGAACATACAAAGGAACAAACATTTTAGTCTATATTGTAACTGGCCATGTTATATTCCCTGTATGAGGAATGTCAACAACAGTAGTAGTCCAGTGCATGAGGTAGTTTGGAAAAAATAAAAAACCGCCTCCTCTGAAAGCAGGTTCTGCTGTGTGGGCCTGCTGGTACTGATGCACAAGCAGGGTGTTCATGTGGTAGTGTTAGTGCTGTCAGTGCTATTGCAACATGATCTGCCTTTAGATATTTTTTCCTGCTTCCTGCTCACTAATGGCTGTTAAACTGGGGTGGGTATAAACCTCTGTAGTGAAATAAAACATAACACTATTTGAAAGAACAATGATTTCTGGGAAAAAAACAGGACTTGCAAAGAGATGTATGGAAGAGGTAGCCTGTTGTCATGGAACTTTGGTGGTAGGCAGGCATTAACCTCCTTTAGACTACTCTGATAACTCAGCAAAAAGGCACATGCCACTGTGAAACCACAGGCAGGTGGAGAACATTCAAGAAATCTAAAACCAAAATAATGGAAACTTGTTTGGGGAAAACAAAGTTACCAAGTGTCAATATACCCTTTTGTCTCTTCTGCTCTATATAAGAGTAGGAGACTTAGATATTACATACGTACTATTTTTTGGTACTGAGATATTCTGGTCTGTGTGATTCCATTTGTTTTGAGAGCTCCCAAGTACATACAGCTGCCTCATTAATTCACACTTGTTTAATTGTAAGGGAAGATCAGTTTGCACACAGACTAGATCCCATCCTTAAGATCACTGCTGTAATTCTGTGGGAGATTTGAAAATTACTGCAAGTATAATCAGAAAGGAATATAGTTCTAATTAGCATTTCTCTGAGAATTGTCCATGTGGAAACTTTCTCTCATACTAGTTTACAGAGAAAACACGATTCCTATCTGTAGCTTCTTTCTCAAGATTACACAGAGCTTATTGCTGTGTCTGTTGCATGATAGTCATGCCATGTAAATACTCTGCTTATTCTGGAAGGTGTCATGAACTTCTGTGCCTTAGAAGATGAGCTTTACCTTCTGTTCTGTGTTTAAATATATTCTGGTTTATTGTTGTTTCTCTCACGTAGAGAACACTGCTCCCCAGGCCATCTGGAAATCCGTCCCAGCATGTCTGTTCCTTTTCTATCTTATCCAACTCATCCATTACAGGTGAGTCTGCATATCTCTTATCACTTCTATGCTGCCACGAGATGGACTGGAAAGCGTCCCTTAAAACTGCATAAAGGCATAATTTCTAAAAAGAGGAAAATATCCTTTCAAAACCACACAGTCATTTACCAGTTGCTTGAGTCACTTCCTACAGGATGATGGGATTGTTCTCCTGGATCATTGTTAAGCAAGTCATGATTATGATAGAAATTTTTTTCTTCCATTTCCAGTATTGAAAGCGGGGAAGACTAAGGAGTTCTCTACAAGGAGACAGAATTTTGGAATAAATTACTTGAATTTTTTTTTTCTGTAGGGTGTAATCATTTGTCTACATTTTATAATGGACTTTTCCTAGTACCTGGGATACTGTTTAAATTTCATACAGTATAATCAATGTGCTGCCCATTTGTCCTTTTCTGCTGATACGCTCTTGAGTACAATGGTCAGGTGATCCCCCATCTCGGCTTAAATCTCAAAATCAACATGAGACCTTAAAGGTTATCTTAATTGAAAATAATGAAAGCAGCTTCAATAACACAGCAACGCTTGCTGTTGGATTTTTGTGATAAGGCACTGGTTAGATTGCATTACTATTTCAAGTCTGTTTCATCGTCTCCACTACTTGCATTCCCAGAGCTTGCTACTGCTTGGAATTTGTTTGCTTCTATTGAACTGTGTTGTGCTCTGCTTTAAAGATGTTAGATTTCATTTGCTTGAGAGGTATGTAATCCTTCACCCTAGGGAGAGGTTCATTTCGGCCAATCCAGTCCTCACTGACTAAAGCTGCTGTTTCTCGTCCAATTGTGCCCAAAGTTCTTCCAACACAGGCTACCAACCATCTGTCTAGTAAGTCATTTCTTAAACAGAATGAGAGTCACGGTCTGTTGTGATCTGTCTGATGTTACTTTATTGGTTTCTATTTCCTAGGTAAAATTGTTAGTGCCTTTGGAAGTTAAAGAAGACGGCTGTGTTAATGCTGTCTCACTTTCTGTGGCTTTGTGTGACTGCAGAAAGGGAGCAGTCAGTGGTGGGACAGTCTGAACTAGGTTCCTTTGCTGTGTGTGACCTGCAGGCAAAGCAAGGGGTTAGAATTTGTAACCAAAGTTGAGCACTTCTGTGATGTTTTGTTGTAAGACCACTTTGAAAAGGGCTTGTGACATAATTGAAAGAAACTTATAAACAGCTTATCTACTAACGTGGGATTATGAATTCTACAAGAAAAAAACATGCTGGTGTACCCCAAGCAAATACTGTCTTGCGACAAAAGAATGGGTCCCATAATTAGAATGATTAGTGGGGTGAAAACAATGACTGCCTCTGTGTTTTACCTAGAGGATTCTCTGTGATGGGAAGACATTCAGGTGTTTTAAGTGGATTGTAAAAGATCTGGGTGAGGCTGACCCTGCAACAACATAGGGTTTTTTTATATTGAGTCTAAATGGCTGCTAGAGGCAAGATAACAAAATAAGGCTATGTTGTTTTTAGAGCTCCTCTAGTAAACCATAGGAAATTTCTAGAAATTGCATAACCAAATACTTAACAATTTGCAGAACAAAAAAGAAAAAAAAATAAAGGGCAGGGGGGGAGAACTGGGATGTTTCTCTAAACTGTTTTGATATACCTGATGACATGTTGGAACAGGGCAGAAAAAGTGAAACGTTTCAGCTGAAAGAAATGTTATACTTTGAAGAGGAACAACTGATAGAGCTGATCACATAATTACCATTTTCGCTTTTTGCATGTGTTAAGTTTTGACTCTAGGCAATTTTTAAAAAAGCATCTTTTAGATGAGTCACAACAAAGTAATTGCCTGAAGAAAAGGCTTGTAATGTGTTTTTTGCTTTTTTGTTTCACAAAAGGTGCTATTGACTTGGCAGCTAAAAGTGCTGGTATTATCCCTGGTAGCCCTATGCCTGTCCTGGATGCAGATGGTTTGTCAGGTGTGTCTCCATTGTCACCAGACGGAGTGACCACGGTGGTAACAGGGCAGGAGTCAACAGTAGCGCATCAGAATGGAGGCTCCATCACCACCGTAGAGGTCAGAGTCTCTTGAGCATGCTTTTTAAAGTAGTTAAGTGTCTTGCTTTTTCATTGTGTAAAAAAGCTGTATTATTAATGACTCTTCAATGAGCTTTCTCCTGGAGCTTGCTGTTAGACACCATACCTGTGTTGTATAGTGTGTATTTCGGGGTAGAGGGATGAAATCATGATCACGTTGAACAGATTTCCATCCTATAGAATAGCTTTCAGCTGTGAGACTGTTGAAGTTGGCCATCCAGAAAGCTGGGCTTGAAAAGAAACAGTAGCATTTCAATAGACAGTAATTCAGGAGGGAATTTGGAGCAAAACATGGACTTTTAGGGATGTATTTGGAATGGAAACTCTGATTTCTCCTTGCCATTTCTTTCATTGAGACCCAGATACGTGTTAGTCCGTGTCATTTTCTCAGGGAGTTGATGGACAATTTTGAAAGTCATGATATGTAAAAACAGCATGCATAAACGGTGATCTTACTTGTCTCTTGCCTCCCCAGCTATATTTGCAGCATCTCATGTAAACGTTTGTCACTCACATGATTTCTGTTGTGCTTCTAGGGCTCGGGCCCTGGGTGTCGGGTTCCCTTCATCAGCCTACCAACACGGCATGAGCAGGAGGCAGTTCCTGATGGTTTCCAGGTAGAGTATGTATTGAAAGAACAATTGTGTGAAATGGGTAATGTTCTGAAAACACCACTGGTATTACTAGTTAAAACCCCTTGTTCCCAGGTAATTGTACACCATTGGTACTGTTCTGTGGGAATTGAAATCTCTAGCGTCTGAACAAATTTAAAGAAAGTTAGGAGAGCTGCTTAAAGTTATGTGAGTGCGGTTCTCTAAAAAAGCAAAGCAAAGCTGACAATCTCTGACCTCTGAAGGACAAACAGGTTTTAGGTATTTCTTGATACAGTGGAGGAGTTTATAATTGCTCTGATATATCATACATGTGTATTTTTTAGACATCACAAAGAAAGATTTCAGCAGTTGGCAGTCCTGCTGCTTGTATGTTGCTGAAGGAGGAATATTAAGACTAAAAGCGTGATTGTAATGCCAGCATCCTCTTCAGAGAATCACTTTTCTTTATGCTGGATCCAGTAAGACATAGATACTTAAAAAGTAACTGCGGCAGCACCTGAGTTGTAAGAGCGTTGTCATCCTATCCCCAGCTTCCTTCTCCAGTGAGATCCAGGACCTTGTGTTAGATACTTAAGCCTCAGGATACAGGCTTTTCTTTTTTTCAGCGGAAGCACTTTCCACCCTTTCTGTGACTGGTACATGCGAAAAAGGTCAAATTAATTTGATTGGAGAGTATAAAGGAGAGGAAGGGTTTTTTTATAGCACAGATCTTAGGACGTGAACCTACTAGGCATTTATTTGTGGTAATGGGGCCTTAGGTTCTGGTTCTGGCTCTCAGGACAGCTTTGTATATACTACATCAGGAAAAAATCACAAAGAGTTCTACGATGAGGTACTAATAATGAGACTCCTTAAAAAAGACAAATTGAGTTTTGGGAAGCCTGGCTGTAAAGAGGGAGTGAGTTAGCAGT
Source organism: Gymnogyps californianus (assembly GCF_018139145.2). Lineage (NCBI taxonomy): Eukaryota > Metazoa > Chordata > Aves > Accipitriformes > Cathartidae > Gymnogyps > Gymnogyps californianus. The sequence goes on from NC_059485.1 coordinate 19,371,042, forward strand.
TTAAAATATTTATATACTCTTCAGGCAGTTATAGGTTTTTTGCCTATACAAAGGCAAATTAATACTTAATTCTTAAGAACTGTCTTGTAGGTTCATCAAAATCATGTTAATTTTATTATTATGCTTGTTTCTGTCATGTAGGCTGTATTAAATATTCTTTGGAATGTTACAGACCCGTATTTTTTCAGATGATTTGGCAGGATATGGGCTGAAGCATATTTATGCTTACAGATATTTTTCATGAAAATAATACAAATTTATTACATAAATAATATATTCCTAAAATGTTAGGGTTATTAGTCCTCTCCCCCCCCCAAGTCTGATTTTAATCTGATACTTAGGAGCTAAGCTGTTGCCTTTCAGACAGATTTCCAAGTCCTTCATAAATTTATGAAGAATTAATTCTGTTTCTTGTAACAGGGCACATCAGTCCTTTCTCTGTCAGAACTGTCCAAGACTCCCCTCCAAAATGGTCTTTCCACCCCTCCACTTCCCTCATCAGAGGCTTCCAGTACCCGGCTCTCTCCTCCCAATGTTTCTGCTCTCTTGGATATTTCTCTGCCTGGACCACCTGAAGATGTGCTTTCTCAAGGAGAACCTGCCACTCAAATCAGTGATTCTATTATTGAAATAGCTATCAGCTCTGGTCAATACAGTAAGTTTGAGCTTAGCTAAAGTCCTCCTATTAACTTAAAAAAAAAAATCCCTGTCATCTTACATGTGTAGCAGAAACTTTTCCAGGAAGCAGTTCTTGGTTATTTTTTTGTAATATCTGTTGGAAATAAAATTATGTGCCTGGCCTTTATTTTCTAGCATATATAGGTGGGGTTGTTGTTGTTGGGTTGTTTTTTTTTCCCTTTCTAAACATAAATTGGTGCAGTGTCCTATAACTTTACCGCATTGACTGAATCGGTAATTCCTGACATTGGCTTACAGGTGAAGGTGTTTCTCTCTCTCCTGCAAAGCTGAATGGCAGTGACAGCTCCAAAAGTCTTCCGTCCCCATCCAGTAGTCCTCAACAGAACTGGATTGCCTCTCCCAGCCATGATCCCCAGTGGTACCCCAATGACTCCACAGACTCGTCTCTCAGCAGCTTGTTTTGTAAGTGTCAGGATGCAGAGAACTGCAACAAAAAAGCTCTTTCCTTTAAAACAAACAAAAAAAAAGGCGCTGTTTATTAGAAGCAAATCCTTTGGAACCAGCAGGACATTTTGTAGAATTCTTCCCTTACTTCTTGCTTTCATTTCAACAGTGTTGCCTTGAATACATTTTCTTTCTCTTTACAAGTCGGTTCCTGAAAAGATCCTGTTGCTAGATTGGGGCCCATACCTTGGGACAAATAATTCCTTGGCAGTTCTTTGTAGTCTGTTTGGAGCCTGACTCATCAGTTAGGTTGAGACATTTTGGCTGTTCTGCCAAAATGAAAAGATGCCCTTGGCTCTGCTGTTGGAAAAATAGGCTTCGTTCTGTGCTTGGTGAGCATAATCTCAAAGACGTGAGATCACTGGGTTTGTTTGGGATTTGGTTGGTGGTTTTTTTAATTAATATTTAATGAGGCCAGTGTAATGAGTCTGTATACTCTTAGTGTGCTGATGGTGTTCATGCTGGTAACAGGTAATTTTTCAGAGATAGAAGAAATAGATATCTGTCCTCCATTTTCTGTTTCCTTCTCTTTATCCTCCCAATTGCAAACATTCGGTGCCGTGACTTACTGATGTGCCTGTTCTTTATAGCAAGTTTCATCTCACCCGAGAAGGGACGAAAAATGTTGCCAACTCCTGTTGGGACTGCCAGTGGCACATCCTTACTGGGACCCAGCCTTCTGGATGGAAACTCACGGGACTCTTTTGTGTCACGGTCTCTGGCAGATGTAGCGGAGGTATGTCGTCAAATTACATTCAGCTGTCTGCTTCCTTTTTCAGTGCAGTGTTATTGTATATTGTCCATCATACCTTTCTGAGATACTTGAAGCAAAGATGCTTTGACATCTGCACTTTAGCTTAGTAAAAGAGGGTTACAGTCTTAATGGAAAGATGTAAAATGGCTTGAGGCTGTACAGCACCAGAGCCAGTGCAAGAAGCTGTTGTGAGCACCTTCAACCCAGGTTCTTTTTGCTGGGGGAGGTCACGTTTACCTTGTTGGACGTATCTTTGTTTTGACAGAGAGAGTTGTAATCCTTCTGTTTTGTGTGTCCTGCTTTGCAGAGCAGGAATTAAAAATACTAAAGATGAGAGAAAGGTTAATACTGATGCAGTTACAGTACAGTTGGAGGACTGGTAGAAAAAAATAAATAGGTCCAGAAGGAAGAAGCAGGAAATGGCTGATACTAAGTTACCCGAGAGAATGGCAGAAGGTCCTGTGCTGCTGAGTTATTTTCTCTGTTGGTAGAATTATCCTTCTGTTTTGAAATCTTTTGAAGGGCTAGAGTGAAGACCAGCAGTTATTAAGGCTTTGATACGCTTGAGGACAGAGCTCCCTTTCAGAGGGACAGAGACAGACTGGAGGAATGAGCTGCAGGAACATTATGGAATTCAGCAAGGACAAATGCAAAGTCCTGCCGCCAGGAAGGAATAACCCCGACGGCAATATAGGCTGGAGACTGACTGTTTAGGAAACAGCTCTGCTGAGAAGTACCTGGGCATCCTGCTAGACAGCAAGCTGAACACGAGCCAGGATGTTCTGTGGCAGCTAAGAAGACCAAACAGTGTCATGGGCTGTTTTAAGAGGAGCATAGCCAGTAGATTGAACAAAGTGATGATTATCCCACTCTACTCAACAGCTGTGAGACCATGTCTAGACTATTGTGACCAGTTTTGAGCGCCCAGTACAGGAAAGACGTAGATAAACTGGAGCAAGTTCAGCAGAGGGCCACCAGGACGGTTAGGGGGCTGAAGCACCTGTCCGTGAGGAAAGGCTGGTGGTACTGGGCTTGTTCAACCTTGAGAAGGCTTCAGGGTGGGAGGGACCTAACTGCCTGCCAGTACTTGCAGGGAGGTCATCAACAAGATGTAGCCAGGCCCTTCACAGAGTTGTGATGCATGGTGGAAGGAGCAGGCAAAAGCTGAATTGAGAAGGGTTCTGACTACATATAAAGAAAAACTTTTTCACCCTGAGGGCAGTCAGGCAGGGGAACAGGTTGCCCAGAGATGTTGTGCAGTGTCTGTCTTCAGAGCTTTTTACGACTAACATGGATAAAGCCCTGAGTAAGCTGCTCTGTCCTCCTAGGTGACCCTGCTTTGAGCAGGAGGTTGAACTAGAGACCTCTTCAGGTCCCTTCCAGTCTTAATTATCGTACAGTTTACAGTCATTGACTCAGTGTAACATCCTGTACGTTGTAACATTGCGGGGGCTTGCCCTGATGAAAGGAAAATGTTATTCCTCCTTTGCCCTTTGGATTTGGATAAGGAGGTTCCATACAGACCTTGTAACCAGAAGCTGCAGGAAGCTCATGCTGTTTTAATGTGCCCTTGGCAGCTTCAGACTCCACACACAGCTCCACTTCCTGGCATAAATGTGAAGATTCTGCTTACTTGGTGGTGAGAATCTGTCAAGGTGTATGTTTATTAAAGGAATATGTGACAATTTATTTGTGTGGATTTGAAGCGACATTGCAGCCCTTGATCTTACAGACTGCCTTCAGAAGAAAATGGGGTAAGCCACCATTTTAGGCACACCGGAGCAGCTGTTGTGGCAGATGTGGGTTTGTGTGGGAGTCTTCACGGGAAGCAAGTATCATTTAAAAATGGCTTTAATGATGGGAGAATTTTGAAAGGCCTTTTATTAAGTGTCCTGCAGAATCAAGTTTTATTTACAAATGTAGTTATTATGTTAGAGGTAATATCTATACGGTTTTTGTACAGTGCATCTCTTAGTGCACCTTAATGCTGAATTAAGGATAGGCAGGTAAAGCCCATTGAGCCTATAAGGTTTTTTGTTGGTGGTTTGTTTTTTTTTTTTTTTTTTAGAGGCTTCCATTTAGCCATGAATAAGCGCTATTCTCTAACTCAGATAAAGTGAGATAAAGTGTCTTTTTCATATGAGGAGAGGCTGGGAATGAAGATGAGGGAGCCAAACTCTTCTCAGGACAAGAGGCAGCAGGCACAAATTGAAACACATGAAACTCACCTGAACACAAGAAAACTTTTTTAATGTGAGGGTAGTCAAACACTGAAACAGGTTGCCCAGAGAGGTTGTGGAATCTCCATTCACGGAGATAATTCAACACGTGGCCAAACAAGGTCCAGGGCAACCTGTTCTAGCTGACCCTACTTGAGCAGGATGGTTGGACAAAATGATCTCCAGATATCCCTTCCAGCCTAAACAATTCTGTGATCCTGTGAAATTTCGACTAACATGTAGTTCTTCTTTTCTCTTCTGTGTCTTCTAGGTGGTGGATTCCCAGCTGGCTTGCATGATGAATGAGAACAGCATAGATTACATATCTCGTTTTAATGACCTTGCCCAGGAACTATCAATACCTGAGCCAACCCGCAGGGAAATTCTCTTTGATGGAGGAGGTGGTGGTCCCCCAATTGGGGATCTCTCACAGTGAGTGTATGAGACCAGCAGGCTGGTGTAGACTGTTCAGCTAAAGGTGGAGCTTGCAGCGCTGGATCATGGCAAGGGCAGGTTGTAGAGAAGCAGCTGAGGCTCAGTTGTCCCCGTCTTGTGCGCTTCTTTCTAACAGAGAAGCATTGTCTTCAAAGGTCTGAAGAAGTACCTGCAAGTCCTGGAATGTGCAATATACTGGGAACAACAAAACATGGAATAGTATTACAGGAAATGGTGTCCCCTGCGTCAGTGATATAAGATGGCAGATTTATGGGACAGTCCGGGACTTGTACTTTGGAATGGCCTAAGCAAGAAGCTCAAGCAGGGAAGGGTATTGCCAGAAGCTCCCCTGTGTATTATTTTTTGTGTAGTAATCAAAATGCCATGATTCGGGATCCTCATTGAAGTTGTGGAGGATGAAGGGTGGGGGTTGGGGGTGCACCATTTTGCATCTTGACATGTCCTAGTTGGCACTCTTTTTATCAATCAGTCAAACTGAAGTTTCTTGCACTCTCTTCAAAGGCGCTGCAGCTCTACAATGCTTCGTTTTTATAGATCATTCTGTTTCTTTGGCTATGTTTTGTTGTTTGACCATTCCAGCAGGGGCATGTACCTGCTTTCTTGTTTTGTAGGGGAGCTCTGATTCACTCTACTCCCAGACTGCATGGATCTTTGGGGAGTTTCCTCTATTTTTAAACCCCATCACATGTCACAATCATCATCATCCTGACTGCACTCATATTCTCCGCCTTTGAGATTCTTTATCACATTGCACATCTTCATCCCATGAGTGGGAGAGTGCTTTTTTGCTCTCCCTGAAGAACGGTTGCTTTTTAAGTCAGGAAACACTGCAAAAGAGCTTACTGGAATCACTATGAAACTTTGTCATAATTAGTCTTGTCTTTGCTGGAAACCTGTATATATTGCCATCTTTCTTCACAAAAACTGAGGATTTACCTGGGAGAGGAAATAGGAAAGAATATTGTAATGTATAGAAACAAATAATATGTTAACGCTAAAGTTGTTGAGATCTGTTTTGTGTCATGAAGAGGAGAGGTGTCAAGTCCTAGCTTAATCCCTTAGCCCTTCCTTATTTCCTCCTTGTTCTGTGAATTCCAGGTGCTCTGTAGTACCTCAGGGCATCATTTTTCATTATAGTCACTCCCAGGCACTAGTGGATCTGCTACTCCCTCTACTAAATCCCTATGCATTTAATGTTAGTGTTTTAATATTTGAAAGACCCAGATCCTGATACCAGCGGGTTCAGAGGAATATAAAGTTACTTTCCCTACAGCTGGTTGTCCGTCGATTCTACCTTTATAACTCAGGAGACTTTTCCTATTTCCTTTCCTACCGGTCATGAGAGAGAATACCTTTATTGTGCCCCTTTTTTAAGCACTTGTCTGCTTCTCCAGTAAGAGGATGTCCCTTAGCTATTTTAAGTAGCTCTGAACTTATCCAAGGGGCTAGTCCTATATAAACCTCAACTTTATATTATTAATAAATAAACAAAACTTCTCCATCTCTTAGGCTATTATCAGGGGTTCGTTTTCCCAACTTGCACTATACTTGGTGGATGTAGTTCTACCTGCCTTTAGCTACTTTTACAAGGCATTTGACTGGGAGTTTCTCCTTGTAATCTTGCTCACAATGCACTGATTGGATTTGCTGTTGTCCCAGTAACTTTACCCCGCTTTGTGTAGATTATTTTTTTTAACCGCTGTATAGTTTGCCTTATGCTTTCTGTCATTAAGAGAAAATGTAACAAGTTTTCTGATGCACCTTTTCTGTGGCCCAGAGCAACCTTCCTGATTTCACTCAAAAAGTAGTGAGATTTGGATGACATTCCAAGACCCCACGTATCAGGTTGCTACATTCTCCTCTTTGACATAGGAACCATACAGATGTGTAAAAACAGCATTAGTACAACTGGATGTTCCCAACAGGGAGGCAGACCTGTACAACTAGAAGGAAAACGATCGTGACTAGAAGAATGGAGAATGTCATACCTGTGGGCTAACTTCCTATTCTGACTGCATGTCATGTGGGATATTAAGTCCTTCTGTCATTATTTCTCTTTCATTATTCTTATAGAGCCTTGTTTGAGAATTCTGATGGAATTATCAGGAAATCATGTAGACCTAGAATATAAAAAGTTGAAGGCTGTCAGAAAAATGAATGCTGAGGACTGTATCGTTCTGAGCATTCACCCTTGGTATGGAGAGGATACCCATCAATCTCAAGAGTCACTCCCTCTAAAACTCAAGTTTTACTTAGAGTTGAGCTGTATTTTGGTTCGGTCTTTCCCAGGTTGTTTCCTCTTGGTTTTGGCTTCTTACATTAGTAATGCTGATTATCCTATATGCTGTACCTCCAAAAATCCTTCGGACTTGCAGAACAAAAGTAGAGGGCTCGTACTGTGGCTGTGGACTACAGGTCATGCAGGAGGAGATGTGATACATTCTAATCAAGTACTGTATAAAAAAAAAATTCTGAACTCTCATTCTTGAACTTCTAAATATTGAAAGACCAGCCTGATGGTCTCCAGTGTATTTAGGTAGCTTGACAAACATTTCATCTTCTCTACCCATGCTGGTAATGAAGTGGATGTGACACTGGTTTTGACTCTTAGGTTGCCTAGAATAAGTGCCAGTGTTGTGGCGGAGCACTTCATCAAGATCTGTGAAGACTTTCTGCCGTCTGATACAGGGAGCTGTCAAGCTGCCCTTTCTCAGCCCATTCAGTTGCCATAAGGGAATAATAGAATTGCAGAATGAAGTCAGCATAGTGGCTATTTTTAATGATGCCATAAGATTGGAAAACTTTCATATTCTGAACCTTTGCAAGTAGACTTGGACCACCAAGTAATAACAAAGTGGAAATGACAGAGGTCAGTTCAGCACTCAGAATTTTGTAGTTAGAAATGTGTTTGGCATCAGCCTCTTAAAAGTTGTCATTATGAAACAGAATTTGATTTCAGAAATGTAATGCTTTGCAAACTGCAGTTTAATAATAAAGCCCTTTCAGGACAAGTAAGTCTTATCAGGGAAAAACTTGAAAATAACTTAGATCATTGTGGTAATTCTGAACTGATGCAGAATTTGTTATCCTTATTATGTGAAAGGTCACTTAAACACACCTGATTCCACCAGCTCTAGATTTTAGGTGGATGTGTTTTACAATACGAATCATCATCAGTTTGTGCCTAAGACTGCTAAGCGAAAAATTGGGGAGGGTGTAGGAGGGGTGTGGGGGTGTGTATATACACACATACATGTATGTATGCTTATGTGTGTGTATATATATTTTTTTGTAAAACACAAAACTTTTCCATTTCAATTACTTCAGCTTCCCCAACAGAAGTAGCAAAACCCGCATGTGTAACAATGTCAGCCTATCCTAAGCAAACACTCAAGCAAGTTACACTGAAATGCACACAGGATTGTTTTTGAGGTGAATGTGACTTTGTTAGCTGAATAGCTTCTTGGAGCACTGTACGGTGGTTGGAGAGGGACACTAACAACCTCCAGTTCTAGTAGTAATTGCTCTAGGCTTTCCCCGTGTTGGTTTAGTGACTATCTATAATAAGGAAGTTCTGAGTAGTTCAGCAAGGTGAATGGCGGAAAATCCAGTATTTGTTGTCATCGTAGTCTGGGTGAAAAGCAGTACTACATCCTAAGAATTAGATCTACCTGTGTGTGCATGTGCGCGCTAACTGGGTTTTCTGCTGGGTGTTGCATCCTGATTACCCACACAATTCATTTTATCCTTTATCACTAAATCTACTAAGCATAGGAATACTGATTGTTTTTAATATGGCATTGTTAAGCCTTTTTTTGACACCCCTCTTTATATTTCTAAATTGAATTAAATGGCTTGGATCAAATCTAAAGACATCTCATTTACTGACTCCGCAGATCCCAGAGTGGAAATTAAGTTGCATTTTGTTTTTTACACTCAGACTTCGGATGCATTTATAAGGAAAGTACTGCACTTTTTTTTAACCTTTTCAAACCTTTGAATCTCTTAATTTCACAGCAATTTGTAAATGTTAACTAAGTGAAACCTTGGCAAGCACTACGGCAATAAGTTATCATTAATTATTGAAACATGATAACTGCTTTAGAGCTTATGGTTCTGGCAGCAAAATTTAATGCTGTTTCTTTTAATAATAGTTAAGCCATATCATCTAAGGTTTCTGGCTTGTTTGAGATGTGAATTTGTTTTATAGATTATAAATATACCTATATAGTGTATGTATAAAGCAGAATGCCTGTCCTTACTGATTATTTTTTGTACCATATTGTAAATTATATTATTTATTCTTTACCAATTTTGGAAAAAGGTGTTTTGGTTATTTAATATAATATACAAAAGCTGTTAAACTTCCTCTGTTTAAATTTCCAATTCAACTTGTAAAGCTGTTTTTATTCTTGTGCATAAATACATACTAATACTTGGTCTAACTTATGTCCAGTGTGTTACTTGCCGTTCATGCCCTATCGGATTTTTCCATTTAACCTTTATTTATATAATAATGGCCCCTTGGCAGGGGGGCGCTAAAAATTTGTCCATAAGGCCAAATCTTCCAAGGTAAAATTCTGGTTTCAGTGAAATCAGTGGCATAACTTCCATTGATTTCTCCCATCCCAGAATTTTTATCATTTTCACCATGGTGAGAGAAGGTTTTGGTTGGGGTTTTTTTTGCTTTACAGCTTCCATTCCCAGTAGTGTCCGCTAATTGTGTCAGAAAGGGCTCAAACCAGAGGACTGTCTGTCCTGAATGTCCTGTCTTTGTCCATGCTCACCAGTAACAAGGGGAAGAAAGGAAAAAAAACAACCCACAAAAAAACCACCAAGCAAAAGGGTACAATAAAAAGGGTATTGTAGATCTTGGTTTTTATTTTTTTCCCCCGGCTTTTTTTTTTCCTTCATAGCTTCAGATAAGCAGGAACTTAGATGTAGAGGTTGTATTCAGGCCATCATGTTTTATATACCCACTACCAAAAAAAGCCTTTTTCACCCCCAGGACAATCAAGAACAGGAACAGGTTGCCCAGAGAACGTTGTGCAGTGTCTGCAGAGCGTTCCGGGACAAAACTGAATAAAGCCCAGAGGAAGCTGGCCTGATGTAGCTCACCCTGCTTTGAGCAGGAGGTTACACTCTAGGCCTGAGGTTCCTTTCAAGCTGCATTATCCTGTGATCTATGTCATTAACTTAATTAATTCCTTTCTGTACACATTTAGGATTTTGGTCTCTGCAATATACAGTGGCAGCTTTAGTTTAATCTTGCATTGAGAAAGTGCAAGAGTGTTCTTAAACTAGATGCTAGGAAATGAACTTTTTAAAAAGCTCTACAAAAACCTTATTAGTAATATTCTTTGATGCTTCCTTTCCATCCAAAGAGTGAGGACTCATCTCTATTACCTATTTACTGAGAGAAGGGGACTATATGACCAAGTTTGAGCTCTTGCTGTACAGCTTCTCACCTCCACCATGCTGTGACAAAGGCTCACAGCTAAGAGACCTTCACCTCTTCCCCACCTTATGTCAAGCTGGTACCACTTTTTCTCACAGATTATCTAATTTTGCCCTTAATGACCAAAACTTAACACTGTAAAAACAGAAGGAATGAGTCTGAAGAATGATTAGCAAAGCAAGAAATGAAACAAAGCAAGATATTGCGGTTAGACTATGTTTTTTTGGTGTGGTTTGTTTTTTTTTTAAACCCTTCAAGATAAAAGCAGCAATATGGCTGCCTCTAAATTTACTTCTTGGCATATGGAAAGCTGTGAAGCCATTAAATAAAACCTTCAGCTGAAAATGTTAACTTGTAACGTTACTATCAATGAAAAATGTTTGGTTAAAAAGGCCGTGGAAGTGTTGGCTCCTTGAGTGTAGCTGTACCAGCTCCTGCGAGCGCTGGCTCCTTGAGCGTAGCTGTACCAGCTCCTCCCAGCCCAGATTCTCCAGGAAACCGACGGCTTTCACGTGGCAGTTGCCCAACGCTGCTTCGGCTGCAGCCTGCGGAGCTGGGAGCAACTCACAGACACCATTTCCCGACACAGGGACAGAGGTGAACTATAGCAGAGGATTGTTTACGATCAGATTACACGCCGGGGCCGATAACGGTGTATGCACGTTGCCTCCCCACCTGCTGCACTTGGTCAGACTGAGGTGCAACCCTCTCCTCTCTGACGAAGCTGGGTGAAGCTTCAGAGGTTCCCGGCAGACACGATGCTGAAGTCATCAGGTATAAAGTTGTGTCTGAGGTTATTCCTTAGGGTCGCCTTCCTCCCGATTTTTGCTTTACGTTGACGTTTTTGGGTGAAATGCCCATATAAGGCCCCCAGCGGCCTGGCTGCACGGCTGCAGCACGGACCGGAGCCGACCTCCCCCGGGGCTGTCGCAGCCGTTTGCCACAGGCCGCCGCCCCTCAGCGGACAAAAACCGGCCTTCTTCGCCCGAGGGGCAGGGCCGGCTGGGCTCGTCCGTGGGGAAGGCACTACACGCTCCGGAGCCCGCCCTCGGGAGCGGGCGGCTGCAGACGGGGCTGCGGAGGGGCGGCTGCCGGGCCGCGCCCCCTCAGCGAGAAGGCGACCAGGCCCGCTCCTGCCGCCGCCACGGCCGCCGCCCTCCCTTGGCCGTTTGCCGTCGAGGCGTCACTACCCTACCTGGCCCTTTAAATGCCCTCCCGCCGCTCGCCCCGCTCCTCCTCTCAGCCAATGGTTCTGCAGTTCCCTCTGACGGACGCGCGATATTACCAATGGGAGGCGGCCAGGATGAACGACGACGCGGGCCCTTTTCAAGCTTCCCTCCCTCTGCGAGGCTCACCGGACAGGCGGGATATCGAGAGGGCGGGCTGCGTTCGATAGGCTCCTCGACGTGATGGGCAGGTGGGTCAACCAACGGTAGTGCGGGGCGGGGCGGCCGGCGCTACCTGCTGCCCAGGCAGCCGAGGAGGAGCGCCGCGCGCGGGGCTGCGGAGTCGAGTCTGCTGTCCGCCACCATGTTCCAGGGCCCCGAGGCCGACTCGGCCAAGCCCAGCTCCAGGTGGCGCAGCGGGGGTGGATTGGCGGTGCGGGGGTGAAGGGGGAAACGGGAAGAGCCGTGGGGCGGCGCAGAGCCCGCGGCGGGGCTTTGTTCGGGGCGGCGGAGAGGTGTGGACTCCGGCTGAGGCGCGGCGCTGAGGGGAGGGAGGGGGGGGGTGGCTCCCGCTGAGGCTTGGCGCTGAGGGGCGGGAAGCAGATGGGGGGCTCCGGCTGAGGGGAGTGGGTCCCTACTGAGGGGCCTCTTCGGCCGCGGTGGGCGGGAACGCCGCCCCCCATCCCTCCGGTAGCCGCTGGGGCAGGAGGCCCGTGGCGCGGCGGCACTCGCCGCCTGCCCGGTGACCTTGCTGTGCCTCAGTTTACCTCTCCCGCGCCCCGGGGGTTGGGGCGGGGGTGACGCCGCGGGAGCGGGCGGTGCGGGGAGCGGCGCGGCGCTGCGCTCCCGGCGGTGCGTGCCGCCTTGGGCTGGCGGCCACGCGTGGGGCACGGGGAGAGCGAGCGGGCAGGGTCGGTCCCCGTGGGGCTGCAGCGCTCGGCGCCCGGCCCCGGCCCGCCGGGAGGGGGGTTGAACTCCTGCTGGGGGTTACCGAGCTGGAGAGGGGGGTCTGGATCCTGAGGGGATTCCCGTGCGGGAAGAAAGGCCTGGCGCTGTGGCGTCCCTTCTTCACCCGTGTTTGTACCTCCTCGAGGAGGGCCTGGTTACGCTCTGTGAAGCTTTGAGAGGATCCAACACAAATGCCTGCATAAGCAGGCGTTAGCTTGTTTTCGCCCTACGAAGTTGAAAGATATTGTTATACTTGGACGAGGGCATATATCCTAATAACTTGGAGCTGGAGTGGTTAATCCATCTGAGAGGTAATCATGTGCTCGGAGGGGAAGGAAGGAAGTGTTTCGAAATTGTGTAAGGGTGCTTTAAGTTTGTCTTTTATTCCAGTCGCTCTAAGCTATGACCTGGTTTTAAAAGACTTCTGAGGATGCTCTACCCTTAATATAGTCTCTGAGAAGCTTCTCTTCTCATGGTAATTTTGAAACGATGTTTAACTCATAAATTGGGTTTCTGGATAGAGCCTGGGATGCAGACCATCATAACTTTTTAGTTAACGGCAAGCAAAGGTGGTCTTGTTGCAGCTTGTTCTCTGGCATTGTGGCAGAGTGTTTTCATCGTGCCCGGGAACAAACTATAGCAATACACACAACTATATAAACAGACCCAGCATAGCAAGCATGCATACTGCAGCACTGCAATACGTTACGGTATTGGATTTTATAGAGTGGTTTCTGAGATGGTAACTATTGACGTATGGCCTGTGCCATCAAAAGCAAAAAGTACTTGATTTAAGGACACTTTTTCCAGAGCTTATTCTATTCATTCCCTAAACAAAACTTTATTTGGTGATAATGCGAATCCTTTTGCAGTTCTTGATGTGTAGAAGTTTCTCTAATTAAAACTGAGCCTAATTCAAAATCCCTGCAGCAACCACCAACAGCTGTGGAAGTGGGAAAAAATAACTCTTCCTAATGTGAAAATCTGTGTGAGGAAATTATAAACATGCTTTGCAGTTTGATACCTTCATAATACAGGGTTATTACTGTTAGAAGTAAATGATGCTAAAAATATTTTAAATGAAAGCTTCCACTTAAATAATTGTCCGGTAAGATGTATCTCTAGTGATCCAGTTAATGTGTACAGTGATATAGCAAACTAGTTTGCTGAATCAAACTAACTGCCTAGTTTCATTTTATTAAACTTTAATAATGACACTTTGTATTTTTGAGGAAGTTTTGCTTTTCCAAAATAAAACAAGGAATTGCATGTCTAAGAGTTGCTCTTGCTCTGAAAGCAAAGCAGGACAGAATTCTGTCATCCTCCTGTTGGTGCACACTGTAAAGATGCATTGCTTTTGTGCATCCTCAATTCATCTAGTATATGAGCAGTTTCACAACTACTGTATGGAGCTGAAAATGTTAAATGTAGCCATCTTGGCAATGTAATACACATGTTCCCCTCCTCCCCATCAGTGTTATTGCAGAATATTGCAGAGCTTTCAGATCAAGAGCATAACTGATGTAACAAAGCTTGCTGTTTGTTTGTAAGATGAGTGAGCTATTTAATGAGCCATGAGTTTGTATTGATCCAACAGCAGGAGTGCCCCCAGTAACTTTCTGGTCTTTGCTTTAGAGCCTGGTGTTCCAAACCGTAACACCTGCTTTCTGGTTGGCTTTCTGCTAGTTACCTTAGTGATGGTCTCTTATGTATAATGCAACTCTCTTATTTTACCTGCTTTATTAGAACTGTCTGAAAACTGGTAGGACCTCAGTGTTTAACTTTCAGGCAGAATTTAAAAAAAAAAAATATATAGCCAGTGTCTTGAAGTAATGCATAAGTCTTGGCCTGTCTTCCATAGGTCAGCTGAAAGGTTTAATGAGGAAACGGCATCCAAATTCAAGTGTGTTAGAATGTAGGAAAAAAAGACCACAAGAACTAATTAAAATTCTTCAAGCCTCCCAGAAGAGAACAAAGCAATTAGAGGCTTTTAAACTTACAGGGTAGGGTTCTTAATTTAGCTATTCTAGATGAATTGATGGACTTCTAGTCTACTGGAGGGGAGGGGGAGAAGAGGCAGGTTTAGATTGTGTAGAAAACAAAGTGGTTTTTTTCATTACTGTTTAAAAGAATAAAACAACACCTTCCCTTCCCCCACCTCCTCCCAAAGGAAGAAAGAAGATCTAACTTATCTGGCTACAAGACACAAAAATATCTCTATGTAAACTGGCATGATACCAATATAAACTAAAATGACTGTAAAGTATAAACTAAAATTACTATAAAGTGTATGTTGAATTTCCTTGTGCTCTGTTGAAGCAGCTCACACTGGCTTATCAAGTTTAGCATGCTGTTTTCCTTTGGTAGGATTCACAGGCTAAGTCTTATTTTCTCGTTTGGTTTGGGAGACCTGCACATCTCACGCTGATGTAGAACTGGGTGATCTCACGCTGATCTAGAACTGGGTGACACGGGAGTACAAGGAGGTCAGCAATGCTCTAGAGGCTACACAGCAAGAAAATAGCTTTGTATTCTCCCCAGGTTTTGGCTAAAGTGAAGGAGCGCAAAACCCTGTCCTCTTTGCTATCATAAGCTGGAAGACTTTGTTGCTGTACTTCAAGATTATTTTTGGTAATTCCTGTGAATGACTTAGTCACCTGACTCTGCATTAGTTAGAATTTTATGGACCTGGTGTCGCAGTCACTTGAAAGTTTATAGAATATTTGGAAGTGTCATTGTTTAACCCCAGCCGGCAACTAAGCACCATGCAACCGCTTGCTCACTCCCCCCCACCCAGTGGGACGGGGGAGAGAATCAGACAAAAGAACCTCGTGGGTTGAGATAAAGACAGTTTAATAGGACAGAAAGGAATGAGAAATAATGATGATAATAATATGACAATAGTAATACTAAAAGAATTAGACTATACAAAGCAAGCGATGCACAATGCAATTGCTCACCACTCGCCAACGGATGCCCAGTTAGTTCCCGAGCCGTGATCTGCCCCTCCCAGCCAACTCCCCCAGTTTATATACTGGGCATGATGTCATATGGTCTGGAATATCCCTTTGGCCAGTTGGGGTCAGCTGTCCTGGCGGTGTCCCCTCCCAACTTTTTGTGCCCCTCCAGCCTTCTTGCTGGCTGGGCATGAGAAGCTGAAAAATCCTTGACTTAGTGTAAACACTGCTTAGCAACAACTAGAAACATCAGTGTGTTATCAACATTATTTTCCTGCTAAATCCAAAACACAGCACTATACCAGCTACTAGGAAGAAAATTAACTCTGTCCTAGCCAAAACCAGGACAGGAAGGTTCCTAGCAATTAGAAGTTTCTGAAATTGAGGAGACAAATCCACTTTGTGTATGTAGAGTCAAGACATTCTTTTGGGTGATGCTGGCAGAAAAGGTCACCTATTATGCTGATTTCAAAGTGCCTCCTAAGTACCTCAGGTGATGCCTCTGACTTATTCATTGCAACAGTTGGATTTTCTTAGTGTGTATACTGAGCTGAAAATGGGAGGATAATATAAGATCAATCAGTACTGGATTTCTTTTGGTGCTTAATTAAGTTTGTTAACTGAATAATCAAGACCTTTAATCTTAAAATGGAGTTTCTCTAGAATTTTTTTCTGCAATGGATCTTAAATCCAGTTGCAGGAATGAGAAGTAATTTGATTCTTATGACTGGTTGTTTTTCTTAAACCAAAAAAATCTGAATGTAGTTATTTTGTTATTCCCTCCTACACTTGTAGGCATGTGTTAAGAAAACAGCATGGTAAATGGAGTGAATCTATAGTGTAAGAAACTCCATCTGTATAAACTGTTTCTCTTCCTTTCAATCTCTGATAGTGTACTTAGATTAGTATACTTAGAACTCAAGAAAGACTAGATGCATTAAAAAAATAGCTGAAAAGAATGGGTAAACTCAGAAATCACTTAAATTATATGAGGGATACTAGCAGACCTACTTTTTTAACAGGACCCCCTTCCTAAACTCCTCTAGGTTTTTTTTTATTGTTCCCTTTTCCTTCCATCTCCCAAGTTTAAATGCTTAAACTGCCTCATGGTTTCTGGACCATTGTGAATGATCAAAATAAATAATTTGCCTATACAATGTCTGTTTTAATAGCAGTTTTAGGTCTTCCAAAATATGTGGAAAGCCTATAGCATAGTTGGATCTGTAGTCTGTTGGACACTAAATTGTAAATAAACCTTCTGCTCAGATATTATCTTACCTGTGCAGTGGACAAGACAGTTGTCCTGTCCACTGAAATTCTAGTTACTTCCTCACGCTAAAGGGGTTCGTTAAATCCACAGTCGTACAAAGGATTGACATACTGAAATTGGCCAGTAAAGACAGTCTCTCTGAGGCTGGTTCTGCCTATATAAACTAGACTAAAAGAGGAACTTTTTTCTCCTTCCTCCCAAAGAGACTAGAGCTGCTTTCTGCATCCTGAGATCAGAAATGCTGACCCAGTTCATTTTCTGACAGGGCAGCCAAATATCTCTGCTTTTGTGAAATTAACTCTTAGAGTTAAATTGGAGTAGATCTTGGCTCTAAGAGGAGCCTCTTTTTATGCCTGGCAGATATCTAACCTGAAATAGCTTGCTTCTGTCACAGATCTATGGAGGAGATGTGTTGTTGACACAGGGGACGTGTCAGTCAATTCACTGACATTTGAACTCTGTTCAGGTAGAGTGGGATAAAGATCTTGCAATTTGTAACTGTTCTATTTGTATAAAGTAAAGGCTAGTTTAGGTCCCAGATCAAGTATTCGGATTAGAAGAGGTATAATTCAGCTACTACTTTTGCTCAGCAGCTAAGATTGTGGGTAACTGGTCAAGTAGACATAACTGTAAAGATTATTTTTGATTGATTCATCACTTTCCCATGCTTTTTCTGTTAATTTTCCAATTAATTCCACTGATTCTGCTCCCAGGTAGTGGTTCAATTCCTTTTCAGGGCAGGACCTGAAGTCTGTTGAACAAGGCATAGGTAATTAACTGTGGACTTATTACTCAAGGACAAGCATGACTTTTGGTAGGTTTTCGAGAAGTCAGTCCATTTGTATTGTAACCTCCAATTTTTATGAGGATCTGTGTGATATACCTCTGGTGCAGAGCTTCGGTTGTAATGGATTTGCATTTGGCTTTTTGGCATTCCACCTTTCTATTCTAAACTCTACAGCAGCTAATATGATAACTGATGGTTGAAACTAGCAAATTTTTTAGTAGTTATGAAATGTCTGCTTTTATTTAGAAGTCGATGGGTTTGAGTTGTATCGCAGATGCAAAGTTGGTATGTGCAGTTTAGCAGAAAGTCTGATTCTGTAATGGTTATTTTTAAAATACTAACCAGAGTCATATGTCTTCTCTTAATCTCCTGTTGCTTCTGGAACACCACAGATAGCATAGCCATTTGTTCTGGTGGCACTGTTATGACCATTCCAAGTAATCGTAGATAACATAATGATCAAGTTGACTGACTAGGAGGCTGGCAATACTTGCACTGAACTTGAGAATATTTTATTAGAACAGCTCTTGAAAAGTAGATACTTCATGGACATAGCAGAATTACCTGAAGTAAGTTCAAATCAGAATAGTCATAACATACAAGGGAGAATGGGGAGGGGACATCAAATATGTTGAATGCTGTAAATTTCAAACAAACTTCTGTCTCTTGCTTCTCTAATTCTGCAATATAGGGTATTGAAGCCCCCAGGAGGAGGTTCAAGTAATCTCTTTGGGGGTGCAGAAGAAGTTTCTTCTTCAAGCAGGCCACACCGGATGGCATCCAATATCTTTGGAGCATCAGAAGAACCTCAAAACATTCCAAAAAGAACAAACCCTCCAGGTAAGAGCAGCTACCTCCTTCAGCACAATTGGGCTCTGAATTGCAGCACAGAACTGGTTTCGTATTCCTAAAGTGGAACGCTGTGATCTGTCTGTCTCTTTGTGTTGCGTTTTTACAAATTGAGTGGGCTTGAACAATAAATCTATTCAGACTTCTGAATATGTGAATATTTCAGTGATCTACATGTTCACAGACTTTTTAGCACATCATCCAATTCTAATTCTTTCTGAGTTGAGGTCTAGGAAGTGATGAAAGGGAACTGCTTCTATTCTAGAGCTGTGTCATCAGTTAGCTGCAGTGAGTACAGCTGTGAATCTGAGATCCTCTAGCGAATTCTTGTAACAAAGGATTTCAACGAGTATCTTCAGGCATGCAAAAGTAAGTCTCTAGGCAGTAGGGTTCTAAAGTCTTTGAATTCTTGTATCTTTTTTTATTATTATTTTTTTAATATAGTGTGGTAAAACTAAGTCATCTAGGGGGAAAAAAAAAATCTAACAACTGCCTTGCAGGGGGAAAAGAAAGTGGTATTTTTGAGGATTCTAGTTCTGCTCAGCCTCGTCCACGCATGAATCCGCCTGGTGGGAAGACAAGTGACATCTTTGGGTCTCCTGTATCTACCAGTGTTGTGCGAGCACACCCAAACAAGCCTAAGGTATTTGTACTTCTTTCGCTGTCAAACCGAGAAGGTAGCAGCTCAGTTAGTCATCATACAGTCTTGTCACAATGCAATGCCTGTAGTCTCTTTAAGATGACAGACCTGAATTAAGCATAGGGTAACTTCAAGTTAGACAACTGTCTGTTTTTGATAACTTGTTATCTTTGGTATATCAGATCTCAGCATGCTCTGTAGTTTGCAGTAAAACTATTAATTAGACTGTGGATGTGTGTTCAAAAAAACAAAAGAAAAGAGAAACAAATGCTTCTGAAGCCTTTGGTCTTCCTTGTAAGTGGGGTACAGCTGGAGTTCCTGGGACACAGCCAAGAGGCATTTAAGCTAGATAGGGAGAAGGTTTTTGTCTTTATTCTGCAGTTTGGCAGAGGCGATCGTCATGCCAACTCTGGAAAGTTGGTGAACACCGGTGAGCTACAGTCATAAATCTTCATGTGGCATGGCTGTGCCCTTCACCTCGCTTAAATATATGTATCTACATTCAACATGAAAGCACTTTAGCAGGAGATTAAGCTTAAGTGATCAACAGTGAAAAAGCTAACTCAAGGTCAGCTTTGAGTGTCAGGTCCAGCGTGTACTTGATTTTGTGATGTCAGACAAAAGTGTGTCGTGCTATATCAGTTGTTATTTTTTGATTTTAAAGCTGGGATGTGTAATAGTTGGAGAGGCTTGTAGTTATGACCAAATCTGGTTTTGGAAAAAAGGAGAATGCATTTCCAATTAATTTATTTCTGTATTTAAATGCCCTATATTCAGATTTACAACTTGCTGCCTTACTCTAAGTAGATACTATTAAGCGAGTAGCTACTATGTTGGCAATGTTTTTGACATGTCAGCGTGGAAACTTAACATCCCATGAAACACAGCTCATTGTCTGTGCTGAAAAAGTAGTAGCAGTCTCATTTTTCCTGGAACCTTAGGAAGAAAAGATTAGTCCAATGTAACTTTTTTCCCCCCTTAAATTTGAAGGAGATGGTAGTGTGTTCTTGTTTAACTTTTTATACAGACTCTGGAGTGTATTTTGGGGGATTTGGATCATAAGAAAGGAGGAGAAAAAAAAAAAGACTGGGAGCTAGGTTTTGTCAGGAGCAGTGCTGTTGGTATAGGAAGGGGCTTTGTTGTGTTCCTCTGTACCCCTTTATCGGGCTAGTCTCTGATTCTTTTTACTTGCTTTTTTAAAAATGCAACATTAATTCCTGTGAATTCCTGACTAAATGGAGGACACCATTTTGGAAATTCCTGTGTCTTTAATTAGAGCATTGGAATTGTGGGAAATACTGGGATGGAAAGGAGATAGCGTATTTGCAAAAATTACTGCAAGTTGAATTTCAAGGGTGCGAAAACATGCAAGCTTCTCTGCAGTATTGCTGTGTATTTCCGACAGTCAATTGGGATTGTTGGGGAAATGGTCTTAAAAGGTTTTGTTAATTATCTGGCTGTTCGGGTCACTATGGATACTCACTGAAAACAGTCATTGCTGAATATAAATAGGGTGCTCAAGGGCTGCTTGTGTTGTAGCTCTTAATACCAGCTTCTCCTGGGTGGTAGTGGGTGCTTGACAAGAATGGTAATTCCAGACCGTTGGACTGAACTGTTTATCATAGCCAAAGTTTTAAGCCTCTGATGAATTAATGTAGCGTCTTCATCTGTGTTTCAGTGAGTTGTCTGAGATGTGCACCTTGACATAACATAGGAGTTATCTTCTACCACTGCTTTTGGGATTATGTAGCGGTGGAGGGTTTGCAGCTGTTGGCTTTTACCATGATAAATGTATAAACTTAGATCAGAAACAAAGCAAAAATTTCTGAAGGATTTTGTGACAGAGTTACTGTTTGAGAATGATAATATACTTAGATAGTTTTTGGTTTCTTTGCAGGATCACATTGTCTTGAAAGAAGATGAAACACCAAAGAAGCTAGAAGGTCAGCAAGAGAAATTCCTTTCTCTGTTCTGTTTGAGAAGTTAAGCTCTGAGGAATAGTTTCTTATGCTTCATCTTAAAAACATAAGACTAAGGCTGCTGTTCAGGATGATATGACTGGGAAGTTTTCCTTCTGTTAGTCAGAAATTTAATCATTTGTCTCAGGAAAATGGTTCTCTTCCTCTTATTGAGGAGAACACCACAGGCGTAAGTCTTGATACTATGTGTGTGTGCATATACTTCACTTGATACCGTATGTGTATATATAGATATATGGAATCTGTATATATAGAAAAACATCCTATCAGATTGCTTCTTCCTCCCTTGCCATCTCCTTCAAGTGTGTAATCTTGGCCTTCTGTAGTTGTAAATAACAAATAGGTGACTGACAAAATGTGTTATTGCTCAGCTAGTTACTGTTACAGAATGATGGGAACGCTGCTTTCAAGCTCAGTATGAAAGGATTCGTTGGTATGTTACATCTCTTAATTGCCTGAAACTGCCGAAATAATTCTGAAGGTATATTGCTTAGCCTACGTATCCTTGTTAGAAAGATTGCTGAAGGAAGAGCAGAATTGTTGTGAAAAGTGAAATGCTTCCTCAGTACCTGTTTCCTTCAGGAAAAATGAACAGATGTAGAGAAACCTTAGTGTGCTATGGATGGGAGACGTGGGAAATAATGCAGCCTACAGAAGATGAGGCACTTTGTGCACTACAGAATAGCAAGTTGATCTAATCCCTTTTCTTTTTATTCAGCTACAGAAAATATCAAACCACAGCTGGAAGATGGAGGCGAGAAAAAAGATCTGGGCAAAGAGGAGCGATGCAAGGAGCCAGAACCCAAGATAGACAATCACGAGCCCCGACTAGGGCCAAGGCCACGCTCACACAACAAAGTTCTCAATCCGCCGGGGGGGAAATCCAGTATTGCGTTCTATTAGGGTCATCTGTTCACTTTCACTAACGGAGTCTGCACAGAAACTCTTGTCTGTGGGTGCGAGGTCAGTTTATAGACTATTGTTTGTGGATAGATTCTTAGGCAGATGGATGAGGGTTATGCTACAGTGTGTAGGAAGGATAACCTGATGATTTGGGGAGGGAGGGCTGGGGAGGGAAAGGGTGCCCTGTGGAGGATGAGAGTATTGGCCTGCCTGGGTGGGTGGCGGAGGGGGACATTAGTGTAACTTTGTGAAAGATCAGTGCTACTTTGTGGTGAGTTTGTCAGACTGTTAGGTTCTTAGCTAGCTAGTGGCTCAGGACGCTCTTGTGGAGTCAGGCTTATCCATACAGTCAACAGGTAAAACATTGTGAATGGGTAGGGACCTGGAGGTCACATCAGAAAGATTCTGAAGCACAGCAGGTAGGCTCTGCTTTCCTCTAGGCAATAGGATGCAGCTTCACAGTGTGAGTTGACTTGCAGTCACTTTAATGTAAATACGTTCCACTGGAACGAGTAGTGCTACCGTGGTTTTGAGTGTCTTCAGTCTTTGGTTCTCTTTTTCTCCTTTCTTGCTTTGCAGCGCATGATTGCTGACACAAGGACAAAACATGCTGAAAGTTTCTTTTATACTCATAAACCATCATATGTTAATAAAAATCGTGGGCTTCCCCTCCCCAGAGTATTCAGGCCTTTCTGATGCCTTCAGTAATCTGCTGATTACTACGACTAGCTCTTGACAAGTGATAATATCAGTCCAACATACTGTTTCATGTAGGTGCTTCTAGAAGACTTTTATTTAAAAGTATCCTGGTTGAGTGCTTGCACGTTTTCTGGTAAAGATGTGGGTGCAAACGATAGCTTTATGGTACTCTTTGAACAGAAGCAACTTGAAGTGTACAATTACCGTGGAGAATATACTGGAGGAGTGGAGGTGTCCAGCCAGCTAGCTTTGACCCAACCTGTATAGAAATGCCTTAGCTTCTGCAAAGGTTTTTACTTTGTACCCTGCAGAAACCAGGACTGTTCTGCTGTCTTCACCACAGTGCATTTTTTTGTTTGTTTGTCTGTGCTGACTCTGTTAGTGAATTCTCTTGTCTTTGGTCAGCCTTACGTTCGCCTTTGACTGCCACAGATTTTTGTTGGTAAGGTTGGGAGAACTACGTGGATTCTCCCCAAACCACAGTTGTAGTTGTTTTGAGACATGCTGTAGACTATCCTAGTTGGAGAAACAAAGACTTTAGCAATACAAACCTTTTGGTTGTGCTGGCTGTCTTAAATCATGTTTGGAAGACGTGCATGTTTTGCACAAACATTTGTTGGGGAGGCTAGCTCCCATCATTTGTTCTCTGAATGGACTTTCTGATCATATCCAGAGCTTTGATATATGAATGTTAACATTAGGTGCTTACTGTTCAATGTATTTAATAGTGACTTTTTAAATTTGACGTATCAAAACAGGAGTTGTTCAGGTACGCACACCAAAGAACAAGTGGCCTTATCTGCGTATATCCGCTGCTGTTCTAGCCCAGGGGACTGTCTCTGGGCCAGGTGCTAAAACACTCGGTGATTGTAGTGCTTACTAGACTGCTCAGTTCAGTTGATGTCAGGAGTGGTGGATGACTGCATGAAGACTTAGTTGCCTTTTCAGATAGTGACAATGAAATATAGGGGGCAGTGCTAAGGGTAGAAGTAGCCAGGGAAAGCAGGGATTTCAATGCCTTTGTACCTTTCAGATAGGTTTGGAGCTCCCTGTTATTTGGCCCCCTAGGAAAACAAGACAGTGATTCTAACTGCAACCCTGGAATGGATTTATGTTACTTCCAAACATGTATTTCCTAGCAGCTATTCTTGAGTCTGTGCTGTCTAGCCTCTGGCTGAGTCTCAGACACGTCTATCTGTTTCAATTCCTCGTTCCAGTACTTGACAGGGTTTTAAGAGGCTACCACGTGGAAAAGCCAACCAGAGGCTGCTTTCTGCATTGAAGGGTCTGGTGTAAGTGATGCTGTCTGTAAGACTGAGCTTAGACTTGGCATCTTTTAGTACCTGATATGCATTGGCTACAGTGCCTGTCTTTTAAACAGCAACTTCCAACTAGGCCTCAAATTAGTTAAACTATGTTCATTTTCTTGCATCTCTTTCTTTGGAATCTAAACCATGTTTTCAACTCATCAAGTAAGATTGATAAGAGCATTTCTCCGGGACAGAAGGGGATTGGAAATCAAATGATAAATCATGCAATTGTCAATAAACCTCTGTATTTTGTTACTTCATTGTGTGCTGTAGATGTCTGCTTTTATAAATTAATTGGTAATCTAGTTCAATGTAGATACACTGGTGAATTTTGTTATCAGAAATTGGAAAAATTGCACAAATATTTTCAGGCCTTCTGTACTGGGGAGTATGCTTTGGAGATGTGACATCCTGCTCGAGGTTGCTCATGAGACCAGTGCCTCTTATCCCTGGGGAGTGTGAAGGGACGGTAGCAAGGGCGGGCTGTTCAGGTCAATGCCTTTTTGTGGGCAGCATTCCATGGTGTCCTGTACAATGCAGGGATGCTGTTATGCTCTCCAGCATTACTGTAAATAGACTTAAATGTTCAAATATTTTAAATATTTAAGTCTATTTGTAGAATAGTGTAGTAATTCCCCTTGAGCAGGGGATGCTGTTTATGTGGAGAAGTCTTACCCCCACTTCTACGCTTCAGGTGAGTGCATAAAACTCTGCTCGTGTGCCAAACTGTCTTGGCTGACAGTGTGGAGGTAACTACAGGTACAGAAATACCAGTTCCGGGTGAGCTGGACATGGTGGCCTCTCAGCCAGGGTGTTCTGCATCTGTTGCATTCATCCCTTAATTTACAGGCTGTGATGCCCTGCAGAGCCTCTCGGCCAGCACTTGTTTCTACAGTGACTTCTGTATCTTGCCCTGACAGTCTTGCCTTTTATAGTTCAGAACTCTTCCCTCAAGCACGCGCAGTGCTTTGGGTAGGATCTGCTTAGTGTAGGGACTTGTGAATATCCTTGACAGATAACACATTAGCAGTGAAGGATTATCCTTCCTTTGAACTCCTGCCAACTAGTAGACTACAATATAGTTTCACTTTGCAACTCCACACATTACCTCATTGCTTTGCCCTTAAATTGAAGGTTTGTAGCTTAAACACTTAGGATAGAATATTATCCAGGTTACTGTTTCAGTCTTGGAAGGAAAATGATGATACCTGTTACAATAAGCTTAGCTTGGAAAGTGGTTAAAGGATGACTTGCGTGCTTTCGGAGGTCATGTGGACATTTCTAGGCTAGCTGCTGCTGAGTTCCTAAATATGTCACCGTGGCTGTCCAGTACAAGACAACACTGTTCTAATGAACAGCCCAGCTGCAATGTGTCATCCCTCCTGATCCCCTGCGAACCCCGCTAACCCACATCAGTGCGTGTTTTCCCCTGTTGAGACTGCTGGCTGCCATGCAATACCTTCTAAGCAAGCACTGTCTGATACTGTCCTTCTGTTACATCACTGCGTAACTGTTGATAAACAGCCCGCTGTGCACTCTTAATGAGGAAGATCAGTGTCCTCTGTCAGTGTTTTAAGTAGTGTTACTGTGGTTTTTTTGAAGGATTTATAGAGGTTAATCAGGCTTGGAATATCTAAAGTCCATTCCTGGGGCTTGTCTAGTGAGAGAACATATGTAGTGTTGTGTGGAGACAACTATTTAAGCACTAAATGAGTAACTGTTGTGGGATGTTCCCTGAAAAATTCTCGCAGTTGCTTACGTATAGTATGATCACACTGGTTCATGGATGTCCAGGTATCGTGGATACCTGTGTGGTCCTGTGGTGAAGTTTGATGCTTGCCTGTCAACATGTGGAGTGTGCTCAGTTGTCAGCTTGCATCTTCATAGTTTGGAAGCCAGCTGGCTGCCCAGCATTTTGTTCGAGCCCTCTGATGTGCCTCCTGTTGAATTTCGGCTTGAAGCTCTGCTGAAATCCTGTGTCACTTCCCTTTGGAACAGGTGATGGTTTAAATGTTGTTGAGGCTGGAGTTTTCCATTGTTTATTTTTCTTGAGGAATAAAGCAGGGTCACAACCAGGATGCTGTGAAGCGAAAGGATGCTGACCTCTGTGAGCACAGGCTATCTGCTGGTAGCAGGGCAGGATTATAGAGGGACTTTGGCACATGATAAGCCATATATGTCATGACTTGTTATCAGCTGTGCAAGAAGTAGACTGGGTAATGATTTATTGCTAGCCAAGAACTGATGCACAGAACCCCCACAAAGAGCCAGCAGACTAAGCTGGATGTCCAGGCTGCCAGCCCGAGTGCTACTTGCTCCTCCCTCTGAAAACACAGTCAACGAGCAGGAAGAGCAGTTTTTAATTACTGTGCTAAATTTGCAGCCCTGATTTATTTTTATTGTTTTGTCTTGCTTCTGGGGATGAAGATCATCCCCTCTTGAATCTGGCTTTCTCTTTCTTTCAAGCTGCAACTCCTTATATTGTTAACAGGACCTCCTCTTCCTCAAGCAGGTCACAATGCTGCCCGTAACCAGCAAGAACGCAGTAATTTGCTTTACCCATCAGCCTCTCTAGCTCCAGATAGCTTCTAATTCTGGTCTCTTGCCTTACCACTTCCCTCCTCCCTCCTACGCATACATATATTTTAAATAGTAGCTATGCTGCCTTTGGCTTCTTGATTATCCCTCCCATGCTCCTGCTGGGTGTATGCTGTTTGCCGCTTAAGCCAAAAACACAAACAGCTCGTGTCAAAGTGTATCAGAAGCACAGAGGTCTATCAGAAGTAACTGGGAACTTAATGTTGTGCCAGTTTCTTCATAAAGATGATGGCTTTTCCTCCACTGCCACCTCCCACAAACTTACATAAACGTGTGCTCCACTGTGTAAAAGTGTTTTAACATTCTGGCTTCCGAGAGCATGCTTTGGAGTGTGATAAGCCAAAAAAAAAAAAAAAACCCACCCCAGCTCTGTGTGAGTTGCCTGAACTAACGTCCACTTTCAAGTTTCACAGTTTATATTTGAAGAGTTGCAGTCCACTGTGTCTTACACAAGAGGAAGGTTCTGCCAAAGAATATTGTTGAAGAGAGCTTACTGTTTCCAGGGTTGCCCATGGCTAGGGAGGGGGTGAGGGGCGGGGGTCTCAGTTACCTGTACACACGATCAGCGCAACTACAAAAATTAAACTAAACCAGCTGATTGTTTCTTTCCCTTTCTTGCAGCACGTTGACCCCTGTGGATGCCACCCTTTCATTTTCATGACAAGCTCAAAGTAGAGAGCCATGCAATTACTCTGTCAAAAGTTTCTCAGAAGTGAGCTCTGGCATCTCAACAGCAGGTGTCCAGCAAGAATCGGGAAGACAGGCAAAGTGAGGGTGGCTTTCCTGTCATCAGTGGAGTAACGAATGAGAAAAGCAGTTAAACAGGAGTAACAGGAAGCTGGTGATGTACCCTAATGGAGATGAGCAGGTACTGCTGCAGGAAGGCTCATTCTCTGCCTCCTTACTGTTGTTATGCCAGCTTCGAGCTTTATTAATCTGAGCTGAAAGACGTGAGCAGTCTTTTAAGAACAGCTCTTTGCCTGTAAGAGCCTCTAGTAGAATCCTCCCAACCTAAAGATGGTCTCTGTGCAACAGACTTGAAGGTCACTAGAGTCTCCCCACACCTTCAGACTGTATGAATGGGTTTTTAAAAGCACGTGCAGGGATTTTTGTACAACGGTTTCTACAAAAACCTCTGTGGCCAACAGAAGTTCTCCTTATAGGCGGCGAGTGGAGGAAATAGGCAGGAGCGCTTCACAGTGAAACCTAGCAGAGTAGGCAGCGAGACTTCCAGTGCTACATCGTCAGGAACCTTCTTAACCAGTAGCAGATTTTAAGGAAAGTATGTCACAACTCTTCTTCAAAACAGAACTGTAAAGTTTCTTTTCTGGTAATTTGGAAGTAGATTATGGGATGGCAAATGGGAATGGCTGGCTTTTGAGCTTCTTCCATGAAGAACCAAGTAGAAGACTTTCAGTGGGTATCCCAGCACTCGTTACAGGACCAACCCCATTGAGTTTAGCTGCAGCATCGTATGGTATATAAACCGAGAAAGCTGGTGGCTTCCTGCCAGCCAGGCTGAAGTCACTGCTTTTAAGCCAGGTGTTGGTAGTATCGACACAAAAAATCAGCTCTGTTGAACACATACTTCCTTCTGTACACAAGCCTCCCACATGAGTTTACAGTACTGCTGCATGGGGGGGTTCATAATCACATCTGGAAATTCACCATGGGATTTTTCCACTATGAAAAAATGCAACTGCAGGATTTCAGCACTGAGTAGTACAGTGACCGGAGGCTGAGGGCTGTACTTAAAGCCACAGTCTAGCAGGAGTCTGATTTACCAGCTGAGTGAAAACACTGGTGAGGCCTCACATGGAGTACTGGGTCCAGTTTTGGGCTCCCTAGTACGAGAGAGATGTGACTTAGGGAGGGAGTGCAGTGATGGGCCACAAAGGCAGCAAATGGACTGGAGCATCCTTCCCAGGAGGGGCGGCTGAGAGCGCTGCGGCCATGCAGCCTGCAGAAGAGACGGCTCAGGGAGATCCTACCAGTGTGTTTAAGTACCTGCTGGGAGGGAGTGAGGATGAGGGAGCCAGACTTCTCTGGACAAGAGGCAACGGGCACAAATGAAACCACACACAATTCCATCTGAACACAAAAGGAAGCACTTTTTTACTGTGAGGGCGGTCAAACACTGGGACCCAGAGGTTGCCCAGGTTGCCCAGAGAGGCTGTAGAGCCTCCCTCTGTGGAGATGCTCAAACTCTGACCGGACGCGGCCCTGGACAACCTGCTCCGGCTGACCCTGCTTGAGCAGGGGATGTTGGACTAGATGATCTCAGGAGGTTGCCGCCAAACTAAAGGAGTCTGTGATTTTGCAGTTCTGTGACTTCTCACCCCACCCCCAAATTTCTGCTGCACCAGACTCCAACAGGGAAATCCTTTAATTGTCTGTCATGTGAAGTGAATTCACAGTGTAACTTAAAATTTAGAAGACGTTGCCCTCTGAACACATTCTCTTCAGTAAATCAGTTTAAGAAAACTTTGCTTTGATGGGTGGGTTTGTCTTCTCTGACATCTACTCAAAATGTGACTTTACTGGATGCTGTCGGTGCCTAAATTGCTTTCAAGCTACTAGTGTTTATATTAAATGCAACTTGAGCGGAGCTGCTCCTTCTCTTAAGAATTTGTAATAATTTACATAAGTCATTCACTTCAGCATTCCTTGTACTTGGCTATGTTGAAGTTTACTTCATTCTTAAAACATCCTTTGTGCTTTTGTAAACACTGTGTGAGTGTGTGTGAGCGTTTTGCATAGTGAAAAGGGCAGCTGACTGAGTAAAATAAGCCTCTAGCATTCATGAGTAAAAGCACCCTGGTTTAAAGGACAGAATTTCAGATCAAAATCTTCTACGCTTTTGAAGGCAAATGAATAGGCATGGCTTACAGAAGCATTTCTAGTAAGGTAATAAGCAATTAAGCTAGGCGTGTGTGCAAAAGGCAATCACTTTGATTAATTCAGCCTCCTGCCTAAAGAATAATGATGGTGTCGCTTGCATGGATATGTAATTTGTGAAAGATGGATGCTAATCCAGAGCAATAACTGAAACAGCAGGCCTGCCAAGGTATGTGGATTAGCAAGTGCTGATGTACAGGATTCTTGTGATGGAGAAACAGTGGTGGAGCAGGCAGGCACACCTTAGGCGGGCAGTTCTGATGCAAGATTGAAAAGCAGCTATCTATCTAATGGCTTATGAACAACCTTCAGCTAGGTTCGTTTCACTTACTGTAGTGTAGTTCTTCAAGTGCCCCATGCAGGTCTCTGTATGTTGGAGAATGCCTAAGGACCATATAGCAGACACCTTTCACTTGTGTGCCCGGCCTAAGAAAGTGGAAACATTCCCTTTCTGTAGACAATTCCCTTCAAGATTCCCTTTAAAGATGTTTAAAATACACAGGCTAAAAATCCACTTTCAAACAGAAGTGATCAGTGCTGTGTCTGGCAGCCGTTGTCGTTCTCACACTGCAAAGGTTCAGCTGACAGAGCCTTCATTTCCCGTTTCATCATCAAGGAGCGGTGCTGCATCTGCAGGGTCTCTGTCCTCCTGCTCCGCAGGTGCTCCCTTTCTTGTTCTGTTCAGTGTCCCACCCTAGAAATTCAAAGAAGCAACTGGTGACAAAAAAGATACTGTTCTTCCTGTACACGTATATTGCTACAGCTGTGTCCTGGCCCTTCCCCTCACCTTCTTGCAAAAAGCCACAGCCGCCGATAGCTTGATACTAGGTAAGACTACGATGCGCCACATCGATATTTTAGCAGATAGTTCTCTTTTTATGCAATCCCATTTTTATGTTGAGGGAATTACTTGTGTACACACCCAACAGCTATTACATCAATAAAAGCAACTCGGTGATGCAAGGCTATTCTTCACCTTTTATCACACTTACCTGTTTCTTGTCCACAACGTTGAGGCTAACGGAGGCAACAATGCACGCAATAGTGTTTGCCAACATAAAGATCATCATCTGTTGCCAGCGCCACAGGGGGATCTTTAATTCGCTAGAAAAGGCCAAAACAGGATAGAACAACTAGTCACTTGAAAATATTTAAGGCACCTCTATAGTTCCTTGCAGCATCAGGTTGCAAAGACACTGATTTCTGTTCACACCACTCCACTAAAGCACTGTTGATGTCTCTGCTTGGGGAAAAAAAAAAAGCGCATTCTCACCTGGACTTTGTTCCTAGAATGTGTCCAACAATCAGGTTCGAAAGGCCAACTCCGATCATCTGCACAGAAGTTGCAAGCCCCATAGCTGTCCCTAAAGTTGCTTGGGGGACCACAAGGGGTATGGATGGCCACATACTAGCCTGGTAGGAGTAATGAGAAGAGGAATTAACTCAAAGCCTTATTTAAAGGTGTTAGATGGTCACTGGTTTAAAAAGGAATTATTCCCACTAAATAAACATTTATACTTTCTCTTCAAAAAATCTGGTATTTATCCCTCCCAGCCTGTTGGCTGGTTCTAGGCTGTTCCCCATCCTTTTCAAGCAGCTTGAGACAGCACAGACAACACGTTATTTGAAACCGGAATAACCTGACTGCAGATTTCTAAAGGGGAGTAGACCTGATGGTTTAGCTTATAAGACTCAAAGGAGAGTCAGGTGTTACATTCGAGGTAGAAAAGCACAGGCAGATTAATGCTTCACGCTGCATCAAATGGTCCCTTACTCTGCTTTGCGTTTTGCTCCATGTTGATTCTTGGGGGTTGTTACTAACCAAAGTCTTCAGGATTGGGGAGCCAGTGACTTCAAACCTGCTAAACCGGCTCATCGGGACACAAGGGCACTGATATATGCCATCCAGCGTGCAGACGGAGCACAGCCACAAAACACTCAACTACAGCAGTGGGGTTGGGAACTTACAGCAGCAAAGGAGTAAGTAATCCCCAGCCAGATGGTAGAGACTAACGGAGGAACAAACGTAAATGCCAGGAGAGCGAAGACGGGCAGAGTCAACGCAGCACAGCCAACAGCGAAGATGCCTCTCAGGCCAACGTAGTCCTGGTGAAGTAAGCAAACAGAAGGCCGCTTACAAGGGATCCTTGCTTCCCACAGATCCTAGCGACATGAGTGGCTGCACAAGCGGGCTGGCCTGAGTGCCAGTAACACATCATTTCCTAGTTGTTGATATTGTAGCAGGCTAGCTATCACTAGTTCCTCCTGCATACTCCTGAACCGAGACTGAAACACTTGTCAGAGAATCAGTGTCCAGTATTCATGTGAAGTGGCAGGCTTTAATAAAGGGGGAGGATATGCCCTGACAGTTATGGAAATAAGGAAAGGAAGAGTTTGACAAAACAGGGACGCATTACGTGCAGGCTGTCCTGTCCCATCTACTTGCAAAGCTTATCCTGATCCTTTCTGTTCCAGTCTCAGACTTTGCAAAACACAGCCATTTGCCATGGTTTGATGCTACCATAGCACAATTAAGGGACAGAGGGAAAAACAAGTTAACATTATGTCTTGTAATTTAATTCAGACTAAAGTGCATCTTGCAGGTTGCGAGGAATTAAAGGACTGCTTGTTCAGCAACAACAGGCTAAATTCTGGTTGAGGGGATTGTAACAAAGACATTTCAAAAAATTAGGAAAAAGTTATCAGGAAGCACTTCTGTTTTGGGGTACTCACAATTAATATGCCAACTGCTGCAGAGAGAACAAGGGAGCTGTCGTACACTGCCCCAGCAATATAGGCGGCTGCCTGCTGACTGTAACCAGAATATTTATCCTGGATAAACTTGCTAAAAATAAAACGAAGGGGACAAAAATTACATAATTAGGATTCTTGATCTGGTTATTTTGACAGAAAGTAAGTCTGAGCACAAACATATGGACAGGAAGGGGTTTAATGAGAGGACTTGTAAACAAGTTTGATTCCATCTGGTTTGTAGTGCCAAGCCTTTGTTGTTTTATTTTAGCTTTTTAATTGGTGCACACCATAGAGAAGCTGGTAGCTTAAATGGCCACTCTCGACGCTTCTGCAAGTGCAGAGTAAAACTGCAGGTTAAAGCTGGGCATATGCTCAGTTACATCGGCACAGCTCACAAGCAGCAATTTGCCATCACCTGTCCAAAACATACGGATGGATTTTTTACATTCTCTTTGAAGAGGCAGAAAGCATTAGCAATCTAAGGGTAAGAATGCTGAGGGGCAGGAAAAATATTTTAAAATAATCCAGCAGCAAAGATCAGCATTTAAATTGAACACCTGCATTTTAGAAGTACTAGGAATTCCCCCTTGGCATCTTTAAGGAGACCTGGTTAAAGCAGAAAACATACAAACCACGTTTTGCTTTCATTGTCAGAAGTCAGCCTTTCACCTTTGTTAGGGACATGCAAAAATGGCATTAAAACTTACTCAAATTGTTTACAGAATTTACAGTCATACAGTCGTAACAGCTTAGAAAGACTAGTTTATTTAGAGAGCTTGTAGCTACTTAAACCTGGTTTGGCTACTTGCATGGCTACTTACCATTAGTAATAATGAGCCTTTGTAGCCTGTGCTGTCAGCAAAGTATGAAACGACGCTATTCCCTGAAGATTAACTGCAACAGAACTTGCCAAAGAGCAGTGGCCTTGGGACCATTATTTTTCCGACTGGGAAGCAGCGTAGCATTTTTTGCCAGAAAAGCTGTGTGAAACATGACTCTTGGTGCCTGAACTTGTGCTCCACAGGGAGCAAAAAAAAGATTCTGCAGGGAGGCAGAACTGCAGAAATGAGGATTCTGTGTGATTAATGGACCCTGTTTTCAGTTAAAATGAGAGGGCAACTGATAGAAAGCCCATCTCGTCAAGGCCTTGACGATCCTTGCCATCTTGAATGTCTTTATTTTACTAATAAGAGGTCACTTGTACATTTGTTATGGCAACGTTGATGACATTTCTTCACTCCCGATTTCACAGTGGCTTACGATACCTCACTAATGAAATACTACCAAAATAATTTTCTTTATTTTATTGCAGGCCTTTGCTAATATAAAAGTTCATACTCATTGTGTGATAGAAGCTGCATCATCCACAAACAGGAAAAAAGCAGCAAAATGACAAGTCTGTGGCAGAGCCACAGGACAGAAGCAGGAGTCCCAATTTAGTCGGGCAGGTTGCTTCTTTGTTTTAAGCAAATGAAGGCATAAAAAAGGAAGTCTGCAAGCCTTGCACTGGGATGCAAAGGCTTCCTCACTTACAAACCCAGCTGACGCAAGCTTAGCTTTGTTCCAAACACAGCAGACGACATGCAGGAGCTGCAGGACAGAACTGCCCCAGGCCTGTGAAGCCAACACCCCACCCAGCTCAAAAGACAGCCACTTTGTTGGACTATCACAAAGGTGAAATGTCTACGGGCTATTTTTTCAACTAAAGTATTTCTTCCCCTTCTCCCAAATCCTTCTGATCCTCCTTTGGCAGTGTTCCAAGCTTTAAATATTGGATTAGTCATTTCCCTTTAAGTTATTTTTGCATTCCTTCAGAAGCCTCCCTCATCTTTGAAGGGAAAGAAAGGTCAAAGAACCCTCATATCTTTAACTAGGTGTTAAAGACATGTTTCTCTGTGTTTCGTGAGTGGAAGGAACAAGCATATTACCCCCATATTTCCCAGTCAGCTAAAAATCGAGGGCCTGCAAGGCTCTGATAGGCTTGTATCAAGTGGGACTACAGCCACAGAGCAATACCTGGCGTCCGCCACAAAGGGGAAGACTCCATTGTAGAAGAACATGATGGTGAGGACGAGGAGCCAGTAGCGAACGGGAAGTCGCTGGATGTCCTGAATCCGCTGCAAAGATAAGACCAGGAAATAGGCTTCAGCTTCACACTAATGTCACTTTCTGCAAGCCACTGAAGGTCACGAAAAATTAAGAATTAACAGCAAGTAAAAGGGAATTGAAAGGCAGCTCATGTACCTCTAAGCGAAATTTGGTATGTGCATTCCAAAGCATTCCTTCTTTAAGACTATTCAGTAAAGAAAACAAAAAAAGCTTTCTTCTTATTTTTTATAAAGGTTATGGCCGCAAGAGACTATTCTAAGCAGGCTCTACTAAGAGCCTACTGCAAAACCTTAAGTGAAACACAGTGGAAAGATACAGTATAAACAGGAGTCAACACTGAGATACAGAAACCAGTAAGAACACTGTCATGAGAAGGAAGCTGTGTAATAGATTTAAGTGCCATAAAAATTGCAACCTATTGCCTGCAATGCTTGCTCCTAGACAGAAGAATGCAAGGAGGAATGGAAGATAAGGGCTGGCAAAAGATAGTTCAGTACTGACCAGATTAGCTATTTTCTATCACAGATCCTGTGAGCCAGAAAGCAGTTCTGGAGAGAGGCTACTGTCTAGTTTTATGCACAAAATCCTCCTCTGAGCCACCTACAGTCAAGAAGTAACTGGCTCAGAAAAGTAATGCCGTTCAGAGTGCTAACTCAGCTCTCTGGAAGGCTGCAAATACATAGGCTCTAACCAGAAAATTCACGCTTGGCTGGTGGCTTACAGATGCGATATCCTCAGACGTACCCGAAGAACTGCTCTGCAAGATTTAACCAAGCAGTGTTCATGCCCTCTTCTGGCCAGGACCAGTTCTTGCGACTGCAGGCTGCCCTGCAGTGCAAAAGCAGTGCTCATGCACCCCAGGCTTTCAAAGATTGAGATGGAAAAGCTGTCTGTGCACCACGTACCACTTTTTTGGATTCTTGCTGGATAACCCCATCCAAGCCCAGTTGCTTCATGCCCACTTTATCTAGGACGCTGACTGTCAGGGCTGAAACAAAACCAAGCACACAGAGCAGGGTACCTGGAAGAGACACAAGAGGCGTTAGAAATTCCTCAGTGTGGAGAGAGCTGAATGACAAAACCAACTGCACGTAATATGCAGAATTCTCTATGACTCCTGCTCCTGGCTTCTCTTAACATTAACAGCCTTCCCTGCTGCAGCCATATAGCAGGACCATTTACCTCTTACCACCCTGTCAGAGTCCTGGAGCTCTTTGTCCACTAAGCTTGCAACGCGTTGCAGAATTGCCTGAGGCCAGTGAAGCTAAAGTCCCACTCGTCTCTAAAGACAGCCACTTTGTTGGACTATGGCCAGAATGCCTTCTGAACTGCAGCGGGCCTGCGCATAACGAACCCAAGGTTAAAACAAGCCAGACATTAAGAAACTTCCATGGTCCCCTGAGCAGGAGAGGCATCACACACAGGCTGGTACTGGAACCCAAGTTATACCTCTTCACTGATGTGACCCACTGCAGTTTCTACAGCAATCATCTGACCTGGTAGCACACTCAGCTCCAGAGAAGTGAGTCAGATTATGCTGGATATGCCAGAAGCAAGTTTGGCAATGGGCATCTGCTGCAGACATCCTTCTCTCAGAAAGAGATCTGTATCCGTTTTGTTTTCCAAAGAGCCAAAACAATCTCTGTGATGCATACACACTGTCTGATGTATTTATCCCTTCATGGGCTACTGAAGTCGCTCTGCTGTGCTTGCAAATGCTGCCTGAGCACAAAACTAATAGTGTCAGATGGGATGCAACATGCCATGCCAGTCACAGTTTCTCTGAGAGCTGGAATCAGAGGAGAGCAACGGGTTTCAATTTCTGCAAGAGATTTATCTCACATATGCATCCTCTTTTCCATAAGTGATGGCCCATACTGTTTGTTGTTTGGGGAAATAACGCTTTCCTATAATCACTGAGTCTTTGTACACAAAGGATGCCCTGAGGCAGGTCTCCCTAACATCACCATTCCAGCACACCCGAGCACCCCAGTGCCACTACTTAACTGCACTGTGAAACAGAGCATCCCTTCCACTAGAGACAGATCCCATCTCGTGGCACCAAAGAGAGGACAGAAACTCAAATCTTCTAAAGATATGAGCCCTAGAACAGATTCACACTAAGAAACATCTAATTCAGATTCTGCTTCTCACAGTAAGTTAAACCTACGGTTTTGATCAGTCCACGCGCAAGGCATCTCATGCTGAGACCAACACAGATACTACTACAGAACCAGGATGTTCTGTTAGCTAAAATGCAGAAGAACAAACACATTAGATTCCTCTTTTGTTTCACTCTGAAGTTTCCATTCCATGGGAGTAAACCTACATTAAGTACTACCTGTGACTGCAGATGTTAAAATATCTCAAGAAAACTGCAGACAAAACTGTCAGGCTGACACTACAGCTTTAGAGAGGGTTTTCAGGCATCAGTGAAGAAACCACCACTCCATTGCATACAGAAAGCAACAGGAAAAACTGGAAAATAATGTGCCTCCTCCTCCTAACTTCACTATCTCTTTCAGGTACTTTTCATAACTGGACAAAAGAGGCTAGCCTCAGGTCTAGAAAACAAAAGGCCAAAGCACCAAAGCAACTCACCTCCCCAGAGTGTCCACTGCATTCCAAATTTTGCCTCAAACTGCTGGGTGAAGAAGAAGTTGAGGACACTCCCAAGACGGGAGAAAGACAGAGTCAGTCCAAACGCCAGTGCCAGTTCCTTCCCCTTGAACCAGAAGGCTGTGATACGATTCTGCACAACTTGGAGAAGACAAAAATCCTCTCTTGAACAGACAGACTGGGCCAAGAGCATTGCACAGAAGCAACAAACACAGCCTCTCAAGCTGGAGTGCTTGAGCTGGGGTAAGAGACCTCTACGCATCCCAAGTGGAGTTAGTACGTGTTAACTTCGCAGTCCATTTTAAAACGTACTAAATCATGCTGGGACATGGGAGGTGAACTTATCCCTCAAATAAGGCAAGCAAAAGTAACCCCAAAGGCACAGCAATCAGGTCAGTCCCCACCCTTGGGAGAAGGACAAACTTGTTAGAGGGGAAGACTTTTAAACGTTTCGGCACACATTAAATCCATGCAACCCTTCAATGAGCAGTGTTCTTCTGTTAGCAACGTAGGTTCCTGGTGCAGAGCAGATGAAGCTGACTGGTAAGACAAGGGTCTAGGAGGCAAAATGAAAACATATCATGACCTGCTGGTGAGGGGTAATTAAGAATGTGAATTCCTTACTAGTAAGTGACCCATTCCCAGAGCCAAAGAGCAGTCTTCCTGTTAGCATCATTGGTAGGAGGTACGGCGACCCCTTGAAATGTGAGCCTAGAGCAAAGATTGATGATCCCAGCACAGTCAGAAGAGAGAAAACAAAGACACCAACTAGGGAGAAACAGAAAAAAAATACACAAACCTCAACAGACATGCTGAGACCAGGACAAAAGCATTCTTTGTCAAGAAGCAAAAGAGCAACCTCAAAATACGCCAGTAAACCTGTGGGCTTCCATCAGTTTACCCTCATTATTTTAATTTTGTAAAGACGGGTCTCTTTATAAAATGACCTGGGAATCCTCAAAATAATGATGATATTATCAGGGTGAAAGGTTAGAGAGGCAGAATAAGTCAGATAGATAGAGGACTCTGAATCTATATAGAGTCCCTGTTCCTGTCCTGAGCTCCACTACAGACTATGGCCTAGAGCAAGCGATCTCCTTCTCTGTGCCTCTGTCTCCTCATCTGTGAGATGTTTACCTCTGTGATACAGAGACAGAGCATAACTGCATTTGCTGGGACTGCTGGGTCTTAGATTATGGCACACGCCAGAACAAATGTCAGAGCAGGGAACAGAACACTACTTTATCAGTTTGTCCCATCGAAAACAGATAACACTATTCCCTGTTACATCCATGTCAGAGGAAAGCATGTTTACTGCACTGCTGTGTAAATTCAGGTAAGTCAGCGGTCAAAGGATGAAAACGTCTCAGTTGCCTTCAGGGAGCTGCTCAACTGTCACGCACACCGCACACAGAGCTGTCCCTCCCCTCCCCTCCCCTCCCTCTGTGATCTTACTGAAGTGGAACCTTTGGTCATCCCTTTGCACTGAAAGAACAGCCTGAAATCCCACTTCAGTACAAGAATAAATTAATCGATCCTCAGAACTTACAGCGGTTTCCTAGTTTATCAATCAGGAATCCAGCCAGAATAACCACTACTGCATTTCTAGGAGAAAACAAGAACAGAAACATTTGTGTCTTGCTGCTGGGAAGCAACTAGCAAACTACCCCACCCCCCCAAAGCAAAAGAAAAGTGACTTACGTCCAAGCATAGATCGCGTACAGCAAATTGTATTGTGCAGGTGTCATTCCCAAGCCTTCAACACAGTCCAGCGTGCTATTACGCCCAGTGCTGTTATGATGGGTTCCATTGGGGCAGGTCAAGTTCTGCATAACAAGTCACAGAGCCTGTGTTAGGCAGCAGATACAGATGAAAAGCCACGTATTCCTTTAAAAATGAAGTTAAGTTCTTGCCTGCTAGATTTCTATTTCTCCTACTCAGTTCCCACTTCCACAACCAGGAATTAGAGGACTTGTGTCTTCTCCCAGGAAGCCAGCCCTTGCCAAATGAGAAATGACTGGCCATCGGCACGGCACGTCTTCCCTTTCCCCTTCTGTGGCAGTAGCAGCCGGGGCTCAGCACTTTTATACACATTTCAGTCCAAACCAAAAGCCAGGAGACTGCACCATGAGGTTTATTTGATCCCTTCGTTTCTTGGCTATAGTTTAGCTTGATCTGACTATAAGAGTCATACTATGAGTCTTCTAAGACTCATACTATATGTCGTGGTTTAACCCCAGCCGGCAGCTAAGCACCATGCAACCGCTCGCTCACTGCCCCCCCACCCGTGGGACGGGGGAGAGAATCAGGGAAAAAAACCTCGTGAGCTGAGATAAAGACAGTTTAATAGGACAGAAAGGAATGAAAAACAATGATAATGATAATAATAATATGACAATAGCAATACTAAAAGAATTAAACTATACAAAGCAAGTGGCGCACAATGCAATTGCTCACCACTTGTTGACCGATGCCCAGTTAGTTCCCGAGCCGCGATCCCCCCTCCCAGTTAACTCCCCCCAGTTTATATACTGGGCATGATGTCATATGGTATGGAATAGCTCTTTGGCCAGTTTGGGTCAGCTGTCCTGGCTGTGTCCCCTCCCAGCTTCTTGTGCCCCTCCAGCCTTCTTGCTGGCTGGGCATGAGAAGCTGAAAAATCCTTGACTTAGTACAAACACTACTTAGCAACAACTAAAAACATCCGTGTGTTATCAACATTCTTTTCCTACTAAATCCAAAACACAGCACTATACCAGCTACTAGGAAGAAAATTAACTCTGTCCTAGCCGAAACCAGGACACTATAAAGTCTTAAGCAGTGTGTAAATATGAAACTTAGCAGTAGTCCATATTAATTCACAGCTACAAAGCATTTGCTGAACAGTAGGAAACTGGTAGTCCTAGCATGATTTAATAATGCTGGTTTTGCTACTGGAAAGCAACATCTCCTCAACACCATATCATCAGCAAAAAACCCTAGATCTTCTAACTACTAAAAATCTACCTGCATGAGGAAATGGATGCTAGGTCTTCCACACCAGCAGGCACAAGCTTAAGGTCTTGAATAAGCATAAGGAAAGTGTGATTTTAACCACATGATTTTTATATAGCCATCATATTTACAAACCCCTCAGATCTGCTGTAGTAGAAATGTCCGAGGCTGCGGGGAAACAGTTCTCTAGAACAAAGTGTTTTCACTGCAAGCACTGGTCTTAGATGCTCCAACTACCACTGTGCCATTTGTGTAAGGCAGGTAGAGGCTAAATTCGTCAGAGTAAAAATACGATGAGAGTGTCAACAGCCAAAAACACTGTTTGCACAGTACCTAACAGAAAAAAAAGGCTTGGTTTCACTACCCTATAAAGTTACCTAGGTAATAAAATATGACATAACCTTTCCTTTACTCCATAAATAAATAACTGACTCTTCTCCCACAGACCTACAGAAGTTGTGGAGCATCAAGGAATAAATACTGACCTATTTTTTTTCTTTTTACTCCTGTTTGCAATGACAAACCGCACCCAATTTAGCCTGGAGTTCACTGTCTGAATGTTACGGACTAACCACATTTAAAAAAAAAAAAAGTTACATGCAAGCTATATCTATTTCTGCACCCTTGCTACTGAAGCAAAGAACAGGACAGTGACTCTCAGCCTACACATACTGATCTTCCAGCAGATGGCACACATGAGTAAAATCAGCTCTTAAAAGACATGAAACAAATGCAATCATGACAGATAAATGAGTCAAGTAAGAATTGGTCAGGTATTCAGGAATTCAGGTAAGAACTTTGGGACTCTGGCATCCCTGGAGAAATCCTAGAAATCAACTGGGATATCAGTCTGAACCCTGAACAACACAATTTTCTAGCATTTGAGAATACGACTAGTTTTTACACGACAGAGTCCTCCTCTGATCTCCCTGCACGGCTCTGTCTTTCAGCTAGCAAACACACACGTGATGTGATATCTGCAGTATCAGGAGGTTTGGATCTGAAGACCCAGAAAGTCTTTTTGAGTCTCCTATCTCCAACATCGCCAGTCTTCCAGTCCAGTGTAGGTACTAATGGTCAATTCTATGTAATCCTATGCGCAGAGTGGCGCGAACACCATTCTAACTCGGAGCTTCATTAGTGTAGTGAACAGTCGCTTGGACGGAGAGCCGACAATCATCAAGCAAGAACGGGTTTTAGATTTCCAGTTCTCCAGGCAGCAGTGCGAACTCAGACCCCTCAGGGCTTGTCCCAGCTTCATGCATCTTCTTCACAGCAAACGTGCCAGTAATAACCCCTCACCCCCAGCATCTGGAACGTAAGACCTTGGAACACGACTCCTATACTGACACCGTAAGAAAAGGTTTTGAAACTCTACTGGTGACCAAGGCCTCTGTTTCACTGGTTCTGCCTTTTTTCGCCTGCCCCGCTGCCCGAACGCCCAGCACTTACCCCCTGGAACTGCTCCTGCAGGACGCTGGGGATGTCGAAGCAGAAGTAGGAGCCGAAGGTGAGGAGGCAGTTGAAGAGGAGCACCACGAACCTGTAGGAGGCTGCGGGGCAGAGAGGACCCACCTCACCCCACACCTCACCTCACCTCACCCCCTTCACCTCACGGCACGGCCCAGCCCTCCCGCAGGCCCCGCCGAGCCCCCAGCTGCGGCTCAGCCAGGCCCGGGCCCGGGGGTGCGGGCCCCGCAGGCGGCGGCGGTGGGACGGGGCCCCACACACCGCCCCCCGCCTCTCCCGCCGCCTGCGGGGCCCGCACCCCCGGCCGTGCCTCCCCCCGCCGCCCCGCCGGCGCTCACCCCGCTCCGCCGCCACCGCCATGCCTCAGCCCGCGCCTCCCTCCGGCCGCGGCCGCTGCGCCAGCCCCGCCTCGGGCCCGGCCCCGCCCGCCGGTCGCCCGCAGCGGGGACACAGGCCTGGCCCCCGGCTGGGGCCGCTGGTAGGCCGCGGTGCGGGCCCGGGGCCGGGGCCTCCCTGTCTGGGATGAGCCAAAGCGGGAAGGGGTTGAAAGGAATCTGAAGGGAAAGGATCCGGTTTGAAAGCAGTGTGATAAAGGGGAGGAATTATCCTCCGTCAAACAGGGAGAATTAAAACTAGTACGTGCGAAAGGAAGAAGTCAAATGGGTAAATACAAGATGGGGAATAGCTGACTAGGGAACAGCAGCACAGAAGAAACTGGTTTGTAATGCAGCATAAACTGAACAGGAGTCAAAAATGCGATGTTTCGGGGGAAAAAAGGCATATCTCTTAGGATGTGTTAATAGAAGCATCTCATGTAAGAAATGGGGAAAGAGCAGTTACTTGAGCTAGTAGACAATACTGCACAAGAACAGATAGAGAGAAACCAGCCAAGCATAAATTAGAGGTTTCTAGTTATCACAAGAGCAGGGGTCCTGGTATTGGAGAAAAAGAAGGAAAGAAGAAGGAAAAAAAAAACCAACACAAAACCACCCAAAGTCCCCATATGATTGAAAGGCTAACTGTATTTCTCTTCCTGTTTGAAGAGTATTTTCTACCCAAACAAGGCACAAAGAGCCATCAAACAAGGCAAACCTCACAATAGCAACAGTGAGGGCCAGTGCCTTACCTGATTTTAAAATAGAGCTTGATAAATACATGAGTAAGGTAATGTGGCATGGCTGTCCTTCACAGCAAGCAGCAGGACTTGGGAATCCCGAAGTTTCTTTTCCCTCCTGTGTCCGTGGGTCAAATGTACACACACAGCAGGGAATGCGATGTTAAACAAAAGTTTTTCAACAGTGGTGTGTACTGAAAATAGTTCAATAACTAACAATTTTAGGAGCATCTGACTTGTGAACAGTCAGACTACAAGATATCCTTAAAGTCTGTTTTTACAAATGCTGTCATTTTAGACATCGCTTGTGCTGCCATGTAGAAGTTTTTTATTTTACCCTACGCTACGATTTCTCAGTTCCTTTGGCTGCAGGTGCGGAGAACGCTGAAACAGCATCGTTACCTTATGTGCAGAGGATGCTTCACGTTGCTGACGTGTGTCGTCCTTACCTAGCTGTGGTAGGCTGACTCCGATGAGCAGGTGAGCCCCCACCCAGCTGCTCACTCACTTCCCCCAGTGGGATGGGGGAGAGAATTGGAAGGGCAAAAGTGAGGAAAAAAACACAAAGCCTTGTGGGTTGAGATACAGACAGTTTAATAAGTGAAGGGGGAAAAAAAATGAGAAAAACCCCACCAA
Source organism: Gymnogyps californianus (assembly GCF_018139145.2). Classification (NCBI taxonomy): domain Eukaryota; kingdom Metazoa; phylum Chordata; class Aves; order Accipitriformes; family Cathartidae; genus Gymnogyps; species Gymnogyps californianus. The sequence goes on from NC_059485.1 coordinate 19,413,772, forward strand.
GTGATGCACAAGCAATCGCTCACCATCAACAGGCCGATGCCCACCTGGCCCCCAGGCAACAGTTACCTTGGAAAAAACTCCCCCCCAGCTTTCTTGCTGAACATGATGCTACATGGCACGGGACATCTCTTTGGTCAGCTAAAACATGGTTGTGTTACCAACATTGTTTTCCTCACCAGCCTGAAGCACAGCACTGTATCAGCTGCTATGAAGAAAATAAACTCTTTCCCAGCTAAACCCAGTACACTAACTAAGAACCAGCTCCTGAAAGGAACTCTTTTGGCCAAATAAAAATGTTTTATAGCATCATGTAGCAAAAATGAAAGCATCTGGATAACAATAACATTTATATATACATGTATATGTGTGTATATATATGTGTGTATACAAAAATATACGTGTGTGTGCGCGCACGTGTATGTATAGAACATACAAGTGTGTGTGTGATTGATTTGAAAACTAGGGTTAGAGCTTTACTAATGATTTGCAGGTTTTCAGGAAACTAGCTGGGTTTTGATTCTAGGTACTTCCTTACAAAAGCTATGAAATGCTCCCAAGTCCAGTTCTTTCTAACAGTGCTGCCCCTCATTTCATTTCTGATTTATGTCTTCATGAAGGACGCCTGCTGGCAAGTATCGTTAGAATGGCATCTGGGAGAGCCTTTTCAGCTATCAATATACTGCAACAGCACTACTTCTTAAATTCAAAGAATGAATCTAAGATTCCAGACTTGGAAATAATACATACGTGCAGGGCACTAAAGCCCACAGATTCTCAGATTTCTTGTCAGGCTATAACCATTACCAGCAGCGGCGGGCGTGTATACCAGTACTGCCGGGAGCAGCAGCAGGTTCCCGTTCTGTATGAGCTTTGTAGCACTTCTAAGACGTGCTTGTGCCATTATTTGTGGTATTTGTATCACACTTCAGGAACCTGTGTTGCAATCACATTGCTTATGAAAAATACTATTATACTGGAGATAATTCACTGTGGTGCCAAAGGGATGGAAAGGAAAAACACGTATCAGCATCCTGCTATGTAAAGAATAGGTTGAAGATATTGGATTCCTTTGCATAGTGAGTCTGGACACACACTTCCAATTTTCTCCCCCAGAAGTGTTTTGTTTTATATATATATATGAATATTTTCTGTATATGTGTGTGTGTATATATGGAAATATATATATAATTGTATATTTCATAATATTCCATGTTACATACATGGAAATAGATAATATATATTTTGCACATATATGAAATATTTCCCCCTCCCTCCTTGCAGTCTTTGGCTAACAGGCTATGTGAATTTGATGTGTTAGAATTAATTCACCTTTTGAATTTTACTCTTTTTTTCCCCCTTTTAGCTCCAGCTCATGAATGATCTGGAGTAGAGATTGGAAGGGTGTTTGACTCATGAGCCCTTAGTAAGAATGAGTATAGAGGACTAGTGATGGTGAGGTCAAAGACTTGTGAGGGATTTGCAATGGTGGCATAAATATTTGTCCAGACTCAGGTTACTGCATGTCTGGAAGAACCTTTAGGCTGTCTGGAACCTGAGGAAGGGGACAGGCATAAAAATACCTCAGGTGTCTTGTCAGTTAAAGATAACTTTCTGAGCATGGCCAGGTGAAATACTTTCCTGCTGAATCTGTACGTCAGCAGCTCTGGTGTCTCTGCTGTTGCTCAGAGCTTCCTAGAAGAGAATCAGAACTAATAGACATGACTGATTAAAAATCTCTGATCCAGAAATCATTTGGGAACACTGAACCTGAAGACTGTTGTTATTTCCATCTTCTATCCAGTAAGAAGTCTTTATGTAGTAGAAGAGGTGTGGGCTTACGTCACAAACGGAGTACAAAGATCCAAAAAATTTAAAACCGAAGAAGCAGCAGTGTGTCAGAAACCTCATCTCCTCACAACACTTATGGGGCAAGAACCAGACCAATTCAGACAGAGGAGAGAAGGAGGAGAGCTCTTTTTCCATTACTGCTTCCAGGAAGAGAATTCAGATTTGATAAGAAAAATCAATTAGCTGACAAGTAAGACGGAGATTCTGAACACAACCTATGGAAACCGTCCTTGAAGAAAATCTTTAGTGTAGAGGATCCGTGATGGCTTCGTAAGTTCTGGAGCACGGTTGTGGGTAGCTGGTTGACTCAAGGTTTGCGTTAGGTTCTACCTTGTAAGTATATCCATGATTTTAATACTGTCTCCTGGCTATTAGGTCTCTTATGTTCTGTCAAATTCCCTTCATCTTAACTTGAATTTGTAGGTGTTCAGTCATTCTGATTTTTATTTGAACAATTGCCTGGTTCCTACACCTGTGCATCCATAAACGTATCATCATAACATTTTGCCTTGACTGTAAATTTATTCCAAAACCGCAGAGCTTTTGTTATTTCCTGAAGCTCTCCAAAGTCCTGGTTTTAGTCCTCTCATAAAAACCTACACAGATAATTGTAATTAAGTTTTACAGAAAGCTTACTGAAAGTAGTATCAAGTCCTTCTCCTGCCCTTGAAGTTCTTGTGCCAGTTTTTCTGATTTTCTAGCTTCAATTTTCTATCTTAAAACAGGCAGTCTCTTCTGGTATATGTTTCCTCTTGTTTATCTGGATTTTTCATCACCAAGATCTCAGTCTCAGGGACTCCTCAAGTATTGTGGACAGTCCTTTGAGTTTAACGCTTAGCTTATTAAAGTATGTGTCATTATTTGCGTTCTGTTTCCAAGTGATTGCCTTACATGAGAGAAAACGGTGAAATTGGGTTTGTGACAAGTTGTGTTAAATCTTTTTGAAATGAGAAGATACTGTATTTTTTGTCATCTCTTCACTCATAAACAGGTAAAAGTACAGCTGTAGTAAGTACAGCTGTTTTCAGGCAGGTGAGTGATTTTAATTTGTCAGGTGTTATACCTCATTGTGCAATGAATTGTGTATTTCTTCTGAAAACAGAGGAAACAGAGCATTAATATGTAATCATTTCACATATTTTGCCATATCCTTCTCACAACTGCGTATTTTTCTTACTGACCAGCCAGTGTCTTCTCTCAGGCTCGCTGGGTCCCCAGAGGTTGTTCTGCTGCCAAGTTCTGAAGCGTCTTTTTGCTGCTGATGCTGTCAGAGGCTCCGTCACCAGATGATGTGTGCCGCTCACCGCCGAGGCCGAGTGGCTGGCAGGGAGGAAAATCCCCAGTGCCCGGGGTGAGCAGCGGGGAGGAGGAGGGTTTACAATGGCAGGAAGACCCACGCTTGTGTGTGTTTGCTTACTGCGGTGTCTGAGGGATGAGCTATTCTTTTTTTTCTGTAATGTCCTGCTGTTGCGAGAGAGCTCTTTAATGTAATTGGTAATGTAACCTGCCCTAGCGTTACTGCTCCATTTGCTGATGTTCATTCCAGCTAGCGCAGAAGCCGTCCCTCCCACGGGTTCAGGACAGACCTTAAAACCCACCACGGATTTAATATGGCAGTAAACTAAGGAGTCCTGATAGTTAATTATATTCTTTGCCCTTGTCACAGAGGCAGAATTTTCCCTCTTTGCTGAACCACTAATAAAGGCGACCTGACTCTTTTGGTACTTGTACTGCATCCCTTAGTGCCATATCTGAGCATCTGTCTGTCACCTTAAATTTGTACTGAAGATCTCTTTTAAATGTAGCTTAGGTTTCTAGAGGCTCTGCAAGAGTCTCTCCTGCTTTATAAAAAGCAAATGGAAAGAAATGGGGGAGTTGATGTAAATATTCTAGGCACTAAGGTGTGTGCAGCTGCCCTTTTCTGCTTGAAAAGATTGTCCCTAGCCAGGCATGTCCCTGCACCTGCAGTTTGTCAGCTGAAAGCACAGGAGTAAAAGTGGGGCTGGTGTTAAGGTCCGGGACATGGGAAGAAAGCAGCGTGCTGGTACAGGATGTATGTGTCAAGTCTGACATTTGAAATCTCCCATCCTACTCCCTTCATGCTTCTCTTTGTCTCTCGCTGGCATGGAAGGATATCAGGTGCAGAAGGGCTACTACAAAACGTTTAAGAGCAGCCAGTGTTTCTGAAAACATCACGAGCTTCTGCACATTTTACTCTGCTTCTACTCTTTCTTAATTTACCATGAGATACCCTTCCTTGCAGTGGCTGTGGTTTTCATATAACACAGCTTGCTTGGGGTTTGGGGTTTTTTTTTTTCCCTCTCCTTTATAGGGCAGGGAGTAAAAGGTCTGATATCAGCAAGCCAGGACATCTTGGCCTCATTCAGGACATCTTTTTTGCCTTCAGTTCAAGGTCTACTCATCGATTTAGTATGCAAGAAAAAAATAATAAAGTCCACATGCAAGTTAGTAAAAAAAAAACAACCCTGAACTTACACTGGGCATGCATTTTTGGTGTTAATATTCACCGTGAATATAATTATCATCTCCCCTGAAAAGCACACTTGGATAACAATAATAAAGCAATAAGAATTAATAAAATACAGAGATGGAAGATGGAACTCTGATCCTACAGATCCTTAGAGCAGATCACCGCTGCAGCCAGTGGTTTGGTAATTAGCACAATACCGTCTCAAGGAAATACTATACCTTTTGCCTCTCATTGCCTGATGTATCGCAGAGCTCTCAAGTGAACTTCAGCTGTGAGTACTGGGGACAACTTAGTGCACAAGTTGAGCAGTTTATTGTGACAGGACAAAAGACACGTAACAACTGGGTATACGCTAATTTTGGAGAACCATGTCAAAAAGACATTTGCTTTAGGCAAAGATGCCATTTTTAAAACTGTGTCCAGAAAATGCTTCTGAAGTGCACTGAAGAGAGGTAGAGGAGAAATTAACTTTCCTGTCGCTAAACCATATCATCGCAGCAATGAGTAGTGCACTTTAAAATTCAGCAAACCAGCAGATTGGAAGAAAATGATGTCAGATTTTATAAATCAATGTTTTAGTCAAAATATTGTCCAAAATTTAATTACTTGAAGCATTTCAAAGACAGAATCACAGTGCTAATAGTGAATTCATCTCTGCTTTCTTACGTTCTTTAAAGAACTCAAATAAAATCGATTACAAAAAAGAAGGGGAGTTGCCTTCAGGGATGCAGAACTCCATGTTTGCGGATCTCAGGGATTTCGCCCAGAATGAAAGTTGCTTTTACTAATGTTTTATGAATGCTAAACAAAAACTCTCCTGAGCCTTCCTACAAGGCCTGACTTCCTCCTCTTCTCTTCACCATCCTCTGAAGACTAAGGCTTTGGTTACAGTTCTGCCAGAACCTTCAAAATGCCTCCCTGATTAGCCATTAGGATCCAATAGGGAATGGATCCCATTACACGGCCCCTAACAACTGTCTGAGCTCTTGTTTGGTATTTGCACGATCTTGCCTACTGCTCCTTGACTGACAATGCTTTTTTTTGTTTGTTGTGCGTATTTATACTAGTGCCATTTACACAGCTGAAGAAACGTAGAAGATCAGAGAGGATGAACTGGTTTCTCCATTGGTTACAGAGAGCGAAGCGCTACATCAAAGCAGTTAATTAAATTCTTACTAAATTTATTTGCAAAACAATGATGGAGTGCTCAGTAGGGTGAGTAGATGTACGCAGCTAGTCTATACAAAAATTTCATGGTTGTGAAGGTATCCAATATGTAGTTTCATCTACCTTTGTTTTTTACAGTCCATTTAATTAATAGAAACTCTGTGTAATAATGTAGGAAACTACACGCAGTTTTCTTCAGTCAGAAGAGAATTGAACAAACAGAATTACAGGGCTCTGTGGTCTGTACATACCTACCAAGGAATGACGTCTGATTCGAGACAGCTCCTGAGTCCTGTAGAAGGTATATTAAGATCCCATGGCTGTAAATTAAAAATAAAAAATTTAAAGCTGGAAATACCAGTAAGGATTTCCAAGAGATATGGTAGATTGTCTGTTTAAAAATGAAGGCTGAATATCTCTGTAACATACATTCTCTGGCCAAAGCACAAGTCATTACCACAGCTCAGAAATTACTGGGTGAACAAGGTTTTGTAGAACTACCAGCATCATTTTTTCCTGACCTTAACAAATATGGAAGAAGCTTCTGTTATGGGAGATGGGCTCAGTGGTCTTCCATAAACATTGTCTTTAAAATGCTTATGGAACTTCATTAAATTATTTGAAGCCAAATCAAGCATTCCTTTTAAACTTAAAAGGAATACTACTAAAAGTTCTTATGCTAGACAGAGAGAAACCTCTTTAAAAAGGTTTTACACGATCCCATTCCTGCAGCTAAATTTTGCCAGTCAACTCTCCAGATACTGTCTTATAGAAAGGAAGCACAAGTAGTTTCTGCTGTACAGGTATTTTTAAACCAGAATAATTGCTTGTACAGAAAGTCTGGTTTACAGAAATTCTACCTCTGCCACAACTGTCATATTGGTACTATGATGCCATAATTTTCTGCAGAAACAACACCTTGGATTTCAGCTGAATATTATTTGAAGGTAAACTCTAGCCAGTAAAAGCAATTTAATATTTTCCTTGGCCATGTGCCATCAAGATAAAAACCTAAAAACGTTTATTCTTTCACACATCAAAGTTCCAGCTGTCCAAAGGAAAAAAAAAAGGCTAATTGGAGATTGCATGGTTATTAAAAAACAATCCTGATTTTACTTGCTCGGTCTCAGTGTTTCTATCCATTTGTCACTCCTTGTGTGTTGCCTTTATATTATCTACTTGCAGAAGTGAACTCTTTAGGAAAGGGACCTTGCAGTCGTATCTATAGAACAATTAGTTTTTAGCATCTTGTTAGTGCTAAGCAAATAACAATTTGAATCATATGTAAGTTCCTATGCTAGATGCAATAAAAAACCAAGAGGGATAGAATAAGCAAATATTTTTCTTGCCAACTTTCATTTTGAAGTGGTAATTTTAACACTTTCTCACATATGGCAGCACCTAGCATTTCTGCTGTTTCTTGACTCATCTCTGGACTTTAAATTATTTATGGATTTATAAATACAGGAATGTATATTTTAATGTATAATTTAACTTAAGACACTCACCTGTCTTTCTCAGTAGGAGCTTTAACAATGGCATAGGACTTGAACAAGCTGTCTTTTGTAGAAAGGAGAATGTAATTAAGCTGAGATCACCTCACCTCAGGGATGCCTGCTGGACCTTTGGAGATGACAGTCCAGAAGTGTGGGTAATACCAGGAACTCATCAGGCTATGCAATTTAATAGGTTTTAATTCATGTCACTCCCATTCTTATAGTTTCTTATGTACGTGGGCAAAACACAAGACAACTTTATAAATGTTTTTTACATACCCTCTAGATTACATGAAATTAGAAGTTTGATGGAATGAGGAATGAACCAAAATAAATTGGTGAATAAGCCTTCTCTTGCCCTTTATCTGCCTTGTTTCTCTCCCTTTTCACCTGATCTTGTAAATTTTTATTCATAATATTTTAAATGCAATCAAGCATTTAATCAAGCATGCAATCAAGTTTGCTGGCATGCTATTTTTGTTGTGAATGACAGTACAACTTTTTATCTGTGTAGTTTCCCATGCAAGACAGTGCGAATCAAGGCCCAACATGTTGGTCAACTTTTTGAGTTTTAAATTTTTCAGCAGGATTTTTTGCATTCACATTTGTTGCTTATATGTATACACCCATTGCATCCGCTGCACTCGACTGCACCTGCTCTGCGTGGAGAACGTTTGAAAATCTGTTATATTCAGATGCCTCATGATTTATTGGTGATCCATCCCATAACTAATTACAGCTCAGACTCAATCATTGTAGGTCCCTTCCAAGTGAACTACTCCTATCCTATCCTATCCTATCCTATCTATCCTATCCTATCCTATCCTATCCTATCCTGCCCTCCCCTACCCTCCCGTACCCTGTTCTATTCTATTCTATTCTATTCTATTCTATTCTATTCTATTCTATTCTTTCTCTGTCAGTTCTCCTTTTTTGGGAGACAGACAGGTTTTTTGCTATAAATGCAGCTGTCTCTAAAAGCTGTCATGCAATGAATCTATAGTATACTAGCAATATAGTTAGCTATAATGACATAACATAGGATGTAACAGTCATAAGACTTCAAACTGTTAATTACGGATGAGATGTGATATTCCCATTGCAATTATGCTTTCTGGGTAGGGTTAAAGTTCTTTCCCTTTGTGTAATATGAAGCTTTTAGGGTCATTGCTAATCATGACTTTGGAATCACACTCTTCTTCAAGAGCTCTAAATCAAATGTGTATGTTGGGAGCCTTTTCACGAATCAACACCTCACTTCTCTCTCCTGCCAGGCTGGACTCAGTACGGAGAAGATGGCTTTCTGCTGCCTTCCTACTCGAACTTGCCAGTCTAAGATCAGCTGAGCCTAAGACCTGGCTGCCTGCTCCGAGGTTTGCCTGCAGTGGTTTTCTGTAGCTGTGCTGCAGAAGGGAATAGCTGGTCCCTATCCAAGTACAACCCTTTTGGCATTTCCCTTACCCTGATAACTCTATTACAGTCAGGAAGCGACAGTGCACCAAGGCAGACTGTCGGCCACGGCAGTGCTTCACACTGCCATAGAAAGATGAAAACACAGGTCAAATGCAGACTCCAGATCTACCTTTAGCCCTCAAAAGCTGCTTTGCTGTAATCCCAGCTCTAGCAGTCCTTCCCTGTGTGGTCTTTATGGGTCCATTTAACGCTTCTGCCTCAGTTTCTTCCATCTCTAAACCAGAGACAATATTCACAAGAAGGTGTAAGACCCGATTAGTGTTTGTAAAATGGGAGTTACTGAGTATGTTGCTGTGGATCTGTAGACTCATACATACCAAAACCAGGTATTTCTTACATAAATTATTAATATGCATATCGCTGTAATCCCACTCGGTTCTGTATTACTTCTGCTTGCAGGATATAGAATCATAGAACCATTTAGGTTGGCAAAGACCCTTAAGATCATCGAGTCCAACCGTTAACCTAACACTGCCAAGTCCACCACTAAACCATGTCCCTAAGCGCCACATCTACACGTCTTTTCAATACCCCCAGGGATGGTAACTCCACCACGTCCCTGGGCAGCCTGTTCCAGTGCTTGACAGCCCTTTTGGTGAAGAAATTTTTCCTAATATCCAATCTAAACCTCCCCTGGCATGACTTGAGGCCGTTTCCTCTCGTCCTATCGCTTGTTACTTGGGAGAAGAGACCGACCCCCACCTCGCTACAACCTCCTTTCAGGTAGCTGTAGAGAGCGATGAGGTCTCCCCTCAGCCTCCCCCAGGCTGAACAACCCCAGTTCCCTCAGCCGCTGCTCATAGGACTTGTGCTCCAGACCCTTCACCAGCTTCGCTGCCCTTCTTTGGACGCACTCCAGCACCTCAGTGTCTTTCTTGTAGTGAGAGGCCCAAAACTGAACACAGGATTCGAGGTGCGGTCGAATATGCCCATACACATGCTGCTATGTGCAACTGACTGCCTTAGTATTCAGTTTTCAGTTGTTGTATGGGAAAATTCCCAGTTGCCCGTGTTTTTGCAAGACTTTTTTCTAGATTTTTTCCCCCTAGATCACAAGATTGTTCTGGATGGGGCCATTTTTTACCTTACTGCCTTTGTTTGCCTAGTGTTTAGTATGCTGCTCTTGTGGCTTGTACTTGGAGTTTTAGATGCTACCTTATTTACTATTAATGATAAAAACTGACCCTGTTTAGGTGATGAGAATTCCATCCTCCTTAAGCTCTGTTTAGTTTGCGTGGGCTACAGAAACATTTTCCAGTTGTACTGTGGACAATTCTTTGATATCATTATAACCAGGATGATCTCGTTTCTCTTCTGTGAAAGTGAGCAATTCACTTTAATCTTCCAGTTCACTTCCCCCCGCCACACGCTAATGCAACAGATTTATCTATAAATTCTGATGAAAGGAACATTTAAATCCACATAAAACTATGTTAAATTGGATTGTTTACAAAAACACGAGGGCACTCATTTGTGCAATTTTTTTAAATTTTTTTCAAGAAAAAGTTTGAGATCTGAATTACACTATTATATCTTCTTAAATGCGGACCTATTTGAAAGTAGTACATATTTCATCACTACATCTGACACAGTGTCTGAAAAACCAGTTGGATTTCTCTGATTTAGTACTTACTGCATGTGTGCAGGGGAAATAGCTACGTATAAGTACTAGCATATGGGTTTAGTGGATATTTCTTTTCTAGGTATTTAATAAGCAAGTTGGATGTTCAGATTAAACATCATTCTCCCATGTTTAGAGGACAGTATGAGTCACCAGAATCAGAAGGTTACACTGGGTGTGCTTATTTGGTGGTGTTGGATAGGGAAACTTGTTTCATAATACATCTGTAGAAATGGCAGTGGGCGTCTCAGTTCATCTGTGAGCAAAATGTTCCACATATTGTTTTCTATCATGCTGATTTTATCCCCGTGCCTAATAACAACCACTAATATCTGGGATGATATTCTAGATGATTGAACCATTGAATTTTCCTCTGAACAACACAATCTTATATAACTTTGGGCTATATCCCTTTTTTTGTCACGGTGTTTACACTGTTGTAGCCTTGCCCAGCTGAAATTCAGAAAGACTATATATGCTTTAGCTTGTTCAGTTTGTCTAATAAAATCCAATATTTGGGACTCTAGTGCTGTAAACTATTTAAAGGCAGCAAGAAAGACACAAACAACTCTTTACTGCTGTAAAGTATTGCTTGCCTACAAAAACAGACTTGTTAAATTATCTTGTTTTAGTCTAAACACTGCTGTATTGCAAAATGCAGATTTCAGTGGTGGTGTAAAACAGGTATGTCTTTTTTATCCAAGTTTTTCAGCCTTTAATAACAATACCAAATCTGAAATCTATTTCTGATTTTAAGCTGTTAATTTAAGCGGTTGTTTGGTTTCCTCCTTTACCACCCAAACTGAAAATGTTTCCTTATAGTGAACGGGCTGTATAGTTCTCTTGGCCTCTCTTTGGCCGTTTTTCTTTTAATTTTTTAAGAGCACTGTACAAAATACGGATTGTTTCTTTAGGAAAAGCTCTGTAACTGTAAAGGACAGTAAAATGTGTATGTGCCAAGAACCTAAACACCTAAGTTGTCCAATAATTGTGGGTTTTTAAGTGTCTATTCTTGAATTGTAGAAATCTGAGGAAGAAAAAGTAAGGCTGGACTTGGATGAATGGCACCTGAAATGTAGCCACCCTGTAGCTGCCTGGGTGTTGGTATATCTGCAGCTAACACAAATGAGCACAATTAGCATGAAGTCCTGCAGCCGCTCGTTAGGCTCAGGCTGAAGTGTTGCCCCAGTGATGAAAAAATGCATCCCTAATATCTGAAATCTTACTGCAGTATCAGTTTGGCCATTCCTTCTTCCTGGCTGACGAGTTCTCGGCGGCTGTTCTGCATCCCTGAGAGAGACAAAAGTAAACACTGGTGAAAGGCATTTGAGTACCCGAGGAGTGGAATTTGGGGTGCTACAAAGGCAAGTTTAACTCTTGAAGAATGATTTGGTCATATTTTCTATGCACCCATTTGCCTGTAACTTTGAAATATTTTGTTTAGGAAATCAGAAATGGCAACTGTCACCATAAACCTCCAGCAGCGCTGGTTTAGACTTAAATTGCAATTAGTTGGAACCCCCCTGAAAGTGGAAAGAAGTAACCCTTCAGAGAACTTTAGAGATACTTTATTTGAATATTTCTGATCATGAGGTGATTGAACAGTTAGTTTGCATATAATAAAATCCTTTTTAGGGCTTGATTTTTTTATTTTTTTAAAGGCAGTAACAGTTTGCCTAATGAATAAATCTCTTTTTCTCATTTGCCTATGCTTATTTCTTCCAATGATGCAAATCACTTACCTAGCTTGTAAACCATTTTTATTTCTAATTAGAATGCCTAAATGAGAAGCTTTTGAATTTCAGATATACGTAAAGAATTTAATTGCCTTTTCTTTGTGAAGAATAGTAAAGTATGTCCTTGATATTTCAGAATCTACTCTCCAGCTAAGAGCGTGAAAAGCAGTATCCCTCGCAAGTAGGTTATTCGCAAGGATATTTTGCAAAAGGGCATGGAGATGAGTAACAATGTAATGAAATGTTCCCGGCACAGCAGTGCGAACTGGGGGATGCTGGCACCATAGGCGTTTGGGAGCGGTATTGCCCGTTTCCGCCCCATTGTTCGACTCTGTACAAATGTATTACATAAATGAGCATCGTATGCATCCATTTGCCTTTTGTAACAGACGCTGTGGGCGCTGGAGTCTGCCTCCCGTATCTGCGAGCGTGCTGCTGCTCATAGAAATCTATTGATGATGTTCTGCGATTGTGCTGCTGCTTTCAAGGGCTCAGGTGCTGGAATTTTTTTAGGACTTCAGATGGCCAGTTTTGACCTCTGGTTTTATCTGTCAGTTCATCCCTGCCCGAACATGTCCTTGTCTCCTTTCACTGTAGTAACTATAGCTGCCTTATCTTGGCGATATAATTGAGTAACTAAATTGAAACAACTAACATGTATGGAGCGAAGGAGTGCCCTGATTTCCACAGATACTAGGAAGAGACTTGCAAGTCTGAAGGTGTTTGGAGGTTTTGCATTAATAATTGGGTGCCAAAATTAGGTTCTAACACTCTTCTGGCTGGAAGTTGTCCCCCTCCCTCAAAAAAGAGTCCTTCTAGATCAGGCCTCAGATTGAGCAACGTCCAGTTTAGATAACGCTTCTTATGTTTCTGTTAGATGATGCAGAATTTGAGAGTGTGACTAGGAAAGAATTGACTCGTTTCTGACCTTCGGACCATTTACTTTGAAGGCCTCTCCAGTCTGGAGCTTGTTAACATATCCAGGCCGGGGACAACTTATTTTCCCTGCATCCTTTGGTTTTGGGGTCCAGATCAGGACGTGGAGACTTGGGTTTGGATTTCAGGATGAACTGAATCCGATTTAGGATGAACCGAATGGACCAAAGCACAGAGCTAGATTTGCTGAGTCTTTGATGTGGGTCCCAGAGACGCCGGCCTTCCAGCACGCAGTGTGATGTGCAGCTTGCGTCAGGGCCCTGGATTTCATCCGTGCTCTCGGTACTGTTGCTGCGTGATGTTCTGCAGCGCTGGGGCGTCACGCGTGAAGATCTCGTGTGTTGTATGGAGCCCCTGTGGGGCTGACGCTTCGCCATCCTTTGTCTGGCCATAGGTCTTGGGGGAAGAAACTGGGCACGGGTGGGCTTGATCGTGGGGTACCCCCCCAGCAGAGCGGTGTGTGCCACGCGTGGGGGCCGGTTCAGACGGGCAGGCGCTGTTGGTGGAGGGGGTCAGCGTCTCCCCAGTGGGAAAAGCGCTGATGTGCTGGGAGCTGCTCCCGCTGCACGGCCACGGCTGTGCGCGGGGGAGCGGCCCGGCCGCTCGCCCCTCGGCCACGGCCCGGGGGGGGCTCGGGGCTCCCGGGGCGGTGCCGCCGCGCTCCGCCCCGGCCGGTCCCCGCGGCCCGTGACGCGGCGGGCGGGGCGGGGGCGGGGCAGAGCCTGGCGGCGGCGGCGGCGGCAGCGGCCTCGGCAGCGGCGGCAGCGGGGGAGCGGAGCGGCGCGGCGCGGCGCGGCGGGTGGCTGTCGGGCCGGCAGGATGCTGGAGATCCAGCTGGACGATGGCGGCGTGGGGGGGTACCCGGGCGACGATTACTGCTCGGGGTCGGTGATGTCGGAGCGGGTCTCGGGCCTCGCCAACAGCATCTACCGCGAGTTCGAGCGGCTGATCCACTGCTACGACGAGGAGGTGGTGAAGGAGCTGATGCCGCTGGTGGTGACGGTGCTGGAGAACCTGGACTCGGTGCTCACCGACAACCAGGAGCACGAGGTGGAGCTGGAGCTGCTGCGGGAGGACAACGAGCAGCTCCTCACGCAGTACGAGCGGGAGAAGGCGCTGCGCAAGCAGGCCGAGGAGGTGAGCGACGCCGCCCCGCGACCATCTTGGCCGCCCGCCGGGCGGGGGCACCGCGCCGCGGCCCCGCTGCGGCTGACGGGCGGGCAGGGCCCGCGGGGGGGGGGGGGGGCGGCGGGGCGAGGCCGCGGGGGCGCCTCGGGCCTGTGGCGGGGCCGCCTGCCCGCAGGCCTCGGCTCCGTCTCCTCGATCGGCCGCCGCCGGCGGGTCCTCTCCTCCCCGGGCCCTCCTGGCGGGGCCGGGGCGGGGCGGCTGGGGCGGCGGGGGAGCCCCGGGGCAGCGGCCGGCGGTACCTTCTAGAAGGGGAGCGCGGGCGGGCGGCGCGGGTGCGGGAGCGGGCCCGGGCCCGGGCCCTGCCAGACGTGCCCCCTCCCGCGGGGGTCGCGGGGCTGCCGCTGCCCGCCCCGGCGGGATCCGCTGCCCTGGCCCGGCCCGGCCCCTCCCGCAGCACCGCGGAGCCGGGCGGGCAGGTGCCTCTGCGGCTGATCCGCCCCTGCTAAAGCAGGAGAGAAAAAAGCTAAACAAAAATAGCTGCAGTCCTGTGGATTTGAAGAATTCACTTTGGAGTGCCAACAACACGTAGAGGACTTGACATTTATGCTGATTTGTGGTTTAAAAAATACTTTTTAACGTTCATAATTTCTGCGCAGCCATACGGCTTTTTTAATGTCAGCAGTAAGCTGTTTAGTTGGAGCAGGAAATTACCTTTCGAGTATAGCATCTGATTTTTGAAACTTGTTTGTACCAAAACTACACCTTGAACCCGAATAAAACAGTTTCCCAAGTTAGCATCTGCAGTTTTCTGGAGTAAGGATTCGCTCCCATGAGAGCCCTGTCAGAGCTGCTCAGCTGGGAGAGGGGGTTTGAAAGTGGATCATGAGAACAACAAACGCCTCTGATGGAAAGGAACGAAAACCCTTGGGTTACAAAGACGCAGACGTAGACAAAACAGAGAGGGGAGGTGACTTGCACTCTGTCTTCCTACATCTGCGCCTGTCCCTGCTGAAATGAAGAGCATCATTTCAGCCATAAATGAGGACTGTGAACCATAGGGTTTGCTATTTAGGCTCTCGAAGTGATAGTCTGTGAACTGGGATAAAGCATTGGCGGTGGAAAAAGTCCATCGCCACCACATCATCCTCATTACACTACACAACTTCTTAAAAAGTGGGTTTTTTTCCATCTTTTAGACTTAAGAAAGACAGAAGATTTAAGATTCAGTAGTCTTACTAGGAGTCAAGTTCTGATTTGATAAGGGGTAATTAATGAAATAGCTTTTGAACTGGAGAGCAACGTAAAGCACCACGCAGTATTTTCACAGACATGTTCTTGTTGCTTAATAATCGCGTGCAAGAATCTTGCTAACTTGATGAGGAGGACACTTGCGGTCCATTACTAATACTGAAACGAGAACCAGTCAATTAAAGTCCTGAGTTTTAATTATGTATTAATGGACTAATAAATAATCTTTTAAAATTCTTTTGAATGCATGTAGGGATTGAAAAATGATTCTGAGTACATGAGATTTTACTTATTAAACGTTTCATAGAGAGAGTATTTTGCAGCTTCTGAGAAATAAAATTTTTTAAAAGTGCACTGTATGGGGAAAAAAAATGGGACTACCAATGGGGAATGGAACAGTCCAGTTGGAATGATCTTGCATCTTTGGACTGGGGTGGATTTCTGTTCTTGGCTTACTAGATACAGGGTGTGTTTTCTGGAAGCAAACGTAGTGACAACAGTTACATTCCCTGCAAGGAAACTCAGGAACCATAGCACGATACTGTTTGCTGAGATTTAAAAAGCACCGATGATGATGATGATGATACTTTGTCATCCTTATGCACAGCTCAATGTAAGCGGGGGAAAAAAAGCATCTGCAAGGAGACTTGTTACAAAAAAGGAATTGATAATGTGCTTTTTATGAGAAGAAATGAGTATTCTGCCTCTACATAATCGCTGTTACAAGATCATATATGGAATATATGGCTGTTACTTCCCTCTGCACCTGTTTCCTATATGCCGCTTACTATGCAGTAGATAATGTGTTATGGAGATGAAAATCTACGTATTACAGAGAATTCTGCTGTCCACCAGATGATTGTCAATGATCAAAAAACCAGAAAAATAGTTTTCCCACCAGAATGTGGATTGCTGTTCTGTAGCAGTGCCCATAGTAACCAGGGTAGGTCCGTCCCACTTCTCGAGCAGCGTTCAGCCTCCTGTGCTGCGCCTCAAGTCTTGGAGTGAGAGCTTCGCTTTTAAGTGGGAGGATCCTCCTCTGGGAACAGGATTTGACCCCAGTCTTGATTCCTCTCTGCGTATGAGTGCTAATTACAACAATTAAAGTTGGGAGTCGGAGATGAAAAACTGATCTGTTCTTCTCTTGCAATATCATGTCAAAAGCCCCTGAGTTATAATTACTTTATATTAGTTTATTAATTTCAAAGTAACTGAAACCACAAGTGGGCATTGTTCTCTGGCATAAAAAGTGTGCATTGTATTGTCTTGTTACCACTGCTGCAGAACCATCAAATCTTGCTGTTTCATCTTTATGCAGAAATTGTGCAGACTCTATAGGTATGTTTTGTTACGTTAGGGCTGTTTCTAACAACTTACATTTCACTTGCGCTAAATGCCATAAAGGAGAGTTTTCCTTCTCAGTACTCTTCTGTCTCTTTCTCTAAGGTGATTCTATATAGTATGTTTTAAAGCAATCTTTGCCAAAAGCAAATTATTGCTGTGTTTTCTAAACACTTGGGCTGCAGAGTGACTCTGTATTTTCCACTTGCCCTAAAGTAGGACAGCAGAAGCACCTAGGCAAGTGGATTGAAAACAGAAGTTCCTTGAAATGAGGCGGTGCTGTCAGTCTCTGTGATTACGGGGCTTAGTACACAAAGTTTCAGTTTTCCATGACCTCCAAGCTACTGGAATTGTACCAGATTTTTGGTGGTTTTGTTTTCTTCCATCTGTTTTGTATTATGTATGAACATAGGGTAATTATCGCTTGCATGGTGTGGTGTTTCTCGGAATCAGAGCATTGTTTAGTGTGGCAGGGAACTCCTGAGATCATCTAGTCCAACACCCCCTGCTCAAGCAGGGTCAGCCGGAGCAGGCTGTCCAGGACCGCGTCCGGTCAGAGTTTGAGCATCTCCACGGAGGGAGGCTCTACAGCCTCTCTGGGCAACCTGGGCAACCTCTGGGTCCCAGTGTTTGACCGCCCTCACAGTAAAAAAGTGCTTCCTTTTGTGTTCAGATGGAATTCCGTGTGGTTTCATTTGTGCCCATTGCCTCTTGTCCAGAGAAGCCTGGCTCCCTTGTCCTCGCTCCCTCCCAGCAGGTACTTAAACACACTGGTAGGATCTCCCTGAGCCGTCTCTTCTGCAGGCTGAACGGCCGCAGCGCTCTCAGCTGCCCCTCCTGTGAAGGATGCTCCAGTCCATTTACCGCCTTTGTGGCCCTGGTATTTGTGGTGGTGTGTACTAACACATGGTACTTATTTATTTTTTCTGGCTAAGTATTGTTTTTAGCTTGATTTCTTAAGGAAATGAAGCTTATGTGATCGCTGTGTTAGGCAGTTGCCTCCAATAACTTAGGAAGCTGGTGACTGCTTTCAGCCATATTTGTAAAAAAAGGGGCTAGTTATTTTTTTTGGTGAAAAACGAAAGAGAGAAAGGCCAAGTGAAGGTCCTGCCTGGAGGAGAGACAGGCAGAGCTTGCCAGCATGCAGGCCAGTAGCAGGCAGCACGTGGGTCTGGGGCAGGTGAGTCCAGCATGCAAACGCCGTCTCTTCCTGGTGTCTGCTCAGAAGACGTGGGGGTAGAGTTGGGATGGGGAAGGAGCTAGGAGATACCGGCAGAAATCCCCAGGGAAAACAAGCTTTATTGGGTCCACTCTTAATGAGATGTTTTGTTCTATGTAAGCTGCTTTCCTAATGATTCTTCTGGATTCTTCTTCTCTTGAATTCATCATCTTCTTGATGAAGAAAACCACCATCATGTGCCCTAAATGCTGATTTCTGCAGAGGTTGTTGGTCATGTTTGGGCACTAATTCCAAGATTAGCGTGCTCGTAAAAGCTTTCACAGACGGGAAGCACAGAAGCATGGGGACGGTTGGTGTATGTGAGCATTGCTTCTTGGAGGTCAGAAAAGCAAGGTGGATCTCTGCCAGGCGTGGAGGTGGCCTTCTGACCTCTCATTGCATGAAAACTGCTTCCAGTGAAATTTCATACATCGCAAGGGAATGGTGGCGGCTGTCCAAAGAAACAAAAAGTGCCTTAATAGCAAAGTAAGATCTTGGTCGATTGATTTGCAATATCAGTTAATGCTCATTAGAATTTTTAAAATGGGTGCTCATTTGACATGCATATATGTATGGTATAGAGATAAGTACCTAGTGCTGGTTAGGAGGTCTGACCCCCTCGTGAAAGGCTTTTGTAGCTTCTGTTCTGCGCTACGGCAGTCCAGCACTTGAAAGCAACCTCCATTGGAAAGTGGTTAAGGAAACCTCTGTCTCAGTAAACGTGGCTGTTGTTTCTAAACGACGACTCTTCTGCCTGTGGTGGTAGGTGTGTTTCCAGGCAGCAGGCGTTGGAGGGCGCGTGACGCTGCCCGCGTCAGTGTGGTTGGGCCTTTGCTTGGCTCTGGGAACAAGGAGCCAGCATGCGACCACGTGGCAGAGCCTTCGAGGCTGCGGTTCTCAAAGACTGCTTGTCTTGCTGTTGGATCCGACTGAGAGGTGGGCAGTGCTGCTCCGAGCTGCCTGGTGATGGGATGTGAGCTTTGGCATCGCAGGGACTCCTTGAAGCAGTGTGCGCTGCCGCATGTGACATTCCCAGTGGGCTGTCTGTTGAATTGTCATCTTCTGGGCTTCCCCGTGGGTGTATCTGTGCTCGGGGTACTTTCACAGAATCACAGACTGGTTGAGGTTGGAAGGGATCTCTGGAAGTCATCTGGTCCAACCACCCCACTCAAGCAGGGTCACCCAGAGCAGGTTGCCCAGGACCATGTCCAAGCAGCATTTGAATATCTCCGAGGATGGAGACTCCACCACCTCTCTGGGCAACCTGTGCCAGTGCTCAGTCACCCTCACAGTGCAAAAGGGTTTCCTGATGTTCAGAAGGAACCCTATGTGTTCCAGTTTGTGCCCATTGCCTCTTGTCCTGTCACTGGGCTCCACTGGAAAGAGCCTGGCTCTGTCCTCTCTGCACCTTCCCTTCAGGTATTTGTATGCATTGATGAGATCCCCCTGAGCCTTGTCTTCTCCAGGTGCTCCAGCCCCTTCATCATCCCTGTCGCCCTTCACTGGACTTTCTCCAGTATGTCCCCATCTCTCTTGTGCTGGAGAGCCCAGCACTGGACACAGCACTCCAGGTGTGGCCTCACCAGTGCTGAATAAAGAGGAAGGATCACCTCCTCGACCTGCTGGCAATAGCCGAGGACACCATTTGCCGCCTTTGCCACAAGGGCACATTGCTGGCTCATGCTCAACTGGTGTCCACCAGGACCCCCAGTTGTCTGCCAAGCTGCTTTCCAGCAGGTGGCCCCACATATACCGATGCCTGGGGTGGTGCTTCCTCAGGTTCGGGACCCAAAAAGGATGTGAACTGTAAAAGCCCTTTGCTGGCATTGCCACTGTGGGACTCATGTTCGAGAGACACCTGAGTGTCATCCTTTCCCACTTCCAAATAAAACCAACGTTGCCATGGCCATCGCTTCCTCAGTATGACTTGCTGTTTGCATTGTTACTTTACATGATAAGCACGTTCACTTACTCGTATTTTATTTTTGTGTAATAAGATGCCTCTGGGTGTTTTGTTTGAAAATCAGTGGGCAGCATTTTGGGAAGGGATGGTCCTTTGTGAGAGGCACGGACTGTAGTTGCCATAGGTTTCTGTGTGGCTTGAGGTCCTTAAAGAGCTCTCCAGCTGGGTGGCAATATTGCAAATTCACTAGCTCCTGTCTGCATCTCAAACAACAGAAAGGCTTTTGAAAATCCCGTCCCCGCCTTTTGTTGAGGGATACTTTAAATACTGTCTCTCCCTCGTACACTAACTCCCTTTAAGAAGATGGTGAGAAGGGGTGATAAAAGTGGTGCTCTGTGCTGTAACCTCTGATGTTCTCCACTGTGAGCGCATTTTCCCTTTCTGCCTTGTATTTTTCTTTCCCTGTGAAACGAATCGCAGCCTGGGAAGGCACTTTCTGTTTCTCCACCCTGAAACCTGACCTCACAAATAGCTGATTAATGGGAGTTTCTGCAGCTTGATGGTGACCTCATAGCATCGAAGGAGGAAAGCATTTGGGAATAGCAGATACCAGATAAAGAAAGGCTTTGCTTATCACATGGATCCTTTCCACTATATGCAGTTGAAAGTAACTGGCAAGCATGAAATGCAGACTTACTGCACAGCGGTCTGTATACAAGATCTGTCTCTGTATTCTTCAGACCTCTCTTCGTCCATGCCTGGAGCCCGCAGGAACTGTCAGATTTCACCAACAGAATGAGCAGCAGAATCTGTGTCATTATTAGAGGGTTCTTCCAATTTACCTTGAGTCCTCTTTTGCAATTGTCTTGATTTACAAAAGCTGTTGGTCTAGATTCTTCATTTTCGTCAAAAGTATTGTGATATTTGTAATAATTTTTTTCTACCGAGCATGCAGATGTTAGATTTCATATTTATGATACCTTCCTCCTTATTTGTTGTAAGGTTCCAAAATATATCCATTTAATTATTCAGAAGTAAAAAGCAACACAAGTGTGAGCATCTGTAAAGTGATCCCATGTCATGGGTGAGACAAACCTTAAATCATGGGGATATTAATAATCTTTTCTCATTTTTCTCCTATGTCTTTTGTCAGTGATATCACTTGAACATGATTCAGAAGTGATCACAGTATTGCAGATGATGATTAAAACTCAGCAACTGAAGAGAATAAAATTAACGCCATGTATTTAAAAAGTAAGCAATAACAAAAAATGTTTCTGGAGACCCCTATATATCAAATTCATATCTAAGTAGGCAGTGTTAGTTACAACGATTTTAATTTTCTCCTTTCCCTCTTAAATGGTAAAATAAACTTACTAGCCATCCTTACCAGTAGTGACAACCTCGTCACTGCTTTGGCCTACGATCAGCACGTCCACAGTGTGAAGGATGGTCATCTTTAGATTCTGAGCATGCCTTTCCTTACGAAAAATTGTAGCAATAAAACTAAATAGGATTGTAAGCCAAAGATTTAACATCCCGTTGTGTGTCTCCTGATGCAGGACTAGGATCGATGTTAATGCAAATAACAGTGATAGAGATAATTCTTTCCTTCCCCTGAAGGTGAACTAGGGGCATTTGCTGGGAAATAATTAAACAGTGCCTTTACTCTACTCAGATGTGAGGGTGGAGAGCTGCCTCTGCAAGCGGAAGGAGGGTTTGCTGCAGTTCTAGATTGGTTCCTGTCCTGCCCCTACCCCTGCCAGCGCGACACCAGGGAAGAGACCGTCTGCCGAGGGTTAAGAGCAGCAGCCACTCTCTTCCCTCTCCACAGTATGCTCTTAGTATTATGGCAGTCCGCCCTTTTTAATTTGCTTCCTTTGTGCCTCACTCCGTCAGGAGTAAGGCAGGTCGGCGTGTGATAGGGTGCGGACCAGGGGCGACAGCGCGGATGAAACGCAGGCTGGCAGCAGTGTGGCGTCCTGAAAGATGCCGAATGTGCTGGTCTGTTCCCGGGACCTCGTCTCCCACGGGATCTGTCTCGGTGGCGGACTAGTCAGTGCTGGTTTTGAGATACAGGAGAGAGATGTATCCTTCTGCTGGTGAGAAGCCAAGCTGATCTGATGGTGGGGTACCAAACGCAGACTAAGAGCTAAAATACAAGATGTAATGCTTTGGGGTTAGGCAGAGGGAAAAATGCTCTTAGAAATGCAGAAGCAGCTTGTCCTTCCCTCTACTTTTTTGATCTTCTCCCCATAAAAAGTCTGTGTGCAGAATGCTTTTTTTTAATGTAAAAACTATAGATTTTTTTAGCATATTAGAGATGTTGTTATAGGACAGACAGTTGTTGGAAAGCCACTCGCTAAAAACGCTTGATTAGTTACTCTAAATTTTTCTAATAAATGGTATGAAGTCTACACTGATTAGATGAAATGAATTTGGAGACTCTTCAGTTTGCAAGTTTTATTAATTTAAAGAAAGCTAACAAAATCGATTTGCACTTCTTTATGAGGAATCAGGCCTTCCAAACGTAATGCCCATCAGTCCTTGCCATCTGGTAACCTTACTTTATTCTCACTAATCTTGAAGGAAAAAAAACCTATATCCAAACACAGATCCTTCATACAAATCCTCTTTATGTCACTCAAGCTTATGGCACTTATTAATATTCATAAATATCAGTGTGTTATTAAAAATTACCTTTAAAGTAAAATTAATCTGAGTGAGCACTATGAGCTGTTACTTTATTTAAAGAGCAATTCAAGATAATATTCTGGCTGTTAGCTGAGGATGATGATCTGGGGTGATGGCCAGGTTTCCCCTCAACAAGGTTACCTGCGTAAGTCAAATTATAATCCCCAAGCAAGCTTTGATGAGAAGCTTTTTTTTTTTCTCTTGATGAAATGAAGCAGGCTGCTTCGTGGTCACTTTCTGTTCATGGCTCTGCAGGTGGCTTTTTCGAGGGTGTTGTTGGGACGTGCTAGGTGTATGAAGGCAGAACTTAGTACTGGGGTTTCAGGAGGTTAGAATTGTAAGAGAAAAGCCAAGAAGGTCTGGGAAGATTCAAACTTGCTACCATTGCAAATGAATTTAAATAACTGTGATGGCTGAAGTTTCAACAAAAATCCCTAGCCAGTTTTCACTTTTCTGAGAATAATGCAATCTTTCATCTAGCAGAGGCACCCTGGCACCTTTGTTCTTCCTCTTGCCCGCTGAGGAGGATGAAGATGGCACACGTCTCCATCATCATCGGTTGTCATGGTGCCTCTGACAAGTTGTAGCAGGCTAGATCCTTTCATGCCGCTGAGGAGGAAGCGTGGGCTGTCCCAGGCGGGAGGAGCTGCTCCATCCCTGTTCTGTTCCTGTGTAGTCCTCCTGCACAGTCCTGGAGCTCGCGTGGGGAGTGCTGTCCCGGCGGTGGCTGCTCTACATTGACTTCAGGTGGTGAAGTGATGTCTGAGCAGCCAGCTGGACCCTCTCCTGCCTTTCCCGGTGGGAACCTGCTTGGCATTTCCAGGAGACTGCACCATGGTGCTCAAATACTTACATCACATTGTGTGTGCAAGCCTCGTAGACTTAGCCTGTGTCATGCTGTGTCCGGCCTTCGCTTGCTGCTGTGCGAGGACGAGCAGATGTGTGCAGGGCTGCCATTTCATCTGTCTGCTTCTCTCGATCAACAATGATTTCAGTTCTAGTCCAGTCTTTCAAATAGATAGACCATAAGTCTGAGGTTGCACATTGATGTTGGGAAGATAGACAGCTAATCTGCATGTCTAGGGATGCCACGCATGGGCCATGACAAACACTGCAATTCTTCTGTATTTTGTGGTAGAAAATCCCTTCTTTTCTTCAAGGAGGTGATCAGCCTTCAACGTTGATGCATCAGGTGTGGTATTCTGTTTGTCTGCCGTTCACTTCACAGTGTGTTGGGCTGCAGGGTGTCCAGAATGACATCCTTGGAGCTGTGTCTTCCTTTGCAGGACAGATTGCTTTAGTTCAGGTATCAATGGGAAGCATTGGACCTTTTGCTCCTGAGCTGGATGGTGACGTGGTCTCCACTGGTTGTGGACAGCTGCTGGTGTCTGCCTTCTCTCCCAGTGCCCTGATTTGAAGGGACCTGCTCAAGGCAGGATGTGATGCTCAACTGGGTCTGACAAAAACAGTTTCAGGCTCTTATTTTTCTTTCCCATTCTACCTGGGGCTTGGCCATCCCAACCTCAGCCACTCCACTTTGCGGCGTGAACGCTAGTTGCCTCTCAGTGCTACAGCAGACCTGCTCATCCCTCTGGAAAGGGGAAGCAACATAGCAGCATCAGAACAGGCTTACCTGCCCTTTTCATCTGCGGTGTTTTGTGGAAAGGTTTTCCTGTCAGACACATGCTGAGTTTCTCCCAAAAGATAATTGTACATAGTAATTGTAAATACTAATTTAAAACAGGAAAATTAACTAATCTGTTAACGATTGGATATTTGCAAGGTGTATGGCCCAGAGGCACATTAGCTTTTTGCCCGCTTTTTCAGAGTCTGTCTGAAATTTTTGGTTCTGGGATTCTGTGCTTGAAAAAGGACTGAAAGGGCTCATTTGCAACACATCTAAGAACAGCACATTCAGAAGAAGCATACATGATGTACAACACATTTAGGAGAACTCGGTTATGGAGAAGTGCCTTCCCCTTCCCACTACGGAGAGAGGTGTCGTTTCAGGATATTTTACAGTTTTCTTTCACCCATCAATGATAGCTTTGGAAAATAATCCCAATATATGTTTTGGTTGAGCTAAAACAGAATCCTCTGGTTTTTTATTTAGTTATTAATCATTGTAAAATACATTGTGTCTTGCAGAAAGTGGGACACTAGGACATGTGTTTAAAGAATGAGCAATCTAAATTCAGCGTGTCACAGCAAACGGAGATGGGGAGTAAGGCAAGAGATGTGTGGTATGTGCAGACGCAGATGTCTGCATGCGCAGGACTGGAAGATGGTGAAAATTGCTGGTTACTCAATTGGCACATCTTGTATACTGAGTTCTGGGTCTCTCTCTCTTCTTTAGAGCTGCAGTTGAGAAGGCAAGTGTCTGTTTTCAGGAGAAACCTCCCTAGGTTGAGGAGTGGGTAGGTAGAGTTGGTGGTATTCATTGTAGAGCTGCCCGTGGTGGTAAAATTAAGAGGAATCTGATGCTCTCAGCATTTAATTTGGTGCATATGTTCTCCTCCAGCGTTACTTAAGGAAACCGTATAGATTGTGTTTCAGAGTATCAGAGCTAAATCAGAGTGAGTGGTTTCAGAGCTAAGAGATTTTTCAAGTAACCGATACATTAAGTAGCATTTTTTCTTACTAAATCTTAAGGAGTTTTATATTTCATGGTGATGAAGGCATTAATTGACTGCGTCTGTCTGTGTCTGCCTTCCCGTTTCATTACATTTATTGATGCCAAGTTTCAGTATTCTCCCCAGAAGCCCATGGAATGGATTTTTTTTGTTAGTGAAATATCCACTGATTTATTTTGGGTATAATGGAGTATTTCCGATGTCTTTCTCTACGTGGTCTAAATCTGACCTTCCAAAATCTAGTTATAAAGCTCATCTAAAGCTTCACTAGAAAAGAAATTAGCCCTACCTCCAATAGAGGGGTGAAATTCCGACCCCAAGCCCCTGCTGTGGAAGCAGAAATGTTCTATTACGTAAGACATTGTAACAGACATGGATACTACATCTGCTGAGTATTTCAGAAAGGTATTGCTAGATTGGTGAAAGTTCTGTACAGCTTTGAGACACCTCAGGATTGCTTCCTGTGAAGATCTAAGCAGCTACCAATACATTTATTTTTTTCTTTTAGATTGTGAAGGTGCGGTACCGTACAGTATGACACATATCTGCTAGAAATAGCCTTTCCTTTAAGATGAAAGAAGTTCATGGAATAAGGATGAAAACAAGTATTGAGAGCAATACAGAAGGATGGCTGTGGCAGCTGGCCTCTTCACTTTTGTGTAATGCTTAATAGGCTCTTCTTGCACAAGGAATTTGTCTTCTCCAGTGTTACAGCTATATGAAGAATGTGTGGCTTCGTAGCTTTGCACACACAAAGCTTTAAGGTGTGTTGGGTGTACTAGATTGGATTTGGTAGCAGTTTTATCCTTAGTACACCAGAGTGACTGAAAATAAGCTTCAGTAACTGATTTTAATTATTTAAATAGAGATTTCCCACTCTAAATGATCTGTTTTATTTTGTTTATCACTCTGTGCTTTTCTGTAGTCTTTTACAGACAAGTTGTTTCTCACTGGTTTGATGCAATTTGGCTCTATGTATATATAAAATAAGGAGATACAGTATTTACACACATATGCTTAAGAAATTATATTAGTCATACTTCTTAATGCATTTTCATTTTATTAGAAAATGGTGAAAGACTTTGTTAGAGAAATAATACTTTTTCATTTGTGATTTGAACATAAAGTGTTCAACAAGTACTAACCATACTTTCACGTTCAATCTCTGAGCATTTATGTTTAAAAGCACATTCAATTTAAACTAAAATGTTGGTTTTATCCATTAATTTGTATATTCCTTGTACAGGTGCCTTCTGCCTCCAGAAATCTCCCCTACTTACTAGCATAACTGGAGAAGTCTGTTTCCAAGAGGCTTCCCAGTGCCGTGCCTTGGCAGAGTCCTGTGATGCCTCTGGCTCTGCAAGGGGGGTAGATAGAGGTTGTGGTGGCCCGGCTGCGGGCGCCTACCGGGGCTGCATGGGGTCTCTGGTTTCCCTGGTTGTCCTCTCTCTGGAGGTCCCGGTCCAGCAGAACACGTGCCACGCATTCAGCTTCAGGGACATCACAGGCTCCATCGACTGCCACGCTGATCACGGCCGTGGTCTTGAGGTTGTCCATCTGGTGATGGCTGTCAGCTTCATTCCTTCCTTGGTGGCTGTGGCTTCAGTGGGGGCTGTACCCCTCTTCTAGGGCCCTGCCATGGGCACGCAGGCAGCAGACCTTGCCCTTCCCACCAGCCTGCCACCCATTCTGCTGGAGTCTCAGTGGCTGCTCTGCTGCTCGCTTGCACAGTGGTCTTTGGCAAATCTTCTACTCACTTTGTTACAATTTTTTAAATCTGTAAAATAATGATTTAAGCACCTTTCAGGATAGTTATGTGGTTTAACACAATTTTTCATCACAGCCGCCGTTTGTAGCAGCATTAAATGCAATTGCAGCATCTTGGTAATTGCAGTTATTTGAAACACTGCCTACATTTTACCAGCCCCACCTTAGTCTCACCTCCTTGGTTTCTTTCCTTTTCGTTCCTTCAGCTGGGTGGCTTTTGTAGTGTGTAGCCTGAGCTGGATCAAAATTGCCACATAATTTGCACTATAATTCCAGATACAAAAATACATACAAACACATTTTAGTCCTCACAAAGGAAGAAAAGTTTACATTACTAGCTTGCATAATTTTGATTTTTTTCCTTTTAAAAATGTTTGTTCCATTAATATTTGTTTCATTATCCGTGGTTATCCATGCTCTGTTTCTGTTCAATGTTTAAAAACAGTGCATCGGTATCTTTTATCTCCCTGAATGGAGGCTCGTGCTAAGCTACGCAGGAAGCAAAAAACCGTGACTTCAATAATACAATGTCATACAAGAAAAAATTTAGAAAGAAAAAACAGGGAGGCAGGAGTTTGGATAGTGGTTGTTGGGTGCTCTCCACTTGTTGCACTCGTGATATGATGATTTCTATGATTTGGGAGAAAATTAACTTTCCTTATTTGAAGAGTGTAGATGTTATCTTAAACTAGTATTTACCATGTAATTTTACTGAGAATGCCTCTGTCCAAGTGTCCAGCTTTCATAGTACAGCCTGTTGCGGAAGCAGCGTGTGAAGCAGGAGGTCTGTGCATGTCATGACATGATGGCTGTCCAGCATCCACTCAGCCTGTTGTTTTAATACTGAATGGTCTATTACTGTAGGTTTATACACACACACACACATATAAGGTAGTATTAGTATTAAATATGTATGTAGCTATAGTATGTATAGTTATAGTACTGGGGACTGTCTTGGTCTAAGTTGAGTTACTCCAGACTTGATCCCTACGGATTTCTTACCGCATGGTAATTTTTGCACCAAATCTGTAACTGTTTTGCCTCTAGCATTCTTACAAAGACAGCCACTCTTAATTAAAAACTTAGGACAATAAGACTGGAAGAGACTTCCTGAGTCAGCATGTCCAGTCCCTTGGTATTGCAGGCAATTGAGTTATATAATCCGTTTCATAAATATATCAAGCTTTGTCTTAAAACCATTAGTTAAATCTCCTGCCTCTACTCTTACCTTCTTCTAAATTGCAGTGGGGTTGATTTTTTTTATTCATGGCCTGATTTTACTGGTTTGTTCTTGTGCCAGCATTGTCCTTTACTATTAGTAAGTTTTCACTCTATCAATTATTTGTCTTTGCTGTGTTAATGGAAACTGGTCCTGTCCTATCTTGGTCTCCGTTTGCTAGGTGTTGGAGCCAAGCTCTCTGTTCCCTTGCCAAGAAGGCAGGTGAGCTGGCCTGTGCCACGCATCCTGCTAGCATGGAGGTGCCCGTGTGTCACCTGTCCAGCCTAGTCTTGTTTTACAGATTCCCTCATCCCGCTCTTCCTTGAGTAACACTTAGCCACATCTGGTGCTTGGGTTGATCCTCCTGAGAGGTAGGAGGAATAATGGATGGTTTTCCAGGTACATCTTACCAGTGCTTCATACGGTGGTGTGACTGCTCTCCCGGGAGTGTCCTAGTGTCACATTGC
The DNA here is from genome assembly GCF_018139145.2 of Gymnogyps californianus. Classification (NCBI taxonomy): domain Eukaryota; kingdom Metazoa; phylum Chordata; class Aves; order Accipitriformes; family Cathartidae; genus Gymnogyps; species Gymnogyps californianus. Next base: position 19,442,159 of record NC_059485.1, read on the forward strand.
CTTTTTCAAAGTCCTAGTAATAAGATTGATCTGAGGGCTGTCACCTTCGTTAGCATGGTCCAGTGCGGTCTGTGTGACATGGAGTGGCAGGAGGCGGCAGCATGTCCGTCTCCTCTGTGCCCTCCTCACGCTGGAGTTGTACCTGGCCCAGAGCATGTCACCGTGGGGCCCGATGAACTAATCGTTCTGTCATCAGCTCCTTCCTCTTGACCTTCCTCTTCACAGCAGAAATGGCTGTCCCTGTGTGCGTGCCCTTGCACTCGTGTGCTGTTCAGTCCCAGTATCGCTCTGGTCTTCAGCATCATCCAGTTCTTCCCCTGTCATAGTTTGGTTCTCTGTAGTGCTGATGGCACCTCCCGGTCTTGTGTCATCTGCAAGACTTCACAGTCGCACGTCCTTTCTTGTTGACCATGCTTGCCAATGGAAATATGGGACAAGGCTGTTCTCAAGGCAGTTTTGAGAAGAACTCTGTTAGCAGCCCATCCCTTCTTTGTGCACCCCTTTCCTCCACTGCATCCTCTGTCCCAAGTAAGCCTGTCGTTAGATCCACTGGGAGATGTGAGCGGCAGGACGGGTGAACTCTGTGTCTTGGGCAGAGCTGGGGCAGGGTCGAGGGTGTGGGAGGGTCCCCTTTGCCTCTTCTGGCTGTGCTCTAGGACCAGGCCTGCTTCACGGAGAGCATCTTAAGAGAAAAGTGATCTTCCTTTGAAAAAAGACTCAGATCCCTTGGAATAGGAATATAGGAGATGGTAATCTTTGCATAAATCAACAAAGACGACATTTATTTCACAGAAGGCATTCAAAGACCAGTCTATGACTATCGAGTATCTAGCAGATAAAAGGTGTCTTTTTGACTTCTTGAAGTTAGCAACAGGAACAAAAATCTTTGTCTCCAAGCTCTGCAGATGTAAAGGAAACGTTATTTCACCAGAAGGTTGTATGCTTTTATGGAGATGGAAATGTTCCTTCAGGAGTGCATTTGTCTTTGAAGAGAATGGCAAAGATTCAGACACAGGGCATAGCTCAGAGCATCTTTCCATCATGAAACTGTGTACTGTGTGTCCTTCTGGACTAATAAATTCTAAAAACTAAGTTAAAAATGCAGTTAAAATGGCATTATAATGTGTCAGAAAAAAAGGGAAGGACGAGGAAAGGGTTGTTCTGTTTTATGGTGTTTTGGCCATTCTACTAATAAATGGCCTTGTTCACTGTCAGCTTTATTTGAGACCTCAGCCAAGGAAGGCTGATATTTATTTTTCCATTTTAAACACATGTTTATGTGTAAGCATCTTCATGTGAATCAGTGTTATGTATCTTAAGTATTCAACATAGAATTATTAATATAATAATGCATTCTTAATATAAAACACCTCCTGGTCCGAAGGCTGATGTGTAACATATGTTGTACTGTGAATATGGTTTGAACTTCAGGCCAAGCTCTGCAATGGAAATTTAAGAGTTTTTATATCACAGCTATCACAACTGTGATTGCATAATTGCCGAATACACCAGAAATGGGGAACTGACACAGAGTAGAACAAGAGAGATTGGAGAACACAGTTGTGATCTGCTGAGTTTTATGATAAGTGCAGGGTAAGATTTTGAACAAGCATGAAATTTGAGATGGTAAACTAATTATGAGTTTTAAAAAGTGTGGTGTGGTCAAGGGTTTTAAATTGATGATTGCTTCATTTCACAGTTGCAGCTGGACTTTTCAGCTTGTGGACTGTCTGCTGTTTGTCTGCACTTGTGGGAGTGTTATAGTTTGGTCTTTTGAACTATGTCTTATAAAACTAATACTTGAGATAGCATCATCTTGTTTGCAGTAACTAAGATCCTTCTGAGAAGGAGAAGATATGGGCTATTACTAGAATTTACACTTACTGATTGCATATTTTCCTGTGGCACAGTTGCTGTTTGGGGTCTCTTTATATGGATTACAGATGTATTGCGGTTTCACTGCACATCAATGCTGCTGGGGAGCATCCAGGCTGCAGGGGGATCCGGGGTTCGCTCTTCAGGTGCCGCGGCTGGGATTGACCTGGGTCACCTGGAGAAGGGTCTTCTGAAGGCAAGGGCCTTCCAGGAGAAAGGGTGAGAATTGCTTGGAGCACCCTCAAACCCATGGGTCTGTCACTTCGGGGCATTGAAGAGCGAGATGGGTGATTATCAGGTGAAATGCAAGGAGTCCCTTTTTACGTGTTCATGAAACTCTGCTCTCAGGGAGCCAAAACGTTTCTAAAATTCATGTCATGTTAGATACAACACATTGGAAATTCAGGTATGCTTTTATCACTGTGTGTGGGCTGATGGCTGTATTTTTCTGTTTGTGTGAGGGTACGTTTCAGCTGTTGAGACCAGTGAGGGAGCTTTAAATATTTGCAAAACCTTTGTTTTCACAAGCGAAACACTAAATATGCCTGTACTGCCTCTCTTCTTGATAGAAACTAGGAACGCTTTCATGTAATGGAGTCAAGTTAACATTGATGTAAAGTAGACAAGGCTCAACTCCTTAACCTTCTACTTCAACTTTGCTAAATAAATGACTTGACTTTATATAAAATGCCTATAGGGATAAAAAGCTGAACATCTGTACGTAGTTTGAGATTTTTTACTATTTGTTGATTTTTACACAGCTCTGTAATGCTCTTCTGACAAGTAGCTGCATCAACGTAGGCTGGCTCATAAAGTGAGAAGCAGAATTCCCTTGATATCGACTGTTGAAATGGAAGTTATTTCCCGAGGGTGCATTTCGCTGATGACCACTGTAATTCTGAGAAGTGGCTTAATTTAAGGATCCTTTTTCTGATTGTCAAAGTGAAAAGATTTAACATTCTGTTCCTGAAGCTCTGGCATTGTTGGTATCTGACTGTGGCCATTGCCTGTACAGGAGCTACAATAAGAAAGTGTGACTTGCTGATTTGAGCGTCAAATACTTTGTGTAGACATCTGCTTCATAAGGAAGTAATCTCTCTTCCTGAAGTTGCTGTTGAGTGAAATGGCTCCTGTTAAGAGAGCAAAACAAGGTCTTCGCCTTGAGTAGCATGTAAAACTCATCAGCAGCGGGTCTGATAATGGGACTGGAGACTTGGTTTTGAACAGGTCAGATTTAAATAGCCAGAAGTTGGCCTCTTTCTTTGTCGTGGCTTTCTAAGACAAAATACCGTCAACGCAGCTCCCTAAATTGCCAACCTAATTAGTTGCTGCCAGGAGGCTGTGAGGTGGACTACACAGCCAGCGTTGCCTCCCTCGCGTGTGGGCTTCCTGCAGCTGAGGTGACCTCCCCTGGTGAGGTGACCTCCCCTGGGAAGTCGTGCGCAGCACGAGCCCTTCCCCGCTTCACCAACAGACCTCTGTGTCCTAGCAGATGTCTCTGCCAGGTGTGCCTTCCTCGCTTCTTCATGCCGCGCTGCTTTTGGACCCACAGCACGGCCATCTCCTGCCAGCAAAGGGAGGAGGGGACGGGTCTGAGACTGAACCCCTGATGCTCCCTTTGGTGTGCAGTACCATTGCACACACTACCAGCCACCACAGATTAAGGCCACGTAATGAGATTTCTGCATATATGTGCATCTCTGGCTCTCTGCTTGATTTATCACTGATGTGATGTGATGATTTCTGATTATATGCTACTATTTTTAGTCATTTTCTTCCTTTGCGAAAGGCAGTAAATCAGGAAGCCAAGCGATTCCACTGCTTTTCAGAGGAATACTTATCGTTCTGTCTTAAGATGATTTTATGCTAGGTATTTTCCCTGTAAAGACTAGTGTGTGAGCCATTGTTTGTCATAGTCCTGGGTTATTACAGACCGGTTATCCTGCTTGAAATCCGGGGATAGAGGCTAGCAGAAAAAAATTAATGTGACTAATTTTTATATATAGCAGTTTCATACTCCAGTTTTCTTAGATCACTGAGGTGATGAACTGTTTAACTGTTAACTGTTCATATTCAGAAATTATTCTTTGAAACCAATTGTAGAGGCTCTGGAAAAAATAGTGAAAATTACAAAAAATAGTAAAAATGTTAATGCTGTGGTCAGCCTTGCTATTGAGAACTACTGGGAGTGTGAGCTGTTTCTTCTTCCAGTGCACCCATCTACTTTGTGATAGTGGGATCAAAAAAAAAGAAAGTACTTCTTCTTAATCATCAGTGGAATTATCTGGTCCTTTTTGTTTCTGTTTTCTAAATGTCTTTACTGCATCTCCATAAAGATGGAGCTGTGAGCTGTGAAATCACTGAGGTGTGGGTCTGAACTGAGCTCTGTGCAGTGAAACCATCAGGGAAAATCATTTGCAGCACCTGGCTCTGCAAATGAGCAACTCCTTGAAATCAAGGGCAGCTCGTCGCAGCAAGTTAAGCCTGTGATTTGTCACCAGCACCATATTTTTGTTTGCCTCTTGGCAGCACTAAAGTGAAAGAATGCATTCAGCAAATTTGCATTTCAGTTTTTAAACTTACTACCCTGGGCATTTTAATTTGTGGCAGAGTTTTTTGTAAGTAGTGTATCTCGGTTATTTTAAGATGTCTTTAAAAAGACTATAAGGCTATGCTGTTTGGTTTTGGTTTTTTTTTTTTTGGCCCACTCTTATCCTGTTAAATATTTAAGTTTATAATGAAGCAAGAGTAATATCTGCAGTATCTGCTTTCAGTAAGTCATTGGAATTTGTACTATTTCTGAGGCCAGAAGTGTGGATTTGATTAATGTGAATATTCTTTTCCCTTATGAAGGCTTACTGATTTTAGTTAGCACCCACAGAGACGTGGAGCTTCATCTTTGTGCATTGAACATTTGTGCAGCATTTAGATAGGATTGGCTGTGCACAAACTTCGATGAAAAAAACAAGAAACAAGAGTAAACCAGAGGGATTCTTTTTCTATTATAACTGGTTTTGGTGCTTTTTGTAAATATTACAGACAGAAAATGTTCAGATGGGGAGGTGACTTTCAAGTTAGTGTCCCCTCTGCCTGTTTATTTTTAGGAAGTTTAACAGATTGGGTGAAATCTTGGTCCTCTTCAAGTTACTGAGAACATTCCCACAGCTTCAGTAGGGCCAGGTTTGTACTTATCCCCCCCCCCCCCGCCCCGAAATAAATGGAAAATGTGAAATGCCTATGGATGTTTATTTACTGAGCTGCATTCACTCAATAATATGTGCTTGGTTTGAAAGCATAACTGCCCCTGTGAGTCTGGTTAATAAAAAAAAAATAAAAAAAATACTTTATTCAGTTTGTGTTCTCTGTTTCTCCTGCCCTAGAATTTCTAGGAACATGGGACGGCAAGGGTTGGGGCAGAGAGCACCATGCGGTAGGGGGATTTGCTGTGTGCTAGGGGATGCGCCTGGCAGGTTGAGTTAGGGCAGGAGAGAGACCCTAGCCAGCCCAGGCAGTGCTGCTTGCCTGGGCCGTCCACAGCCATATACCGTGGTCCAGGAGCCGCAGCTTGAGGACCGTGGCACAGCATCATGCTGTAGATGAAGTGGTGCCTCTCTGGAGGCTGTTGTTCACCAGAGTAATAGTACAAATGTACCTGAAGTGCCTGTTTTCCCCAAACTCCTGGCACTGCTTAGTTGTGCTTGTGGATGTGCTCATATTCCCAAGCAAGGTCATTCAGTCTGTGCTGCTTTTAGTGGCTAGTAAGGCTCTTCCCTGGATGCTATATGAAATGTCTGCTGCTGGCTTATTGGAAAAAAAATACAGCCTGCCTGAATACCCTGATGAGAGCTCACTTGTACCATGAAGGATGAGCGGCAGTGACAGTGTGTGCTAAGCCGTCTCCTCAGTCAGGAGCGTGCTTTCCTCGGGGACAGCCCTGGCAGTGAAACCTCTCCTTATCCCGCTGGTGTGGCCGTTCACTCTTCTCTGGATCTGGGACTTTTCCTGCTCTCAGCCCTTCAGACCTTCTGATGCACAGGGAGAACCTCAGGTGAGATGGCTTCTGATGCAGGAGCAGCTAAAAGGTGCTTCAGAGACAGGGAGAGTAAAGAGCCCTTGGGTCCCTGCGCACAAATGTCGTCGCTCGATCTCTTCAGCAGACAGGACAGAATATACTGCAATACATTTATCTGAAATGCTGTTCTTCCCTGAGAATATTTAGGGTAATATTAATTTTTAATATTGTTGTCTCCATGTCTCTTTCTTCTCCAAATGGTTAATTGATTTCTAGTTTTCTGTTTCTTTGATTACTTTTAGGTTGCAAAATAGACAGGACGGAATAAGAAGCGATATTTGCAGAAGACTTAATCTTTCAATCAGTTTCCTCTGAATTAAACCAAAACAGCAGTAGCAAATCCAAGAATCCTATTAAAGATGACCTACATAGTGGGAATAAAATTGGGCTTGTACCTTCTTTTGCTTCCTAATTTACTGTCGAGAAATCTGTGAATGTTTTCCTTAAAGTCCATTCATTTTTAGTGCTGCTAAAAACCTCATTCCTGCCTGGCCTGGGTGGCATGCTCTTGGATGCAGAACCAGGAGCAGGAGGGCACGTCGAGCCGAGAGGGTAGTGAAAGCTGAGCCGGTGCGATGTGATGGGGATTTAGCCCTTGGCTGTAATTAAAAGGGTTCGTCAATAGAGCTTTAGCACGGAGTAGTTCCAGCAAAACCCTGCGAGGAGATGGAGATTATACCAGGAAAATAGCTCTTTTGTTGGTGTAGCTTCGATCAGTCCTCCAAATGGAGCAAGTTAAACTGCTGCTTCTCGAGGTCTGTTGCTCAGTGTAGCTGTGTTGGTTAGGATTTTTTTTTGTTTGTTTTTACTCATTCTGAAATTGCCTTGTTATTCTGGAAAATGTTTCAAGAATAAATTTGAAAATTTACAAAGCAGATTGCTTTATAATTTTCTTAAAATCCGTAAAACAGATTGCTGGCATATTTGTGAGTGACTAAGGGATTTCAATGTTTAATTGACGTCTCAGAGAAAAAAACGATTACCTAAAAATCTAAAACCTTGTACAGTCTTAAAATTTAATTAAATGTTTAGCCTCTGAGATGACTTCTTTATAGTGGAAGGAAGGTATTGGCATTTCTGGTATTTCTAGAGAATAATGCTGGAAAACAACCATAAGGGGGGAAAAACCCCTTGTTGCAATAAATTTGGACAGGAAGGAAAAGAAAGTTAAAAGCCCAGTTAAAGATTAAAGGCACTGCAGAACACCGAGTGCAGGAAAATGAGACATGGCTAAAATGCGTTTGATTGTTTCTATAAATACAGGTACGTAGGAATGAAAACTGACTCGTTCAGATGAATTTGCTGAACAGTTTTAAAAGTCTGCAAGAATAATAAATGAGGTAGCCTTTCAGTCATCTACAGAGAGAAGTTCCAGTTCATGAACATAATGATGGCTCCAGCGTCACTGCTAATTATTCCAGTAAAAGTAACAGGAAATGTGCACAGGGCTTATCCTGAGAATGCACTCAAATACTGTGCATATGGTTTCATGTGCAGAATTTAACAAAATAATCTTACTGTGCATTTAAATGCATTCATTTCCCTGGGAAACTTATGCAAAAATGATTTTCACCGAGTCTACCTTTTTTAGAATACAATGAGGCTTTACTTTGTTCAATTAAAATCGCCATGCCCTCTTGAGCAGCATTATTTGCGGAGAGCAACACTTTCCCCTGTGCAGAGTACAGAGGAGGGCGAGAGAAGGCTTTTCTTCCCTAGTATTCATACTTTTAGAAAGCGGAGATTTCAGCCAGCCGATGTGCCTGTGCTGGTGAATCTGTTAGAGCTCGACCTAAGGAGCGTTTTGCAAACGGACGGAGAGGAAGAGAGGCAAGACCAGGAGCAGAGCACCCTTGTGAGCTCCTCATAGCCCCGAGTTACCTCCTGCGGGCTCCTCTTGTTCTATAAACATCTTCAAGGTAGATTAAAGCCATCTTGGCTTTATTGCCTGCTCTCTCTCTTCCTCTGCAGCTCTGAATCCAGGGCTGCTCCTGGCCCCAGTCGTGCTGTTGCTGCTCAGCTGACAGGTTGGTGCAGATGACTCTGTAGTTTTACCTTCCTTGGATGTAGCTGTTTAGGAGTAATGTAACGAGACCTGAATTTTTGAGTTCGTAAGGCCAGGGTAGGACTTGTTCTGAAGCTAGTTAGATAGCTTTAGTATCCTTCGCCATTGTAAGCATGGTGGTACTGCGCTTTAGACTTGGTTTGATGTGGAGAGGATGTGTGTGGCTGACAGAGCAAGTGTTTTCTGAGCCTTATGGATTTTTCCACAAGTTTGTGTCAGGGGTGTTACTAGAACCAGCTCAGTTTCTGAGTCCAGAAGTATGGATTATGGGTCATTATTGCGTATGGGTACGCGTTAGTGTTTTGTGCAGAAAAACTCTCGTGACCACGTATAGCACAAGACCCAGGCTTGTTTAAGTATATTCAGAGATTTGAAGGTGCTATTCACTTTCCAGGGGCCCTGTTTAGTTTAAATATTTCATGAAAGCAACTGTGACTACAGCTTTTATCAAGAGTAATGTGTAATATCAATTCACTACAGTGGAGCTATATTGAATGTTTCACATGCTTTACTTTTCTTTGCTGTGCGTGCTAGCATCCAATGCAGAGAATGACTAAGGCTCCCAGGTCAAAAGTGACATTTTACAGAAATAATGACCTGAAATTAGATATTTTTCTGTTGTCTTTTCATCGTGAAATGAGTATATCTGTAAAAATCTTTCCTTCAGCCCGATGTTCTGCGCAGGGGTCCACACTGCGATGTGCACAGCTGCCACTTTGTTGTTGCTAATGAGAGTTAGCAGCAATGATCCCTTCCCTCCCTTCTTTGCCAAGAGCAGCTAGCCCAGCTTTTCTTCATAAAGCTTTTTCTTGTATAAATTTGTTAAATTCTGCTGTGAGAGTCTCCTCCTCCGCCTCTTTCCCTCCTCCTTCCTTCAGCTCCCATGTACCACAGAGCCCTTCTGGAGTTTGCTGCTGGGCAGCTCACCGTCTCTGGGGGCAGAGGTTGCTCTCAGCTGCCCGGAGTTGTGGATAAGTTTTCCAAAAGACTTTCACGTTTCTGTAAAACTTTTCCACCACGTGAATTATAGGTGAAGCTTTCTAAAACTGCACAAACAGAAGAATTGGTCTGAAGGTTTCTGACATGTATTTGTAAATATATGACCATAGAAATAGAATTTGTCTTCTCTGACATCAAATTAACAGGAATCAAAATTCAGCCTGGCATGAGGAAGAACAATGTTGCTGAAGATGATAGAGTTGCGCTGGTTTACACAACTCATGTTGGACCATAGTTTATATATTAATTATAGATTAAAGATAGCTGATACTTTCTCATATAAAATAGTCTCTTCAGCTTGATTAAATGCTATTGTACTAATTACATTACTTAAAAATTCTTATTTCCTATTTTGTAATTCTCTCAGTTTTTCTTTTTTTGTGAGGAGAGGAAAAGTCATATAGGGCAAACACATTTTACATTTATTCCTCATCCGTGCCTCCTTCTCTGCTTCTTCCCTCTTCAGAAGTTTATAGAGTTTGAAGATGCACTGGAGCAGGAGAAGAAGGAACTACAAATCCAAGTGGAACACCTTGAATTTCAGACTCGACAGCTGGAGCTGAAGACCAAAAACTATGCAGATCAGAGTAAGCAAAGTTGTACACCAGACATGATTATACACTTTCCCTTCCACACACATACATTACTACTTTGAAAATATTTTTCATACTTTTTGTTTGTTTTAATGTAATTTACGCAAAGCCTGAAATGTCTGGTTATCCCTTGCTTTGGTATAAAATTCTGAGCCTTCTAAACGATGGGATGTATCCACACTAATTTAGTGGAGGCTTCATTGCTTCTCTTCTGTGGGGCATGCTCAGTCTGTCCAGATGCAAGATTTGGGCCATTGGTGAAGCTTCGGAATCTGGTTTCCAGTTTCTCCTTGTCCCTGAATAGAACCTCCCATTTTTTTTCTCATAGAAACAATCACATTTCTTTGTTTGTTTGTTTGTTTATTTTTACAAATACTTCCGTAACATGTGCAGCTGTGTTTTGTTGGCTGAGGTTCCCCTCAGAATTCATTGGTGTTTTGTCCAGTACTCCTGCTCCTCAAATAGCCAGAGGCGCCCATCCCAGAGGATAATTTAAATTGTTGTCAAACTAGGACACTGTCGTGGTTTAACCCCAGCTGGCAACTAAGCACCACGCACCCAGTGGGATGTGGGACAGAATGAAAAAAAAAAAAGTAAAACTCGTGAGTTGAGATAAAGACAGTTTAATAGGACAGAAAGGAAGAAAATAATAACAAGTATAATAATAATAATAAAATGACAATAATAATAAGAAAAGGATTAGAATATACAAAACGAGTGACGCAGAATGCAATTGCTCATGACTCGCCGACCGATGCCCCGTTAGTTCCCGAGCAGCGATGCGTCCCTCCCAGCCAACTCCCCCAGTTTATATACTGGGCATGACGTCATATGGTATGGAATATCCCTTTGGCCAGTTTGGGTCAGCTGTCCTGGCTGTGTCCCCTCCCAGCTTCTTGTGCCCCTCCAGCCTTCTTGCTGGCTGGGCACGAGAAGCTGAAAAATCCTTGACTTATTATAAACACTACTTAGCAACAACTAAAACCGTCAGTGTGTTATCAACATTCTTTTCCTACTAAATCCAAAACACAGCACTATACCAGCTACCAGGAAGAAAATTAACTCTATCCCAGCTGAAACCAGGACAGACACTTACAGGGCACCAGGCTATTGCTGAAGAACTCTGCTTCTATGGTCTTATTATACTATCTGATCTGCTCATTTTGGGAACATGCAGGTACCCATGAATTGAGTTTGTAATGAAGGCCAGTAATACACAATATGCGTTACTCTGTTTTGGTTTGTTTTGTTCAGTAGGTATAAATTAATTTCTAACAAAATATGCTTTGAGACTTCCAGTTTCTTTAGAGAGCCTGATGTGTGTTGGCTGATGGTTGGAATCTTCTCTTGGTAGTTTCACGACTGGAGGAACGTGAATCAGAAATGAAGAAAGAGTATAATGCTCTACATCAGCGTCACACAGAGGTGGGATGTCCTCTCATTATTTCTAAATAAATAAACTCTTAGCCTGTATGTAAAGTCATGTCAAAGAATTCAGCTTTACAATACTAGTGATGACTAAAGCTTCTGAACTTTGGGAACATCAGAAATATCTGAATGGAGGGTGTAAAGAGGATGGAGCCAGGCTCTTTTCAGTGGTGCCCAGTGACAAGACTGGAGGCAACTGGCACAAACTGGAACACAGAAGGCTCCCTCTGAACATGAGTAAAAACTTCTTTACTGTAAGGATGACGAGCACTGGCACAGGTTGCCCAGAGACGTGGTGGAGTCTCCATCCTTGGAGCTATTCAAAAGCCACCTGGGCATGATCCTGGGCAACCTACTCTAGGTGGCCCTGTTTGAGCAGGGACGTTGGACCCGATGGATCCTAGGAGGTTCCTTCCAACCTCAGCTGCTCTGTGATTCTGTGAACAGTGCCCCGCTACCTCATCTCCCACTGCCAGTGAGCCTCCAGGAGACATCTTACATTATTTTTGGATATGCTCTTTCATGGCTCCTCTGTTACGAGATTAAGCTTAAGTTATTTCCGACACTATTTGCTGTCAGATTTGCTGTCAGATTAGTCCATTCACTTACATCATCAGCGTAGAAGACAAGCAAAGACAAGGAGATGTACAAAAAAAGAAAGGGAATTGGAAATGGATGCTGGAGAAGATCAAACAAAAGCAGAAAATGAGTCTTTTCTTCTCCTCTGTTTGGCTCATGGATTTTTCTCTCCTCACAGATGATCCAGACCTATGTGGAACACATTGAGCGATCCAAGATGCAGCAAGTTGGGGGAAATAATCAAACTGAGGGCAGTCTACCTGGGAGAAGGTAGGGGCATGACCTCTCCATGTAATGTATGCTGCCCGGGAACTTACAAACTGAGTGCACGTGTTTGAGAGAGAGAAACCAGAAGCAGGCTCTTTCCCTGTGGGCATGGATGGTAGTTGAAGCTTTTTTGTAATGGGTTGTGGGTGAGTTGTGGGTACATTTTCTAAGGCTTGATGACAAGGAGCTTTATGTGTTCTGTTACAAAGCTTAGGCTTTGTCACTCTGCTATTGATGGGGGGCCTCTGGAAAAAATAGGTTTGTATTCTCAGGTAGCATGTAAAAGGTTTATCTATAAAATGGATGGAGATGTCAAATAAAGTATTTGTGTGTGTGTGTCTTTGTATGTGTGATAGCCAGCAAAACCGTAGCAATTAAATGTGTTAGCCATTATAGGATTTTTTTTTTTTCCCTGTTCCTTCAAGGGAAGCTTTCTGGAAGTCAGTCACCCAATAGATCTACTTATGCCCAAGAAATCGATTTTCCTCCCTCTCCACCCACCCCGTTTTCAAAGAACCAAACCAGTAAGAACCAGCCTTTGTTTAAAGAAGGCAGTGGTAGCAAAGCAGTTCAGCATATAGAAGAACTAGTCGTTTGTAGTCGTAGAACAAATTTAAAGCACAAAAGTTGCAGTTACATTGATTTCAGTACAGATACATCTGGTTTTAACTGGTATCTGAAGGAACCAAATGCTTTCTCTCTGATGATACTATATACCAGTAACATTGCCCACAGGGTGAGAAGTAGAAGTGATGTTCCATAAATACTGGTTAGAAAAGTAATAGATCACATAACACGTAATCTGCTGAGATTAAGCATAATCTGTTAAATCAGCCATAAAAAAGATGTTTTCTGTTGCAATTTTTATGCATGCAGATACTATTTGTGTTAATCATCACATGCTAATGAGATGAGTAACACTATAGTGACACTGTCTAACCCAGGAAGTTTTAAACTAAACCAGTGTTTTCCAGGGGAACAATATTGACCAAGTAATATGCTTCAGGAGATTAAATCTTTTTGTTGTCCTTGCCTGTCTTTTTTTAACTTTTTAATTTCTTCTGGCCTTGAGGAATGTTAAAACATTTTGCACACATGCTGACCACAAGCCGTGGGAGCTGTTGGTCTGAAAAATAGACAGAGACAGTACCAGCTGCACAGGAATACTTGGAAAAGAGTGCCTGCTAGGTGCATCCTCCCTCGTCTCTTACAAAGTATGTCTGACTGATTGTGGTTAATATCTGTGAACTTCAGCTGGTTAATATCACTGGACTTCACTCAAAAACCAAATCTTTGGGAAGCATTAGGCTAAGAAAAGGAGTGGGGATGGCATGTCAGACTATACATAAAGAGCAGCATTGGCAAAGACACGGAGATGAAAATACTGGGAAAACAGATAGATGGAAAGCCATGAAGGTTTTTGAAGTATCATCTGGTAGGGATGTTGAAATGCAAAAGAAGAGCATTGAGCAAAATTTGGAGATGAAGAAAGAGCAAAATTATTTGAAGTTAAGAGTAAAAAAAGATATTAAAAATAAAGGAAGAATAAGTAAGGATATTTTGGTAACTTGTATTTAGGTCTGTAACACTTAAATACCAGAATGTCAGTTGGTTTTGGGGTGATGTAATAGAAAGGAAATTTCAGGTCTTGGCATAGGACATGTAAATACCCTCTGTCTGCTATGGCTCCCTGTTGCTGGACTGGATTGCTCTGGGAAAGACTGAATTCAAATTGTCAAAGTTTTGACTGTGTATTGTAAGAAAGAAAAAGGGAGAGAAAAAGAGACCCAACCCCACCTTGTCAGTGAAAGCAGCTTGAAGGGTGGAAAGGGAATAGTAAAAGACATGAATCTTCAGAAACTTTGGTAACTAGCCTGGGACTCCTGCCAGATTCCCTGCAGCCTTAGAGTCATACAATATCCTGAGCTGGAAGGGACCTGCGAGGCTCACTGAGTCCAAATCCCAACCCCACACAGGGCAACCTAAAGGTTAAACCATATATCCCAGAGCATTGTCCAAACACTTCTTGAACAGCGACAGGCTTGGAGGTGTGACCAGTTCCCTGAGGAGCTTTTTCCAGTGCTTGACCACCCTCTCAGTGAAGAATTTTTTCCAGTACTGTCTATTTGCTATTTCATTACCTCCTGTAATAATTAAAGGTTCTTGTAGCCAAAGCTACAGAAGTATAACTTGCAGCTGGAAGATGCTGGTATCTCAAAGCCTTTCTTTATTCTGAATCAGTTGATAAGATTTTTATACTCTCGTTTGTAAGGCTACCAAAGCCTTACATAAACAAAGGAAAGACACAGTTATGTGTGAATCAAGGGGGACTATTTACCCTTCCTCTTCTGAGAGTCAAATAGTCCTTTCAGAAAAGAACATCTTACAGTATTTCTTCTAGAGAAGGGTGACTAAAGGCTGTTGTAGTTGTTGAGTGGGCTGTATAGTGAGTTATCTCTGTGCTCTATTTTCTGCAAAACAGTAAATTAGTCTCACAACAGAGAGTGGTTCAGGAGAATAAAAATAATTACAGAATACAGTGTTTGGGGTCTGGCTAAAATTGGATTATTCAAAATACAAAAATCTATTGGGAAAAAAAATTCAGAAGATAGATGGCAGCCTTCCTAGGCAAAAGAGGCAGGCATGAGGGGTGTAGAAAGCAGGAGAAGACGTGTAAAAAGAACGAGTAGTTTGTAGGTGTTCTTCTGTTCATAAAATCTCCCTTATCAGATGATTTTTCTTCCTTCTCCTCTCCCCCTCACAGTCTGGAAGTCCACAGTGAGCTCCCAGAACATGGTCTGATCCCAGTGTTACAGCTGAAATGGGATAAATGTGTTAGGCTTGTTTCCCTTCCCACTTATCCTGCTGTAAACAAGAATGTATCTGTGGAAGTACTTACACAGTAAAATATAAAAGTACCGTAGGCAAAAGCATACTTAGGGCCTCTCTCTTTTAAAGGGTGGTTCATATATGCACCTGCCAAATTTGGGTTGGACTGCATGGTAGAAATTGATTTTAATGAGATTTTCCTTCCCTGACTTTCAAATAAGCTAATATTAATTGTGGCTTTATGTTATCATTCCGTGAAAGAGATGCACAGTGAAAAGTGTTACTGGTTATATCTGCAAGACTGCCATTCTCTGGGATGAAGGGCAAAATTTTCATCAAGAATTGCCTCTTCATATTAGAGAAATTAGTCTTTTACCCTTTTAAGTGTGGCATGTTGCTAGTCTCCTTGGAGAGGAAAAAAGAGAAACACTGTATGTCTGTGAAAGCCCCTGATGGGGCTGTGATCTGAGTTTGTAGAAACCACCAGTGAGAAATGGGACTTTTTCCTTCATTTCAAGCTTTGCACTGTTCGCGTGTGTGCGTGCGTGTGTCGCTCTGTGTTTGTGTATGCTTGTGCGCAAGCACTTGGGTCAGATGTGTGTTTCTGTGTCACTGCACAGCGGGTGGGGGTGAACACCAGTGTTTGTGTATCTTCGTGCACTGATGTGCGCTGCGGGGGACACATAATGTCTCATGGCCCGTCACACAATGTTGAGTGCCTTTATTTATTTTCATCTGTGGATGTGCTTGGGTGTGTTAGACTGCATAGGGGTGCATATTTGCGTAAGACCGTAAGTACACCGAGTATGTGTGTCTGTCACTTGGGAGAATTTTGTTCAAGAACTATTGGGGGGGAGAGGGGGTGTATCAACGGCCTCCCAAGAGGGGTGGTGAGTACGGTGCACACTTCCACGTGGTGTGGATTACAGTGCATGCGTACCCCGTGTCTGTTGTAGGGCTGCATGTTTGCATGACCTTTGCTCTCTAATGGTTGTTTTTTTGTCTCGCTTTTTGTGCCATTGCTGCTCTGTTTTGGCTGTTATGTTTGTCACTGCAGTCATCGCCAGTCATGGAGGAAAAGGTAAATCCTATTGCTGCATCTTAACTTTATTGATCCTGGTTTTGGAGGTTGCTGTTGAGTGGCAGCAGTGTGGTGCTGGGAATGTACTGTACTGGCATGGTTGCCCTCTTTGTCTACTGGCACCCGTGTTAGACTTGCTCATTCGGGTGAGGCAGAGCTAGCTTGAGGGAACCACCAAGCTGCTGGGATAACACATCAGGAAGAAGCTTGTGTACTGAAACGCAGAAGACGCAGAAGTCGGTCCCAAAACAGGATCAGTCCTCTGTGACTGGACATTTACACTTCACGTCCCAGAATGTTTTAAAAAGTCATATTTTCTCCCTTATTTTACCCCTTATTTTACTATCAAATACAAGGCATGCATATTTTCTGAGCGGGGCAGAAAATGCATGTCACTGTTAGTAGCTCTCCAAAGGCACTTCTGACTTTGGGCTGGACAGTGAGTTCTACGCCTGGAGCCTGCAAAGAGAGCAGTTCTCATCTTTAAACGCTGGCAAACAAATTGTAGTTTTGTTGTTTTACAAGCTTTAGAATGTTACTTGTAGAGCATCCTGATCCCAGCTTTTGGCTATTGCAAACCTTTTTTGAGGAGTTTGATGTTTACCTTGTAACGCAAGGTAGAACTAACCAAGTGTTAAGAGTCACCCTGTACTGGAAAGAATTGGGTGTATGAAGGTTACTCCAGCACTCAAAATTTAGACCAGCCCTGAGGATACTCTAAATTTCTTTGAAGACTGGTAGTCAACCCCAGGACTGCAGAGCTGAAGTTAGCTCTTCTGTGGTGTTTGCTCTTTCCCCTTCCCTTGGAGGTTCAGAAGAGGCTGGAAGGTGTTTCCAAAGAAAGTCAAGCAAGGAAATTTCCTAACAATCTATGTTAAAATCCTTTCCTGAAGATCCTACAGCTTCTGATGCTACGGAGACTTTGTACCTCTGTTCAGCAGGGACTGTGAATTTCACACGTTCCCTGTACATTCAACGGGGTGCTGTATCTCCTTGCATGTTGAATGTGCATGTGTTTGTATATGAACGTAGAAATAAGCTGTGGGTTCCCAAAAGAAGTCTGATAGAGATTACCTAAAGAGGAAGTATAATGTAGTGTCTCAGCATACGTTTGGGATGGCTCATATTTCCCAGTGCTGCCAGTGAGTTATGCCAGGCCATCCCAACATAGTCACAAAAGCGTTTATATTATAGCGTGTTAGATATTCTGACTGCACCACTTGTTTTGCAAGGAATGTTTTGCAGTTATAGGAAGTTTTCTCCAGCTACATACACCTATGAAGCATGACTCCCTTAAGACCATCTTTCTAACCTGAAGAAGAGGAAAGATAAGAAACTAATGGTTAAAGCAGCTCAAAAAATGGCCTGATTTTTTTTTTCCCCTCCCTGAAAAGAATGATTCTTTTGAAGTAGACTCTTTGGGACCCTTGAGTTCTTTCTTCAACTGTAAAACTAGGAATTTTCTGTCTGTGTGGCACAAAGTTCTAATTTCTAGTTTTGAATCTCTTCATAATCTCTTATACATAACTGACTGTACTTTTTGTGGCTTTTAGATCAGTACAGTGCCAGGGGTGAAGATTTCATATTAGGGGAAAAATTTCCCTAGTATCTTATTTAGAAGCTTAAAACACAGCTGTTAGAAATTTTCAGGGTCTTGGAATGATAGCAGTAGGATAAAGAGAGGTAAATGCAGGAAGACAGACAGAGGTAAATGTACTTTGGCATCATGACCTGTTAGGAGCAGGTGTAAATGGCAGGATAGAGGTCATAAATCGCTATTTAGGCAAACAGCAGTGGAATGTTTTCTATAAACCTTCATCAATTGTTAATACTTAAAAGTAACAAGCACCAAGATGCCCTTTGAGTGGAAAGGCTACAAGGAAACTGATAATCCCTATCATACATGAATCTGGTTTTGAATCTGGTGAAAGATGATTGCATCTTCTCTATAAAAGAAAGTAAGGTTAATCAGGTTGTGTCAATGATCTGTGTTCCTCTAAAATCCAGTTACATGCTACCTTTGTAAGAGGGTTTGTCTGTGAAACTTCCATGTATGAGTCTTTAGGATCTTCAGGAGAGAATTTTAATGCAGATTCTTAGGAAAAATGCATCCCACATCTCCTTGCTGGGCCACACTGGAAACACCTTCCTGCCTCTTCTGTCTGTCCAAGAAGGGCCACAGTGAGTGATGATTCCTCAGCACGAGTGACACTGACAGAGCAGTGCAGCACACTGCGTGGGCTGGGCAGTGCTGAGAATGGGAAGGCTGGGCATTTTGATTTTCTCCACAAACATTGTCTCCTCTGCTAGATACTCCACCTCCTTCCTTCATAAATGAGCCGGTTCATGCACCGTCTCCCGTGTTAGTGTGTTTGCATACGTCTCAGGGGGCCTTAGGTCCTACTGCAGTCATTTCGCCCACAGTCGCGGGTGAGGTGGTTGTGATGGTTGCCTAGCCTGGTCATCAGACCAGTGCTGACAATCATTAAAGAAAGGCACATGAAGGTCTACTGTTATTAATACTGGTGTACAGGAGGGTAGATTTCATCACCCTGCAGCAATAAGCGGAAGCCCCGTACAGGAGTAGGTGACGTACCATCACTGAACCCCTTTGTGGGTGCATGTCACACAGAGGATCAGCTTAGTTCATCTCTGCAGGATCGCTGGAGTCCAGCTAGCGGAGGCTGTTGGGGATATCCCCTAAATGGGTACGTGCTCTGTCCCTGCAGGCCTGCTTCTCTGGCACGAAACCAGTTGCCAGTTTCGGCATGCTGCTGCAGCCTTTTCCACTTCCACTGCTTGCTCTAGATTTTCTCCCACTGGAACTTGGTCTCAAAACCTGTGTCAGCTTTTATATTCAGAATCAAACCCGCAGCTAGCTAGTCACCTGCAATTGCCAGAAAGAAGAGGATGAAGAAAATGTAATTACAGACATCTGGCAATATGAATGATGCGTTCATTTATACGTTTGTTTAATTTCTGAATTTTGAGTGCATTTTAATGTGGATATGGAGAGGGGATCAGAGAGTACAAATACAATTTTTCTTGCTTAGTATTGGCAGTGAACCAAAAAACTCTGATTTCTGCTGTTGGAGCTAACCACATTTGGGGTGGAATGTACAGAAGTGCCATGTAGATGACTCTTACTTAAAAGCCTCTGTCCTGACCCAATGATATGGGAGCTTTTTTTGTCACTGTGAGAGTTGTTTGCTGTGGCTTGTTTTCCCACAGTACCTTTGTTTCTCAGAAGATACACCAACTTAAATTGGCTGATGGTTCCCTGCACTTTTGCATTCCCCCAAAATGTTTCGTACGGATGGAGAAGTCAGTCGTGCCTGTTGTGGTCACTTGACCCCCTCCCTCTTAGAGTCCCCCCAGGAAGAGGTATGGCTCTAGCAGCGGACACCATGGGTCTGAGTAGACAACAGCAGGGAAGTGTGGGAGTTGGGAGTTCATACAGCTGCGATGTGAGGGGAAGGAGTGCAATTCAATTTCTAGCGACTAATATTTCACATAAGTTAGTGTGCTGTTTCTTTTCTATAAGAACCTTGTAAAAGGCTAACAGATTGGTTTTCCCTCTCTCTCTGTTTCTCTGTTTAGCAGGAAGGAACGTCCTAACTCTCTGAATGTCTTCCCCCTCGCGGATGGCATGGTACGTGGGCAGATAGGGGCCAAGATCGTCCCAACACTGGACCACTGGCACCTGAGTGACCTCGGCCAGCTGCAGTCCAACTCCAGCTACAAGGTTTTATAGACCATCACGGAGCAAGGGTTTCCCACTCTCCCACTGTCAATAGCATCCCATGTTTTCATTAAGATGGAGACCAGTCTTTGTCCATAACCCTTTGCAGCCTCTCCCTGCTGTGCGTCAGCTCCCTTGGTAGCTGTGCTGTGGGAGGATATTCTTTTGCAGATCTGGCATATGGTGCGGGAGGGATTTGACACAGCTCCTCATGCTTCTTATCTCAGTGATAATCTCCTTTACTTGGCTGGCCCCAAGTTGAGAAGAATGTGTGGGGAGGCAGTTAGAGATTTAGGGAGGATAAATCCTTCACTTTTTTATAGCTTATTTGGGAGAGGAAATGGTGGAACCTGTCCCCTCTCTCCCCCTCGGTAAGAGCAGTGCTTTTGCACCTCAGCTGGGACCAGGCATTGGTTTGCGCTTGCTCTCCAGTGTTTGTTCTTTTTGACTGATGCTGTTCTGGCCTTCCTATCTTCAGTAAAAAGGTCTCCTAATCCTCTCTGGATGCCCAAGTCTTGCACTGTGCTTAAAGGTCTTCAGTTCTTCATATATCTCGTCATTGCTCTCGACTTGCATTGTCTGCCTTCGATACACTTGTCACCTTCAATGCGCTGCCTTCTGCACTGGGGCTTGCCAAAAAACTCACAGCACTGCAACTGCGCTGAAGCAGCGGCATGGTTCTGCCTGTTGCTTGTGGTGCTCTGCTCTGCCATTTGGAGACTGGTCTGAGCCCAAAGACCCAGATGATGTACTGTTAGCTCACAGCTCACTGCAATTGTTTACAGTTTAGACTACACACGGTGACCCACATTTCCCGTGAGCTGTACCTGTGGACTTCTCAAAGTCTTCGTGCTCAGGATCCCACCAAATTCCTCTCTTTGAGTGGTGTTCCACAAATGCCTGGTGACAGGCCTGAGAGCCAGTGGTGCATCTACCCAGCACGGCTTACAGTATGTCCACCAGTTTCTCACAGAGCTTCTGGTCTGCTTTAAAAGTGTCTGATAAAATTTACTTTCTTTCTGCCTGGAATTTGTAGAACATCAGGTGTTCTATATGCCACATCTAAGGACTGGTCTCCTTTTGAGAAGTAGTAAATCACTAATCCTGTAAAATATATTGAGGCAGTAAAGGCAAAGAGAGGAGGGAAAAAAGCAAAGAAAGAGAAACCCCAACTTGTTGTTGTACCCATTCTGCATGTCTCCAGATTGCATGCATGGTACTTTGGCCTGAGGGACTCTGCAGGAGTGGCCTCCTTGATGCATAGCACAAGAAATTTAGACAAATTCAAAATTTACACAGAAAACAAAGCAGCAGATTCCCTTTTTTAACACTACCTTTGTAAAGTAGCCAGGCCTAGCACAGCACAAACCTTAGCACTTTGTCAGCCCTCTGCCATCATGGAAGTTGGAAATCTAAAAGGAAGATCTTTGGATAGGATGGAGACTGTTCTTGGAACCCAGCCCTTGCTGTAGTGTAGGCACAGAAGTTTGGGAAACGTAGCAACTTGCAGAATGCCAGTCGGGTCCTACAGTCATTTCTGGAGAGCTTTGCCTGGAATTAGGGAATAGCAATGCCACAGTGCAATAACAGTGTGGTAATTAAGGATGGTGGGAATGAAGATAGAGCATGAATGTGTTTCTTCAGGCTAGTGCTGTGCCAACACAACACTGCTGCAAGGACACAGACAGCAACCAAAATGAACAGAGACCAACCCGCTTCTGGTTCTGGAACCAGTTTATTCCTTGGGATCTCCAGGCAGTGCTGCACACTGTGGTGTGAACATGCCCTCAAGCTCTCTAGCGATCAGACGTGTGGCAGGGGTTAATTTTTAGAGAAGAGCTAGGAGGACGTTGGGGTTAGATCCATCTTCCACAGACTTGCTAAGGCGTAATTCTCTAAGCGGTACCATTGCAGAACTTCTGAAAGAGAGGTTATCAGTTGGCTCTGATAACCCAGCATCTGCATTGCAGGAGAGCGTAGCAGGAACCCAGATAAATTGCAAGCTTTGATGTCCAAGTTCAGGTAATGGAGGGTTACTGACTGGATCTCGTAGTGATTTGTTGGTGGTGATGACGGGCAAAAAAATCCATTTCTGGTTACAAGAAAGCTTTGTGTAGAAGTAGTAGTGTGCTACTCCAGATGTGTCTGACGGGTAGTGCTGGGATTTGTGTTGGTGCTCGTTAGGGAGACTCAGAAGTGGGATGCTGGGTTTAAGGAGGCTGTCCGGTAGGGTGGAGTTAGAGAGCTTGGGCTGTGGAAGACTTGGATGGGGTAGCTTGTTGCGGAGGATTTCCTAAGAGTATGGAGCAAACCTATGAATAATTGAAGGATGTGATTGACTGACTGACTAGATTTGCAATTTGGAGTGGAGATTTTCCTCCTGCAAGCTTCTTGCACACTCTCTGACTGGAATGCTATTTCTTAAATCTTTTGCATGACTGAAATCTCAGCAGTACTGCTCATGCACTCCTCGCCTCTTCTTCAGCAGCTCTGATATTTCGCTGACATCAGCTGCACACACCTTCCCAGTATGTATATCCTGACTCTTCTGACTATCTTCCTTCTTCATGGGACCATACTATAGTTATATTTTAAGTGTCCTTGTATACTTGTTATTACTATTTTCTGGTTTAGTTGCCATCATTATATTATTTTATTTTTACATTCAGTTGTACATTTATTTTATACTATGTTTTGGGGATGAAAGTCCTTAACATTTTTGTTTTTATGTACTATGCTTTCAGTGTTATAACCATTCAATTGTGGCTTCTCATGGTGACATATGACTGCTATGAATGTTGGGCCTTTGCAATGCATTTTGGAGGTCACTACTACACATTTGATGTTTAGGAGGTTGACAGGTATGGCTGTAGGTAAGTGGTGATGGTGGAGAGTATTCTTTGGGTGAGCTATGGGTTATGGAAAATGCCTCCTACGCTGTAGAGGAGAGCTGTACACTTAGTGGAATATTTAGCATTAACAGAGTACTTGGGACAATAGAAGGAAGATACCAGCAAAGATTAATAGAGCTTCTGGACTGTGAAGAGGAGTGCCTTGGTAGTATTTACATTTGGGAGGAATTTCTCCAATGCAGGCTGGTAGGTTCATAAAGTACATTTTCTAGGTAAATATAAAACTCAGATGTATAACCAAAGAGTAAGTGAAAGACCAGGGTAATTACTCACTGGTGTGTTCTGGGTGAGGGGCAGATTATGTCAATAAACAAGAAGTTACAGGATATCTCCGATACGAATATCGCCCTATAGATGCTGATGATACAGGGTTTCTGAACGATGACTAGTTCCTAAGAACAAGAAATGACCTGAGGACCCACCTGGGTGTCTCTTTTATAGTGCTACGATGCTCATGGACTTTGGTTATGCTTATAGACTTACAGTGGGTACAAGATCATCTCTGAATCCTTTCATCCAACGGAAGTTTTGTTTGGGGAAGGAGGTTTTATGGTTGCGCTTTACACTTGATACTCTTTGTCCCTTTGTCCATTAGAAAGCACAGCAGGCAAACTGCGGCTGAAGTAGTACAAGGCTTACTGGATCATATTTGTTCTCAAAAACCTGGTTTGATTTTTTTTCATATTTTTCATATTTTCATATTTTTCATATTTGATATTAGGAAAGTAGCTCCTGAAACAGGAATATGAAGTAGAGGTGGGAAGTGTGGTTTTCACCTGTAGCAGCCCCAGTGAAAAGTCCCCATCTCAGTCTTGATGCTCAAATCGGCAAATGTGCAGGGAGATGATTCGAATGTCCATGTGGGAATGTGGGTGCTGTTTGGACTGACAATGCAGAAACTATATACAAAATATGGATCGTATTTAATGGTAACACAGTTTTAAAAAATCTTAATTTCCAATATAAAGGCACAGATGCAATGTAAAACCTTTGACTTCCACAGTGCAGTGTACAGCAGGGTATTTAAGATAAGCATACAGAGGCCAGCCTAATTAAAGATCTTAATAAGATTCCAGATTTTAAAAAAATATGGCTGCAAAGGGTTACATCGCCATTTTTTTCAGTCTTCTCTCTCATCCCATTTTGAATTTTTTTGTCATGTTATGAGGTTATTATTAGAACAAGAGAATGAGACTTCCAAATCAGTGAAGTGAAACGGCGTCACAGCTCCAAGGTTGGGAGGCTCAGAGCTGCCTCTGAGCAGAATCAGGATCTTTCTAGTACTTGCACGGGAGGGGAGAGGCAAGTAGTAGAGATTAAAGCTGGGTCTGAATGTGCAGATGCTGAATGTCACTGCACGCAATTGCAACTCATTATCACATCCAACTCTCAACATTAATTTTGTCATCTCCCTGCAGGCAGTAATTAGAGTGGGCTGCCGTGAAGAATGGGGAGATCTCATTTGGGTCAGGGAGTGATCACAGCATTGGTCAAGACGTTAATTGGCTGACTGTGAAGCAGTGCTGCTTTAATTGACAAACAAGGGTCACAGTATAAAATCCTGACAGAGCCTTGAAAGCCTCCCATGTTTTTCCAGAGGTGGTATTACAAGAAATGGGGCTGTAATGTCTGTAAAACTGAGAGCCATTTGTGCGCATTTCACACTGGGAATCCATCTCCTGTGTTAATTTGTTAGCTTCTGATTTTTGAATTCTTGGGTCTTGTCGTCCTGTCATTTGGAAGTGGGGAGACCACTCCTGTTTCTACTGTGTTGTCAAGCTGGACCCATGCCTGGCTGGCTTCTGCATAAGGTGGTATGGGGACATAGGTCTCATGCACTGGCGAAGTCAGACCATCCCAGCGTGGTATCCGCTTTGCTTCTGCGGTTTAGTGTCAAAACCACTTTGCTGTTCTCTCCAGGTTGTGTTGGTGGCGTACAGTAATGACATCATCCAGGACCTCTAAGAGGCCACTTCAGATCCTTCCCAAGCAGTATCCATGTTGCCTTCCAGTCTTGGGAAATGCTGGCCTGGCTTACCGCAAGTGCCAAAACCCTTCAGCTTCCACTGTAGTCGGTGTGAGCTGCAGGTGCTTTTCACTTATGATAAGGCCACCTTTCCTGAGTTGCATGATGAAGAGATTGCATACTCATGTGACTTGTGAAGAACAGTGTTTAGTAGTAACGGAGGAAGGACATCAGTCCTTTCACAGGTGGGATTTGCTTGCTGAGTTCAGCACGAGAACTCACCGCTTCCTTGCGGTTGCAGTGCCTAGTGTCACCAGCAAGCGCTGGACACGTAGCTGGTACAGTGAGCAAGACTCATTCTCCATAATGCTCTAAGGCAGCCATACACCAACAAATGGGAGATTAATTGAAATGTATAGCTGTGCTTTTCCCTCTTTGTTCTTCCCTCACCCTGGAATTGCCATAGTGCCCCCAAGATGAAATGTCCGAATCTGGGCAGTCCTCAGCAGCTGCCACACCAAGCACCACTGGAACCAAGTCCAACACGCCCACGTCATCTGTGCCCTCTGCTGCCGTCACACCCTTGAATGAGAGCATCCAGCCCATCAGCGAATACAACGGCACGACCAAGAGCAATAAGAGGGCACGAGAAAAGCGGAACAGCCGGAACATGGAAGTCCAGGTCACGCAGGAGATGAGGAATGTCAGCATAGGTATGGAAGCTGGAGCTTGGGTACTTCGTCATTAAAGTAATTGACTTCCCAGTGCTTGTGGCCCTCTGTTACAGGAAGGGGCTGGGAGACTGAGGGGTAATCAGCTTCCTAAGTATAGAATTTGAGGAAGCCTTACTTAGAAAGATACATGAGCGAAACAGGGCTAATTGAATGTTAGCAGTGTTCTGGGTAGCAAATTTTTAAAACATCAGTAATATGAATAGTTTCACAAATATACAGGATGGGAATAGGTTATTGAGTTCAGTGCCCTGCAGTTGCATTCATCCATGTCATAGAACCTTTTTCATGAACAGTCAAGTCCCATCTTAGTCTAACTGAGCTTTTGGAAAGCTGTTTCTGGACCTCATCAATACAATAGTTAAAAGCTTCCATTTAGTTTTCTCTCTGGATTTATTCGTAAGTATTTTATATCCAGTTGTTCATATGCCAGATTTGTCAGTCAGGTTAAATAATTATTTTCCCTTCTGTGTGTTTATCCCACACCCTGATGTGTTTAAAAACAACAGTTATATACAGCTGTTTTTCTCAGCTAAATAAGCTGTTTTCTTTTAATCTATTTCTCACATAAGAAACCCCCCAAATCTTTGGAAGTTACAGTTGTTTTCTCTCAACTTTGACCAGAGTCCTTTAGTAATTTGAATGCATGATTTCTTGTCAGGAAAGCCATCACCTAAGCCTTTAGCACCGGGCTGTTTAAATAAAGAAAATGGTGTAATAACATGATAGAAGTCCCTTTCTGTGCTTTTTAATATAGCTGCGCCAATGTAGTGTCTGAGCAACTCCCAGCCTGTATTGTATTTAGACTTGCAGCAGCCTTCAGAAATGAAAAATGGTCTGTTTTACAGGTCATGAACTTACATACAAAAGGACTGTAAAACTAGGTGAAGATCATAAGGAAAATCTGTGCAGGAGCACAGGGATGAGTGTAGGTCTCCAAGGTTAGCGTCTGAACCAGATGATCATCTTTTTTCCTAAGTAATACAGAGGAAATTCCTCTGCTAACATTCACAAGCTGATTCCTAACAAATTAAGACTATAAAACAACATGTAACATCTGTTGCTGTAGCATTGGATGAGAATTGTCATGACTGAGTCCCATTCTGTATTTATATTAGCAGCTGAGGGGGTCCCAGGGTCACAGATGTCAATCTGCCAGAAACTAGTGTAGTTCTCCATAAAAGCGTATGGCTTCTGCATAGCCAACTGTTAAATTGTGATCTGGTTGGCGATCCTGGCCAAGGCAAGTCAGTATAAGCACTGGTATCAGAGGAATGGAGCATGGATGTCAGTAGTTTGAGTGCCCTATAAATACTTACCCTTATTTTTACATTTGCTGCTTTACAAGCTTTTTTACCATCAATAGCTTTCTTGGGTCAATGTCTGCTCTCTTCTATATGTGTGCAACTATGAAGTCATTGCGCATGTGAAAGCTTTTTTTTTTTGGTGGAAGTATCGTATTGTGGAATCTGCTCAAGGCAGATAGATCGTTGTATCTTTCCTGTGTGCTCTGCGTATTCAACCTTTCAGCTGTTTCGTACATGTAATGCAAAATCAGATCTCCATGCTGAGGAGAAACCCAGATACTTGCATTTTAATTATCTATTTTATGTGTCTATAATTAAAATGTCTGTCAGTGATGCACATACCTTAGAGCTGAACTGCCAAAAAAAGGTACTCAAAGATACTTGCAGAAAAGCTCCCCAGCTTGAAAAAATAAAGAAAAGGAAGCCTCTGTTTCTGTGAGCTTGAGAACCACTGGTGTATGGATGCCTACTTTGGCAACAGATACACATCACACTTTGTCTTCAAACATGGCATTTGTTGCCAGCCAGTGCCCAATGCCAGCCTAAAAGAATAAAACCGACACTCAAGTTGTCATGGGCTTTGTATATTTGGCTACTGAGGCTGTTTGGAAAGGTCAAAAATTTCACATCTAACATCGCTGAGGGACTAATGTAGTTTACAAATTAGATCTTTAATCCTTCAAGAATTTCTTGTGGGAACAGACACTGTGTTCATATTGCTTGTTTAGAATACGTGCAGGTCTGAGCTTTTGAACAGTTTGGTATCCAATAAATGTGACTTGACAAGAGGAGGAAATTCCGTATTCTTTAAATACTGGCTTCAGGCTGTAGATTATACAGAAACCAGAGTAGATTTCATGTATCAGTTTTTAAGTGAAATTTCACTGTAATGGGTATCTAAACCAGTTGTAGACTTGAGAATTTGTACTGAAAAATTATTTCTATTAAAACTAAATAGTGCCAATTCATAACTACAGTAATCTCTGTGAAGCTGTACAGAAAATCACTGTGTTGTCTTCGATCTCAGCTAAAGCAGCATGGTGATTGAAGAGTTTTTAATGACAGATAAAAAGTTTATTTGGAATTTATTTTAATGGATGAAGTGTTTCTGGTTATCACATTTTAATGAGGATTCAGGCCAGTGACCTTGGTGACACTGTGGTATGGTGGCGGGGAGGGGATGCTTATGGTCTTTCTGCTCTGGAGTTGTGAGGGCACCTTCCCAGCACTGGTGCATTTGTGACTCTAGATGATCAGCCACTTTCTGTTCCTATTTTAAGACTTTGAACACGACACCATGAAGTTTTGAAACCTTGATATTCAAAGCTGCAAAAGTCCCTTCAGGGAGCACATTCCTGTGAAAGTCCTGATCCTATAGGTCATATGTATTGTCTTACCTAGGAATGGGCAGCAGTGATGAGTGGTCTGATGTTCAGGACATCATAGACTCTACTCCAGAGCTGGATATGTGTCAAGACCCCCGCCTGGAACGCACTGGTAACAGGTATGGATTGTGACTTTTCACTGTGTGCTCTTCCACTTGGTTTTGTGAGGAGTGGATGCTGTGGCTCTCACCGAGTTCAAGATGCAGCTGTTTGAGAAAGTCCATATATTCTGCCTAGTGCGAGTATGAGGGGTCCTGACCTTTTTTGGGTTCTCCAGAGAAGGCAAATGTCTGCTGGTAATCTGCAGAAGGATCTGTCCAGCTGACCCAGAACTGGGCTTGTTTGCCTTGCTGGACCAGGGAGGATGGAGAGATGGAGCAACAAAAGGTTTAAGACAGGCAAAGAAGACACGGGCGTAAGCTATCAGGAAGAGGGAAAAGATGCATTTGTCTAATAAGAGATCAGTTCTGAATTAGTTTTAAAACATCAAGCTTTTTTCAGTTTTAATTTTTTTCAAGTGTTTGAAGAGCAGGAGCGGGGCTGCTCCATGAGGGAGGACAAGCAGGAGTAACCCCAGCGATCCCAGTCCTGATCCAGGTTCTGAGCAGAGAGGGCAGAGCACTGATAACGAGCTCCATCAGCAGCCCCAGACAAGGCAAGGGGATGAATTAGGTCCTGGTGCTACCCATGAGCAGCAGGAGACAGGGCTGAAGACAGGTACACCTACAGTGTAGCTCAGAGATGGACTGAGAGCACAGGCCTGAGGTTAAAGGGAGCCCTTGGACCCGTGGGTGGGTGCGGGTCCCAGGTGGGGCTATTCAGAGCAGTTTTGACCGATCAATGCACTCAGGACCTCGACAGAGTTCTCTGAATTAGCAGACTTTTACTGAACTACTCTGCTGCTCTTGTTCCTATCCGTCACCCATTTTATGCTAAGTAGGAGGCTCCCTAAAGGCTATTAATTTTGGCACCGTATTTCTGTGAGGCATGTATTAGTCTAGAATTATTGATCTGGGTACCTTGATTCATTTTTACTAAGGCCAGGTGGTTAATTTTACGGGATTCATTAATTTTTACCCTCGTCCAGTGGGTAATTTGGCACTATGCTGGCAAAAATAACCCCCTAGCTCTTACAGGTATGCAGAAGATAGTACCCTGGCAAAATTAAGGCAAGATTTTCTCACAGTCCAAATCTGGACTGGATTTGCCCTGTTGAGCACCCTCATCAAGAAGGGTATGAGCAGCAGTAACAGATGCATTTCTCAACTGTGAAACCACATACAGTTAGCTCCCCTCAGAATATATAGGATGCATGGACAATTTTTAGGGTCAGATGCAGGAGGAGTCTAGGTAGCCGAAACAGCTCTGTGTGGGGAAGACGAAAGTGACTGATGAGATCAGATTGAAAATTGGTCAAACCCAAGGAAAAGGGAACGGAGAGGAGTTGCTGCACTGGGAGCTCTTCAGGCAGTGATCTCTGATCCAGGTAGTGAGACTGAAAGCTACAGGAGACACAAGCTAACTCGAGCTGCTGAACGGTGTGCTTGCTGCTTTAAAAACAGAATGCTTTTGAGATACATACAGCGTCTGAAAGTTGAGTGCTGAAGAGGTAGGTTCAAGCTGAATTAGGTCTTCAGGTCAGACGCTGAGTGCTGGTTGCTTCTTGTTACTTGTGCTGTCGGTTAGACTGTGTGAACCAATTAATTCTGGTGCAGTCATGGCACCCATTTGTAACTCAGTGCTCTCAGATGTCTGGGTAGCTGTAATTTTTCTGTAATTGAAAAAAAACACTTTTTTTTTTTTCCTTTTCTCTGCAATGTGCTGGAACTCTGCAATATCAGAGGCAGCTACTGCACCCCATTTGTAACCGCCAGGCTTTATCGCCAAGACTTGATTTATCTAAGAATGAAGCCACGCAACTTGAGATAATCTCCAGTGGTACTGACCTTTCTGTTAGACTGCTGGAGAAATTGCACAGCCTCTCTTCATGCTGGCTGATTCCCCTCATAGAAGGCAGGGCACTTAGAAGTGTTTATACCCACATTAAGACCATTTTTTAGAGTAGGCAATGACATTCGCAGAGGTTGCCTCACCTCCTGTAACAGCTATTTTCTGTTTGAGCCATGAGACTGTCAAGAAATGCAAGAAGATTCTTGATGGTACCGAAGACACTAAGAGGTGGAAATGTGCTCCCATATGATATGATTAGAAAACATTAACTTTGATTTACCTTTAATGAAATACATATTGCTGACATGTGAAGAAGCTTTTCGGTGCATAGACTCACCCAACAACATTGGAGTCCTTATCTGATCTTACTGCTGTCTAAGTTGCTATCTAAATTGATAGGAGTGTGGGAATCCTTGCAGAGTCTGAAAAGTCAGGGTTGAGAGCTACTGCAAGTTGAAATTTTTCGATCAAATATTGAATAATCATTAACTATTATGATTTAAAAGGAAGTCAGCTGGGCAAGCTTTGAGGTTGTGCACGATAGGTACTTGTCCTTGATATGGGGAATAAAACATGCTTTTTTCTTTACTCAATATGTTCCCTGAATCAGCCCGTGGTGAACAGGTGGAATGTGCTCTCAGGGTTTTGATCGCAATGGCCTGGGATGCTCAGTATTTCAGAGAGAAATGTTCTGGCTTAAATGTTGCCAAGTAACAAGAGTCCTTGTTTTTTTTTCTTCCAACAACAGCCCAACACAGGGGATTGTGAACAAAGCGTTTGGCATCAACACAGACTCTCTGTATCATGAACTTTCCACAGCAGGGTCCGAGGTTATTGGAGATGTTGATGAAGGAGCAGATCTGCTAGGTAAAAACTTGTTTAGAACCATTCTGTTTTCTCTGGTACAATGACAACTATATTAAGCTTCTAGAAGCACTTAAATTCTCTTTTTTTTTTTTTCAGAACTTGGATGTTTAGCTTTTAAAAAAATGGCATGGAAATTGAGACATTATGTGACTGAAATATGTACCTGCAGTATAGTAATGCTTACTTAGAAAATAACTTAAACTGTTGGGTAACTTTTATTTGGGTTGTGTTCATGTGCATAAGTTATTTTTCTGTAGGATTCTCCCACACAAACAATTTGAAGACAAAATTTGCTCCTTCTGTTTCCTCCCCCAAATTTCCCCCCCCCCCAGTAATTTTACACACTAGCAATTTCACTTGGAATAAAGAGTTTGTTTGAAATTTGCAAGGAAGTAACTCCTTTTGTTAAGTTTTTGAAGTTTAAATGATATGGAAATATTATGGTCTATATTGCAGTTTTTACCCTTTTATAGTCAGTCTAAGAGATGTAGTATTTCACTTTTTAGGCTGATTTTGAAGGAGCTTGTAATACCTGAAGTCTGGTTGTATTCTGTATTCCTGACTAGGACTGACGCAGTCAGAGAAGCAGCTTTGCCTCAGGTAGCAGTCTGAGCCCTTGCCATACTTTTTCGTGTTGGACTCTTGAGTATCTTGACCTTAATTCATGACAGAATTTCAGCGTGCTCTTAAGTCCTGCTGACTGTTTTCCTGAATCAGGACAATATGAGTGGTCTTTGAATACTCAGACAACACGGGCAGCTGACAAAGTTTATAAACTGTGTAGCTCACTTCCCGTTTTCCTGCTTGATTTAAGGAGTCTTAGGAGACATGAGGACTCCAACAGTATGTCTTTTATGCATTTAGTAGCAAGAGATGTGATCTGAAAGTGTACATTTCCTTTCTGATAATTACTGATGAGCTGCTTATGGATAATCTTGTAAGTTTGGTTCTGTATATATGTCCAGAACAGGATGGGCTGAATCATGTCACAGATTTGCAGCAGCTCACCTTTGCAGAAATTAAACTAGGAAAATACTTCTATCAGCTTTGAATATGAGTCTTGTATCAGGACCCTCTGAAAGGGTATGTTTCTGCAGAGAGGATAGATTTTACCCTATTCACCGAGGACTTAACCATGAAGACGTGGACTGAAGACTGGAAAGGAGGTTAATACAATACTTCTGGCTTTATCTAAGACAAAATGTCTGTGAAATTGTTATTATTATAGGCAATAGTGTGACTGGAATGTAAGAACAAGATCCAGACTATCATCAGAATGCTTGCAATACCTTTTTGATATGGATAGGGGTTTTTTTTAGAAGCATGGTGCTAGCCCTGCAACATGCGAGAGAGCTCTTGTGCGTGGACTGATGACCATTACCTGAAGTGTTAAAACATTTACTGTTTCACCTCCAACTTGAGATTGCCGGAAGAAGAAAATCTACAGAAGATTCAGGATGAACGCACAGGCTTTCTCTGCCTGCAGTTGGAACCAACGTGTGCAGATACTTACAAAATTAAGAATTTAGGAGGAAAAGCAAGATTTCCAGGTTTGAGAATCACCTGGATGTTAGCAGTCATTGCAGAAGGGCTGGGACTCCTGCTTAAAGTGAAGATGACAGTAGGAATTACACATGACGGTTAAAGCTTCATCTACCTGCTCTGGAATGAATTTTGGTTAGCCAGCCCCCGTACGTTATTGGGAACTCTCTTCCTAGCAGAATCAAAACATTAAAAACACTGACAATCTTGCCATTGCCCATCTATTTTATCTTGGCCCTCAGGTGCTTCCTTATCTACGAGAGCGTATGGTTGATTATATGGCTATCTTCCACTAATCACTGTGCCAAGTGCTGCTTTCCTTCCCTCCCCAAAATGGCTGGGGCATCAGGGATTGTCAGCTTCTGAGAGTTAGTATTCAGGAAAATTATTTGCTTGGTGTATGAACTTAACCTTCGGACAACCTGTTTCCCGCTTCTGGAGGCCTGCCTTCTGGGAATCCACTTTCCCTTTGGACTACCCTGTAGTCTGACCCAGTGATCAGTGAGAAATGCAGCCTGTTGTTTTCAAAGAGCCAAAGATTTTAGTTGCCCAAACCTTGCAAGGTTGGTCACCACAATTTCAGTTAAAGTCAAAGGTGCTTCACCTCTTCCAGTAATAAGGCTGCCCAAAGACCAGTGATTGATTTTGGGTTGTGAG
This sequence comes from Gymnogyps californianus, assembly GCF_018139145.2. Lineage (NCBI taxonomy): Eukaryota > Metazoa > Chordata > Aves > Accipitriformes > Cathartidae > Gymnogyps > Gymnogyps californianus. Next base: position 19,475,006 of record NC_059485.1, read on the forward strand.
ACATCTGTTGTTTGGCATTTACCACGTGTAATAAAAACGTACACAGACTTCATTGAACAGTACCCATGTAAGTGTGCCTTATGAAGACCACATAGTGTGGCTTACGAAGAGTACATTTCTGTGCTGGGACAATTTTCTCATTTGAACAGAGCAGCAAAACTCTTGCAGGTGATTGCACGGCGGGCTAGCAGAATAGGAAGGCTTCTCCTGGTTCCTTTTCAAAGCTGGGAGATGGGCTGTGATGAAATCAGGTAGTTCTGTGAGGTTTCTGTGAGAAACGTTAATCTAATTAATCCTTTTGTTGAGTTCCGGCTACTGACTCTGTCCACATAAAAGTGTTCTTTAAAATGAACACACATGTTGCCAGGATTGTACAAAGGGAGGAAGGCAGAGAGAGATCTTAGAGGTCATGTCTCTGACCAAGAAATGAGATTTGTACTACTTTTTTTTTTTTTTTTTGGGGGGGGGGTGGGGTGTTGGCTTTGTGCAATAGAAAGCACTAAGAAAGTCTGGTAAAGGTGGAAGCAAAAAGCTAGATCTTAGTACTGACAAAACTGTCAACATTATTCAAAATTTTGCCTTTTTTGTTAGATAAATTGTTCTCTCTTCCTGCTGTACCTTTGAGTCTGAAGAGCCACAGAGGAAATTGTGCTTTATGGACGTGATGTAAGAAACAAGATCCACAAGCCGAAAGAGTTCTCTCTCTTTCTGGGTCGTATTTGGAGCTCACTTCTCTCTGTAAATCAGAAGAATTAATGAAGTTTACCCCACCCAAGTGAAATTTGAATACTTCCTCTAGTCTCTCTCAAAACTTGGCAATCAGTCTTCAAAGAATATTCTCTCCTTTTGGACTCAGTTTCTTAAAGAAAGCGAAATCTCATTAAAGAGGACTTTAAAATAGAAGGATCTTACAGAAATTACCCTTGAGCAGTAGCTGGCAGGCAAGTCTGTTCCTTGAACGTGAAATCTCACTCATTCCTTCCGGATATCTGCAAAGTGGCCAACATCTCTTGATACAAAATTGGCACTTTTCATTGCAATTTTTGAATACAAAATAATAAATAAAATATGTGGGTCTACCCCCCCCCCCCCCCCCCCGCCTCTAATACTGCTTTAGATACATGAGTTTGTATAGGAAGTGTTCTGGAGAAAATGTGGAGTGAGAACAATTATTTACTAGTGGTAATTGTAGACCAAATTCCATTCTTTTTCACTACAGCCTTAGGAACTCTAGTTGGCTGTTTTCCTGCGTATTCACTTGTTAATCGCAGGTTCTTACCTCCCCATCCTGGGTAGGCTCCCCCTGCTCCCATCTCCCCCTTCCTGCTCTTCCCTATCCCAAGAGTTTCTGGACGCGAAGGAGCACTAGCAATTTGGTTGTGCGCTATGGGCAGGTCCTTCCTTTCAGTTTTAGGATGCCCAACTGTATTTGCTTTGGAGATGAAAACCTCCCTTCAAATAACAGGGGTTTTGTGGTGAAGACAGAAATTCAGCCATATTAGCGGTAAGTTTATGTATAGTTTTTTGTACAGAAGTAGAAATGGGATTATCAAACTGAATCCCAGCGCTGCACTGTAAAAAAGGGAAAAAAAATTTTTTTAAATGCAACTAATTGTCTTTTGCAAGCTGAAGTATCACTGAAGAGCACATTTATTATCAGAAGATCTAGTTGCTAAAATCACAAGGGGAGGGGAAATGAGAAGGTAGTGGGAACTAGCTATCCTGCATTTAGCGGTACATGACTAAATAAAGAGAAAATAAAGAGAAGATAAAGGTTTATCCAGTCCAGGAAGATGCGATTGCCTGAGATTCATGTCTGGAAAACTGGAGGTAGCTGAGGCATGTGGTTGCAGTTGTACCACAGGTTACCTTCCCTTGATTTTTTTTTATGTCCTGTATGTAGAGTCATGCCATCTACAGTCATGGCAGGTCCTGTCCTTACTATTTCATGCCTTTTGACATTGAAATGGCTGAATCATTGTTAATTTTTTTTGAACAAAATTTTTATTTTGTTGGTTTCAGTCACTGATTGATCCTTTTTTCACTTCCTTTTTTCCCTTGTCTCTCTGTGCTTCGCTGGACATGGCCCATAGGGGAGTTCTCAGGTGTGTATCTCCTCTGCTCAGTTTCCTTTCTTGTTTCTTTTTGCCTTGTTGAGGTCTAATGACGTGGTATACACGTGTGATACTCCCCTGCTCTTGTCCAAACACGGTTGGCTTTGCAGACTTCTCCCACCTTCGCCTCGCTTGGTTGCCTTGCACCGGTGGGTCCCTGGGCAGCAGGACGTCCCTGCTCTGTGCTCACACGCCTGCTGCGTTTCAGTAAGCTTTTCTTGTGTGGCTTTCTGCAGGTTTGCTCCACTGTGTTACACTGGCCTGTCACTCAAGGTCTTGGGGCTCAAAGTGCTTTTTTTTCTGTCAGGACGGGTGCTGTGCTTGGAGCAGAGCTCGGGTGGGCACAGGACTGAGTTAGGTTCCCACTGTCCTCTCAGCAAACCATGCTGTGAGGAATCCCTCCATGTGCATGATGGCTGCCGTGGGTTAGTTGATGCATACTGGCCTTCTTCTGGAATAGCTGTAGTGACATTAAAGACACTTTCTTGATGGATTAGAGTGGCAAAGCCCCTGTCTTTCGTGGAAGCTTTGCCTTTCTGGCAGGAGTTTAGGTGATAGCTCTCTCTTGTTTTGGTGAAGGAGACTCACTGCCTTAGGGCCACGCTCTGTCGTCAGAAGGTTTGCACTTTCCATAAACTGCACTTGGGCCCTGATGCAATTTCAGATGAAGTCAAGGGGATGTCTCTTGATTTCAGTGCAAATTGGATGAAGTTTTCCCTGTAGTAAAGGCAGGTGACTTAGGCAGACGTGATAGTGGAATGCTGTGCGGTGATGAGCTCTGTCACGTTCCTTTGCCCAGCACCTCTTGGTGTTGGATCTGTGAGGTTACAAAAGAAAGGGATGGCATCATCCTTTCTTTTAGTTCAAACTGTTTATACTGCAAGCCACTTTTTTGTGGTCCTTTCTCAGAAAACCTCCCGTTGAAGTTGAGTTGGAGTTTGTCACAGTGAGGAGGTGGATTTGGGCCTGTGCAAAAAGGCCAGATGAGAGCTTTGATATCCACCCCCCCTTTTGTTTTTCCTCCTGCCCCCGTCCTTCCCTCACCCTGTTCATAACGTCTGTTGAACTACCTTTGTTGTGGGGATGGGAAACCCAAAGACATGTAGTCCAGGGGAAATGATGAAGATGGAGGAAACAGATGAGTTCATCTCGAGCTTGTCCTGACATCTCAGGTGTAATTCCGTTAGGCCAGGCTGCAGCAGAACAAGGTGTAGATTAGTTACTACTGAGCATCACATGGCAGAGGTATTCTTACACTGGCACCACACACAGAGGTACACATGCTGATGAGCTGCTCTGTTTGCTATTTACAGACTGGTACTTAATGGCTGCTTTTTTTCTCTTCCTTTCTCCCCCTTTGTCCCCATCTCTTTCTGTTCCCTTTCTCGTATGGGATGGCTCTCATAGTACGGGATGATTTCTTTGGTAAGGCGAAGGCCTTTTTTCTTTTTTTTTTTTTCCTTTCTTTCTTTCTTTTTTTTTTTTAATGTGCATTTTTTCCTAAATTTCTTCCATTCACTCAACATCCCTCCATATATCTTGCATTACCTTGGTTTGTTTTTTTGTGATGGTGGTATCACCTCTCCAAGAAGCAGGACGCAGCTGGTCAGTAGTGGTGGTTTGGGGATTCTCCTCTGTTTCTTGTAGTTGATTATCCACTTTGATGCTTCACACTATTTGCCTGGCTATGGGAGGTGGACAGTGTAGGATGGGCTCTGTTAGACAGGGCTCTGTCCAGACCTCTCTTCCCTTTGCTCCATGCCACAAAGGGGTGAAGAGATCTCCTTTTAGTCACTCCACAGTGGTTTTTTTTCCCATGAGCAGGGCTTTCCCATTACAGCCTGCATAAAGTTATCTCATAGTGTCCATTCTATGGCTCTGGGAGACTTCATCCATTTCTTTATTGCAAGACTAGCCCTTCAGACCTCTCACTGGTTGAAGCATTGGGCTGTCACTGTGTCACACACAAATAAGGTAGAAGCTGTAGTGAGGATACTGATGGTTGGGACGCTGTATGGCTTTTAGTTCTGGCATGGTAGCTCACCCTCTTCACCAGAGTTCCTTTCTCTCCCCAAAACAGCTGCAGACAGGGATAGATGACTCAAGAATGGGAAGGAAAAAGATTTAGTCCAAAAAAACCGGGGATGAACTCTTTCCCTTGATGTCCCTCAGCACCTGCAATGTCCATGTGCCATTTTAATGTCTTACTGGCTAAATATTTATTTGATCATTTGTAGAATCACTAAAAAGGAACAAGACAATAATTTAATAAACAGATGACTTCTTGGTCTTCCGATCAACATATGGCATGCCACAAAAGAAAGGGCTATAGGTCATTCACCTTACCAAACCAAAAATACACTTCAGTTTACACTGCAGTTAGCGTCTCTCACTTTTTTGCTGTTTGCAATATTCTTTGACACAGCATCCAAAGAACACATTGCCTGAAACATCAAAGTGATTAATTATCTGTCTAGTAATTTTTCAAAAGTTATTTGAAAATGCTGCTTCTTACTCATTCTTGCTGGGAATTTGCTTTTGCCATCATAAATTCATCCCATTTAACTGTGGGAAGAGGATCTGTATGTTGGAGTGTTGTGATGTGTTCTCACTTCTTGTATGCTACCATGTTTCTCTAACTTCCATTTACTTCAAGTTTGTGTTGTTTTTATTTTATTGCAAATATTAATTAATCAGCAAATAACGGATCATGAAAATTGTTGATGTCTTTGCTGTAAAGGAAGAGGTAGTTCAGAGGGCAGGACAAGGAGCACTTCAGCACAAACACTGATGGTTGTGAGACTTCTTCATGCTCTGGGACCTGTGGTGAGAATTAAGCTGCAAGCCTCAGCACTGTCCCCTGACAGGGAGAGGCCTCTTTGCTTTTAGTTCTCAGGTGGCCTCTATTCCCCACTGTAAGGCAGAAGCTGACCCTGGGAGCCAGCAAGTCCCTGGCAGCAGGAAACAATCCAGATGTGCCTTTGGTCCCTAAATTCCTTTCCGTTTGGTTTTACAAAATACTGAATTCGACCTTCTCTCCTAGCCCCAGATTTTTCAAAGTGCTTGCAACCCAGTCTGCATATTGCAGTCGTTGTACGTTGATGCCCAAGTGCAACTGCAGTGTGTCTGATGTAGATGTTTTCTTGAGCGTGGATCTTAAGTGATGGGACTGAGACTTCAGATTTTAAACATCTGTGAGAAAACTCTTAAAGGTAGATAGTGCAATGGACAATCTAAAGTCCTATTAATATTGCTCTAGTGGAAGGCTGATAATGGGAAGCCTTTCATGTGCATGAAACTGGTCACAACCATGATCCCAAATCTGTACTGAGAAGCAGAAAATTTGACTTAGACTGAGAAAGAAAGAAAATCATGATGTGCAGATCTGGCCAGCAATTTGGACAATGTTCTGCTGTCCTCTGTGAAAAACGCATGAACTTCTACCTTCCTTCTGTATGAGTGATGATAAAAAATGGTTGCAATACCTCATGGCTGAAACAGGAGTTACTGACTTGGCTTCCACTAATTGGCGTTAGTGAAGCTCTCCTCTCTGTCCCTCTCAGGGGAGTTGTGAAAGTCGGGGTAAGAAGCTAGGTCTGCATTTGGGCTCTTTACAGAAGGACACATGGGTGTCTGCTTGTGCTGCATGGTCTTTCAGCAAGAGGCACTCCACTCTCCACAGCAGGACACAGAAGCCTAGGGAAGCCTAACAAAAGTGATTTCTCTTCCTCAAGCATGAGTCAGGCAGTGCCACACAAGCTTCATGTTTCCAGAAGAGCAGGTGAAAACTGCCTGGCCTTTCTTTTCAGGAATGGGCAAAGAAGTGGGGAATCTGCTGTTGGAGAACTCGCAGCTACTGGAGACCAAGTAAGGAACTGTTGCGTGCTCTGAACTGCCTGCCTAGTTATAAATGAGGTGTCATCTTGAAGTAGGTCTTGGCCAGAACTCCTGCCTCACAGGGGCTTGCCCATTTATCTAACAGGTTCTCTTGACTACTTGTTGTTCCTTCAGTTGTAGAAGAGGAATTGCTCTTCCGAGCGACTTTCTTAACTGTTTCCTTTCTGCAGGCACTTGGGTGAAGTCTTTGGGCATGTGCTGGTAGAGTCTGATCCCAACTGAAATCAATGGCGCGCTTTTCATTAACTTCAGTGGGAATCTAGATGTGGGTCCGAGCCTCTGTGAGGATATTGCTGTTTATAAGTTTTTATTTGCAAGATTTGCTATTTGATAAGAAAATTTTCTTACTATTGAGAAGAGTTTTCGAAGATTTAATAGTTGATAAAGGAGAAGCAGACAATGTAATGGACGTATTTTTTGAGAAAGGCTGGCAAACCAGATACTAAAGCTAAGCAGCTAGGAAGAGGAAGGCAAAGTACTCCCGGGGAGAGTTGGAGAACCTACTATGATAGGAAGCTGCTGATTTTAAAGATTTTAAGATATTTCGGAGCTGATTGGAAATGCTTATTTATATCGCCATCATCCACAATTATCCACAATTACAGATAACAGCAGTTCTGAAAGGCATGTTTCAGATCTTCATTCTGTTAAAAATAGATTTGAACCTTATGCAGGTGATAGGTTACCCTACACCTGCTTTCTGCAGTATTCTGCCATCTTCTTAAGGAGATGTTGGTCTGTCAGTCAGGATACAGGACTGGACAAACCTCATCCTGACCAATTATGGTGATTTCTGTGTTCTTCTGCAGCTCCTTCTTGCTAAAATCTGCTTTTCCATGAGTTATAGCTGGACTGAATTGTTTAAATACACTCGTTTCAACTCTCCTTGTAGTGCCTGTGACTTTAGTTTCAGGTCTCTCTTATGGACAGCTGCTGGTTTTGGGCATTTGTGCTTATTGTCCCTTTCACACCTTTAAGAAATGCTTTGAACGTTGTGAAGAATGATTTGATTGCCAAGGTGGACCAGCTGTCTGGAGAGCAAGAAGTGCTGAAGGGAGAGCTTGAAGCAACAAAGCAGGCCAAAGCCAAAATGGAAACCAGAGTCAAGGAGCTGGAGGAGGAGCTGAAAAGGTGAGTGATTCACACCCTGCCCCAGGGAGCTGGGAGGACATGAGTGATAACCCACCTCCTCTGTTAGTTTTACTCCGTCTCCCTCATGGAGGTTAGCACTGGAATTCAAAGGTACCGTACAGAGCACTTGAAGGCTGACGGTAGGTGGCTGAGATATTTTTAGTGTTGCGTTGTTTTTATTGGATTGAAATGGATTATTGAACCTTAGAAAACCCGCAGAATTTTCCTCCCCAGGACTAGGATTCTGCAGCAGCAACTGCAAATCCAGGCTCCCTGGAGGGAAGCGTTCAGAGTTTCAATTTAAAAAAAAATAAAATAAAGGGAATTTCAAAACCAATAGTTTTGAAGGAAACTGTCAAGAGCTTGATCCTCGCAGCAGCCAAGACAGCTCTGAGAGGAATGAATGCCCATTCATTTAATGAAAGAGCTAATACAGATTCCCACAAACAATATTTAAATGCCAGTATTGTTAATTGTTTCCTTGTTCATGTTAAGAATGAGAAGAGGCGGAAGAGACTTTAAAGTCCTATGCAGGTAGCATTTGAAGAGATCCCACTTCTTATTTTCCACTCAAACTAGAGAAACCAAAGCCTGAATGCCTAGCAAAGCCTGTGGTGATTTCACATCCATAAAACTAAAGATGCCGCATGGGACTTAAAGCAACATAATTACATTTTGACTAGCTATACATTGCACTGTGGTTTCTCAATTCAGAGGACTGTGTTTATTTTGCAGCTGGAATCTGGAAGGTTGCCTCTGTAATCTGAGCACAGAATCACCAAGAATAACACAGACTAGTCTCTTCATTGTTCAAAATGTGTGAAATGAAGGTAGTCTCACAGGCAGTGGAAATAGGTCTGATTTTTTTAAAATACCTTTTTGAGTCTCTCATAATATACATGATACATATAAGATGATATGCAGTAGGGACATGGACTTTTAACTGGCAAGTGTGCCTTTTCAGGAGATGGAGACAGCATTGTTTTTTCCACAGTGTCTTTGCTGTTAATAAAAGTGCTTGTAATTCAAATGGGACTGCGCAACTGCACCTCGGTACGGAGTTTAAAGAAATTAAAAGCACTCAGATAAATACTTCAAGTATTTTATTAACATGGATTTGGTGTTCTCTTCTTTACCATTATGGCAAACTGTCCTTCACATTAGAGGCTTTTTTCACTGCATTGAAAACAGAAGCAGCCCAGAAGAAGAACTTAAGCCAACATTTTCACTGCTGGTAACGGCTCAGTTTTCCCATGGTTAAGATCTCATCAAACATTTGAACATAGATTATGGCTCTGAAATAGAAATTGGCTGGTCTGTTCCAGTGGTCAGGATTTTGGTGCTTACATCAAATATTCCAAAGAAATGGGGTGATGTTAGTGAAGCTGTTCAGAGTAACATGCTACAAGAGAGAGGGATAAATATCAGAGAAGCATCTCATAATTTGGACACTTAGCTCTCAGTTTGAAAACGTTTCCTTGTGATGCATGCAAACAGACCTTCCCATAGATGGTTCTCTTCCCAAAAGACCTCAGGGCCAGCCATGGTATCACTTGCTGGTTTGATGCCTTTCTTCCTGTTTCCTAGAGTGAAATCCGAAGCGATTGTTGCCCGACGAGAACCCAAAGAGGAGGTGGAGGATGTAAGCAGCTATCTCTGTACAGAATTGGTATATTACATTACTAAAATGCCTGCGGGGAAAGGGGGTTTTATATACTTACTCTATATTACTTCATATATATGAGTCCTGAGATGCAGATTGATCTGCCTTCGTTAACGATGAGGGCAAAGCTGGTGAACTGCGGGTTGTTGCTGATGAGCATTGCTAATAGACAGATGCCATGAGATTACCTCTTCATATGACTTTCAAACCATAGTTTGGCAAAGATGAGCAACCAACACAGTGGCAATACCGCGCACAATGTGGTTTCTGCAGAACGGTGCTAGAGCAGTGACCTGCGCAGCACCTTCCCATTTTATCTGGTTCTCCCTAATTTTGAATTACAGTCTAGTGTGCAGCGTGGTTTCTCTCGGGGTCTTGTGATAGTCAGGCTTCTCCAGAAGAGCTTGTCTCCATGTTGACAGTGAAGCTGTAAGCCGGAGGACATTGTGCAGTGAAATCCAGGTTATACAGACAGCTTTGCACCAGTAACTGCCTTCTTTTATTAGTTCTGCAATCTCAATCTTGCAGCATTGTTTTCCTCATTATTTCTTTTACATAAGCCAGTACTGCCTGTTACAGGATACAGGCAGAGAAGGCTCATGGACTGTTCTTCTATGACAGCTCTTCAAACTGTTTTGGCTGAGGTAGAGGCTTTTCAACAAAGACCAACTGTAGCCAAAAAAAAGGCAAACCAAAGCGGTAACAGAGATTTTCCTCGTAAATGTCACTCTGCTAGGACAGGGAATTAGATACGCTTCTTTTCAATATTACTGTGTTCTTACTTTGTAAAAGGTATTGGAGCAGGTTCAATTCTAGCTAATTCTGTTGACTTAACTGAGGTGGACTTGGTCTGTTGAGAATTTAGGTAGATGATAGGAAAATTTTCAAGTTGTGCTTGTGAAATGCTGAAGAGGACTGGATTTCTTTTAAGCTGAACTGACAGGAGGTCTGGTTTCTTAAATAAAAAAAAAAAGTTTGTAAAATTCCTTTTAATTCATACACTTCTTCTTTTGACTGGTCATACAGGTTTATTCCGAGTCCAGGGAGGCTGGAGAGGGACTTGGTTAATTTGTGCTATTCCAGCTCTCAGCAGTACTCACCAGCCAGGCTGAGCTTGGGAATTGCCACAGTCTAGGCACAACCCAGTGCCACTTCCTAGTAATGAGTTCTCAAAATCCTTACAATTTCTTTTTGGGCAGATATTTCCCCCAACTCAGCCATGTTGTTCTCATTTTCCACTCCTCAAAACAGACAAACAGAATCTCATTCCTATTGCCTCCTAACCCAAAGCCTCACGTGCCCTCATTGGAAGGCCAAGTTGTGTCACCAAAGAGGGAAAGGCCTGCCTTTCTTTTTGATAAAGGCCCTGCACCTTTATCAGTGTGTACTAACAGAACGCCTCCTGCCTAGTCCTCTTGAGGGGACAGATGGCATTACGTGGTGCTCCCTGCTGCTTGTGACTGGATTTGCTAATGAACTAAAACTTTGGTTTCCAAACTTTCTGGACCAACGGACCACTGTCAACTCTCGTAATTCCTTGCAGACTATCAAAGCACCTTGCTGGCAATAGTCCCAAGTTTCAGTTTGGTGGTGGTTCTAATTCTAATTTCCACAGGTTTGCAGAACACCCCAGAGGTCCGTGGGCCATAGTTTGGAGCTCACTTGTCTAGAATTAGCACCTCATTCGGGGAAATCGGGGTAATCAAGCAGAACAGGAGGAGAACTAACAAATATGTCTTTCTGTCTCCTGACTTGCCCTGTACTAACATCAATCCCCTTCCATCTTTTGTTGGCTGAAGCAGTGCTCCTCCCCCCTGCAGGACAACATTCCCATAGCTCAGCGCCGCCGCTTCACCCGCGTGGAAATGGCCCGGGTTCTGATGGAGCGCAATCAATACAAAGAGAGGTTGATGGAGCTCCAGGAGGCTGTCAGGTGGACAGAGATGATCAGGTGAGACTGGGTGTTGGTGAACATTCCTATTTAGGACAGAACCTGGCCATGTTTGACCTTGTGGTCAATGGAACCCCTACCAAGATATGGGTTGAGGAGTGCTGAAAGTTTCCCAAACTGTAGATGTTTCTCTCCTAATACCTAATTCTTTCTCTCTTATTCCTGAACCTGGGCTGCAAATCTTGAGTCGCTGTCGTTATTTGGAGATGCTGGGCAGTTGTTTATCTTGCTTTTTTCTTCTGTGCTAATTAAGCTAGGAGAAGCTGTAGGGGAGAGGGTTGCTTCTGATTGATGAATTCTAAAGGCTACGGCTTGAAGTGAATATAATGCTGGGGTTTGTAGTTAGCAGACTAGTACTGTGGCAATGATAGTGTTGCAGGGAGTTGATAAAACTTCAAATTGAACACACTTACTTGCACTTCATGTCAACATTGAAACATAAAGTGGTTGGGTGTGCTTACATTAAAGACCAGTGCATGTCACTTCCTCTGTTGTGTTTTGAAACACGTTAGAATGAATTCTGAATTTTGACATGGCTTCCTTGATGGAAATGGCCCGCTGGTTGGCAGAAACTTGGGTAAGAGATGCTGAAATTAACTTGCTTCTGTTGTGTTTGTCCTTAGAGCTTCCCGTGAGCACCCATCCGTCCAGGAGAAGAAGAAATCCACCATTTGGCAGTTGTAAGTTCTGTGATGGTTTGTGTAAGATTAAGAAAAGGGGAAGCATTGCCATTTCTACTTTAGGCAGCAACTTAATAGACTCTGACATTAATGAAACGTCAACTAGAAGTGTTGTTAGCTGAACCATTTTGCCTTCAAGGGCTTCCTTTGTCCTTAGTGAAATTAACATCAGATCTGAACATCCGCATTGGTTTTGTTTTACAAGCTGAAAAAGATCACAAGTACCCTGGAATGGAGGCATACATAGACTCACGATCAGTTCTAATAAAGGGCTGTTTTCAGAAGATATCTGTTTCTGGAAGCTAAAAGCACCTTATGTCAATCAAAGTGACGACGTAGCTCTATGTTTGAAGTAGGGCAGTTTTCATGAAGGGCTCATAGCCCCTGATTGCACACTTCATGCTTCCCCTGTGGTGAATCTATGGTGCGTTGTCTCCCCAGGCACCTTTTCTCATATTTCTTGGCCTTTTTCTGTCCCTAGCTTCAGCCGTCTGTTCAGCTCTTCCTCGAGTCCCCCACCAGCAAAGAGGACCTACCCATCTGTGAACATCCACTACAAGTCTCCAACAACAGCAGGGTTCAGCCAGCGTCGCAGTCACACCATGTGCCAGATCTCCTCTGGCAGCCGCACCCTGGAGTTCTTCCCTGAAGAGTGAGTCGCGTGCTTTGTGCCAAGCCAGGTCCCCTTGCAGCTCTCCCAAATCGCAGCTTTTCTTAAAATAAGCTGTTTTCTGCTTTGAAAAAAGTCTGCGTGGTGTTATTATGTTTCTGTGTCTTGTGGTTTATCTCCCTGATCTTTCACTCGTCAGTTACCACGTGGATGGGCTCAGCAAACTTTGTCCTCCCAAACATATCGCTGCCGTGGCTTTCTAGGCCATGGATGGTTCATCTCAACAGGGACCACTGTAGGCTTGAGTTGGCCTCAGCCCTAGTTCTGCACTCTATTTGAAGACTGCGTGATAGAATGAAGTAGGGCTTTTGTGGTAGAGTGTGATGGCAGCATTGGGACAGCGGGATGGAGTGTCTTGCCCAACCCTGTTGCCAGGGAGGTTAGGTGAAGACAAAAGTTCTCTCAACAGCACATTTAGGTTACAATATTTGGTTTTAATCTTAACCATGCTAAAAAAGAGCCTCTAAGTGTTGCTACTGCAGGGTCTTCTCCCTGTCGTTTGTGTCTCTGACATGAAGGAAGAAAGCTCTTCTGTGCTTTACTGGACTTCAAAAGCATGTGTTCTACCATTACGAGGTTGTACAGTTTCGTACGTGGTATGTTTTTGTGGAAGGACTTTGGAGAATGTTATGGTAAAACATTATAACTTCTGCAATAAGAAGGATTTGTTGGAAAGGGGCTAGATCAGGAGAAGAGAGATTGTCTTTAGAAGGGTAACTTTGTATTTTATAGATACCCACTGCCTTTATTCTGTTCTTTTTATCTGATTACAATATCATAGTCATTGTGTGGTGTCAGAGTGCTTTTTAGCAGTGCATTAAACAATGATGTGACTAACCGCTGTCAGAAGGGTTTGTTCTCTCATCCTCTCCCCAGGGGAGGAAGCATGTGCAGGGAAGTGTTTTGTTTTAGCAGGGGATTGTTTTGGGTTTAAGTATATATGTCATTATGTATGTATGTGTGTGTGTAGGGGTTTTTGGTTTGGATTGGATTTTTTTGCTGATGTTGTTCTTACCTTGGAATGATACTTGAAAAACCTATTGAGAGCTGGAACTGATATTCAAACAGCCTTTGTTTATATTAAAACATATCTTAAGAGCTCACAGATCAATTTTTCTTTTAACCTTTGCCAGGGCAAAGTTGGAGTTGTTCTGTTGAAACCAGCAGTTTCAACAGCAGTTAGTGCATATTTTCCTTGTCAGCAGAGAAAGCTTTAAAATGGACAGAAAAATAAATAATTGACTATAATGAAGCAGGGAAGAACTCAAAATGCCTTCCTGATGCAGACATTAGATCAGTAAATTGTAACAGCTAAGCGAAAATTGGAGTAATTTCATAGATTCGTAGGTCTTATGGAAGGTTGATTCCCTGTTTCTGAAAGGCTTTTGAAGCATTGAAGTGGAGATGACAATGATTTGGCCTGCCACATTGCTCAGGTGACAGAGTTAGAGATTAGGGATGCCTATGTCTGCTTCTTAACAGGGTTTTTCTCTCTCCAATTCCCTGCATCTGTTTTCAAAGATGGATTTGGTTTGCTTTGTGTTTCCTCCCCCTGCTATGGCGACACTCCCTTAACTTTCAGCTTCTGTTTTTAACCATAGATTGAGAAGTTACGCTGTTGCTTCTCTCCTCAGTGACTGTACGTCCTCAGCACGTCGCGAGCAGAAACGGGAGCAGTACCGCCAGGTCCGGGAGCACGTGCGGAACGATGATGGGCGATTGCAGGCCTGCGGCTGGAGCCTCCCTGCCAAGTACAAGCAGGTACGGACCACCCTCTGGACAGGCTGAGGGGACATCGTCCGCCACAGTGAAACCAGTAAAGACCTAACTCTCCCACTGGTAACCTTAGCCTTAGTCCTTAAATATTTAATTTAGAGGTATCGTATGCATGTTTTATTTGTATGATAATTGTAGGCACAGCTTAATCTTTTCTGTATCTCCACCAAAGTCAATGGAGGGGGCATTCCTCTGCATGAAGGTGCTGAAAGAAGCTATCCTAAACCAGAAGTAATTGATATTCTTTGTCCAGAGCCCAGTACTTGTTTTTATTTCCTTTGTTATTATAATTGGGCTTGAATATTAGATATTCCATTTATACTCTGAGAACTTTACCAATTGTTTAGTGTAAAAACCAAACACAGTGCAGCTTGCTCCCACTTCTCCCCAGCAGTGACACAAAATCAAATGTCATCAGCCTCATTTACTGGCCTATGACTCATTTAACCGGTCAAAGACCACCTGAAAGGAAGAAGTCTTGCAGTGTGGCTTGAAAGTGGATGAGTTTCAGGCCACGGTCGAAGGGAACGCCAGTGTTCTGACTTCTTTGCAGGGAGCATCCGTTAGCAACCCTCTCTCCTTCAGCAGTGCAGTGTGTAGCCTCTGTTGACCATAACTGGGGCACCGTATCATGGTGAGAGAGGCAGTCTCTTGGGTAGGCTGCTGCCATCCCTGTAGGGACTCGATTTCATACAAGATGTGAGATGAAGCCTCAGCAGCACCCATCTCTGAGGCTAGTAGGCTCGGTTCTGCCATATTGGTTACATCTCTCTTACCATAGCCTGGTGTTTACAGCTTTGTACTGTCTTTCTTGTCTTCTCTTCCCCCACAGCTGAGTCCCAATGGTGGCCAGGAAGACACTCGCATGAAAAACGTCCCCGTGCCTGTATATTGTCGCCCACTAGTAGAGAAGGACCCCACCATGAAGGTACGTTGTCTCTGCATACCATTCCAGTCCAGAAAGGGGACATGGAATAAGCAAAGAACTTCGGTTGCTAAATGTGCGATTTTTATAACAATCTGTATTTTTTTTACATTATATATTTCAAATTCTGTCTTCTGCTTCCTTTTTTTGAATGGGGGTTTCTAGTGCATGTAGGGAAAAGTACCTCTCCTTGTAAGGACATAGTTCTCAGCTGATTCTCGTTGCCAGGTCCCATGCTTCTGTCTTACATCTTGTGCTTTTTTGAGACAACTCTTATATAATATCAGCAACATTTTATGCTTGTAAGGCTTTTGCTAAGAATCCTTAGGGTATAATACAAAACAATATAAAAATTCATGAAAACGAGCAGGTGAAAGTAAAAATGCATTTCATCACTCTTTTTTAGATTCCACTGTTGACCAGGATTCACTGGTAACAAGCCAAAATTATCTAAAGTGGATTTTTGTGAAGCTATGTCTATCAATACTAGAATATTTTGAGTAGGATTGCGGTTGAGAGTAGATAGTCATCTCTCTGCAGGTAGCACATTCGTCTGCTATAACTAGTTGTTTTGAAATAGGCAGTTTGTCATTAACTTCATTCAGAACTGATTTTTAGATGTCATTTTGATGTTTAAGTTGTATGAAAATTCTTACGCTGTTAGTTGTTTCTAGAAGGTTGGCATGATCTTTGGATAATGTTCTGTTCAGCGTCTTTCCTTTATGATTTTGGATAAATCCAGTATTTGTTTCTGTAGTCCTGTTCCTAGCATTCTCCTAAAAAATTACCTGGAAATAGCTCATAGGAGGTTAGCTAGATTTGATTTCAGAAAATATGCAGCGTGCTTCTTTCACTCTACACTTGTTACCTAGGGAGCTAAACTAGCAGGTTTTTTGGGTATTTTTTTGGTGACTTCATTTTTTGCTGTCTTAGTTCTTTAAATAGCTCTCTGTCGTGGTTTAACCCCAGCTGGCAATATATATTTAAGTAAGATCAGACAAACACTGATTTTTGGGCAAAGGGGTGTGTGAGGAAGCAGAAGAGTGCAAGGGGTGGGAGGGGGACTAGGGACCAGGAGTGCACTGAATGTATATCCTCAGCCAAGCAGTCACTGTCAATTTTGGTTGAGCAGTCATGCTTAGTGTACCCCAAGCTAGTAACATCTGCCAGGTCCTGCTTGCTTTGCTGCAGTGACTTAGGAACCCCAGAGTCAGAAAAACCTGAGGACATTTCGGAAGCCTCTTTTCAGTTATGCACATGATTTATTATCTTTATTTTCTTTAAATCTGTTAGTCACATCTGTTAAATAAACAGTGATTTTCGCTAGGAGAACCTTTATCTTACCTCCATCAAATCTGACTTTCTAGTAGAAATCAACAAGATCTGTTGTTTCCAACTAAGTATTTTAGGTGTTTGACATGTGTCCACAGTTCTCTACAAAGGTGCCTGAATGTCAAGAGACCCTGGTGCTGAATGTCAAGAGACCCTGGAGCCTCCAGAATTCTTAGTTTAAGATTCCTGTTTCTGTTACTTAGCTGTGGTGTGCAGCTGGAGTCAATCTCACGGGATGGAGACCTTTGGAGCAGGAGTCTGGGAATGGGCAGAAACTGGATCCTGGACGTGATCCCCTCACCTGTGATAGAGAAGTGGAAGGCGAGAACAACAAAAGTAGCCATACATCTCCTGAAAAGAAAAAGGTCAGAAAAGAAGATGGATTTTTTTTTTTTCCTCCAGTGTTTATTCTCATTCCATCCCTGACATGCCCCCTCTCTCAATACCTTTGTACGATGCTATATAATGCTTGTACTTCTGAGGCATCGTCTTGTGGGGCAGGGTTGTGGTGTTGTGGCTCTTCAGTAACTTTCTGTGTGATTTGGGATAAATCATCCAGGATAAAATGTTCCAACTTCTGCTTTTGAAATGCTTCATAGTAAGTGTAATTAAGTGCTTGATGAGGTTGCTAGGAAGATTATGGAGTCCTCATCACTGTAAATTAAAAAAATAATAAATAAATTCAGGCAAAGCTTTTTTAAAAAGAACATAGACATAGCAGAGTCCATAAGTCCATTCAGTTCAGAAGTTGAAGCTCTTGAGATTTATTCCAGCTCTGTTTTTTAATAGTCTTAAGTGTTTGGGTTTTATAAGAACCAAGCTGTGATTGGCAGATAATAATACAACGTTTTATCCTTTCTGGTGGTTTTTTTTTTCCACAGCTGTCTTACACTGCTGCCCTATAGTCTTCTGAGATCAGCTTGCTTAAGCTACTAGGTTGAGTGCATCCCAGCTCCGTGGTATTCTGTCTAAAGTGAATGTTCAGTGATACATTAGTCAGACATCTCAGAAGAGAAATTAATGGCCCAACTCCTCTTGCCCTAAGGAGCCAGATAGGCTCTTTGACCAGTGTTCCAGATACTCGTGCAGCAACGTGAATGAAATTTGCATAGCTCATATTGTTTATTTGCATCAGCTAGGAAGAGACTTGGCTCTTTGAAGTGTATTTGCATGTGTAAATGTTGCCAAACAGTAATACGCTCAGTCTGATCTGAGAGGAGCCTGATTCTGCCCGTGTGTTTGCTCTCCTGAAGGCAAAGGAGCTCCATGAAATGGATGCCACGTCCAGTCGTGTCTGGATCCTCACTAGTACGCTGTCAACAAGTAAAGTTGTAATTATTGATGCCAATCAGCCGGGCACAGTGGTGGACCAGTTCACTGTCTGCAATGCTCATGTGCTCTGCATCTCCAGCATCCCTGGTAAGTGGGGCCCAGGCACTGGCTGTGATCTGCACAGGGTCACCTGCTCCACTGAGGAGTGACAAATGTAGCGTCCTCACTTCAGAACTAACCCTTGGACCCT
This sequence comes from Gymnogyps californianus, assembly GCF_018139145.2. NCBI lineage: Eukaryota > Metazoa > Chordata > Aves > Accipitriformes > Cathartidae > Gymnogyps > Gymnogyps californianus. The sequence continues at coordinate 19,492,667 of NC_059485.1, forward strand.
GCTGCATTCTGTAATTGTCCTTCAAAACCATAACTCAGATCTTGCCTTCTTGTAGGACCTTTCTGTGGAGATCCCTCACTGTTGAACATTTAGTAAGTCATTCCTTTGGCACGTAAAGGATGGTTCTTGGGAGCAAGAGTGAGCCTTGCCCAGGTTTGGGAGGACTCTGTAGCTGGCCTGGACGTTGATGCTAGGGATGAGGGGATTCACCATGATGTTGACTGATGCTGTGGTGCCTCCCCAGGGCAATGAACCCTGAGGGTCAGCATCTTCCATTCATATGGTCACCTCAGGAGTACTGCTATATTTAAATTAGCAGTGACAGCTAGATTTATGGGAGAATCTGTTCTTTGCCCTTCAGCGGCCAGTGAGAGTGATTATCCTCCAGGCGAGATCTTTCTGGAGGGAGATGTAAATCCTGAAGAGTCGTCTGGAACAGATGGTGTCTTGGCAGGAATCACTCTGGTGGGCTGTGCGACCCGCTGCAATGTGCCACGAAGCAACTGTTCCTCGCGTGGTGACACACCTGTGCTGGACAAGGGACAGAGTGAGTTTTGGGACATAAAACTTAATGGCAGTCCAATTATAGCTAGTCCCATACGAGCTTACGGTCTTACAGCTGCATCCTCCTGTCCCTGAGTTAACTACTTCAGAGGCCTCAAGAAGTTTTTAATGTGGTACAGGAAAACCAAAGGCCCTTTTGGTACATATCTCTTTAGAGCTGTCCTTTTCTGTCTGAGTGATCCACATTCTGCAGCCTGCTTGCGGGGGTCGTATAGCAGAGTATTTTGGACAGGTGATATGTTTGCCCTGCTACAGTTGCTTCTGTTCTCATTGCTTTCCCCTCTGAACCATGTCTTCTTGTGAAGTCAGTTAAGCCCATGTGAAAACTATAATGATGCCCTTGCTGACTCCATACTGCAGTGGGCAGCCCTGGAGAACTTCTCATTTTTTTGCTAGTCACAGACTGTGCCTCACTTTAAAATAGCCTCTGTTCTCCAGCCAAGCAGAAGACACTGGATGAGCTGCTGTCTGTGCTTGCAGGCTCAGGGCTTGATTGAATTTGGCAAGGAAGGATAAATTAACAAATCGACAGCCTGATTTCTGTATAGCTAACTTACCAGCTTACTCTCCAGTATGTGTCACACTGTTCTTTGTCTTTTAGGTGAGGTGGCTGCTGTCTGCAATGGGAAGATCAACCAGTCCCAGTCTACTGAGGAGGCAACAGAAGCCACGGAGGTACCAGAGAACGGTACAAGCGAGGCAGAGCCTGCTCAGGCCCGGCCTGGGCCCCTCACGGAGCACGTGTTTACAGATCCAGTCCCTGCACAGGCACCTCTTAGGCAGAATGGGTAGGCAGTCTGGGGCCAAAGTGCCAGTTCAGTTATTTATCAGTATCAGCTCTGTTTTCATAAGCTTTTTGATGTGAGAACCAGCCTGATCTTCCGATAAAGTGTCAAACTTTTTTCAGTTTTGTGCCCAAATAGTATTACAGATGGCATGATAGGAAGAGAAAGAAACGAAATTAAAATAAACATGGTTCAGCCTGCAGCAGACTGTATCAGCTGTTTAAGTGCAAATGTTTGATCTCTCAGTATGAATTTAGACCTACTGTTAAGACAGATCTTCGAAAGTACATGTACACTTAATGTTCTTACTGAAGGAGCTTATTGATTCATGTGTAAAAATGACGATTGATTTATTCTAGTAGTACCTCTAATGTGCTGTAAAGATGATGAAGAAAGCATAGTCACCACCCAAAAATTCTTAATACAAATGAGTCTGCTGTGATGGCCTGAAGAGCAAGGTGGAAGTCTTGGGTAGAAATTGTTCCTAAATGACCAAGTTGTTCTACGTTGTTTCTGTTGAAGTTGGAAATGAACAGAGAAAATACTGTTTATGTAGTAGTACTGCCAAACACTAAGTTAAGTTCTATAGATTTGAAGTACTTGCTATTTCTATTGGTGGGGAAAAAAGGAAGTATTGCAAATTGCAGATTCAGGAGTCAAGCAATTAAAAAACACTGAAGAGAGGGAAGCGATTTGTGTATACAAGGGCCCTTATCTGCTTGTGAATGCCAGACTGTGAGCATAGATGGGCATTCTGTGCATTACTGCCGGTAAAGCCTCTGACAATGTTCTTTTGCCTCTTCAGGGAGAATGGGCAGCTGAAGACAGAGTCAAGCACAACACTGCCAGATCAGGAGTTGAATGGGGATGCTGCTGGGACTTGCACCAGTGCTGCCCCCACCATGTGGCTGGGAGCACAGAACGGCTGGTAGGTTCCCCTTGAGCTGGCAGATCTCCCTGTCACCTCCGTTCTCTGGGCTCCGCTTTTCATGTCCGCACACCTTTAGTTCACTTGTTTCTGGAGCAGGTTTTCATTGCTCATTGTTGTTCTGAGCCCTCAGCTCATCATAGGCACAGGGATTTAACCTCACTTTCTTACCTAACTTCTACCTTTCCTACCAAAAGAAAAGACTCAAGCCTAGTCAGGCTGAAGGTGTGGGGCCTTGCTGCTAACCCTCCCTGGTTTGTCCTTTCTCACAGGCTTTATGTGCACTCGGCTGTATCCAACTGGAAGAAGTGTCTGCACTCGATAAAGCTGAAGGACTCTGTGCTGAGTCTAGTGTAAGTGTGCATGCCAAGGGACACTGAAGGAGAAGGTTCAGTGCCTCAGCAATATTTTAGATGGGGGTAGCAGCTCTTTGTCAGTCATCTCTTTCTTTGCCCTTCTAAGCGCATGGGTTTTTGAGGAACGTTTGCCAAGGTTTTTGGAAAGCCTCATACTGAGCCATTTTCCTGCTCAACTGTACACCTGACCCAATTCAGTGAGTAAGATACTAAATGAGATTAGCAGTATCAGGAGGAAATAAGGGGGGAGGAGAAAGGCAAAATTTCACTGGGATGTAAATTAGGTGGAATTTGTTGAAATTGATGGAGTTTGGTGTGTGAAGGAGAAGTTAACCTCAACAGGAAATTTATGGATGATCTTACTACAATGAAGGTAAGAGGTATGACCCTTGGCCCTTGCAGGATGTTCCTGCAAGTGCTAAACTGAATGGGAGTTGCCAAGAGAACATAAAGATGGTGTGCATGGATGTCAGAAAGGATTTGTTAGTCCCTTACTTCTACAGATTTTTGTAAGTATTTACTTTTTTGTGATTTCAGGCATGTGAAAGGGAGGGTTCTTGTTGCTCTGGCAGATGGAACACTAGCCATATTCCACCGGGGAGAAGGTAAGAATCAACGTAATAAGAGAAAACCAAACTTGGCCGAAAGCATTGCAATGGATTAAATGCTATTCTGAGTCCAGAAGGAAAGATGCTGGCTTGCTGGAGTACAAACATATGGTTAAAATGCATAGCTATTATACGCATGTAATCCTTATCCTAAAACATCTAAGGCATACTTTAACACCATTTCCTGAGCTTTTCTGAACAAAAGCATGTGTGTATGTTCTGTGTAGCATATGTGGAATAAATGTGGGTGGGTTGACCCTGGCTAGATGCCAGGTGCCCACCAAAGCCGCTGGTGGCCACCCTCCTAAGCTGGACAGGGGAGAGGAAATATAACGAAAGCCTCACAGGTCGAGATCAGGACAGGGACATCACTCAGCAATTACCATCACAGGCAAAACGGACTCGACTTGGGGAAAAAAATTAATTTATTACCAGTCAAATCAGAGTAGGATAAGGAGAAATAAAACCAGATCTTAAAAACACCTTCCCCCCACCCCTCCCTTCTTCCCGGGCTCAACTTTACTCCCAAATTTTCTACCTCCTCTCCCCCAGCGGCACAGGGGGACGGGGAATGGGGGTTGCGGTCAGTTCATCACACATTGTTTCTGCTGCTCCTTCCTCCTCGGGGGGAGGACTCCTCACACTCTGCCCCTGCTCCAGCATGGGGTCCCTCCCACGGCAGACAGTCCTCCACAAACTTCTCCAATGTGAGTCCTTCCCACGGGCTGCAGTTCTTCACGAACTGCTCCAGCGTGGGTCCCTTCCACACTGTGCAGTCACTCGGGACAGACTGCTCCAGCGTGGGTCCCCAGCGGGGTCACAAGCCCTGCCAGCAAACCTGCTCCAGCCTGGGCTCCTCTACCCACGGGGCCACAGGTCCTGCCCAGAGCCTGCTCCAGCGTGAGCTTCCCATGGGGTCACAGCCTCCTTCGGGCATCCCCCTGCTCCGGTGTGGGGACCTCCCACGGATATCTGGATATCTGCAGGTGGATATCTGCTCCACTATTTAACCTCCATGGGCTGCAGGGGGACAGCCTGCCTCACCATGGTCTTCCCCACGGGCTGCAGGGGAATCTCTGCTCTGGTGCCTGGAGCACCTCCTCCCCCTCCTTCTTCCTTGACCTTGGTGTCTGCAGAGCTGCTGCTCTCACGTCTTCTCACTCCTCTCTCCGGCTGCAATTGCTGTTTCACAGTAACTTCTTCCCCTTCTTAAATATTCCAGAGGTGCTGCCACCGTCGCTGATGGGCTCGGCCTTGGCCAGCAGTGGGTCCATCTTGGAGCCGGCTGGCATTGGCCCTATCAGACATAGGGGAAGCTTCTAGCAGCTTCTCACAGAAGCCTCCCCTGTAGCCCCCCCACTACCAAAACCCTGCCATGCAAACCCAATTCAAACACTTTTAGGAATATGTATGCTGTGCAGTTGTTTGAGGAGTGCTTGGTAAGTTTAATGCATTTGGGCCATATCAGTGTCACTGTGCATTCACAAATCAAGTGTAACAGGGCATGCACAGGGAGCTCTGCACAGCTCAGGCTGTACCCGAGCAAATCATCTGTGCAGTTGCAAATAGGCCTGCTGCTTCCCAGAGAAATTGGACTCTGTATAAGTAGTGGAATTGATCACTGCATACACAGCAGGCAGAGCTGGGATTCTCTGGAAGTCTGGAAATCCCAAATAAGTGGAGCCTTTGCATTACACTTGGTCAATTTTTCTCGTTGCAAAAAAGAGATGTCTGAGTAATCTGATGTGCCTTAATCTTGTCACTTGAAGATTGTTTTTGAATTCTGTATTTTTTGTCCTCTTCACTGTTGTAGGTTTTGTTTCCCTATGACTTGAGCAGTTCCTGAGCTATGTTCATACCTGAAAGCACATGGGAATTTGCTGTGACTAATGTTTGCATATTAAGAACTTAGTTATTCATTGAGTAGCAGTTTATCCAGCAAGCTGAAATACAGAGATTTCTGGGTTTGTGCAATCTAAATTTTGATTCAGCCTTTGTCATGAGTTCAAGCCTGACCATTGACACGTAAAAATTGTTCCCATCAGAAATAGGATAAAGCTTCGTGACATAGAGGCCACCTGTCTGTGAAGGACACATTATCTGCCTGGTTAGTTAGAAAATAAGCGTGAGAGAAGGGAGATTGATTCCTTATCCTGGATTTGACACTTCAGCGAAATTATGTTGTCCGTCTGTGATATGAGGAAGCCTCACCACAAGGTCCATTTCCTTTTAAGTTTCCACATAGTCTTGTTAGGCTGTCTTTCTTTGTCCCTTGCTGTTTTTGTTGTACTTGTTAGAGAAGCCTGTTCACTTCATTACAATAAAAGGATGTTTAAATTAGCCTGATTTGGAGAGCTTTCAGCCCGCCAAACTAAACTTTATTGTCATGTGTTTTGTAAGTATAAGGCTGTGCCCAAAGTAGTATTATGGATTCATGGGAAGTTCACAGACATAAGCAAAATGGGCATTTAAGTATTAGCTAAGCCTGTGTACCTAGATACACATGGAAAGGTAGATGATTCTATTGTATACTGACATGTCATGAAGGAGATGCATCTTTCCACACTTGTTTTTCACCTTAGATGGTCAGTGGGATCTCAGTAATTACCACCTGATGGACCTCGGTCACACTCACCATTCCATCCGCTGCATGGCTGTTGTGTATGATAGAGTCTGGTGTGGCTACAAGAACAAAATCCACGTTATCCAACCTAAGACAATGCAGATTGAGGTAAGAGAGGAAATGTATGTGTATGCATGCACATGCTTGTGTTGTATTTATTCTTGTAGCTGTTTTCTGCTGCAGTGCATGGAAATGCAGAACCTTTGTATTGTCATTGCTGACTGTAGGACCCAAACTGTCAATCTGGGTCATGTTATGACCCAGTCTGCCAGGGGGATATTTATTCCGTCCTCCCTTTGCAGAGCTTACATCTTTAGATAAGTCTAAACTGAGCACTTTCTTTGCCTTTACTAGTGAGTCTGTGAGGCCACGTACTGTACAAATGCACGTGCGTGCTTTACAGCTGTCCTTCATAGTCTAAGATTTCTCCATCTGTAGGCATTGTGGCACAAAGGAAGAGTACGGTTAGCAAGCCCCAGTGATCCCACTTGCCTAAGAAAAAAATGAAGTTTAGAGCCTTTTAGTTGAAATTCAATATAGTGGTGTTGGTACAAACCTATTTGACAGTGCTTGGAATAATTCTAATCAAAGGGAGAAAAAGTGCTGAATCTGAAGTTCACATCAGTGAGCCAAGGCAGTCTGATCTTTGCAATTTATACTGGAGTTGTGCGTTTTCCTTTTCTACCAAGCACATTGAAAACTCTTGGTTTCTAAATGTTCTTGCTCCTGAATTGGTCTGCAAAGACCATAATCTCTGCAGAGCTGCTACACAACTCATCATTTCAAGTGAGGGATTTTCTGTATACTGTAGTGAACTTCTGAGGTCAGCTGGCATTAACACATTTTCTCCAAGAGCTTTGAAACCCAAACAAGCGATATCAGTTGAGAAAAATGGAGTATACGTGTAGATAATGGCAAACCTTCTGTGAACTCACATTGGTCCACCTATTTGGCATTTCAGAAATCCTTTGACGCCCACCCTCGGCGGGAGAGTCAGGTGCGACAGCTGGCATGGATTGGAGATGGAGTATGGGTTTCTATCCGCCTGGACTCCACTCTGAGGCTTTACCATGCCCACAGCCATCAACATCTGCAGGACGTCGACATTGAGCCTTATGTCAGCAAGATGCTAGGTGAGGCAGTAGGGACTGTCAGTAAATGGTCTGTGGCTTACTGAGATCAGAGAGAAATCGAAATTCATTAGCAGACCTTGCCCAAAGTCATAACTGACTCTCCAATTCTTATGCATGCTTACTAGGCACTGGAAAGCTGGGCTTCTCGTTCGTGCGGATTACAGCCCTGCTCATTGCTGGCAACCGCCTCTGGGTAGGGACAGGGAACGGCGTCGTCATCTCCATTCCATTGACTGAGAGTAAGTGACATTTATTGGAGATACTTCTGCGTCCTCTCCTAAAAAAAGAAGGCTTTTGTGTGTTATTTGTGCAGCATGGCGGATGGCTCTGGCTGGCTAATGCTTTCTGGACATTTTTACTCTGAACCTGACACGCCTTTGGTCGTAGCAGTGTTCAGAGAGAAGAGCCCTGAGTATGAGCAACCCTGAACTTGGTTTAACTCTTCCTTATTAAGGAATTAAGTGTTCAGGTGAATGGATTTAACCTGTTTAAAACCAAATAGGTATTTGTTACTGTCCCTTTCAGTTCAGTTGAAGCCATTTCCTTCTTGGGGGACCAATGACATCTCTACCATCTGTACAGTCTTCCTTTTTGAGCGTGAACTTGACAGAGCAGACTGACGTGAACTGATTTTGTAGCTACCGGAAACCAGGAGAAACAAAGCTTTGGGAATTGTAGTAAGTCTCCAAAAGGAGGCCATGGGATGAGAAGTCACCAGGAAGATCTCCCTGGAAATTTCGTTTTGGCATAGACATCTAAACATCTCCATAACACTATTTTCCAGAAACTGACCTTAGAAGAGCTTCATTTACTCAAATTAAGGCTCAGCTTTATCAGTCAAGTAGAAATCAGTATCCTATGCCAAATCGAACCTGGTGAGGACACCCAGCAGTAGTAGCTAATAGGTGCATCTCTGGAGCTGGAAGTTTAGTTGAAGCTCTTAGTAATCCTGTTCTGTACCTGCCAGTCAGCATCTGATTTTGCAGGTCTGTTCCAGCTTATAATGGGGGAGTAGGATTTGAGGCTGATTGCAGTTGCTTTCAACAGAAAGCAGCCAAATTAACATTTTCTCACCACTGCTAGCAGGAAATCTGAGAAGCAAATGGCTCTTGTATAAGAGGAGCAAACCTGTTGTAATCCTCCTGGAAGTCAGGGCTGAGGTGGTCTCCTCTAAGGCTAGTGGAGCTGGATATGCCCGGGGCTGACACCAGGAAGCCAGTGACACAGTCGTCTTTGTGCATTGCAATCTCGGTCTCATTTCTGAATCCCTGTTTTAAAGCCCATTCTTTCTTGGGGCTGCTATCCTGATTCTGAGTTAAGCTCGTTCCCTGCTGTAAACCAGTTGCATTATCTTTTGGTGTTTCTGTAAAAATGTGGTAAGCAGTAAGGTCTCGCTAGAAACTTTAGCAATGGATCCTTGTGACCATGGTCCCTCTCCCGTACCTTTGTCCTTGTAAGATAAGAGCAAAGTGAGCAAGAACAGTGTTGGTATAAACTGATCCGAGCCTGTAGCTCCTGTTGCAGTTTCTCTAGGTTTTATACATTTTTGTTGCTCCCTGAATTTTCTCCCAGTAATCACCTTTTTCTTCTCTCCCATCCTGCCTGTGTCTTCCCGTGCCCCTCTGTGTTCCCACTCCTTGCCTGTGCCTAGCTGTAGTCCTCCACCGAGGCCAACTCCTTGGGCTCCGGGGTAAGTCCATTGCCTCCTTCCTTCAGCTTTCACTCCTTTTGCACCCATTCACCTTTGCAGTCACTTTCCCACCCTTCCATCCTGCCATTCGGCTCTCTCCATCCATTTTTCCTCATCATTCTTTCATTTTAAGTTGCATCTGAGAAAAGCGACCAGACACAGTAATGTAAATATCCTCATTTCCCATGGCTAAAAACATTTTCATCCATCTCATCAGCCATCCTTCTGGTTTTTTTGTGTCAAGAGTACTTTATTCTTCATCAGTAGTTCCCTTATTGTGGTAGGCCAGGTTTGAGATGGGGACTGTAAAGCTTCATTCAGTCAGAGAGTTCCAGGAAGCAGGAGTAGAGTGTTCTTCCAAGGTCTTCCTTGGTCATCCTTGGTCATCCTTGGTTTTCCAAGGATGCTTCTCTCGTCAGTTCCAGGCCAGTGGCAGTAGGTGCTGTGGCACCTGCCAGCTGCAAGTAATCCACCAAGACTTTTGACCAGAGGGGACTTTGATAAACATTAAGAGTTGTTTGGGTTTGTGCCAGTTAAGGCAGGGTCTGAGTTCAAATTTATGCTTACCTTAGCCCTTCCAGGGTCAGAAAGGAGTAGTTTTTTCTCATTGTAAGACATTTCTGTGGCTGTCCAGAAGCATTATCAACATATGTCTCCTCCTTTTAAAGCATCTGATATTGGTTGCAATAAGAAGCTAGATATTGAGTGAGAAGAAGTGCTAGCACCAGCCCTGTCTGTCAATCAGATGAGCTCATCCAGTTGTAGCTGCTCACAGCAAACCAAAGCACAGAGGTGCAGAGAGCCTTCATCTTGGGGATCTTCCCCCTGCACACACTGATTCTCATTCTTCCATCAAAATGTTTGTACTTGTCTCGCCATCCTGGCTTGAGCCTGACAGGTAAAAGTCTCCTTTGTCCAAGTCAATAATTGAAATCCAGCCCAAGCCAAAATACAGAACTACAGATAATTAAGCAAGCAATTCAGTTCTCTCACAGGAAGTGAAAGCCTTCTGATTTCAGTACTGTTTCTGTTTTACTGATGTGGGTGCGTGCAGAAGGAAAGCGTCTCCCATCCTGAGCTCTGAGCGCTGGTCTCTGTTCCTTGGTGAGTGGAAGCATTCACATTCTTGGAGCCTGGACACGAAGGATGCCGGCCTCTGAGCCCACCTTGAAATCCTTGGAAGCTGTGGACGGTGAACATCTTTCAGATGTTCATTGCTTGAGTAGCTGATCTTCTGGTGTCACGGCTAAATCAAGGACTAAGGAAGGACCTCACTCCGCTGCTGTGACATTTACTGGGCTGAGAGGCCTTCACCAGACCCAGAGACTGCTTTCAGCAGCCTGTGTGCTCATGCCTTGGCATGAGCGAAGGACTTGACTTGGAAACGGAGCAACTTCACCAATCCAGCAAATAGCAGTAATTCTCCTCCAGATGCCCTTAATGCCCTCACTGTGCCCTTAATGGGGTACAGTGCACACCTTTGGATGCCCTGCCAGGTACAAAAGACCAAGGTTGATCCTAGGACTGTAGGTCATTTCTGGAGGATGGACAGGATTGCTGCTGGTGAAGAGGCCTTCACTGGGACACCTCAGAGACCTTGTCTAGCTTGCCCTAGGGTCGCTCTTGGCAGCACCTCCAGGGATGTGTGCCTCATTAGTAGCCAAATACTAGATTTGATGAGGAAAATGTAGTTTGTTATCTTGAGTGGATTGTTACCAGCCTAAGAGAGAGGGACTGGATAGTCTAGTGTGGTCTCCTCCATCATACCCTTTACACAAGACCTTTAAAGACATCTGCGCCTTTAAAGGTTTTCCGTCATGGCTCATGAGTTTTCTCTTTGATTGAGTCCCTTCTGTAAATGGGATTCAAAGCCATCGCTGACAATATTCCTCCTCCCTGTCCCCAGCCAACAAGACGTCACCAACCTCTGGAGAGGGCAGCCGCTCCGGCGGGGTCATCCACGTGTACGGTGATGACAACAGTGACAAGTCTGCCAGCAGTTTCATTCCCTACTGCTCCATGGCTCAGGCACAACTCTGTTTCCATGGGCACCGTGATGCTGTCAAGTTCTTCGTCTCTGTGCCTGGTAAGGATGAACACAGCCCTTCCTTGTGAGGGTCTTGTCCTGCCGTCCATTCTGCGGCAGGAGCTTGAGCTGATCTGCAGCAGATGGTTGGCCGTGCCATTTCTAGCGCTTGCAGATCACCGTGGCTCAGACATCAGTAGTTTAAACCCCAGTGACTTCCAGAGTTCACCAGCAGAAGGAATTGGCCTGCCCAGTTGTGTGTGTGTTAACTGCATGGGGGCTGAGCAGAGGCACTGACAGCACCTCTGTCCTCTCCCAGGAAATGTCCTAGCAACCCTGAATGGGAGTGTGTTGGACAGCCCTTCCGAGAACCCCAGCACAGCGGCCACAGAGACCGAGGGGCAGAAGCTGAAGAACGTCCTGGTGCTGAGCGGAGGAGAAGGGTACATCGATTTCCGGATCGGTGAGCGCCTGTCGTGGGAGGCATCTGGAACGGGAGGGGATGCAGGGCCGTGGTCGTGGAGAGAGGGATCACTGCTGTGGGGAGCAAAATCTGAGAAGCACTGCTCTCTGTTTCTCCTGCCTCTGGCTGTGAGGGCAGATAGCAAGCATTTTCCTTGCACAGCACAAGGCTGCCAAAGCCTACCCCTGCCTGCAGTGCCACGCAGGCTGCGTTAATGGCCCTGGAAAGAATAAAACCATCTGTGCCACTGGCTCCAAACATTGCTGCCCCGCTGCGGTCACCTGTGCTGCTCGAGGGCGCTCTCTGTTGTAAACACTGGCTTCCCCAAAAGGAAGGGTGGTTTTCCCTGCTGCTGGAGATGGTTTGTTCCATCCATACAGTCCTGCTTCAGAAAAGCACCATGTGGCTATGAACGTTCTCCAGGCATAAAGGAACGTCTCGGCTCATGCTGTCTGTTGTCAGACTGCTGAGGCTGTAACAGGGGTATTAGCTTCTTTGGAAGTATTCTAGAGCAGTGCAATTTGGGATTTTCTTTCTTGCCTTTTTTACTCTCTGTTCTCTCTTTGCAGGGGATGGAGAAGATGATGAGACAGAGGAGAATGCAGGGGATGCCACCCAGGTGAAGCCAGTACTTTCCAAGGCTGAAAGGAGCCACATTATTGTGTGGCAGGTATCATATATCCCTGAGTGAGAATTTCTCCCTTCCCACCAATGTAAGTGTCCCTCCTCCCGCCTGAATGCCAAGATGTACATACAGAACGCCTGCATTATACCTACTGCTGGAAACCGACCCCAGACAACTGCAACGGCTCCTGCCTCGGACTGTGACCCCCCTTCTAACCTCTGAACTTGCAGCTTTCATCTCGGGCCCGTGCGCTTTCTGCGTGGTTGGATTATTGTTCTGCTCTGGAGCTGGCATCTACAAGGAGAGAAATGGCAGTGCATCGATGAAGTGAAGCTTGGAGCTAGAACTGTGCAAAGCCTTTGCCCAGCGCTCGGGAGCTGGCAGCTGGACGGGTGGTGGCTCAGGTTCTCCGGCAGGTTGCCTCACTCCCACCTGCATGAGAAAGAAGTACGTCCCCCTGGCGTCCCCTGCCAAAGCAGTGATGGTGAATCACAACTACTACAGCACCCTAGCAGAAATCTGTTCTAGTTCACCAGCGGACTCTCCACCTTATCCACCCTTAAGCACAGAATAATGTTCCATGGACTGAGAGCAGCCAGGTCCAAGGAACCCTCAGTAGAAAGGAGCGTCAGGGCTTGGGCAGCACTTCTGCTGTTTGGCTGGAGAAGGCAGCAGTGCCATTACTCTGGGGAACGCATCCTCCATACTTGCAGATGGGAAGTCTCCCTCCTTTGCTGCTGTTGTCTCAGCAGTCGAGTGCTGGGTGACTGTGGGTGTCCGGAGAGGATTGTTTGGTAGCCTCAGATGGGAGACGGGTGTTTGATGTGGAGGCCACAGGGCCTTTGGAAACTGTGGTAGCAAAGGGGTACTGGAACCTTGCTTTTTTAAGAGCGGAAGAGGCAGCAGTACTTTCAACTCCCCCTTCCAAAAATGCCAGGCAGAGAAGAACTCTTGAGTTCATTCTGAAAGGTTCAGGAGAAAGCTATCTCTGCATAGCGTTTGTTGGCTTTTAAAATACAGGCGAGGCAGATGACGTTGGTCTGCTGTGAATTCTGCATTAACACGTTGAGATTACCTTGACTCATAACGCTGTGTCCCCATCCCAGGAACTGCTGGAAGGAGATGTCTGTTTTCCTTCACGCTGTGGCTGTCAGTTAGGAAAGACTGTGTAGGTGCAGTCGAGGTATAGAAAGGCTGTGTCTCGCCTGAGGTCACACAGAAAAAGGAATTGAGGCCAGATCTCCCGACCTCTTTAACTTAACATCGCGAGCACTGACTTTTGAAAAGCTGGAAATTTCTGACTCCTGAAAAGAATTGACAACCCCCAAGAAAAATTCTGATGGCCCTCCTTGTGTAAGCAGTGCTGGGGGATTGCAAAGGTGCATCCTGCTTACAAGAGAAGCAGCAAAAAGTGGGGCCAGGGAGAGCGGTTTTGAGCTCCAGATGTAGAACACGGCAGCTCCAGATGTAGAGGCAATGGTTTGTCCTCCTTTTCTGGCAGCGGAAACAGTCCTGTCTCCACAAGGACAAGTTCCGTTTCCTTTGAACACTCCCTCCTGGATATGCAGGACTAGAGCGAGTAGCAGTTGTTAGCGATGAATTTGGAAGCTCCTGGTGGTCATCTTGTTTCTTCCCTGAGCTGTGCAGCACTCCGGGGTTCACGGGGATGTCCTTGTGCCAGTGTGGCAGCATGGGGACAGCTGGGGGAAGCCTCCGTCCCCTGGGAAGCTCCCAGCTGTGTCCTATGCTTGTCGCCACGGACCGGGCTGTCCCCAGGGCTTGTGGTCTAAAGCTGCTTGTGTGCTGCAGGGATGCAGTATTCCTAGGGGAAGCTCTAACGTGGCATCTGTCCTGATGCAGCAGCACTGAAACGATTTTTGGATCCACAGTTCAGAAAAGGCTAGGGCATACGTTTCCCCTGCAAGAAGGCAAGAGGACATCTCTGGAGAACAGAGGCCTCAGCCACCAAAGTACAGAGCCACAGTGGTGCCCACGCTGCCCATGAGCAGTGCTGGTGACACGCGCACCCACACCACTCTTCACCGAGGTAGGAAACCAGCTGGACGGTGTCCGCCAGCCCTTGGCACACCGGGCTCTGTGGCTGGCATTTGGCTAAGGGATGGTTGGAGCCGCCATCTGCATGCGGGAGGACCTTTCACCAGGGACATTTCACCGGGGCACTGCTGACCGTGCCAGGCTTCTCGTTCACTTTCCCAAAATGCTTTCTGCTAGGAAGAGCTCTTTGGATCACAACACAGAGTGCATTAACAAGATCAACATTTAGACCACAGATTCCACAGACATGTAACAGTTCATCAGTTAGGGCCAGGTAAACTTCATAATTTCGGATAATTGAAGGAAAAAAAAAAGCCCCAGTAGGCCCAGTTCCTTAGCTCTGTCGACTCTTCCATAGGAAAATACAGAATTGCAACGTTCTTACCTCTTACTGTGTGTTCTGTATCTGGTTTTAGCAGTCAAAGTGACAGCACTCAGTCTCCTGTCACCCACTGGGCCCTGGCAACACAAGGAAACCAGTCTCGGGCCTCTACCAACGGGTTCCTTTCCAGCTCAGTGCATGTTTTCCTCCAAGAGAAGCACATGTCCAAGAGGGGCAGCTACAGCTAAGTAGAAGCAGCCTCTGCTGTCAGCTCCTGTGGGCGTTTGGTGGCTGCTGGGCAGCAAGGTGAGAACTGACTGGCTTCAACACACTTCCCTGTCATATCTCCACTGTGATGTATGTAAAGTATCTTGTATGTTACAAAAGGATTTAAAAAAGTGTCTTAAGGCCTGTAAACTCCGCTATTTGGTCTGAAGATGGCATTCTGTAAAGAGACTGCTGTATGAATATGTTCCCATGCTTTGTCCCCTATGCTATCAAACAACAAACCATATCTGTTCTGTATGTAATAAATGTGTTAACGTCAGCAAGTGCAGGGCGTCTTGTTCCTATAAAGGCACTGGGATTTCTGCTCAGTCTTTAGTAACAGCAGGACACTTAAAAGGGTGGGAATGGCAGCTCAAGCGTTCACCATTGAGCAGTTTAGTGGCACGAAAGGAGACGTGGATTGCTCGCTGGGTCTGAGCAGAAGGGGCTGGTCCTGCCAGCCACAGTGCAGTCTGTAGCTTCTCCCAGCGTTGGAAATAAAAAGCGGGAAAGACGAGCGTTCGGCTGCTGGCGAGCTGCAGCTGTCCTTGTGGTGTCCCCTTCCGGTGAGCTGCCAGGGTTAACGTGTCAGGCTCGGCTTTCAACACGCAATTTGCCAACGTCCCCTGTCAATACAGGGTGGTACTTCACGAAGTCCCATAGGAATCGGTGACGTGCAGCACTGCAGGAAGCAAGTTCCTCTTCGTCCCAGCAGCGCTTAGACAGGTTCGTATTTATTTTGTAGAACTGCATTAATTCGAGGGCTGTACGTAGCAGTAATAGACAAGGGAGCCACCTCCTTATGCCAGGAGCAGCTTCTGCCCTGAGCAGGGGTCCCTAAGGTGGTGAGTCACCCCCATGACTAACACCTGCACTGCGGTCCTGTGCAGGCCAGGGTGAAGTCCCACAGGCAATGCCTCCTGGGTTAATAGAAGCACCTCAACAGTGAGGTTTGGAAACAGGCCCTGGGACCCGTCCCGCACCCCTGGGGCTGCACCCTTCGATACAGCCAGGAGCAGTTTGAGCAAGGCACTGGGTGAAGTGCAGCCATGTCTGGCACCCACCTGGGTGGCTGAGGAAGGGGCTCACTGCCATCATCCTTCAGACAACCATCCCCACGCTGTTAAACGATCCTGGAGGTTAATGCACAGGTTTGAGAGTCCCGGCAGAGCTCCCAGCATGTTCTGGGCATTGAATCCAACACGTGCCAAATGGGCTGTGCAGCTTTGCACAAGGGGACCTTCACAATCGGACACGGCTCCCAGGCTGCCCAGGGCTCTGTGTGAAGACCAGCCCCCCCAAGTGTTAAGGCCCTGAGGTCACCAGCAGGCCGGGATGGTCCTGGTCAGCCCCAGCTGGGCCCCCACCCATACATGGGCCCTTTCCCCCCATGGCCCAGGAGTCTCATTTGAGCACCAGCTGGGGCCTTCGGTCTTTGCCTGAGCTGTGCTGTAGCTGAGCGTATCTCCAGCTGCTCCTAGATGGACCCCTTGGACTTGGGGGTTTGGACTGGATGATCTTCAAGGGTCCCTTCCCACCCAAGCCATTGTATGATTCTGTGCCTGACGGTTTATTAACTCCATCTGCTGCTGCTCCTGGCTGGGCTCCCCGGATGGACCCTGGTCATGGGTCATTTCTTGCCTTGTCTGGGGCTGTTGGTGAACCCAGTTACCAGCCCTTGGCTCTGCCCACTGAGGTCAGACTCTGTGGGCCCATGCCCTGCCAGGCAGGGCACTGCCTGTGCTGTGTTCAGCTCCTGGCTGTGTAGGACAGAGGACTAGATTGTTCTACTTGTCCCATCTAGCTCACATCTACACCTCCTTTCCCACCTCACTCATCCTCCGTTTGTGTGCTGGTTCAGTAGCACCTCAATCATAGTGAGGCACCAGGTCAGCCCAGCACCTCGCAGCGGAGCCTACGGAAACCGGAGAAGCTGTTTTCCATCAGGTGCAGCGGGAAGTCTCACAGCCTCAAACTGTTTGTGCCTTTAGCAACACTGCGGATTTTCCCTCCCCTGGACTCTCCCGTTGCTTCTGAAGCTGAACCAGCCCTGGCATGTGCCCTGCAGCGCTCCTGCCGCAACAGAGGAACAAGAGCTCAGCTCTTCCCAGCCTTCGCGTCTTGTCACAGGACCAGCTTTTAATTCATGAGAAAAACCTTCCCTCTTATCCCATAGGAGCCTCCGGTGAGGAACCCCATGGAAGTCCAGGTAGCTGACGTCAATCCCTTTGCTCCTGCGTGATGACAGCCTTTTTCCTGGTGGCTGAGGCCACCTGTTCCCCTGTCCCATCCAGGCCTGCCATGCACACCGGGCAGGGCAGAGTCCGGTTTTTGCTTTCCCTCAGCAAATCCCTTCAGGCTACTTGTGATTTCAGGATGCTGCAGCAAATGGAACAGCACCTCTTGACTACCTACCACAGCAGTCAAAAGAACTAAATAGCTGCTTCGGCAGGGAGCTGCTCTGTAGGGTTACAGACCAGAGCAGCTCTGGTGCCCCCTCCACCCACACCCAGACTGGACCCTCCAACAGTTCCTGACATAGCAGCAGAATCCACAGCCACCGCAAGGGAAAATGAAATGCCAAGAACTGCACTAAGGAGTTGCATTTTTGTAATGTTCACCGCAACACGCTGCACTGGAACAGGCGGTAATTCGCGATTGCCTTCCGATAGTACGAGCCAATCCTGTATACTTTGCATCACCAGAATTAAAATGATTTCTCCTATCTCCTGACAGCCGTCCCTGGGATTAAGAGATGGATAGCTTTGGATAAGCTTAGTATCCAAAGTCAAACTGTGTTCCTCCCGTGTTGTTCATTGCCATCATATATAAGTAACCCAGATGATTCTGCAGCAGTTAAGAGGAATCCGATGCTGTGCCTGTGTTTGGTAAGCTAACGGCTCTGCATTTGGACATCACGATGAACGCCATGTACTGAAAAAAAATACCAAGTTTTCTTAGAACTGTGCTGCAGAAATAAGAAAACATTTATTTTCGTTAGTAGATACATTTGTACACAGCTCTGGGAAATAACATGATATTCTCAGTCATTTTTCTGTGATTTATGTAGGACGCAAATTACCTGAAAAACGTTCTTAAAACCCTAATTTTCAGGCTGTAAAGGAAGCTGCGCTCCAAAGAATTGTAGCTGGATGACAGGAGCTATGCATTCAGAGACTACACCGGGAACCAAGAAAGCTCCTCTGCTGACTGAGACCAAAGTTATGGAAAAACAATCTGAATGTATCTGCGTCTTCCCTTTCAGATGAGGTGACCGTACAGGGCTGGGGAGAAAGCTAGGAAACCTGGATACACCACACCACAGTGGGCAAGGGGGTCTTCTGTAAGATGACGTGCTTCTAACACAGAGTGAGAGCCCGTGGGAAGCTCAGGACATAGAACAAGTCTTTATACTGGTGTCCCTGCAGCTTTTTTCTTTGCACGCCGAAGGGGAGAGGCCATGACCTTCTCCAGATCGATCACTGGCTCCTCCGTGATTGGTTTTCCCTCCTTCTGCCACTGCGCAAGGATCATGGCTCGGAGCAGAGGCGGGTACGGAAGGTACCGAATGGTCTCCTCCGGCACTGGGGTGAATTTCTTGAAGGCCTCCTCCTCATGCTTGGGCACCATACGCCAGTCATGGTACATGACTTTGTCGATCTCTCTCACTTCTTCTTCGGTTTTGCCTGAGAAAAGATGATGAACACCAGAGGACAACGCTATCGACAACAAACTCCCTCCGGGAAACGCAGCAAGTGTCGACTCTCCGGTATCAAAAATGCTACAACAGCCAATAGTAAAGGAATAGTAAAGGTTCAGACAGTATCTTCCCTGCTATACTATGAGATCCCACTTCTGTCCTTAGAAATCAAAACAGAAACAGGCTGAAAGGACTACAGGCAAGTCGTTCCAATTCTCTTAATTTAAAATGTCACTTCATCTCTCTCTGGTTCAGTTTCCGTGGCTAAGGAATGAGAGTAATTTCTCTCTACACTGATGAAAGTTCCCTGGGAAATTCAACGTTAAAAATACCCAACAACTTTAAAACCTTTGAATGAGAAATGTTTCAGAAACTCTAGTAAGCGACAATTGTATGCCTAATGTAAAGCAGCTTTAAAAAGGGAAACGCACTCACTCAACTCCAAGCGTTAATTTAAAATCCCAGTAATGTAAGTTTACTTGCCATCACTCCTGTTTTACTGACGATTTTACCTGGAATACCCTCATGTGTTCATTCTGTGTCTTGCTGTCAAAGTCTCAAAACAGTCTGTCACCTCACCGAACCCCCTGTTAGCGCGCTGTCTTTCCCCACGGTCGGCCTACACCGGCTCTCCCACAACGTTCCTTAGAAACGTGTTCTGTGAGAGCTAGAGCCCAGCGTTTGACACTAAAAAAGGGAGAACTTCCTTCCCGGTGAGCAGATCTGAGAAAAACAAATTTCCCCAGTAGGAAGGCTGGGGTTTTCCTGCAGCTCTCCCACCCTCCCATACTCCCCGCGCCCGCTGTTCTCCGGTCCTGCCTACAGATGCTCTCTCCGAACCTCGTGTGGAGGAAAACAAGCCGGTTTTACCTCTGAAGGTCAGGTAGCCCCAAGCTCTTCCATGATCCATGTTCTGCAAAGAAAACAAGAACCGACTGAGGGCAGGAGGCGGCGAGGCGGCGGCGGGGAGCGGGGCCGGGCGCCCCGCAGCCCCTCACGGCGCCGGGCGGGGGGGGCGGCGGTTACCTCGGCCGTGTAGTCCGCCTTCACCTTGGTGATGACCCAGTAGCAGGGCTCGTCGTGCGCCCACAGCCAGGACTTGCGGGTGACGGTGCGGCCCACGCCGAAGCGCGGCAGGCGGCAGAGCAGCGCGAAGAGCCGGTTCTCGTTCCTCACGTCCTCCCAGGCCCGCACCGGCAGCCGCTTCTGCGTCAGGGGCCGCCGCATGGTCTCGTAGTCCAGGGCGAAGCGTTGCGAGTCCCGCGGCCGGTTCTTCAGCGCCCGGTACTCGCGGATCTTCTTGGCCATGGCGGCGATGGGCCGGTGCAGCTTCTTGCGGGCCATGGCGCCGGCCGACGGCGCCGAGCGCTCCGCCGGGGACCCCGCCGCGCCGCCCGCCGCTTCCCGCCTCACCCGGAAGCCGCCCCGCCCCGCCGGAACGCTGGTGCCGCGGCCCAGCCGCCCGGGGCGGGGGGGGGGCCCTCGCCCCGCCGCGGCCGCCCCGCCCGGGCTCCGCCGGCTCCGCGGGCTGGGCGCTCTCCGAAGAGCTGCGACGGGCAGCAGGCCCGAGGCGCGGGGCGCCGGCCCGCTCCTGCCGGCAGAGCCCGTCGGCAGGCGCCGGCAAGGCCGCTCGCTGCTGGGGGCGGGCGTGAGGCACGGCTGAACCAGCCGGGCTTTCGGGAGGCAGGGCTCAGCAACGCCCTGACGGTGTAACGGACCGGCACGCTTTGGTCGGTGAGGTGGCTCTTAGTAACTGAAAGCCTGGGACAGAAAAGTCCACTTGAACAGACTTCAAATTTTCTATTTGAACAGATTTCACCTATTTCAGGCCCTGGGGAAGGGAACTTTCGAAGTCAGAGAGTAAATCGCTCAGGTAGGCTTTAGGAAGACTAAGGCAACGCTGAAGGTCTGCCCGAGGTTGGAGTCAGAAGCGGAGCCAAGAGCAGAAGCCGGGTCTCACAACTGCGTTCCCCAGGACGAGACACGC
Source organism: Gymnogyps californianus (assembly GCF_018139145.2). Lineage (NCBI taxonomy): Eukaryota > Metazoa > Chordata > Aves > Accipitriformes > Cathartidae > Gymnogyps > Gymnogyps californianus. The sequence continues at coordinate 19,512,799 of NC_059485.1, forward strand.
TCCCCCTTCCACGAACCGCTCCGGCCGCAGAGCGCCAACGCAACACGGCCCCGCGGGCAGGAACCGCTGCCTGCGGCGTAGATTTAAGGAGCAGAAAACTGCGTAGGTGTGGTGATACTAGCCCCTGGATTTTGGCTACAAACTGGTAAATTAAACCTGTCAGGAGAAAGGGGTTTTTCTTTTTAAACCCGTATCTTATATGGAAGGAAACACACCCATTCCAGTATCGCTGTAGAGTCCTTTACTGAAGGCATTCAGGCATACAGAGACTGGTTTTTGTCAGCAGCCAAGATCAATGTGTGGAGGAAAAGTGGGAGGCAGGGGGTGTGTGTTACACAACAAAACAAGTAAAACACCCATTTTAAAGGCTGTTAATGCTCTTAATAGCACATTTTCTCCTAATATGGTGCATCTCTCTTGAAAAAGGACAGGGGAGTTGTAACAAGGAAGACATACCTGATTGAGCTGACAAACACCGATTTAGAGTAAGATACTCGACCTCAATCCACCCAAATTTGGGAGAAAAAGCAGAGCAATTAAACCCCTTATTACAGGGTACAGAGTGGGTAGCTTGTATCTAGGGCTGTGCAGCACAGGTATCAAGCTCGTGCCCTTTAAGGCACCTACACTCAGGTTTCTGTGGGGGCACAGAGCAGAGGAGGACACAAGAATGCCTGAAAAATTGTGAAACTGGCTTAGTCAGACGCACTGAAAGGAAGGGCAACACCGAACACAGCAGGTCGGGAATCAGACTGTATTATGGGTGTCAGCAGGAAACGGCACAAGCCTGGCGAAGGCAGCCCCTGGAACACGGCTACAGGTTCCTGCCACGAGAGTTTGTTCGTTTGTTTTCCTTAAGGTGAAACCTGATATTAAAGAAAACTCCTTTACTCTGGGCGTGCTGTAGAGACCTTTGCCGCAGACGCTCGAGGAGCAGCGCCCTTTGCTACCGAGGGAAGCCCCCGGCACAAAGAGAGGCACCGCCGGGAGCGGGGGCGGCAGCCCCCACCGGAGCGGCCTGGCAGAGCAGCAGCGACCCACTGACCGCCACCACCACTTACCCCGATGTGCTCAGCACAAAGTTCTCCTGCTTGACGGCTCCTCCCGCGCCACTGGCGGGCAGGGCGAACCGGTGAGAGGCCGGCTGGGGCTGCGGCTGGGGCTGAGGTCGGAGCACTCCCCAGCTCCGCCACCGCCCCGGCCCGGCCCCCGCCACCGCCCCGCGCGAGCCTGACGTCATCACGATATCGCGCGTCCAATCGGCACCGCAGCCGCAGTCACGCCTCGGGGGAGCGGCCGGTGATAGCCCGCCCGCCCACGTGACGGAGGCTGTCCAATCCCCGCTGCCGCTGCCCCCCCCCCCGTGGCGGGTGCCGTCCTGTCCCGGCAGGCCTTGCGCGGTGCGGCTGGTGGCTCTGTCGGTAAGATGGCGGCCGTGAGTCTGAGGCTCGGAGACCTGGTGTGGTGAGTGGCGGGGCAGGCCGGGCGGTGGCGGGGCAGAGTGGGGCGGCGGCGGCCGCGGGCGCCGGGCGGGCGGTGGTGGACGGTGGGGCAGACACCTCTTGCGGAACGAGGCTGAGGCTCCGCCTGTGGCAGCGGAGGCGCAGGCGGGGCGGCGGCGGGGCTGTGCCCGGCCCGGGGGAGCGCGGCGCGGCGGGAGCCGAGACGGGCCGGGCCCGGCCGAGCGCTGTCCCCCCCGTAGCCGCAGGGGACTCCGTGGTGCGGCTCCGGGTGGGGAGGGGCTCGGCAGGGCAGGCGGCGGCGGGGCCGCGGCCCGGGCGGCGGGTCTCGCCGCCGCCGTCCCTCGGGAGCAGTGTGAGGAGGGGCGGGGGGCGGTGGCGGGAGGCAGTCTGGGGCCACGGGACTGGGCTGGAGCGGGCCGAGGGGAGGCAGGCTCGGCTCTTAGCCGGGCCGGCAGCGGAGGCTAACGGGAGGCGGCGCATAAAAGAACCTGTGTAAGATGGAGGGGGGTGAGGGGAGCGGGACAGAGGGGCGATCGTTGCGGGGCTCGCTTGGAAATACGGTCTCCTCCCAAGGGAGGTGAGAAGGGACATAAATAAGTCAGTAGGTGTTTAGGGGGAGCAACGATACCATTTCTTGGCAGTGCTTTAAAGAAGCAACACGACAATCCGGGAAAAGAGTGGTTTTTTGCAGGTTAGGATGTCCCTGTTGAAGCTCACAGAAGCCATTTCCCCTTGTCACTCCAGTTTTACCCTCAAATAGTCAGAGCTGTGATTTTGTATTTCCTGATCAGGAGAACTGAGGGGATTCCATCGAGCCCTGTAAGCGCTGATTTTTAAGTGCATAGGCTCTACTGTACTTGATAGGCTAGGGTGTCCTGCTAGGGCTTGCAAGAAATAGCTAATCCCCAACACGCAAGTGCATGCATTTATATTTATATCCCAGATAAAAAGAAGCGTGTGCTCCAGGCTGTGACAACTGCAGTTTCTCATCCGAAAAATTGACAGTGCTCTGAAGTTGTCTAATTTATATAGCAAAGTAAGTAAAGATTGGTTCCTTTTAGCAAATTTTTTTTTTCAAACAAGGATTTGGGGAGTGCAGTGCTCTCAGTGTCGGAATGCAGATTATCCTGCTTTAGTTTTGTACGTGACAACCCAGACAGGTACTATCCCTAGAGTCATCGCAGAAGAACTGTAACAGTAAGACAGTAACATATGAAAGGCTTTGATGAATGTCTTGTTCAGTACAAGAATGGAAGCATCGAATATGAGACATGGTCACGGTTACAGCTCTTGGCAGTATTCCTGCCTGACCATCGCTGCTGAATCGTCTGCGTAGCATTGCCATGTCAGGAGGGGCTGCAGTGCCACTTGCTGAGAATTGTTGATTCAGGATCTGGTGGGCTCCACAGGTTCTTTGCCAGTCTCTTGCAAGACAATGACTGATAAGGTTTTGTGAGAGTATTGCAGCCTGAGTAAGTAACAAGAGTAAGATAATGATAAAGCCACCATGCTGAGGGCTAAGAGTAATGTCTCTTCCTCCTCTGTGTAGTTTTCGTAATGGAAACATTTGCAAGTGTAGGAAATAAACTTTTCTGCCTTTCTTATGGCTCTTTTATATCTTTAGCACATCTTACTGTGGTGGCGAGCACCTGAAGAAAGTGATAATGGAACACCTGTTCAGGGGATCCTGCCATTAATGCTTTCCTGTGAGAACTTCTAAGAATCTCAGCTCTCTGAGCTGGAAATCGGTGGCTGCTCTGCTCACTAGACTGTTCTGGCCGGATGGATATAAGTTACCAACCTGAACTTTGGTTTGATTGCCTGCGTCAATACTTTTTTCAGTTCCTTGTGAGGGAATATCCAATCTTACAAGAGTAATAAGCACTATAGCACTGTATCTTCCAGGCAGTAGCTATGCTGCTGCTGTTCTGTTTACTTAAATTCTGATAGTCCAGCGAGTTCATGCATACTCTTTAGAGGTTTAGTTTAGGTGCGGGTATCTAATAATATAATGCTTGTGTGTCAACTGCGCGTCTTACCTTTCACGGTAGGTTTTGACTGTAAGTTGTAACTTCCTTAATATGAGAAATATGATGTAATGCGAAAAGGTAGATGTGGGATAGTTGTTTTTTCTCTGGTTCTACGGCCTAATACTTTCTTTTTTCTCTAGGGGGAAGCTGGGCCGGTATCCTCCATGGCCAGGAAAGGTGAGGTTTGGTGGTGTTTTTTTTTTTTTTTATTGTTGCTTTCTTAGTTTTGGGGTTTTTTTTGTTTTTGCTTTTTCCTTCTGCACAGAGAAAGCTTTGCCTGAAAGGATTTCGGTTTAAGATTAGTGTTGGTTTTTTTCTTTGTTTGGTTTTTGGTTTTTTTAGATACTTACCCCACAAATCTAAACTATGAACCAGTTTAGGGCTTTATTTGATCTAGAAGTTCAGCCTGTCACTAACAACTGTTAGTTCAGGTGGAATGAAAAGCAACAGAGAGCAGTTCATCCAGCTCTGGAACTGAATGTGTTTCCCAGATTTAGTTATTTAATCCCTATCCCTTTCTGCAGGACAGGTTTCTTTCCTCCCATAGTAAATTGGTTAAATGCACTGTGTTAAATAGTAGAAATAAAGAGTCTGGCTTCTCAAGATACTGTTTTAGAACTATGCTTTTTGAGTAATAATTCTGGGGGTAGGGAGTAATTAAACTTTCTCTTCTGGTTTGGTTGGTTTTTTTCTGATGAAAGGCCAAAAAGATTAAAAAAAACCAACTTGAATTATATGTGCCATTTTTATTATTCCTACTTCTCTGAAAGAACTTTGTTTTTATTTTTGGTGTAGGTATGAGGACTAAGCATGCTGAGATAACAGCATGCAGCAGGGAAAAGTGTTGTAAATGTGGCTGACAGCCATAAATGTTTGGTTATTGGGTCAAGTTAAGTCCAGGCTCACCTACAGTCTTTCACATGTCACCTGTGTAACTGAAAGACAGCTTTTCTCTTTACTAATACTTGAAATGTTATAAGCAATCTGTTCTGGGAGTAAAGACAAAGCTTTAAATGTAAATTTTAAGTTACCTAAGTGGAACAAACTTTTATTAATGCCATTTGGCTTTCTAAATTTTAAAAAAGATTGCTAGCCTATCTATCGGGGATAGGGAGAAGACCACCTCACTAAGAATGTAGTGATGTATCAGTGGAGTTTGGGTACTTTTTCATTCTGCTGCAGCATATCCATATCTAAGGAAATACACGAGTTACATATTTACTTGAAAGACTTATAACAAGTTCAAGTTCTCTTCCTAGTCAGATTAAAAAAAAATAGATCTACATAGCTGTAACACATGACAGTAAAATCACAGAGTATAAATTTTAATTATGTGCTTTTTAACTTTCACTTCTAATCACCTTCAGATTGTTAATCCACCTAAAGATCTGAAGAAACCTCGTGGAAAAAAGTGCTTCTTTGTGAAGTTTTTTGGAACAGAAGATCAGTATGTACCTGCTTGTTTTCATCTGGTGAAAATACTGTGCCATATATGGATATTTCGTGGAAGAAATATTTACTAACACAGTGCAGCGTAGCTTTGCAAAGGATTGTCTTTGATCTACATGCAAAAAAAAAAAAATTCAACTATTATTGCATGCTGTAGCCACTCATGTGGGTGTATGAAGACCGTAAAGGCTTACATACTCAATCATGTTAGGATTTTAGTTGCCGCTGTGAAGGAAAGTTCTTGGTAGCTTGCCATTTTTAGGGAAGTAGGTGTGACGTGACTGGGTTAGATTTTAGTGTGTAACCACGTATGAGAAAGGTACAGCTAAGAGCATGCATTTGTTTTTCTGCCAGAAGAGTAAAACAGCTATATACTTGCCATTTGTAAAAGAACGTACTGTCATACCTGGTGACTGAAAACATTCTTGCTGTGCTTTGGGAAGATTTTACAGTATAGGAAAGCCAAAACTGTTGTAGACTACCTTTTTGCAAGGCAGAATTTATTGATTCCAAACATGTGTACAAAATCATAGTTGTCTTAGATACTTACAAACTGGAAAAAAACAACCCCAAAACCTAAGAACTTGGGTATTTCATGAAACTGAAAATTATTTTGCTAATTTTTCAGTTTTTCCCTTTATTTTCTGCTATTTTGCATTAAGTCATGCAATAAGGGAGAAAATTACAAATATCTGCGGAAGACTGGAAAACCCTTTAGATTTTGGAAAAAAGGTAGCAAGAACTGAGGCCATTTAATGGATGTTACTTAAGGAAATTATTTTTGACTGCTAAATTATTTTTGCTCAATATTTAAAAATCATTTTCCATTAAGAACTGAGGTCTAAACTTGATGGAGTAGAAGTGAATGCTTGCATGCTAATAGGAACATTTGTTGGATCTCCAGTAATGTAAGGCAGGTGAAGGTTGATTTGAGGGCAGAGAGTGTGTGGTGGTGGTGGTGGTGTTAAACATGGTTATTTGAGCTAATCAAGTTCTGAAAGTTGAAGAGATTGACTATTTCTATCCTGATTGTTTGTTCTTGATTCTTGTATTTTATGTTATTGAATCAAATACAGAGATGTTTTGTATTAAGACAAGTTTGGAAAAAGTGGTCGTATGTCTAGGGTACTGTAGCTGAGATTAGCAGCATGATTGCAAATGAAGAGTTCAGAGCTGCCAAATAATTGGGATTTATTACAGTATTCTAGAGCTCTGGCTAGCGAAAATCCAGTTGTCTGGCACAGTAAGGTAGTGTGGTTGCTGTCATGTCTCCCCCTCCCCCCCATCTCCAGCTTGTGAAATGTAATCGTTTCCTGTTAGATAATTATGATTTAGAAATTTGCTCGCTTTGACTGGCATACCCTACCTGAAAATTAAATAAAAATAAATACCGTCCCCTTTGTTCTTCTTTTAAAATAATATTGATAGACAGAAGAGAGAAGCTTGTGTGCCTCTTCTGTCCTGACTTGGAATTTTAAATATGCTGTTCTAACCGGGGTGCTGCTTGAGAAAATCCTTACCTTTGAGCATAATCAACGAACCAAATCAGGAAAAATTTAAATGATTTCACTTAAAATGTGAGCATGAAGAGAAAATCCCTTTACTTATTTCATGCAAGTAAACTAATGTGTTTTGCAGATACTTTTTTCTAGGTGTGTATAAACAGTAAGTGGAAATACGTAACAGACAAAATGTCACTACTCTACATAATGAACAGCATGATGAATAGGAGGATGCAAAGCTCCATCACTGACTGTAGTCTGTGGCGTGATGAGTACACCTACTCATACTGATATTCTAGTGCACATTGCTTCTGTTTTCTAGCACTTCGCTCTTTCTGCAACTTCCAAGTTTGTAAGGTGACATTACTATGCCACTGATCCATTTTTACAGCTCTTCTATTATTGCCTTACTCTGTCAAGGTTCAACAGGTGAGGATCTGGATATAAGCTATTTGCCTATCGTCCAGTGTGTATAGGTGAAGGTGATGCTAGTTGCTGGGTAGAATCCCTCTCTCAAACTTCTGAGGGTGGTTGCCAGCCAGTTGGTCGATAGGTAGGTAATCTCAGACTTGATAGTCTTATTTTCTTCTGAGGATTCCCAGGTGACTGCTGTGGCCAGAAATGCCACATTTTGGGCTAGGGAAAAATTGTTTCCTCCTGACTTACGTGGCTCTAGTTTGCCATAGCAAAGATTAAGGAGAAAGCTGCTTAGAAGTAAGAACTGGTGTGCATGCATCTGAGTGGAGGGTTGAATAAAAACATACTGATGAATTTGGAAGTGGTTTTGGTGTAGTGTATAGATAGGTTTTGGTTATTTGTGAAATCCTGAATAGCTTACGATACAGCACAGAAGAAAATGCATTTTTCTTTACCTGTGAATTGAATACCAATATTTACTGGCCCAGTGCGATGCTGCAGTGACTAAAGAAATACATTAACTGGAAGGCTGTAAGTAGTTTTGGCCAAAGACATAAAAGTGAGAGCATGAGTGCGTTCAGACTGTGCTCTAAGGCCTGGCTTTATCAAAAGTTTCTACTGAGCTCTGTACTCCTTATGTTTCTTGTGTTGGTGGAGTTAGTTGCTTCTGTCGCTTTCAAAGTAATAGGTTTTCTGGAAGATAAGGATTCTCTACCCATGAAAGAAGAATTTGCTTATTTGTTTAAACTGTGAAGTACTCCTATGCTTTACCACAGTGAAAGCCACCTTGATGTTCATAGTAGTAATATAATATCCATGTCCTAGTCTAAGTGATTGCCTTAATTGTGGGGCACATACTCATGTAACGTCTCTTATTAACTTGTTCTCCAAATTGGTGAGGAGATTTTTCTAGTCTGCCTAGGAGTTCTTTTTCTGAGTGTCTCTTCTCAGATTAAGTCACATTATAAAGATTCTTCATCTAAAATCGAGAAGAGTTGATGTTCCCTGCCCATAGACCTGGCAAGCATGTAACAGCATCCAATTATGGGAGTATAAACAACAATTTTAATTTAGTCTTTCTAAATAGAAGTGGAACTTTGACCTCTTATCTGTGTTTCTAACTGTGCTTTTCAGATAGTTTTTAAGATCCCCTTTCATTTCCCAAGCTACAGTCTTGTCCTAGGAAATCTTTGTAGATCATTCCAGTAGTCGAGTACTGCAATGTAAGAATTTATACATTGCTATATATGTACATTTATTGCTTTTAGTAGTTAGAACTAATAGACTGGCAGGCCCATAGCCTGCCAGTCTTTCTTGGTGTGCTTCATCCAGTTCAAAATATTCTTACATTTCGTGGCCTGCTTGGGAATTCATTATGACATTGTCAAAACTAAAAAATCATTTCTTTGGAGATATCATTCTACTATGTTTCATAGTAATATTAGGGAGAGTCCTGCAGTCATCAGAGGTGTGTGTACAAACACACATATTCACCTCCCATCCCGCCCTCTTCCCCCCTTAGATATTCTGTAATAGCCAAATGGTCTTGCAAGTCATGTATATCAAAGTCTTAATAGGAAGCTGGAGCAGTCCATTCTTACTCATAGCACCTTTTTGAAGCATCAGTACCAAAACTAAATAGTCTCACTAAATGTGGTGGGGTCAAGGGGCACTTCCTGACTTGATACATTAAGGAAAAATTGGAGGAAGCGTGTAATCCAAGATAAGTATAATAATCTGTAGCCTATTTCCATCAGGCACAGTGATTTTTAGCACAGCACTCATTGCCTTCCCATTCTCCATATCCTGTTGGGATGCAAACACCTACCCTCTTCTTCTGCCACTGTTCTCCTGGTTTTCCAGGAGAGAGAAATTTCTGGATGTAGTCTTTCTAAAATGTTCTTTCAGGTCCTGACATCAGAAAACACTTGCTTAAAGTTTGCCAGGTGTTGAACGTGGTACTCTTTGGCAGTCTGAGGAGCCAGAGGTATAGGCTAAGCTGACAGAGAGGGTTAGCTTAACGTTGCCGGTGTTTCTCAGTTAGGCACATTATCCCATGCAGAGCTCTATGTTGCTGTAGCCAGACTGCTGTATAGCAGAGCCAGCTGGAATGTTGTTAGACATCTCTGCAGGCAGAGTGCCATAGCTGAGAATTACTGTAGTCAAAACTTTTCCACCTCTTACTGATATCTTTGGATGTGTAAGTACTCTGCAAAATTTTTTTATTGCACAAATTTGAAAAATCTAATACTTCGAATTTCTTTCCGTATTGCCCTGCTGCTTGTTTTCTTTTGCTAAGTATCCCCTCCTTTTAGCTGCATGGACACTTATTCCTATTTAGTGTGGTCATTTTTGTCTTTTTTTTTTCCATTAAGAAGTTTACATATCAAATTCCAGAGTTCAGCCATTTGAGTTGTTTTACTGATGAAAATTGGAGCATTCGCTTTTAACAGCAGGAAACCCATCTTGATTTCTCTGTTGTATGCTCACGCACACTGGGCTTGTAAATAACCAAGCAATCTTCTTTTGACTTTCCAAATTGCTTGTGTTAGCATTTAGTATGGGCATCTAAATTGCTACAGTGTAAAACTTTTTCCCAGACTGTAGTAAGTAATAGAAATTTGGAGTTACAGTGCAACTGTTTTCCATCCCTAACTGTAAGGCTTGCAAAAAGTGAGTATTTGTGGATATTCCTCCACTTTCTCCAATTTATCATTAGGAATTGATATATTTAGACTGGAAGAGAGTGGCTAGAACATTGGGGGTTTTAAGGTCTCCTTGCCTGTGCTAAGCTCGTATCACGGATTTGAATCTGGTTGCATCTCTTCTGTGCCACTGTTTTCCATGCAGCTCCAGGTCACATTCGTACTTGCCTCTGCTTTACAAGCATTCTAAGTTTTGCTTATTGTTCATGAATATAACATGGATTTTACATGAGTAGTGGTTTTATAAGAATGGTATTTTGGAGGGGATGAGGAAGGGTATGGAGAAATGAGCAGAGAAACCCTTTACTAACATGTAGCTCTTTTACATCTTTTCACTTTCCATTTAGCCCATTCTTTACAGATAGCAGATGACTCTGTGCAGCAGTATGAATACAATTTCATCTTACATTACTGAAGATGTCATATTTAATGTCACTAATACTTTTCTAGGGCATTAATTCATTTCTGAGTCAGGAGAGACATAGTAGTTCCTTTTATATGTTGTATCCTAGAGACTTCTTATCTGAATATTGGCCTTCATTGGCTTTGAGGTTATTGCTTAACAGAGAGAGATCTTGTGTATAAACATGAATGATTTTGTTTGGTGGAAAGTTCTTTTGTTTTCGAGTGTTTGAAACATTGCACGCAAACGCTTTATGGACATCTGGTGTCAAAACACGTTGTTATCTTATAGAAGGTTGTCCAGGTAGGTGACACACAAAGAATAAACTGGAAAGGAAAAGACCAAGTTTTAAAAAATTTTTTTATTATTATTTTATTTTTTTAAATTTATTTTTAACCCTGAGGCAGCATTTAAGACTGTTTTTCACTTATTAGTTTGTCTCTGAGATCTCTAGCTCTTTGTCCTGGGGGATCACAAGTGCCAAGATGCACCTTCGAAGCCAGGAGCCAGAAAGCTTTGTACTTCAGACTTTCTCCATACCAGAGGAAAAGTAATGAGAAAGGAAGCTGGTGAACATGTGCAGTGAGGAGGGACAGGATGTGCAGAAACCTAAGAGAATGCCGTGATAGAAAAAAAAGTTATTTTTATTTAGAAAGTCAAATCTGGCAACAATGTTTAACATGCTTTATTATAATGTACTCCAAAATTTTGTTTCCTTTATATACATAATGGAAAGGCTTCTCATGAGCTGATGTTGTCTAGTACCTAGGGATGCTTTGTCACTGAGTGCCACATGAAAGAGCTTTACAGTTCAAGAGAATTTTAAGATATGTTTCACTATAATGTGTGGGCAGCTAGGAGGGATTCTCTGAATAGCTGCTGGATGGCAGGCTCTAGTCTGAAAGTAATGATTTGACTTGTTATATTACGTTAAGTCAGTTATTATGAAGATGATGTAAACTAAGCAAAAGGATTCAGCTTTGCCTGCAAAAGAGTACTGGGTTCTGCTTTCAGGCTATGGTGGAATCGTGGTGTGGGCTATACTGGCAGCGTGGAAAGGATGCTAGCATTTTTTGCAGTCAGTTCTAGCAGGAGGCCTCATCTCTCCAAATGTGACCCAAGAAGTTTCAGTCTACTTTAAGCAAGTTGATTCCTGACTACAAACAATGGCTAATGCCAGTGAAGAGAAATATCTCCATGAAGTTTTAGAGTTTACTGGGCTTTACTACTTCGTGAAGAGAGGACAAGCAAGATCCAGCAAAGCAGCATTATTGTTATTATGATTATTATTCTTTTCGCCTTTATGTTCAGTTTAGTTGTATGACATGATGCTTACGGTGTCTGAAAAGGCAGCTATTTAAACCACTTCACTTGCTTGCAGGAGCTAGACTGCACTGGAAAATATTTAAAACCTATAATCATGGCTAGTCAATGTTCGTAAAATAGAGATGTTTTGGGACCAGAGAAAATCAGTTTGACTGGTTTTTACTGTGTGCTGGGCTGCTGTATGCTAAGAAGCACTGTTGGCCATCCTAGCTCAGGAAAGCTTTTTAAAACTTACGCAGGTCTGTTTTCAGTAGGATGGAAATAGCTACAGTGTAGCTGATAAGCCTGGGCTTGAATTTGGGGAGAGAGGAAGGTAGTCTAATCTCTGTGAGAGCCACAAGGAATGTTGAAAGCAAAGGCATTCCCCTAAGCTGCAGTGAAGGAGTGGTAGAAGGGCTTGTCAGCCTGAAGGAAAGTGGAGTTGTCACCCTGTGCTTGACCGCTTAACCATGTGGTAAATGTCAAGAAGTCCTATTTCGCAGCAGTGGAAACGGGGAAGTCATTTGAGTTTCCTCATAGGACTGCAGTCAGGTTAATACTCTGCTACTGTACCAGTTTATCTTAAAATATCGACGGTGAAGAAAATGGTTCTTTCTCCTCAAAAGTGAAAGTGGTGTTTTCATGCGGAATATCAAGGTACATCAGAAATATGTTCAACAATGAGCTGTGGCATTTGCGCTCACTTTAGTTGTGGTCAGCTCTATTGTGAGATACGTAATTCTGGGTTTTTCTTCAGTTTTTGCAGACACTAGTGTGTGCACAGTATGTTTGAACAAGGGATCGATGTCTTAGAATTGTTATGTGGCCGCCGCTTTCAACAACCTCTTGAGCAGATTCATATTATTGGCTACCTTATGTGGAGGCATATGGTTGTGGGTGTTCCTCCTGGTGATACAAGAGCAGTCAATAGACTGCCTTTGTTCTAAACAAGTACCTATGATCACATCCAAAAGCTGTCTTGCTGATAGAGAATATGAATAATGCTTGCAGCGGAGCACTGCTAGCATGAGAGGATATAAAACTTGAGAGAGAAATCAAGTAAAAGTGCCAGAAGAAAAGTTCTCAGTGAATGCAGAAATCGTAGCCCTTCAGGTTGTAGAAAGCAAGTGAGTTTGGGCTGCTATCGTCCATTGCTCTGGAGGAAAAAAAGTGTATCTGTGTGTTTCTAAAAGTGGGAAGGTTGAGAAAGTTGCTGTTTGGAGGATATAACTAACTTTTGTTTGTTTGTTTGTTTCTAGTGCTTGGATCAAAGTGGAGCAGCTGAAGCCTTATCACCCTCACAAAGAGGAAATGATAAAGATTAACAAGGGTAAGCGCTTCCAGCAAGCTGTGGATGCTGTAGAGGAATTTCTTAGAAAAACCAAAGGCAAGGACCAGGTGAGTGGGTTCTTTTTTACTGTGTGCATCAAAACAAGTCTTGGCACGAATGATGGTCAGATGCATTTTTATGTGAAAGGAGTTTGTTGCCTCTGGCAAGTTGAGGGGGGGGTTTGTTTTCATTCCTTTGGTGGGTTTTTTTGGTTGGGTTTCCCCCCCCCACCCCCCATCCTCTCTTCCTCCCCATTCAGTCTTGTTTGGTGGGAAAAAAAGTGTTGTTAAACTGATGGAGAAACTGAAGAGGCTAATTGATCTGCTTATGATGATTTGATAAATCAGTCTTAAGTCTTGGGCTAGAATTTTATATCTACTAATCTTGTCTTTAGTATATTGGAAGTGCATATATGTGCACACACTCCCAGCAAGTCTTCAAGTGGCCTGTTCTGTTACTCGCTTACTTAAACTGATGTGTTTTTTCAGGAGAACTAACCAGGAACTTCACTCACCGACTTCAAAGGGCTAACACATATCTAGTTTTCAAGTTACTGTGCTGTTGTTTTGCTTGATAGTAATCAGCACAGTAATCCTTCACATCCTTGGTGTTGCATGAAAATCATTCCAGCTCTTCTCTTCTTTCCTTACCATCTTCTATTCTGTAATCTCTCAGGCGTCTTCCCATAACTCCAATGAAGAGAAGAATCGGCGTAATTCCAGTGAAGAAAGAGGCAAGCAATCCGCTGGTGAAGAGAAACGCAAAGCCAGTTTGTCTGAAGGGAAGTTGAAGAAGGGCACAGGGGAAGGAAAAAAGAGGGTCTCTTCTGTATCGTCAGAGAGAGGATCAAAATCACCTTTGAAAAGAGCCCAGGATCAGAGCCCCCGAAAGCGGGGGCGTCCACCCAAGGATGAGAAGGTTTGTGTTGTGCATGTCCGCCAGTGCCCTGTGGACTTTGCAGATGGACTCCAGGGTTGACTGGCACCTTGACTAACAGGCCAGCAGGAAGAGTCAGTTCAGTATCAGGGTTTTTTTTTAAGCTGTTCCATGTTACTACTTCTGTACCATTTGGCTGCCTGATACCTGTGGCAAGCATATTGTTGATTCTTCCTGTAATTTTTACCAGTTAGTTATTTTGAGTGGCTCTATTCATATCTTTGAGAGGGCTTTGAGAGCTGTATCGTGAGACTCCACCTTTCATCTTGCCATACCTCAAGTTCGGTTTGTGTGGGAAGGATTAGTGAGAGATGTGGGTCTTCATCTGATTCCTGACTTCTCCCATCTCATCTACTTTGTATGATTAAGTGATTAGTAGTCACTCAGCTTCACCCTCAGTACTTACAGAGGGTGGGATATTCTTAAGGGCTAGGGCTTAAAGAAGAAACTCTTGTAGCCTGGGGAATCCACCAGAAGAATTAACTGTATTCATTTCAGCTTCTATGCTATAGGATATATTTCCATCCTCCATTATAAAGGTCCAACCTTGGAGCATTATTATTTTATCCCCGTTACTTCCCTGTTATTTCTGGATGTTGTGGCAGCAACGATAGCCACCAATACTTTGTCTACCCTCATCTAGAGTTCCAGCCTTTTTATTTATTGTGGAACTCACTGTTGTGGTCCAGATCTTCCTTTTCCAAATGGATAATTATTTCAGTGGATTATTACAATGCACATGCTCCGTCGGAGACTACACCTGAAGACCGTTGGGAGACTTCAACTGATACACCATGCGGCAGCCTGCTTGCTCGCCTGTGCTTCAAAGGGATCACGTTATGCTGTGCTTCACAATCTTTGCTTTCAGTGCACTTCAGGATGCAAGTCAAGATGGTAGTCTTTGATCTCCAGAATTGTGAATGGATTGGCCATCACTGGTTGAACAGCAAACTCTTGATGTAGTAAAATGAAGCTGATCATCTCAGATATTAGCTACGAAGGAAATAGAGCCAGCTTCTGTTAAATCAGGCTTTACAACAAAGCCCATCAGTTTCTCCTTTTGGGGGGAGTTGGAGGAGGGGAGGAATGGATGCGTATTTGTGAATTCTTACTAATAATTACAGAACTTGTGACTTGACTGATGCAGGAAAACACTTCACCGGCAACATACTTTCACCTTTCAAATGCCTTGCTATGAGCATGTTGTATCTTCACATATTTCGGTTACAATAAGCCATGGGGCCTTTTTTTCCACTTGCAAAATGCTTTTGTGTCTTTGAGCTAGGTTAATTCCAAAATTGATCAAAACTAATAGCTGGGAGAATTCTGATTGAGCTGACACATTGCATGCTCAGGTTTTACTGTATTTACTGTACTACCTCAGGGCATCAGAGCGCTTTGAGTGAGTTAATTGTGGTAGTAGAAATTATTTTACTGGCAAATTGCAAGCGGAGTAGGTTTAAACAGCTTATCACAAAAAGGTGGCCAGCTGTGTGATAAACGTCTGGCCACAGACCATGAAAATAAGCAGGCTAATGTAGGAAAGTAGCCTTATAGCTTCTGGAAAGTAATGTACTGACAATTAAAGAAATTGCCATGAAAATATAATAGTACTGCCTTAATACTGTTTTTCAGCCTGTGAAATAATTTTAAAATCTTGTCATCTTCTTGCCTGGTTCTCATAATTTCCACAAATTCTTAGCTCTAGGGTAGAAAACATCTATGTCGCCGTCCTGAATTACTGCAGTGTTGGGATTTGGCTTTTTTTGCCCTGTCACAGTCCAAATTCCAGCTTTCCAACTAATAAGGATGCACAAAATTCAAGAATCCAGTTGCTGTGCTCTATCTAGAAATGCTCTGTAGGCATACATGATCATTCAAATACTCTTATTTTTAAGCTTCTATGAATATTTTCAAAGGACCAACATGACTTTATAGGTATCAGAGCAGGTTTCATCCACACTTTACCAGTTGAAACAGCAGCGTGGTCTCTAAGGAGAGAATTTTAGCATGCAAGGCTCTCCCTAGACACTTTAAGGTTGGAGACTGATGTCTAAATTGTCCCTGCTAGCAGATGAAACAGTTGCATCAATCTGGATTACCTCCAGGAGTCTTGCTCTTACGTTTTTTGCAAACAGTGCTCTTCTCTTGTGGTTCTGCGTGGACACTAAGGTATATTGTGCATTTTCAGGAAGTAATTTTGGAGGGGAGATAATGTGATTCCATTTCTGAACCCTCATTTCAGGAAGATAACTCATAGCATGCAGAGGTCCTGCACATTCTCTTCATATAGCATAAAGACCTGTATGTCTATAGCATATGTCTATGACCTATAGCATAAATACCTATTTTAACCTATATATCTTGGGGAAATAAGAAAGATAAATTTTAATCTACTCAACAGTAAAAAAACCCGATGCGTTAAGTATTATCATGACATTACAAATCAGGGCCTGTTGAGTGAATGGGGCAGTCCACATATCAGTTTCTGTCTCATGGATTCTGCAAACTTGAGCAGATGTGACTATCAGCCTCATGCTTTGAAGGATCTCCTGTTAACAGGTGGGCTACTTTTTTTTATGACGGGAGCATTAGAAGAGTTCAGACCTCTGACTGTGGTGATGTTCTTCACCCATTTGTTTAGCTTTTGCATCCACCAGAGGAAAATGCTGGATCAAGTGTGTTCGTTCGCTTCTCTGCTCATTGCATCATTACACAAGTGCAATGATTCCTCTTACATATGAAGAATGGATTCTCCAGAAGCCATAATTGTGGTTGAATTCCTTCATTGGCACTTCATGTTTTCTTCACCTCACCTGTGTTGATAATACACTGTGTGTTTGAATATGAACACTTCATGGAAAGGCATGTGAAATGGAAGGCATTTGTAGTGCTTTTCAAAACTCTGTATGTGTGCTCATGTGATCAACGTGCTGTGGCCAGCCACTGAGCCAGGTTGTAAGCTCTTTCTGATCCGCCTTCTGTCTCCTCAGGACCTCACAATTCCAGAGTCAAGTACAGTGAAGAGAGTGATGACTGGAACAGTGGCTGGATTTAAATGGCCACCAAGCGTCAGTGAGGTGAGAAACTTTACAACATACGCGATCTAGGAACTGAGTTTGCGGCAGCAAATCTAGAACCTTTTGTCTGGGCTGTAAAATAGTGAGATCTTCTCTTCCTCCTGTAGGAACAAAATAAGACGCTCTCGTTCTGTCATTCTGTAGTGTAACAAAGCTAGACAATATCCTGGGCAATTAAGAAGTATGCTGGGAAGTGAGATTTCAGTCTTTGTGGAACCATTTGCAGATATACACTTGCTGCACTCATTTTTGCACTTCTTGTTTCCAAAGCATTTCTGGGACTGGCTTCCCAGAACTGGAGGAGATGATGTGGATAGTCTCTCCCTGTCTGGATACTATGGTATGGGGTGGTTTTATTTTATTTCCCTCATAAGCAGCTTTTGGAAACCTTTCATTTTTGTGCAGAAATAAGTAAGTGATCAGTAAAGGAGAATAAGAACTGCGTGACTCTAGGCTAGTGCATATGATGCTCATCGGGGAGGTGAGATACCTGGGCCTACAGTCTTTGTTGCTGTTAATATGGATTTGCCTAGCATATGACAGTGCTAGGTGTAATCTCCAGCCAATTCCCAGAATGCTGTTTTAAGGAGTTCCGTGGAAGCTCGAAAATAAGTGTTTTCATTCCCTTGGGAAGAGGAAGAAGCGGGATATGAGATCTCTTCCTCCCGTGTTAATCTTGCTCATAATCTTTGGTTTTCCTACAGGTGTCCAAAAATGAGGAATTTGACTTGAATGGTGTTGGTTTTGAGAATGAAACACAATGTAAACTGCTTAATTGAAACAGGCTGCTTGATACAGCTGATACATTTTATATTTTCCACCTCAAGCTATTGTTCTCATGCAGCTTGGGAGAACAAGGGAATTGTGCTGTGGTTGCTCAGTGACTCTCTGGGAATGTTTCTGAGCCTGTACTTTCTCTCTTTGTAGCCTGTGAAGGACAGTGATCCACACTTTCATCACTTCCTGCTGAGCCAGACAGAAAAGGTGAGGATTTGGCAGACAGGATCATTCTGCTGGTCTGTCTAGCTTGGCACCCTGCCCTTTGCTGGGACTCAGTACAAGAAGTACGCGTAAAGAGCTCTGAAATTCTGTTCTTTTGGGGCTAGCGGCAATTAGATTCTCACGTGCAATCTTGTAGTTCAGTTACTTCCTAACCTTAAGGTTTAGCATTGAGTACAGTGAATAGTTTAAGTAATTAAAGATTATCTAGCACCAGGATTTGACAGATCTGTTGTAGAAAATTCTGTAGATTGAACATTGAGGGGTAGGAAAAGCTGTTTTCCTGTTTAAAAACCCTGTTGTTTGATTGTCTTTGGTTGTCCTGCCAGTTCCTTCATCTGGATGAATTTGTCCATTAACTGAGTATGGCAGGAGAATTTCCAGGACCAGAAAAGCTCCATGTAGAATATAGCAAATTTATCTCCTGAGAGTCAGAAGCCTTGCAGGATTTTATCTTCAGGAGTGAACATCAGGAGGAAAAGGAAAGATCAAATTAAATGAAAAAGGATTTATATCTAGCTGAGGAACCGAGCAGAGCCAGAAGGATTAAGAGCAGCTGACGGTTTTAATCTAGACAAGCTCACAATAAGCAGCATGGGAAGGAGCAGCCTTCACCTTAATGTTTTTTGAAGGCCACGTGCCTTCTCGTATTAACAAGAAGGTTTTGCTTGCACAGCTGCATTGACATACTGAGCATAGATATGAGGTAAGGTGCTCTATAGCAGGCTTTAGAGATCTCTGTTTTCTTTGGGCCAAATGGGAGAGTAGGGATGCCCTCGGTCCTTGCCTCTAGAGGAGCCTGTCGTATGAACTACAGAGAGGAGTTTGCAGTACCTGTATCAGAAGACAGGCTGAATTGCTGGGGCAGGGTGAGCAAGGAAGAGCTTAGTATGTTGCAATAGGGTTTTGGTTTTATTTTCTGCCGTTGAGGGAAGCCTGAGAGTTTTCGTGCTTTGCAGATAGTGGTGGGTGGGTGAGCTGCCTGTTTCTATGTAACAAGGATATGCTATGTTTGCTCAGCAGAGCAAATCAGCACTGTCCTTCCCCTGAATGCTTTGTCTTCTCCATACAGCCCGCTGTCTGCTATCAAGCCATCACAAAGAAGCTGAAGGTTTGTGAAGAGGTAAGGCAAATCTTGGTTTTGATGGATTTTCCTTATTGTCACAAAGACTTGCAGTTCCTCCAGAGCTGTGCACTTTTTTTTTTCCCCTCTTCCCCCACCCCGCCCCCCCAGGAAACAGGATCCACCTCCATCCAGGCAGCAGACAGCACAGCAGTCAATGGCAGTATCACGCCTACAGACAAAAAGTAAGATCTCCAACGCGCTTCAGCCATTTCCCTTCCTTTTTCTCCTTCCCAGCTCATACATGCAGCCATTATCCAGCTTGTCACTGAGAATAAATAAACCTAACGTTTCCCTCTAACTATGGATCTCCTCTGTCCTTGTGTGAAACTCTGATTTGGGGGGCAGGGAGGGAGGGAGGCAGCTAAAAACAAACAGAGGCTGTACAGTAGAAAAATTCAGAATAAGGTTTGGCCTGGATACGTTTGCAATTCAGGGCTTTTCTGCAGTTGCCCTTTTCCTGTAGGGCATACTGCAGAACATTAAGCAGCAGTATTTCTGAATGCTGTATGAGGCAGAAAGATAAAAGGGTATCTTTCTCCAGTAGTGCCTGGCAGTTGACTGGGGTTATTTAATCGCTCTCCTGAGCATGTAGAAGACGAGGAAGAGGGAGGCGTGTTCTCCCAGCACAAGAGCTTTGCTGTGTAGCACGTGAGCTTTCTGGTTTCTTCTAACGTCCCCCTTCTCCTTTCTAGAGTGAGAGAAGCCTAACTTGAGCTTCCTGTTTCACTCTGTAACTTCCGCTCTGTTCAAATTGAGTTCAGGCCACAGCTTGCTGTTTGCCGTTGGGGTCGTTCTCATGGGATGTCAATTCTCAACTGTACTCCAGGGGAACCAAAATAACAATGAAGCTGTTCAGGTAAAACAGTCTCTTAGGAAAGTGTGGCTCAGAGGTGGGTTGGGAGAGAAAGAATATCTCCTCTGTTTTAGAGACTTGAAAATAGGTGGACCTTGTTTGGGCTGTTTAAGGAGCCTGTAGTGACTTGCTCTGACCTGTCTAAATTAGTTTGCTCTAACAAAAGGCAGCATGGCTAGCTGGGAGAGTGCAGGTGGCTTGCAAAAGCCGCAGCGCATCTGTAGTGTGGCTAATACTGAAGAATTAACTGGGGAATTGCCAGGCAGATTTCGTCGTGAAGTTACATCAGATGTGTAACTGAACGCTTCAGAATCTCCTGCTAGAGTTGTGGTTTTGGTACAAAGCTGGCTGCATGATGTATGAAAGGATCCTTGCAGCAATGACTGCAAAGGAATTCCTGTTGCAGGTAACTGTAGGGATGGGAGTTGTTAGCGCGTTGTCTTTTTCTTGAAGGGGGAGAACAAAACTCTTGCCAGCTTTTGGGGGCGTGGGAGGCATGGGGGAAGGCAGCTGGTATCTGGGACTATTGTATTGTCGCTCATGGTGACCTGTACTGGCCTATTACTTCCTTCCTTTCTGTGTCTGTCCAAAATCGCAGCTGTAGAGCAGGGACTAGGTCTTTGGTCTGTGCGTGATGCTTAGCCCAGTAGTCCTTGCTGGGCTTTATTAAAATAAAGGTTGTAATGTATCATTCAATAATATAAGCAAGTCATTGTACACGTGACTTAGTTTAAAAATTAGAAGATGAATTAGAGAAGCACTTGCTGATCTCTAAATGTTCCCTTTATTTTCAATAAGGTAATGGCTGGCAACAGAAAGCACAAGAGCAGCAATTTTAATAAAACAAAACAAACAAACAAAAAACCCCAAACAAACAAAACTCCCCAAACAAACAAGCAAAAAAATCCAGACCACCCAAACCTTTAATATTTAGGTAGTCTTCTGAAGCAGACTAAAGACTTTCTTCAGGAAATTGTTAGGGATGCTTGGTAAGCAAAATAAATACCAACTTGCTCTTCAAGCTCAGTATCTGCCCATTCTAGCTGTGGCCGCCATGGAACGTGTTTGGTTTTGTTGATGTTTGGGGATGTTTGAGCTCATGATGGTCCAGGGTTTGCTCTTCATCATTTCCAAGACCAGGAGAGGCTGACACCAATTGCTTTCTGTTCCGTTAATGTTCATGTCTTCCCCTCAGGATAGGATTTCTTGGACTTGGCCTGATGGGAAGTGGCATTGTCTCCAACTTACTGAAGATGGGTCACACTGTCACTGTCTGGAACCGGACTGCTGAGAAGGTAGGCATGTGCTTAAGGTACAGATGATACTTAACCTTTTCTAAACATGTAGCTACCACCTCTAGCTCAGGGAGGCCTGGAGTCACCAATCGGTGGTGCCTGGGAGGGGATGGCAAAGAAACACAAATATATGCTTGCCACCTTGTTCTATTATTATTTCCTAGGTGTTTGTTGGTGGCCACTTTTGACTTGATGAAACTGTAGTCTGTCCTAGTATGGTCACTCTTATGTGAACAGTCCCCACCCCATTGCCATTTTGTATGAGATGAGAGAGTTGCCAGAAAAATTACGACCTTGTGTATGTGTTGAGGGATGCAATGTAAAGTGCCTCTGGAAGTACTGCTGATGTAAATAGCCAAGTCATTGTGTCATGGATCTGGACAAAAAGACCAAGTGCTGGGGAGTTGATCCTGGGAGTGGTGTGGTAAGATGCACTGCT
The DNA here is from genome assembly GCF_018139145.2 of Gymnogyps californianus. Taxonomy (NCBI): domain Eukaryota; kingdom Metazoa; phylum Chordata; class Aves; order Accipitriformes; family Cathartidae; genus Gymnogyps; species Gymnogyps californianus. Next base: position 19,534,131 of record NC_059485.1, read on the forward strand.
TGACCGCAGCTTCATCTGCACATCCATTGTGCTGTTCGTGTTGTAGTAACAAAGGTTCTGTTGAAAACCTGCTGTGTCATAAGACCAGGATGAGGAGGGTTTTATAGGTGTATTCAAAGTGAAAATGGAGCTTATATTACACTTATATTTTAGCCAGCTTTATTCTTTGTAGTGGAGGAGGAAAAGTAGGTAACTGGGGGAGATGCGGTACTGGGATGATATTGTGGAATATCAAAGGCAAGAAGGGCACTGTGGTTACTTTGTTAAAAGGGATTAGAAGATTTTTTTTTTTAACTGCAAAACATGGATGGTATGAGGGGATAGGGTAAAAAGGAGCTAAGATTTTGAAGCAGCAGCCCACTAAAACACATGTCAGTCTCAGCTGTGCACATTCCTGTTTACTGTCCAGTAACACCTTTTGCTCTGTCTGTTTACTAGTTTTTTTCCCCTCATCTCTCCTCCAAAACCCACAACATTCAATCTCTTATCATTTCACCTAAGTGTTCTCTTTTCCTGTGTCTTTCTTTTGAAGTTCTTCACTTGGGGTTTTGGAAAAGCTGCAAAAGAGCCCCTTCTGTTTGTGGGGGGACAAACCAACAGAAGACAACCCAGTTGCTATGTAATTAATATGCCTGACTCCTTTTGAGTTGGGCCCAGCAGCAGAGTTTGTTTCAGCAAAATGCTAGAGAACCCATTTGCTCTGTACTTAAGTTTTCTTATGTTTGGATTTGTGACTTTTGCAGTGTGATTTGTTCATCCAGGAGGGGGCACGGCTGGGAAGAACCCCCGCTGAAGTTGTCTCCACCTGTGACATCACCTTTGCCTGTGTATCAGATCCAAAAGCAGCAAAGGATGTAAGGATTAGCTCTTATTTTTCCTCCACCAGCTAGACTACAAGATACAGTCACTGAATGCCAGGCCTGATTCCTACTAAACCATGGTAGCCTGGGTCATTGTAGATGCTGGGCAGTGCAGCTATGTAAAAATAAATGTCCTAACAAAGATCATACTTTTAAAAAAATAATCCCTGGGGGGTAGGTTTTGATATCCTTCTAGGAGTCTACCACTGCAGTGCCAGGCTTGCTTGAACTGCTGTCCTGCAGGATTGGAGTTTCTTTGCAGACACCCTATTGCTTTACCGCTCTTCTGTTCCCCACAGCTGGTACTTGGTCCGAGTGGAGTGTTGCAGGGGATTCGCCCAGGGAAGTGTTATGTGGATATGTCCACTGTGGATGCAGATACAGTCACAGAGTTGGCCCAGGTAATCACATTGAACTTCTAACATCTGTGATTCAGCAGCAGTACTGCAGTTCTTGTTGCTTCAGGTGGTAAGCTGTTGATAATAAAGATGCGTCTGAAGATTTTTGGGCTTCTTTTAGGAGACACTCAAGTCCCAGGCAAGTACAACAAAATAAACTGTCAAATCTTGACCAGCAAACAAAGCTGGATGAGTTGTTCCCTGGTGATAACAGCAAAGTCTGTAGATTTGGCAGGGCTGTTAGCTGGCACCAATGCAAGCAGCCAGCCAAATTTTGATCCCTTAAGAAGTATTTAGAGCCAGATTGGTATTCTGTAACAAACTGGAGGAGAAAGCACTGTCTGGATTAATAACTGTCCTTAAATTGATAAAATGCATAATCTGCTTATTTCAAATGTTCTGCTTGGGGAAAAAGATTACCTTCATGTTTCATTCTGTAGAAATATTATTAGAGAGAGGATTTCTGTAGAAGTGTTCTGATTATTTCTGATGTGGTATCTTTGAGTTCCTCTTTGGCATCTTGATTATTATGCTCTGCCCTAAAGGCAGTGTGTGTTGTTGCACGAGGAAGGAGAGCTAGTTTTGGTGAAGTTTTAAGCAGACACATTGGTGATGCAGTAGTGTGTAACATGAATTTGGAGAATGAAGTCATACGTATTAGTAAACCTCCGGCTGAAGAGATCTGTCAAAGGCCTTTACCCTTTGGGGAAAAGGGGGGAAAATATCATAACAGTCAATCTTCTGAGATTCCTCCCCCACATGTACAACTTCAGCACTGGTTCCTTTGGCCATTACAGGGTGCCATGGCAAAAGCACCTAAGTTCAGCTGCTTAAAACATGCATAGTAGTGATGGGTGCAGGAGAGTGTTGCTGGAGTGTGAGGGCAACTTTTGGTCTCGAGTACCCTTTGCAGGATGCAGCTCATCATGTGTTAGTGCTTTCCTCTTCTGTTTATACGTCTGAGCTATTTGTTCTGCTTTAAAATTCTGTCCTCAGGGATAGGAATGCCCTAAACAATGTTCTTGCTGTGCTGCCTACTCAGCATCAGTGTGTGCTGTTCATGCACAGCTAATGAGAGATGCTCTTTTTCCAGGTGATAGTGTCCCGGGGTGGTCGCTTTTTGGAAGCACCGGTCTCGGGAAATCAGCAGCTATCTAATGATGGGATGCTTGTGATCCTGGCAGCTGGCGACAGGGGTTTATATGAGGACTGCAGTAGCTGTTTCCAAGCGATGGGGAAGACCTCTTTTTTTCTAGGTAACTGAAACACGAAGGGCCTGATAGCAGTTTCTTAGTCAGTGCAAGGACTGGGAATTCCAGCAGGGAGTCTGAGAGGCATATGTGTCATCTGTTTCTTGTCTCCTTGGGCAGTATGGAAAACTGCCCTGCTCTTCTGGAACTTGGCCAATTTCAGAGCCTCTAGCCTAAGTTTTCTTTTTCTGAATACTGGCTCCTTTTGGAGGATCCGTGATGCTTTGTGTTTTAAATCATACTTTGTTATGATTTCTCTGTTCCTTTGAATGCTTGGAAAATGGGTAAGTTTTCTGAAGTCCTTCAGGGGAAGGGAAGAGCTCCCAAATGGTTGATATGAAGAGTCTAGTAGTGTTAATACTGTGTGGGATGGGGGAGCAAGGCTGCTGTATCTCTTCTGGAGGAATGCCCAATGGTATGTCTCGCTCCCAGGTGAAGTAGGCAATGCTGCCAAGATGATGCTGATTGTGAACATGGTCCAAGGCAGCTTCATGGCAACGATAGCAGAAGGACTGACTTTGGCTCAAGTGACTGGGCAGTCCCAACAGACCCTTCTGGATATCCTCAATCAGGGACAACTTGCCAGCATCTTCCTGGACCAGAAGTGCCAAAGTAAAGTTCTCTTACCTTGTTTTATTATAGGACATTTGCCACAACCTAGCAGCATTTCAGATAATGGCAGAAGGGAGAAAATAACCATCCCATCTTCATCAGCCTGGGATTCTGGGTATTTTAAGTATTCTGGAAATGAAGAGCTGAGTTCCATTCCTTCCCCTTCATAGCCAGGGCTTCTGAGAATCCACCCCAAGCTTTGCATTGTCTACAGCCTGCTTAGGACTTGAGTTCACAGTGAGGATTTCACTGGGGCAGGGTAATAAGTGAAATGGAGGGTGAGCTGCTTAGAAATCTGAGCTCACTTTGTCAGTGGGCAATAGTGACATTATCTGCTGTGGCCAGGTGAAGCTAGAAAGCAGAGAAACAGAAGAGCTACAAGCAGTGTTTCTGGTGATCAGCATGGGAAAGGGAAGTTTGGTGTTGAGTTGCATGCCCTTGCAGGGTGGGCTTGATTTACTTTTGTCATGCTTATTTTTTGCACGCATTCCTCTCGACAGATATCTTGCAAGGAAACTTTAAACCTGATTTCTACCTGAAATACATACAGAAGGATCTTAGATTAGCTATTGCACTGGGCGATTCTGTCAACCACCCAACTCCAATGGCAGCTGCTGCCAATGAGGTAAGAGTTGTTCAGTGTTCAGATGTGTTACTCAGCATTTCTTAAACAGGGCCATTTGTCAACAAGAGACAAAAATCTAAGAATTCCGTCATCTCTAAGGCAAGGGAACAGTGATTGAAATGTATTTTGACTAGGATGGAATTGGATTGTTTTGATTGTAGAAGCCCTTAGAATGTCACACCAGTAAACACAGATGGCCTCAACAAGACCTGGTGTCTTCTGATCTGCACTGCTCTAATTACTTGACAGTATGCAGTTCTCTGGTTGGCAGTGGTCAGCAAAGTAATTCTTCTGCTGGGGAAAGGCTTCGCACAAGAGCAGGCACTGATCCTTTTCTAATTTCTCCTCTCTAGGTCTATAAACGAGCAAAAGCATTGGACCAATCAGACAACGACATGTCTGCAGTGTACAGGGCCTACATCCACTAGGCTGCACCGTACTTACTGTTAATACTATGATTATTGATTAATATTATTATGATACTGGGTTTTAACTCTGGACCAGTCCATCTCTGTCTCTCCATTTCCTTTTATACACAGACTTTGAGATCTGCCACGGAGGCAGCTGCTGCGGTGAGCCTTCCCCTGGTGGCAGAAGGGGGGGAGGAGGGGGCTCGGATTGTTGCAGTCTAATTAGAAAAATCCATGCCATGCACTGACAGTCATGGAACAGAACAGTGGCGGCTTGTTCAGAAGCTCTGAGGCAACTCTGCCAGAAATCTGCTGCTTGGCTGCTTTTATTTTCCTCTTTGTATGCTTGTCCAAGATGCTGTTTCTAACGATCCCTTTTCTCCTTTGCTGTGAAATAATGCGTGTGTTGGACTCTCTGCATCAAGGGGACAGGTGACATACATCCCATCTACCTGTGAATATCACTAAAGTCCTTGGTCCCAAGTAAGGTGAGGAGCATTCCTGTTAATCGGCCACTGTTAAAAGAACAAAGCACCTCCCATGGAGGAGAATGGCAGTTCCAGAAGGTAATGGGGTTGCATGCAACACTGTCTTGATTCTGTTTCTTTTTAAACTTCCACCTCCCCAGCACCTCGATGGAGGAATTCCTTGTACTGTTAAGAAGAACAGATTGCATCCATGTCTTCCCCTGTACAGACAACTATAGCTTAGGGAACACAAACCTTACTGAAAATGAGAGAATGCTGGTGTAAATGAGCCTCCTAAAAGGCTAATCACAGCTGCCCATCCCACAAACAGCATTGGAGATCAACATATTTGCATAGAAAACTGCAAGAGAAACATATAGCCTAAAACTGGGCCAGAGGTATTTTATTTGGGGAAGGAACAAACCTTAGGGTTGCCCCTGGCCTTAGCTTATGTTGCTTTACCTCTTGCCTTTTTTTTTTTTTTTTTCCCTTGTAGTCAGTAATTACAAAGGTGTCTTGGATTGTAGCAGTGTCACAAGCAGAGTGATGAGTCTGAAAGAGGTGAGAAGAATGATCATAGAGCCAAGAGATTGAGTATCCTGAGCTCCTTTCCACGCTCGCTCTCTGGCCTTTGCATGGTCATTATATCTCTTAGCCTGTTTGCCCATCTTAAAGGTGGGTGATGATTACCTACCTCACAGGGATATTTTTGTGTACTGATTAGTGATCTTCATACATGTCAGATTTTCCATACATGTTCTTAGTGTTACTACTCTGGGTACAACACTAGCACAGCATGAGACTTTTCCCTGTACCTGTGACTCTGCTTGTGGCCAGATACCAACTTCTAGAAAGACTAGTAAATAAAATGGGAGGCTAAGACCACTGCTGAGCTTTAGTCTAGAAACATGGGACTTGAACTGCAGATGCCAAGGCTAGAGAGCAGAGATGCTCTCAGTATTGATAGCAGAGCAACCCAGAGTCCAAAGGGTGCCTGTGTCTCTAAAAATGCACAGAGCATGGTTTTTGGTTTTTGTTTTTAAATTGTTCTCAGTATTAGCCTTTTAGGAGGGTTCTTGCATTTTAGATTTGAGAGTTAGTAAAATGCCAGTAAGAAACTTTATTGGCCAAAATCACTTCTCAGTGGCACAATCTCCTCCCTTGGGTTGGGATTCTGAAAGGAAGGAAAGCAAATTCAAATTAGACCATGTTCCTTTAAATCCGTGAGGTCTGCCCCTCCCACCGTCTTATTTTTCTAGGAACTTAATGGCTGTGTAGGGGAATTTTCCTGTGGGTTAGGATTTCTTACCAATCCTGCTTTGTGCAGCACGTGCATATGGTTCAGGGGCATCTTATTAAGAAACAGAGAAAGTATCAGATACTCATTATGAATCATGACATCTAACGCCTAATGCTGTAAATGTTACTTTGTTGAATATTTCACCTCCTGTGATCACTATTATTTGTGGGCTAATATTGTGTTAATGCATTATGTCCTGTGGTGAACATCTCCTAGTAATAGATCTGTTAGACATCACTCTCCCCGTTTGTCAGTGGTATATGCGAACAATACTAGTTAAACATACATGTTTCTTTGGCAGTGCAACTGTCATCCTGCATGTAGATATTCATATTAAAGGCACATATAACTACCCAGGATAACCAGCCATTAGCCTGCTTTTGACACACTTGCGCTTCCCCCATCCAGAAGAACTCAGCTGTTAGCATCAGAAGTCCTTGGTTAAACATGCCGCAGTTAAGATATCACTTACATGAATTGTGTATTGAGGGCATCCGGGGGACGTTGTGGTTTTGGGGGCAGGAGATGAGACCACAGGTTTTATAGTGTAAGAAATCTTTCGGGAGGAAGAAGGAGGTGCTGTCTCAGGTCCAGTTGAGAGCGGAACTGTGCTGAGCCAGTGCAGCAGCATCCCCGACCTGTCCCTGCGGAGGTCTCTTGGGCCAGAGTGAAGGTGAATGGGTCTGAGCAAAGGTAACGGAGATCTCCCTCTTTTTTTACTTTGTGGTGCCTCTGGATAGAGTGAGAATACAAAAGGAGCTCTCAAGTCCTGTGATGTGTGTTTCGTAGTGAATTCCAAGAACCGTATTTGTGAGAGGGAGAACCACTCCCTAGGCAACTCACTGCTGCAGGTTTTGTTTTCCAGAAATACTGTAGTTCTCAAAATGGAGATGGTTATTTATGTGGGAGTGGCAGGTGCAGACTAGTTAAACACTGTAATTTATCCTGGGAAAGTCCGACTGCAGCTTTCTGGCGAGGGAGGTGGATGTGGAGTGGCTGGAGGGCGCAGTGCTGCCCAGCCAGCTGTACAATCACAGATATGCCAGGGAGGAGCAGGAGGAGACCGAGAGCTCTGAAGCAGATGTGAAGGGAGGAGGAGGGATGGAAATGGTGAAAACCGGGCTGTTTCGGATGCCGTTTGGGATTGACTCGTCTCAGTCTCACTCGGATTCTTGTATTTATGTCTGTAGCCTCTGAACATGGATCTTAATCTGTTCCTAGGCCTGAGATTTGGGGGAGGGAAGGGGGGGAAGCTGTGGATTGAGAGATGCTCTAATAAAACTGGCTAGTCAATGTTGTCTTAATATTGTTGACAATTCTGTAAAGTTCCTTTTTATGAGGATTTCTGTTTTAGCAATTTGCTTTTTTTGACTCCCTCCTTTTTAAAGAGAAAATGTGACACTTGTGAAAAGCTTGTAAGAAAAGCAGTTTCTTTTTTCCTCAATGATAGATCCTATAGTTAATTAAGGTTGTGAATTTTTATTTTTTTGCCTTGTTTTTAATTAACGTTTGTCATTCAGAATAGGATGTGTGAAAATGTTTAAATGGCAAAAAAAAAAAGATTTTTTTGTGCAATTAACAAAGCTACTGGCAAAAAGAATAAAACCTTTCTTGGTAACACAATGTTCTTGTGGCAGTTTCTAAAGCCTATCAAACCTGTGTTGTGGCATTAAAGAAATAGGTGCGTTCCTCAAAACATTCAAAAATCGGAGTTGCTGAAAACCAGCAGCGTGCCTGAGAGCATTTTGATCATCGCAGAAACCTGATCTTGTCAGTGAGGCACTACAAAGGATGAATTTGGATAAATTCCAGCTTCCGCACGCAGAGGGCTGTGTGCATCTGGACTGAGAAGAGGATGAAGGCTTAGTTTTAAAGCAAAGAATGCTGAGAGATGGAGGTCCAGGAACTTTCTGGTGTTGATGACTTCTTGCGTTCCCCAAGCGGTGGGAGCCTGGTGGCCCAGTTGCTCTCTCTGGAGTATCCTTCCTTCTAGCGTTTGGAGTTTTTTGAGCACTAGCTCTTATGAGCACTAACTCAGCAGCGAGTGGGGTTTTCCAAGACAAGACCCCTTAACTGAAGTGGTTGCAAGCTCCAGAATATTGCTTTTTGATTATCCAGGCAGGGTTTGCTGTTGAACAGCAGTAGATGTTCATGTACTGAGGCACAATGGGCTAGTACTGATTGATGGTGTGCTTTAGTTAAAATGAATTATAGGTGCTAAAGTAAGGAACAACTCAAGTTTTAGCACTGTGATTAAAAGCAATGCAGAAAGTGACGGAGCAAGGCCACCGAGTCAGAGTTGTGCTCCCACCAGAAACTGGCACTATCGGAAGCTTTTCCTGCTCTGAATGAATAATGCATTCCCTTCTACAACCCACCTTGCTGATGTGGTGAAGGTGATGCTGCTTGCTTGGCCGCGTCTCGCCCGCAGTACATCCAATGTGACAACGCATCCACCAACTTCAATGCAAAGACTTCAATGCCAGTATAAATTTATTTCAGTTTCAAAATTCTGAGAAGAAACTGATGAGACTTCCAAGGCGTTACCCATTTTTGAGGATTCTTACGTGTAGCTCAGTTTTATCTTAACCAGTATGCAGTCAGCTACGGCTGTGAGTAGTGCAGATCAAAAAAACCAAATCATACTGCAGTTGTAACTTGAGCACCTGCGTGCAAGTACCCGCCGGGGCGCCGTGCTGCTGAGGGCCGGGCAGGGCTTGACCTTACGTGGTAACACCGCTGCCCGAGGCCCCGCTCCCTGCTCCCGCCTCTGAGCCCCATGCTCCCCCTCTTCCCGCGCCCCCCGCCGCCAGTTCCCTGACGTCACGCCTTTCTTGCACCGCCCTCGTCACGCCTCGATTGCGACGGCAGGGCGGTGCTGCCCAATCAGACGCTGCCTCGGCCGCGTTGCCGGGCGGAGGCCGTACCGGCGCGGGGCGGTGTGGGCGGGCTGAGGGCGGTGCCGGTAGCCAATTGGGGCGGCCGAGGGCGCCGCGAGGGGGCGGGGCCGGCGGCGGGTGGCGGGATGGCGGCGGCGATGGCGAGCGCGGCGGAGCGGGCGGTGCTGGTGAGTCGGGCGGAGGGCGCGGCGTTGCCGTGGCAACCGGCGAGCGGCAGCGGCCTGGCCCCGGGCGGTGGCGGCCCGGGCGGTGGCGGCCCTGCCGGGACCCCAGCAGGCCCGTTCCGGCTGGCCGGGCCCGGGCGGGGAGCCGCAACCCCCGGCTGGCCCCGGGCGAGCGGCGAGGCCGTTCCCTGCCGCCGGCTCCCCGCGCCTGGGCTGAGGCGCTCTGGGAGGGCCGCCCGGTCACCGCTGCGTGGGGCCGTGGGGCAGCGGCTCCGGCGGCCGCGGCAGGCCCTCAGGGCGGTGCCTGGGTGCCCGGCCGTGCGGCCGGGACAGGCTGTCGGGCCGGCCGCGGGCTCCGTTGCCGTGCTGCCCTCAGGCCCGCGGCCACCCAGCAGGCCGTGGTCTCCTCCAGGCTCCCTCTGTAGCGACTGTAATGGTCTCCGCTTCGGTGTTCTCCCCCCGAGCAGTACGAGGGTGGGCTGCGATTGACGCCGCTCCGTGCGTTGGCCGCGGGTGAGTGCAGGGGCAGGTCAGTGCCGGAGGCAGCCCCGCTTACGGTAAACAACAAAATGTGTTACGTGACCTTGATTTTTCATAGTCCAGCGCACTGCTTGATGGAAGACCGGACCTAGCAAATGGTAGGCAGGCATGTCAAAGCAGCCTTGTTGACTTGATAAAGGTAGGAAAGACATAAACTAGCTGACATGGCAGACATCTCCGGGGATAGGAGCTGCGAGAAGTAGTGAAAACTTCCTGTCTACAGAGGGAATTTTAGAGATGCATTCAGGCTAGGCGGAAAGCCTCATGTGAAAACCAGATTTTTCTCGAGTTAATGTGATTTGGAATGATATGACTAGCATTCCTCAAAAATACAGATGTGTAGTGCACAGACATGGTGAATGAACTTGACTTAGTCTGAAAATAATACCGGGGGGTGGAAGCTCTTCTGCTGTCACTAGGGGGACGAAAGACACCAATGGTGATTTGAAATAGAAACATCTGCGTGACGACAGTGGGGTGGTGGAGGCACTAAAGGCATCTGCCTTACCTACATGATTTCTGTTCCTTTGGGAACCTGGAGTAGAGCGAGTGTTACAGAGAATGAAAGAGCAAGGAATTCAATATTCCATTGATCTGGGCAATATGATGCCCAGAAACCCAAAACAGGATGAAATGGTGGAAGTCAGTGGTCCTGCACCCACACTGGGTTGAAGGATAACAGAGAATCCTACCGAGGTTTGCTGTGTGTACCTGCTTTGGGTGAACATTTGTTGAAACAAAACTGTTCTTGTGCTACTCTTTGTTCAGATAACTCTTGCGTAAGGGGATGGCACACCAGTGAGTAGTTATTTTGTGTTCCTCATGGTGAACAGGAACTGTCTAGTGGAGAAACCACAGGCTTAAATTTCTGAGTTGACCACACTTTTCCAATTTTACTGTGGGCAGCCTGCTCAATTCATTCCCTTCCAGTACTTCCCACATGGAAAATTTCTCCTCTCATACAAGGTAGCAAGTGTCAGCCTGCTCTTTGTCCCTTGCTTGCTTCTGTCTCTGCTTCTCTGATGATCTTCTGCATGGGGTCTGGTGGTTTAACAGGAATGCCTAACTGTGGTTCGAGGATCTGCTTTATACAGGCTTCTCTGTAGCAGACAGCTGATTGAGGCCTGAGGTGGTGTGTCGTCAGATCTGAACTTGTTTGTTACTGAATTTGCCCAAATGATTGGGAGTCCTCAGCCTTTCTCTCCCCCCACCCACTTCTCAGTTTAGCTTTCTTTATTTTTAGTCTGCTGTTGCTTGGTAAAATGCCACTGGGGGGGAGGAGGAGCATTTTAGTTTTTATCTTTGTTTCTTACCATCTAATTGGCAACAGATTTGTCCATAAGTTGAGTCTGGTTTGCCCGTGATGGTAATTGGTAAGGGATCTCCCTGTCTGTATCTCGACCCACGAGCTTTTCATCTTATTTCCTCTGCCTGTCCTGTTGAGGAGGGGGAGTGGGAGAGGGTGGGTGGGTGGGTGTCTGGCAGGCGGCCAGCCAAGGTCAGCCCACCCAGCAGCTTAAAAAGATGCCCCAGATTTTGAAGCAGCAGGATCTGTACTTTGCTCTGAAATTCACATCCCGTGCTGCCTGTTCTTTCCTAATTCTGTGATTATTGGTACAGTGATTTGTATGAATGCTGCTTTGTTAAACAAAGTCAAAACAAGAATGAGGACAATTCATTTGGCTGGGGCAGAGAAGTGGAGAGTAAGGCCTTTCAACAAATCAGGAAGAAATCTTTTTCTTCTCCTGCTAGCATGTGATTTAAACAGCATGGACATAGCAGTATACTTAGAACTTAAATAATTTTCATATGTGTCTGAAAGATTTATTTCCAGTGTTTGACTTCTAATGACTCCACTGCTATCTTTCCGCAACATAGGAAGAAGAATTTAAATGGCTTTTACAAGAAGAGGTCCACGCTGTTTTGAAACAGCTGCAGGATATTTTGAAGGTAAGGTTAATTTGCTTCATCTGTTTTTTTGTGTTGTGGGTTTGTTGCTCTCCCATGTGAGGAATGGTGGTAGATTTTCCCTGGAGGAAAAAATTCTTGGTAGAGGGTGCACAGAAAGGTCCATCACGCATGTCCAGTGCTGTCCCAAGTGTTTGCTTGCCCTCTGGTCTCGAGGACTCACAGTAAAGCTGATTTCCCCTAGATTGCTCTGTTCTTGACCCTCTTTGCTGAGAGAGCTGCTTTGAAAAGGCACATGGAGGCAGCCAGACCTGTCTGCCTGAGATGTGAATATTTTCTGGAGTAGAGAATCTGGATCTGCCTGTAGCTCTGTCACATGATGGTGGAAATGAGCATGATAGCCTTTAGCTGACAAGCTACTACTTGTGCAGTAATTAGGAGCGTGCACTCTCCTCATTCAAAACCATTGTTCCCTCGATATACCCACTTCTCTGCTGGTACCTGCCCCTTTCAGAGGCGTGAAGCGTTCAGCTGAACCAGGCCTGCAGCCCCTTTCGCCAGCGTGAGCGTGGGCTGCCGGGTTTGGCTCTTTCCAGGCCAAAGGGGATGGTGTGTACGAGAGTTCACCGCGCTCCTGCTAGGTCAGTTTTCAACAGGCCCAGCCCCTTAACGCTCTGAGGTTTCGGTGGGGGTTAGTGGGTGATGCAAGAGCAGGGGCAAAAATGTGGAGGTGAGGGGCGGGTGCCGGCGGAGGTAGGAGTGCCGTAGTGCTGATCCAGGACGTGACTCAGTAGCAGGTGACAATAACCTGCGGTATCTGTTTTTTATATATATATATATATATATATATATATAGTATCTGTTTTGAAGAATTTGTTATAGTTTTATGGGTGAAGTGTGATTAAAGCACAGTCACCAGCTGGTATAACCAGTCAGGAGGGCTGGTTTTCACTCCAGACTTCCCACGTGGGTAAGGGACCGGTGGCGCTTGCGCTGTGCATCCCAAGGCAGCGAGCCCGCTGAGACAGGGGCAGCGCCACGGCGCCCGAGGACATGCAGGGCCAGGCTGTGCGGAGTGCCGCTCCTCCTGAGGACAGCTTGGTGACCCCTCTGGGCCCTGGCTGCCTTGCCCGGCTCCGGGGCACGGAGCTGGAGTGTGGGATTTCTGACACCTTTTGCCATGAGCTGCACGCACTGAGCCTTCTCCTGGGCTGCGCCTGTCCTGCAGGAGGATGAGGGAAAAGCTGTGTGCTCTGCTAGGTGGGTTGCGGGAGGTTTGCAAAGGTGACGGTTCCATGTTCAGGCAATGGCTGGCGTCTGCATTTCTGCTCTTGCCTTGTCTTTGTTCCCGGCTTGTGGTGGGCTGGGCCCAGGTGGATGCTCCAGCACTCACTATGTCTTCTCTTGGGCAGGAGGCCTCTCACCGGTTCGCCCTGCCCGCCAGTGGCGCGGGAGGAGCCGTCAAGCAGGAGAACTTTGTGCTGAGCACATCGGGGTAAGTGGTGGTGGCGGTCAGTGGGTCGCTGCTGCTCTGCCAGGCCGCTCCGGTGGGGGCTGCCGCCCCCGCTCCCGGCGGTGCCTCTCTTTGTGCCGGGGGCTTCCCTCGGTAGCAAAGGGCGCTGCTCCTCGAGCGTCTGCGGCAAAGGTCTCTACAGCACGCCCAGAGTAAAGGGGTTTTCTTTAATACCAGATTTCGCCTTAAGGAAAACAAACGAACAAACTCTCGTGGCAGGAACCTGTAGCCGTGTTCCAGGGGCTGCCTTCGCCAGGCTTGTGCCGTTTCCTGCTGACACCCATAATACAGTCTGATTATTATCACGCCAACACTGGTGTGTTACATCGGTGTGCTGCTGTCGGCAGTTTCGCCAAGGGGCATTTTTCTGATTCTGGGTGCAGGGAGTTGCAGTTACAAGACCTGAATTCTGCTCTTGGCTCCGTTTCTGACTCCGACTGTGGACAAATCTTAACCTTTGACCTAATCTCCCTAAAATAGCAATAAAAAATCTACTTCCCACAGAGCAAGGTGCACAGAAGGTGCTGTAGAAGTTCAGTTCTTCTGAAATAGCTGTCCATTTTTTAATCTTCGGCATAGGCCTTGGTCTGAATAGCTGCGCTCTGGCAGAGGTCGCAAGCTTGTTGCAAAGTGGTAGACCTTAGACCTTAGAAACAGCATGGTGAGCATTCTATAAGTGGTGCAATGATTCTGTATTGGGTTTGAAGGTTGCGCTCTTCAGATCTTAAAGTATTAAAGTTGATTCTAGTTTTCATTCGTTGTTGTTCCAAGGTGGATCTTAAAAAGCATTGATCTAAAGAGTCTCTGTCTAGTGTATTAAAATGTAAGGTATGGCTAAACTGAGTTCTTGAAGGCCCAGGTGCTTCAGTCTTCCCCCAGTGTTGATGTGAGCCATCTTGCAGGACCTTTTAAAGGGTCTGGGGTGTGGGTTTTTTTGTTTATTTAGGATTTTTTTCTTGTTGGGGCGGGGGGGGCAGTTTGTAGCTTTCAACTCCCATATGAACCACCTAGCACTCCAATGTCAGTAATTCACCTAATATTTTGCGTTTGTGCCTGCTAGAGCTGTTTGTAACAGCAACCAAATTATTGATGGGTAATACATGAAATACGCATGGGATCAGAAATGAACATAATGTTTTAGGCAGGGCAGTTAGGGTGAGGTGGCTCATAAAGAATATGACAGCAGCTGGGCGCAGGCCAGGAGCTGGGGACTTCAAAGTGTGTGTAGAGTTCATCTGCATCCCCCAGCTGACCCCTGGAAGGAGGGGAACTCAGCCAGCTACATGGGACAGGGAGGGGCGGTGTCGGGTTGGCAGTTTTTGTAGACGTCTCTTGCGTCCTGTGACTTGTGTTGCCCAGATCTTTCTTCTCATTCCAGTACAGACCAGGTGAAAGGTGTGTTGACGCTGCAGGGAGATGCCCTGTGTCAAGCTGTGAGTACTTGCCGTGCTTCTTGCTTTGTACTGCCATCAAGGGGTGGGAGTCATCCTTATTACACTTTGATGACCTCAAGGGAGAGGTCATCCTTATTATGCTTTACCAGTGATCAATAAGTGTTCTTTGTTAGTCTTCCCTAATAGCCCTTAAATCCTTAATGCTTCAGCAACTGTTGAAATTTGTCGAGATCCAGCATCTAAACCTTGCCCCCCGCCCCCCGTGGTGAGTGGTGGTCGACTTTCATGGAGATTCCTTGCCTTTGACGCCTTTGTTGTGTAATATCAAATTTCCTTGGGGGCCTTCTGAGATGAGGTTGTGTGTCCTGCCTGGATCCCGATTCACTCAATGCCTTTCAATTTGTATTAACATCTTGCTGTAGGAGGACTGAAGTTCTGGCTGTGTCAGGACTGCTGAAAGCGGCTTACCAAGATGGTCTGGGAGACAGAATGGAGTGGGACTGGCAGTCTCCATGTTTTGCATATGGGGCTTGCTTGCTCTCACACGTTTGTTTCTTTCTTCAAGGACGTTAATCTGAAAACGCCCAGAAATAATCAGCTCCTGCACTTTGCATTTCGGGAAGACAAGCAGTGGAAATTGCAGCAGGTACTGTTAACTTTAGATGCCTACCCCTCTGTAGCGTCTGTGCCCTCCAAGCAGTAGCTGTAGCCCCTCGCTTTCCGAGAGAGAAGGTTATTTCCATCCTACATTAGCTCCAGTGGTAAAAGCTAAGGGAGGAAACAGATGCAATTAAATTCAGTTATGGTGCTAGGAGAGAGAGGTGGGTTCTGCGTGTTCCTGAAACACCGGCGAGCTGAAGGCTGGCTGCATAGCAGTCATAATCCTTTAAAAGGAGTGCCTAGGGTGCCTGTGCAGTACTGGCCTTGTGTCTGCTTGTAAAAACCCAGGCTAGTAGGGCAAAGAGCAACTTCAGAGGCTTTGAGTAGCTTGCTCTCATTCTCTTACGGAAGCATTTCTTTATGCTGAGAACAAATCTCACTGCATTGTGCTCTTGTAGCATAGCTGAGTTCCCTCAGTTAAGGAGTTAAAGGGATGTGGCTATCCAGAACATGGAATCTCTTTCTGACCGTTTTGCTGGGAGATACCTGATCTATTGCCTGATCTTGAAGACATAATTTCCCACAGTTACTTTGTCATAGCTGAGTAGGTTGGAGAAAGATGTATTCCATGTGCTTCACTATGCCATGGCTCAGATTTTTCTAGGTGATCAGTGCATTTGGTATTGAGTGCGGTTTCCAACGACTGCTTTGGCAGCGGAGTGAAAGCTCTATCTGATAACTTTGTAGAAATCTAGAAAATTGTGTACTCGAGATGTTAATGCCAAACTCGACTGAGTTTATTTATGTCTCGCAACAAGGCAAGGAATTTTGTGGCTGTTTTGTACTGCAGTCTGGTTGATAGGCTTCTACCAGCTTTTATGGAAACCACCTTCCTTTATTTACTTGCAGGAGTTTTGTGTTCTAATGTTGTTCAGATGTGGAATGTGAGTACCTAAAGGACTCTGTGCAGAAGCATTTACAGTGGTTATGTGGAGATCTTTGTCCTGTCTGAATTAAAAATGAGCATCTTGAAGTATTGTGAATTTCTTCCCTTAGTGAGTGGTGCCAGTTGGAGTTTTGTTTCTCTATGCAAAGTCAAGTCATCGGTAAGAAATGGTAGTATAGGCACATTTTTGAGGAACACAAGTGCAGGCACACAAGTTTTGAGGAACTTGAGTAAAAAGCAGAGCAAAATCAAGGGGGAATAGGAATGAAGCAAGTCCTTGTAATAGCAGGATTGGCATTGCTGGGTTGGGTAACACTGCCAGGGTAACTTAGCTTGCTCGAAAGCATCTGGGAGATATAAAGGCTGGAGGTGGTGATGTTTGGAAATGCCATAGCCCAAGTACCTGCGGAGTCTCTCTGCAGTCCGACAGTGGACTTTATCGTCTCTTTTCTCTCTGTAGCCTCCGGTGCCTTGTGCTTTCTAAGAGCAGGGTTATTTGTGATGCCTGAGCTCCGGATGAGGAGGAACCTGTGCCCAGATCTATGCCAGGGAGGCCTCTACAGTCAATCCCAGGCTGGGATTTGGGGTTGCTGGGGAGCAGTGTAGATGTATCAAACTACAAATATCCCAAGCTGTGTTATCCATCTCCCAGCAGCCACCTCTCATATAGGCTTCCCTGCTTACCTTTTCCATTTATTGCACCTTCTGATTTACCCCTTTGCTTTTTTCCAATTTTCCTGCTGCTGCCTGGAACCGAACACAAGTCACTTTCTCCCAGGGCCATTTTCTTCTTCCTCTGGTTTGTCCTTGCTCCCATGAAAGCACTGGAATACACCTATCAACCTTGCTTTGATAATTGTCTCCTGGCTGCAAGCAGTCTTGCTTGAGAGGGACTTGAGCTAGCTGTGTCCTGAGTCTGGTCAAGTCCACACAAGTGGCACAATAGCAGCTTCTTGGTGCTGGAGACAACTCTCAACCCCAACAATTATAGTTTAGAAGTACTCTGGAATACTGCCAGAGACACACTATTAGAAATCAATGTTTGCTGCTCATTGCTGCTATTGATGTAATTTACGTCATTGGTTTTAGCTCTAATAGTTCCTAAGGAAGAAATCATGGTTCCTAAGGAAGAAATCATTATTCATGTTGCTAAACCTGACTGCCGTATACCATCAACAGTGAGAATTCCTACCTGAACAGCCATGATCAGAGTCCTCCCGGGATGAGAGTGCCTGATGTCACTGTTCCTTCAGGGCAGCAGCAATATTTTTATTGACAGCCCAGGTTGTAGCTATCAGACTGTTCTCCATCTCCAGTCCTTGAGTGAAGAACCCAGTAATGCATCTGGGCAGCAGTGGTAGATTTGTGTTAGCGAGCGTCTGGTATTCAGAGAGAAATGGCCTTAATATTTGAGAAGTCACCATTTTCTTAGGGCCACCGAGATAATCAGGGAAACTTCTGCCTCCTAGTGTGTATTACAGAGAGTGTTTCTTTAATAGGGCTGCATTTGTACCTTTGCAGATCCAAGATGCTAGAAACCATGTTAACCAAGCCATTTACCTGCTTATGAACAGAGATGTACACTACCAGTTCAAAACAGGCTCGGAGGTTCTCAAGGTGAGGAGAAAGCCCTCTCTACTTGGGTAGGAACGTGCATTTTTCTTCCCTCCATTTGTTGTTTTAAACACAGTTAATGCACATTACTGTCTTGAGTTTCTTACAGGAAATGGATTCCCCAGTTGTACCCATATGTACCTGTGTCAAGGAGTATCCATGTGACCTCATATTTTATATGAATCTATACCAGTTTAGCATCAGTAACAGGGTTGTACATCATAGTGAATGGTAATCTGAGCAGTCGGTGCCCTGTTGCACAGCAGTGATATTCTGGGAGCATCTCCCTTGATCTTTTTTGGATGATGTGGTTACACAGCTCATGCTCTTCCCTGTCAGTCAGTGCTTTTGGCGAGAGAAGAAATGAGGCAGTCATCAGCAAACAAAAGATTACAGTTAGTACTCGTGATTTACTGACAATTTAAAAGTGACTTCTCACTTGCTAGTAGTAGCTGATGTGGTCTGATACAGACCAGCTGCTGTGTGACAATAAAGCCCAGCCCTCTGCCTGGAAATGCTCTCTGAAGCTACTAGAGTTTTGACTTACTCATTAGAATCCATCACAATACCAAACATGAGAAAGCTAAACCTTTTTAGTCTCCACGTGGGCAAGGGCTGCTAATAGGAAGAAGCTAGGTAATAAAACTATTTCCCTTTTACTTTCGGGTGGAAGTAGGGAGGAGAACTTAGTCATAATATAAAATGCCTTCATCTTAGCAGTCATGAGCTCTATAACAGACATATGTTGCTTCCCACTTTTTTTCTGGAAAAAGAAGTCTGCCTGAATAGAGCCTTTGAACTGTGGTTTCTGGCAGGATTGGACCCACAGTGAGCTGCTTCTTTCCTCTAGTGCCCTAGCTCATAGATGGTTATGAATGTGGGGGGCCATTCAGCAGTTGTTGTACCCGTGATGTGGGAATGGGGAGAACTAGAACACAGCTTGTTGTTTTTCCTTAATGCCTGCTCTTCAGAAGAGCTGATGATGAGTTTGTCGATGCTTCTGTGGCATCAGTAATTGATCTCATGTTCTCTTCTTATTCTTCTAATGAATAGCTGTTCTCTCTTCAGTCCCTGGTATTAAACACTCCTGGCCTGTCTCACAAGTGTCTATGATGGTGGTAACAGTTAAACTGCATTTATGTGGGAGCCACCCTTTCCCAATAAGTCCCTGAATTTCTGGAAGAGCGAGGGGATGGTGGTGGTGGTGGTGATTGTTGTAACACTTGCAAAAGGCTGTAGGATTCTGCAGCACGCTATCCAGAGCTGTCCAGGGATCGCCACTCAGCAGTGTACTGTACGTTATCTTGTAGCTTATGGATGCCGTGATGTTACAGCTCTCAAGAGCCCGAAATCGGCTTACCACTCCAGCCACTCTCACTCTACCAGAGATTGCCTCCAGTGGTCTCACAGTAAGTATGTGGTGGTCTAGGTCTCCATGCAGTCTGGCAGCATGCAGCAGTTAGGATATTGTGCTGCATCCTAGTGGAAGTGGATTTCTGAAGTGTCTCCTGAGGCAGAAAGAGAGAGCTGAAGTAGGTGCAAACCCTGAGCATTTTTGGCTGCTCTGTATCGTCCTGTGGGAAAGCAGATGACTTGGGCAGGAGGACTCTGGTTCTCAGAGAGTAAGTTCTGTTCTCTGCCCAGGAATCTTGTCCAGGGATGATTTGCCCTTGTGAACACTGCTCCATCCTCTTTTGTCACCATTGTGCACACACCATTTGATCAAGTGTGGCAAGAGGAACAACCATTGCCTGCAAGCTGCTCAGTCTTTGTTTCTTTTCTGATGTCCCTCTCACTGTGGGGTAACTGTAGTATGGCTTAGAAAAAGGTAGTGATTTCCCAGCGTTAGCAATAATGGTCCTTTCACTGACAAAGAAACTATGTATTTTCTCACCAGAAAATGTTCACCCCTGCTCTGCCTCCAGACATCCTTGTGAATTTCTATATTAACCTGAATAAGCTGTGCCTGACTGTCTACCAGCTCCATGTGCTGCAGCCCAGCACAACCAAGGTGATGCCTACTATCTCTTGAGCGGTGTTTATTTACCTCTCCCTACGTCCCACTGTGAGGAGAAGGTCACACTGCTACATTGTGCAATGTTATATGCATGAGATAATGCAGAAATGACTGGAACTGGTGTATAGTGTCTGTATTTAGATCTGCTGCAGACAGAACACTGGCTCTAAATCTAGTTTAGGGCATGGCCACTTAGCCCAGAAGAAAATACCAGTGCCCTGGAGAAAGCCAGTAACTATTTTTTGCCAAGTAATGCTTTATCTTACAATATAGTTTGATAATTTTGTGTAATTTTGGAAGGGCATAATTGTATTAATCCAGTTTAGCGAAGTAGCATCTTGGGTTTTCTGAAAGGAGTTCTGATGGATGCTTTTCTGCTTCACCTGTTGCATTTGGGTCAGCTTGATGTCCTGTAAAAACAGAATTAAACTCTTAAGCTTTATGAAATGCAGTCCTTCCATGAGGATATTTTTTCTAAAATCTATCTTTTGTTTTTCTTCTGGATCTTCTCAGCTTATTTTTGCGCTGCTAAAATTTGGAGCTAAGTTGGACTCAGCCACTGTGTAGAGTTTTTTTCATGAAGGAGCAGGAACAGATCAAATGACATGGATTCCATACGAATGGAGTATTCAGGCAGATACAGTATAGGCATTTCTTGATGTCAGGCTACTGAAAGTGCAAACCTTAAACGTCCTCCTTCGAAGTAGTTTGTTTACTGTGTCAAAATCCTAATGACCTTTTCCTTCTCCTCTAGAACTTCAAGCCTGCTGGAGGGTCCATTTTACACAACCCTGGAGCCATGTTGTAAGTACAGTCACTACAAGGGCTGTGTAACAGGTGTAGGAGTATGCTGAGGAGGAGATCTAAATGGCTGTACACAGTTTTGATTGTAGCATCTGTTAAGTGGAGAAACTGGACTGAGTCACTTCTGTGGCAGTGCCTGTGAATGCCCATAATAGTGTTTCTTTAATGTCTTGGTGATAAAGGCCCAAAGATGTGACTTTTCAGGATACAGCCCACCCATACAGTGCATGAGTTTGTCTAGAGATGAGAGTTGTCAACCAAAACGAACATTAAGTTATTGGCATTGCCATCTGCATTTCCTGCCTTTGTGCCTCTCTGGAAGGTGGTAAAGTTTCTACTTTAACCCTATTAGATTTAGCTTAACTCTGAATCTGATCAGAGGTAGACTGAGGTTTTGCATTCTATAACTTTACTAGGTGCTGTTTTAAATGTAGTAGGTATCATAGTGATCTCTTCTGTGAGAATGGAGGACAGTTGAGTTTTGTGTTCTGTGCTGTTGTGTGTGAAGCTGTGCTCTTCTTTCCCCCATTCCAGTGAGTTTGGCAACCAGCGGTATGAAGTCAGCCATGTCCATAAAGTGGAGTGTGTTGTACCGTGGTTAAATGATGCCCTTGTGTTCTTCACAGTTTCACTGCAGCTTTGCCAGCAACTGAAGGACAAGGTAATGGCCTTAGAGAAGGGGCTTTGTTTTTAACTCTGGATTTTGAGAGGACCTCAGATCTCCTAAAAATCTGTTGTGATGTTATTCTGTACAACTGACATATAAACCGAAAACAAGCGATGAGTCAATGCTTTGGAGCCAGGGAGCTGGCTGGCACCGCCTAGCAGACAGCCGTCTGGGATAAGTGTAGTAGTGTGGCAGATGTCTTTGCTGAACTAGTGACCTGATGGAGAGGAGCAGGTAGACACTCTTGTGTTCTCAGTCATGAGCTGGATGTGAGGAAATGCCAGGCTGCTGGAGAGGAGGTATGGAGACCTCAGCAAACTAGATTCCAGTAGACCAGTGTCCAGTTCCAGCTCTGCAGCTGACCTGGCTGCCACCTTGAGCAAGTAATTTTGTGCTCCAAGGCTCTTGTCGTGGTTTAACCCCAGCCAGCAAGTCAGCACCACGCAGCCGCTTCCCCCTCTCCCTTCCCAGTGGGATGGGGAGGAGGAAAGGAAAAAAAGTAAAACTCGTGGGTTGAGATAAGAACAGTTTAATAACTAAAGTAAAAATAAAAATACACTACTGACTAAGAATAATAATAATTGTAATGAAAAAGAATACAACAAAAAACAAAAGACAAGTGGTGCACAATGCAATTGCTCACCACCCGCTGACCAATGTCAGAGCCTCGATCTGCGCCGCCCGGCCAACTCCCCCCAGTTTATATACTGGGCATGACGTTCCATGGTATGGAATACCCCTTTGGCTAGTTCAGGTCAGCTGCCCCGGCTCTGCTCCCTCCCAGCTTCTTGCACACCTGCTTGCTGGCAGAGCACGGGAAACTGAAAAGTCCTTGGCTTAAGATAAGCGCTACTTAGCAACAACTAAAACATCAGAGTGTTATCAACAGTATTCTCACACTAAATCCAAAACACAGCACTGTACCAGCTACTAAGAAGAGTTAACTCTGTCCCAGCCGAAACCAGGACACCTCTTCAGTGACAATAGCCGCAAACCTGCCCTTGTGTAGGGCAGTGCTGGAGTGTGTAATGCTGTAAAGCTCAATCTTCATGCACACGTTATGTGCTCTTTCTTCTGTAGCCCAAGGGATACAGGAACTTACCTGCTTTTCTTCTTGCTTTCCAGATCTCTGTTTTCTCCAGTTACTGGAACTACAGGCCATACTAATTCTCTGTGGAGTGTCCAAGCCCCTACAGTACTTCCAGTGTCTCTCTGTTTGTTTTCAACGTGCAAGCTGAGTCCAGGTCAGCCTGAGGAGTGCTGTGGTTCACTACCATGTGGCCCTCCATAGGGTAGGGTCAGTGTATCCAGAGACACCAGTAGCCTTGTCTGGGACTGCTGCATAAGCAGGGCACCAAGCAATGCTGTGTGGTTGGGGAAAGCTTCCACCTGTCTTTGTTCTCGTGTGCGTTGTGTGGCTTACACTTTCCAAGCCTCTGGTGAATTACACTAGCCCATTACAAGGGATGGGGAGCTGTGAACTATTCTCACTAACTGTATTTGCACACAGTGCTGTAACTAACTGCTGAACTGTGAGCTGGCTCAGAAGGGATGAAGACAGACTGATTTAACACACCACAAAGAGTGTAGGGCATGTTGCTCCATGTAGTGAAATATGTTGTTGTGATCTGGTCCAGCTTTGGTTATGACTAGCCCTGAGCTTCTCCCTCAACTATCTGTTCTGTCCATGCCCATGTTATTGATTCCCCTTTGGGGATATTCTTACTTGCTGCTGTTTGAACTCTTTTTTTTTTTTCCCTGGCATCAATGTGATAATGCATTTTTTTTTTTTTCCTAAGCCCTAGTTGGGCCAATTGGTTTTTTCCAGGTTTAGTATCTTGTTTTCACTGCCAGCCTTTGGAGCTGCCTCGGTACCTTGAGCACAGCTGTGCAGTCTCACATCCTGTCATTAAACCCAAAGTGAGTACCATGTTGTTACTATGATTTGCTGCCTACCTATGGATGCTACAGTATGTAACTCATCCCTCTAGCCATTGATAACTGTGAAATAAAGATCCTCAGACCTGCTATGCTCTTGTGGGCTGTCAGTGCTGAGAATGAAGGAGTATCAAAGCTTATGTGCTCTCTTACAAGTGAGTGGCTGTTCTTAGTTATTGTCGTGGTTTAAGCCCAGCCAGCAACTCAGCACCACGCAGCCGCTTCCCCCTCCACCCTCCCGGTGGGATGGGGAGGAGGAAGAAAAAAAGGTAAAACTCGTGGGTTGAGATAAGAACAGTTTAATAACTAAAGTAAAATAAAATACACTACTAAGAATAATAATATGATAATAATAATTGTAATGAAAAGGAATATAACAAAAAAAAAAAAAAGAAATAACACCCAAGAAAAGACAAGTGATGCACAATGCAGTTGCTCACCACCTGCTGACTGATGCCCGAGCAGCGATCCGCCCCTCCTGGCCAACTCCGCCCTGTTTATATACTGGGCATGACGTTCCATGGTATGGAATACCCCTTTGGCCAGTTCAGGTCAGCTGCCCCGGCCATGCTCCCTCCCAGCTTCTTGCACACCTGCTTGCTGGCAGAGCATGGGAAACTGGAAAGTCCTTGGCTTAAGATAAGCGCTGCTTAGCAACAACTAAAACATCAGAGTGTTATCAACAGTATTGTCACACTAAATCCAAAACACAGCACTGTACCAGCTACTAAGAAGAAAACTAACTCTATCCCAGCTGAAACCAGGACAGTTATTCATGCTGGATTACTGTTTGCCTTACTCTGAGGACAGAGCTGGGCAGCTCTTTGAAGGCTGGGCCTGGTTTGTGTAGCCTCAGCCCAGTGCTGTCTGACACCTGAGTACTACCTGAAGCACTTTTCCACATTTCCCTTGATGGTCATGTTTGGAAGAGGCTGTAGGTACTGAGACTGGGTTGGGTTGGCTCATGGAGCTGGCTGTGAAGTGATGAGGAAGCATCACCTGTCTGCTGCTTGGCTCCAGCTAGCCCTGTCCAGCCTGTGTTTCTGGTGGCTTTCCTCACTGGAGTACTTTACCCAGGAGCCTACACGTGTTCTGAGGTGAAGACTGCAGGCTCACCGAGGTCCCTCCAAAACGTCAGGGCCATCGGAGGCTATCTTGACAGTGTGGTTGGAAAACACCAGGATCCTGATATTTTCCAAGTGCTATCCAGAGTGCTGTGCTCAAAAGGAAGAGACCACAGAACAGTTGAGGTTGGAAGGGGACCTCTGGGGTCTGTCTGGTGCAACTCCCCTGCTCAGGCAGGGCCACCCAAAGCCAGTCTCCCAGGACCATGTCCAGATGGCTTTTGAATAGCTCCAAGGATGGAGACTAGAGGACAGGTATGTTGCTTTGATTCCTCCCCCCACCCCGCATAGACCTCTGCTCTGGGCATGTGTGGCCTGCCTTGTCTGTGACCTCCCTCTCTGTCCCTTGTGAGATCCCTGGGATCCTGAGTGGGTTAGTGCCAGCCTTGTTACTGCTGCAGGCTCCTTCTCTGAGGACTTGACACTTGGTGCTACGCTTGGTCTAATGCATGCTAATATTACAGGTTCCAGGCAGTAACAGAGCCTACAAATGAGTATCAGGCTGTGACTGATGAATGTTAGTAAGTAGTGGAAGGTAGAGAGGCCTGGATGGGCTGATGCAATAGCAGACTCATTACTGATTCCAGTCAATTAGCCTTACAACTAGCTGCGGTCATGACCCTGGGTATGCATTTACCAACCCTTGCTCTGTTCCAGACCATTCTCTGCTTAGAAGGTGATTGCGCGTGTGTGGAACTGCTCACCATTAACAGCTTCTCAGATGAGAGTGTTTTTATAGTTAATAACCTCTCTGGAGCTGTCTGTGCTCTTCTTTAACCCTCCCTTTGTGTGGAGGCGGCTCCTTTTTTAATTCACACTAGTTTGTGCAGTCCAATCAATGTTGCCACATCCTCTCCAACTCAGCTTCCTGCTGATAGGGATATAACATGCAACCCAGTGTGTGTTGTTTTCTTCTGACGAAAATAGTCTTCTTCAGTTCTGGAGGGCAGGAGGGTGCAAAATGGGATACCTGTCCTGATTCCAGCTCTGATGCGCAGTGGCTGTGTGGTGAGGACTGCTAGGTGGCAGCGGTAGCTGCTACAGGACACTGCCTAGGTCACTGTTACAGAAGAACAGGGTAACAGCAAGGGAGGTGGGATTCAACAGGAGAGGCTGGCCCAAAGCCCTGGCTGGTACCCCATGATTTGAAAGATAAAACAAGGGTCCACCAATTAAAAGACTTAACAGTCTGTTAAGTCTTCCCCACTAAACCTCTGAGCACAGAAGAAAATGTACAAGGCCCTAACGGCTTTGCTTTTGCAGCACAGCGAGGTTGGCGCTGGGATAGCTACTGGCAGCCCACCCCTCCCTTTGCAAATGCAACTCGAACATGCTGTGGGCCACGATCTTTGGCAAGGGCTTGGCAGCCCAAGGCGTGTGTGAAGTTTGGGCTGCTCGGCCATACTGCAAGGGCTTTTCATTGGTATATGCGCTGATGCTGCTGTGCGACTGGAGCAGAATGAAATAATCAGACTGTCTGCCTTTTCCTGAGCTGGGTTTTTATTCTCTCTCTCTTTTTTTTTTTTTTTTTTTTTTTTTTTTTAGCTTCCTTTGGGGAAGCTGTAGTTCTCATGAGCAAAACCTGCCCTGGTGGCACCTTTCTTTTTCCCTTTTGCCCAAGGAATCTCTGCTTAGTCTTCAGGAGATAGAGGTCTGCTGCTTAGATCCACTGGCTGCCTGCTTTAGATGGGTCTAGCAGTTGAGCTGCTGCTGCTGCCTGGATGCTGCTGGTTCTGGAACCACAGAAGACACTGATCCATGGGCCTCTGCTGCTGAGCTTCTACATGCCCTTCAAAAAGGAATTAGAGTTGCCTGAACTAAGATGGAGAAGATGCTTGCTGGGCAGCTTTCAACAACAGCACTGCAGCAGGCTAATGACAGAACAGAAGCACAGACTAAGAGAGTAATGAAGAAAGTTTATTTTATGGCTGCCTCTAGTCTAACTCAATCTGAGCAGCTATTTCTGCGTTGTCCACAGAGTAGTGACAGACAGCGAGCGGAATCCCATGCTACTCTTCCCAGCATCTCAGCACTGAGCAGACAAGAACGTCTCCTTGCTGAGCTCAGCTAAGGCTAAATGTTTGTAAAGATATAATCATTTTTTCCTGGTGTTGGAGTTGAAACTACAGGTATTTGTGTGATGCCAGTCTGCCTAAGTATTGCCACTGCCAGAACTTGCTTGAAATTGCACCTGACATCCCTGGCCTCATCCTGCCTTCCAGCTATGGTGGAAATACTGGAAGGGCATGTACCTCCACTCCCATTCATGAGTAGCTGCTTGGCTGCCTTTCAGGGTGCTGCCTTCTGGAGTCGGTGGTCTCAGGACAGAATCGGACCTTTCTTGTTCTGTATGTGTCCCAGCAAAAAGGGTCACCCTGCCCCATCATGGGGTCACCTATGGGGACACAGAGTATCACCCTAAAGCAGAGGGACTATATCAGTTGAAAGCCTGGCTCCACTTGGGACTGTAAGGATGCCAGGTAAGGGGGTGGTGGTTTTCAAATTGGAGGTATCGCTGATCTTCAGGATGAAGATCAAGCTTTCTCTTTGGTGCCCCAAGCATCCTCTGCAAAGGCTTGCAGAGGATAGGGAGGAGGGAGCTACTGCTCCTTGCACAGGGCAGTTTCATTTTCACATGCTTTTGTGTCCCCTGGGAAGAGTGAGGCAAACTGTTTCTAAAGTTGATGCAGCACATAAAGGAAGCTGGCTCACTAATGACATGCTCCAAATGTCTCTACAGGGACTAAAAGGGTTCCCAGAAGCTGTGGCTGTGCTTTGGAGCATCTTCAGAGCCTTGTGCTGCCTCTCTTAATGGATGTTCACAGCCAGGGACAGTGCTATGCTTCGCTTTCAGTCCTGCTGGAAATTAAGCCTGTAACGGAAGGGCTGGAGCCCAAAACCCTGAGAAGAGGCATAGCTGGGCATCCCATTCAGTCATCCCAGAAGGGGTCTTAGTGTGGGGATGCTCCACAGCATGTTTTTATGATTAGCAAGTGTGAGCTTGGAAAAGCATTCCAGCCTCTAGCTGGAGGGAAACAGTGGTTTCTCCTGCTTTCTCCTTGCCCTCGCTCCCTGGCAGTTCCCATGGCTGCTGGCTGTGCATGGGGGAGCACTTGTTCTCCACTGTGGGTGCAGTAGCTGAGGATGATCTGTGGCTTGTAGCTGAAAAGTCTGCGTTAATCTACTGTATCTTACAGGGATTGTGGGGTGGGGTGACTCAAGTGGGTGTACTGGCCTAGGATAACATTGCAGGTACCGCGCAAGGGGTTTGCATTCATCCACGTACAGAGAATAGGAAGGACTGTTGCTGAGGTTGTAGAGGAGGATGGAAGTGGCTGGGCAGCTCTTGGCACTCAAGGTGAAGATGGAGTCTGATTTGTAGGTGCAGCAGAGGGAAGATAGCAGGAAGAGTCGTTCTGTCCAGCTGTGAGGTGGAGGGAGGTTTAGGGCTCCATTGCCATGTTGTCTATGCCAACTTTCCTTCTGGGAATCTAGTTGTTTTGGAAAAGGATGTGTCATTGTAAAGAGGAGAGGAAAGAGTTTGCACATGCATGAATACCCAAATTAAAATAGTCTCCATGCTTTGTCCGTACTCAAGCCCAGGTACCACTTCCCTCCCCCAGAACAGTGCAAAGGTCCTGGGCACGTCTGTGCCTGCTCAAGCACATCCAGCCTGTTCTCTCTTCCCCATCACCTTCCCTGTGTGAACATCCACCCCCTTGGTGGCTGGGCTGTGTTTCTCCTAAGACATGAGTGTGTCTCTGCAGGGGAGAGCCAGCTCTGTCCAGTGCTCTGCCTGCTTTCCTCCCCTGCCCCCCCATTTCGACAAGCAACACAGGTGCTGCCTTGGGAGCTCCTGGGTGTCCCAGGTCATTCTTGGGTGAGCAGGCTGAATTTTATCACCTTGCGTTGTTTTGGGGAGTCACAGTCACAGCAGCAGCAATGGATAAGCGCCAGGAGCAGCAGCAGAAGCACAGTCCCTGGAGAAAAGTGAGCAGTTACATCAGCATCAGCCTCTCTGTCTCCCTGTTAGCACCCTGCGTTTCAGCAAGTACCCTCTTGGCTGTCTGCTCCCCTTTTTCCCCATTAGCATCACAGCACTTTGCGTGAAGTGCTGTACATCACGCAGGGCATGGCAACCCCACAAACACCATCTGAGCCCAGGCTGGCCAAACTGTGCTAGTGTTAGGCAAGGTGGCAGCACGGCTATGAAAGTGGTCTTGCAACCAGGCGAGGTTACACGGGGAATGTTTCCTCTGGGCCCCTGTATCTTTCCTGCTGTTGCTGCCCTTGTCTGCTGAATGTAAATGGAGTGGTTGCACTCTGCCATTCTTCCTCCAGGGCTGTGCTGCTGGGGGGCTGCATGAGTTGCTGGGATTAGGGCAGTTGCCTGCCAAGCCCAGCACCGAGAGAAGCTGTCTGGCACGTGCCTCGTGCTGAGCTATGCACTCACCCATGAAGATGAAGAAGATGGCAAAGGCAGCAATGTCCCACTCAGTCTCAAAGAACCTTTTTCTTGCCAGCCGGCTCAGGAAGTCATGGATCTCATTTTCCAGGTCTGGGCTTTGGCTCGTCATCTCCATTTCTGCTCAGAGTTTATCCGGGACCTGCTGGGCAGCAAGACAGCCCCTGCTAGCAGGGGGGACTGGAAGAGAAATGCAGCTGCACGCTGCTGGTCCCTCACCAGAGGATGCAGGCCATCGCCTGGGGGCAGGGTGATCATTCTAACCCTGACAGTGAGCCTTGACTTAGGGCTGGCCTTATAGGGTGGGGAACACTCTGCCCAGGCTAGAGCAGGAGCTTGGCAAGACTACTTCTGTCAAGAAAAAGCTGCCCTCATTTCAGACAACTGCTGGAGATGCAGGCTGTCAAGTCAGTGTGGCACCCTGCTCTCCTCTGCAGGCCTGGCTGGCAGGAGGGAGAAGTGGGACCCAGCCTGCAGAGCTGGGCGGGTACGTGGCAACGGGAAGGGCTTCCAGCTTTTCGGAAGCACGGGCTGCCTCTGCTGCAGGAGGAATGGGCGGAGAAGGCAGCAAGGAGGTACCGACCCTTGCCCCCGTGGCTGCCAGGACAGTGGGGCCCTGCACCCAGGGAGGAGAGGGCAGGAGAGCGGGGCCTTGGCCCGCGCTTCCCTGGCCTGATGCCTCTGAGTGAGGGTTGGGCCGTGGGGCACCCAGGAGAAGGGAACGGCCCAGGGCTGCGGCCAAGCCCTACCCTCGCTCCCTCCCTCCCAGCGTCGCGTTTCCCTGTTAGCCTTACCCCGCTGCCCGTGCGCTAGCTCTGCCCCACGTCCCCTTCCCAGGCGCCCAGGGCAGAGCTGGCTGCCACGGCCCTGGCCCCCACCTCGTCCCCAGACAGCACCTACTGCTGGGCAGGGAGGCGCAGGGGTTGGCAGGGGAGGAGCAGGAGAAAACCTCCTCTGGCAGCCGTGGGGCGCTCAGGACGAGGGCAGCTCCAGGGCCCGGCTTCCCGGCTGTGCGGATGTGGGTGCCAGCCCCGGATGTGGGTGCCGGCCCCGTGGGGAGGTGGATCCCCAGCCCTCCCGCCCTCCCCCGGGGGGTCAAAGGCTGCAGGGCCTGGAAGCCCGGACCAGCTTGCCTCCTGGCTCAGCCCTGAGGAGAGGGGAGCCTCATGCCAGGCCTCTCTTGGCCCTCCGACGGCACTCCAGAAGGTGGCCCTTTCCCTGGGACCAAAGCATCTGTGGCCAGCCTCTCAGCCACTGGCATGGTCAGGAGAGACAGGGTGAGCTGGGGTCCCAGGAGGGGACAATGGGGACGCCCAGCTCTGCCGTACCGTGGCCATGCTCTCCTGTGGTGCATCACAGCACGGTGCGGGGAGGAACGGGAAGGCTTGCAGCCGTGCTGGGGGGTTGTGGCCCTGCAGAGCCGGTCACAGGCAGCATGTGGGGTCCCCCGCTGCCAACCATTGCACCACCCTTCCCTGAGCACACAGGGGTCGTCCCCGTGGGCTCCGGAGCAGCTGCTCTGGAAGAAAACCTCTCCAGCCTGGTGCTCAGCTTCCTCCCCGGGGTGCCTGGGCTCCCTGTCGGTGCGGGTCCAGGCCCCTCTGCTCCACCTGGCCTCCAGACGCTCCGGCCTTGCTTTACTCTGCCCAGACTGGGGGATTGGAAGGGCTGAGACGTGGCAGATCCACAGCATCCACGCAGAGAAGCAAAAGGTATCATGTTAGTGAATCAGAAAGTGGAAAGTGATTGAACCGTAAGGCATGCTACTTTCATTGTCTTTTCTGAGTGAAATGAAAGAGCAACACAACTGACTGAAAGAAACAGACTACTGAAAATTTATTTTCCACAAGTTGGTAATAACAACAGTTAAAAATGAACAGTAATATCAGCTTGAGGCAAATCACTTAACTACCGCATGATAGAATGAGCCTCTTTTTTTCTGAATTATGATCGTTTTTTAAACTGGTAGTCCTGCAGGGAGCAGGGAGTTGGACTCAATGATCCTTATGGGTCCCTTCCAGCTTTTGAGATATTCTATGATTCTGTGTAGTTCAGGGGTGCACACGGCTGCTCTTCGTCTCACAAGCTGTGAAGCAGTCTAGCCTCCTGGATAGGTCCTGCGAGGATCGCTCACCACTGGCCTGACTCAGTTTCCCTTTATGTGGTTGCATCCTACTTACTTTCCCTTTTTCTTGCTGAATTCACTTCTACATAAAGAGATTGTAGCTGCACTCGCGCTGCCTATGTAAGGGTGTCTGTGTGTATATGTCAAGGGGTAACAAATCCCTGATGACCTAAAAATGATCTTTCAGGTCCTTGTGATTATTGACCAGGCAAATGGTCTTAAGAGTCTTTCAGAGGATGCTACAGTGGTGGATAACCCCTCTACCCAGGTCGGTGGGTGCATGCCTACCAGAGTGGGTCCCCGGGAGCCAGCCGAGGAAGGGGGCACCAACTGCAGAGCTCACCTTATCCCTGGCCCGCCAGCAAACCAGCCTCTCTCCAGCTGTCCTCTGCCAGCACTGGCAAAGATTTCATGGGGTGGGTCAGGGTGAGAAGGACAGAGCTTCTAGGACCCACCTATTGTGGAGTGGAAGTCCTGTCCCCACTCCTGGCCGGTTGCGGGTAGCCCTTTCCAGGCATCTGGGCACTAGCTGCCTGCTGGCCCCAGGGCACAGGGAGCTCCCAGCCAGGCAGGGCTCGTGTCTCCTGAATTGCAGTGGGCAGCAAGGAGGATGAGGAGCTGGGAGGCGACGTCCTGCAAGGGATTAGCCCAGCATGGAGGCTCAGGAGCCCTTACACATGCTGTTCCTGCTGCTGTCACCCATCTGTGGCACCAGCAGTGACCCGCAGCCCTCACTAGGAGCTGCTTGCACCTGCCTGGCTCAAAACCTTGGCCCCAGCCTGCTCTGTGAGTGCAGAAATGCCATTCCAGAGTGTAAGTGTCTTTGTTAGAGCAGTCGCTGGGAGGGCTGCACAGGGGGAGCTGGGCACAGGCCAAAACCAGCCAGCAGGACAGGACTTGCTTTTGGCAGCTTTTGGCCCTAGAGTGAGCGGTTGACGCCATGCTTCACCAGTGTAAGTCCTCCAGCCTGGGGCAGCAGGGACCAGGTCCAGCAGTGTGAGGACAGACTGCAATTAGCAGTGTCCCAAGAGGAGATAAAGGAGCCTGGGTGCATGGTGGGGCAAGAGCTCTGCATAGACCATGCCACCTTTTCTTCGTACTTCTGGAGGAAAGCAATTCATGCCCAAGCAAACCCTGCTGTCGGCTCCTTTCTGTTACAGCCCTGTGCTGCCAAGGCGGGGGCTGCAGACCCTGATTTCAGACATCAGCCCAGCGAGGGGGTCCTCGCCCTTCATCGGCAGCTCCAGGCCCCATAGTCCCACCATGCTGCTTGGGACGGGCCTGGCCGAGGGAGCAGCCAGGGCTAGCAGGCTGGGGGAGGCTGGCGGGGAGCAGCCAGGCAGTGGTAAGTGGTTGACGAAGTTGCACTTTTCCCCTTGGGCTGGTGTTATCAGGGGTCTGGCCGGAGGCACTGCTGTCAGTGGACGCAGCCCAGCCACCCCAAAGGCTTGTGGAGGCCAGGGGGACCTCTCCGCAGCGTTCCCCACCTGCCTCCACCAAATGCAGTCACTTTTGCTTCCCACTGTGCTGCTGACACAATTTCCATTTATGTGGTCCCCACTGTACTGGGGGTGAGGTACCTGGGCAGAGATCTTCTCCAGGCCCTGGCTCTCTGCTTTTGAAGCTGTCCTAAAGCAGCTCCCAAGGAGGGCCTTTTTCTAGTGCGCGTTGGGATTAGCAGCAGCATAACGCCGCTGGCCAGGCTGGAGGGACCAGGCTGGAGGCCCTGCTCCGGGTGGTCGGCCCCTGTACCCCCATGTCCCTTCTCTTGCAGGATCAGAGAGCAGCACCCACAGGACCTGCTGCAATTTATTTTCCCCTTTCTTGACAATGTTTTCTGCCTTTACTGCTGCTCCATGTTGTTTTGCATTAAAAGGTGCAAAACTGATTTTGAAATTCAGACCACAGTGCTCTTCACCAAGGCTATAAAAATCTATTCCTTATAAGAACCTTGTGCATATTACTGAGCAGTACAGTAGTCCTGAGAGAATGCTGCTCACAGACAGGAACGTCTAATACCCAGAGTTGCTTTTCATTTTTGCACAACAACAACAAAAAAATCACATAGCAAAAGCAATTTGCTAGAACGAGCCATCCCGACGGAGCAAGGATAGGACTGGATGAGTTGTGTGAGGCGAAGATGTGGGTTTAGAGCCAAGCTGAGCAGTCCTGAGATCTTGCAAGTTTAGCTGAAGCTTTGACTCCAGTTTACAAGGGCTAGACGTCATAGCCTTAGCTAACGGTGTTGAAAATGGTTTTGGTGTGGTTTTTCTGGATGTGCGTCCCAGGCAGCTGGAGGTGGAAGGCACACTCCTCAGGAAGGCAGCGTGGGGTCAGAACAGCTCTGGTGCCGTGGAAGTGCAAGTGGGATGACACTTCCCAGCAGTGTGTGCTGGTCTGGTGCCAATGACGAGAGGCACCCAGGGGCTCTGCCTGCTTGCCGCAGAGCCGAGTGCTGGCAGCCGCACCGCCTGGGCACAGTCTCCCATGATGCCTGGGATGGGGTCTGTGCCTCCGCATAGAAAGCCTCGGGGCTGAGACAGGGATTTTGCTCACACCCCCAGGCTTGACAGTGCTTATGTTATCTGAAATGGCAGCAGACAAGCTGATTTGACAGTCAGGTTTTTGCTCCATAGAGTCCCAGTGAAGTGTAGTTTCATGCCTGTCTGGTCCCATCTCCCTGATCCTCAGCAGGAGGGAGGAGGTGATGCAGAGGTTGATGCATGGCCTTCTGCTTCTGAAGGCAACTCGCTTGGCAGAGCCGATGCCCAGGTCTCAGGGTGTTTGCTCTAGCAGAGCTGCTATTCCTTCTAGTGTCCTCCATTTTCAGGACCTGGCTCTCATTCCTGGGGTGGGGCACTGGGGAGCAACTCAGCTTGTTGCTCATTTCCAGGAGACTATCCCCTTGCTTCTTGTAGAGCAGCCAGTGGATGGAGGCATCTTGGCAGGGCTGTGTAATCAGCTTCAGGATACAGGGGAGGATGCATGTGGGTCCCTGGGGACTGGAGCTAGGAAGAGCCCAGTATACCCTGCTCCCAGGGAGCATCGATCAGCAACAGGCCTGTGCAAGAGGCACCCTGCTGGCATCAGAGGAGAGAGGTGCGGGCCTGAGATGTACGTTGGCTTTGTTCCTCTAAACATTTGATCCTGGCAGAATACATGAATCCATAGGTGCTCAGCCTGAATATGACAGTACTGGGCTGCATTCTTCAATCTATGGCTTAGACAGGAGGGAGCTACTGGTGTTTCAGCAAGCCAAGATGGCAGTGTTAAAGTAGTGGAAGAGCTGGGTCAAGAGGGAAGGCCCAGTGCAAAGCCTGACAAGAGTGCTTGGGTATCTGGAGCTTTTTGGGGCAGCTGGTGAGAGGCAGTGTCTGTTTGGGTGGGGGATGCTCTAACAGAGCATGTACTAGGTAAAGTATTAGGCATTGATTTCTTGCTTCTATGGTTTGAAAATCCTCAGCTGCCTTTTATTTTTAATAAAGCACACCTGTTTCCAGACTGAGCTCTGACTCAAGAAAATTATTAGTTTCAAAAGGACTAGGGAATGTTAACAAGACCTTAAAAGCCCCCATGCAAAGTGGGTAGGGGACTGTTATGGGTGCTATTTTGGTGATATTATTGCTGCTATTTTTTCATTAAGAGAGAAGCTGAGGAACAATGAAGATCCTTGGTGCATGCTTGGAGTGGGTGCATGCTTGGAGTGGGAGAGGCTCTGTTGGAGAGGCTCAGACCTCGGCGCAGTAAGATTTCTTTGCTGTCTAGTGATCTGGAAGGATTGCTGGCTGGTTCTGCTGCTGTCCTAACATTAAAGGCAGGGGAGCCGCGTGCAGCGGCTGAGGCTGTGTGTAGGTGTGGTGCTGAGTCCTCAAAAGCTTAAGCAGTCTTTTAGGTCCTGCCTGTGTCAGGGGAGGTCTGAAAAAGAGACAGATGCACCATTCCACAAGGACCCACAGACTAATATGCCTTTCCATCAGCCAGGGGCTGCGGTGAAGCCACAGGGGATAGGAATGCTTCAAAACCAGGTACCCTGCACTTTTCATACAGAGACTCACTGAGCATGCCTCATTTATTGGTCCTTGCAATTTATACCCAGATGGCTGCTTGCTGTGGCAGCTGTAGTCTCCTAACCACCTGCTCTCCACTGCAAGTCCCTCGATTACACCATTCCCAAACCGTGGTGGGCTGTAATCCCCTGGAGGCATCCACTTCTTCCCTGGATTTGGGCAATGGGAGGGAAGATCTCATTGGTTGGCCTCGGCTGCACAGTGAGAATTGAGTTTGCCCTGCCTCCACTTCCTCCTGTCTGCTCTGGTGACAACTTTCCCCATGGGGAAATCATTGGCAGAAGCAAGAGCACAGTTTTACCTGTGCTACACTTGCTGTGGGGAACTTTACTGTGTGTCCCACAGGGCGGTATCACCCTCATCCCTGCTGCAGGCTGGCACCAGGCTGCCAAGGACACCATCAGCCTGAAGGAGGGAGCATGGGGGCTGCAGCTGAAATCTGGTGTTTCATGTCTACCTGGGGTAAGATCTGGGGGGAAATTTTGTCCCATCTGGGATGAGGAGAACTTCCACAGTATCAATACAAATCTTTCTGCATAGAGCAAGAGTTCTATGCAGAACTCATAGTCTGTCATGGATAAGGATGTATTGCACAGATGTAAAAGCTTGCCTTCTTTGTCCAGGATGTGTATGGGTGCACATGGAGCCTGTCCCTTGGCTGTCCTCTCAGTGGTTTAATGCATACGTGCAACACCCGAGGAGCAGGGAGCGCCTAGGTGTGCAGGAGAACACAGGCACCCACGTGGCCTATTTGAGGTGGGAGACAGAGCCGGTTCTGCTTGCTGGTAATCTTTGCAGAAGGTGGAATTGTTTGTCCTGATTGCTGTGAACAGTGGAACATACAATGTGTCCCTGCTTCTCTGTCCTACAATCTAATTAAAGCCAAATTCCACCACCACTCAAATTGTGGTGTCAGAATAGAAGCATTTTCAGTAGACTCAGGCAAATGAATGTTTTACCTCTCGGCTTCTTATCAGCAGGGTCCATAATTCACCGGAAAGATATTCATGTGCGCTGATTCATTGCCCAGAGACGGGAATGACGTTTATGTCTCGTTGGGCTGCTGTTTGTGAGGGCTGGGATGGGGCAGCAACACCAGAGGAGACAGTGGCTGGATAAATTTGCCCACATGGGCAAATAGATGACTGAGTGGGTTTACAGGCAGATGGAAAGTTAGCTGGGGAGGTTGAAAGCTTGAATGGGCGAGAGGCAAAATGCTGCATTTATTTGCTGAGTGGCTAGATAGGTGCAAACAGACATGAGGAAGAACTCGGTTAAGCAGCTGGTGAAAATGGAGAGATTGTGCCTCACACGCTTCTGGGTGCAAAAGTGATATGTGGTCCTAGAGAAAACACGGTCTCCAAAATGCTGGAGCCAGCGTGGGAGGCGGTCCCTGGCTCTTGAGTGCTGAAATCACTCAGCATCTTGCTGCATCTCCCCATTATGCTCATTCTGCTCCCCCCTTGCTGCATTCCCACTGCTGGTCCAGCTGCTCTCACTGTCCCTGAGCTGCCCTCTTCCCCACTAAACTTTGGGACTGGGACACCCTCTTGCTGGGCACCCCCAGGAGAGCGTGGCGTGCTTTCAGCAGCTATGACTGCTGGGTGTTTGGAAGTGCAAGATAGATGTGAGAGCAATTTCTCCTTCTTTAAGTAGATCTCCAGGCTCTGTGTACTTTGTAGTGGTGTGGGCGATGCCGCTCAGGTTATCAGCATGATCAGCCCACGCTAGCAACACAGATCTGGTGGTCAAATCCCACGTAGGGAGTCAGATCATGAGTGAAGAAGATGGGGGGGAATACAGACACTCGTAGCAATGCATGAGAGGAGCAAAGGGAGCCGCTTGGTGACTTTCTGCTCAGGTGAGCTGCCCATCAGAGGATATTTCTAGCCCTGAGCTCACCCCAGAGAGCCTGAGCAGCCAGACAGCGTGCCCTGCCCCTCTGCAAACCTAGGATTGCACAAGCTCCTGCAAGCCCCGTCATTGGGGCTGACCATTAGCTTTTCTTTGAGAAAGCTTTTGACCTGAGCTTGAACGCTTCCACTGTTGGGGTGGAGGATTTGCTGCAATTCTAACGACTATCATCTTGCCTGGTAAAAGAAATGCATGCTTTGGTTCCAGCCTGAGTGTGTGCAACTTCCATTTCCAGCTAGGTCTGAGATCCCAGCCTGCAAATGAGGCTTCTCTTTCTTCTTAGCACAACAAGGCAATATTCAGCCGGATTGAAATGCCAAATGCATGCCTTCTCCCAGCCTGACAAACAAGATAGGAGATGAAGGATCCCACATCACTAGCGGTACTCACTCAGCAATGATTCTCCCTTTCTAGCTGTGGTTTGTGGCACAGACATTTTAACCGGGCTTTAACCCACTTAGTGTGCATTATTCTGATTTTGTATTGTTCTCGTGTGTTAATCAAGCATTCAGGGATGGTCTGGTAGACAGTGCCAATCAAAGTGGGGTTACAGAAAATAGCTCTCATCAAAGTCACTTGATATTTTTCAATGCAAGTGGATAGTTTATGTAAGAAGACATCTGTAAAAGCTCTGTCCTACCATCACGTGACATATTAATTAAAGAATCACATTTCAGGTTTTCCATTATTTTCCTGAGTTGGCATCAGGCTGATGGCTCTATAGTTACCTGCGTCCTCCTGGTTCCTTTTGCAAATCTCTCTGCCAGCCCTGAGACCTTCTGAAGAGTTTGAAGATTTACTGAAAGCCAGTGTTGGCTGGCCTGAGAGTTCCTAGAAAATGTAGATGCAAGTTTTCTGGTTCTGCTGATTAAAGCCTGTTTCTGGGGTTTCCGTTGATTGCCAGGTTTCATTACTGCTGCGGGGTATTTCAGCATCCCGTGATAGGAACACATTATGACCACTTGCCAAGACGGAACAGAAATATTCATTAACTCTTCTGTCCTGTTTGTGCTAGTATTGCAGCTCCTCAAGGTACTTCTGTTGGTTACAGCAATCTCCTTCCTTCCCTTATCAGTTTTCTAGCTTTGGTTATTTATTATACATTGGTTGGGGAGCAGTTCATTCTCAACTGCTTTCATTTTCTCTCCTAACCAACCTGTTTTGTGGAGTGTTTTCTTTCCCCTTGGTTTTTCCTGTTTCCTCAGGTAGTCTCCTTTCCTGACTGTGGAACTGTGTATTTTTTAGCCAACAGTAAAACATCCTGAAAAAAAATCCAATTATTATATTTTTCTATTTTGGTTCTTTCCCTCTGTCGATCTGGTGCCTGTAAGAACCCTCTGTGCAGAGGAAATGAGTGATGTCTTCTGGTTATACATCTAACTACGTTTAACTTTTTCTGCTGCACTGTAATAAATATACTCACCTCACACTTCTACACACCAAAGCGATTGACAGGTCTTCTAAGACTGAATGCTGCCTGTCAAGCTTAAGTGTGATATATAATCTGCTCATGCAGTGCTTCAGTTTAGGAAACTATCTTTGCCTGTTCTTAGAAAGTCCAGGGATATTGGACTTCTGGCAGGCAGAGCACGCTAGCATTGCCACTCAGAGCAGAAATTTCCTGCGATGCAGTGGCTGTTTCAGGTGTTGGCAAGACAGGGGGATTCACAGCTGCATGTGTTAAATACTGCTCAAGAATCTCTTGTTCACTCTGCTTTAAATTAATCAGACGAAAAGATATCTTGGAAAATCCAGTTCTCCCAGCAAAGTCCCTCCCAAGCCAGCTGGGATGAGATGCTGGAGAGCTGCAATCCCACGCCAGTCCTTGCCCAGGATAAGCAATTGCCACAAGGCCAGGAACGACACTGCTGCTTCTGAGTGGTTTTATAGGGTTTGTGTCGCTGGGACTAGGGGATGACCGGTTGCTGAGCAGTCTCATTTCACTCTTGCTCGCAGGAGCCCGGTGTGTTGGTTCGCTTGCTCTCTGCCATTAGTTGGTGCTGCGGTTAATTCACAAACCCATTCCCTTTGGGGCTGGACCTGGTTGTGCTCTGCACCTGCCAGACGCTCGCTCTTTGGGCAAACAGGCTGACTTTTGCTGGAGCAGAGCCCAGCAGCCAGGGCTGCTCCCCACTCGCTCCAGAGCCAGCCAGGGATGGGAGCGTGCTCTGCTCTCTCTGACGGCACCTCCTCGGGGGATGGCTGCGCTCAGGATCTCCTCCACCAGCAGAGCTGGATCCCCTTGCTTCCCTCAGCTCCATGCCCATCCCCTTGCTCCCCATATATATATATATATATGTAGGGAAGGCCTAGTGGTGGAAAAAACAGGAAAGGCAGCTGCAAACTCTGTAATGACCTGAGTGGTGCTGAGGTGGTGCTGCCATGGGGGCACTGCTGGAAGGAGTGGCATGTGCTGCTCTTGGCATGTGCTGGTGGAGGGTCTCAAAGGACATGCCTGTCCTCTTTGGTCCCAGAAGAGGACACTCAGAAAGCACAGTGTTTCTGTTCTGCAGCACGGCCAGTAAAATACAAGGTAAAGCTGGGCAGTCTTGAACTAAACCCCTGGTTTCCATTTCCTTCCTTGCTGGGGAGCTCTGCCTGCGCTGCACTGCTGAGGGGTCTCCTGGGGAGAGGAGGGGGGATGCACAGCCCTTGCTGGGAGGCTCCCTGTGCTCAGTGGCGTAGCATGGGAGGAGGTAACGGACCCATGATGCTGCCTGTCCCTGTCTGGGGTAGAGCCCCAGGCTGGGGCCGGTCAAGGAGAGCTCTGCATTGCTACAGGTAAGCCTTAAACCTTTTGAGTGATGACTGTAGATATTGTGGCCCCCTTCTTGGGAAAAGTGATGTGTTGATGTAACCTCTGAATGCAGAGCAGCCCCCGGCAAGTTTTTACAAGCTCATCTGTGAGCAGTAGGGCTCAAGAGCTTGCAGAAGAAGTGTGGAGTAGATTTGGCCTGTAACTTTGTCTTAGCTGTCCTAGGGCTGCATTTTTTTAGGTCTTGTTTTGTTCTTCCCCTCCCCAAAAGAGTCCAAAGTGTGGTTTGCTATTGCCTGGGAGACTCCTGCAGTCACTGAGTAGGGGGAATCTGGGAGGAGTTATACTGTGAGTACCTGCAGTCCTGAAAGTCCTGTACCCTTCTTGGAGTAAGCCTTTCTGCCTTAACTCTGCTTCACGTGGGAGATGTTTGCAAAGCCCTGTGTGGCTGAGTGACAGACACTGTCTTCTGGAGGAAGGTAGCTGTGATCCCAAAGGAGCCCTGGGGCAGCAGAGCATCCAGACCTAATGGGGATGCTCTCTCTCAGAGGACTTGACTAGTAACAGGCTCCATGGAGCAAGTGGGGTGAGCTGCATCAGAGTGGCTTGTGGGCAAGCTGGTGCTTATTGGCATTGATGCATGGTGAAGGCAGAGGTTCCCATCCCAAGGAGTATTTGTGTCACTGGAAGGGAACAGCTCTGTCCCATGCCACTAACTTGTCCTAAGCAAGTCAAGGGGATGCTGCTGCTTAAGCCTGGTCAAGTGGCTGGTCCACTGGGTCTGTCTGCCTGAAGACAATAAACAGGCCTGATCCAGCACTTACAGGAGCTAAGGGGACTCTTCCTATCAAGGCGGAAGATATGAAAAAGTACATTTAACCCTCTGGTCAATGTAGCAGCTGAGCTCTTCTGAGGAGAGTCTCAAGTCCCTGAGCTGAGATGGTTCTGTGGGGCTGGAGGCTGCACAAGGGTAGGTGCTGCTTTCGGCTCATCACTCTTCCCCGGGGAGAAAGGAAGAGCTTTCTCTCCTTGGCCTCTCTAAGAAGCATCAAGAAGTCTGACTTTCATATGCATGTATCTGTCAGCATCAGCCCTCAAATCAGGCTCTGAAGTTGTCAGAGTGACCAAGGGCCTTTGGGGCTATACAAGTCATACGTCAGGGAGCAGAGCAGCACTTCTGAACAGCTAAAATAGCGTTTTGAGCATGTGATCTTAAGTCCCAGCTCTTCCATGGCAATCTCTTTTGCATCTCTGGGCCTTGTCCCCACCGCAAAGGCATAGCTTGTCCTAGGAGCATTGTGCTGAGAGCTGGTTTTGATGGTGCAGTTCTTCAGCATATGGCAGAAGGGTGAAGGAAACCATTGAAGTGTAGTTTTCCCTGGTGGGAGCAAACCTGTGCTCCTGGCTGGATCTCCTGCTCTGCAGAGATGTTTGCTGCTCCTTGGGTTTGAGAACCAAGGAGAGCCTTCAGGAGCGTGCTGCCAGCTGTCAGGTAGTCTGAGCATCACCAAGCCGTGGTGTTCAAGTGGGATCGCTCCTTCTGTGCACCGGGTCCTGTGCACAACAGCAGCAGCTCATGGTGGAGTCAAGGCTCTGGGGAGAAACTCATGTTGTTTTAACTGTGTGCATTTAGCTCTTCCGCTGCTTTAAAATAATCTCTCTCCAGGAAAGCTTTTTCATTAAAATCATCAAGGAAAAGACGCAAGTGGCTTCATTTAAAATAGCACCAAACATTTGGGAGAAATTTAAGCTAAGATCTACTTACTCTAGATTTAGCTATTGGCTGGGGCAACAGCCAGCTAGGAGTCATTAGTACGAGCAGGAAGGACGTGGGTAGGTGTTGTGGGCAGGAAGCCGTACAGGACACAGTACCAGGATTTTGCTGTCTAGCACAAAGTCAGGATGAACACTTCATTAGAAGCAAGCTGTGTAATGTTCTAATATTAGCAAATCTGCAAACAGCTTGGTCTGTCTGCAGCCTTTGTGCAGCTGTGCTCCGCACAGCATCCACGTGTCTGACTGCGCTGGGGGCAGACTGTGTGCTAGGCTGGGAGTGCAGGGGTCTGGGCTGCCGCTAGCAGAGCTCCCTGCAGCGTGGGGCTGTGCTAAGGGGTGCAGTCCCTTTGCTCAGACATCCAGCGGGTGGTTTTCAGAGGCAGTGGGACTGACAGGTACTGGGGAGACGTGATGTGGGAGAGCCTTCAGCCTGCTCCACGTGGGCCTTGCGCAGGCGTTTGTGCTCACATATTCCTGCATTGCGTATTCCCCCTAGGTTCTGCTGCTCTAATTTGTGAGGCCTCTCCATTGTTGACAAGTGTCTTCTGTTTCTGGTTTTTGGGCAGGAGTAGCTGATGAGATGGCTTGAACACAGGATGAAGTAATTCCGTTAATGGAGAATACTCCCTAATGGAAAATATTTCTCATGTGTCAAAGCTGTTGGCATGAATTGATTACAATGCATCAGTCTATTAGATGGCACTAAACGATTTGTGTTTAAATATCCCTTGAAATACGTGCCTTTCTCTGGGAGGGCCTGATCCAGAATCCAGCCCAGCAAATTGGAGCCTATCCAATGGACTCCATTTGGATCCTTTTATTGATGCAGTAGTGCAAGTTGGTGTGCACTTTCAGGCAGTTGCAGCCCACAGAACAAATGGATGCCAGGACTGTAGAGCTGAGAAGATTGTTTCGGCTCAGTCTTGCAGGGAGAGTTGTGTCTGGAGGCCCCAGCACGAGGAATTAGAGCTTAACCATTGCTGGCTTTCCAAGAAGGGGCAGGTCCCATGTTAAACTGTGGCTACTGAGATGAAGAGGAGCGTGGGTGGGTTGAGCTGGCATTACACTTTGAGGAGACTGGTGTCTTCTGTGCTCATTCCCAGGTGGTGGCAGAAGAAATGGAAGATGTGGGACCAGCTCTTACATGCTTGTCTTGATGGTATTGAAGATAAAGTTAAAATCAGTGACTGGAGGGCAAAAGACCTGTGACTCCAGCTCTAGTAGGAGCTCACAGTTTCCTCCCCTACAGCCGCTCCAAGAGCTGTAAATCCTCACCTCGCTCTCCCAGTGCCAGGACTTGGCTTGCTCTGGTGCCTTTAGACTAATGTGGGGAGCTGCCTGCTGCAGTACCTCTGGCAGTAACATCCTGCTGTGAGGCGCCCATGGGTGTTTATGGGCCTCTTGAAGGGCGGGAAGAAGGGCACGTGAGGAGGGGTGCCAGGTCCCTGGGATGCCGATGGGGAGTAGGTGGGCTACGTGGGAAGGGAGGGTGAGGAGAGAGGGACGCTGCAAGCTAAAACTGATGCAGGGCACACCTCTGCTAGCACCGAGGCAGGGCATTTTCCCTTTCACCGTGTGCCTGGTTCTCCCCCAAGCTGGCTTACGGAACAGAATAATTGCAATTGTGAAGTGCCCCCACTTCTCACAGCAGCAAGGACTGGCTGGCAGAGTCCTATCCTCCCCACTGGTGTGTGGCAGTGCCCAAGGCCAGCCACCTCCTCAGCTGCAGAGCAAGTGGTGCTTGTGGCTGCTGCCTCTAGGGACCCCGTGCATAATGCAAGCAATCCCCAGGCACTGAATCTGGTAGATCTCTCTCTCCCCACCCCTCTCTGAAGGGCCAGCCCTTGGCAAGTGAAGTCATCCCCCCTTATTTTTTTTTGAGGACTGGTTGAAGATGGTGTGTGGTGATGGCACTGGGGAGGGGACAAACTGTCCCCAGAATAGGCTGGGTGATGAGAATCTGCGTACAAGTAACGTAAAAATGCTCTGGCCGAGCTCATTTCCTGCGAAACCCAGGTAGCTCCTGGGTGTGCTTGGCTACACAGTTGTTACAGACAGACCTAATGAATCCTGGCTCTTGCTAAAGCCTTGCACTTTGTTTGTGACTTGAAGAATTATCTTCTCTACTGAGAGGAGAAAATTAGCTCTTCTCTTCTTTCCCCCCGCCCCCAGCCTTTGGTGCCCATTTTGTGCTGTCCCCTAGACTACTTAGACTCTGATGCTCTCTTGCCATACAGTAATTCCATCTTTATACCCACTGCAGCCCCTCCATCTACCCATCCCAGAGGAAAGCTGGTAGCATACTATCTCTTGAGTGGATTATGTCTGCCCACAGGTCCCCTCCAAGCCTGATGTTATATTCCCTGGCCTCGGTTCAAGACTTGGCAGTCTGGGAACAATCTGACTATTTTCACTGATGCTTTCTGGCTACATGGGAAAAAAAAAGGTGTGACTAACACAGGATTATGTATATGGCAGTCATGTGGGCCTTGAAGCTAAACCCAACTCATCCACTGAGTGCAGTTTTGTAAAGAAATTATGTGTCCACCCAGAAACGTCAAGCAGAATAACAACCTTGGTATCCGCAGCACAGCTTCTTTTTCCATTGACTGGAGCATTATTCATCCAAATGAAAATATTGCTCTCTGAAAGTTGAATGCTCTTGGTCAGCGGAGAAGGACAGCCTTGCTGTAAGAGCAGATGGAGCCATTTATTTCTGCCTGGGTTGATACTCATTGCTCTGAAGGCTCTGGAAGCATTGTGACTCCTGTTCTGAAGCACAGACTATGTTATTTTAATGCCAGGTCATGCTACAGGCTCCCTCATCACAGCATTGACATAAGTGATATATTGGGAGGATGGAGAAACAGGCATGGGAGAATGCAGCCCAGCCCATGTGGAAGACAGGCTCCATGCTCACGGGAGATGTCTGCCTGCTCATGTCTTTACTGACCCCAGCCGAAATCTCCAGGACTCGCATCTCCTTCTTGACTGTGTTACTGTTGCACTTATTAAGGGTGCTGCCAGGTCCCTGCATGAGCCACCCAGCTAAGTGATGGTGTGTGTCTATGCCAATACTTGAATTAGTACAGGTCTCTGTCGACGTTAGGAGAGAGAGGTATAATTAAGGTAATTACAAGCCATTCAGTATCAGTCAGGGAGAGCAAACTGTCTTTCACATGAAAAAATCACAGCGTGTTAGTCTGCCTAAACCATCACAACACAGAACAAAACCAGAGATCTCCAGCCAGCCCAAGGAGAAACCCCTCGTGACAGCGCTGCGTGGGCTCTGTCCGCAGGACAACCAGAACTTGACCCCCAGGATCAGATGAGCTCCCAGCGCTCCCCTCAGGGCCGGGTGACTCCTGGCTCTGCCATGGCTCATTGCTGGGCTGGGGTTGAAACGGGTGCTGTGGTCATCTGTCTGGGTGCCTGGGCAAATCTTGAGGCATTACTGTTAACATTGGATGACAATGAATTCATCCTGTCCAGCAAAATAGATCCAGATGACAAAGAAGCTCGAGAAAACTGCTCACTGCCCTGCACGTCAGGAAGAAATGATATCTGTCAAGTTATTTACAACTGTAAGACATCTGTAAATAACTTGACAAATGCAATCTCCTTCCCAGCGCTCCTGGGTGCCACAGCTGCCTTCCAGAAAGCTGCATACTGCCGAGCCTGCTGGGAGCC
Organism: Gymnogyps californianus; assembly: GCF_018139145.2. NCBI lineage: Eukaryota > Metazoa > Chordata > Aves > Accipitriformes > Cathartidae > Gymnogyps > Gymnogyps californianus. The sequence continues at coordinate 19,578,974 of NC_059485.1, forward strand.
GGGGGTGCAGTCTGCTGGGGGGGGTGTCGTGGTCTGTTCGGATTTCTCAAATTTACAGGACAACGTACTCTGTGATTTAAACTTTATTTCATGAGCTCATTAAGAAATACGGCAAACAAACACAACAAACAGGGGCTCAATCCCCTTTTGCCCAGACTAGTCTATTACATGAATTCACTTATTCATGATTCAAGACATAAGGTTTCATAACTTATAACCCGCAACTCTTAATATCGTGCACCTATGAGCAAAACAAAAAGAATTAGTTCCCTAGCCTATGGTGAGTGTGCTCATCCTTCCTCCTCGGTCACGATGTGAGCGTGCCCTGTATCACACAGGGAAGCATGAAAGCCTCAGCACTCCGGCTGCTGTTGGATCCGCTGCAAAAGCTTGTAGGGTAAGCTGATGTTTTATACCCTCCAACTTGGAGGTTTGGTCTATACCATTTCTGTAAGTTAGTGGATTCTGAGGAAACTGCCCGACAAAAGGTAATGGCTGCAGGAGACAGCCAGCTGCAGGTGATAATGGCTGCATCGTGGCCCTTTAGCTCTTTCTGGGCACCGGTCCTGCCTGTGTGGTGCTCTTGCTTTGACCTAATGGTGCTGCTGCCAGCACACGAGGCCTTAATGTGAGCTGGCTTTTAGCCAAAATCTGAGCAGGAGTTGAGTGAACAGTCACAGGGGGGTGACTGCCAGGCACGGCCAGCGACTGCCTCTGCCACGGAGGACACTGTCGTGGTTTAACCCCAGTCAGCAACTCAGCACCACGCAGCCGTTTCCCCCTCCCCCTCCCAGTGGGGTGAGGAGGAGGAAAGCAAAGGAAAAAAAAAGTAAAACTCATGGGTTGAGATAAGAACAGTTTAATAACTAAAGTAAAATATAATACTAACAATAGTAATAATGAAATATAATAATAATAGTAATGAAAAAGAATGCAACAAAAAGAAGGAGGGGGGAAGGAAAAAAAACAGTGATGCACAATGCAATTGCTCACCACCCGCTGACCGATGCCCAGTTAGTTCCCGAACCGCGATCCGCACCGCCCGGCCAGCTCCCCCCTGTTTATATACTGGGCATGATGTTCCATGGTATGGAATATCCCTTTGGCTAGTTCAGGTCAGCTGCCCCGGCTCTGCTCCCTCCCAGCTTCTTGCACACCTGCTTGCTGGCAGAGCATGGGAAACTGAAAAGTCCTTGGCTTAAGATAAGCGCTACTTAGCAACAACTAAAACCTCAGAGTGTTATCAACAGCATTCTCACACTAAATCCAAAACACAGCACTGTACCAGCTGCTAAAAAGAAAGTTAACTCTGTCCCAGCCGAAACCAGGACAGACACCTACCTAACGGTTAGGGCTTACCTGACATGCTGCTGATATGGACGACTGTGGGATGACGCCTGGGGCCAGGCATTCACCTCCTGCTGCTCTTGCCATGTCTCAGATAGCAGGGCTTCTGGGGGCTCCTGCAGATGACAACACTTGTCCTGAGCCCCTAGGTGGGTGCTGACCCTCACTGCAGTGTGGGGAAGTAGCTGGGAATCGGGGCTGTTGTGCTTGACACTGGATGACCCAGGCTTGCCTTGCAGTGAAGGGCTCATGGCTCTCAGGGCAGGACATGTAGATGCTTCCAAATCCACTCCCAGCTCTTTCCCTTGCTAGTGGCTTCCTCAAAGCAATGCATACCATCCTCTTTGGCTGGAGAGCAAGCCTCATCTCCCTTGGAGAGCTGTAAAACTCCCTGCGGGGGACAGGAATCTCCCAGAAATGAATGATGTGCTAAACAGTGCCAGATTCTCTCTTTTGTGGGCTCCCTGCCTGTTCCTGTTACTAGCACTCCTTCCCTAATTGCTGAGTGATGCTGTGGCCTTCCCTTCTAGCTCAGGAGGGAAGAACCACTATCTGCTTCTTAAATTGTTCCTACATCTCCATGTCAAGCAAACATACCCTGGGACTGAAAGGGGATTTCACTTGACCACTCTTTTGCTACTGCAGCTATGCTGGAGGGACCTTTGCTGATGCTGCCTCGTGTCACGTGCAGGCACCTCTGGTGCTTGCAGTAGTTGCTCTGTTTTGGGGAGCCCCGCCGTTAGTTGTGGTTTGCCTCGCTGGAGTTTTGTGGATTCAGGCACATCGAGTTATGCACAACTGTATTCTATGTGTCCTTGTTGCCTGAACTGAAAGCATGCATGTGGATCCTCACCGCCAGAGCCCTGCCCTGATGTGCTGCTCCGCAGAGGGACTTGACTTAGTTGTCTGCTGCCATGGGATTGAAAGGCTGTGGCTGAGGTTTGTCTGTTGAACCCTAACGTGTTACCTGAAGGTTTCTCTTGGCAATATTGTGCTGTTTGTGGGGTTACTTTCTTTACTTTCAGTTGAATGTGTTTAGATAAAATGCAGTTGCTTTTCCCCCACAATTACATTTCCTTCCAGTCTCTCTCTGTCTCCCCCTGCCCCCTTCCCTCCTCACCTTAAAAGACCTTGCCAGACTCTAACTCCTGGCTCTTTCTAAAGAATAGAAAGACATCTGCCATGGAGAGGGAGAGTGAGTCATGTTCTCCCCAGCACAGAGCAGGAGGGAGCCCTGTGTCTGAAAGGTCACTGGTGGAAACTGCTTTGTGCCTCGTTTGTTGTGCCCAGGTGGAAGTGGGTGGTGTACTTGGGCACGCAGATTTGAGACGTGACCCTGTGTATCAGATGTAGAAAATTATTTTGACTGACCGCATGAGCCGAGGACAGCACCCATATGTGAACAGGCAGATGCTGTGGCATTGTAGGAAAAGTGTGCGAGATGCTTGTTTGATGGGTGTCATTAAAACCTCATGTCAGGGTGGAGAGAGGTAGAACAAGCAAAAGTCTAAAAAAAATCTGATATGTGAGGGAAGATTGATTGAACTGGGGTTCTTCTGCTTCTGTCCTCCTTAGTCTCTTGAGGCTGAAGTCTTCATATATGGCAGGCATTGCTGCAATGCAGAGGCAATATCTTTTCTCCACCTCCAGTCAGTGAGACGAAGTCCATGGGCTTTGATTTACTGAGGGATAGATTAGGCACTAAAAAAAAAGTGTGATGGGAAAGCTGAAGGAGCTCTTTGTGGGAAGGTTTGAAGAACAACCGTCAGTGGCCCAGGCATGTGGGGCCTCTCCGCAGTTTGGTTCCTTATGGTTCTGGCTGCAGCTCATGTACACTAAGCCAGCTACCCCCGATAATCAATACAAATGAGAAAGCCAGTCAAGCCCTGTTATAACCAGCTTGTTTGTGTTTTCTCCTGGGGCACCATGCGCAGGGGCTTCCCTTCGTGCCGGCCCTTTGCTGGCACTTCCCCATGGCTTTGGGCAGGCATCCAGTTTGATTTCTATCAGGATTCCCAAAATAGACATGCTTCTTGGAGCTCTGTTCACTTCAGATGTTCTACCCAATCTTGCTCTCTGTCATCTTTAGAAAGAAAAACAAAAATAAGTGAAAACCAGTCAGAGCAAACAGCCAAACATAAAATGACGCATGGACTGTACAAAGTGTTCTTCACCATTAAGAACAGCCTTTTAAATCTCAGAGCTTGTTACTCTCCTGATTTATTCTCTTCCTAACCAATTTCTGTCCCTTTTTGTCTCTAATGGGTATTAACATGTTTTTCCATTTTCTTCACTGGAATATGCTGATGATTGAGTTACTGCAGTTCAAGAAACAATGTGAATTGAGCTGAGTGTACAAGACAGGCAGTAGGAGACCAACAGCACCCACCATTGACTTTTGTACAGATCCTACGTTAACATGGTCACCTTTCTGCATGTCCTTTTCTGGTGGGAACTGAACTGGGATTGTGAATAAACTCAGTTCTTTGGGAGATGAATCCTCTCATAGACTACTTGCGCGATGGAAAAATAATTCTCCCTCTGCTAATGTGAGAATGATAGAGGAGAACCAAATACAGGGATAAAGCATTGTCCAAAACCCACCGAAAGGCAGTGATCTCTCCTGGTGGTGAGGCGCTTGGGCCAGACCTGGAAGCACCACCCTGGGAGCAGAGAGTCAAGTCTGAGACCTGCTGATTTGGTTTGATCCTTCAAACCAAAGAGAGAGATGTGCAGGCCAAGAGAGAGCTGATGAAGGCTTTGCAGGCAGTGGAAGCTGTCCTTGGCTGGGGAGCCCTGGCTGGAAGTGGCGGAGGCTGTGCTGGGCAAGTTTTGCAGAACTAAGAGGCTGTTTCTCTGTAATTTAAGATTGCTGGTCTTCTGACCCCACTAGCTCTGGCACAGAGGCACTTTGAGGAGGGATTTTATTCTAGGAGAAAAACCTCTCTACTGACAAAAGTAAAGTCCCTCAGACCTCCCCTAGCCCCTGTGTGTCTTCCATTCCTTAAAAAAACCCACTGAATGACCAGAAAACAAGTAGGAAATAACCTCATAGTTGGTAAAACCAAGAGGAATCTGCACAGGAATGAGCACAAGTATGCACAGATACACCCAGCCACAGACAGACTAGCACAGATAGGAGGGGGCACCTTTGCTGGCACCCTCAAATCCTGATTTATAATCTTGATTTTAGGGCTCGATGCTTGGAACACCCCTTTCGCAGCTCTGCCTGTCCTACTCGCTGGCTACTCCGACCTGAGGTTTGCTAGTCATCCCCCGCCGTGCTCAGGACAGGTCTCTGCAGTTGCTGGCACCCAGACTTCTGGGACCCGCAGCCCCATGTGGGGTTTGCCCTGTAGCTGGCACCCAGACAGAGCCCCACGTGGAGCTGGCTGGTGGTCCATGTGCCTGAGCTCAGAATGGGGACCTCACTTGTACAGGTGACTGTGCTCTGGAGAGAGGTACTTTGGGCCACAGGGGTTGGCAGGGTTTAAATTTTTGCATGGGATGCCCTGAGGAAGGAAACATCCCCTTCCTCTTTCTGGGTCAGTGTCTGATTTGGTTCTAATTGCTGAGCCAACTGGTAAGTGCCTGCTTACTGGTCATTATGGAGCTCGCCTTACTGCAATTGCTCCATACATGGGGATTGAATTTGGAGGTGCTGTGTAAAATAGGTGATTGCACAGCTATGGCACCAATCCTGATGACAGCGAGTTCACCTGCTGCCCCTCTGCGTCTCTGCTGGGCCCCGGCCCCCATTTGAGCATCCCTTCCCTAGCACGGAGGAGCTGAAGCAGCCGTTTTCTCCAGGGAGGGCAGGTACAGCAAGAATAGAGGAATGGCAGCCACTCCGTAGGTACGAAGCCACCTGTCAGCCCAGCACTGAGCCTTTGTAACGGGAGCCATAGGTGATACCCACAGAATACCTGTGGATTTTCACCTCTGATGAAAATCTTTGCATTTAGGCATAATTGCTTGTGTGGTTCCCGTTAGCAAGACAGCAGAACCATGCCAGTCATGCAGCCAAGGGACCTGGGGCAGCTCTTTTTTGTCATCTCCAGAGCTTCCTGAGCGAGCTATGTGTGACCAAGGGATATGGGAAACCAGGTCTGCTGTCCCCCCAAGCCAAACACCAAGGGCTGGCCTGTGCTGTCTTGCAGACATGTGTGGAGGTAGGGCTTAACTGCTTCTCTTCAGTGAGAGATTTCAAGTGCTCCGGCTGGGCCCAGTTTTCAGTAAACACAATTGCTTTAATTACAGCAGCTGATGCAGAAGGACATCCAAGCCAGAGCATGTGCTTCTGCTGCTCACTGTAGCTTCCTGCCCTCCATCTGCCATCCTGGCGCAGCACTGTTACCAGGGTTGGGGTGCAGGGCTGTTTTCAGCCCCTCTACGCCATGCACATGGCAGGGCATGTCAGTACCTGCCAGCAGTTCTGGAGGGGAGCCCAGCCTAGGTATGGTGGGCTCCTGAAATCCCTGCCTGTGCCCCATTCCGACTGCTGCATCTGCCAGCAGAGATTTTTATGCAAGGGGCAATGTGGCTAGTTGCACGGGATAATGCACTTCTGTGACTGGGTTTTCTCCAAAGAGCGAGCGTGACTGTAGCTGAGCTGGGATCTATACGGGGAGCGAACATTTTCTGCTAGCTTTTGAGTTTGGGAGGAAGGAAATGATCTACCTTCTGCAAAACAAACAAATTAAATCCAGTTTTCTTCTGGTGGAAACAAATCCACAGTTACTTTAGATTGAATTCTTCCATCCAAATCACATTTGAAATGTCTCTCCTGGTCTGAGCACACCAGGAGCTCTTATTGTACTGCAAGCTGAATCTTCAGTCAGTTTGGGGAGCATCTTGAGAGCATTTCTGTGTTTAAAAAGAATTAGGTACTATTTCATGAAGCGTCTTCTCCGTCTTGCTGTGATCTCTTTCCGAAACACTCTCTTTTGATCTTTGCAAACAAATGTGGGTTTCTATTTTGAGAGGAAAAGCTTTTCCTCTATTTGAGCAGATGCAGACACAGGTTAACCGTCTGTGTGCATTGTAAGTAGGGGGCTGCTTTCTTCCCAGCCAGGGTTGATACCCCAGACCCCAACTCCATCCGTCCCACTTTGTCTCCTCCCATCAACTCCCAGGTAACTTCCAGCACTAGCTTCACAGCAAAGTGTCAGAAATTGCCATTAGCAATTGAACTCAGTGTGCGCTCCTCAGGGTCGATGCAGATAACAGGCTTAGGTGAATGAGATCTAGGGACACAATGTTCTCCTCTGGGGGATGGGGTGATGGAGTGAATCCCACAGGAGAACAAGTCCAGATGAACTCCTTGGAAAATCTGCAGTCACCTTCCTCCAGAGAGCAAGAAGTCTAAAATGCAGCTACCGCTCAGCACCTGTCTTTCCTGTTCTGCTGTCTATGCCTGGAGCTCACCAGCAGGGCTAAGGAGCAATGATAGATGCATCCCAGTTTGATAAGTTCTTGTCTGGTGGCTCCTGCACAGAAAAGTTATTTTTTTTTGCCCAGGAGAAGAGTTCAGGTGAGAAAGCTCCAGCAGTAAGTAGAGCTTTGCTAAAGGCCATGGCTATCAACCTGATTCAAGCAGAGAAAAAGCAAACCTGGTTCCTTAATGATGAAGGTGAGGCAGAGAAGGTGTTTCCTGATGAGGTGGAGCAGCTAGAGGCTCTGTGGTTAGCTGCAGAAGTGTGGTTAGCTGCAGAACTTCACTAACCCTAATGAAGGATGGGATGCAGAGGGACTGCACTGGAGTTGTCTCCTGGAAAACTCATAGATGTTCACGACCTCAGAGCCTGAATTAGAAACAGCAGTCCTTGGTGATCAGCCAGAGATGTTGCCTGCTGTGCGTGAGCTACACTGGTCTCAAAGCAGGCACCACAAGGTGACACCACATAAAATGCCTATGAGGAGCCTCAAAGAGCCCCCATCTCCTGCCAAGGCCCTTTACAGTCGATCAGACTGGAAGGAGGCAGCTGCTCAAAAGGGAAGGGGAAGATCCTGTTTTGTTAGCAAGGGCTCAGTGGGACTAAAGAACCAGCGTCATGCAGCATCTGGTTCCCCTTCTCCTGAGCCCAAGGTTTCCTCTGACTGGTTTGCTCTTGAGCTGAGTCTGGTGTTGTTGATGCACCAGGCATGGTATGACTGGCGGAGGTGGGAGTTGTAAACCTTGGAGTGGCTACTGCTTTTCTGTTGTTTTATGAGTATTGGCTAAGTATTTCTGGGCTGGGGGGAGCTCTCTGTCACTAATTAGAGCTGCCTGGCAGAGGCGCCAGGGGATTCCTTCCCTGGCAGGAACGAAACCAGTAGTTTGTTTATGGCACTCACCGTTGGGTGAATTTACTACAGCAGCCAAAAGCAAATCCTGAGAGTCCTGTATCTGTTTCAAACAAGCTGGAAATTGCTCTCCAGCTTGTTAAGTCCAACTCTTTTGTGAATGAAGGAGAGTAAATCGCTGTTCATCCCCTTTACCTTACCAGAGGGGCCTCAAAAGGCTGCCCTGATGGTGGAGGAGCGGGCAAGGATAGGAGAGTAACATGTTCTTCACAGAGGACAGAAGAAAGTAAGACCTTGTACCAGGGGCAGGGGTTTCAGCATGCATATCTGAGAAGCTTCCTTAAGAATCAGGATGGGGACTTGCCAGAAGCACCTGTGAGAGGGCACTCCGTCGCTGCAAGTGCTCTGCACTGTCCTGCACCCACGCTTGCTGTGCAAGCTGCTGCCCTGGATACCCTGCTCTGCCAGCCAGACTCTTCCTGCCTGGCTCTGGTTGGAGTGTAGGGTCTTTGGGACAGGGGCCACCTCTGCTCTGGGTTCCTACAGCATTGTGCATGTGCGGTGAGGGACCACAGCTGGGATTTCCAAGCTGTCCTGCAATGGAGCTGGTAGCAATGCTGCACAAGTGCAGGGCTTTGCCAGTGGGACTGGCAAGGTGTGTGGAGAATGTAGCAGGCTGGTTTTGAGGCCCAGACATGTTTTGCTCCGTACAGGTCCCAGTCCTAGAGCTGGAAGGAAGGTAAGCATTACCTCAGTGTTTGCTCAGCTCTACAAGATTGGGATCATCTGTTGGAAAGGTAGGGTAGCCCCTGAGTTAGTGAGGAGAGTTGATTGGACTATATTGAGCACAGCAAGGAAGGAGTGGTAAGTTATTCCTGGTTTTGACTGCCTAGGTGCTCACTTCTGGTGTGGAAGTGTCTTGCGCTTGCAGATTTTGGCCTCGTAAAGCTTGGCTGTTGTGAGTTACCATCAGTCACAATGAGAAATATGTTTCTTGGATCAAGTGTTCCTTGTTTGGCTGGGACAGAGTTAATTTTCTTCCTAGTAGCTGGTATAGTGTTATGTTTTGGATTTAGTGTGACAATAATGTTAATAACATGCTGATGTTTTCAGTTGTGGCTAAGTAGTGTTTATACTACGTCAAGGATTTTTCAGCTTCTCGTGCCCAGCCAGCAAGAAGGCTGGAGGGGCACAAGAAGCTGGGAGGGGACACAGCCAGGACAGCTGACCCAAACTGGCCAAAGGGATATTCCATACCATATGACGTCACGCCCAGTATATAAACTGGGGGAGTTGGCTGGGAGGGGCAGATCACTGCTCAGGAACTAACTGGGCATCGGTCGGCGAGTGGTGAGCAATTGCATTGTGCATCACTTGCTTTGTATAGTTTAATTCTTTTGGTATTACTATTGTCATATTATTATTATCATTATTTTTCATTCCTTTCTCTACTATTAAACTATCTTTATCTCAGCCACGAGGTTCTTTTTTCCGATTCTCTCCCCCATCCCACTGGGTGGGGGGGAGTGAGCGAGCAGCTGTGTGGTGCTTAGTTGCCAGCGGGGGTTAAACCGCAACAGCTTCTCAGTCAGCTGGAGTGGCTTTTGGTTGAGAGCCTCTGGGTAAGGATGAAGGGGAAAGCAAATAACGCGGATGTTGTTGTGGGAGTCTACTGTCGACCACCCAGCCAGGACAATGACACCGATGAATTATTCTACAAGGAATTAAGGGATATCTCTGGATCAACTGCCCTTGGCCTTACGGGTGATTTTAACTTCCCAGACATCAACTGGGCATATCATACAGTGGACGCAAACAGGTCCAGGAAATTTCTGAAGCATGTTGAAGATACCTTCTTGGTGCAGGTACTGAGGGAGCCGAGTAGGAAAGGTGCCCTCCTAGATTTGTAGTTTGGAAACAGAGAGGGACTCGTGGGCAAAGTGGTGATTGGTGGCTCTCTTGGTCACAGTGACCACGAAGTAGTTGAGTTTCAAATTGTTGGTGCTTGACAGGAGAAAAACTGCCAGCAAAACTTCAACGCTGGATATGGGGAGAGCAGACTTTGGGCTGCTGAAGGAGCTAGTCAGTAAGGTCCCCTGGGAATCTGCTTTTGAAGGTATTGGGGTCCATGAATGCTGGTCACTTTTTAAGAGCCATCTCTTAAGAGCACAGCAGCAGGCAATTCCAAAGTGTCGGAAGTCATGCAAGCGGGGCAGAAGGCCGGCTTGGCTGATCAGGGATCTTCTAGAACTTAGGCAGAAAAGGAAAGTGTACGGACATTGGAAGCAAGGACAGGCGACACGGGAGGGCTACAGGGATGCCGTTCGCCACTGTACGGAGAAAATTAGTGCGGCCAAAGCTTGATTAGAGTTCAAGCCGGCCAGCACTGTGACGGACATCAAAAAGGGCTTTTTGAAATATGTTAACAGCAAAAGGAGGACCAGAGATAACATTGATGAGGTCGGTCAGCTCACAAATAGAGACGTAGACAAAGCAGAGACATTCAATGCCTTCTTCGCCTCTGTCTGTAACACCGATGATGGGCCCTGGGACCCCCGGAGCCCTGCGTTGGAAGACCATGACTGAGGGGGATGATAAACTCCCAGCCGACCCTGAACTTGTTCGAGACTTGCTGCTCCAGCTGGATGTACATAAATCTATGGGGCCCGATGGGATTCATCCCAGGGTACTGAAAGAGCTGGCCGATGTCATTGCGGGACCTCTGTCCATTATTTTTCAATGGTCTTGGGAGACTGGAGAGATCCCAGTCAACTGGAAGCTGGCAAATATTGTCCCCATTCTCAAGAAGGGTAAGAAGGAAGACCCTGGTAATTACAGGCCTGTCAGTCTCACTTCAGTGCCTGGTAAAACTATGGAGAAGGTTATTCTGGGAGTTACTGAAAAACACTTGAGAGCCAACGCAGTCATTGCTCATAGCCAGCATGGGTTCACGAGGGGAAGTCCCGCTTAACCAACTTAATTTCCATTTATGACAAGGTCAGCCATCTAGTTGACCAAGGGAAGCCAGTAGATGTGGTGGGTTTGGATTTTAGCAAAGCTTTTGATACTGTCTCTCACAGTATCCTTCTGGATAAGCTGTCCAGCACACAGCTAGACAAGTCCATCATATGTTGGGTGAGCAATTGGCTGATGGGTCGGGCTCAAAGAGTTCTAGTAAATGAGGTTACATCAGGCTGGCAGCCAGTCACCAGTGGGGTTCCCCAGGGCTCAATTTTAGGGCCAGTGCTCTTTAATGTTTTTATAAATGATCTGGATGCAGGAATCGAATGTACATTAAGTAAGTTTGCCGATGATACTAAAGTAGAAGGAGCTGTGGAATCCCTTGAGGGTAGAGAGGCCTCACAGAGAGCTCTGGATAGGCCAGAGGGTATGAAATTCAAGAAGGGCAAGTGCCAGATTCTCCACCTGGGACGGAGTAATCCTGGTTGTACGTACAAAGTGGGGGACGAGAGGCTGGAGAGCAGCCCCACGGAAAGAGATCTGGGGGTTTGGGTTGGTGGCAAGTTGAATAGGAGTCAACAGTATGCCCTGGCAGCCAAAAGGGCTAACCGTGTCCTGGGGTGCATCAAGCACAGCATCGCTAGCTGGTTGAGGGAGGTGATTGTTCCACTCTACACTGCACTGGTGCGGCCCCACCTCGAGTACTGTGTGCAGTTTTGGGTGCCTCAATATAAGAAGCACATCGAACTATGAGAGTGTGTCCAGGGGAGGGCGACCAAGACGGTGAAAGGCCTCGAGGGCGAGACTTAAGAGGAACGGCTGAGGTCACTTGGCTTGTTCAGCTGGAGAAGAGAAGGCTGAGGGGTGCTCTCATCCCTGAGGGGTGCCCCCATCGCAGTCTACAACTTCCTCAAGGCGGGCAGTGGAAGGGGAGGTGCTGATCTCCTCTCTCTGGTGACCAGCGATAGGACACGAGGAAATGGAATGAAGCTGTGTCAGGGCAAGTGCAGACTGGACATTAGGAAAAGGCTCTTCACTGAGAGGGTGGTCGGTCCCTGGAACGGGCTCCCCAGGGAAGTGGTCATGGCACCAAGGCTGTCAGAGTTCAAGGAGCATCTGGACAACGCTCTTAGTCACATGGTTTAGGTTTAGGTAGTCCTGCAAGGAGCAGGGAGTTGGACTTGATGATCCTTATGGGTCCCTTCCAACTTGAGATATTCTATGATTCTATGATCTCCAGCAATTTAGCAATGGCAGGAAGGCACCCACTTGCATCTAATCAGCCCTGGTAAGGGAGATGAGAGTTTTCCTTCCTGAAGCTCCAGCAGGTCAAGTGCATGCTTAGATCCTGAGATGAGATTCAGCATTCCCTGAAGAGCATCTGCTCCACTATGGAGAGTGAGCCTCCTCGATCTCCTGCGCAAAGACTGTGCCATGCAGGCAGGCGGAACCATAACTGAAATAACTGCTTAACCCTGCCTCTGCCCACTAGCTCCTTCCCTGCCCATGGGACCTCTGAAGCATGGTGATCAGGTAAAGCTGCTTTTATGCACTGACAGTAGGTTCCTAATGTGGAGGGTGGAGGTCATTTATCTTGGGAGAAAAATATCAGCTGTGCACTGACCTGCACAGGGACCTGGGCCTGTGTCAGTAAACATGGCTGTGGAGAAAGGAGTGGGGACACCAGGCGGGGTTTGGCTCTGCAGACTTTGCTCAGTGCTGCTTTTCATGGTGCACTGTGATTTACACCAGTTGGGAAAAAGGCCCCGTTGAGGTATGGGGTAGCCCATCCCCACCACTGCAGGCCCCACTATTGCCTGGATGAGGGAAGTGCATTTATTTGCTCTGGGTTAGAAAGACATTTCTCTAGTATGTACAGCAGCAACATCCCACACACGCAGAGAGCCCACAGCCCACCCGACATCCCAGGGGAGGACCCAGTCACTGGGAGAGCAGCACAGCCAGCAACAAAGCCATCACTGCAACCATCCACGGGCTGTGCCAGGCGCGTTCCACACCACCTTTGCTTGCCTGGCCCTGCCTGCACTGCCCATCTCCCTTGCCATTCCTGCTGTGGGAGCCGGTCTGGCCAGATGGGGCATTGGGAGGCAGAAGGAACTCTTTGACAACGAACCAATGTGTCTAGAGCAGTGGGGCCACGGAGCAGAGGAGTTTGAAGGAAGAGAGCCAACAGAGGAGCTGGAGCTTTAGTCCTTGGAGTCCAGGTGATTTGAGGATCAGGGGCAAGTCTGGGCCCATTCCTTCCTGTGCATGCAGCATGTTGTGGGGAGATGGCTCAGGAGAACAGCTGGTGCATGAAATGGGAAGGAACGACACGGCCAGAAGCGGTGTATAGCAGTTTCCGGCTTGCCTTTCCAGCATCCTCTCTCACCCAGTGGGAAAGGATGGCCTGAAGCTGGTGACACAGCCAAGCTGGCAGATGGTGTGGAGCTTGGCCACTAAGAAATATGAAGGGGCTTGGAGGAAGTGGAGGGAGCTGCCATGGAGGCTGGGTTCAGCTCGCATCTGTTATTCTGCTCATGCATCTGGGACACTTCAGTGGAGCCTGCCTCAAATCCAGGCACAATGTGGGCAGCGTGCACCACATGCACCTTGTTGCGGTGCTTTTTCCTCAAGAGACAGCTGAAAACTTTTTTGAAGCCCTTGCGGAAGTGCTTGGAGACCAGGGCATAGACGATGGGGTTGAGGCAGGAGTTGGCATAGGCCATGCAGTGGGAAAGCAGGCGGAAGGCGTAGGTGGCCTGGTTGAAGGGGAAGTCTCCATAGAGGTATCGGAGGATGACTACATGGTAGGGCAGCCAGCAGAGGCAGAAAAGGATGGTTACAATGATGATCATCTTGGTTACCTTCCGCTTGGCCTTCTTGGACTCTGATATGTCCTCCAGGGGGTCCACTGCTGTCCACAGGTACTTGATGGTCCTGGTGTAGGAGAGGCTGATGACCAGCACTGGGATGACATAGCCGAAGGCAAATGTGCTGGTGTCCATGACCTTGCGTCTCCACTCCTCCCAGCCAGGCATGCAGATGTAGCTGGACTCCCACTCAATCAGGTCATAGTAGCTTAGGTAGGGCCCAGCAAAAACTACGGAGAGGCCCCAGATCACAGCCATGGCAGCCACCGCGTTGTGGGGGGTCCGCAGCTCCCGGGAGCGCAGCGGATAGCGGATGGCCAGGTACCTGGAGGGGAGAGCAAAGCAACCAGCACTGAGATTTCAGCCAAGCTCTGCCTGGCCACATAAACTCCAGGGACAAGAGAGTTTCCTTCATTTTCCTGAAGGTCCCTGAGCAGTGGCCCTACATGTTATCTCACACCCTCTTTGAGATACAGTCCTGGGTAAAGCAGCTTTTCTCTTTCTAGCAAGGATGCTTCTCCTCCCACAGGCTCACCCCTCCGTATATGGTGGGGTGGGTTACGTCCCTGGGCTAGGGCTAGAGAAATGGTGCTGTGAAGACCATGCAGGTATTCACTGCTTGGCAGAACTTATCCAGCAGAAAGAGGTCTGAACTGAGGATTCAAGACCTGGGGAAGCTTCACTGGGTGATGGGCACCGTGCAGGCTCCTGCCCACTGACAGCATATTTCCAGACTTCTCCAGCTTTCAGATCAGCCTGGCAGGGGGGAGATTTGCTCACTGGAGCTGTGGCTGCCTCCACCCTTGGTACCAAAGGGACCAGGTGGGCCCTTGCCTTTTGGTACTGTCTGCTTTCTCAGGCCAGCCCAAAGCAGGCAGTGATGGTCTGTCTGCTTCCTCCAGCAACAGTGGCCAGATACGGTGTGATCGCCAGCTCTGCTCCCCCGCCTCCAGGCAATACCATAGGGCAAAGATGTAGATGTCAGCAAGGAGAGAAGGTGGCTTGGTGCTTGTGGGTGGGGGATGGAGAGGAGCTGTCAGCACAGACAGGAGTGCAACTACTGCAGCCTCAGCCTGCCAGCGTCCACCAAAGGATGCTCATTTGATGCACTGTAAGGCTAGCAGAGCAGGTAGATAAGACATGCAGTTGGTGTGAAGGGTCACATGTGTGACAAAACCCTTGTAGCTTGCTTGTCCTGTCATCTTGAAAGCTGCTGGCAGCTCTGCAAGAATCATTTCAAGTCACGCTGAAATGCAGCCACCTCTTGGGTGGAGCACTGCACTACAGCACACAAGTGCCACCAGAAAGGGAGAGAACACAGGCATTAGCACCTTGCCAAAATGTCGGGTTTTTTGAGATACTGCCCCTGGTTCTGAGCTGGCTGGAGAGGCAGACTGCACTCACGTGATGTAGGGGCAGGGAAGCAAGAGGCTTAGACCATGAGAAATCTCGGGTCTTCCTCATGACAGCAGCCAAACTGTGTAACCACTGGAATCCCAGAGGATTGGGATATTTTTGTCGGGGATTCCATGCGACCCCTCTCGCCCCAACCAGGGGATGCTGGCACCTCCAGGTGGGTGAATTGCTGAAGTGTCAGATCACTGTTTGAGTCCAGGTGCCTGTTTCTGCAGGTGGCACCTGCGAGCAGGACGAAGTGGAAGGGGGCTGGAAGAGTAGCCCTGCCACACTTTTTGCTGGGATTTAACCATCCCAGATATTTCCTGGTACTGAAGTTTCCTTCTGCCTGCAGTGCTGTGAACCTCCTCATTGCAGAGGGCTGTTTGGCCCTATCTTGTCTTGGTACCTTGGAAGCCAGCACAAGGAGCAAGACGGGCCAGGACCTGTTCCCTGTGGCAATCAAGGCTGGAGCTTACCCCAGCGGGGACCTCTTCCTCATCCTGGACCGTAAGTGTGGCTCAGTCAGAAGTGGGGCATCTGACACAGTTGCCTTACAGAGCCCTTGGGAACAATGTAGGTGGCACTGTTTGGGGCCAGAGTATCCTGGGTGGCCTCCCAAGAAGGGACTCAGCTCATGGTGTGGGTGCCTTTCTGTGCAGGGTACAGGAGGGCTGGGAGCGGTGAGGGAACAGGAATTGCTAGATGACAGGTTGTGTGCTGGGCTGGCAGCCCCTGGGGAATGAGAGATGTGTTTACTGGAGGACTGGGATCTCTCTTGGGTATTTACGTGGTTTCTCTTACGGTACCCTCTGTTTACCTTGCTGCCTGCGCATGATGCTTTTCTGAAATGGCGGCTTGGGGATAGCTATTACCCTCTGAGTGGCATCTCTAATACAGAGCTAGGTGACTCTCAGTGGGAGTCTGTGGCACAGTGGCGAGCTGACCTTGGGTCTCAAGTGTTCTAACCACAAGGCAGGCCTTCCCTGCAAAAAGCGCAGACAGGAGCAGCACCACCTTTGCACTCAAGAGATCTGGAAGTGCTGCTTGGGGGTTGTTAGGGCATGGGAGACACAACTGGTCCCCAACCTGCCTTTGGCATGGATTGATACCACTGGGATTTGAACCATCTGCGTAATGGTGGTGGGCCATGATCTTTCCATGCCCTCACTCAGCCCAGCTTCTCAGACTGCCCTCCTTCCCCAGCCCAAGGGTGTCTTTAGACTGTTACCTGTCCACAGAGACGGCAGCCAGAGTAAAGCTGCTAGCATACATGGTGAGGTAGATGAAGAAGTGGACGGCCTTGCAGATGAAGGAGCCGAAGACCCAGCCCTCAAGGGAGTAGATGGTGGCCTGGAAAGGCACGCAGAAGACAATGAAGAAGAAGTCAGCCAGGCTGAGGTTGAGGATGAAGAGGTTGGTAGTGTTGTGGCCCATTTGCCCGTTGCGCAGCAGCACTGCCAGCACCAGGCTATTGCCCACTGTGCCCAGGAGGAAGATGAGGGAGAAGACCACAGGGACAATGACACCGGCAGGGCTGAACTGGTAACTGTCGGAGGAGTTCCAGTACCCAGCCAAGCTTGCGAAGTCCTCGTGCTCTGTCATTCTGTGTCGTGGTGAGACGTTGGAGCCTGGGGCAACACAGGGAAAGATGTGAGAGACTGGAGAAACACTGCTTAGCCTGTTAGCTTGGCTGATGGGCCCGTTGGCTCACTGGAGACACAGAGCCCCATTTTCAGCTCTGTGACCCACAGGCTTTTCAGCAGGTTCCTCTGGACACTACTGGCCTGCAGGACAGGTAGGGTTAGGCTGGGGGTAAGGGATGCCCTGCTCCCCCATTCTGGCCCTGGAATGAATCCACAGCCCTTGTTCAGATGCTGCCTTGGACTGATGATGCTGGAGTTGAGATTTGGGGGAGAGGAGAGGATGGCATCTGTCCCCAGCTTCCTCCTCTGTGGGAGAATGGAGCCAGGATCTCTGCCTCCCAGCTGGTCCAGCTGATGGCAGGAGGGATGTGACGTTCCTTCCCAGCAATGGGGCTCAAGCCCCAAACCAACCAGCTGGACGAGCCAAGATGTTTGCTCCCCCGATACTGACATGCAGAGTTTTATCCCTCCCCTGCTCCCTGCTCTTTTGGTACTTGCTGCTAGAATAAACCTCGCACACTAGGCACAGGGCTGGAAATGCTATTGGCAGTGACAGCTACTACACAGCTCCACGTTGTGCCCACGTGGGGACTTTCTGAGGAGGACAGCTCTGATGGGACCACTCCTGCTTTGGTTTCAGTGACCCCGATACTTACTCCCTTTCTATGTTTCACAGGGCAGCTCTCCCCAGGACTTGGGCTTTTTGTATCATTCCCCTGCCCCCAAAATAAGCATTTGGACTGAAAGCAGAAGGTGAGGTTGTGCATGGAAACACCAGTTTCTCTGTCACAAGCATAGAAATCTGTCTGCATGTTTTTGAGTTCTGGAGCTGAGGGAATATCACATACAGATACAGGCACAGCTTCCCTTGAATAAACACATGGTTTGGGTTCTTCCCGCTCTGCAGTGTTTGTAGGGATGTGCTGTGGTTACCGGAGTGTGGCCCAAGGCTGGCTCACCATGATTATGGAGATCGCAGAGTCTGTGCAAGAAACCAACCTCTAGCTTGTGCGTTCTCTTTCAGGCTGGGGAATTAGCAAGTGCTCCCTGGGGAGCACTGGCAGTGCGAGTGCCTGAAGTGGAAGCACTGCAAGGGGCATGTGAGCGTGGGTCCCTGGCTGCAAGCGTTCGTGGTATCAGTGCAGATTTGGGGATGCCAGCAAGCTGCCTGGAATCACACCGAGCCCTGTTCAACACTACCACAGCTGTAATGAGACCATTCCCGTAGAGTTGCAAGTATCCCCAGAGGCAAGTGCCAAAGGCTCATAAAGTCTAGGAAGCAGGATGCAGTCTTTTGGTTGGCCTGTTGTGCGCTGCCCAACAGTTGGTACAAGTCAGATACCCCACTTGGCATGGCAGCCTCTCCTCTGGGCAGCAGGAAGCTCATGCTGCTACCTGGGAGCTGGACTCTGCTACTCTGGGACCCAAAAGGTCACTGCACCTCATTTGTGAACCTGTGGATTGCTCCAATAGCACCTACCCATCCTGAAGCAGAGGGGATTTCACAGGGACGGCTTCAGTTGTTCTGAATGTGAATTTGCCTTGTGGCAGGTGCAGCACAGAAATTTTATGTCTGGCTTAGACTCTTCTGTTTTACAGTAACCTTGAGCTCCATGAATGCCGCTTGTGTGGCAGAGGGATGAGCTTTTCTCTGGAAAGCTGGGATGGCCAGTACTGAAGTGCATGCTACTTATTTTTTGATAGCTCTGCCTTGGTGCATGAACAAAGCCAATTCAAATGGCAGTGTCAGCTCTCAGTACAGGCAAAAGTACCCCTGCAGCCACCTGAAGACGAGAGTACCCCACGCAGTGTGGATGTGTGGGAAGAGCACAAAAAGACAGGCAATACCTGCGCACCCCCCCTGCAAATCAAGGAAGGCAACCCTGCAAACGTCCCCCTCACTGGTGCGACCCGCAGTGAAATCACTTTGGAGTACTGGCACATCGCATAGCCTGGTTGCAGTCCAAATTTGACATCCCTTGATGTGCACGTGAGCAGTTCATGCTTTACTTTGAAAAACTGTTTCTGGCTCTCATGGAGCCACTACCTTTGTCATTCACCACTCAGCTCCAAGCTTATTTCTTGAGCCTGTAGGAATGCAAATTCAGGGAGCCTGTAGGAATGGGAATTCTTTTCAGGGACAGCCAGTGGCCAGGAGCAGAGTGCCAGGAAGGATGTGCTGGCAGGTTGGTAATTGTACCCTTGCCACAGCTTTGAGGTTCTCCCTGGTCACCTGTGGCTCATGACCCATCTACATGAAGGCAAAGTAGTGCTTCTGTCCCCTTTACAGATGGGAGTTGAGACACAGCAAGCATGAAGAGGTGGCTTTGTAACTGGTTGGATCAGAGAACTCACTGATGCAGCAGAGAAACAAATCTTTATCTCTGCTGGGTTAGCTCTGATCCACCCCTCCGTGCACAGTCCTGCCTGCAGACAGGACAGCGATAGAACAGGCACAGAGTGAAAGCAGTGTCTCTGAAGTGACAGATATGAACTGTGACACTGATGCTGGGGCACTGAGATGCTAAGAGACTCTCACAGAGTCATTCAGAGCATCCCTGGCAGAGTGGGATGTCTCCTGTCCCTATTTAGCATCTTCTCAGGAAGCTGCTGCTCACCCTCGTGGCTCTGTCGTCCCTTGAAAGCATTTTGCAACCATTTCACACCCTACCATTTTGTGAACGGGTGTATGACAATGGTCCTGAGTTTCACTTGGTTCTCAATAGCCTTGACTAGCAGTGAGAGGGACAGCTGCTCTGAGCAGAGGGAAAATGGAGAGCATGGGCAACAAGGTTCCTCTCCCACATCTGCTACTCAGGGTTAGCAGGGGCAAAGGCGATGTGACAGAGGAGGTGATATTCCAAGGGATGAGAACCCAATCAGTGGCAAAGCTGGGACTCAAGAGACCTGATTTTTCTAACGAGGGTTCGGTAAAGGATTGGCAGGGAGAATTGTTCCCAGTACCCATTTGGTAGGGGTAACAAAAGGACCAACACAGAGCCAGGCAGCAGGTCATGCCAGGGATGCCTGTGAGCCAGCATAGCCAGCTCCCGTGTCAAGGGAAGACCAAGAAGGGCAGGAGGAGGCAGGGTAAGGGGACAGACACAGCAGTGTTGGGGGGACAACACAGACCCTGCTGGTCTGGCCAGACAGGAGCAGGGAGAGGAGAGGGGGGACAGGGAGCAGGCAGTTTGAACTCCCTGTTTCAGCGGGCTTGGGAGCCAGCTCTCCGGGGCTCAGCTGCTGCCGTTGCTGTAGTGCCTCCACTTCCCCATTTGCGCAGCAAAGCTGCGATCAGGCGCCTCATTCGCTCTGCAGGGGGACGAGGCACAGCCCACCCCCCCCTTGCTTGGCCAGCTCGGGGCTCAGCCTGGGAGCCACCGCTGACCTCCAGCACCCTGCCAGGCACCCCACTCTGCCTGTGCCCAGCCTGGCCACAGCCCCCTCCCTGGCACCGGGCAGGGTCGGGCAGCCCCGAGCGCTGCCCCGTCCCGCAGCAGGCACGGCTGCCGGCGCCCCGGTGGGGCCGCCTGTCCCCCGGAGCCGCTGCCCTCGCCGCCCTGCCCTGCCCGCGAGAGGCAGCGGCTCAGCCCGGCGCAGGGTCCGCCGGCCCCCGCCGGTCCCCAGCGCCCCGCTCCGCTCCCAGCCGCTCTGCCCGCCGCGGGCACCGGCCGGACCCAGCGCTCCGCCCGCGCCGACGGGACCCTACCTGGCCCCGGCCCGCGCCGCCGCTCGCCCCGCTGAGGGCAGCTGCCCGCTGCCGGTGCTGCTGCTGCTGCCGATAGCGGTGCTGCTCCCGCTGCCGGGGCCGCTGCCCGGTGCCGCTCCTGCTGCCTGTGCCGCTCGGGCAGAGCCCGCTGCCGGCGGCGGCTCCGCCCCTGCCCCAGCGCGTCCCTGGACACACTCAACGCACACACTTCATGCATGCACACGCTCGCGGACACACACACGTGTACAGACACACACACGCAACGCTGGCAGTAACACCCATGCACGCTCCAGCACGCCCATGTGTGAACGCTTGCACCCTGCAACACGCGCCCCCCCCGCACGCAGAACACACTCGGCACGCACACCACATGCACGCTCCCCCCAAAGAACACGCTGATACAATCCACCAGCAAGCACAAGCCTCTTGAACGCTGACACCGAGCGCAACCTGCTGCACGCCTCCCCTTGCAGACACAGCCCCCGACACACCTGCACAAGTACTTACATCCACACGTGCATCCCTCAGCACCAGCCACCACTCCCCTGTCCCAGGTGGGCACCCGGGAAGGCTCCAGGGGTTCCTGGGGACTGGAGGGGCAGCTGGAGCTCCCCCAGCAGCTCCCCACGGCAGGATCTTGAGCACTGGGCAGAGGCTGGATGGCCCTAAGGGAACCCAGGGAGGCACCAGCTCCTCGGGAACACACACACACACACACATATTTCAGGCCATCGGGGCACAGCAGCAAGCCCCTGGCAGCTGCAGGGTCACAGCAGGGCTGCCCCCAGCCCCTCTCCTGGGGTGCACCCGGGCATCCTCATGACTATTCCTCTTCCCTCCCTGCTCCCTGTGGCCACTGTGGCGTGCCATGGGCTGCTGCAGCACCCAGAGCAATGGTGCCACTGGGGAAAGGGGTGTGGGGGTCTGTGCAGCACGAGGTATGACAGGAGACCCCTGTCCTGGCCCTGGGGGAGGTACTATGGAGGTCTGTACTCAGTCAGCCGAGCCCTGTTGCCCACAGTAAGCCTCAGACGGAGCAGGAGGCTGAGGTGGAGCAGGAGGCTGAGGTGCCTGTGCTGCCAGAGGTGGTAGAAGTGCAGCTGGTAAGGGGGAGGGTCTCACTGGCAAGAGGGGTCCACGCAGCATCGCGCTGGGGCCAGGGCTGTGTGCCTGTGCAGGGTGGAGGCAGAGGGACATCGTGCAGTCCCATGCAGAGCCCTCATCCTGGAGTCATCACCGGTGGTCCAGGACCCAACATGTGTCCACCACTCTCTGTTGGACCACAGGAGAGGGATGCACTGGCAAGGAGATGCAGCATCACTTTCTGGCTGCAGCGACTGTCCCCTTGGGTCCCCTGCACCCCAGGGCCTGCACCTGGGCTCCCGGGATGGGTGGGATGGGCCAGACGCCTTGCTCCACCTGGGCTGGTGGGCCCGGGCTGCTGGGAAGCTGCTGGCCGGCTGTGGGCTTTGCAGATGGGAACTCCCTGTGGTGGGTTTTCCGGATGCTGTCCCCCAGGACCCTCTGCCTGCTCTCTGCCTGCCTGCAGCTGGCTGTCAGCTTGGTGCTGGGCGCCGTGGTGCTCCACAGCTCACGGCATGACCCTGAGGTCTTCTACTGCGTGCGGCCGTGGGTGTTACCAGTGCAGAGCTATGCCTGCCTGGCACGCTGACTGGGACAGACCCTGGCCTTAGTCAGCGAGGGGCTGCTGCCCTCCGGACAGAGGTCCCTGATGAACAGTGAAGTCTCTGCAGCACTTGGCCTCCCTGAGCCTGCAAGGTGAACTCTGAATAAAACATCTCTGTTCCCAGCTCTGTGCTGCCGGGCATGTTTGGTCAGGGCCCAGGGGCAGGGGCTTGCCACATATACCGGCCACCATGGCCCCTCAAGACCAGGCCCGGCCTCATCTCCTGGGCACCCCGCGCTGCTGCTGTGCCTGCCCTGAGCCCTGTCCCAGCTTCTTGCCTGCCCTCCCTCCTGCCCCCTCGCTGCCTGGGCTCTCAGGCCCTGCAGGGAGGCATCTTCCCCTGGTGCCTGTGTGGGGTAGCAGGGAGGGCAGGGTGCCATTTCCCTGGCATAGAGGGTAAGAGGGTGGTGATCCCCAGGACACGGCTGTGGAGTTCCTGGAGCGTGTGTTCCAGAGTAGCCCCAGGGCTTGGTCCAGTTCCCTGCTCCTCTTCTTCTCCGTCCCTCTGTCCTGCTACCCATCCTTATGTTTCTTTCTCCGTCTCACTGTCTCCCTGTCCCTCTCTTCCCTCTTTCCTGCTCCTTGTCCCTCTTTTTCTCTCTCTATTTCTGTTTGGCTCCCCATCCCTATCCTCAGCAGACCAGATCACCAACATATAACACAGGCTCTGTATGTGTAACCAAAAGAACAATATGTCCATGCATTGTGTGTGGGTCACACTATGTATCTATAAAGCCTTGTATTTTAAGAGCTTTAAGACATCAAGGTATTCTCGTAGGTGGATGACAGTCAAGCAACTGGAGCTACAGGAGAGAAAGAGAGAGAGGGAGGGAGAAGCATCTGAATTGTAAAATTCTCTGGATGGCACCAAAAGCAGGAGCTGCAGTAAGTCCCAGGCCCCTGGGACCGTGTCCCCATCTTCTGTGTCCCAGTCCCTCCCTGCCCCGTTCTGCATCCCCCAAGCCTCCAGATCCCTGCCCTCCTCTCTGTCTGTCCCTGCCTCATCTATTGTGCTGTTCTTTGTCCCTCCATCTCTCTCTTTGCCTATCCATCCATCTGCCTAGCTCCCTGTCCCTCTGTCTAGCTTCCTAACCCTCTCTTTCCCTCTCTGTAAGTTTTTCCGCTTCCTTGTACTACTGTTCTCTCTATTCTGCATCCCGCTCCCATTCCCTCTCTTTCTCTGTCCCTCAGTCCTGGTCCCTGTTGCTCTCTCTGTCCTTCTCGCCATTCCTAGTTTTGCTTGCTCCATCTCTCTGTCTTGCTTCTCATCACTGTTTTTTTCTTTCTTTATCCCTCTGATCTGCTCCCTGCCCCTCCTTTTTTCTCTCTATCCCTCTGTTCTGCTCCTCATCCCTCTATTTCTGTCTCTAACCCTCTGTGCTGTTCCCTGTCTTTTCTTTCTCTAATTCTTGCTCTATTCCGCTGTCCTGTTCCCCATATTTTTTCCTTCATCTCTCTGTCCCTCTCCTTCTCTCAGTCCTGCTCCCCATCCATATCTTTTCTTTCTCCATGTCCTGAAGCCCATCGCTATTTTTTTACTTCTTCAGCTCTCTGTCCTGCTGCCCATCACAGTTCTTTCTTTCTCCATCTCTGTCTTGCTCTGTCCCTTATTTTTCTCTGTCACTCTACCCTTCTTTCTTCACCCCTGTCCTGCTCCCTGTCCTTTTTTCTTATTCTATCCCAGTGTCCTGCTCTGTACCCCTTTCCATTTCTGTTCATTGTTCTCCCTCTCCTATTTTGTTGCCTATTCCTCTGTCCTGCTCTCTGTCCCTTCTTTCTGTCACTGTTCTTCTTCCCGCCCCTTTTCTTTCTCTCTGCCTCTCCCCTCTGCTTCCTGTCTCATTCCTTCTCTATCCCTGTCATTCTCCTTGTGTCTCTTTCCCTCTGTCCGGCTCCCCATCCCTATTTTGTCATGCTCCATCTGTCCTCTGCCCAACACTATTTTTTTCTCCATCTCTGTCCTGCTTCCTGTCCCTCACTCTCTTATCCCAGTGTGCTGCTGCATGTCCCTCACTTTTTCTTGCTATCCCTCTGTCCTGCTCCCTGTCCCTATTCCTTCTTTCTCCGTGTCCTGCTCCCTGTCCGTTTTTTCTCTGTCACTCTGTCCTGCTCCCTGTCGCTATTTCTTCTTCCTCCATCTCTGTCCTGCAGCCCATTGCTATTTTTTATTTCTCCATCCCTTTGTCCTGATCTTTTTGTCCTCTCTTTTTTCCCCTCTATCCCTCTGACTTGTTCCCTGTACTTATTCTTCTCTCCCTGTCTGCATCTCCCACTCTCTGTCCTGGTCTTTCTCTCTCCATCCCTCTGTCCTTCTTCCCGTTGTTCTTTCTGTCTCTCTCTCCCCCTGTCCTGTACACTGTCACTATTTTATCTTTCTATATCCCCTGTCCTTCTTCCCATTCATGTTTGCCTCTCTGTCCCTCTGTCCTCCGCTCCATCTCTCCGTCCTCCTCCCTGTCCCTGTCTTTTTCTGTCAGTCCCTCTGTCCTGGTCCCTGTCCCTCTCTTTCCCTCAATCTTTCTGTCCTGTTCCCTCTGCTTTTTTTCCATCACTGTGTCCTGCTCCCAGTCCTACTGACTTTCAATTCTCGCTACATCCCTCTGTCCAACTGGCTGTCCCCATTTGCTTCTCTCTGTTCTTCTGTCCTGCTTGCCATCCCTATTCTTCCTTCCTCCATGTCTGTCCTGCAGCCCATCGCTGTTTTTACCTTCTCCATCTCTTTATCCTGATTTGCATCCCTCCCTTTTCTCAGTCCATGTCCTTCTTTTTCTCCATCTGTATGTCCTGCTCTCTCCCTCTTTATCCTTCCTTCCTTCCTTCTTCCTCTCCTTCTTCTATCCCTCTATCCTTCTCCCCATCAGTATTTTTTTCTCCATCCCTCTGTCCTGCTCCCTGTCCCTGTCTTTCTCTGTTAATCCCTCTGTCCTTCTTCCTGTCCTTCTTTTTTGCTATTTGTCTGTCCTGTTGCCTATCAGTGTTTTTCTTTCTGCATCCCATTGTCCTGCTTCCCATTCATCTTACTTGCCCGATCCCTGTCTTCTGCTCCCCATCAGTAGTTTTTTCTCCAGCTCTCTGCCCCGCTCCCTGCCCCACGCTTTTTCTCTCTACCCCTCTGTCCTCCTCCCTGTTCCTTTTTTCTTTCTCCATCTCTGTCCCTATCATTCCTCCTTCTTCCCTGTACCTCCGTTTTTCTCTGTATTCTTGTGTGCCGCTGCCTGTTCTTCTGTCTCTACCCCACTGTCCTGCTCCCCATCCCTCTCTTTGCCTCTCTATCCCTCTGTCCTCCCTATCCCTGTTTTTTTCTTTCCCTACCTGTCCTCCTGCTCCCCGTCCCTCTTTTTCCATGTATCTTTTTGTCCTGCTCCCTGTCCCTCTCTTTTTCTCTCTGTCTTGCTGCCTGTCCCAGTGTTTCTTGCTATATCCCTCTGTCCAGCTGGCTGTCCCTTTTTTCCTCTCTCTCTGTCCTGCTCCCCAGCCCTATTATTTATTCTGTCATTGCTGCCCTGCAACCCAGCCCTGCAGGAGCTGACTGTTCCTCACTGGCCTGACAAATGCTGCTCCAGTAATGGGTGCTCCAGTAATGGGTGCTTCAGGGGAACGGAGAGCGTACAGGCACAAAGCCCTAGAGCAGATTCAGTCCTGCGACCAATGTGCATTGAAAAATAAATGATTGCTCTTTTCTTTGTACTTGTGTACTTGTGGCTGCGCCTGCGGTCCCTTTGCAGTCGGTCAGTGGCTCTCACAGTCTCCAGGGAAGCAG
Organism: Gymnogyps californianus; assembly: GCF_018139145.2. NCBI lineage: Eukaryota > Metazoa > Chordata > Aves > Accipitriformes > Cathartidae > Gymnogyps > Gymnogyps californianus. The sequence continues at coordinate 19,604,637 of NC_059485.1, forward strand.
GTTACACATTAGGGGGTGGGTGCCAGGCGATGGCCTCATGTTACTGATGGCCAGCAGCCGTGGGCCAGGGCTGGAGCAGCCCCAGGCGTGGCCAGGGACGGCTCTCTGTGAAAGGGGGCTGCGGCAGTGGGGCCAGCCTGGGACGGCGGAGCTGTCGCGGAGCAGCGCCTGGACCCATGGAGAAGGTGAGGCCAGGCGTCCCCTGGACCGCGAAAGCTCCGGGTGCAGTGGCACTAAATGGTGGGAGGAGCGGGGGAGTGTCGGGACGGGGCCCGGAGAGATGTGTCCCGCGGCCGGGGGGGCTGCCCGCCGGGCGTGCGGGACCGCCCAGGCGGCGCGGACCCAGCGGGGGCTCTGGGGCCGGCCGGAGGCCGCGCGAATTGCGGGTGCCGGGGAAAGGCTCGGGGGGGGGCGGCGGTGCCGGTCGGGGCCGTGCTGGAGGTGCGGGGGGTGGGGGATGCGACGGGGCCGCGACGTGCCCGGCCGGAAGCGAGGCGGCAGCGGCGGCACCGCCCTCGGGGCTTCCGGGTCAGGCGGGGGCAGCGCCGAGGGGTACGGCGTCCCGGCAGGGCTACGGCCCGGCCAACGCTGGGGCATGCCGGGAGCCGTAGTCTTTGGGCGCCCGACAGCCAGTGGGTCGCTGGGGCATGCCGGGAGCCGTAGTCTTTGGGCGCCCGACAGCCAGTGGGTCGCTGGGGCATGCCGGGAGCCGTAGTCTTCCGGCGCCGGGCTCCCGCTCGGCCCTATTTGTTCCGGGCGCACGCGGGGCGGGGCGGCGCAGCGCAGCCTGTCCGACGGCCGCGGGCCCGGCCGCATGCCGGGAGTTGTAGTTTCCCGCCAGCTTCGTGGCGTTTCCTGCGGGGCTCGCGCTGCGCCCGTTCGCGGAAGCGCGCCGAAGACGCATGCGCGGTGGCACCGCCCCCCGAGAGCAGTGGCGCTGCCGTCGGGTGCCGCGCATGCGCCGTGGGCTCGCCGCGCTGGCCGCTGCCTCCGCGAGCGGAAGGCGGACCTGCCCGTCAGGGCTGCGCATGCGCGGTGGCGCGCTCCCGCCCACTGCTGCCTCCTGGTGACCAGAACTCGGTGTTGCCGGTGGGTGGGGGGGGGTGGGGTGGGGTGTGTGTGGGGGGTGTGTGTGTGGGGTGTGTGTGTGTGTGGGGGGGTGTGTCTGTGTGTGTGGGGGTGTGGGTGTCTGTGTGGGGGGTGTGTGTGTGGGGGTGTGGGTGTCTGTGTGTGGGGGTGTGTGTGGGGGGGGTGGAGGGTGTGTGTGTGGGGGGGTGTGGGGGGTGTGGGGGGGTGGGGGTGGGGGGTGGGGGGGGGGGTGTGCGTGCGCCGCGCATGCGCCCCGCGGCGTCTCGGAAAGGAAACTGCGCTGCCGCAGCAGCCGGGGAGCGCATGCGCGGTGGCCCTGGCTCGCTCAGTGCTGCCACCCAGGGGCCGCGAGCCGCTGCCGCAGTTCAGTGCCGCGGCTGGCGGGGGGAGCGGGGGCGCGGAGCGGCCCCGGAGCGGAGCTGCCGCGGCTGCAGCTGAAGAGACCGGGAAAAGGTAAAGCAGCTGGAGAAGGAAGTGCAGGGGATCCAGGCAAAAGCTGCCTCCAGCTGCAGACAAGAGACAGCCTGTCTCTCCAGGTGCCAAAGGATCCCTCTTACTAGTTCTCAGCAGACCAGATCACCAACATCCACCACAGGGTCTGTGTATGTAACCAAAAGTACAGTACAGCCATGTAGTGTGTGCATGTGAAGCTACGTATCTAGGAAACCTCCTATTGTAAGACACCAGTGTATTCTCTTGGGTGGGTGGCAGTCAAGCAACCAGAGCTACAGAAGAGGAAAGGGGGGAGAGACAGAGAGACCAGGGAAAAAAGTGTCTGAACTGTAAAATTCTCCTGGCAGCGCCGAAAATGGGAGCTGCAGTAAGTCCCAGGCCCTTGGGGCTGTCCCCCCCTCTTCTTCATCCCGGTCCCTCCCTGCCCCCCACCCCCCTTCCCCTCACTGCTGTCATTTTATTTTTTTGCTTCCCTGCACCTCTCCTCTCTGTTCTTGTGTCCTGCTCCTTCTCCCGCTTGTTCTCCAATTCCTTCTCTTTCCCTGTCGTTCTACCTGTTCCTTTCCTTTTATCACTGTCCCTCTGTCCTGCTCCCCGTCCCTCTTTGTTTTCTTCCTTCCTCTTCGCCATATATCCTGTTGCTGGTTTTTTTCTTTCTCCATCTCTCTCTGTCTGGCTCCCTGTCCCTATTTTTTAACTCCTCCCTCCTGCTCACACCACCCTGACCCTTACTACTGCCCTTGCTGCTGCCTGGGCATACAGCGGGCCCCTGCTCCGCTTGCTGTCCACCTGTGCCCAGTGCCTTCTCCTCAGTGCTGCTCACAAGCCCTTCGGCACCACTGCCAGGGCAGCCCATGAGCTGCACAGGGTCCCTCCCTGCTGTCCCAGTCACTCTGGATGGCAGCCCTGCCCTCGCATGTAGGGACTGGTTCCCCCAGTTTTATATCAGGTATGAACTTGAGGGTGCCCTCCACCACTGGCTCCAGATCAGTGATAAAGTTACATTTGTGTTTGTATTGCAGATTGCTATACATGGCTAACAATAATGGGGTTGCTGACTTTTTCCATTCCTCCAGAATACATCTAGCAAGCAATATAGTTCAACTTCCTGGTGTTATGACAACAGAAGGACCTGTTGGCTTGTGCTTGGTGAAAAAAACGGTGCACTTCAGCAATGGGCTTGAACATAGAATCACAGAATGGTTTGGGTTGGAAGGGACCTTAAAGATCATCTAGTTCCAACTCCCCTGCCATGGGCAGGGACACCTTCCGCTAGACCAGGTTGCTCAAAGCCCCGTCCAGCCTGGCCTTAAACGCTTCCAGGAATGGGGCATCCACAGCCTCTCTGGGCAACCTGTTCCAGTGCCTCACCACCCCACAGTGAAGAACGTCTTCCTTGCATCTCATCTAAATCTGCCCTCTTTCAGTTTAAAGCATGACAGTTTTCCCTTCTTGCTGCTGATGGCTGCCACCTGCTCTGTGCAGGGCCTGATGCTCCATAATCTTTTGCTTTATGTTGCCTGACTAATCTGGTGGCCTTCTACGATGGAGTGATTGCATCAGTGGACAAGGGAAGAACAACTGATGTCATCTACCTGGACTTCTGTAAGGCCTTTGATACAGTCCCCCACTGCATTCTTGCCTCTAAATTGGAGAGAGATGGATTTGATGGATGGACTGGACTATTAGATGGATAAGGAGTTGGCTGGATGGCTGCATCCAAAGAGTTGCAGTCAACAGATCTATGTCCAAATGGAGATCAGTAGCAAGTGGTCTCGCTCAGGGGTCTGTATTGGGACTGATGCAGTTCAATATCTTCATTAATGACATAGGCAGTGGGATTGAGTGCACCCTCAGCAAGTTTGTGGATGACACCAAGCTGAGTGGTGCAGTTGATATGCTTAGAGGGAAGGGATGCCATCCAGAGGGACCTTGACTGGCTTGAGAAGTGGGCCCATGTGAACCTCGTGAAGTTCAACAAGGCCCAGTGCAAGGTCCTGCACCTGCGTCACGGCAATCCCCGATATCAGTATAGACTGGGGAATGAATGGATTGAGAGCAGCCATGTGGAGAAGGAACTGGGGATGCTGGTGGATGAAAAATTGGACATGAGATGACAATGTGCACTTGCAGCCCAGAAAGTCAATTGTATCCTGGGCTGTATCAAAAGAAGCATGGCCAGCGGGTCAAGGGAGGTGATTCTCCCTCTCTACTCTGCTCTCATGAGACCCCACCTGGAGTACTGTGTTTGACCTCTGGGGGTCCTAGCACAAGAAAGACATGGACCTGTTAGAGAAGGTCCAGAGGAGGGCCATGAAAATGATCCAAGGGCTGGAAGAACCTCTCCCATGAAGAAAGGCTGAGAGAGTTGGGGTTGTTCAGTGTGGAGAAGAGAAAGCTCCAGGGAGACCTTCTTGCGGCCTTTCATAAGGATGGAGAGAGACTTCTTACCAGGGCCTGTACTGATAAGATGAGGGGTAATGGTTTTAAACTGACAGAGGGTGGATCTAGATTAGATATAAGGAAGAAATTCTTTAGTATGGGGGTGGTGAGACACTGGAACAGGTTACCCAGAGAAGTTGTGGATGCCCCATCATTGGAAGTGTTCAAGGTCAGGTTGGATGGGGCTTTGATCAGCCTGATGTAGTGGAAGATGTCCTTGCCCATGGCAGGGGGGCTGGAAGTAGATGATCTTTAAAGGTCCCTTCCAGTGCAAACCATTGTGTGATTCTATGATTTAGAGAGTGTGAGGAGGCATCTTAGATGCCACCATTCACCATCTTGACAGCTACAACACAAGATTGTTGCCAGCCTCCACTCCCCTGCCAACCTGCATTCCCCAGTTTTATTGCAGAGCACAACGTCCTATGGTATGGAATATACCTTTGGTCATTTGGTTCAGCTGTTCCAGCTGTGTCCCCTCCCAACTAATTGTGTACTGTTATGGATTTATGCACGCCAGCCACCTTAACAGGGCCTGACCCTAGGATCCAGCTGATTATGCAAAGTCCAAGTGAAGGTTTCCAATTCCTCTTTTATTAGTTCTCAGGTTACAGCTTGAGCTGGGTGCCTCCAGAGAGGAACCCCTACTCCAAATCATGCCTCCCAATTATACCCGTACCACCCATCACCCGATCCCCAAGTCCAAGCACTTAATTCTGGTCTGTGGTCTCTTGATTTCTGATTGTTTTTCACCATCGCTGGGCTGGCCGCCTTCTGAAGTTACCTCATTCTCTTGGAATTGTCTCCTTGGTCCTTACCTTCTTCATTCTGCTTGTATCTGCCGGATTCAGCTAGTTCTGTGTTAGCAGCATTAGTTTTATGAAAAAGTTTACTCTTGGTCAGCTCTTGCGGCCTAAGGCTTCAACTACTTTAGCTACTAGTGCTAAGCTACTAATGCTAAACGAGACTATTCAGAGAGAAGAATACAGGTAAATCAAATTTCTTCTATAACACTAATATAACTGGGTGTCCTAATTTCTCATAATTATCTCTTTCTTTTTTTTTTTTTTTTTTTTGAGACCTGCTAAGCTGCTGTCCTCAGTATCTTATGCCCATGAAAAAGATGAGAAAGTCTCTGGTTCCTGACTGAATAAGCATAACTTCAGGAACGAAGTTGCTGGTTCAGATGCAATACTTCCCATCTGTTTAGAGTTTTTTCTTTTAATGGGAAGGGCTAGTAGTTATAGCATATCTGGAATGCTTTCAGAGTCAGGCTTTTAGCTCTTAGGCGGAATAATTATTTAGAAATATTTGTATTTTGGACCAGAGAATTCTATTTATGTTAGATTTTGTAGCACTCTAACAGAAAAGCCCCTTTTGGAATCTGACAGTCCTAGTCCTGTTCTCATAAATAGCAAGTGGGTGTCCCATTTCCTTAAACAATTTAATTGCTGTGGGACTTTCCATTATGGCAAAATAGACAGGGGAGACTCTAATGATGAAAGGAGATTTTTCAGGTGGAGATCTGGCTTGGGAAAGCAAGCCATGCAAGCAGCAGTTTTCCAGGTTTAACTTCTACCAGCCTAGGTTTAAGGTATTCTAGCTTGCTTTCTGAAGATTGGGAGATACCTGGGGTAGGCTATGACAACAACCACCCATCGCTTCTCTTGCACTGTGGATCCTGAGCACTTCCTTTTTTCTTTTGCGATGCAACACTAGATCCCATTTCAGTAAAATTAGACAAATGTGGATGTCTTAAACACCTTTTGCTCATTAAAAGTGGTCCTGTTGCTACATCTGCTTGGGATACAAAAGCTCATCTTATGACAAAACATCACTAAACGCTCTAATAAGCAGCGCTTAGTTACAGGGCTTCACCTCTGACCTGTTTCCTTCAAACATCTCAGATAACTTGACCAATGTTAATGAAACCTCTCAGTGCTTCCCAGTATGTGCTTCATGGTAATTTTAGGTTAGGTAAGTGGACGTAGAGAGGTGAAGTACACCAAAACCATACGGCAAATTAATGAAAAAATTTGTGATTACTCTTAGGAGTTTTGTTTCCACTATAGCCATTATTCATTACTGCACTTTCATTATATGCCATCCCATGGGGAGATAAATTTTGTAGATCAATTGGTCTTCAGCCAGTCTCCAAGCATATACCTACATGAAGTCAAAATTAATCCTGGTGTAGTGTCACCCGGGAGCTGGTGTAAAGCCACGTGCTGCAGGGTTCTTAAGAGAAATGCTGTACAACACTGAGCACGATGACGTGTGGATTACAGTTTGTAGATGACGTGGTTAGGTCCTATACTGAGTATTTTGTGGGAGCTGGTTGTTAGGGGGAACAAGTGCAGAAAACATGCTTGCAGGCAAGATTTGCATTCAGATTGTTGAGGTTTGACCCTTCCTTCCAAACACAGGGGACAGAAAACTCTTACCACCGTGCTGTCCACCAGAATTGCTCTCATTGCATCTCAGCCTTTAGTATAACATAAGGTCTTAAGTCTTCCAGGGTATGAGTTTGCTCTGAATGACTATTTTCTTGCTGATGAGACCCTTGGAAGCCAAATGCAACTTGCATACTACTATATTAAAATGACTGGTGTGAAACTGTATTTTCAGAGGAATGAAGTGATTTGCTTGTCGTATATCCATCTCTTCAACTAGATATTTGCATGCACCCTGCAATACCCCCAGGGATGTAACTGTCACCAGGAATTCTAGTTGCAAATAATTTTGGCAACAAGTGTTCAACCATTAAATTCCCTAGTGGGAACAAAAAAATATGGTGCTGTCATCAGAGCTTCTACCAGTCACCAGAGTACCAAGAATATCTGTCTTGTGATGTACAGCATGATTTCCATGGTCATCAGTTAATGCCTCTAAATTTCCCATCCCCCTAATAAAACTGTCAAAATCAATTTCACCCAGTCTGTCTTGGGGGAGGAAAAAAAAAAAAAAGATGCACCAGTTTGATTTTTAAAAGCAAATCGTCTGTTTTTTTATGGTGCTGGACAAAGACGAGAGACCTAGATGAACTGGAAATGATTTCCAGCTCATCTGCAAAAGGAGCTCACTGCTTCTGCTCCCACCACTCTGTCCTCAGCAGTGACCTTGAAGAAGGTATTCTTTCCAGTTATATCATTTATAGGGTCCTTGCATAATGAGGCAGGGATGGGAGTCCTAATACGCACTGTTTGGTAGAAATAATATGTCTACTGAAGTGTTTGGCTCTTCCAGGTAGGTGTGAGTTGAGCTCATGTTCTAGGCAAACAATGGTGACGGGCAGAAAATGCCTGGACTTTCTCATTAGTTTGAGAAACATGTTGCTGATTTTTCTTACCAGTCGGCACACACTGGTATCAGATATAACTAGGAAATAGTTTTGAGTAGCATTTTGGAATATGTGCATATAAACATTGATCTACTGAGCCTTTTAAAAAGGGGAGGAAGTTGCATTGAAATTGTACATCAAAGACATGAAAAATAAAAGGAGTTAGTTGGATGTTGGCCACCCTATTTCCTCTTACCAGCATCCACTTTTCATTCTCCTGCAAGAAGCAAGGGCAGAGGCACAAAGCACTCCTATTTTCCTCCTTTAAGGCACATCTTCTCAGGCTTTTCCAACAAGCAAGGTCAGTTTTCTCAGGCTGCAACCTCTTTCACAGCTGAATTATGTCAGCTGGTAGCCCTGGCCAGAACCATTTGTAACAGAGCTCCTCAAGCTATAGATGGCCTTTGTCCGAAGTCTATTAAAGTCAGTATGAAAGTTTTCACTGAAGTCTATGGATTTGCTGTTGGCACCTCAATGGGGAGTTTTTCTTTAAAAGCATGTTTTCCTAGATGTTTAGATCAAATAGGATGGTGCCCATGGCACTAGCCTGAAACTTGAATTTTTAAATCAGCTAAAAACCACGTGATGTTTAACTTAAGAAGCGGGGCAAAATTATTAGTTCTCTCACCTGCTTTGTTAACATCAGAAGTTTGATCTAAAGCTCATTGTCATTAGCATGACTTTATGTTAAATAATGAGTTTCTGGTTGGGAGTTAGAGGTACCTAAGCGTAACTAAAGAAGTAAAAAACAAAAGAAAGGCAGGAAAGATTTAGATTCTCATGTTTTATAACTTATAACAGTTGGGGGTGGGGGTGGTTAAGAAAAGTCAGCTTAGCTCATGAGACCTGTATCAGGAATAGAAGTTCAGCCAAAACAAAGTTCTGAAAAATTATTCCTTTTTGTCATTTGCTTTTTCTACTTCGGTAAGAAAAATGTTATGTGGAATCCAAGCATAAGGAACAAAAAGGATGCCAGGGAGGTAGGATCTTATTGCAGGCATTGCAAGCTTACACCAGGTTCTATAACTAACTTGTGAAACTGGTTTCTAAATGTGCTGTGAATGTGAAGGCAGGCAGCAGAGGTAGCGTGTCATTTGTCAGTTGCGCTGCGGTCAATAGAAGTTGCAGCAGGATAAGAGCACAGTGGTCTGGAAAGTAATTCACCCCTTTTGACACTTTTGTTGATATGCCTCTCCTTTCCCAAAACAGGCTGAGGTGTAATTGCTGCGAGAAGAATCATTAGTCTCATACAGCCTTTTAGAATTACTGGCCCAAGTATTTAATGAGAAATATTGGGCTGCACTTCCTTGTAGTTTCCCTTTTTTTCCAGGAATCAACATGGATGTATCATGGATGTACCATGTGTGAAGTGCCAGGCTTCCTGTTTTAAAACACAGAGGGAACGGACCGAGCAATATTCCAATAATCTTGATTCGTACAGAAACACAGGAAGGAAACTGTTGCATGGAAGTAATATATAGTTGCATGTTTGTCTTTCCTACAACCTAGGCTGTAAAAAAAGGTAGGTCAGTGATTAGTCCTATTGCACAGAACAACTCAGTTTCTGCTGTAATGTATCACTATATCAGTAACCCTTTAATACCTGATAAGAAAACCTTTCTGAAGGAGATCAAGGTAGGTGATTCTCTTTTGGATTCTCTCTGTCTTGTTTCATTATGAATATATCTGCTGTGAAACCTCATGAGTCACCTCAGATGTGACAGTTATGCCTTCTGCTTGGTACTGGTTATGCTGATTCACACATGCCATTTCTGTCTTTTTTTTTTTTTGTTTCTGTATTGTTTCTGGTAATTTTCTTGGCCCTTCCTGTGTGTGAGCTGGCTCTTGCAGTTGGTCTAATTCTAATTGCTAGGCGCAGAATCCAAATGTAAAATTATGAAACGCAGCAGTGCTGTTCAGTGCACAAGCTGTTTGTTGAACAGAGCATTGATATATGTAGCCTTAGTCTGGTCTAAGATATGAGTTTATAATTAAATATTCTATTTTCTTTTCCTTGTAAGAAGTGCTGCTTGTAATGAATTGCAGATAGAGGCAAACTTTGAACAACACGAAGCATTTGTTAACAGCATTAGTTTCCAAACAGTTCTGTTCTGCTGCTCTGTTAGCTTCCCAAGGCAGCACCTGCTCTGGGCCGTACAGTCTGAGACCCAAATATTCAACAGGACAGCCTGAAAGTGCATTCATAGTCAATTTTGTGCATATGTAGAGATCCATCTGTACCATGTCAACAGGAATTTGCACTGTGTTGTTGCTTTCCTGTTCATCATGCTGAAGAGTAAAATAATGTCATCACTTCAACTTTGATGTGTTAGTATTTGGATGAAATAACTGGATGAAAGAGTGCAAGTGTCATGTCCTTATAAAAGGCAAGTGTGTCAACTTGATACAAATGGCGTGTGGAGACAAAATTCAACTTCCCACACTGATGTATACTGAGGTGCTGTGCTGCTGGCACTGTCAGGGACCGTTTGGATCTCTCAAATTTACAGGACCTCATACTCTGTAAATTGAACTCTATTTTATGAGCTCATTAGGAAAGAAAGCAAAAAACCACAACAAACAAAGGCTCAATCCCCTTTGCATGTCTAACATGTGAATTCACTAATTCATTGCTTAAAGTCATGAGGTTTCTCACTCAGAAGTTCCCTAATTCATAACTCGCAACTCACAGTTTATAACTCATAACTTGTGCACCAATGAGCAAAATGGTTGCCTGGCTGATGGTGAGAGTGCTCATCCTTCCTCCTCCCTCACGGTGCGGGCGTCCCCTGGATCCCACCAGGAAGCATTGAAAGCCTCAGCAGTCCAGCTGCTGTTGGATCTGCTTGAAGAGCTTTTTTGGGTAAGCTGACGTTTTTATACCTTTGAGCTTGGAAGTTTGGTCTATACCATTTCGAAGAGTTAGCAGATTCTGAGGAAACTGCCAGGACATCAGTCTGCAAAGATAACGGCTGCAGGAGACAGCCAGCTGCAGGTGATAATGGCTGCATCATGGCCCTTTAGCTCTTTCTGGGCACCGGTCCTGCCTGTGCATTGCCCTCGCTTTGACCCAATGGCGCTGCTGCCAGCACACATCAGGCCTTAGTATGAGCGGTTAGCCAAAATCTGAGCAGGAGCTGAGTGAACAGTCACAGGCATCTATTCCACTCCAGCTTATTCCGGAAAAGCATTTGCTGTTCTTTCACACTTCTTGTGTCATTTCCCCTCACACAAGCTCGAGAGAAATGTCTTGCTGCTTGAACACGTTAAAATATCTCACCTTGCGAGTGGAAATACTTCAGGGCTTCTCCTGCAGAGTAGACTTCACATTAGCCTTTCCTCGCCACATCATGGGACTGAGGCCTTTTTAAAACTGCATGCAGCATGAGAAGAACAAAAGTCCATCCATTCCTCAGTCTTTAACGGGCCAGCTTTTAGGATGTTGTACTGCAGGTAAGAATTAGTAAAAGTTAAATATTTTCTAATGAACCCTGGATGAAATTAAACAGATTTTCCTCATGTTATCGCTTTTTTACATTATTCTAGTTGGAACTTTATCAGTGAACTGGTCGTAGTATTTAAATTAAGTACGAAATAAATCAGGGTGTTGTCTATTCAAACCATGAAAATTCTCTTTACAATGTGCACTATGACATCTCCTGATAATATTTCCAGAGCTTGTTTTAGGGCTGTGTCGTGGTTTAACCCCAGACAGCAACTAAGCACCACGCAGCCACTTCCCCCTCCTAGTGGGGTGGGGAGGAGGAGGGGAAAAAAAAAAAAGTAAAACTCGTGGGTTGAGATAAGAACAGTTTAACAACTAAAGTAAAATAAAATACACTACTAACTAAGAATTAACTCTATCGCAGCCGAAACCAGGACAGGCTGAGTGACCAGATAGCTGAGGAAAAAGATTTAAAAAGAAGGCAACACAGGTAGACAAGACTTCTGATTCATGCAGAAGAGTGAATTACTGCTGTGTCAAAAAATAAATGTGAATAGTTTGGGATATGTAAATTTGCTTTTAATTAGCATCACAAACTGCTGCTATGACAAAAAGTAGAATAGATGGTCAAATGAGTGATAGCAGCTATACAATGCAATTCTTGTGGTGAGAGCTGAGATTACAGGTGTGCAGTAGGGCTACTGAATGTAGTGCTTGAAAGCAGTTTGAATGAGGGTTTTTAACAGTGGAAAAAGCTGAAATAATGAAGTAAAATTTTTGTGTAGTGTCCTAGTTCCCTCATATTTAGTGTTCTATATGAAAATGTGCCTGTTTAAGATTTTAGGAAAAAAAACCTACGAATGTTAGAGGGAGATTCTGTCATGGGGAGTCAGCAAGAACATGTGTACGAAAACTTTTTAGGAAATGGGTTTGGTGAGTGTAGGAGTTGAAACAGAATAGTAGGGTCCAGGAAACGCTACCTGTTGCTCTCAGAAACAGGAAGGACTGCCTAAGTCCCTGTTGCTGCACTCTAGTTCTTAGGATTTAGTAAGAGTGAGAGTTCACTGAAGGATCCTCATTGACTGCACTGAATTTCCGATGGAGTCCATGGGGCTGTAAGTGGAAGCTTCCTGTAGCCACACATCTCAGAAAGTTTGCAGTTTGGAACCTGCCTCGCCACAAAAAGTCTGTCTGCAGCATAGAACAACTATGGAAATGCTCGCAGCAGAATTGCACTTTGGCGCATCACGAGGTCAAATTCTTTTGTAGCAGATAAGGAAACTTCAGATTGCATTTGTGAAATGTTTAGAGGATCAAACTGCATCTATTTTTATAATGTCTTACTGTACTGGCTTAGTACGATGAAATTTGTGTGAGGCCCTGGAGCAGAGGAAAGATTTCTCTCTTCAGAAACAGAGAAAGCATATGTTGACTGCGGAACCATTATTGACAAAGCCCTCGTGTTTTCCAAAGGCCATCCTCCACCTAAATCCGTGTTGTATTTCTTGGAAAGCTGTTGCAAAAAATCTTGAGATAATTTTAAAAAATTCAAGACTCCAGGTGGTGGATTTACTTGCCTTGTCTTTGAACTGTTCTGCATGTGAACAACTTCAAGCTTTTCTCCAAAACTACAACTGCTGGACATGGATGCAAAATGAAATGTGATCCCATTATGCACCAGCGCTTGACATGAAGGAATACCTCCCAAATACTTTGAGAGTCGTTATAGAACTGGGAGGTAACAATGCTAATCTAATTCTTTTTCCCATCTCTATACCAATAAAAAGCCTAGATGCAGTGGAAATCCTGGAAGCATGTAGTCTAGACAAAGGAAGGGCTGTATAAGGACTCATGCTTTTGTTGGCCATGCTCCTGATTTGTCAGGCATGGGCTAGTGATGTTGTTCTGGGCAGCTTGGATGTGGTTTTGAGTAACACGGTCTTTCTCTGTGATAAAAGATTAAAAAGATGAAGATGCAAGTGAAATAATTTTGAAATAATTATTTACTAAATTGTGAAATAGATGTAAACTATTTCTTGTCAGGGTTCAGGATGATCATTAACCTGTTGTTCTGGGTCATGAATAGGAAGAAGAGAGTTGGCTCACTCTGGAGCCTGTGCATGTTGAAGCATGAATGCCTACACAGAATAGGTGGAAGACACTGATAAGTGAAAAATGGCACTTAAACCACATACAGTATGTCTTGTGTTTTCCTCTTAAAAGTCGCACATTATTGTATGAAACTCAACCTATTTTATTCAGGGAAAAGAATAGTCATTCTAAGAGCAAGCCTGGAAAGAGCTTCTAGAACCCAAAGCTTGAGTACAGGTCAAACTCTTTGCAGAAACACCAAAGGGAAAGTACGGTTTTATGACCCAGTCCTAAGAGCGCTTAAGCGTAAGCAGAATTCAGCTCTTCTCTGTAATCCCTTTCAATGCAATTCTGAAATTGCTGAACTGGAATACCGTTTCTTTATGCTGCAGTTTTTAGGCTGCTAAATCCCCGTTTGCAAGAGGATTAGAACTTGCATATGTTATAGGTTGGTAACTGTGGTTTTCAAGTAGGTTATCCTTCTTCAAGTTTTGATTGCATGGCTGCTGAATGTGCTCAGTGATTTTTTCCCAATGCTAAATATGTTGTTGCATTTATTGCAAACAAAGCTCTCCTTGTACCTTTCTCAGTAACGTTGTCCTCCTGGGTAGGAAGCATGACTTGAATTCTGTGTGCATGCATACCCTCCAGTGGATGTTTTACTACAGCACAGGATTTGCACTTGTTTATAAAGAACAGTTTTGTGTTTCTGTCCACACTCCTGTGATCTCTGGTAAGTTTCCAACCATTGCTGCGTCTTGTTTTCTCAGTCTTAAGTCTGTCCAGTTACCAGGATCCAACCACTCCAGTAATATTCAGGCCCTTCAGGGCTGTGGTGAGTGGCCTGGCAGACACACGTGGCTCCATAAAGAAGCAAATCCTTTTTTGTGTGAGCATGGGGAGAAACTGGCAGTACACGGCACCCAACCTCAGTGCAGTGTTCCAGTTGATGAAACCTCTCTCAAACAGGCTGCAATAACTGACAGAAAAAGCTTTATCTTCCCTTTCACAAGAACCTTTAAACTTCCCTTTTGAATAAAAGCTGATCTGCTAACTTATGTGGTACTATCTTAACTGGAGTATTCACTTCATCTGCATCTTGTAGGAACCTCTGGAGTCTGTCATGCACAGACCTCACTCTTACCAATTCACGAGAATGATGTGTGACAGCATTAACCCTTCGATGATGGATCTTCTCAAGAGGAGAGAGGATTTATGCTGGCTATGATGGCAGATCAACACAGGCAGTAAACCGGCAAGAGCAGACCTTGGATACGATGCGAGGTCAGTGTCTTGCAACACTGGATTGTGACAGCTGGATAAAAAGAGGGAGTGCTTGTGTATGCATGTGTATGAAGGTACGTAGGCTCATAGAATGGAATCAAAATGAAAAATGTCTTAGGTGGCCTGGAAACAAAGAACCCAATGTGGTTGTTTTGGGGTTTGGTTTTTTTTTTTCGTTTTCCGTTGTCCTGTAGAGAAGTCCAGCTCTGTAGAGAAAGTATATACCTATTTCATGCAGGGATAAATAGTGACATTCACCTTTTCTTACCCAAGTCAGAATTAGAGACCAACACAGTTGGAGGTTTATTTGTGTACAGTCGGAGAATAAATAGCCTGCAATATCAAAGTTTTGAAAAGTCTGGAGGAAATCAGTAGAGGCTCAGATGGTGGGACTGATAGTTTTATACAGCTTTTCAGATTAAACTTCATCTTGACCTTTGGTAAAGCTAAAAGTTCTCAAGGCCCCAGCTACTGTTCTTTAGTACTCAGAGCTCTCCAACCACTCTGAAATATTTTTGTCCTCTTATTTAGAGTTGGTCCCCATTCTTTACCCTGTATTACATCCACTGGGAATGGTTAACCTAGAAAATTGATAAATGAAGCAAGCCCTTCCCTGACAATTTTGCAAATGTCTCCTGAGAAATCTTGCCCATTAGAAGCCAATTCTAGCAGTTAATCATGTTGGGAACCTATGACTAGGGTTGGCCCTAAAGAGTAGTGACAGGTTTCTTTGGCTTAATGTTAGCACATCTCTTGCCTGTGCAACAGGCACTGTCTGCCCCAAAACAACCAGCATGGCGACTCTCCTTGTGGATTTTTCAAAACCAAAGTGCAACGTTTCACAGACTGTTACTTCCTCTAAGGCACTGGGTGTGATTTTCCATTTTCTTTGCAAGCCCTTGGAGAAGATATGTTACATTTCCGGGTGCCTCAGTTTTCCAAGAAAACACTCTGTGTAGTACATAATTACTTGAGGCAGGCTCTGATCTACCAGAGATTGCTGAAAGCTGGCAGGAAAATATTACAGCAGGGAAATACTGCTTTGTTGTTATGCTGTCCCTTAAGTGTCTTGTGTTGGCTGCTGTTGGAGATAGGATGCTAAGATGGGTGCATTTTTGCTCTGATCTGCTCTGTTAATGAACAGATCTGCTCTGTTCTGTGCTCAGTTAATGTACATCACCTAGCAAGTATGATCTTGGTGAAGATTTCTCTGTACTTGTAACTGATAATTTCTTCAAATAAGGCAGAGAGGTGCTTCAAGAGCAGTATAGAAAATCTTACCTCTTCACCTGTTGTGTTAAATAGCAAATAATAGTACTCATGAACATAGCTTTAAGTCCAGCAATCAGATCAGTAAGAGCTCATGCTAATGGCAGAGATGCCATGCTCTTTAATGCATGGCATAAACTCACAGTCCTGTGTAAGAATGTACAATTGCTAATGAAAGAGCAATTCCAGATCCTAATGTCACTTCTATTCTTTTTGATGTCTTTCCATTATATCAACTGCTGCCAAAGTTGATGTAAGAAGAGCAAATTTCCCATAAAGAAACATAATTACCCAGGAATTTGGAGGCAACTGGGCATGTAAAAAATGCCTCCTACCTCTTCCGTACTTGTGTCTTATTTCCTTTCTGTGCTTTGGGAATGAAATTGGATTCATGCCTCAAGTTCTCCAAGCATGTAGTCAACTCCAAAGCAGATGGAAGGCTGGACAAGTGACCCTTCCTAGGCTTGCAGCTAGGATCATATGGGCACAAGCAAGTGTAGGGAAGGTGCAGCCCCCGGTAGACTTTCACTGGGGAGTTTAGGGTGTTACAAGAGCCCTCAACACTGTGTGGGTTGTGTACCATGAGGCAGGCAATGTTGACGTCTGCTGCCAGCGTGGGCCAGCCGTACCAGCAGTATACCCTTATCAAAGCGGGCAGAGCAGGACAATGAACTGTTTTCCCAACCAAAAAAGTAATAGGACTAGAAATGTATTGAGGGGCCAAAGTCGGGGAATGCAGGACTTATCAGGTTGACAAGGGGTTTTGTGTTCTAACTTTAGGAGAAAAACCTTCTTGCCATCAGACTACTCTGCAAAGCAGAGGTAGGCAGCTGAAGAGAAGTGGAAAACAGAAAAGCAACAGCAAAAGACTGCTGTGAGAAGGACCTTAACAGCAAGGGATGAGGAAAGTCTAACAGCATGAGAACCATAAAGTAGAATGAGTGTGGGGGTCCAGCAGCAGTGGAACCAGAAGCAGATATGGACAGAGAGGGTGGGTGGGAGAAAACATCAGATGGAGAGTCTACCTGAAAAGACAAGCTTGCCCTTGGTTGTTTCTCTCTTCGCTGAGGGTGGATGAAGGCTTAGGATGACTTTCTGTCTGTTGGTTAAAAGAAGCTACAGTTCTTATTTCCCGGCTGAGGCTTATCTTGAAAATAGGAATTAGTTGGCTAAAAGAGAGTGAGCAGGGCTAGTACAAAGAACCTATGACAGCAATATTTGTCCTTTTAGCATGGCATAGGATATTTTAGCTGTATCGGCAACTTCTAGTTGGCTATCTTTGGTTAGGTATTTTGGAGTCTTATCCTAGCATAGCCTAGCTGTGAGACTGTTCATTGTACCTGTAAAAATCGTACTTGTGAGTTTTACTGTATTTGAACACACATTTTTCTTCCTCTTAGTAGGGTTATTAGTAAGGTTGAGAAGTCAAACACTTCAGTGTTAGAAAATGCAAAAATCATTGCTCGAACTAGTCCTTTAGGTAATAATTAAATGCATGTTCCACTCTTTCTAGGTGGCTGACTGAGCTTTTGAGGCCTAATTACAGAACTGTTGTTAAGCCTTAACAATTGTAATAACTGGAAATAACTAGCAAATATATTTGTAATGCAAAAATGTTCCTAAAGACAGGTCTTTATCATAACAAATTGGACATTTAAAATTAGGTGATATGTTTTTACCTTAATCCGGATGTTTCTCGGATCCTTTCTGTAACGTAGGTAATATCTCCTGTCAGCTCAGGTGGGCACGTGAAGCTATATCCTGTTCATGTAGACAAATGCTTCGCAACCTGAAAATAAGGAATAACAGAAAATTTCAAAAGAGCATTTTTATTTCTCTTTTCAGATCAAAATGGGAGTAATATTAAGTAAATAAGATCTTTCACCATACATTGAATGATGACGATTAAAACTATTAGAGAGATTCTTGTTCCATAGGCATTGTCCATCCTGTGTACTGGATAAAATGGGGCCCTGTGGTAAAAAGTACATGTGCAATGATGTAACTCAATATTGTATCCTTCATAGCAAAAAAGGGCCCGATTTAGATGACACAATCTGGTATTTTCTAAGTTTCAAATGTTTGACTTTGTAAACATAAGGCTCTTTTCTTTCCTAAATGCAGTTTTAATGGGTAAATTCCTGATTTTACAAAAAAGCAAAGTGTCTCTTTGCCCTCTTCTTCATCAAATCTCAGTATTGATGTCATCAACAAGCACCATTAGAAAGTTTATCACTTGAGCTAGTCCTTTATGGTAAGTTGTAGAATACCAGTCGTAGGTAGCCAGACAGTAGAGGAAGGGAAGAGTCTTTGTCTTACCTTCAGTAATTTTTGCTTTCAAGAAAGTAATGAAGTTATGGACCAATGGGGAGGAGGATTTGTGAGACATGAGGATGTTTTATCTTTCCCTAACTGAAAAATCAGCACCAATAGCTTTCATCTAATCACAAATTTTTCTCTGAATTGAGTTGGCTGCAGTTGCTGTGGAACGATGCTGTTGTGGAATGCTGTGCTCTAACCGTCTTCCCTATCACTTGGCATTGTCGTCCTTTCTCCCTGCTTGCAACCTTTCTAAGTGTGTGTTTGTTTTATTTCCTTAGGTGTCAGTCAGCTGTACTAAATGGTCTGGTTCTTCCTCTGTCTGGATTTTGAGGACGGTGTTTAGTTTGTGTCTGATTTGCAGCTGTTCGTGCTCCTCAGCAGAAGTGACTTTCCAGTCATGGCTTCAGATGATCTGAAACCTCCCTGGAGCAGAACGCTACGTACCACGGCAAACGTACACTTTTTGCTTCCTCTCAGTATCTTCTGACACCCAAAAAGGGACATGATCCTCAGTCTACAAGCATAAAGAACCACCACCCCCCAAACCCAATCCCAACACCACTAGACCAGGGGGTTGGAGAGAAACGAGTTGTAAGGATGTTCTGGCTTAGAAAGAAAGACCATGTCTTCAAATTCCTGTGGGGATTCTCTGTAGTGGTTCAGCACATTGTTCCACACTTGGTTTCCCTCAGCATGAATTTTCTGAAAAGGTACTCCCTTGGATTAACAGAGGAATACATTAATAGTGATTATATTCAAATACGCACCTTGTTGCAGTGCGTGCTTTATGACCTGAGGATTTCAATACTAAGTCTTGGAGATTCCCTGTGCACTAAGACAGTGAAATCCCGTCGCTCCAATGAAACAGAAAGTTTGAGGAAGGAACATACAACTGGGTCTTTTGTTCTTTGTCACCGGAAGTTTCTCTTCCAGCGAAAATGGTGTGAGGAGCTAAATTGCATGGATGAGAACTAAATCCCTGGAGAGGCTGTGTGTTTCCTTTTCCTGAGATGCTTGGTAGCTCTGTCTGTTTTCAGTGGGGCTGAAGCAGCCAGCCCTCAGTGCAGATGCTGCTGGGCTCCCCTCTGCCATGCCTGCTGTGAGGGCAACAGGAGGGAGCACAGAGAGGAAAACTGCTTTCTTGAGGGTGGGTTAGTGCCTGTCCAGCTGCCTCAATGAAGGGCTGTGACAGATGCCGGCAGGCCCGAGTCTTGTTCCTCATGCTTTTACCAAAGATAACACGTTAGAGGTCACAAACGTAGACTATTTCTGAACTTCTCTCTGCCTGCCGTTTTCCTTCCCTACTTCCCTATCTAAGGCTAATGGGGAAAAGGCAGCACAAGAAGAGCCTTTACCCAAGGAACTGGTTGGAAGTCCGCTTTTTGGCTGTGACTGGTTTTGCTCTGACTTCTTCGGGATGGGAGTGGGATAAAATTACGCTTTCCTATTCACTCAAACTCATGCACTAAAGCTTTGGCACTCTGGGCGTGTGGTCAAAACTTGTATGAAGGATTTGGACATCTGTTGGTGTTTGCTGCACTGGCTTCCCAAGACCAGGAGAAGGAAAACAGGACAAGCTTTATTGACGGAATGAGTGGATGCAAATAATAACGTGTATAAATGAGTAGGCTCTGGTTGGAGACAAGAGGTAAAGGCATTTTCACTTTTCCCTCTCTCTAGGAAATGGTAACCTCTGTAGTCATCATCTCTACATTTCCAGCATGCAGTTCTGTACAAAACTGTTTCTTTTCCCTGCAGTCTGATAGGGCTTTAAAAATAAATCTTGATTTGCATTTTGTAGGGAGAAATCGATACCAAGAAATGTGGTTCCCTGCTAGTATCTGATCCAGCTGCAAATCTCACTTTGCTGCGCTGGAGAAGGCCTATTCTGAAAGACTTCCTTACAGGTTTGTAAGACCATGTGAAATCGCATGTATTTTGTAGTCGGGGTTCAGTTTTTAAAGACAACAGGATGACAACTTTCAAATAATCATAGAATCATAGAATAGTTTGGGTTGGAAGGGACAGGAAAGGCCATCTAGTCCAACCCCCCCTGCAATAAGCAGGGACATCTTCAACTAGATCAGGTTGCTCAGAGCCCTGTCCAACCTGGCCTTGAATGTTTCCAGGGATGGGGCATCTCCCACCTCTCTGGGCAACCTGTGCCAGTGTTTCACCACCCTCATCATAAAAAATTCCTACTGCCTCAAAAACTGTGTCGTTGCTGCCAACACATTGCTGAGTGTGTTGCTGTGAATCTGATGCCAAATTAGTTGCCCTTAGTCCCATTTAAACAGCATTCAAGCGAATTCAGGGGTGCATCTCTGAAAAGGTATCATGGAAACGCTCTCATGTGGCGAAGAGTTTGGTGTCTTCAGTCATAATGTTGTATGTAAAATGCAACTAGTGCTATAATGTAGGTGTCAGAACAACCTGCAGGTAAAACTAAGGCTGTTGTGTTAATGTTGGGTAAGGTTATTATCCTTTTAAAGATGTAGTTGTTTCCAGCCTAGTGCATTGTCCTCTCATCTCTGTTTGGACTGCAGTGAGATGTCATTTTGGTCTGTGCTGCTGTTTGTTGTTAGATCTCATGAGCCTGCCTGTCCTCAGGCCTTCTTGTTCTTGGCCAAAGACTGCCTGTGATTGATGCGGTGTCAGAGTAGCTTCATGGAGGACACACGCTTTTCCCACTGCCCTGTTAAGTGTATGCCAGTACCATCATGTTTTGCTTCCCTACAGACATCACACAGTGCTACAGGAGACCTGCAGGGTGTAAGCAGGTTTATTGCTCTTGTGGATGTTGGCAATACAAGCAAGAGAAAGATACTGACACTCTTGAATCTTTCTTCTTTCCTCAAGTTCAAATGATATGGCAGCAAGTCCAACTTTGGCTAGTCAGAGGACAGTGTGGATCACTTAAAAGCTCAACGGAAGCGGAGGTGTCTGTCTCACTTGAGAAAGGGATACCATTTGCCTATGATGTCAGAAGGGTAAGGGCTGCCAAGACGTGCTCTGAGGCACCGTTTGTTTTCTCTACCTCAAATGGTATTTAGCTACAGCAGAAAATGGTTAGAAAGCTGCCATTCCTTCCTTGTCCTCAGCTACTTCACATATTTTCCCTTCCTGTGGCCTGCTTTAGGAAGGAAGCAAAGTTCCAAAGGAGCCCTTACACATCACTGAAAATAACTAACTTCTGGGGTGGGAGGGGAGGGGTTGTTTTGTGGTTTTCTTTTTTTAACCTGTTTCTCTTCTCCCCTTAAGAAATGTACCGAATATCAGTATAGAAGGGCATGTCGGTAGTGGTTGGGAAGGCACAGGAACCAGGCCTGGTAACCAAAAATGTCCAGAAGTTCTGGGCAGAAGAAGGCCTGGAAACAGGTGAGGATCAAGGTCGTTTCTTTTTCACATAGGACGCGCTGCTGCTTTTTCAAAAGGTCTTTCCTTAAAGTGAAATGAGCCACTTGGAAGCACCCCATAAACTCTTGGTTGCACTGGGTGGGAGGCTGTGTGTTTCTCATGTCCTGCTTTAGCTTAAGCACTAATTTACTGAGTTCTTGCAGTGTTCGGTGGTGTGTTACCATTTCAGGGTGGCTTAGTTTAGAGCTGACCTCCTCGGAACTGCAGTCATGGCAAGAGCTTCTTGCATTTGAGCTGTCTGTTTTCATTCTAATATCTTCACACATTCGGCATTGTTCCGATGAGCTTGATGGACCCCGCAGAACTGGTGAAACAGCCACAGGATGTCACCAAAAATCCGTACCAAAAACCACAGAAGCAGACTCAGGTGACCAAAGCACCCCTGTGTGCAGAGGTACCGCTGCCTTCTCCCCCATGTGTGCACTCTGGTTTCACTCTCTGTGTTCAGGGAGCTTACAGTGGTGTTTGGCTCTAACCTTGGACTATTTCTGTCCAAAGCACTTCAGGGTTCTCTGCAAACAATTTGCATCAATCAAACTGTGCTACTGAGGTGCTACTTTATTTGATGTTGCATGTCCACTGTTGCATCCACCACTCTTCATGCTGGTGAAAGAGGTGTTGGGCACTGTTTTTTCTTGAGTGTCTTAAGTTACCACCTTTGTGCTCCTTTAAATATCGATTGCTTGCCACCTGAGGGCAGAAGGTTCCTTCCTGGGGCCTGAACACTGAGCTGTTGGTGCCAGAAGCTTTGAAATCCCCAACTTTGTAAGCTGCTCATCAGACACGTGGCTTGTGTTCGTCTGTGTAAAGGCTCAGATTGTCTTCCTGTGCAGAGCATGTTTTGCCCTCTAAGCACTGTGGGATACTCTGCTCGTGCAGACATTTGAACAGCTGTGCTTGTGTATCTCAAGGTGCGTAGAGAAAGCAAACTGTGAAATCATTGCGTGTGGGCGGGGGAAATACTGAGCCTGAGGTTAGAGTTGAGGTAGGCTTTGCTGAACCAGTGTGTCAGGTAGGAAGTGCAAGCACTGCTCTGCAGCCTTTCTCCCTGGAGCATGCACCCAGAGCGAAGGGCTGGCTCCTTCCAGCTGACAGTGTGGGTGGGCACGAGGGTGGCAGACACCTCCTGATCCCTTTAGCTGTGACAGCCTCCCCGCCCCCAGCTCAGCCTTGCCGTGGTGTTCAACCCTGGGCACCAAGGCTTTTAACAGACCGATCAATAACTGGATAGAAGCAAAACCCGTTGTGCCTTTGAGCTGAGCTATACAATTGACAACAGGCCCAAGAGCTTGCCAAGTTTACTGTGAAAAACGCTTCCACTGTAGATGCTGGTTCTTACAGTGCAGGCTGGATTTTAGGCTGCAGTTGTGCTCCTGTGCAGGAGCAAAGCTAAGCTTGCGCGAGCAGCCCTGCTCTTTGCCATCCCCTTCCCCAGTGCTTTCCTCTGCAGCAGGAATGCCTTCTAGTGGCATTTTGCCTTACATTACCACTTAGGCAAGCGTGGTAATGTAAGGCATTTCAGCCTCTGTGGGAGTCTGTTGAGAGGTTACCACCTCTGCAAAGTAAAGCCGTTGTTTTGACGCTGGCTGTGAAGTGAAAAGAGATTTGGATAACCCATAAAATCAAGCAACTCTGAATTTCCACCCGCAATGTCCGTCTCTCTCCCTTTAGTTCCCACAGCCGTAGCCCTCCCTCTCCCCAGGTCCACAGGCAACTTGGCTCCCTGTCCCCCAGTTCCCACAGCCAAATCCCTCCCTCTCCCAGAGCCTTGGGCCATATCCCTCCCTCTCTCCCAAGGCCTGGGTCATGTCCCTCCCTGTCCCCACTTCCCAGAACCGTATCCCATCCTTCCACCCCCAGTTCCCACAGGCACTGGTTGACAAGTCCAGACAGATCAGAGGTGGGATGTCGGTGGGGTGTGATGATAGGTTAACTAGTCCAGATGGAGCAGAGGTGGGGTGTTACTATGGTTGGTTAACTAGTCCAGATGGAGCAGAGGTGGGGTGTTATTATGGCTGGTTAACTAGTGCAGATGGAGAAGAGGTGGGGTGTTATTACGGTTGGTTAACTAGTCCAGATGGAGCAGAGGCAGGGTGTTGTGGTTGGTTAACTAGTCCAGATGGAGCAGAGGTGGGGTGTTATTACGGTTGGTTAACTAGTCCGGATGGAGCAGAGGTGAGGTGTTATTACCGTTGGTTAACTAGTCCAGATGGAGCAGAGGTGAGGTGTTATTACGGTTGGTTAACTAGTCCAGATGGAGCAGAGGTGGGGTGCGATGGTTGGTTCATGAGCCCCGATAGCCCTTCTGGGACTCAGCAATAAAACATGGCAGTCGAGTCACGGAATGTGGACCTTCCCAAGGCATGCAGGGGCGAGGGCCTGACTGGTTGGCCTGCTCCTGGTCTGTGACGTCCTTGGGGCCTGCAGGAGTGTGGGCCTGGCTCTGTGGGGCAGTGGCAGCTGAGACAAGGGACTGTTTTGAGGAGAGGCTGCCGTCTTGCTGGGGCTGAAGCAGCCCTGA
The DNA here is from genome assembly GCF_018139145.2 of Gymnogyps californianus. Taxonomy (NCBI): domain Eukaryota; kingdom Metazoa; phylum Chordata; class Aves; order Accipitriformes; family Cathartidae; genus Gymnogyps; species Gymnogyps californianus. The sequence goes on from NC_059485.1 coordinate 19,628,310, forward strand.
AACTGCCCCTGGCCTGCAAGGCCACCCTTCCCTGGCTGCAGAACCGGAGCCAGAGGCAGTGCCGGCACCAGGGCTGGGGAGGGTTCCCAGGGCCACGTCCCTCCCTCTCCCCCACTTCCCAGGCCATACCTTTCCCTCTCCCCCAGGTCCTGGACCTTATTCATCCTTCTCCCCCGGTTCCCACAGCCATATCCCTCCCTCTCCCCCAGTTCCCTGGGCGCCATATCCCTCCATCTTACCCACATCTCACAGCCGTATCCCTGTGTTTATCCATTTCCCACACCCATATCCCTCCCTCTCCCCAAGTCCATTGGAACTCGGCTGCCTCTCCCCCTAGGGAGTTCCCAGGGCCATATCCCTCCCTCTCCCCCAGTTCCCCGGGCCGTATCCCTCCCTCTCCTCCAGTTCCGACATCCACATTCCTCCCTCTCTGCCAGTTCTTGAGCCATATCCCACCCTCTCCCCAAGCTCCCACAGCCATATCCTTCCCTCTCCCCCAGCTCCCAGGGCCATCTCCCTCCCACTGCCCCAGTTCTGCAGCAAGGAGCAAACCGGCACGGAAGAAACCAGGCGTGGCCCCTCTCAGCATCCCCGGGGTTTTTATTTCAGAGGGACCCCGGGGGCCCGGCCGCCCCGCTCAGAAGCGGAGCCGGGGGAGGCGGCGCGCGTGGTCCCCTGAGCCCGGCTCTTCCTCCCGCACCCTCCACAGCCACGATGGGTCTTCGCTGGTCTCCGGCGGATAGTGGAGCCGGCCGCGCCTGTCGCTGTCCCACTGCCCGGACAGGCTCCGGACACGCTGGCGGGGCACGGGGGGGCTGCGCTCCCCAAGCTCGGCAGAGAATCTCGGCGCCGGGGACCTGCGGGGCCCCGCTGCTGCTGCCGCCGCCCCTGCCGCCCCAGCCCCAGCCCCGGCCCCCGCGTAGGGATGGAAGCGGCCCTGGTGACGGCGGGCCACCCCAGCGTGGTCCTCCTCTACCCGCAGGCGGCGGATGGCCCTGATGGGCTGCCGGCAGAGCGGGCAGGTGGCAGCGACGGCGGTGGCAGCCCAGCGCTGGATGCAGGCATGGCAGAAGGCATGCCAGCACGGGTCCACGCCAGCGGGGTGTTCGAGGGGACCCAAGCAGATGGGGCAGGTGTCCCCCCGCCGGGAGCTCCTGGCGGCTCCTGGCGCCGCCGGCTCGTGCCTGGATGCCTCCAGTGCTGCTGCCGGGACTCGGTGTCCTGTCAGGTGCTGGCGGGACTTGGTGTCTCGTCTGCTGCTGGCAGGACTTGATGGGTGCCACTGGCGGGACTCAAAGGCTTGGGTTCCGCTGGCGGGACTCGGTGGCTCTCGGCCGCTGGCAGGTCACAATGTCTGGCGTGCTGTTGGCAGGACTCGATGGCTCGTGTGTTGCCCACAGGACTCGTCGTCTCGTGTGCCACTGGCAGTACGTGACGCTGGCATGTATTGTTGCCCACCACAAGTGACGTCATGGGGTGACTGTGACTCTCTGGTGACATCACAGGGCTCTCGGGGGCGTACCCGGGCACCCGCCCAGGAGCTCCCCCAGCCTCAGAGACAGACCCTGGGATGCAAAGCCCATCGGGGCGTGTGCTTCACACCTCCACGGTTGCTCAGGCCCCTTTCCGGCAGTCCCTGTTGTTGTTGGTTGGTGTGCCAGCATCACACCCCCACCAGAGCGGCTGGGGTTGGCAGGGACCTCCGGAGGTCATCTGGTCCAAGCCCCTGCTGAAGGAGGGCCACCCAGAGCCCAGCGCTGGACACAGCACTCGAAGCACACAAAGCAGAAAATGGGATTTAGGTGAATACGCTACATAAAGCCTCCATGGTTGAACCGCTGCTGTTTTGCACCCTGTCATTAAAGACTCAGCTATGCAGTGAAAAACTTGGAGTTTTTCCTGCTCTCTTTGGAGGTCTCTCTCGTGTCAATAACACAACTGCTAAGGAATGTCTAGGATGCTTTTTGTTCAATACGTCTTTACCTTCCGCTTGAAACACAGAAACACAAGCGCAACCAAAACAACAGATGGGTTTAAGAGTACATTATATAATGTGGAGAGAAAGGGGACATTCTTCTTAGCGTCACCCTCTTCCCAGGTAACCCCTCAAATCACAGAGGTGGCTGCTCAGTAGGTCATCATCACCCTGAAGTTAAGTGCTCCTTTCCCTGCAGCAACAAGGCAGATTGGACGTACAATTACGAGAGGAAAAAAAAGCTGATATACTGAAGAGATACTGGAGTGCCTCAGACTGTATATTATCCAGCAGAGACACACTGTGTGGCAGAGAAACATCTCAAGAATTTGTCTTCAACAAGAAACTTACAGCCACGCGCCCGCTTTCTTCACTGAGGGAGTGCCAGACATCACTCAGCACGGCTGAGGCACACCGTCTTAAAAATCAAAGGGAAGAAAAATCAATTGCTAGTTAAAAGTCAGTTTGATTCATGCAGTTGTGCACTGTGATCAAAGCGCCCTGGAAATGTGAGACGTGAGATCTCTCTCAAAACCACATATCGCTAATCAGTCCCCCCACGAAACACGGGGGAAAAAAAAATCAACAGAGGTGAACCAAGGCAGACTAAGGAAACATGCTCCTGGCCATCCGCCCAAAAAACGCCCAGTCCAGTGCTCTTCTGTGCAGCTGCAACTGCACAACTGTGCATCGCCACAGAATACCCATCAACTCGCCTGACCGGGATAAACTTTACCTGATCTACAGTAACATCACTGAGTCATCCCTCCAGCTGTGTTCTTTTCCCAATTACCTACTCACAGGCAGTTGCATCTTAATTGGATTCTCAAAGAGGGGAAAAAGAAATCAACTTCAGCCTTCTACCTCATGGCCTTCAGTTTGTTTGTTGAAACGATAGACGTTACAACCATTTTTCAGTCATCTACTTCCTCCCTTTTGAACTACTGTGTAAAAATGGCTTATGTCCAAAAATCTGTTAGAACAGAGAGGAAGACAAAGTTGGCGCCAAGTCTTAGCAAAAGGAAGGTGAAAATAACACCCCATTGTAAGCACCAGCCCCATGTCATTAGTACTGGAGGCCGCTGAGGCCATACAACCCCCCCCACCCCGACACAGTCTACGCTGGCGTTAAAGCTGGACAAGAATAAAATCATTTGCAACTTTCCTGTTTCCCCAGCATTCGTAGTCTCTTCAAAGTCCCTTTTTTCTTAGTGCATCAACACAGCCCAGGGATCTGGCAGCTCTACAGTACGAGGAGGAGAAGCTGCTGCCTGAACTGGCATTCCGCTGGGCTTCAAGTTCCTCTTGCTCACAAAACCAGATCGCTAGAACAGCAGGCAAGTGTCTAATACCCATGTCAGACCAGTGTCTCAGCAAGGGCCCGCTCTTCCCTGGTCCTTACTTCCGTCTTGAAAGTCGATGAAGGAGAGAGAGAAAGCAGCAGGTAGAGAAGCTCCCCCTCTCCTTGGCTTCCCTTACACTGAGAAGAAGTTAAGGGAACAGAACAACCTGGTAAGCTCTTCCTTCTACAAGAAGGAGAGTCACTACAGTGGAACTGCCCAAGTCGCTTTTTCGGCAGGATTGGAGAGATTTCTGAACTCTGCCCCCAAGAGGGTGACAGTCCTCCTATGTCTTCAATGTGATGCTTGCTAGAAGATACACTAAACTATTCTCTAGTTTACTGCTTGCAGGACAAAACTAAGTGTAGTCCAGGCAACAGACAGCTACAATCGGTAACCTATTGTAATAAAGCTCATAGCTAAGAGCTGCTGCTGAGGGAAGCTGTCCTATGAGGGCCTCCTGCATCACGAGTCCCCTTGTTCCAGGCAACCGTGCAACAGAACTGCTTCTCTAAACCAAGTTCCACGTTGCAACCAGCTGGTTTCGTGCCACGTCACAGGAAAAAATTGTTCCAAAGTCAACCAACCGTTAGGTAGGAGCCTTCTACCTTGCCGACAGATGTGTCTTCCCACTTGTTTGCACCTGCACGCTCTTGGGTGCCCTCTTACCAGTTCCTTTTGCTGCGCCTCTTCCATCCTCAGTTATCCCTAGTGGTCGACGGTCCGCAATCCCACATTCATTTCACTAAGCTAAACATTCCAACAAGCAAGACTACCTTTTCTTCATTAATTGGATCACTGTTCCCCATAACACTCTTATGGGGTACAGCTCTTCTCCTCATTTATTCTTATTCGACTTCAGCTCTTGCAAACAGGTGACCAAAACTCGTACACCGTATTCAAGATGAGATTCTCAGAGGTCTTAATAGAACTGCACTAATTCTTGCCACTTGACAGCAAGAGCATCGCCTAGATTCAGCGAGGAACTTGTTCTCAGTTGAGTTCATCGTACTGACTGCATAGACTCCTCCACTTCAGCAGCAAAGATGCTCAAATCCAGCTCAACTCCTTCCCGAAGCTCCTACGTTTTCACTGAAAAATTGCATGCTGAGAGGTGTTCCCATCCCAGTAATTCGTCAGATCACTTGGTTCATTTAGCAGAATTGTCTACATTCATGCCTGCCAATCTCCTGCTCAAATAAAGATCTTTCCCATCTCCCTTAGTACGTAGCCACGTGTAGTGACAGTAACCCTGGTGCTCAACTCAGTCGCTTTCCTTAAGAGCACAGCTGTCCCAGGCTCACGACATCGCCCCGGGGCACCTTCAGCGGGCAGTATGACGACAACATTTTGTGCTGTGGGACAGGAGGATGTACTGGCTGACGTGGTACAGCATGCAAACTGCTTTGTGTTGGACCCAGCGGGAGGAAAATAAACAGCCTTCTTTCCTAAGCAGGCAGTACCAGATAATTATTCACGACGGAGGCGATCACGGGCTGGCGGCATGGCACCGTTTTCTGCCTGTGGTCAAGGTTTCCTGTCCTGAAAATAGTTATCCCTGCTCTGCAGCAACAGGGAAAATGCTTCTTTGACTCCTCTCAGATCCGTAACTTGCCACAATCAATCAGCTTTTCACCGTTAGGAGGCCTAATGATGGTGCGCTTTGAATTCCTGGGATGGCAAACCTGGGGAAAAGCAAACAGTAAAATGGTATGCATGCTTGTTTTAAGATTTTGCCAAGTTGAGGAGGGGGAGGCGGAACACAGACGAGAGCACGAGCATTTGGAATACCATTTCCCAAAGAAACTTGCCATTTTTGCTAACTCATGTAAGCAATGCTACAGTAGCCACCCAGGCTGATAGTAGCCCCCGGCACCAAGGCTTTTAACAGACCGATCAGTCCATAACTGGAGAGAAGCAAAACTCCTTGTACGTTTGAGCTGAACTATAGAATTGACAACAGGCACGAGAGCTTGCCCAGTTTACTGTGAAAAACCCTTGCACCGCACAGGCCGGTTCTTACAGTGCAGGCTGGGTTTTAGACCGCAGTCGCGCTCCCGCGCGGGAGCCCAGCGAAGCTTGCGCGAGCAGCCCTGCTCTTTGCCATCCCCTTCCCCGGTGCTTCCCTCTGCAGCAGGAATGCCTTCTAGTGGCGTTTTGCCTTACATGACCACTTAGGCAAGCGGTTTCAGCCTCTGTGGGAGTCTGTTGAGAGGTTACCACCTCTGCAAAGTAAAGCCGTTGTTTTGACGCTGGCTGTGAAGTGAAAAGAGATTTGGATAACCCATAAAATCAAGCAACTCTGAATTTCCACCCGCAATGTCCGTCTCTCTCCCTTTAGTTCCCACAGCCGTAGCCCTCCCTCTCCCCAGGTCCACAGGCAACTTGGCTCCCTGTCCCCCAGTTCCCACAGCCAAATCCCTCCCTCTCCCCAGAGCCTTGGGCCATATCCCTCCCTCTCTCCCAAGGCCTGGGTCATGTCCCTCCCTGTCCCCACTTCCCAGAACCGTATCCCATCCTTCCACCCCCAGTTCCCACAGGCACTGGTTGACGAGTCCAGACAGATCAGAGGTGGGAAGTCGATATGGATACGGATCCCCAATTTCGGACTTACATCCAAGCCCTTATACGCAGCCACAAAGGGCCTTGTGGGGAGTTGTTAGAATGGACTCCAGAGTGTCGGAGTAGTTTTGATGAAATTAAAAGAAAATGATGGAAGCTCTCCTCAAGAAACTACATGAAGAAACTCACATGGGAGCCAATGCTAGGATAAGCGGTGTTGAGAGATACGCTGTAGGGCCAAAAATGCAGACAAATGCAGATATAATAGCAAAGAGATGAAACTTGTGTAAATAATCCCAAAACACAAAGAAAGCCGCCAGCAGGTGACGTAAAAAGAGGAATAACCCCTAGGGAATACTGGCAAATAGATTTCTCTGAATTACCAAAATGTGGACAACGTAAGTATCTACTTGTTCTAGTGGATACGTTTTCCGGATGGCCTGAGACTTTCCCTTGTCGCAACAATGGGGCTAGGGAAGTAATTAGGATATTACTAAAGGAAATAACCCCCCAGATAGCTAGAGTTGGACCATATGTCGTTAAAAGGGTTGGACAACAACGACTTTTGTTTAATCCATCATGGTCCCTCAAACGGGTAGAACTATCAATGCAGATTAATATCTCTGCAGTTAAACCAGCCTGTTCACCATTCATAAGTACGTCCTATACGGGATGGTTAGCGTGGTTACATGGGCGGTCTCTTACCCTTCCAAATCGAGTAAAAAGAGATGTAACTGGTATCCTAGGGACAGGATTGGGAGTCTTAAACAGCATAGATGCTGAAGTATTGCAGACAAACTCAGTACAGCCACACATGATCTAAAAAAACTAGAACATCCATTGCAATCCTCCCTGTCAGCTTTAGGAACTCATCAATGGCTGTTGTCTGATATATTGCCTCACTGGGAAAGGGTTAATGAAAAGGACCACCAATAATCATAGATGCACTTGGTATAGCCCAAAACAATATTTCTCTAGCTCTTAGTTGCATCCAAGCTCAACTGTGGGTGCAATATACAATAGCAGCAATTGTAAGAGAAGGTGAAGATGGCACCTTACCTACTGAAATTCGGAAAATAATCTGGGAAAAGGCAACTGCATTTGAAAGAGAATCCCAGTCATGGTGGTATCTGGGCAATTTCACTCACAATCCTATCGATAACAAAGCCACGGCCTTTGTTGTAACCATACAGAATGCATCGGTAAAAACCATCTACCCGATCGTTGCGTTAGGCTTAAATCACAACGGGACTGTACTTTATCCACTAGAGCACAGAGTAGGGGCACAACGAGACAATAACAAATGGCAGACTGTTGAAGTTGATGCATGTACGGTACGGGAACAACAGGGATTTATTTGCGAAAGTAATACCATCAAAGCTCAAGACATTTGTCTTGACACTGAGCACAATGTTTGTCACTTCGAGATACATCCAAAAGAAATCCCTGGAACTGTACTTATATATTGGGAAAGGATGTGTGTGCATAAGAACTCTATGTAATTTTATAGTTGTAGATAACATGACTGTCGGGATAAATAATCACTCAAATACTTGCATTTGTAACTTTACTAACATTAGAGGATGTGATTTCAACTACTCAGCTCCGGTTACGACTTATCAGCTAATACAATCCAATTATACTTTAGTTAAGGATCTATTGCTTACTTCCATTGGGAGGGATCTCACACTGGTGAAAAAAATTTTTACAACATGATGATCTACGCCAGTGGCTGGAACGTGCCCGAGAAGAGGGACAAAGGACTTTAATCACCGTTCACCATGACACAGAAGAGATACATCGTGTTTTGGACCGGGTGAAGAAAGATGGAGAACATAGGTGGTGGGAAGCCTTCCTTGGATGGTCACCCAAGACAACAGGCATTCTTAATCTCATGCTGCACCCTGTTGTGATCTTGTTATCACTAACATGTTTATGTTTACTGCTTATAATCATACTGTATTTTAAGGTTTGGCACAAGATGAAGCAAATTGCTCTAATGCAGTCACCCAGGGTATGCACGCTCACGACAGAGGGAGATAAATCCCTCAAACTTGAAAACTTCCCTATAAAGGACAGGGAAAAATTCCAGCGAGACATATGTCAATGGGAAGGAACCTATGAGCAGTTTTGGAAAATTTTGAAATCTCCCAGAGACTGAAGTTTTAGAATGAAAATATCTAAGTGAGACTTACTTTAAATAAGAACGATTTATCTAAGTCGCAAAGGGGGGAATTGTTGGAGATATGCGAGAAACAAAAACAAAGGATGCTATTTAGTTAACGAGGCGTGACCTTGAGAAGAGAAACAAGATGACACCATAAGTAAGTCAGTGGGTAAAGAAATACCAAGATAAGCACAGGGGCAATCAAAGAGCTACTTGAACTGTGAGTGAACTGTCCTAATTCACATACTAGAAAACCCACCCTTGGGTAGGGAGAGCCCCCTGCCAACAGAAGCCCCTTCCTCACAGAACATGCGCAGTAAAAAAGGAGGACACTGCGACTTTAAGTGGAGATGAGACTTGCGAGAACCAATAGGAACGAGAGTAACTAAGCAAAACTGTAAAAATACTGATAACTGTTGCTCGACAGGTATAAAATGCTTTACCGCGTGTTAACCAGGCGTGCTGGCTTTGTGGAGTTACCACCTAGCGCCCATCTCTGCGCAGACATGAAATAAACAAATATCTCGACTCTGTGTGTTAATCGGCTTTTTGGCACACCGGGTGAAAGAATCCTGATTTTTGGGACAACACTCAGAGTGTATTCCTGCTTACAAGGGGAAAACTAATATTGCAAATGCCTTGGCTACTTCTTCGCATTAGTTTCAGTTGGCGGAGTGTTTAACTGTGGGAACTGTGCATGTCTGCCGCACTAACTAGGTGACTTTATGTTGGAAAGGAAAGCTTACAGGTGTCTGTCATTCAGTGAAGAGGGTACAACAGGTACAAGTATCCCATGTCTGAAGGAAAGAGTAAGGGACTGTAGATTTTAATGGTTGAAATTCCGGAACTTTCCATGGGTGTCATTACTCCGTCAAATACTAGTCTGACATGTTTAGCAGTAAGATCTTCTGTGTTCTGGCTTTGCAATCGACTTGTTGGCATGAAGAGCAATTTGCAATTAATTCAGTGAGAAATGCGCAAGCTTCCTCAGGCTTTCAGGCTTGTCCTTCCTTTCACGCCCGAACACCAGCTCTGTGACCGGAGCTGCATGCAAGGCTATGCAGCGAGGGACGGCAGAGCCGTGTCTGGTTCGGCAGGAGCTGACTCTCGAACGCTGCCAGAGCTGCCTGGTGAAGCCTTGTGCTGTGCTGCTGGCGTGGGGGAAGCGCTGCTGGGGCGAGCTGCCACGGGCCTGGTGTGAGCCAGCGGCTGGCTGCGGTGGCCATTGCATTCCTCACGGCAGTAGCTTCTCTGCGTGGCTTTTATTTGTCTTTTCTGTCAGCCCCTGGCTTTCTCTGGCTGTTGTGGCAGCCGTCACTTCGCCGTGACCCCCCCCGTCAGGGTTTCTCTGCACAGCCGGTTCGAGAAGCTTCTGGGGCCTCAGTCAGCTGCCTGTGGATTGGCTGGCTGGTGATTGTTAGCTGCCTTGTGACTGGCGGGTTCTGGAACGTGGGTGGGGCCGCCCATGCCCAGGGCAGGCTCAGTGCGGGCCGGGCAGGGGAGCAGGGTGGGGAGCTGCGGGGGTGCGTGGGGGGCTGCGGGGTGGACGGGGGGTGCTGGGGGAGCAGGGGAGGCAAACCGGCCTCACAGCTCTGCCTCCCCCTGTGCAGGACGCCTGACCCAGCGTGATGGCACGTCGGCCTGCCGCAGGGCTCACCCGTCAGGCCGCTGGAGGACGTCTGGCAGGACGAGGCCGCTGCACCGTATCCTTTCAGGGCTGTATCCTTTTCAGAA